>NC_090813.1:78835888-80100888 GCF_000390325.3 Nicotiana tomentosiformis
TTCATCGACTTTTGTTCCACAACTCTCTTGACTTCAAAACATAACAAACGGATGTCATACGACTAATATAAATCATAACATAATCTCCTTATCATGTTAATCACCCTAGTCTCACCCCAAAGGTACATGTTATAACATTCCCAACTTGTCGACTTTCGACGAAACATTGTTTTATTCAATTGCTTTAGCTTCTGAACTGTCCAACCCTCTTTGTACTTGTTGTTCATGATCTTCAATATTTGTAACCTCAGAGGTAACATTATTAACTTACTTTATATACTTTTAAATATTATCTCATTTTTGGTCCTACATTAGTTTGCTTACAAAGCATTTTAATGTACGAAAATATAGGGTGTAACAAATCATTACACATAAGTTATACCTCTCGGTAGTTTGAGTGACTTTGCACAATTTGGCTTTCTCAAGCCCAAATGAGTGTTCATACAATACATGTGAAATTGGCTCAAGTCGGGTATTACTATCTCTAGGTTTAACCCTTTAATTTGGGCTATCAATCTCTTGAATTCACCCCAATTCCTTGTTAGCCTAATTTTCCTAGACTTAGTCCCTCTTTCTCAAGAAGTGCCTAAGTCATAAAGGCATGAGTCAGTATTTGCAACCACTAATTCTACAATTTTAGCATGAAATAGGCTAAATATCACTAACCCATAAATAATTAAGCCCTAAAATTCAAGACTCATTAAATACCTATACAAGGGTTGGGTCACAACCCTAGATATGGGGTCTAGCTACTCATAATAACAGCAAAAATTAAAGATAAAGATGAAATATAAGCCATAATATTAAAGTACAAGATGAAAATCTAAAGTTTGAAGGTAAATCTACTCTAAAATTTTCCAAAAAGGGAAAAACCAGTCGTGCACGTGCTCTGCTAAACAAAACTTAACGTATAATTGATAAAAGGATCTATTTATACTAGGCTGAAAATTCTAAACAAAAATGCCCCTGTAGAGGTTTCGCGGACGCGTAATTCTGACCGCGTCCGCGCTTGGGCTTTCGCGTTCGCGTAATAGTGAGCGCGGACCGCGTTTCTTCATATCTGGGCATGGGTAGATCTTCGTTTTGCAGACTGCGTAATGTTCACCGCGTCCGCGTGAGATTCTTTCGCGGCCGCGTAATTTGGACGCGGACCGCCTTCTTCATTCATGCCCATCTTGCAAAGTCTCTGAACCTCGACAAACATTGTTAGCTAAATTCCAACTGCGGACGCGCCAGTCACTTCGCGGTCGCGTCTTTCTGCCTCTCTCAGCGCTCAATTTTAGTGCTCAAAACAGCCTCTCTGAATCTCTATTTCGCGGTCCGCGAAATAATGGCCGCCTCAATGATGATGATTTCGCGGCCGCCCTTTTCTATCGTGGTCCGCGTTCCACAGTATTGGTCCAGACTTGGTTTTTGTTCAAGTTTGACTCCTTTATGAGTTGGTTATGGCTTCTTTGGTTCATTTCGAACAAAACCCTGCAAGCAAGCACATTAAGTTAGTTTTCGGGAATACCTTCACGCATTTTGGCTCAAAACCTAAGTAAAAGAGAGCAAATAATAGACTAAAATCCCTACTTATCAACTCCCCCAAACTTAAGATTTTGCTTGTCCTCAAGCAAACAAGTTAATTCCCACCTCCACAAGAAACATAAATGAAAATTTCAGTTGTCCTAAGGTGACTTCATCAAGCATCAATTGGGACTAACATTTACCCTCAACACAAATGCATTATCAACAACATCATGCTATGACTTTTTGAGTTCCATAGTTCTAATGTGACACAAAAGCATCAAGAGTTGACTCAATTCATCAAGGAAGCTCGCTCTCTCACGTAGGTCATTGTGGATCCCAAACTCCTCCTCCTCTACTCTCCATGAGCAAATCTCACTTTATAGAATGTGACACTCAAAACAAGTATTGTAAAGAAATGCGCTCATCACTCTCAAAAGAATGCCACAAGTCCGGCTCTAAGTATCATAAGTTTGCCCCTTATGTAAATCACCACTAATGTAAGCTCACTCAACTTGAAATCATATAGGGCTTTAGCGGGATGTAATGAAGGCTTTTTGGATCAAGGTAGGACATAATGAACTATGATGGTTTCATCTTTCCTTAAGCACTCCATTTTCTCATTTCGGTTCATACTTTCTTGACTCTTTGAGTCATTTTCTTCTTCCTCATGGGAACTAGAGAGACACATTGTCACTCTATATTATTCATGACAATCATTTTTCTCCTTTTCTCATCATTTCATGCCTTTCAACATTGTTTTCTTTGAATCCCTTCAACCTTTCCTTTCTTTTTGACATATTTCTTTTTATCTCTACATCATTTTCTTTGCCTTTCCTTTTCATCAATTCTTTTTATTCTTTGTACCTTTCATCACTTTGAAATTTCTCGTCTCTCCCCCAAACTTATGTTTTTGCTAATTGCTCATCATGAATTCTAAGGAAAGATTGGGTGCCAAGAGAGGGTCATTATAAAATGGATAAAAGGCTTGTAATGTAGCTATTGAATGAAAAAGGCTTAGGCTCAAAGGGGTTGACTGGGGATATCATATTGGTAGGCTACGGAAGCTATCACAGTTCAGATGGGACCAAGGAGAGTCTACAATCACTTCTCAAGTCAGGCTACACTTAGAATTTCGCCTAGACAAATATTTAGGGCAAATTCTAGACTTATTGGCACGGGACTTGGACTTGCAATTCAATACCTCACCTCTCTCTCAAGCTAATGGATTGTTAAAGAGAATAGAGTCGAGGGCCCACAACAACCCTAGCTAAGATTGAAGATCACAGATGGCTCAAAGAAACAACTTGATGATAGTTTTAGTCAACTCAAGAGTCTAAAGGTCACAACTAAAGCTATTCTTTTCAATCAGCTTGTTTCTAACCATGAGGTCGAAGGTAAATGTGTTAGTACCAAGTGAACCCTACTTGAGACACTTTTATTCATTACTACTACATATCAAAGCAAAAAGAAAAATAGACTCAATCCCTTAAGACGGTTGTCACGCCATCCATCGTTGGGAAGAACCACCCGGTTCACACAATATCCACCTTTGGAAAGAACAGTGGCATTAAGAAAATCAAAGGCTTATTGATCACACAAAAATGTGAAAAGAAGATAAAAACTCAAAAAAAGCTACTAAAGGAAATAAGAAGCTAAGTTATTAAGGAAAAATACAAAAGAAGTTATAAAGTAAACTACGAAAAGTAAAATGAATATGTACAATAATGGAGTGAACCGAATATATACAAAATAGAGATGAATATATACATGGAATGGTAAAGTTATATACTTACCAAAAGTGAAAAGTAACGAAAGTGAAGATAACGATAAGTAAAAATAAAGGAAAATAGTATCATAATTATTACATACCAGACATCAAATCAAAATAAGACCACCAACCTAAGTAAAAGAGAGCAAATAATATGCTAAAATCCCTACTTATCAACTCCCTCAAACTTAAATGATAGCAGCTAAAGAAAAATTCAAAGAAGAAGTGAGAAATCCTAAAGAGCAAAGTCACATAATTGCTCTTGAACAGATCTCTACAGTACTCGAGCTGAATTCTATGTTTAGAGAGAGAAGAAGAGAAGATATTATTGATGGAAAATCAATTCCCTAAATATCACAATGATCTGCACGCCTTATATCTACTTTGGGAAAAAATAGAAAAATAGAAAAAGGGAGGGAAAGTTAGTTATAACTAACTCTGGGAATCTCACATGTACTAACTACTTTCTAACTAACTTGACAGCTGGACTTTACATCCAATACTGGAATTAATAACTAAAAGAAATTAGCTCAATTATTTCTGGATTATATCAGCATTCCCCCCTTCAAACAATCCTTGTCCTCAAGGATTAAAAGCTGGAAACCAGAGCTGGAAGTCCTGCCAATCTTCCCATGTACTTTCTTCAGGTGATGCATTCAACCACTTCACTAGAATATGGGACGTAGCTTTACCATTCTTGGGAGCCAACCTTCTATCCAAGATAGCTTCTGGTTCGAGTAACACATGACCATGCTCAGCATGAACAATAAGAAGAACTGATGAGACTGGATGAGAACCAAGCTTCTTCTTACCATCATCATGTGAAATTGATCAAGGCCACCACGTGGCTGTCATCAAACTTGTCGAGGTAGTGCTTCACTCAGTGCCCATTAACTCTGAAGATTTTACCATTTTTGTTTTTCAAATCAAGAGCACCAAACGGAGTTACATGCACCACTTCAAAAGGGCCACTCCATTTTGACTTGAGCTTTCCCGAAAACAGTCGTAACCGAGAGTTGAATAGAAGAACCAAGTCACCCTCCTTGAATTCTTTGTTCCGGGCATATTTTTCATATAAGTACTTCATCTTGTCCTTATACAAGGATGAGCTGGAATAGGCATGAAACCGGAATTCATCATGTTCATTCAATTGCTCTACCCGGAGATTGGCTGCTACATCTCATTCAAGGTTTAACTCCTTGAGCGCCCACATGGCCTTGTACTCAAACTCAATCGGAAGATGGCATGCTTTTCCAAATACCAACCGGTACGGAGACATACCAATTGGAGTCTGTATGCAGTTCTATAAGCCTACAAAGCATCGTCAAGTTTCCTTGACCAATCTGTTTGGTTTGCATTGACAATTTTTGATAATATGCTTTTTATCTCCCTGTTGAAGACCTCAACTTGTCCACTAGCCTAGGGATGATAAGGGATTGACACCTTATGATTGATACCATACTTGTAAAGTAAAGTGTTGAAGGCCTTGTTGCAGAAATGAGAACCCACATCACTGATGATCGCCCTAGCAGTGCCAAACCTTGTGAAGATATTTTTCTTTAAGAATGCCACCACACTCTGTGCCTCATTGTTGGGCAAAGATACAGATTCAACCCACTTGGAAACATAATCAACAACAACCAGAATGTAAGTGTTACGACAGGAACTCACAAATGGCCCCATGAAGTCTATGCCCCACACGTTAAAAATATCAATCTCAAGAATAGTGGTGAGAGGCATTTCATCCTTCTTGGAAATTCCACCAGCTCATTGACATTCATTACACCTCTTAACAAGCTCACTTGCATCTTTATACATGGTAGGCCAATAAAGTCCACAGCTAATAACCTTTGAAGCAGTTCTCGCCCCACCATGATGACCACCGTAGGGCGAGGAATGGAAAGCATCAAGAATATTCATTTGCTCCTCTTCCGGGACACATCTCCAAATCACACAATCATTGAAAATCTTGAAAAGATAGGGCTTATCCCAATAATAATTCAAGTTGTCCCATTTGAGTTTCTTCCTTTGGTGAGTATTCCCGTCTGTCACGCGGGTGACCTGGGTTCGATCCCCGGCAACGGTGCCAAAAAATGATCGAGGCCAAACCTACACCATTATAGAGTAGCGAGGATGGTTGATGCAGTTTTACCCAACGAGGTCGGGATCGATTTCTACAGGGAGTTAATTTGCCTTGGAGTTGGGTATCTAACTAATCTAGATGTGCGTGTTGTTCCTAATTGCACTTCCAAACATTATTGCGATTGATTCTATTCTAATTTTATACTATTGTATGCTAAGTGTAAGCTAAGTACAATATTTTTGGTGAAAGTTTTCAAGTGTTAAAAGGCACTAGGGAAGTGACTTCTGCCTAGGTAAGTATCTAATGGGTATCAAGAATCTAGGACAAGCTTGTTATAATTGGGGTCGTGATATAACCATCACACATAAGTGCTCACTCTATACCTCTCGGTAGTTTGAGTGACTTTGCCCGATTTGGATTTCTCAAGCCCAAATGGGTGTTCATACAATACAAGTAAAATTGGCTCAAGTCGGGTATTACTAGCTCTAGGTTTAACCCTTTAATTGGGGCTATCAATCTCTTGAGTTTACCCCAATTCCTTGTTAGCCTAATATTTCTAGACTTAGTCCCTCTTTCTCAAGAAGAGCCTAAGTCATAAAGGCATGAGTTAGTATTTGCAGCCACTAATTCTACAATTTTAGCATGAACTAGGCTAAATATCACTAATTCTACAATTTTAGCATGAACTAGGCTAAATATCACTAACTCATAAACAATTAAGCCCTAAAATTCAAGACCCATTAAATACCCACACTAGGGTTGGATCACAACCCTAGCTATGGGGTCTAGCTACTCATAATAACAGTAGAAATCAAAGATAAAGATGAAATATAAGCCATAATATTAAAGTACAAGATGATAATCTAAAGTTTGAAGGTAAATCTACTCTAATTTGCCGAAAAAGGGAAAAACCAGTCGTTCACGTGCTCCGCTAAACAAATATTAACTTAAAATTGATAAAATGATCTATTTATACTAGGCTGAAAATTCCTCACAAAAATGCCCCTGCGGAGATTTTGCTGACTCATAATTCTGACCGCGTCCGCGCTTGGATTTTCGCGGCCGCATAATAGTGAGCGCGGTCCGCGTTTCTTCATATCTGGGCCTGGGTAGATCTTCGTTTCATGGACCGCGTAATATTCACCGCGTCCACGTGAGATTCCTTCGCGGCCACGTAATTTGGACACGGACCGCCTTCTTCATTTATGCCCATCTTGCAAAGTCTCTGAACCTCGACAAACACTGTCCGCTAAATTCCAACCGTGGTCGCGCCAGTCACTTCGCAGCCGCGTCTTTCAGCCGCTCTCAGCGCTTAATTTTAGTGCTCAAAACAGCCTCTTTGAATCTCTATTTCACGGTCCGCAGAATAATGGCCGCCTCAGCGATGATAACTTCGCGGCCGCCCTTTTCTATCGCGGTCCGCATTCCACAGTATTGGTCCAGACTTATTTTTTGTTCAAGTTTGACTCCTTTATGAGTTGGTTATGGCTTCTTTGGCTCATTTCGAACAAAACCCTGCAAGTAAGCACATTAAGTTAGTTTACGGGAATACCTTCACGTATTTTTGGCCCAAAACCTAAGTAAAAGAGAGCAAATAATAGGCTAAAATTCCTACTTATCAACCAACCAGATATCGCGGCGTGGATCTCGGCACGTATCAGCAGAAAACCGGCGATTGGTTAAATAGAATTTTTTTTACCTTTTATAGAATTGTACTTAGGGTAAAACTCCCATACTACATAAAGGGGATCTGATTATCCATCAGGGATACTATAATACGCATATCAAGGCAATATACTCTTATTTTCTCTGTTACTCAAAGTTCTTATTCTTGTTCATCAGTACTCCGTTATTGTAAGATCGAGTGCAGACATCTCATTAAGGCTGTTATTGAGTCCGGAATCACCCTCCTTAAGTGGTTTGACAATTTATTACGCATTTTATCTATTTAATCTAACACAATTTATCGGTTGTATTGAATTAACCCACGTATCCTTAAAACTACATATAAATTTAGCTAGCGTTTGGCCATAGATTCCCAAATTTGTTTTGAAAAATCTAATTTGGGTGAAGTTTGGTTTGAAGATGAAAATGTGTTTGGACATCAATTTTCAAAACATATTTCCCAAATTTATTTTGGAAAAATATGAAACATGACTTATACCCACAAGTTCTAAAAACTATCGCAAATACCCAACAATATCATTATCAATAACATTCATTATATTATCGCAAACCATATTCTTGAACATAAATAAATTTGATACAAAATTATTATTTTTATAATAAACTACATGATACACTATCATGTGACCGAAAAGACGAAGCAACATTGTTACAAAATAATAAATGGTGGGCTCTTTTATAAAATATAAAAGTTTGGGGCAATTTTTTTAAAAATATAATAGTGATATTTTGGCCCAAAACCAGATATTTTGGGATTTGGGATTTTACCAAAATGTTGGCAAAATCTATTGCCAAACATGTGTTTGCCAAATAAAACCCAAATTTATTTTGGCAAAATCTATGGCCAAACGGGTCCTTAATTGTTATCAGTTTTTTAGGGTAAACGATAGTAATCTAAGTCTTACCATAAAAAGCGACTTGGGCTTTAGCCAAATTGATGAAATATAGAAGTGACAGAATCATGAAAGCCCAGGTGTTGAACATATTAGCAGCATTGTCATTTGCCTTAGCCATCTTTCTATTTTCTCTAGCTTTTCTGTTCTTCAGACATCGTTTAAGTAATTGCTAAGTTTTTGGATGCGAAATTCATAACTGGTAACTGTGAGAATATATAAGGGGAGTTCAAGAATAAGAACAAATTGGAGTAGCCAAATTCACATTCTATTCGGCGTTTCAAGAAGACAGGGCAGCCGGCAAGCGGCACTTAGGAAAATTATACTAATAGTTTGACTGAGCAAGTTATTGGACCTCAGTCCCTACTTTTGCTTTACTTATAGAATGTATTTCTTATATATGGTTCATCCAAAGAATATTTATGTTAGTATAAAAAGCAGAGGCGGAGTCAGAATTTAAAATTTACGGATTTAGAATTCTAGTACTTTTAAATTATTGAATTTTACATTAAAAATTTGTCATATTCGACAATTTTTAAGATAAATATTTACAGACTTGGATCAAAGCTACTCTCAACCACTGCCACACTAGTTGCCATGCAACCTCGACTTAGATAACTCTTGTTTGCAGACACTCACCAACAGAAAAAAAAAAGATGAACATACATAAGAAAGAGAGATAGAAGTAATTAACATGAGATTGGCATTTGGTATATGCAGCAGGAGCAAATAATATTTCTTTTGCTATGTACGTAGGTATTTTCATACGTGAGGTATTAGATTTAGTGATATATGTCACACACTTAGAATTCTGAATTTGTTTCTAGCTATTTACTTCTCTTAATTCAGCATAAGTTGAGTCTCTCAACTATCCAAAATTATCTACTAAAGTCACTTTTCTTTCGTTTGTAACAACAAAGTCACTTAACTATTCATATAGCAAGGTCACTCAACTAAATTTTTCAAATTTTTTATTGTCAAATACCTATTTTACCCTTTAAATTATTAATTTTTTTAACTTTTTAAATATTATAAAAATTTTCTCCTTTTAATCTACATTGTGATGAGCAGAATAGATAGAGTTCTTGTCAATTATGAATGGATGATACAACTGCCAGCATTAGAAATTCATTATATGCAACCAGGATTGTATGATCATTCCCCGGGCATTATAAACTAGGAGGGAGATGGACAACAGATGAGAAGAAGTTTCAAATACTTCAATATGTGGAGCATGGCATGGGATTTCAAAGCAAGAATAAAAGAAGGATGGAGGACAAATAAGCAAGGGACACAAATATACCAGTTGGTGGGGAAACTACATGGAATCAAAAGTACTCTTCAGAGAATCAACAAAGAGAGGTTCAGTAACATTGAAAAGAGAGCAGATGAAGCACTAGACATCCTTCAGCAATGTCAAAACAGAGTACAGAAGGATCCAAGAAATGAAGCACTAATCAATGAAGAAGTAAGATTAGTTGAGGAGTGTAACAAATGGAAGAAGGCACGAGAATTGTTCTTATAACAGAGGGCTAAGGTACAATGGCTCACACAAGGAGACCAAAATACCAAGTTCTTCCATGGAATGTTGAAAGCTCGAAGGAACAACAATAGAATCTTTCACATCAAGGATATGAAGGGAAATAACATAGATGATCCAGAAAAGATATTAGATTTGTGACAGGAAGGAATATAGTACACAATATACTAATTTGCCAAGATTTGGTGAGACTATATAAAAGGAAGAATACGACTAGGAGTTGTTTGATAAAAGTAGACCTACGGAAGGCATATGACACTGTGGAGTGGGGATTTATTGAAGAGATGCTACATGCTCTTAATTTCCCTCAAAGGTTCATCAAATGGGTGATGGCTTGTATCACATCCACCCATTATACGATAGCAATGAATGGTGGAGTTTATGGCAACATTAAGAGAAAACGAGGGCTAAGACAAGGGGATCCAATTTTCCCACTCCTATTTGTGATTTGTATGGAGTACCTATCTAGAATTATGAAATGGATTACTGAACAAAGCGGATTCCAATATCATACAAAGTGTAGAGGTCTCAAGTTGAATCATCTATGATTTGCAGATGATGTCTTATTCTTTTGCAAAGGAGAATGGAAATCAGTGGAGCTAATTTTGAGAGGGCTAAAAATATTCTCACAAGCATCAGGATTGAACACAAATGAAGCTAAGTCAAACATTTATAGTGCGAATATAGAGGAACAGTGCCTTAAGGATATCTGTGAGCTCACGGGGTATCAAAGAGGGACATTACCATTTAGGTATTTGGGGGTTCCGATATCTTCTAAAAAGCTATTAGCAGCAGATTGTGAAATGCTAGTGGAGAAATTGGCAAGCAAAGTTAGAACATGGGGAACTAGGAATCTATCTTATACTGGAAGGGTGTTACTGGTGAATTAAGTGATGATGCAAGTAGACTCATATTGGGCATCTATATTCATTCTCCCAAAAAATGTGTTAAAGAATATAACAACCATATGCAGGAGTTTCCTATGGGAAAAGAAGGGGAACTCAACAAAAATGTCATTAGTGGCCTCGGATATGGTATGTAGACCAAAGAGACAAGGAGGGCTTGGGATAACTGATCGTGTAATCTGGAATGAAGCAGCAATGGTGAAATATGCATGGAACATAGCTAACAAGGAGGATAATCTTTGGGCCAAATGGGTCAACCACTTATACATAAAAAACCAAACATGGTAGCAATACTCCTCACCGACTGATAGTTGCTGGTACTAGAAGAAAATTTGTTCTGTCAAGGACAAATTTGCTGATGGTTTTGTTAATAATGGATGGCTAACACAAGAGAGCAAATACTCTGTGAGAAGTGGATACCAATGGTGCAAAGGAAAAGCATAGGAACAGACATGGTATCGTGGGGTATGGAGTCGGATGAATGTGCCTAAACATAGCTTCACTAGTAGGCTTGCCATGCATAGAAAGCTACTTACGAAGGAAAGACTGTTAAGGTTGAAACTAAGCCCAGACAATTGGTGTGTGATATGTGGAAGTCAAGTAGAAACAGTGGAACACTTATTCTTTGAATGCAAACTCTCAGAGAAATGCCTACAAATGATGTTGGAGTGGATGCAAAAAGGGACAACAAAACACGATCTAAAAGGGGATATGAAAACGATCAATAAGAGGTATAAATGGGAAGAAATATAGGGAGTCTACTACAGCAGTGATTGCAGCGCTGATATAAAAGATATGGTGAGCAAGAAATGATGTATTATGGAATCAAAGAGTGCCTACGTCGAGAAGCATATGTGCACAAATACAGCATAAATGTAAGACTAGAGTAGTACCTTTACTAAAGAAGAAATGTAGTAGGAAGGGAAAAAAATGGATATATAATTTGTATAGGAAATAATGATTGAAGAACTATATTAAATAGACATAGAAAGATAGAAAGAGAGGTGGAGAAGTCAGGGGCACCGGTATGCCGAGGCAAGACATTGTAAAGTTGTTCTTTTTTTATTGAAAATAAAAGCTTTCTGTTTTACCAATAATAATAATAATAATCTACATTGTGGACTTACCTATAGAAAAATATATTTTATTTATAAAATAAAAAATAAAAAAATTAGTTTTCAGCTCATATAATGACTAAATAATAATATAATTAACATAATTTTCAACCATATATAATGTATATTATAAAAATATTTATATATAAATAATTATTTTTATATTGCGTGCATGGAATATATATTTTACAACCTTTACTTTCTTTCATTCTCAATTGTGTAAATAATTTTTTAAATTTTTGTTGTTAAAACTAAAATTATTACGAATAAATTATTCTAATTAAATTTTTTACTATGCTCATTATTTTGTTATTCCAACATTATATATGCTTAAATACTTTTTATTTTGTTAATTTCTAAATAAAATTTATTTATTATATAGGTAAGTCCATAATATAAATTAAAAAGGGGGAAATCATAATATTAAAAAGTTAAAAAAATAAAAAGAAGATAAATGTTTATAATTTAGAGGGAAAATAGGTATTTGACAATGCTTACCCTCAAAATTGGATAAAAATTAAACTTATAATGTGGATTTAAGGATACGTGATTTCACTTAATACCAATTGATAAATTTGAAGATTAAAGACATAATTGAACTATAAGGCAAATCAAATCGGTGTTTGAATAGGACTCATCCCTTGAGTTGGAGTACCCTCGAAGCAAGGATAATAAAATACAACAAGCTCACGAACAAGAGTGCGAGCGAGAAAGAAAATTATATTGCTTTTGTCTCAGTTGTGTCTACAAATGGTAAGAACCCCTCTTTATATAGTAGAGGAATTCTATATATGGTATAATTCTAATTACATAATAAAATCCCATGATTAACTAAACAACCGTTCTTGATTCGATCTGTTCTGAGATTTCTACCAAGATCTTCGACCAGTCGCGTATATCTCGCTTTTCCGTTATTACGCTATCTTCGGTATTGCTCGATGCATGTCTCATTTGGTCTCGATTGTTATCGGTCTCGATCTTGGCAGGTGCCTCGAATCTCGATCTTGGTATCTTGTCTTCGTGCCTCGATCTGATCCACTTCGGAGTCACCCTTCGATGCAAACTCCCGGTCTCAGTCAAACAATAAAATTGGGTGGTCCCGGTTTTAACCTTATACAGATAGTCCCCTCATTTTTTTGGAGTGTAATGACAAGAAACGAATTGAGCCTTCGATTTTCTACCTTGATCTTTCATGATGTCATCCTTGTGACGTCAGCGACAGAAATGACTCAAACGTCCCGTCTGTATAGTTTCCTAGGCATTAAATGTGCGTCACTCGATGGTCGGCCACCGCCAATATTGAACCATCGTTGTGAAATTTATAAATAGCCCCTCTTTCCACCATTTCGAACTTTTACTTTTAGATTCTTAATCTCCAAAGCTTTTTATATCTTCTAACTTCTTCATCTGCAAATTCACGATGTTTACTGCTACCATCTTCTCAAAACACCGAATATTATCATCTTCATCTATTTTTAACTTCAAATCCAACTAAAATGGCAAAAACATCAAAGACTATTCCTCAAAAGTAAAAACGCTTCTTCATCACGGCCGGCAGCGACAAAACACCGGTGAAATCACGACCTGAAGAGTGTGTTCCCGGGGGGGTGCGTTATCACTTCTAACTTCAAAACCGATAAAATCGCATCGATTCCTGGTCAATGCGAGCCAGTGTCGAGGTACATATGTTTGATAACTGAAGGGTACCTTAAGCAGGTAAGGAGAGACTGCAACTATAAAGGCAAATAAGTGGTGATCCCGACCCAAGAAGAAGACATTACTACCCATGTGGAAGGGTTTTTAAGTGTTTACACTTACCCTTTCACGTTGGACCCCCTCGACCCCGTCGTCGTAGATTTTTGTCGTCAGTACCAAATAACCCTAGGCCAAATCCATCCTTCTTTTGGAGAATTGTTATTCTGCTCTGATTCTTTGTGAGCAAAGTCGAAGGGGTGCCTTTCACCCTTGACCACCTCATCAGGTTATACATCCCCCGCCTCTATCGAGGCGGGTTAATAAAACTCCAACGTCGGGCCACCAAAGTACTGTTCTTGAGCATAAATAAGGACAAGGACCGAGGCTGGATGGGCCGGTTCGTTCGAGTGAGGATTTTCGACCTAATCCCGGCCGAGAAGATGCCATTTCCTGAGAAATGAAATATGAAGCGTAAGTATAATCCCATTGTTAGTTCTTATTTATTGTTTTTCCCTTTTACTTCTTTTTATCGATATCCTTTTCCGTGATGTAGCGGTCGCTTGGATGCCCGGTATGATTCCTAACCTCAATAGCTGGGTTTGGGACCTGGTCTCGACCTCTACATACGCTGAGAGCTCATGGCGCGATTTCTCAAAGGGCCGATGGGAGGCCAAAACTCATGGTAAGCCCATTTCCTATGTCTTTAATGATTCGATCAAAATGTCTTTCTTATACTTAACCAATTTTCTTGCGTGTAGGTCTGGGCAAAGATGCGGTCATGAGGCCCCCGTCTGGTGAGGAGGAGATTTCGGTCCCGGTTCCGAAATCGGCGAAGGACAACAATAGAAAAAGGGCCTCGGCTCCCGAGGACCCAGAACTTAATACAAGGATGGCTTGTAAGCCGAGGAAGAGTACTATCCCTCTGACCGAAGAATCTGTTCGGCGTATAAGGGATGAAGAAGAAGAAGAAGAAGAAAATGACGACTCCATACTAGTGGCCAGAGTGAAGAAACCCATAGATGCCCCGAAGACAACCGGATCAATGATGGTTGATAAGGCTCTGTCTCGAACTGAGGGGGTATCAGAGAAGGACTTGGGCAAAGTCCCCGAGTCGTTGGAGATCGAGGATGCCTCCCACTGAAGTGAACAAATGGTGGGTATATCTTAAGGGACTGGCCCTAAAGCTCTTCGAACTAAAGAGAACACCCCAAGTGACTCACTAGGGGCAATAGTAATCGGAGACTCACCCACCCTCCCTGCTTTTTCCGAAGGGGCAATTCGGGAAGCCTGAGCTTTGGGGACCCTCGAGATAGACGGAGCTCACGAGGGAGAGGACCCCTTTCGTGATTTGTTTAAATGTATCGAGGATGCTGCCGGCCCGAGGGACGCATCAGGTCTTTTCTTCGAGGCTCAACGAACCCTGAAATGTGTAAGTCTCGATTCCCTTTGTTGATGTCATATTCTTCCATTTTCTGCCTAACTTTTTCTCTTTTTCATATAGGCTTTAGCTCTTTATCAAGAGGCGTTTTCCAAGTCTCGGGCAGAGCTGAGCCGATGTGAGGCTGACTTTCAAGGGCTTTCGGAGGAGAGAAATGCCCCCAAACTTCTTAGTGGGCAGAAAGAGGAAGAGATCAAAGATCTTATAGCCGAGTTGGCCAAGGCTCACCAAGATCAGACAGACCTGATCGAGCAGGTAATGAAAATCTTAAAATCTCATGGGCTCAATTCGGGAATGGCGGCTAACATTTCAATCTCATAGCTGTAGCAAACGATCGAGATGATCGAGCAGTTCCGTGAAGAGGTCGACACGATAAAGGCGTGGTCTTTGGGGTGGAAATAAGGTATGGACTGCTTTGCTGCAGAAAAAGAGACTTCTCGAGCCCAATTATCATCGATCAAAAGTCAACTTCAAGTCATGAAGGAGAATAGCTCGACTCAAGCAAGGAAAATAGAGGAGCTCGAGGCACGGTTAGCTTCTGAACTTGCCAAGGCCAAATCTGAAGCCAAAAATGCAAAGGCTGAGGCGGATGGGATCGTGGCCGTCTATCGGGTCGATGCTGAAGCCGCTCAAGTCCAAGCGAGAGAGTCATCAGAGACCGCTCAAACTCGAGCATATTGGATTGCTGAACTTGCCAAATGCCAATCTCGGAGGGAAACCCTCGAGGAGATTCACGCTCGAGGTTTCGATCTTACCAACAAGATAGCAGAGGCTAGAGAGCATGAAGCCGAAGCTGAAGCGCTGGCCACTTCCGATGATGATGATGATGATGGTTGCAAGAGCGGGTCCGAGAATGGGGAGGACCTCGATATAGAAGAAGCTACCCCCGGAGGAGATCAGGAACCTTAGGATTTTTCACTTTTGATCTTTTGTATAGGATCATGATCGAACCTTGTAAACATTCATATATATAAAGATCTCTTTCCATTCCGACTTGTCTTTATTTCTTTTATGCCTTGTGAAAGTTTTGTTCATAAGTTCAAGTCTTAGGCATTTTGATCGAAACCGAATTAGTGTAGTTTTTATAATCGAGTGAGTACTTTCTCGAACTCGGAACAGGGTGACCCTTAGGTTTTAATTGAGTGAGGATGATTTCTTCGAACTCAAAAATAAATTGGCCATTTAGGCTCTTGAATTAGGCCGATATGGCCATGGCAAAAAGAATGGCTTTCTCCCTTTTTCGGCTTGAAACATTTATCATTTAATCATATAAATTCTGTCGTGCCTTAACACGAAATAAAGGATTTTCTCGAGAATTCGAACGGTTCCGTTCCATATGCCCACTGGGGTGATATGGCATTTTTGTGGCCTTCAAGAAACTTTGTTACTTTGCTGCCGATGAATTGCTTTCCATTATCGCATATGATCTCGGCAGGCATATTGTGTTCCATCTTCAGCCAATCCCATAGGACTCAGTTGGTATTTCTCGGACCCAAACATATTGCCAATGGTTCATCGAACATCCTTCTATATAGTGTTCCATCTTCAGCCAATGTGAATCGTGCGGCCTTTGTACGTAGAGTCCTCGATTCCTTAGGATCCGACGAAAGTTTTCCATTCTTTAGGTACTCGATATATTTATTCTTCTAATCTCAGGTCGGGCTTGTAGAGTTTATTTTGGTGTGGCCTTATTCGATCACTGACCTCGAAACTTGCACGATAGTCCCCATGCTAATTTTGTCGTCTTCAACCGATGACCCAAATTTGCAAGGGCATCGGCATCACTGTTTCGCTCTCGAGTGACGTAGGGTCCATTATTAAAACTGATGTAGTGTCACCTGTAATTTATCCAAGTATCTCATCATTCTATCGTCTCGAACCTCGAAGGTTCCGTTGACTTGGTTTACCACAAGTAAGCAGTCACAAACTCTTAGCTAGCTCAAGACCTGCAATCATGACCTCATACTCGGCCTCGTTATTAGTTAACTTAGAAGTTTTGATAGACTGTCTAATTGTATTACCTGTGGGTGGCTTCAAAATGATGCCTAGCCCGGACCCCCTCACGTTCGAAGCGCCGTATGTGAATAGGGTCCACACCCCCGATGTTGTACCCAATTTTAATAATAGTTCTTTTTCAACCTTAGGTACGAGGGTTGGCGTAAAGTCATCCACGAAGTCTGCTAAGATTTGAGACTTGATGGTCATTCAGGGTTGATACTCGATATCGTACCCGTTGATTTCGACGGCCTTTTTGGCCAATCGGCCCAAGAGTTCGGGCTTATGCAAAATAATGCGAAGAGGATAAGTGGTCACCACACAAATTGGGTGACATTGAAAATATGGTTTTAATTTCCTAGAGGCGCTTATTAGGGCAAGCGTCAATTTTTTTAAGTGTGGGTACCGGGTCTCGGCCTCGTTTAAAGTTCGACTAACATAGTAAACAGGAAATTGCATACCTTGCTCTTCTCGAACTAGGACTCCACTTACCACAATTTTCGAGACTGCTAAGTACAAGTAGAGTTGCTCGTCTACTTTCGGAGTATGAAGCACTGGCAGGCTCGAGAGGTACCGCTTTAACTCTTCCAATGCTTGTTGGCATTCCGGGGTCCATGCAAAATTGTTCTTCTTTTTGAGCAGTGAGAAGAACTTGTGACTTCTATCGGAAGATTTTGAGATGAATCGGCCGAGGGCGGCTATGCTCCCTGTTAATCTTTGTACGGCCTTAACATTATCCAAGACTGTGATGTCTTCGATTTCCTTGATCTTATCGGGGTTGATTTCGATACCCCGATTTGATACCATAAAGCCGAGGAATATGCCCGAACCGACCCCAAATGCACACTTCTTCGGATTGAGTTTCATGTTATATTTCCTTAGTATATCGAATGTCTCCTGCAAATGTGTCAAATGGTCCTCTGCTCGCAGGGACTTAACTAGCATATCGTTAATATAAACTTCCATTGACTTACCTATTTGTTCTTCGAACATTCGATTTACTAAGCGTTGATAAGTTGCACCAACATTTTTTAGTCCAAACGGCATTACATTATAACAATAGGTGTCGTACTTAGTGATGAACAAAGTTTTTTCCTCATCCTCCATGTTCATTTGTATTTGATTGTACTCGGAGTAGGCATCGAAAAAATTAAGGATCTCGTGGTCGACCGTGGCATCGATCATACGATCGATATTCGGCAAAGGAAAGAGTCTTTAGGACATGCTTTGTTTAAATCTTTATAATCTACGCACATCCTAAGTTTATTTCCTTTTTTAGGGACTACGACTACGTTTGCTAACCATTCGGGATATTTTACCTCCCGAATGGATCCTATTTTGAGAAGTTTGGTTACCTCGTCCTTGATGAATGCATGTTTTACCTCGGACTGAGGTCTTCTCTTTTGTTTTATCGGACAGAACTTCGGGTCCAAGCTCAGTCGATGTGTAAAGATTTCTGGTGGGATCCCTGTAATATCTAAATGGAACCAAACAAAACAATCCATATTATTGATAATAAATTTAATGAGTTTTTCCCTGAATTCGGGGCTTAACCCAGTTCCCAGGTATACCTTTCGGTCAAGTAGATGCCCGATCAGTACGACCTACTCTAGCTCCTCGACCGTCGATTTGGTGGCGTCGGAATCCTCGAGGATTATGAAGGATCTAGGGATCCAATATTCATCGTCCTCGTCCGTTCCCTGCTTCTGCGATTGAGTCAAGGCTGGCAGCTGTGGTTGCTATTTAGCTTCCTGTTTTCCTTTGGACTCCGATTCTTTTGTTGATGAAAGTGCCCATATCAGTATCACTTCGTCGACCACGATCATCTCTTTAGCTGTGTGATGCTCCACGTACACGGTTTTTATTCCATCCGGTGTTGGGAACTTCAGCATTTGGCGAAGTGTTGAAGGGACTGCCCTCATATTGTGAATCCATGGTCTTCTGAACAAAGCGTTGTATCTCATATCACCTTCTATCACATGGAACTTGGTTTCTTGAATAGTCCCAACTATATTTACTGGTAAAATGATTTCTCCTTTAGTCATTTCGCTTGCCATGTTGAAACCATTGAGAACTCGAGCTACCGACACGATCTGATCTTGTAGGCCGAGATGCTCTACAACCCTCGATCGAATAATATTGGCCGAGCTTCCTGGATCAATTAAAACACGTTTAACCTGAATTTTATTTACAAGGATAAAGATTACCAATGCATAATTGTGGGGTTGTGTGATCCCTTTTGCTTTCTCATCGTTGAATGATAAAGTGCCTTCTGCTACATAGTCTCGAGTTTGTTTTTCCCTGGTGATCGATACGTTAGTGCGTTTGAAAACGGGCCCTTGTGAAATATCGATCCCACCAACGATCATGTAAATCATGTGTTGTGGTTCTTCCTATTCATTTTTCTTGTTTGCATCCGTGTCTCTAAAATGATTTTTAGCTCGGTCGCTTAAGAACTCTCAAAAGGTGACCCTCGTTGAAGATATGGGCCACCTCCTCCCTTAGTTATCTACAGTCTTCGGTTTTGTGACCATGCGTACCATGGTATTTACATATTTGATTGGGGTTCCTTTGGGATGGATTGGTCTGTAGGGGCCTGGGCCATCTAGTATCTTTGATTCTCCTAGTGGCTGACACAATACCTGATGTGTCGATGCTGAAGTTGTATTCTGATAATCGTGGTGCCTCTATGGGAATGGCACGTTTATCAAAACTATTTTTTCTCATGAGTCCTCGAGAGCGTTGTCCTCGATTGTTCCTTTGATTATTTTGGATGGGATTGCATCCTGGGCCGATGTTTCTACGATCTGCATTGTATAGTTGATATCGGTCTCTGTTCGACCGAGGTTCTCTGTCGATATCTCTCTGAGTTCTTCCAACGGGCATGATCGGATAAGCGGAACCGAAAGGGGTCCCTAATTGATCATCCTCGACTCTGATCTTCGACTTGTATCGATTATGTACATCGGCCCACGTTACCGCTGGGTATTCAATTAAATTCTGCTTTAGCTGTCGTGAGGCCACCGAACTCCGATCGTTCAAACCTTGAGTGAAAGCTTGAACAACCCAATCGTCTGTGATTGGTGGTAGTTCAATGCGTTCTATATGAAACCGAGATACAAACACCCTCAACATTTCGTTATCTTTCTGTTTTACCTTGAAGAGGTCTGACTTCCTAGTCGCAACCTTTATTGCTCCGGCATGTGCCTTTACGAAAGAGTACGTAAGCATGGCGACGGAATCGATGGAATTAGGCGGCAGATTGTGATATCATATCATTGCCCCCTTCGATAGAGTTTCTCCAAATTTCTTTAGTAGAACTAATTCGATCTCATCATCTTCTAAATCATTTTCTTTTATTGCACATGTATTGGAGGTGACATGCTCATTTGGACCAATGGTCCCATTATACTTGAGGATTTTCGGTATGCGGAATTTCTTCGGAATGGGCTTCGGAGCCGCACTTGGGGGGAACGGCTGCTACACGAACTTCTTCGAGTCCATACCTTTTAAAATTGGTGGCGCCCCCGGTATTTGGTCAACCCAGGAGTTATATGTCTCTACTTTCTTGTCATTTGCCTCGATTTTATTTTCTCCCGTTTCAATTCGTTTAGTGATCTCCTCGAGCACTTTCATAATGACGGGGTCAGTCCCCAATTCATTGGCATTCGACCTTTCCAGCAATGGCTCGATCATGTGGACAACTTCTGGTTCTACCCCACTCGGCGCTCGATGTTGATTTTGTAGTTGCGCTATAGCGGCTTGTTGAGCCTGTAACATTTCAAATATCAATTGGAGGCTGACTCCACCATCTCCTCCGCCCTGCGTACCTCGACCACCAGATCGGCCTTCCCTACGTACGCTACCTTCGGGATCAACACCCAAATTTGTATTTAGGGCTATATGTGAACTGACGTCGATGGGGTTTGCAATTGGTACTCCCTCGAGATCAGCCTGAGGCACCTCGATTCCTGGGGCGCTTATATCGTCGTTCTCCTTGTGAAATCTGAAACAGTTGTCACCATGTGCGGGTGTTGTTTGTGAGTTTGACATGTTTTTTTCTGAAAATAAAAATACTTACAAGAACAAGCGTAATGTAGTGTGTGTTATTGAAATCAGTATTTAGCAATCACTATTATCCTTAGCCCCCACGGTGGGCGCCAAACTGTTTACCCTCAAAATTGGATAACAATTAAACTTATAATGTGGATTTAAGGATACGTGATTTCACTTAATACCAATTGATAAATTTGAAGATTAAAAACAGAATTGAACTATAAGGCAAATCAAACCGGTGTTTGAATAGGACTCAGCCCTTGAGTTGAAGTACCCTCGAACTGATTGATGCAAGGACAATAAAATACAATAAGCTGAAGAACAAGAGTGTGAGCGAGAAAGAAAATTATATTGCTTTTGTCTCAGTTGTATCTATAAATGCTTAGAACCCCTCCTTATATAGTAGAGGAATTCTATATATGGTATAATTTTAATTACATAAGAAAATCCCATGATTAACTAAACAACCGTTCTTGATTCGATCCGTTCCGAGATTTCTGCCATGATCTTCGACCAGTCGCGGATATCTCGCTTTTCCGTTATTACGCTATCTTTGGTATTGCTCGATGTTTGTCTCATTTTTTCACGACCCAAAATTTTCCACCGACAGGACCGTGTTGGCGCCTAATATTTCACTTGCTAGGCAAGCCAACGTTAGAAAATCGTTAAACCAATTCCTTATTTCCATTCAGTAAATAACAATCATTAACTAAGATGAAATATAAGAGGTGCGGAATTTTATAAAACTGTATTAATTACTACCACCCGGATCTGGAGTCACGATTCACGAGAATTCTAGAATTTACTACAAGTAATAGTCTGAAAGAAATACAACTGTCTGAATGAAAGAAAACAACAGTGACATAAAAAGTAGACGGGGATTTCAAGGTCTGTGAACGTCGACAGATCTACCTTGAGTCTCCGGACAGCGGACCAATAGCAAAATCTTGATCAACCTGAGCTGGTATCAAAGTCTACACAGAAAGTGCAGAGTGCAGCATCAGTACAACCGACCCCATGTACTGATAAGTGTCAAGCCTAACCTCGGCGACAAAGTGATGAGGCTAGGACACGACACCCACATATAACCTGAACATTACAATCATGCTAGTGGCAACAACAGTAATTAAAGAAATAACGCATAAATAATGGGAAGGGAACATACAGTGAGGGAATACAACATAAAGAGTGAGAATAATGAAAAGACAGAATTAAACCAAAAATCCTTAAACGAATTGAGCAATTAAAACAGCAAGAAAACGGCACGGCATCACCCTTCGTGCTTTTACTCTCAACCTCACCAAATACATAAATAGAACGGCACGGCATCACCCTCCGTGCATTAAACCTCTCATAATATACACGGCATCACCCTTCGTATTTTACACTCTTCCTCACAATATAAATAATGTATGCACGGCATCACCCTTCGTGCTTTACACTCTTCCTCATAATATAAATAATGCATGCACGGCATCACCCTTAGTGCTTTACACTCCTCCTCACAAATCACAAAATCAATAATAACGGATAGATAGGAGTAACACAAAGAAACCAGTATTTTACCCATAATCAATAGCACAATGTAACCTCAACCTTGAATCAATATTTCAGAGTTACCAAATCTTAGTGAAACCAGATATAAGTCACCCAACATTTCAAATAACCCGCTAAGCATGGATAGTAGAACTTAAAGCTATAAAATAAACAAGAATAGAATTTCACTCGCATATTATGATTCGACAACGATGCATAGATGCTCGTCACCTCACCTATACATCGTATTTAACAACCAAACACGTAGCAAATGAACACATACTACCTATTCACTCAAGCCAAAGTTAGACACGACAGTTATTTTGCTCTGAAAACCACTTAATTCTCAATCACAACTTTTTCTTTGGAATTTACCTCCAAACCACTCGTATCTATTCAAAAATGACTCAATAACATCAAATATTGCTAAAGGAATCAATTATATTTCATAAATTAAATTTCTCAAGTTTTCCTCCAAAAAGTCAAAAAAAGACCCCGGGTCCGCTTGGTCAAAACCCAAGGTTCGGACCAAAATCTATTTACCCATTCACCTCCGAGCACGAATATGTAATTATTTTTGGAATCCGACCTCAAATTGATGTCTAAATCCACAAATTTTTGAAATCCCTAGTTTCTACCCAAAACCCATAATTCTAACATGAAAACCTTAGATTTTAGGTTGAAATCTTGTAAAATGTAATGAAAGATTGAAAAAAATAAGTTTAGAATCACTTACCTATGATTTGGGAAAGAAATGGTCTTTGAAAAAATCACCTCTTGTGTTTTAAGTCTTGAAAATTTGAGAAATGAATGAAAATTCCCGTCCAAAAGTCATTTTGATCAGCTGCAGGTGTCGCATTTGCGACCTGAGCTTCGCAAATGCGAAGAAATCATCGCAAATACGAAGCCATTCACACCTCAGTTGCCTTCGCAAATGCGAACCTTGAATCTTCGCAAATGCCACTACATGATCGCATTTGCGATCACTACCCTTCCCCGACTCCCTTCGCAAATGCGAAAGAAAACTCGCAAATGCGAAAACTATTGGCCCAGCTTCTCTTCGCATATGCGATGAGAAGCTCCCAAATGCGAACCTCTCAGAGGTCGCAATTGCGATGCCTGATCTCGCAAATGCGAGATCAGAGGCCTGCAATAATATCAGATGTCCAGCAGTGTTTTCCAAGCCAAATCTCACTCCGTAGCCTATCCGAAACTCACCCGAGCCTTCGGGGCTCCAAACCAAACATGCACACAAGTCTAAAAACATCATACGAACGTGCTCGCGCGATCAAATCGCCAAAATAACATCTAGAAATGCGAATTTTGTACCAAATCAAATAAAATTCTCAAGAACACTTTAAAATTTCTATTTTCTCAACTGGACGTCTGAATCACGTCAAATCAACTCCGTTTCTCACCAAATTTCACAGACAGGTCTTAATATCATAATGAACTTGTACCGGACTCCGGAACCAAAATACGGACCCGATATTAACAATGCCAAATATCAATCAATTCTTAAAAATAAATAATTTTCAAACTTTTAATTTTCATCAAAAATTCATAACTCAAGCTAGGGACCTCCGAATTCGACTCCGGGCATACGCCCAGGTCCCATAATTCGATACGGACTTACCGGGACCATCAAAGCACGGATCCAGGCCCGTTTACCAAAATTGTTGACCGAAGTCAACTAAATTCAACTTTTTAAGGCAAAAATTCTTATTTTCATTAGTTTTCAACATAAAAGCTTCCCGGAAACCTGCACGGACTGCGCATGCAAATCGAGGAGGGTAAAAAAGAGATTTTTAAGGCTTAAGAGCGCAGATTCGAGTTCTAAAACATAAGATGACCTTTTGGATCATCACACGGTTGGTCTCGATTGTTATCGGCCTCGATCTTGGTAGGTGCCTCGAATCTCGATCTCGGTACCTTGTCTTTGTGCCTCAATCCGATCCACTTCGGAGTCGTCCTTCGATGCAAACTTTCGGTCTCGGTCAAACAGTAAAATCGGGTGGGCCCGATTTTAACCGTATACAGACAATCCAAAATTTGAAAAATCTAGTTGAGTGACCTTCTGAGTGATATAAGCATAGTTAAGTGACTTTGTTGTTATAAAAGAAAAGAAAAAAGTGACTTTAATAGATAATTTGGGATAGTTGAGTGACCATTTGAATAATGGACTCGTACAAGCTCACTAGTTGTGACTTCAGTATTAACACAATAGTCCAAGCGAATATCAACGCAAAGTAAGTTGAATACCACTAGAAACTTGAACTTTATTGAATACAATGCACTCGAGAGCTTCAACAGGGGCAGTTACATGGAAAGACCTTTTTAACTTATTTCAACAAATCATAACAAGTCTTTTTTTTTATTTCTAAAGCCCAATTCAACAAGAAGTGCATCAGTTTTGCACATGTGATATATTAATTAGGACAAGGTGCCATCAACGCAAAGCCATTGACCCACAAAAAGAGCAGTGCAGTTGAGGTTCGGATTAATAGCACTGAAAACATCAGTGCCTAAACCAAATGTCTTGGAAACGTCGAAGCATGTGTCTCCATTCTTCACATTCACCACCTTCAAACATGTCAATGCTCGTCTTCGATTCACTGCTTTAATAAAACCAGTTTGTAAATAGTCAATACGTAAATGTGGATTTAAGATTTGAAACCAGTTAATGTAGAGTCTTAACATATGTAGATATGAGTTTGAGTTTTACGCACTGATCGTGTGCTAAAAATCTTTCTACAATTAGATTATTTGTAAGGTAATTAATGATAATCTATGTGATATGCATTACTAATTGATAACTTAAATCCTATAGATATCTTTAAAAAAGTTCCGATAAACATGTGCAGGGGTGGCCCGATGGTAAGGCAACTCAAGCGACGGCTTGATGCTCCATATTTATAGGGGTCCAAAATTTTCTAATATTAAATAGTTGTATATGATTAAAAAAAATTAAAAATATCTAATATATAAAAAAAATACAATTTTCATGAAAAAGGAAATAAGAGATAATTTGGTGATATAAATAATTACTTTTGTGATTCAGCCATAAACTTTAGGTGTGAATATGTTTCTTGACTTCTTTATACACTATCATCGTTATCATGAGGCCCATATTATTTTGATTACTTTGTCTTTCTTTACAAGTCCACTATATCATAAAACATTCCGTCAAGTAAGATAGCAAAAGACAATTGCAACCATTTTTTGTCAAGCTTTCCCGGCATTGCACCAAAAATATTGAAGCAACAAAAGTAATATCAAGTTATCTATAACTGTTTGTTAAACCAGGTTCAATTGTTCCGTACTTTTCTTATTACTTTGCATCTAGAATTTGTTATTTTTTGATATCTTTTGTTTGTACGTATATGTATCATCTTTTTATTTATTTATTATGAATTTAAATATGTCAACAAGAAAATATGAATCTGTGTATTAAAAATGCCAAAAAAATAAAAGAATTGGAACTTTAATACAATCCCAAAAATGAGCGCTTGATAAATTTTTAGCGAACAATAAAAACTTTAAATAAAAAATTAAGGAAAATTTTGTGGTAGATGAACAAATTACTAATATAGTTGAGTTAGACGACAATGGAATCCAAGAAGAAGAAGAAATAATTGATGAGTCACAGATTTTTTAGAAAATCAGAAAATCCTAAAAGAATTGAATAATAATCCTAGAAAGTGGAAACATATATAATCCTACTCAAGAAATCGATTATAAATAAATTATTAATAATTTTACATCTTAAAAAACTAGAAAAATAAACTTTAAATAAAAATTTACTAAATGAGTTTTTTAATACCGAAAAACTTAGGGGCCTTGTTGAAGTTGGGCTTTAGGCCCCAAACACCATTGGGCCGCCCCTGAACATGTGTAAAAGCATATCTTACCAGCATCAGTAACTTGGCCGCTTTCAGCCAAAGTGACGAAGAGAAGAAGTGAGAGGATCATGAATGTCAAAGCCAGAAACATGTTATAAGCAACATTGCCATTTACCTTGGTCATATTTTGTGTCTATCTTCTTTACTGGTTTTTGCCTCAAATGTCTAGTGGATGTGATTTTCAGAACTAGAAACTGTGGTTATTTATATACGAGGAGTTCAAGAATAAGAACAAAGATGAAAATTTACATTGTTCAAATCATCAATGTTTCAGGAAGATAAGGACAACCAGATAGCAACAATTGGTTGGATTTTACAAGATAATGATACAAATATTAGAAGATATATTTATCAAAATAAGGAAAAACTTCCTTTCAATAAAAGCATTGATCAAACATCAATAACTAGACACTTAGGTCAACATCTTTTGTTGTTTTTTACTTTGGAAGGAGTGTAAGTGTAACTAATACTACATTGGATTTTCCCTTATTAGTTTTGCTTTACCAATGGAGACTAGCTTATTGGAATGATTCTACAGAATGTTCTTATATGGAAAATCTTTCCAAACCCTTGGTAAAGACAAAGTAAAATATTTCAAGGTTATTTCGTTGCCAGATTACCACAGACCACCCTCATTTTTTTCTTTTTAAAATTTTAATTAATTGTTTTACATAGATGACCAACCTCATTAAAGTTCATTTTTGTTAATTACTTGGTCTTCGTGTAAATCATTTCAAAGTTTCACTACTACATATTTACAGATTCTGCAAGATTCAAGTGAAAATCACTAACAATAGCAACAATAATGACAAATAACATCATTAACAACTCATGAAAGTTTTGTAAGCCTCCAAACTTGTTACTACTTGTTGGTGAAAACATCTTGGAAAACAAATTGTAAGTTACAATCTCTTTTCTACTATTCTCAGATTAATCCATAATATTCTCTACTTAAGAGGCAACAATAATAACAATAATTAGCCAACTAATTAATTGAGGTTCCGCGAGTCTTCAAATCTTATTGCTTGCATAATGTGAAAACGCCCTTGAGGAATAAGATAATTACAAGTCACAAACTCCCTTATCACAATATATGGGAAACAGATTTAAAAAGTCTTCTGAATCAAGAATCTAAAGTCATTGGATTCAAAATCATGAGTATCATGATCATACAAATGTATACATATTTTTTTGTTTTGCATATCTATGTACATATGGTTCGAACAGAAATGAATGAACTCGATCCGTTGAACTCGCTGAAGTCGCTCTAAATCTACCTCGATTGTAGAATTGTAGACATAACTATTAAAGCATCACACCTAAATGGTTTGTCTTGCCATAACCAGCGACTGAATCTGCTCCAACCATCTAGCAAGTGAGTGTCCATTTCCATAAATTAAACCACTAGTTGTGAATCCAGCAATTTAGAAACATGACTTGTTGAAGAGACTCATCCACATGTTTCCTCTTTCCTGATTCTTCCCCCTGATTACTACTTCCAAATGGTAGCCTTGCATTTTCTAGCTCCCTACTATAGATAATGGAAGAATTTGCGATTCGACAAAATGGTCGAACCCGAGATGTATACTTGGACGAATGATCAATTTTTTCCTCAATCATAGCTATACTAGCTGCCATACAAACTCGACTTAGATAACTCATATTGTTTGCCAATTTTTTTCCCCTGACCAAGATTGAGATTATATTAATTGGGTAGATAAGATTTGTGCACGCAGCTATATAGGAATTAATGGATCTGTATCAGTTGGCGTAGAGCAGCGGTTTTGGAGACAAAAGAAACTCATAAAGTAAGTGGTAACCATAGTTTCAAGAATTTCTAGTGGCTCATTTATGTAACGTTTTTGTCTGCACTCTGCACTCCTAGTTGGTGCATGGATATTATCTTAGCCATTATGCTGGGGGAATGTATCAACAATTTTGTCTTCTACACTCTTAAAAAAATCAAATAAATATACAATTCAATTCATTTTAGTTAATACATAGTCTAGAGAGAGACAGATTAGGATTAAGGTTTAAACTATGTTCATTTTCCATAGTTAATAATAGCATGAGATCCAAACTCATAATATTTCGGAATTGTGATTTCTTGATCAGTAAACTGTTTTTCGGAGGACATTAAAAATCTGACTAATAAGCCCTTCTTATTTCATATTTATTCTCCAAGTGCAAATACCAATTGCAACGTGTGCCAAGGATAGCTGTGTAATTTGATCAAAGACTCTACAGCAAGCTCGGCTTTAAAGGGGACAAGGTCCCCATTCGTCTTAAATCTGCCCACAGAATTTAGTAGCCTCATAAATTTTGCTTGAGGCATGAGCTTAAATACACTGAATCAGCATAATTTAGCGCTTTCCCAATTTAATAATCTAGACCATCCTCTTACTCCTTCCGGTCCACGATAAGTGATTTTTTGGATATTTTCACACAGATTAAGAAATCTATTTTTTAACATTAATTAGTAATGAAATTGACCATATTAACATTTACTATCTCTTCACATAAACACTCCTAATACATACTCCAACATTATTTACTCCAAAAGAAATGTAAGAAAAAAATAATTAATTCATTCTTGAAATCTGAAAAAATTACTTATTTTGGACCACAAAAAAAGATCAAAAAATCACTATTATGGACCGGAGGGAGTCCTTTTTTTATTCGACTTACACCAACCAATTTATTGTTTTGAGTCATTACACCAACCAATTTATTGTTTTGCGTTCGATGACTCTGCTTCTGCTTATTTGTGTGGAAATGATACCAGGTAGTCACTTTTAAGCATGTTGTTTAAAATATATCTACAGTTTACATTGAATTTAAAGATTAGTCAATTTCGTTCAAACTTTAGGACACGGTGTCCTAGAATTTAAACATCAAAATTCATGACAACGTGTCTTAAAGCTCGAAAATTGTATCCTGAAGTTCGAATTCTATGTCTTGAATTTTAAATTAGCAATGCAGGACTAAACACTTAGTCCTGAATTTCAAATTAGCAGCTCAAAAATTCAGGACACTCCAAATTCAAAATACTTAATCCTGAAGTTTGGATGAATTGGCTAATCTTTTAAGTACATTGTAAATTGTGGATATATTTTAAATAGCGGGCTTAAAAGTGGTTGTTACTGCACTTCGCCCCTTATTTGTCCAAATTCTTTAATGAAGCCTTTTGGGGTTTTTTTATTTTTTTGGGGGGGAGGGGGGAGGGGGGTAGAGAATTAAGAGGCTTTTCTTTGTTTTGAAAGTGTTCTGTACAACTATCAAATAACTTGATAGGTAACTTGTTCTATAAAGTTACCTATACAGAAATTAAGCTCTTAAATTATATAAACTAAATACTACAGTGCAATTTAACCGATTATAACATGTTATCATCTATTTTCCAAATTATCATATTAGAAGTTATGATGCATGGCCTTAATGTTCTTTTTTTTCCTAAATATAATTTCAAATGAAAACTTCCAATTCTTTTGGTCGCCTCACTGATTCACATATCTTTAGTTTTTTTTCCTCGATTCATGAGGGGGAATCATATGCCTTTTGTCAACTGAAAATTTACCAAGGTGATAAAAGAAAGGTGCATTTGCAGTTAAATCGTTGTAATTGGATAAAGTTATTAGGATCTGAAGACCAAGGAAAGAAAGGGTGGGGGCAACTGACTGATATATCCAAAAATGTGGGGATAATTTGGATACATCAGAAAATCATGGTCCATTGAACTGAAAAGTCTCCCCTTTCTTAAAGGAATCAAATATATATATACAGCTTTGTTGCAATGCCAAGCCACTGTGAATGGACATTGAAATTCTCTCTTGGGAATGTTATACTAATTTGATTAGTATCAAACACCAATAATCTCTCTTATAACAACCAATTACACACAACAATAAGACCGGTACCTTTTCCAGCCAAAGCTACAGATCTCAAAACAACACCTGCAATTCATACGGAATCCACCCCTTCAACTTGCTGCCGAGCTAGGTATCTCTCTCTTCTTTCCTTCTACAAAGCACAAATAAGGAGGGAAAACTAGGATTATGAAACAAGAGCGGGAAAAAGGAATTACTCCACAATATTAGTTTTATAAGTTGAAATAGTAGCTAACCCATTCATCTATGACGAGCCCTTCGCCGATAAACTTTGGACCTCCGTCTTCTGCAGGCTTCTTGCGAGCCTCAAGAGCAGCATCTGCTTCCGCCAACTGGCGTTTCAGTTTTTCGAAAGCCTTCACATTACAAAATGAACAAAAACTTAAAAGATGCCCTTTCTCTACCTTATTTCCCATACACAGCCCCACTATAAGGAATGGATTTTTTGTTCTTTATATTTCTGAGGTACAAATTAATGAAAAGCTGGCATGATAGCTTTGATGTTGGCTATAATCTATACTTACTGGACTAGGACGTTCCACATCGAGAAAGATGACCCGCAGAATTTGCTCTACAGCTACTTGATCCTTTTGCTCATCAAACTAAAAAGAACATCATGCGATGATTAGAGTAAATTTGAATAGGTTTCCCCTATAAACACTATGCAGTTCATAACATAATTAAAAGTACATCTTTTAGCATGGATGGAAACAACTTTGCTGAAGTGTAATACTATGCAGTTTATCACCCAGTTAAGTTTGGTGGTATAATTCATCACATTATCGTTGAAACGAATACCTGAGGCAGAACCCAATTTTCTTTTAGATAAATCAGAAGTAGGCCTTCTCCATTAGAAAATGATAATTGAACACCCCCCCCCACACACACAACCTCCCCCCACCCCCCACCCACCCCACCCCATCGTAAGAATCCAATTTTCTTTTAGATAAATCAGAAGTATGCCTTCTCCATTAGAAAATGATAATTGAACACACACACACACACACACACACACAACCTCCCCCCCACCCCATGCCCCACCCAAAAAAAAAACAATTGACTGAACGTAATAGGAGAATAGGACAAATTAAAATTAGTCTCTTTTATCACAGAAACTAAAAGTGCTGAAGCACATGCTAAAAAGGAGAGACTTCCTAGCAGAGAAGTATCCACTAACCAGTTCAGGTACATAGTCCATAGGTCCTTTCACCTTGAGGCTCATGATCTTGAACTTGACCTTGCTCTTCTGGTCCATTGGTTTTTCATTATTTTCTGGATGCTCTACAAACTTGAATACTACAATATTGACACAAAGTCAGAATGAAATACTTGCACAACATAATTATTCAATTGAAGAGAGACAATTATATCTTGCATACAAGAAGGGCGTTCACAAGAAGAATATGAAAGGACATAAACTAAGGGTGACGAATATTACCAGTTGCAATGATGCTCTCACCGGGGGCGAGAATTGCTCCAGGAGGACGCATGAAACAGCTTTTTGGTGCAGTTGTTTGGAACTAGTGCACAGCAGACAAACAGCACCAGCCATGTAAACAGAACAGCGCATATAAAAATATTTCAAGATATATTCTCAAAAAAGTTTCAAACTAAAGTAAATAAAAGGATGGGGCTAAGAGAGAGTGAGGTGCCCTTGTATTGAAAAGAGACAGGAAATTATGTGTACCTTGAAAGCTACGTGAGACTTGCTAGAGTTTTTTATCTTGATAGCACTTCGAACTTGCTTACCAGGTTCATCTGGCAAAACAAAAGAGGCATCACATAAAATGAGAAATGCGTTCAAAAAGAACATAAGGAAGGGAAACTTTAACTGGACTATTCAGAGCCAAAGACTTCCAGGAGAAACATAACATAAGTTATCTTTTAGGAGAAGTCAGAAATGCATATATATCTTTGACAGATGAAAACATGTCCAGCATAATAGAAGTAAAGAATAAATGAAAAATGGTAATGCTCAGATGCAGTCTCTTACAAAAGATCCAAATGCATAAAAGAACTAAACTAGCCACCAACTTGCAAAGCCATGAAATCAGATACAAATATTGCATTCAACAAGTCATAAGCCTGAAACCAGGCTACATCAAGAGAAGAGATAATGCAGTAAATGACAATAACATTCCGTAGTTAAAGATCACTTTTGTCATTTACCACTATTCCCACACTGATCATTTGCATATCTCCTGAAATGGACTTTTAATGCACCTGCTTTTCACTGACGACCTACTAGTGTTTGTTTGATCCAATTTACTTTATATCAAATTAACACAGTCCCTTAAATTATTTACTTATATGTACTGCAATATGGTGGAAATTAACTTGTGGAGATAGATTTTTCATCTACTGCCTTACCGGCTTCAGATCAGACATTAAATTGTGTGCGTGCAACGGGAAATTTTCTTAGAAAATGAGTTCCTGCCTCCCTGGTGTTCGGTTATCTTGAAATGTGGAATGCTTTCCGCAAGAAAATATTTTCCGCCAAAAGGGAGAAGATAGCATCACTAATTTATCGATGGAACTCAGTCTTTTACGAAATTCTAATTCTTACTCCATAGACCTTGTTTTCAACCTTCCACACAAAAATTATCATCAAAACACCATTCTCATACAAATTGCATAATTACCATATGTCACCAACTTTTATATTGAACCAAACACTAAAAAATGATCCAGGAAATGATTTCTTAAGGTTAAATAATTTCCACGAAAATATACTCTGTGGAGAACGTTTTCTTCTATACCAAAAAAACCCCAAGTCTCCGTGAAAGCATTTTCCTTGCAAAACATTTTCCTCCATACTAAGCGCACCAGGGATCATAAAACATTAGCATGTCTTGATACAAGCTTGAATGAGGGGTCAGCAAAACACTGTTTTTTGTTCCAAAAACAAAAGATGCTTGAAAATATTCTTTGTGAAAACATTTCTTCTACACTGAAAGCAACTCTAACTTTCCATGAGAGCATTTTCCATGAAATACATTTTCCTTCACACCAACACATGGGGGATAAAGGCTAGCATGTCTCAATCAAGGGTGTTGAATCCCCCTACCTGAATTGTTACATTGTGCAAATACGATAAAAATTAAATTTTTGGTATATATATAAACTTGGTAGATATATAAACTGTTGAATCTCCTTAGTAAGGCTTTATATCTTAAGGGTGACATTTTATTTTTTTGAATCCTCTTACTCGCTCAAATCCTAGCTCCGGCACTGGTCTCAATACAAGCTTGAATCGAGGGGCTCAGCAAAACACTGCCTTCTGTTCCCCAAAAAAAAAAAAACAGATGGGCTGGCATTTTTAAGCAAATGTGATCTGCTATCAACTATATTCTTCTCATATCAAGTCGGCTAGACTGTTTGTTTTCCTTTATTATCCAACATCGCTAGTAAACTAACTACTTAGGAATTTGACCAAAAGTTTAAAAAATTTATTGCAATGGCGAGACAATATAATCTAAACTATCATAATCATATAAATGCATCGCTAAGCCCCTACTCAAATATTTATGAGTCCGATCAATGATGAATGTCTTAGCTATAGCCGTTAGTTCTACCAAACACGGCTAATTTTAACAAAGTTGACCCACAAACACTAATTTCAACCGTAGATCAGGCTAATTCAATGAGATTACAGATAATTCAAGAGAGAGAAAAAAACGAAGGGGGCAGAATAGAGACTTACAAGGAAAATATAGCTTATTGGAAGGATCAAGTTTCAAACGACGTCGCGCAGGAATCAGAGACCTCGCTACTGAAGAAACGGAGCTGGAACTGTTGGTACGAGGAGTCGATCCATCATCCAGAGAAGTACTTCCGAGAGATTGATTCTGTTGAGTGCGGTAATGATGAGTAGTAGTATTATGCGAAGATGAACGCGAAGTGGTCGTCGTTGACGTTGACTGTGCGTTTCGAAAAGGGAGCTTGAACAGTCCCCAAACTTTACCGTCCTTCTCGTCGGCGATCGCCATCAGACGCCAGAAACTGAGCAACTTCGCCGGAGAATCTGAGGTTCAGTACGACGTCGTCGTGTTTCGCTCCTTTTTTGAGAGCGTGTTGAAATTACCTTTTCAGAAGACTAGGGAGTTGAAAATTTGGAAATGCAACGGGATAGTTGGATATTTGGGGGGGCGGGGGTTATTATGTAGTTCTGTATTTATTAAGTGCTGGATTTTGTTCTGTTATTTATGCTCCACTTGAAACTGAATAGTATCCCTCTTCGTTTACTTTTGTTTCATTCCTATTTTTGTCGTTAGTAAATAATCTAAAATTTATTATTATTATTAATGGAGCTTCAAATTTAAATGGATGAACTTCATGTGTTCAAATTATTTTATTAAAAATATTCAAATTTATTCCTTAACTTTTGGCTATAGTTTACATTACCCTGAGCTCCTTTACGAGTCAATGGCAAAAGTAAGGCTTCTTTTTAAAGCCGAAGTAATATCATAAGAAAAGTTAAATGGAGGGCAAATTTGCTTAATTAAAATAGAAAATTTAATTTGCTTACAGTTGATTAATAGAGTTAATTTACAAATTAAAATATTATCTTTTAGAAAGTATTTAGTTGTATATAAGTTTTTCTTAATTTTATAAAAAGTAAAAGAAAAAAGTTACATTGAAGAAGTAACATATCGCAAGTATTATTAAGTATATTTATTTGAGGAGTTTCACTAACAGCTTGTTTGGATGGTCGTTATCTATTGTATTGCATGTATTATTACTTTAAATATGATATTTATTTTGGTTGTTACTTAAATTTTATTGTATCGTATCGTTATATCTATCGTTACGTAACGACGAAATGTGTCACTTTATGTAACGGCCGATTTGGTGTGGTTGCGTCGTTATCTTGTCTTTTTCTCTCATCTCACCCTTTACTGTTATTAAATAATTTTATTTTATCATTTACCCTACCTTTTATATAATAAATTTACCCCGTATCATAATTTTTTTTATAATATTATAAATTTATTCTTCATATTGATGGTGCATGATATCGTGAAAACAACGGCAAACGATGCAATCTATCCAAATATTGTATTTATCAAACAATATAGTATAATATAATACAATATAATACAATACGATATATTATGAAACGACCGGTAACAACCATCCAAACAAGCTGCAAGGAAAGTGAATATACGGACTAATTAGGAAAAGAATGACATGCCACTGGGAATAAATGGACTAGTTAGAACTCTTCACTGTTGATTGCACATAAAATTACTAAAATAAAATAGACGGTAAGGGATGATAATCTTAATAAAGAAGCAGGGGCGTATCTATGTATTGGAACATGGGGCATGTGAAATGCTTCTTTCTTTAATATTATATTTTTTGAATTTTTTTTAATTATATATGTGTACACCCAAACTCAAAGAGTCATATGGTTTAATAATTATTTGATGAAACTTTACAAGTGAAGTTAGAGGTTGGGATCTCAGTTTATAGACACGTCTAATGTACCTTCTTGTGTTTTAATTAAGCATTTTTTTTCTTTTTGTTTCTTTTTTATATTTGATTTATTCATTGAAAATCCTCAAATCTAACACATTAAAATCCTTAACCTCCCTTTATCGTAGCAAAATTTTATATAATTAAAATTATAGCAGCGAATGATGTAGCATGGTTCAATGATTCCAGCATTTTTTATATGGAGTATAGGTATATATGTTAAAAATCACTAAAATTGCAAGAAAAATTTTAATCTTAACCTATAATTTCTAATAATAATGAATTCATGGTAAGAATCTAAAGATTGAACCCGTCAAATATATTCTAAATTCACATTTTGTAATAGTGCATCCATCTTCATGAAATTCTGGATCCGTCTCTGTAGAGAAGAGTATATAACATGAATTAAAAAATGATCTTTGACAATAAAATGTAAAATGTCCAATTTATCATTTGTTAGAGATCAAACAAACTTTTAGTTTTTATTGCTTAAACTCCAATTAAATTTCGACATATTTTCATAATCTGTATTCCTTTTCTTCTCCTCTTCCCTTTAAATAATTTTCCCTCTTATCTTCTAATTACGCTAATTTAAATCATGGGGTATGTTGTTAAACTACCTTTTGTTCTTTAGGGCTTGATTGACGGGAGCATAGAGATACGACGTCGTCCATTAGGGGTCTTTGCCACGTGAGACCGGCGAGCATATTAAAGCGATTGCTTCTTTTGGTTTATATATTAGGGGAAATTATTTAATTTGGTTTTGACGCATGAAAATTTTGACTTTGAAGGAAGAGAGTACTTTCTTTTGTTAAGTGGATGTCACTATTAGTGATTGGTCAAGGAAGTTTACTTAATTATAAGTTGATTGATTAATTAAAGTTTATGCCTTGTATATAAGAGTGGCGGAGTCAGGATTTTCATTAAGAAAAGTCAAAATATAAAGAAACAAACACACCAAGAAGTCAAGTGGTGTCATTATATAGTATATATACATATTTTAAAAACATTACCAAGCTATACAATGTAATTTTTCGGTGAAGGGTGTCGGTTGACACCCCTTTGGTGCTTGTGGCTCCGCCACTACCCTATAAGAAACATTTTTAATAGCTTTAAAACACAAGAATATTTGTGTGAATTACCATTTATCTTTACTTAAATATTTTGTTTAATTAATACTCCACTAATTAAAATAGTAATGGTAGATCTAAAAAAAGTAAATGAATTAAGTGATTCATCTTAGGCAGTGGATTAAGTAAGTGGATTTTGATTAGGCTTCCAACTTATTTATTTGTACTGTTCTCTCCCAAAATGTTTGACTTTTTATCTGTCATATAGTCAAATTAAGTTGGCTTATTACAATGTATACTTTTACCATATTGATATGGGAAATAATGCTTCGTATAATTTTTTAATATTTAAATTTGGTTTTGGCGAATAAACATGTTATGTTGAATTCTGCAAATTGCTTAAATTAATCTTCAACAAACAAAAGAGGACAAATTAGAAGGGGTTTCAGTTCAAGAAGAAGAGGAATGTCACCTATTCAAAATTTAGCTGCCTAGACCTGTACAAATGCCAGTTTGACTATTGTTTATACCCTTCCTACATGTTTCGTCTTTCATTAAATTATCATTCCAAATGACTTGTTCAATGATTCCTTTTACAGTTGTGAGTAAATACAGACTTACGGTTATCGTTTGGATTTCAGGAGCTAAAGAGTTTATAATGTCTATTTCTTAGGGAAGTCTTGTCAAATAACTTGGCTTTCTTTTCTTTTCGTGTGGTGAAAAGTGAGCTGCATATGTGGATGCTTCTTTTGATAATAATAATAATATTAGGCTACTAATTGGTCCAGCACACCATATAACACTAGGCCCAAATCTCATAAGTATATGTCCTTTCAGCTCTGTCCTTTGAAATCTACATCAATTTTTTGAAAATCTCCACCATTGGCAAGTTATTAACCTTTTAAGAGAGTGTGTGTGTGTGTGTGGGGGGGGGGGGTCTTGATCATAAAACCTTGGCCCAAATGGTGTAACTGATCAAACTGGTGAACGTATTAAAAAACAAATGCTGACTAGTAATCGCATTTGAATGCGACTAATAAATGTGATTATGCAGCATTTCACAAATATAAGTCGCATTTCCCAAATGCTATGTATAAGTCGCATTATACAAATACGATTTACATGTCAGCATGCTACAATCGACAATCCCTACTTTTCTTCTTGGACAGCTATAATTATCTCGTAAGATTTCACTCTTTATGTATCAACCCTAAAAGCGAACTTCTTCCCTCACCACAACAATACCATCTCTTCACTAGGGGTGTACATAGGTCGTGCTAGTTCGAATTTTTTAATTATCAAACCAAACCAATGGTATCGGGTTTTTAAATTTATAAACCAAATCAAATCAACAAAGTCGGGTTTTTCAATCTCGATTTTTTGGGTTTTCGGGTTTTTTTCCGGTAAAGTCTTCATAGCATAAAATATATAACTTGTGCTCTAAATATTTCTTAAATCCTAGTAAAATACAACTATATAATATATTTTTCAAGAAACTAACACAATAATATGAGATAAGTCATAGCATTATACTAAAATATTCAATAACAAAGATAAAATAATAAAATTATATAAAATAAATTTTGCTAATTAATATGCCATAATGAAAATTAACATAATCTAAAAATACTATATATGTCATGCTAAAATAAGTATAGCTAATAAGTACTAATATTAATTACATAACGAAGCACTAAAGAAAAAGATAAATTAAGTTATGCATTTTCATTATAAACCAATGTAAAACTAAAATAATTATCCAACACTATCGTCATTCCTAGTATTGAATTGAATATCTTTTGTTAGCATTAATATTGATTTGAACTTTGTTTGAGTTACTACATTTATGGGCTTTAAAATTTATTTACCATTCAAGAATGTTAAGTCTAAATTTGAAATAATACGTGAAAAGATAAAACTGTGAAAAAGTTTAAGAAATATTTATAAATTACATTACAATAAATATTTATATGTATAAAATATTTTTAAAAATTATATAAATGTACTATCGGGGTTGGTTTGGTTTCGGTTTGACTTTTTTTAGTTAAAATCAAATCAAACCAAACCAATTATGGTCAGGTTTTATTTTTCAATATCAAACCACATTAATTTTTTTTTTATTTGACTCAAATTATCGATTTGAACGGTTTATTGTATACCCTACTCTTCACTCATCAACGAGGAAGCCCAAGTCTCACGCGACAGCCACTTAGCTCTATTGATAACAGCAAAGAAGAATGGCCACCAACATGTTCACTTCGAATCCCTGGTCGACCCTTGTGTGCCCACCAATACGTCAATTGATCATTAGATGGAAAGATGTGCCTCAAAGTGTTATGTGACTGACTAGTTAAATATTTCATGGACCCAAAGATATATACTTTCTTCTCTATTTCATTATATCTCATCAATGAGCGTAAAGCCTTTTTTTCCACGAGACTGTCATCTTATGACAATTTAACTATGTGGAGCGGAGGCACCATTGGCAAGTTAGGGGTGTACAAATTGTATAGGAAAAAAAATAACATGACACGTAGCCGCTTAAAGGAAGGATACGTGAAACACAAGATAGAGATAGCCACTGAACATAGCTAATTCGCTTGTCACCGAAAGGAATAACTATCATAAAAGGAGTATTAAATGCTTTGCGTCCGGTAACATTTAATACAGAATATTTTGCAGCATTAAGGATAATGACCCATTACAAGGAATTTGACATTTATGTTTAATGTTACATCTTCATCAATGACCCTCATAATTGACATTAATGAAAGACATGATCCTAGGACTTCCTTCCCTAGACCTAGCTATAAATAGAGAGTTCAATTATCATTGTAGGGGGGAATTTTCTGGCTAACTGACATTATATTCTATACAGCATTTTAATACAATTTTATTCTCTCGTTTTTGATCTTATCATTGTTGTGACCAGAAACCCTGTTCCCGGACTCATTAGCTCTGTCGTTCCATCTATATTCCAAGGCTAAGTATTTTATATTTCATCAGTTATTTCGCTACTTTTTGGATCAAATTAATTCACTTGTCTAGAAACAACGAACAAATTCAACTGTACCATTTTTCGAGTAAACAGTTTGGCGCCCACCGTGGGGCCTAGACAGTCGTGCAGTTAAATTGATCCTTGCCTTTTTTAATAACTGTTTGATTATTTTGTCTTAGCAAAAATCACAAAGGAAATGGCAGATAACACTGTCAACGGCACACGCAACCCTGAAATTCAAGGGGAGCAGTCTCATTTCGAGTATTCAATCAGTGACACTCGCAATGAGGGGAACGACTCCATACCGGTACATGACAGGCGGTGCCCTCGACAGGTTTGGGAGGCAACTCCTGATGATGCTCATGAGGAGCATGTAGCGGATGCAGTAAGGGTCCTGCAAGAGCAATAAACAATCATTCTAGGCCATCTCACGCGGCAGGATCAGGTTATGACATAACTAAAGCAGGCGTTATCCGGTGCCTCAAATAATGCAAACAAGCGAGATCCAATTCCTCCTGATGTTCCCACAAACCAGACGACGCGGAGAGTTGATAATAACACTCTTAGGGGCGAAGTTAGCTTCGACGGGGCTGGGGGAGTAGATTCGGCCTCAACAACGAGAACGATCTGTTCAAGGATGAACTTTTGCATTTCATGAAGGAAGTAAACACCCGCATGGATCAAATCCCGGGCACGCCACCAGTATTATAATGTCCAAACTAGAAAAAGTATATTCAATTACTGTATAAACCGTTCAAAATGCCCGAAGTGCCAAAGTATGACGGAACTTCATATCCACATGAGCACATTACCACTTACACAACAACGGTGAAAGGAAATGATTTAGCTCCTTACGAAATTGAATCTGTGTTGCTAAAAAAATTTGGTGAGACTCTCGCGAGGGGAGCTTTAACGTGGTATTCATTATTGCCCGAGCATTCCATAGATTCCTTCGAGATGCTCGCGAATTCTTTCATCAAAGCTCATGCCGGTGCCAGAAAGGTACAATCCCGAAAGGCCTACATATTCAGGATCGTGCAGGGAGAATTCGAATTATTACGAGAGTTGGTTACCCGGTTCCATAGGGAAAGGATGTTACTACCGACAGTCCCGGATGAATGGGCAGCTAAAGCATTCACCAAAGGTTTAAATCCGAGAAGTTCGGATGCTTCCCGAAAGTTGAAGAAAAGTCTGCTCGAGTTCCAAGCGATGACTTAGGCGGATGTCCACAACCAGTACGAGTCGAAAATAAGGATCAAAGACGATCAGGTTGGCATTCCATTGTCGACCAAAGGATGGGAGAAGAACAGAGAAAAAATGAAATATGATATTGACACGGATAGAAGGACATCGAGGGGCCGGTTTTCGCCCTATGAATGTACAGAAGGTCGTGGTTGAAGCCTCCGGACATCAGACAAGTTCACCGTTGATAGAAGGATTGATCGTGGCCGGAACAACAGATCACTGCAGGATAAAGAAATCTGGGGGTTGCGAGATTCTTCTTACCCAAAATTATTAGAGTATAACTTCAGTGTCAGTGTAGTAGAGTTGGTGTCGGCTATGAGGAATATCAAAAAGGCACGATTCCAAAGACCTATGAAATCTGATCCCAGTCAGAGGGATCTCAATTTATGGTGTGAATACCATAGCACTAACGGCCACCGGACTGGGGACTGTCGACACCTCCGGGAAGAAGTGGCAACACTGTTAAAGAATGGTCACCTTAGAGAATTCTTGAGTGACCGAGCTAAAAACAACTATGGTCGGAACAGGGGAAACGCAGAAACCTCGAAAGAATGAGAGGAACCTCCACGCCAAATGATCAACATGATCTTCGGAAGGAATAAGATTAATGGAGTCACCTTTTCGATAGCGAAGAATACAAAAGTATCGATAACTCATAATAAAAGGCTCCAAGAAGACAATATCACATTTACGGACGAAGATGCAGACGGATTACTGCTACCACACAATGACGCACTGGTAATTTATTTAAATGTGTTAGATTTAAAAATTAAACATGTTTTAGTGGATCCAGGAAGTTCAGCTAATATCATACAATGGAGAGTACTGGAGCAAGATAAACTCACAGGAAGCATTATCCTAGCAACCAAACTCCTCGTTGGATTCAACCTTGCAAGTGTGACAACCCGGGGAGAAATTTTGCTGCTCACGAACACTGAAGAAGTAATGAAGACAACTCTCTTCGAAGTGGTAGATGAATACATGGGGTATAACATCATATTGGGAAGACCATGGCTACACGAGATGAAAGTTGTGCCTTCAACATATCACCAATTGTTAAAATTTCCGACACCCAAGGGGATCAAACAAATAAGGGGCCGCCTGCAAGGACGCCTGACATATAAGGCTACATATGAAATCCATACATTATAAGGAAGACTAGGGAAAAAGAATACTATCAAGAACCTCATTATCTGCATATATATCATTTACCTCATTCCTTTTTTTAAAGCAATTCCACCCAACCAAAAGACGTCGCCCAACTGTTCTTAGAAGAAAACAGATCTTTCCAAACTGGGAATCAAAGCAGAGGAAATGAAAATATCCATTGTTGATTTAGTCCATGAACCAGATTAACTCAAAGGAAAGGTAGATTTCCTGTTCAATCCATTTTCATTTAATGACAGCGATTTGTTACAAAGGCTTATCATATAGTACCTCTATAATTACAATCTCATTAAGAAATAGTAGCAAATAAGTTATAAGATATATTTTGTGTTCTGCAAAAGTCTGACTCATTCACAGTCAAATGTACAATTGTACCTGCACTAGCCAGTCACAAAACTCTCTTTCCCTTATATATATATATACACACAACTTTAAAAAAAAACAGATGTATACATGTGATTTCTATACAAGATTTTGTTATACCTAGAACTTAAATTAAGGACCCCAACAGCTTAAGTACATGACAGTCCGAAGAGATTCTTCTGCTTGTTTTATTTTCTCAGACTTAGCTGCTTGGAGAGAATTGGAATCAAGAGCACCAGAGAACTTCCTCGTCTGCTTTGAAGATGAACCACCACATGAAGAAGAGTCCTTGAGAGTCTTTATTCCACTGTCACCTCGTCTTATTGCTTGATCCTTCACCCCCTGAATCATCCTCATCACAGCTTGCTGCAACGCCGCCACTCTACTCATGTACATACCTATCAATCTTTCTTGAAACAACAGAAAAAGCAAAGATAATTGAACTTTTTTCCAAGTTTTGTTTGCGTTTGTTTGGGGAATAGAGGAAAGGTATATATATATAGAGGAAAAAGTTAAGTAGATTTGTTCGATGGATTTTGGGAATCTGTTGACTACATAAAATAACCGGCTGTAAAGGATGGTAACTGGCGAAATTTCCGTACGGAACCGGGGTCTGTTTGTCTTTGGTTCAGCGTGCAACCGACACATGTCCGTTTAGCATTAATATTTTGGGTTCTCATCAATCCGTTGCTGACGTAGAACACTAACGGCAGAGTTGATAATGATGCCACGAAAATTGTAGGATATTTGTCAAACCGGCTTTATTTTTTTGTGGATCAACGGTTATTTTATGATTTTGTCCTAAGGAACGTTTCGTGATTTATATCCAACGGTTTGTATGATAGAATCATAGTAACTTGTGCCAGTATTACGTGGAATTAACCCTCTCTCATACTTATCTCAGATCAAAACAAAATACTTGGAGAAATTCTCTTCTTATATATCATCTACGCACGGTGTAGAATCTTCTACACAGTATACACGTACGAAGAAAAGAATAATTAAAATCTTTAGGCAGGAAAACAAAGTTGCAATCTCGTAATTGTATTGAGTTTAAATATACGCAATTAGTATAAAAAAAAAATTACTATATCAAATTATTCTTATATATTCTATCAAACAACATATCTTATTTTAAAAAAAATATAAATTCATATCTTAAGAAGATTTATCTGTAATTATAATAACTAATATTCAACGTGCAGTCGTGCACATTAAAGATAATTTTTGAAAGATCTATAAGGCGAAGCGTCAAAAATACTAACTTTTGCTTTTCTATTAACTTTTTAATGACTCAATTTATCTTCAGATAAAATTCGGAAAAAATTAGATAAAACTCCATATATATCATGAATAACTCCAAAGCGCTTTAATTCCAAAGTTATTCATTTTTTTAACCACAATACAATAATATATAGGGTTAAATATGATATGACGTGTAGTCGTCTAAAATGAGGACACGTGGAACCCAAGACGGGGATGGCCGAAGACCGAACGCAGTCATTTCGCTTGTCACCGAAAAGGATAACGTTCATAAGGGTGTGTTAAATGCTTTGCGCCCGGTAGCATTTAATAGGGAATATTCTACAGCATTAAGAGCGACGGTCCGTTATAGAGAATTTGGCATTTATACTCACCGTTACGTCTTCATTAATGACCCTCATGATTGACATTAAAGGAGGGCACAATCCTAGGACCTCCTTCCCTAGACATAGCTATAAATACTGAGCTCAACTATCATTGTAAGAGACACGAATTTTCTGGCAAAACTTATACTATATTCTATACAAAGCTTAATACAATCTCACTTTCTTACTTTTTGATCTCATCCTTGCTGTGCCTGAAAACCTTATTCCCGGAACTGTCATCTCTGTTATTTCGTCTATAATTCAAGGCTAAGTATTGTACATTTCTTCAATTATTGCATTATTTCAGGATCAAATTAGTTCACTTGTCAAGAAACCACGTATAAATTCAACTGTACCATTTTATGGGTAAACAGTTTGGCGCCACCGTGGGGCCTAGACAGCCGTGCAATTAAATTGATCCTTACCTTTTTTACTAATGCGATTTGATTATTTTGTCTTAGAAAATTCATTAAAATGGCAGATAACACCGTTAATAACACGCACAACCCTGAAATTCGAGGATTTAATCAGTGACACCCGCAATGAGGGAAATGTCGTCACGTCGATGCATGACAAGCAGAACCCTCGACAGGTTCGAGAGACAACTCCCGATGATGCTGATGAGGAGCATGTCGTGGATTCGGTGAGGATCTTGCGAGAGCAACATGCAATTATTCTAGGCCATCTCACACAGCAGAATTAGGTTATGACAAAACTGAAGCAGGCGATATCGGGGGCCTCGGATAATGCAAACAGACGATATCCAATTCTTCCCGGTGTTCCCGCAAATCAAACGACGCAGAGAGTCGACAACAACACTCCCAGGGACGAAGTTAGATCCAACGGGGCTTGGGGGAGCAGATCCATTCTCAATAACGAGAGCGACCAATTCAAGAATAAACTTTTACGGTTTATGAGGTAAGTAAACGCCCGCATGGACCAAATCCTGGGCGCGCCACCAATATTGAAAGGTCTGAACTCGAAGAAGTATACTCAATTGCCGTACAAGCCGAGCGCGGTACCATAACTAATCCCGAAGCGTTTCAAAATGCCTGAAATGCCAAAGCATGACGGGACATCAAACCCACATGAGCATATTACCACCTACACAACGTCGGTAAAAGGAAATGATCTAGCTCCTCACGAAATTGAAATTGTGCTGCTAAAGAAATTTGGAGAAACTCTCACGAAGGGAGCCCTAACATGGTATTCATTATTACTCGAGCATTCCATAGCCTTTGAGATGCTCACAGATTCTTTCATCAAGGCTCATGCCGGGGACAGAAAAGTATAATCCCGGAAGGCCAACATATAGGATCGCACAAGGAGAATCCGAATTATTACGAGAGTTCGTTACCCGATTCATAAAGAAAGAATGTTGCTCCCGACTGTACCGGGTGAATGGGCAGCTGAAGCATTCACCAAATGATTGAACCCGAGAAGCTCAGACGCTTCCCCGAAACTAAAGGAGAGCATGCTTGAGTTCCAAGCAACAACTTGGGTAGATGTCCATAACCGGTACGAGTCAAAGATAAGGATCGAAGATGACCAGGGCGGTTCCACATCATCGGCCAAACGACGGGAGAAGAGCAGAGATAAATCAAAGGATGACTACGACGCGGACAGACGGACTTCGAGGGGCCGATTTTTGCCCTACGAGCGGACCGAAAGCCATGACAGAAACTTTTGGGCAGCAAATAAGTTCATCGCAGACAAAGGGACCGATCGTGGTCGAAACAATAGATCACTCCAGGATAAGGAGACGTCCGGGTCTTGGGATCCTTCTTACCCCAAGTTATCGGAATATAACTTCAACGTCAGTATAGTGGAGCTGGTGTCAGCCATGAGAAACATTAAAGATGCATGATTCCCGAGACTTATGATATCTGATTCCAGCCAAAGAGATCCCAACTTATGGTGCGAGTACCATGGGATGAATGGTCACCGGACAGGGGACTACCAACACATCCGAGAGGAGGTGGCAACACTATTAAAGAACGACCACCTCAAAGAATTCTTGAGTGGCCGAGCTAAGAACAATTATAGTCGTAACAGAGACAACGCGAAACTTCCGAAAGTAGGAGAAGAACCTCCACGCCAAACGATCAACATGATCTTCGGGGGGAATGAGATTAACGGGGTCACCTTTTTGAGAGCAAAGAAGACGAAAGTATCAATAACTCATAGTAAAAGACTCCAGGAAGACGATATCACTTTCACGGAGGAGGACGCAGATGGATTGTTGTTACCACACAACGACGCACTGGTAATTTCTTTAAATGTGTTAGATTTTAAGATTAAATGTGTTATGGTGGATCCAGGAAGTTCGGCTAATATCATACAATGGAGAGTATTGGAGCAAGCTAAACTCACCGAAAGCATTATCTCGGCAACAAAGCTCCTCGTTGGATTCAAACTTGCGAGCGTGACGACCCAGGGAGAGATTTTGCTGCTCACAAATGCTGAAGAGGTAATGAAAACAACTCTCTTTGAAGTACTAGATGGTGACATGGGATACAACATCATCCTGGGAATGCCATGGTTACACGAGATGAAAGTTGTACCCTCAACATATCACTAATTGCTGAAGTTTCTAATGCCCGAAGGAATCAAGCAGATAAGAGGTGATTAACCGGCAGCAAGGGAGATGCATGCAATCTCAGTTTCCAGTAGCAAAGGGAAAGAACGCACGACATAGCAATTACAGGAACCGACACCTACTCCCGATCTAGAAGGAGTTAGCCCGGAAGCATAGTCATCAGAATAATATCAGGTGCCAAGATATTTCCAAGTTCCAGAAGAAACGGACGTAACGAAGTCCACGGTGGAGGAACTGGAGCAAGTTGCATTGTTTGAGGAATTCCTAGAGAGAAAATTCCATTGGGGGACAGGACTGCGCCGAAGCTCAGGTCTGGTTTTATTGAATTCCTTAAATTTAATGCCGATTGTTTTGCATGGTCGTACGGGGATATGACAGGTATCCCGGCGGAAATAGCCGTGCACAAGATGAGTTTGGATCCCAACGTACCTCCGGTAAGGCAGAAGAAATGCCCTATTGCCGAGGCCAGGAATAAATTCGTCAAAGAAGAGGTAACCCGCTTGCTTAAAATCGTTTCGGTCCGAAAGGTAAGATATCCAGACTGGCTAGCCAATGTAGTAGTAGTTCCTAAGAAGAACAATAAATTTCGCATGTGTGTAGACTATAAAGACCTTAATAAGTCATGCCCGAAAGACTCGTTCCCACTGCCAAATATTGATCAAATGATTGATGCCACGGCTAGGCACGAGTTGATGAATTTCCTCGATGCTTATTCCGGGTACAACCAAATCAAGATGAACCCGGAAGATCAGGAAAAAACTTCGTTTATAACGAATTTCGGTACATATTGTTACAATGTAATTCCCTTCGGGTTGAATAACGTCGGAGCCACTTATCAACGGCTCGTAAATAATATGTTCAAAAATCAAGTAGGAAAGACTATGGAAGTTTATATAGACGATATGCTCGTTAAGTCTTTGAATGTAGGTGACCATATTAAGCATTTGCAAGAAATATTCGACATCCTGAGGAAGCATAACATGAAACTTAATCCCGAGAAGTGCGCGTTCGGGGTCAGTTCCGGTAAGTTTCTGGGATTTCTAGTCTCACAAAGGGGAATTGAGGTAAACCCTGACAAAATCAAGGCCATTGAGGATATACCAGATCAATTTTCGAACGTAAAATAAGTCTAAAGGCTCAGAGGAAGATTAGCAGCTTTGAGCAGGTTCATTTCCCGATCATCGAAAAAATGTCATCGCTTCTTCATACTGCTAAAAAAGAAAAAGAATTTTGAATGGACACCGGAGTGCCAGCAGACTCTGAGGGATCTGAAGAAGTACTTATCTAGCCCTCCATTGCTCTCAAAACCAAAAGAAGGTGAAACATTGCTAGTCTACCTCGCGGTTTTAGAAGTTGCGGTAAGTGTGGTTTTAGTCCGGAAGGACGAAGGTACGTAATTTCCCATTTATTACATTAGCAAAATTTTAACAAGAGCAAAAACTCGCTACCCACATTTGGAAAACTGTCCTTAGCTCTCATAGTCGCCTCTCGAAAACTGAGGCCTACTTCCAATGTCACCCAATAGCCGTGGTGACTACTTTCCCTTTGCGGAACATCTTCCATAAATCTGAGCTCTCGGGAAGATTGGCCAAATGGGCCGTCGAAATGAGTGAGTTCAACATAGAATACAAACCAAGGACTGTAATTAAGTCGCAAGTCTTGGCTGACTTTGTGGCCAATTTTAGTCCGGAACTGCTGCGTCTTGCAACCAAGGAGGCAATAATGGTGTCGGAATCAACATTGGGGGTCTGGACCTTATTTACGGACGGAGCTTCCAACCTAAAAGGGCCTGGACTCGAAATAGTCTTAATCACGCATTCGGGGAAAACCCTAAGGCAAGCCATCAGAACAATCTCTTTAACTAATAATGAAGCAGAGTATGAAGCTTTGATTGCAGGGCTTGAATTGGCCCGGGGACATGATTCCGAGGTTATCGAAATTAAATGTGATGCGCAGATGGTGGTAAATCAGGTCTACGGAATCTTTGATACCAAAGAAGAACGTATGCAACAATACGTGGTAAAGGTCTAGGCTCTTTTGGCGCGATTCCGGGAGTGGTCAATCACTCACATCCCGAGGGAGGACAACGCAGGAGTGGATGCATTAGAAAACTTAGGATCATCGATAAAAATAAAGGGATCGGAATCTGGGACGTCAGTACAACTGATGAGCTCAGTCCTGGATACGGATGGTTACTATGAGGTAAACTCGACTAGTCTAGTCTACGACTGGAGAAATAAAATAATCAACTATCTCGAGCATGGGAAGTTGCCCAAAGACCCCAAAGCATCACGGGCGTTACGCGCCAAACCTGCATGATATAGCTTTAAGAGAGGCCAATTGTATAGAAAATCCTTCCAAGGCCCGCTGGCCTGATTCTTATGAGCGTCAGAAGCTAATTATGTCATGAGAGAAGTCTATGAAGGGATATGCGGCAATCACTCGGGCGTAGATTCTTTGGTGCTGAAGCTGGTACGGACATGATATTACTGGCTTCGCATGGAACAAGACGCCAAAAACTTCGTATGAAAATGTGATAAGTGCCAACGCCACATACCACCAGCACACCAACCGGCAGAACCCTTACATTCGATTTTGTCCTCATGGTCGTTCATGAAATGGGAGATGGACATCGTCGGACTGCTACCACCGGCTCCCGAAAAGGTAAGGTTTCTTTTAATTTTGACTGACTATTTTTCTAAATGGGTAGAGGCAGGTCCTTATCAGAAGATCGGAGAACGTGAAGTGGTCGATTTTCTATGGGAAAACATAATATGCAGATTCGGAATACCAAAAGAAATAGCATGTGACAATGGGCCATAGTTTATCGGTGCAAAAGTTACAAAGTTCCTCGAAGATTTGAAGATAAAGAGGATCACATCTTCTCCTTATCATCCGAGCGCAAACGGTCAAGCGGAGTCAACAAACAAAGTGATTATTCAAAACCTCAAGAAAAGATTGGAAGCGGCAAAAGGTAAATAGCCCGAAGAATTGCCCGGAGTTCTATGGGCCTACCGAACAATGGCCAAATCGAGTACAGGAGAAACTCTTTTTTCCCTTGTGTACAGTGCTGCAGCCCTAATCTCGGTGGAAGTAAGTGAACCAACTTTGAGATATTTTTGGGTAGATTAAGAATCGAACAACGAAGCGATGTTAATCAATTTGGAACTGCTCGAGGAACGCAGGGACTTGGCGCATGTAAGAATGGTAGCTCAAAAGTAGAGAATAGAGCGATATTATAATTGAAGAGCCAACTTCCGTTATTTCAAAGTAGGAGACTTGGTTCTGAGAAAAGTAACCCAAAACATCCGAGAGCTCAACGCGGGGAAGCTAGGTCCAACGTAGGAAGGTCTCTACCGGATTTCAGTTATCATTGGGAAAGGATCATACGAGTTGGAGAACCAGAATGGAGACAAGTTGCCTAGCAACTGGAATGTGGCACACCCTAAAAGATATTATTGTTGATGAACATTATTCAAGCGGAAAGTAAGTACTGCACTCTTTTTCCCTTCGTTCAGTTTTTGTTCCAATTGGGGTTTTCTAGCAAAGTTTTTAATGAGGCAGCAACAAAGAGCATACTACGAAGACAACAATAATAAGACATTTGATAGTAAAACAAACAAGCAAGCTTACACTTGGGGACGGTTAGATAATCTTTGGTTCGATAGCAAATTCTCACTAGGAAGTTAAGTTTGCTACCGAACAAAGGTTACCCAACCGTTCACGAGCATAAACCACTAGAGGGTTGTTAGATATTCCTTCGCTCGATAGCATAAATTCCTGAGGGGAAGTAAAGTTGTGTTACCAAGTTGAGGATTATCTACCATTTCATTAGTGGAATCTTCGAAGATACAAGACTTCCAGTGTTCCAATTCGCACTCTTCGCATTCGAACACTAGGAGAGGAATGATATCAGGATACGACAACAATGACTGCCACGTCAACCGGGGAACAAAAATCCAAAAACTAAACGCATCATCGGGATCGGGGACTGCGCAACCAGCCCCGTAGAAGCAAGTTGTATAAGATAGCCACAAGTAATGGCAATTTCTTTTCAGCATAGCAAATGATTATGTATTTTTTGAAAGTAGAAGGAATAAAATGAAATCCTTTTGTTTTTTTATCTTGTTTCTTGTTTGAACAATGAATAAACTTTGTCATTTGAAAGTTAAACAAGTACTTCAAATGCTAGTGCCATAATGAACAGGATACGTCCTCTTCAAGAGCACCGTAAACATAAGAGGGCCCTCTCTTATAAAAATCCTCATGTTAAAGGGTTGGTTCTGGAAGAATCTATGCCCGGAATCAAAAATGCCTTCGGGGGAAAATACACCCGAAGCCACGTATGAAAAGGACGCAAAATATAAACCTGCGTAAATACTTATAGAAACCCTCACATAAAAGGGATAATGCTCGGAACCAAAGTGTTTCGAGGAAAACACATTCGAGACTATACATAGTAAAGCGTGAACAGAAAAACGTGCGTTGAACTCTAGAGCAAATGCAAAGATTAAAGAATTGCATGGATATTCAAACGAAAGTAAGACTCAAACGATACTTGAGCAAAAATATGTATTTATTTACAAGAACCTGCCAAAACGGTAAAAGTTCAAAATGGGAAAAAGAAAATAAAAACTAAACTGCAGTGCCTCCGAAACCAAGAGGAAGAGAAGTGTCCGCATTCCCGGAAGAGTAGGTGGGTCCACCAATGGCTCGATGTTTTCCCTAGTTTGGTCTTCAACATCGTCACCTTCCGATCCCTCTTCATTTTTTGAAAACTCTGAACCGGAACCAGAAGAACCAGGAGCATCAAATTGCACCGGGAGTCCATTTTTAGCAGCTAACTCAAGCTCTCGGGCCTTCATCAAAGTCGATGATACCAACTTTGGCCTCCTCCAAGGGTTTTTCTCCTCATGTTGTACATGGCGTAAGTTTTTTCAACAACAAGGGATGTCGCTCGACGCTTAATTTCTTCCTTGAGTCGGGTAACCTCGGCAGAAAGGCTTTCCCAAGCGGACCTAGCAGATTTGAGTCTGACGTCAAGGTCGCAGACAATTGAACTAAAGAGCCTATTATGCTCGATAGTTTTCTTGTACTTCTCTTCTAGCTGGGCGTGTTTCGCCCCCACAACAACAAGCTCTTCAATTTTGGAGTTCAAGGCTGCTTCTAAGTTAGTTACTTTTTTGGTAGTAGCAGCCTCGCGCTCGGTTGCAGCAAGAACAACGTCATGAACTTCAGCCCATTTGTCCTTTGCCACATCAAATCTAACCCTTGGCGAGCCAATTTCTTGGCTAAAGGTTACCACTTCTTGCTCGCCTTGCTGCAAGCGAGCCTCCAAAACAACGGCCTCAATAGCTTTGCTTTCCAGTTCTGAGAGGCGGATCTCGTTCCCCCAAAAGTTGATTCCGTTCGGAAGTAAGTTCTTCCTTTTCACGAATCAACCTTTGAAGGTCCTCAGAAGCAAGAAAGTTGGCCTACAAAACAAGAAGAAGTAAAACTTAGAATACATTCATACAAAAGTAGAAGAAGTAATGAAGGAAGAAAAAAACGTACCACTGCGGCGTTCTGCATGGCATTGTTCAACAAGCACTCTCCCGAGAGTGCCTGAATCTTTTCCCAGTCTTTTTCTGAAGCCAAAGGCTTAAGAAAATTAGCAAGCTCCACCTGCCAGGATAGCAAGTTGCATCTGGTAGAGACCGAAAGAGTAAAGTTCCTCCTCCTTTGTGGATCTTCAGAAGGGGCAGCATAATTTTGCCCCAAATTCCCATGGGAGAGTTACATCAATTGGGACAGAAAATGAGAGTTGGCTTTTTTTACCAAATCAGATTCTCCCCAATGTGCCGAGACATCCTCTTCAGTTGGTGTAACTATCTCAACAGGTTGAGCATCCTGTTGAGATGATGGAGATCATCGCCTTCTATGTAGAGAAGCTCCCTCATCACTAGCTTCTTTATCATCATCAATCATCACAGTATCTATGACCGACCCGTAAAAAGGACAAGTCGTCATCGCCACCGAAGATGACTCGGGGGCATCAGTCTTTGCCCTCTTATTCTTTTCCCCAGCCGAGGAGGAACACCTTCTCTTTGGTTGCTTATCCTCCGGCCGGGGACTCCGTAAAGAAGTGTTTGCGCTCGAAACAGGCCCGGAGATACCTGTTCGAGTAAGTGTTTCCTGAAGCAGCCTCGCTGCATCAGCAGGATCAGCCAAAACGTCCTCCTCGGGGACAACAACAGAGCCCGCAGGTAGACCTAATTTCGCGAACAAGTCAGAAGGGTTCAACCAAGTTCTCCATATATACAAAACAATGGAAGCAAGGTAAATTAAAATTACCATAATTTTTTGCCTTCTACCCGTATTTAAGGGCCAGTTCTTTCCACAAACGAGTTTCAGGCGTCGTGACGTCCAAGATCTTCTGAACCTACCAGTCCAAACCTTCCATCACCGGTGGGATCCATTGAGTTGCTGAAACATGCGACATGTGAAGAGTTGATACGACCATAAAGGAATATCTAGTAAAAAGAAATACTAAACAAAGAGCTTACGATAGCGGTTCCAAGCGGCTGGAAAGGATGAAGCAGTTGTCGGAATGATGTCGTTGGTGGCGACTGCAACGAACCGTTCCATCCACCCATGGTCGTTGTCATCATCCATGTTGGACAGCAAAGCATGGTGGCCACGCTTGCAGAGGTTTATCATTCCCCCGCGGAAGATTTTGGGAGAATAGAGATTCATCATATGAGCTAAGGTTAGCTCTTCTCCAGTCTCCTGGCACAAGCATCGAAGACAGGTGATCGTCCTCCACACTGAAGGACTTACCTGTGCTAAACACACTTGGTAGCGAAGGCAAAACTCCGCAATCACAGAATCAAGTTCTCCGCTCAAAGAAAACGCACCCAAAGGAAAAGGATACGTGTAAAAGTATGTAAAATCTTCCTTGAGAAGGATCAGTCGCTCCGATAGATCAGGAGTAATGATATCCAACTCATGGCAACGATAGTCTTCCTTCACAGCAGGAATACTAAAATGACGAATGGAAGAAGGGTACCTGCTAACAGCCCATGTACGAGGGTTAGCAGTAAGGAATTTCTCTTCAAGGTCCTTTGTGATACTGAGTTTTCTTGGGATGATGGAACCCACCGTTAGAGGACTTTCCTCGCCTTTGTTCTTGTTCTTTGAAGAACGAGCACGCTTGGGGGAAGAAACCATTGAAAAAGAAGAAAGAAAAGGTTTTGTGTTTGAAGAGAATTGGAGAAAGGATGGAAAGCAAAGATGCAAATCGGAAGCTCGAGAAATTATGAAACGCAAAGGAAAAGAATGTTGCGTATAAGTAAAATTTTGGCGGCTAAATTCATGGCCATGATTACCTCGATAATCGGCAAAAGCTGTGCTGAATCATGGGATGACGCGCGTTCGGGGCATTAAATGCGGAAAGACGTGCGTCTAATCAACTGTCATGAACCTTCAGAGGGAGTTATAGTAATTTCCGCCAAAAAGGTGTTTCTATCAACTTCCCGGTAACACAAAGTTATGTCACCGGAAAGCAAGGATATTATCTGTATAGGGTGAAATATGATATGACACGTGGTCGTCTAAAGGGAGGACACGTGGAACCCAAGACGGGGATGGACGAAGACCGAACGCAGCCGTTTCGCTTGTTACCGGAAAGGATAACGTTCATAAATGTGTGTTAAATGATCTGCACCTGGTAGCATTTAATAGGGAATATTCTGCAGCATTAAGAGTGACGATTTGTTACAGAGAATTTGACATTTATGCTCACTGTTACGTCTTCATCAATGACCCTTATGATTGACATTAAAGGAGGGCACGATCCTAGGACCTCCTTCCCTAGATATAACTATAAATAGTGAGCTCAGCTATCATTGTAACAGACACGAATTTTCTAGCAAAACTTATACTATATTCTATACAAAGCTTAATACAATCTGAATTTCTTATTTTTTTTATCTCATCCTTGCTGTGCCCGAAAACCTTGTTCCCGGAACTGTCATCTCTGCTATTTCGTCTATATTTCAAGACTAAGTATTGTACATTTATTCAATTATTGTATTATTTCATGATCAAATTAGTTCACTTGTCTAGAAACTACGTATAAATTCAACTGTACCATTTTACGGATATACAAATAAAAACCTTAATAGAGAACTTTATAATATTGTGCAAGTATGATTTATTAAGTTCTGTATCAAGTTAAATAAAAAATGTAAAGGCAGCTCACACGTGCGAAGAACCAACCGTCGGTTTCGAGCAGTTGGAAGCATTTGTTAAGAGAAAACCTCCGGTCCACCACTTTCCACCATTCGAAGTCTACCATTCAAGCGGCAAAAATACATTTAACCCATGTACATTTCGCAGTAACAGTGGTACTTTCCACGATTAACGACTACCTGACTCTAATTTCATAGCCTTTTATGGATCTTCTCTGTTACTCCGCCTCCCGCTTCCCTGCAGCTCATGCTCAGTATCCCTTCCATACGCCGCTTCGCCGGCGTTTTGTCGCCGTTAGGTCTCTCACAGCTGTCTCCTCTCTGCTTATTTTTTTCTCAATTTCTCAAATTCATATAGTCGGCATCAATTAGTATAGTTAAATTGATTGATACTCAGGAATTTGTGTCTGAATCGCTATGTGTGTGTGTCTGCTTTCTCTCCTTTCCAGGTCGAGTTTGAGCCTTCCGTTCCCGGAGCAGAAAGCCAAGTATTATAGAGAGCTGGAAGCTGCTGTTGATGTTGTCGAGCGAGCTTGTCGTCTCTGCGTTGATGTAATTTCTCCACTTATTGTAAATAATTAGCTAATTACTCCTTCACTTCCGTTTATATGACTGCATTTCAGTAGACACAACATTTAACATGTTAATTTGACTTATATGTTAGATTATTGTTAGTGAAAGGGTGTTTGACGCGAAGTTTAAAATTATTATATGACTTATTTACTACTATATTGATGACACTGGAAAAAATATTGAAGTGAAGATAATTCTAAAAAGTTGTGAAAGTTATATAGAAATTGAATTGTGTCAAACATCGTAGGACGTCCCAAATGTAAGTTGGGGCCCGAGGAGTTTTATCTATTGGCTGCATTGGAAACTATTCTATTATTTTGAGTTCAAAGCTACTTTTCCTTTTCATGGAGCAACTTCTTTGAGTTTAATTGAAAGATTTAAGGCTCCAGACTAAAGTTCTTGAAATTGGTTAGAATGTGAGGTTAGAAATGTTTCGCTTACTGCTTCTGCAATTTAAAATGCAGGTTTCTCAATCATTTTAGGTAGTTTCATGGCTAATGCACATTGCTAAAGTGATAACTTGTTTTGAGGTACTTAAAATTGAAGATGTTTGAAACAAGTTGACTGCACCTTATCTCAAACAAGGTGACAGTAGTCAATTAGTTCAGGTGAAATTTGCTTTACTTCTGTACTTCTGATACATGAAATGATTGAATTGAAATATAAACATTTATCCTATAGCCATCTTTTTGTTTATTTTGAGTAGTCCATATGTCAAGTACTGCAACCATTTTATCCACTAAGACTGCTGTTTTCTTTGTGATTGCTAGGTGAAGAAGTCGTTGTTCTCAAGTAATGGTAGGATTCTTGAGAAAATTGACCAGACCCCAGTCACTATTGCAGATTTTGGAGTGCAGGCTTTAGTTAGCTTGGGTAACTTATATATTATTCTATTTACTGAAAAGAAATTCTTGTTCATTATTTTTTTGAGAAATTAATTAAATCTGAGTGCAGTTTCAGCTGTCCAGTAAAAACGGGGAGAGAAAAAGAAGGAAAATTTTAAATAAAACAATTACAAGCCTGGCCGGTCAAAGTCTGATTTGTCTTAGCACTAGGAATTTACCTTGACTAAGAATAATCTTCCTTGTGCCTGGATGGTTTCGCATTTCTTTTTCTTGATAGAAGAATAAGGTGGTATGCTATATTTTTCCTATTCATAGAGCTTCTATAGCTCTGCCCTTCTAGGGTAGGGGTAAGGCTGCGTACATCTCACCCTCCCCAAACCCCACTTGTGGGAAAATAATGGGATTGTTGTTGTTGTTGTTGTTGTTGTTGTTGTAATAGAGCTTCTATAGCTTACATTACATTCTGTCGCCATCTCCAGTTGCAAAAGCGCTTAATCTATTTTTAGGATGATATCGATGCATTCTTTTGTTAGTCAACCATATACTTACATGTACCTTTTGGTCATAAAACAATCTTAATTTAGAAGAAGAAAGAAAGAAAAATATTCAGGCAAGAAATAACCATAAACATTGACGCTTAGCTAAGAGTATATAATCATTGTTCTATAAAAAGGCATTTTTGTTTATGCCAAATCAGCTGGAGATAGGAGTACAGACTTCTTGATATACAAATAGTTTATTACCTGAATATAACTTACTTACTGCCTGAAGAGAAAGTAGCCAGCAGTTAGAAGTCTTAAGTTCTAATTCGGCAAAACCAATCTGAAGATTCTTCACTACTAGTCTGCAGTGTTACCGAACTAGTATTTTAGAGGAGAACTACTATGCTTTAAAATACTAGTTTAATAATATCAAACATAACATGTTTAGTAATGAATTTTTTGACTTAATAAAAAATGTTAAGTACATCTTCTGTGAAAATTTTGGTAATCAAGTGATGATCATCTAAACTTGATGTATCTTTTATACCATCAAGTATCAATATTGGATAGATCAGCAAACTGCAGACTTCGTACCAGTTTTATTGATATGTTCTCATTCTTTTTTATCTTCCGAAATCTGAGATTTTGCTTGGACACGTTGATTGCCTTTCTTTTTGAGAGGGTTGATCTCTTAACTCTTCTAGTTAAACTTCAGTATTGTTGGCTTGATTAATCTACATCACCACTTAAATTAGAAGCCGAATGAGGTATTTGCTCCAAATCTACATCTTACTGAAAGATTCGAAATCCCTCCACTTCCAACAAAAATTGGTGTTGAATAATCATAAACTTATTTTTTGGGTCTTATGGACTATCTTCAGTTTGTAGATTTTATTATTTCTGTAAATTTACAAAGTTTTATTTCGAGAAATAAACTAATTAATTTGTAGAATCAAGTTTTAGTGAATATGGCTCTCAACAACTGTAGATCATTTGAAGGTGGAAAAGATGGAGTATGATTGTCAAATCTTTGCACCTCGTTTCTCTTCATGTGATACTTTTTCTTCTATGATAATGACCAATCTGGTCTGATACTTCTTCATCACTCAAGAGAACTATTGGATAGTCATGGCAGTGATAATGATTATATTATGAATATATTTTTTGAAGAATGATGAAATTATGAAAATAGTTTTTGACAATGATGAAATTATTAATATTCTCTTTGTGTTTTTCCTTTGATTCCCTTATATTTACCTTCTCTGTTTTCTTGGAACAGAGACAAATTGTTTGATTGAGTTTTTTTAGAGCTAATATGAGTTGTTTGTTTACTGGATTACACCCTTATACTGATAGAGATGAACAGACTTTTTCCCTCTATCCCGCTGGTGGCTGAAGAGGACTCTGCATTCTTGCGTTCAAATAATCTAGTTGGCTCAGTGGTTGATGTTGTAAAGGATAAAGCAACTTCAGGAGATGAAGTAACAGATGATAATATTTTGAAAGCAATTGACAGAGGGGGAAAGGATGCTTGTGTATTTGGGCCTAAACCAGCCACTTACTGGGTGAGTTGATGCTGCTTCCGAAGAGTATTCACTAAGTTTCATGAGATAAAAGATCAAAGTCCTTTAAAAGCTTCAAACTAAAGGAAAGTTCCTGAAGGGAAGTAGAGTTTTTTAATTCATTTTGGGTATGCTCTTTCACATTTTTTATCAGAGACACATTCGTTCAGTTGATAATCAGTACATTTTATGTTGAACATTAAAATTTCCTCAGTCTGGAGAATTTCAAATTTTGATTCTCTTTCTAGAATTTTAGCTAATTCAGAGTATGTCGTTAATATCTCCTGAGAAACATCTCAAGATGTTCTTCTTGAAGGATTTGGGTTGGGGGTTGTTTTTTTGGGGGGGGGGAGATGTTGGAGTTGAATGGGTGGCAAAATATATGGAAACAGTTTCCAATATATAGCCCTTGGATAACCTACTTCTCATTGAAATACCTCTTCCTTTGTACATTAATCTTTACCAGATCAAGGCTAATATTTTAAAGGCCTCAGACTTCTATCAATATGACATCAGGAAATATTTTCTTGTCTGTCTTTATTCTGTGTGATCTTTTATGTGCTTGAAAGAAAATCTACTTTTATCATCCATGCCCTTAACAGACACTTACTTGCACAGTGATTTGAACTGCACTCACTAATTTTCATCCTCATACAGATACTGGATCCTATTGATGGTACACGAGGGTTTGTTAAAGGTAGCGAGGCTTTCTATGTGGTATGTTTCTTAATTCCTTTTCCTTTCTGTTTAATATTATTCTTTTATGTTTTTGTTTCTTTTCTTTTTTCTTTTCCCAAATAATTAAAGGAAAAAACAAGAATGAGATCAGCTTATTCTTATTCCCATTTACCGAATCAGCTGCGAATTTCCCGACCCGAAAAAAAAAAAGAGGAACTGGAAAAGAAAGAACTATTTAACACATTTTAAGTTTGTTTTCCACGGAACTGGCCAAGGTATAGGGTAATAGTTTTGAGGGTTACTTCCAACTCATGCCATTCCTCTGCCTGTTGTGCCAGTTAGTTCCCTTGAACTGGGAATGTGGGGCGCAGTGGTGGGGACACATTGGCCGAAGAGTGATCACTTGAATCCCCTATTTCAGAAAATTACATTGTGCATAGGTGAATTATATGCATATTGAAAGGGGAAACAACCTCTCTACATTCACAAGGTAGGGGTAAGGTCTGCTTACACACTACCCTCCCCAGACTCCACCTACGGGATTTCACTGGGTTTCTTCTAAACCTTGGGTTTGGAATTATACTGGAGACACAAATGCTGTTAAACTAAAGGCCTCAGTGGTGCCAAAGTTCAACTTATCTGTCCTAAACCTCTTTTGTTCTTTCTATTTTGCCTCAATAGTGCAGAGTGTTTCACGTATCATAATTAATGTTTATGCAAAGAAGAGTGCCTTGATAACTGAAATGATGATGTCATACAACAACAACCCATTAGAAGACCATTAGTGGGGTTTGGGGAGGGTAGAATGTACGCAGACCTTACTCCTACCCCGAAGGGATAGAGAGACTGTTTCCCGGAGACCATCGGCTCAGAGACAACAGATCCGAAATGATGATTTCATACACATTATCATAATAGGTTCATGCGTTATTACTTGGTTCTATAGAATTCTTTTGCTGCTTGGTTAGAGTTGTGTTTTTTCCCTCGTGCTTATTTGGCCCAGAATATTGTGTCTTTTCAGGTGGGTTTGGCACTTGTAGTTGAAGGACAGATTGTCTTGGGGGTCATGGGCTGCCCCAATTGGTGCGAAGACTGTTCTGAGAATTCTATCGTTGGGATCCAAGAAAATAGTAGTTCCAGATCAGGGATCATCATGGTTTCTCATGTGGGTTGTGGAACATGGACAAAGAGATTGTCAGACATACTAACCACTGAGTCATCTCACACTTGGACCAGATGCTCTGTTGACAGCTGCCAAATGGTGGAGGGGGCACGGTTTACTATTCCTGAAAGTCAATCATGGAAATCTTTACCTCTATCGGTTTTGTTTGATGCAAAAAGAGACTCTGAGAACATAGGAGAAGGGAACATACTTCTTCTGTCTGCATGCTGTGGGAGGTGAATTCTTCTCAAAGACATTTCATATTCTTGAAAAATGTGTACTAGATGATGAATGGATGTTTAGATTTGTGATGTGAAATCTTTCTTGCCCGCTGTTGGCATTTGTGGAAGTTTTTACCCCTAAAAGGCTCGTATTTGGTTGATGAGTTTTAATACAGAGGAGTTGAGAAGTTAAAAAAGAAAGTGATACAATGATTTCCTTTGCAAATTGGATCTATATAAGGGTTGGGCTGGGGAAAGGTAGAGGTAAAGAAAATTCGCTCTATAGTAAACTTTTGGTGTCCAAGTTGGAACTTGGTTTTGGTAATCGGTAACAACCATCAACTTATTATGAGAAGATGCTCATTATTCACATTCAGTAGCGATTGAATGCTCTATTTTAATAGCCGAAAACAGAATGCACTCAGAACCATTCTTCAAGTGATTACAAAATTCAGTTCCCTTTTAGACTGAACAGCTGAGTTGTAATTATTTTTGCATTGTTTTCTTTCTTCCTCTTTTGAGACTGCAAATCAAAGTACATCTTCAATTTTCATGATGGCTTTTGCGCATTTATTATATTTCACTTTTGTTTCTAAATTTACAGTTTGTGCAAATATCTGATGGTGGCTTCTGGTAGAGCATCGGTTTACATTCAGGGAAGGAAGGCGACATCTACCATCAAGGTGAAATTATATTCTCGGGTGGTGTGTAAAATTAGTAGAGCAATCTGATGGTCATATCCGTCAAATGTAGGTCTGGGACCACGCTGTTGGAATCATATGTGTCCATGAAGCTGGAGGGAAGGTATGCATTTCTCTGTTGACATTTTATTTAACAAACCTTCTTTATCTCTACTTGTTGCAGCCAGTTCTAGAGCAGTCAGCACTGCTGATATATCATTTAATAAAACAGTCAATTAGTTATATTGCATGTAACGACACCCTTTTTGTTTTCCTTTTTTTTTTAAAAAAAAAAGTAACATAAAGAACACCCTCGGGTTATGGAGATCTGAAGATATAGCTTATATTTTTTCTTTTCCTTTTTTACTTTTCGTCTGGATACAGTATTTTGAAGGCTTCAACTTTTTAAAGGAAGATTTTGAAAACTTTAGAACTGGTCAGATTCGGGTGGTTGACTCTCGTGGACCACTAGTTCATGCTTTGCTTAGTTTTCCTGGTAAGATAATCTGAAGAATCAAGTGAGGGTCCTAAATACTGATTCACGGAACTTAAAATTCCTTCATTAGAAGACACAAACTTCATTTACTTATGAAGAAACACAAAGTTAAGAGAGGCTCGTTTTATAGCTTTATTTCTAGTCACTGTCTCATAATTCGAGACTCTGCACCCAGTGATTTCATTCTTGTACTCTTACGGGAAAAACCATAAATAATCAGCCCATATTTGATTTGAGAGATCTGGGAGACTACAATAGCAATAACTACGCCTCAGTCCCAAACAATTGGGATCGGCAATATGAATCCTCACTTCATTTTTTAAGCTCAACTCATATCATCATTATTATCAACAAAGGGCAGATAATCCTTTATTCTGCATTATCCTACCTACGGTTTCCACTTATCTGCTTACTGGCAAGTTATTCACATCCAGACATTTATATTCCCTGACATCAAACAAATGCATTAAGCAGAAGACTTTTTTTTGCTTACTCGATGCAGTATTCACTGGCATCAACTTTCATTCTCTCTATGTTTCTATTTTCATAATTGTTGACGCTATTCACTTCGTAGAACAGGATCCAAAGCAGAGGGCAAAAATTTATTAAGAAGCTTTGATATTTTTCTTTGATTGTGTTCATGGATATGACTTTCACTTTATACTATGTCCTTCAACTTTGGGCAATAGTATTCGATTATAGATCATCCATTCAGAAAACCATAAGCGAGACTAGATTGCTCACTTTCCTGGTTTATCATTGTGTGTCTTGTTAGGTGACCGACTGGGCAGGAGGTTCACTTGATATTGCGGCAGATCAAACTGAACGGAGACTAATCTTTCCCTCAGGCGGTGTTCTTGTGACTAATGGAAGCTTACACAGCAAGATTATTGGAATGATCTCTTCAAATTCATCAGTTCTATGACAGGCATTTTGGCATTAATTGACAGATTATAAAAATACTGAGATACTAAGGACGATTTCTGCCAATTCATCAATTGTTTCATGGCACTTGCATTCTTTTGACAAATCACAGCAGACATCAATTTGTCTCCATTTTCTTCTACCTGGCGGTCATCAGTATCTCTCTCTTTTGTTTTTCATCAATACTTGCTTTTTTATTCTTTCGGTCTCAAATGGCTTGCATACGGATAACGTCCTCCAATTAGTGAAATGCTGTGGAGAATGATTCATATGTACTGCAGTAAGAATGTATAATCTTATAAATATATATTCTTTTTTTCTTCACAAAGTACAATGATGAAGTGAAGATTTTGCTCTTTTCATCTGTACTGCAGTAGAAATTTTAATTTTTACAAATATATCCTTTCCTCCTTCATAAGGTACTATGATGAAGTGAGGATTTTTTTTTTCTTTTTCAATTTCAGTAAAGAAGTTACTCCCTTGTTATTTTTATTTATCACATATTATTTGTTCTTGGTAACACTATCAGTTTAGAAACTCTCCGCGAGATAGAGTAAATGATAGCTGACCTTACCAACAAGGCACTACAATTGGAGGATGGTGTACATCGGTTGAGAATGTGGTCTATGTAATAGTGTTGTCTAGTACACAAGTATCACATTCAAGTATACCTAATTGTGGTGCTCATGTTAGACGATATGAGCTCCATAACCCGCTTGGCACAAAAGTAAGGAAGACAACATTGCAGATACTTTCCCTTAGAATAATGCTAAGATAATCTTTTTTTGACTAATTAATTTTATGTAATTAAAAAAAGAGATTATCTTAGCCATTATTTTGAGGGAAAGTATCTGCAATGGTGTCTTCCTTACTTAAGATACCAATCAAAAAAACTGATTATGACACTTCTTGATTTGATACTGTACTTTGTCGAGATTATGAGTTGTGAGTTGTGAGAATTGCAAGTTAATTTTGGATGTAGAAACTTGCAAAAGGACATCAAGGCCTCACATAACTTGGTGGAAATTGGCCCAAACACCACCGTCATAAATAAATAAAAAATTACACACTGAAGGTACCAAACGATGGCAACATAATCTACTAACCAGCTCAGGTAAATTATCAATTGGTCCTTTCACCCGAGGCTCATGATGTTGAATTGCCTCTGACGGATCACACTATTGCAACAGGAGGGGGCTTGCCCGTCAACATACTTTGCCAAGAGGTGGCAAGAGCACGATGACCTTAGCCCAAACCCACTTAAACAAACTAAAGACTCGAACTCTTTCAGCCTAAAAATAAGGGACCTACTTCTTATTCTGGGAATTAAGTGTCCATCCTCTACGGACCAATAAGTAGAGCCAAGGGGTCCCAGAGTAAGGAGCCACTCCTCCCTCAGCTCCCACCTTAATGGCTCGAGCAGGACAAGCAATCTCATTTTCCACATCAGCTCAGCTTACCCTTCCGATCCTTCTGTTTTCATTATTCTCTGGATGCTCTGCCATTTGATTACTATGTTGACAGAAGAAAATCAGGATACAATAATTGCATGACACAGTTAATCGGCTACAAATAGACAGTTACAACTTGAAAGAAAAGGACATAAACTAAGAGTGAAGAACATTACCAGCAGCTATCATTACGGATAAATCGCTCCGCGAGGATGCATGAAACAGCTTTTTGGTCCAGTTGTTTGTCACTAATGCACTGCAGTTGAACAGCACCAACCATGTAGACACATCAATATGTATTAAATAAATATGTCAATATATATTCTCCAAAGAGTTTTCCCGTTAGAGAATACAGAGAGAACCTAACTCTACTGGAGAAAATAAAAAAGAGAAGATCAGGTCCGAATCATGTTGTACATGAGCAGGCTCCGAAAGATCCCATATAAGAATCTTTCAAGCCACAGTGAGACTAAAAGAAAGAGGAGCTGGGAGAGAGCTAGGTTGCCACAAATTGAAAAGAGACGAAATCATGGTCATTTGGTTACCTTGAAAGCTACTTGAGACATTTTTTTGATAACCGAGAAAATACCCCGTGGGGCGTGGGGTGTTCGAAACTTGGTGGATAATCAATCCACCTCTCTACCCTTCTCCACTTAAACACCAACCTTTATCTGCAGTGGATTCGAACCCTTGACGTGAGCCTAACCCACACACACATCACGTACTGCACTCTTACCACTAGACTGTCCTGGAAGCTTGAAAGCTATGTGAGACTTGCTAGTGTTTTTATCTTGATAGCACTTCAAATGCTTGCAAGGTTCATCTGGGGAAACAAAAGACGCACACACTATGAAATGAGCAATGCATGCAAAAATCATCAGCAAGGTAAACTTTAATCGGACTAGCAATCGCCCTACACCTCCCGGAGAAAACAGAATTAATTTCGGAAGACGTCAGAAATGCACAGGTACTATTCCTTATTCCAGCATATTTGAAGTTCACAATATATGATCAAGGTAACACTCAGAACCACCCTTACAAGCAAAAGAGAGGAAGTTTAAACAACCTTTGTTGATCACTAGAGATGTGTTTACAGATGGTCTAAGCTAACCAGTCATCTTTTGACTGATTGGACGAGAGGCAAGTTTACATACTCTAGAAGTTTCAACTTCTAATTGTCTGGTATATGCAGAATCCACATAGCAAGTATATATGCTTCACAGTTAATAACAAATGACTGCAGAGTACTAGTGAGTTTATCGAGAAGATAGCACGACGTTCTTTTTACATTTTCACATAACAGAGTAACACCTAAATGTAATTCTGCTTCCTGAAGGGGAAAAGGGTGCGCTTATTCATTGTACTTAAGATCAATAGATATACCAGATCTGAAGAAAATGGGCACAGATATAGGTCATAGGGAACTTTTGATAAGTGAAAAGAGACATGAATATTAAGGACTATAATTGACCTGAATGACAAAAGATAAATTGACTTTTACTAAGGTTATAACAAAAATATCATCAAGGTAAAGTGTTAATACCTCTATCGGTAAGATATCCAGAGAGGTATTGGTAAGATATCAAGAGCATCTATCTCAAAAATACTGGCAGTTTAATATGTCATCTCCAACTTCTAGAACCTAAAACCTTCTAGAACATAAAATGGGCACCGATATAGGTCATAGGGAACTTTTGATAAGCAAAAAGAGACATGAATATTAAGGACTATAGTTGACCTGAATGACAGAAGATAAATTGACTTTTAAACCAAGGTTATAACAAAAATATCATCAAGGTAAAGTGTTAATACCTCTATTGGTAAGGTATCCAGAGAGGTATTGGTCAGGTGTCCAGAGCATCAATCTCAAAAATACTGGCAGTTTAATAGGCCATCTCCAAATTCTAGAACCTAAAACCCTCTTCACCACACTGCGGGCCCTCAATAGCTCCAATTACCAAAAATCATTGCAGGAACAGTCACCATTTGCAAAATGATGAAACCTGTATGCATCCCGTACAACAATGGCTCGATTTGCAACCTTCGATACACACTTTATCCAGTTGTGGCAGTCATTGCAGACGCGAAGATTCTTCATGACTCGTACGGGAATCATTTCAGGCAAGCTTAGAAGTCCAAATGCAATAGCTAACTTTTCACTGTGAATATAAGCAGTTGGATCTTTTTGTCCCAACTCCAAATCATTCCAAAGGCTATTATTGTCTTGCACATAACCAATCATAACTACCCGTTTATTTAGTTCCTCCACAAAATCATATATATGATTTGCTAGTGGATGGAGTCTATCTCCAACAAAAAATGCATGGATGGTGTTTTTAACTTCAATCCAGCTACGACCTGGCTCTTTCTTAACACCTCTGTCTTTCATCAGCAGCCTTGTCTGGTTCCGGGAATCCCATCTTCCAAGAACTGCATACAGGTTTGATAGCAAAACATAAGTTGCTGAGTCTTGAGGCTCCAATTCTAAGAGATGGTGACCTGCCTCTTCCCCTATTTCCATGTTCTTTTGAACTATGCAAGCACTTAAGAGGGTCCTCCAAACCATTGCATCAGGTTCGATTGGCATAGTCTCCACAAACTTCATTGCTCGCTGCAAATGGCCAGCTCGTCCTAAAATGTCTACAACAGACGCATAATGTTCTAGTTTTGGCATTAAACCATAATCTTTACTCATCGAATTGAAATAACAAAGCCCCTTGTCCACCAAACCCACATGGCTACAGGCTGATAAAACACCCAAATAGGTGACATGGTTAGGCTTCACACCAAGATGTCTCATCTCCTCAAACAGTTCTATAGCTTCATTACCACATCCATGTTGAGAATAACCAGTTATCATGGCATTCCATGACACATCATTCTTATTTTGCATTTCAAGGAACTCTTTCCTGGCATCCACAAGGCTTCCACACTTTGCATACAATGTGATCAGGACATTGGAAGCTTCTGTTTCAGCATTATAACCAGTCTTTATTATTCTAGCATGAATCTGCTTCCCCTGTTTAATATCGGTGGTATTAGCAGCTGCACTAACAGCAGATCCGTATGTGAACATGTTAGCTTCCACTCCATGTCCATTCAATCTAGAAAACACTTTCAGTGCTTCTTCGCAAAATCCACTTTGGGCAAATCCTGATACCAAGCCATTCCACGAAATAATATCTCTGGTATCAATTTTGTCAAATGATGCATACGCATCTTGTATTCTGCCGCATCTAGCATAGAGAAAAATCAATGCATTGCCTATTGAATGATCTAATGAGTAGCCTGACACCACTGACTGGGCATGGATTTGTCGCCCTTGATCGAATGCTTGAATGCCGGCACATGCACTAGTTGCACTTGCAAATCCTATGTTATCTGATCGAATTTCATGGTGTTGCATTTTTCTAAAAAGTTTTAGAGCTTCAACAAACAAGTCATGCTGAGCATATCCAGCGATCATGGATGTCCAAGATACAACATCTTCCTCATTTAGACGCCAAAAGATTTTCTCTGCTGCATCCAATTTTTCATGTTTGGCATACATATCTATAAGCACACTACACACATAAACATTCTGCCAAAAGCCAGTTTTTAATACTTGGCTATGTATTTGCTCTCCAAGATACAGAGCACCAACAGATGTACAAGTTCTCAATATACTGGGGTATGTGTATTGATTAGGTTGTAGCCCTTTAACCTGCATCTGCGAAAAGATTTGGAATGATTCATCCAAATCACCCGTCTGTCCATAACCCACGAGCATCACATTCCACAAAACAATGTTTTCCATCTGGCTTCCAAGGAAAAATTTATGGGCTGTTTCAATGTCAGAGCACTTAACATAAAGGTCAAGTAAAGAACCTTCAATTATGCTATCTGAGCATAGACCTGCCTTTGCTGCATAAGAATGCAATTGTCTTCCCTTCTGAAGAGCTCCTAACGATGCACAAGCACCCAAGACACTTGCAATTGTAACACAATCGGGTTTTAACGAACCTAACTGCATTTTCTCGAATAACTGTAGAGCCTTATCACTGAATCCTTTCAAAGAGAGACCAGAGATTAGGGAATTATAGGTAACTCCATCCTTCTGCGGCATTTCAATAAATACTTGTTCTGCTAATGTTAAGTATCCACACCGAGAATACAATGTCACAAGAGCATTACCAACAAAAACATTAGTTAAATATCCCCATTTATAGATACTAGCATGGAGCTGTTCTCCCAACTCAAAAGCTTTTATCTTTGTGGATGCACTTATAACACTTGAGAAAACATACGGAGTAGGAATAACTCCAAATTTACGCATATCCTTATATAGGAGAATACCATCTTCTCCTCGTTCGTTTTTACAAAAACCAGATAACATGGCAACCCAAGAAGAACTATCTCTTACCACCATATCCTCAAAGACTTGCTTAGCAGAATCTACAAATCCATTCTTAGAATACAAATCAATCAAACGGTTACAAACAATGAGCTTCAATCCAAGACCATAGCGCATAATCAAAGCATGAATCTGTTCAACACCTCGAAAACGAAAAGCAACCTTGTTATAACTGCAGGCTTGCAGAACTTGGGAAAATGTGCACTCATCTGGATTAACATCTTCTCTTAACATTCGAGAGAACAGATTTAGAACTGCATCATTTCTTTTCGTCCGTGTAAAACCAGACAATAATATGTTCCAGCAAGACACGTTTTTAATCCGACTTGGCAAATTATCAAATATTTGCAATGCACCAGATAAATCTCCACCAGCAACATAAATATCAAGAAACCTAGCAGCAATCCAATAATCGGAGCCAAATCCCAATTTCAACAACTTCCCAAGTAGTTTCTTGGCATCCACAATTGACTCTTCACTCAAGCAACTATCTAGTAGGCTTAGATAATAAGTATGATCAAAATAGCCATTGTCTTTCGCTATGTGAGGATGAATAATAGACGGATAATATACATTTTCTTCATCTGAAAAATCATCAAGAACCAGCGAATTTATACTTGCACAGCTAGTAAAAGTACAATTGTTCAATATAAATGGTTTCCAATATCGAAAATGCCAAATTTCCTGCAAATTGGAAGGAAAAAATGAACAATGTTTGAAAAGAAAAAGGAGGAAAAAGAAGACTGAAACAGAAAAAAGTAGCAAGAGAAAGAAAAAAATATAGAAAAGTTTTACCTGGCGAAGATAATCAGAAGACTTGTAAAGGTGATGAATAGTTCTCTTTGAAAACATGAAGATTTAATAGAGTGAATTGAATTCAAACTTGGCAATCTCCGTTCTCAACACTCAGCCGGTTCAGGGTCCGTAGATTTTCATCGTATACTTTACTCTATTTCTGGGTTTCCATTAAACCATCTTTTGTGAACCTAATTGAGCTCCTTTGCTTTCTCCTTGTGTCCGAGTAATTGAAAAATCTTTACTTGAAATACAAGGGTGTTTTTGCAAATCCCTTTATTTTCATTGTTTGATAAACTCTAAAATTGTTTAATAAGTTAAGTGTGTTATGAAATAAAAATAATTTAGTAAAATATGAACAAGAACAAGTTATGAAATAAAAGTAACTTAGTAAAACATAAACAAGAAATAGAGATAGAGAGAAGCAAGAGTATTTATTCTTCAATTGTATATATTTTCTTATCTATTACAAGGCCTTTATATAGGCATGAAAAGTGAAAAAAAATATGTCATTAAGCATAGAAATATGTCATTGAATATGTCATTAAGCATTTGAGAAAATCATGGAGGAAGAATAGACATCCACCATAATTTGATTTTTTTTATAACACTCCCCCTTGGATGTCCATAGATAATGTGCCTCGTTAAAACCTTATTAGGAAAAAACCCTATGGGAAAAAAAATTATAGTGAAGGAAAAAGAGTACACATGTTTAGAAATCCGCCTTTTGGTTGCCTCGTTAAAAAACTTGCAAGGAAAATTCAGTGGGACAAAACCTTGTAAGGGAAAAAGAGTACAACGCGTATTAACTCCCCTTATGAGAGCACCAATTCACATCCTTGAGCCTTCGCATCCCAATCTTATACACTAGTTTCTTTAAGGTTGACGTTGGTAGAGATTTGGTGAACAGATTAGCCATATTATCACTTGAACGGATCTGTTGTACATTGATATCACCATTCTTTTGGAGATCATGTGTGAAAAATAACTTTGGTGAAATTTGCTTTGTCCTATCCCCTTTATAAATGCTCCCTTCAATTGGGCTATGCATATTGCATTATCTTCATACAAAATTGTAGGTAGTTTGTCACACTTCAAACCATATTTGTCTCGAATAAGGTGTATTATAGACCTCAACCATACACATTCTCGACTTGCTTTGTGAATAGCAATTATCTTAGCATGATTAGATGAAGTGGCCACGATTGATTGTTTAGTCGATCGCCAAGATATGGCAATACCTCCATATGTAAACACATAGCCTATTTGAGATCGAGCCTTGTGTGGGTCAGATAAATACCCAGTATCGGCATAACCAACAAGATCGGGACTGCAATCATTGCCATAAAATAATCCCATATCGGTAGTCCCTTTTTAGATACCGCAATATGTGTTTGATTCCATTCCAATGTCTCCTTGTAGGAGCAAAGCTATATCTTGTTAAGACATTAACTGAAAAAGTTATGTCAAACCTTGTAATGTTAGAAAGATATATTAGTGCACCAATTGCATTAAGATATAGTACTTCGGGACCGAGAAGCTCTTCATTATTTTCATGAGGTCGGAATGGATGTGCTTTATCCATATAGAATCCTTTAAAATCTTTTTAGTGTATGCTGATTGATGAACAAAAATTCCATCTTTCATATACTCAATTTGTAGACCAAGATAAATTTTTGTATTTCCAAGATCTTTCATTTCAGATTCTTTCTTTAAATAGTCTACTGCTTTAGGAAGCTCCCTAGGAGTTCCAATGATATTTAAATCATCAACATACACGGTGATTATAATAAATTTAGATCCATATCTTTTTATAAAGACACAAGGACAAATTGAATCATTCTTGTACCCTTCTTTCAACAGGTACTCACTCAGGCGATTATACCACATGCGCCCTGATTGTTTTAATCTGTATAAGGATTTTTGAAGCTTTATTTAATAGATTTCTTGAAAACCTTAATACGCTTCAGAACAATTTAAATCCTTCAATGATTTCCATTATACACATATCACGTTTTTCTTGTATTGCCAGATTAAAATCTGAAATGGCGACATCCACCACAGGAGAACATGTCTCTATATAATCAACACTGGGATATTTACAAATCTTCTTGTGACACAAGTCGTCTTTATGTCTATCGACTTGACCTTTTTTCGCACAAGAACACATTTATACCTCCACTGGCTTTATACTTTCAGGTGTTGGGACTATCCGTCCGACTTCGTATTTTTCAGATGAAATCAATTTTCATTGCGTATTTTTCATTTGGCCAAACTGTCCAATTTCATGATGGATTTGAGCTCATGATCCTCGTCAATATTAATAATATTGAGCGCTACATTATATTAACAATATCGTCGACTATCATTTTATATCGATTCTACTATTACCCAATAAAGACATAACTTTTTGAGATCTCTTTATCTTATTATTTTCATGTACCTGAGTCTCTCCTATGAGGTCTTATGAAGTGTTATGTTGTGGTGCTCTTTTAGAGCACTTGCCTCCTTATTATGACCATCTTGAACATTTGCTTCTCTCATTCTTCAAGGAGTTTTATCTTTAGAACCGATTAGTATATTATGCTTCATGCATGCCATAGACTCTATTCATTATGAATTTTATTTTATTTGGAGCATTAGCAGTTGAATATGACATTTAGCTTTGGGTCAGCAAATACGCCTGACAATATTTTGCAAATGAATTATCACTTGAATTTCAAGTTCACATTTTCTCGTACGGGGATCTAGATGTACTCATAATAATTCATTACATGCATTACTTTTTCAGCTGCCCATTTTCTCTCCTATTCTTGGGATTACCAACACATATCCCTAGCCTTATTTGGGGATCAATCTTTGTGCATTGTAGTGGAATAATTAAATCATATATCACATTTATATTTCTAGATGGAAATTATTTGGTTTCTGACCCTGAACCGATTGTGATAGGGAGAACTTATCATAACTTGGCTAGATGCGTACAAGTTCTGTTGTATATTAAATAATACATCACATACCAAATTTTATTTTGGCAGTTTTGTTCTTATAACCAATGGTTTAGATATAATTGGAGGCATACAATTTCTGCTAAACCAACTTGGATTTAAACCAGTATTATCAAGATAAATCATCATAATTTATATTCTGGAACTGTGCTCTAATAATTTGAGCAATCAATCTTGCAAAAGCCAAACTGCAAGTTGATAACAAATGCACATATTACCATGAAATAGGTGTATCTATTAAAATCATATAATAGTAAATGGTCCACATGGAAGGTGACTGAGCCCATATATTTATCACCTTTTATTCATACCAGAAATCAAGTAATTCAATCCCAACCTTAACTGGTATATCATGAGAATAAGCAGCACAATTGTTGAAGAATCTTATATTTCTTCAATATATACCAGTGTAATTTTCAATTAAACTTTCGCATCATAATTGAACCGAGATGGTCAACCGGTCATGCCAACTAATATTTATTTCAGTAAACCTCTAGTTTACTTGTGGCTTGTGATTGCATCATCATTCTTATACTTGTGTAGTACAAATAGAAGAAAAGTTAGGTAATCTTTTATATTTACCCGATATGATTATAGTAATATAAAGATATTCAATCTTCTTTTCATTTATAGTCTCAATATGCCAACCACTTTGGCTAATATATTTGTAAATCAAAATGTTTCTTTTGAGACTTACTACAATATTAATGTCATGAACAATTTGATTCATCCTGGTAGTAACAAATTAGTTCTTTCAGAGCTCTTAACTGCTTTTGTACTACAAGATCTTTTATCACACCATCCATATAATGAATGCCTCATTCACAAAGAGAATCATATCATAATAATTGTCATGTTCAAAATCATCATAAGCAAAATAATTTCTTGATTTAATTTTGCTTTTAATAACTTTCATAAGGCATGACAAAATATTTTTTGGCGTATCACCTGTATGCGACCAATGATATATTCATGTAACTACACAGTAATATTCATTATCTTTCTTTGTCTCAAACCTCCCCTAGAAGTGAGTTGTGGTATGTATCCAATCATGCATTGCACGTCTTTATTCATTACTTTTATCACATACTGCTACATTCACCTTCGGGAATGAGTCTGCATTCTCAATGCTTATCACAAGTCACATTCTCTTAAAAAAATGGAGTATAATTATTGTGACATGCTTTATAAATTTTTCATACCATTTTGATGGTAAATATTTCCTTCACCTTTTTGAAGGATTACATCTAGAACCCTTATTGTTCTCCTTTTATAGTTACCATAATGAAGATAAATTATTATTTCGTCCCTTGCCATATCTTCATACATTCATACAGTCATGAAAAATTATTTTGTCGCCTTTCAAACTTATCATATATTGTTGCCACATTCGCTTCACTAAATGGAGCATATCAAGTAGGGCGGGCTTCATGATTCTTTCATCGATACTGTGTATTGTGACTCAAATCCAATGCCTTACCCATATAAAGGCATGTTAGGCAAAATGTGTTGGGACTCAAACCCAACTCTTATCATTATAGTGCACTAGAACTTAAATATGTCTTAACTAGTTGCATAATAGGCCAAAGTACAGATTAAATTATCAATCTTGTGGTCAGAAACATAAACAAAATTAGTTATAACAAGATTTAAAAATATAACCACTTTTTAAGGTTGTATGACGAAAATATTTCATTCCTTCTAAGTGTTATCACTTTTAGATTTACGTGAATTCAAATAGAAGTACATTCAAATGAATACTAGATAATCTGTTAGAACACTTACCAATTTTGTAAACGATAAACCAAATCAATAAAGTAAGAATAAAGACTAGGACTTGGAAGCATATATATAATTCCTGTAGTACTTCCAGTATCTACATATGTGATCCAATTCACATCACAATATATGGATTATAGATGATAGTCAAAGGCTAAGATTGACTGTAAATCAGAATATCTATTATGCTTACAACTATCCTGCCAGAATATTATGTTTATTTATGCATGCATTTAACCAACTATGCAGGAATAGTACCAGTTTAGTTATATTCATTAAATATTACTATAGTAACATTCCTCTTAGCGTGAAAAGGGTAAAGAGCACATTGGTTGTCTGATATCTGCGCACATATATGTAAGCACTATTCAGCACGTTAAATATAAGTTAAAGAATTGAGTAGAGAGTACCTGTTTCAAAATTTAATTATAAAATATATATTCATGCATTTTGATTTGGTTCATGAATAAATCCTCTGAAGGATAGCCAAACGCTAACTAAAAATTCATATTAGACGTCAAGAAAGAATAAGCAAAAACTACACTAGCCAATGTAGGGCTAACACACTTTCAAGCTATAACAAAATGAAAATAAAATACTGAAAGCTTATTGTGAGTTATCATGGCAAAATAGAAAAATTTTGAGATTAGTGGAAGATAAAAATAAAAATATGAATAAGCTAGAAAGATGAAAACTTATCTTGTATTAGTATACAACCCATTGGTTTCTATCTTTATTTTGTTTGATAGCCACAGAATTGTTGGTATAAGGATAGCAAACACAAAGCACAGTGTATGCCTATATGGAGGTGTATGGAAATGGGAGCACAGTCGTGCTGATAACGTGTTATGAAATAAAAGTAATTTAGTAAAATATGAACAAGAAATAGAGATAGAGAGAAGGAAGAGTATTTCTTCTTCAATTGTATGTGTTTTCTTATCTATTACAAGGCCTTTGTATAGACACGAAAAGCGAAAAAAATTATGCCATTAAGCATAAAAATATGTCATTAAGCATTTGAGAAGATCATGGAGGAAGAGTAGACATCCACCATAATTTGATTTTTCTTATAACAAATAGTTTTTTTAAGCCAAAATAAATAAAATGAGAATATAAATCGGAGGGAGCACGTGCGAAGAATCAACAGGGGAGCCTCTGCCAATTTCAACCGTTGGAAGCCTACCCTTCCCGATGACCCATCCATAGCCACAACAAACCATGTACCTTTAGCAGCAGTTATTGTACCTCGATGGATCTCCTCCGGTGCTCCGCTGTCCGTTTCCCTGATACTTATCTCCGGCGTTCGCCACTTCGCCCATGCTTCGCCGCCGTGAGGTCTCTCACAGCTGATACCTACCTCGCGCCGCGCCACTGCTACTTCACTTGTCTTAACCGATCCTAAATGCGTACAGTTTCTGCCTTGCAGGTCGAGTTTGAGCCTCCCATTCCCTAAGCAGAAAGCAAAATACTATAGAGAGCTGGAAGCTGCCGTCGATGTTGTCGAACGAGCTTGCCGTCTTTGCATTGATGTAAAATTTCTTTTTATTTAGCCAGAGTCACATAGTATTTTGATAGTTTAGTGTGATGACTCGCCATGTCATCATGCCACATAAGCGCCATTTGGCATACATTAATGCTATGTGGAAGCTTACATAGGAGGAATGCTTGTATTTGTAAGAAGATTCTAGAGAACTATGAACATTTTCTTTGGAAGATCCTGTATGTTTATGAATTTGCTAGGAAAGTCCTTGAAATCTTCTAGACTTGTAGAGAATTCTAGAGAAAGCCCTTATCTTGTAAATATTAAGGACTTGTATAACAATTAATATTTACACACTAGTCTCTAGGAGACTAGTATATAAAGAAGGTCATTCATTTGTAATTCATCAAGCAAACAATTCAAGTTCTCTCTAATACAAAGCTTCCTTTAACAATTCTCTTGTGTTCTTTCTACCATTCTCTTAGCGATCTTGAGTGTAGTAAGGCTGACTTGGCATAACAAGAACGTGGGCAAATTGTCAAGTGCCGCACGTGTACTTAGTTAACGACTAAGGACGTGACAACGTGGTATCAGAGCAAAGGTTGCGACTAAGGAAATGGCGAACGACGGAGAAATTAACGCTGCCAACACCCAAGCCAACGTCATCCAGGATGCTGCTGGCAAGAGCGGCCGTAACAAAAATAGAAATGCCACCAACAAGGGCCAGGAGGTGCCACCCGAGGTTGTGTCAAACGAAGTTCTTACATCCCAAGAATCATCTGCCACTGAGGCGAGCGAGGATGAAGTGGAGGTCCTGCCTGAGGACGTCTCGCTCGGTAAAGAGTGGGTGATGAAGATGAACACGGGGATGAACGCCGTGGAGATCTTTGGCCAACGCTTGGGGAAGGTGGAAGGCACCCTTAGCGTTCTTGAGGGGCACACTCTTGAAGAGATTGAGAGCATCCGAAATGACTTGGAGGGACGTACACAGACCGAGATGGAACTAAGGCAAACTATCACTGCCTTAGAGTGCAGACTCATAGAGGCTATAAGTACTATCGATGCTATGAAGGCAAAGATAGAGTCACTCGAGGAGCATGTTAGTGCTGGCGTGACCGAGGCAGCCAACAGTGTTGTGGTGACGAGGGAGGCCAAGATCGAGGCTCCCAAACCCCCAGTGTTCAAAGGTGTTCGTGATGCGCAAGAAGTGAAAAACTTCCTTTGGCACTTGGAGAACTACTTCAAGCACGACAAAGTGAAGGACGACGAGGCCATGATCAACATGGCGGTGTTGTACCTCTCAGAGACTGCCATGCTATGGTGGAGAAGGAAGATGACAGACGTGGATAAAGGTATATGTACTATTAGCACGTGGGATCAGTTCAGAGCCGAGTTCAAGCGACAGTTCTTTTCAAACAATGTCTTGTACGAGGCAAGGCGTATACTTAGGGAGTTGAAGCAAACAAGGAGCATACGTGCCTATGTCAAGGAGTTCACTACCCTTATGCTTCAAATCCCCAACCTGACCAATGATGACTTGTTGTTCCACTTCATGGACGGGTTGCAAAATTGGGCTAAGCAGGAGTTACAATGCCGGCAAGTCGCAAATATAGACCAAGCCATAGTGGAGGCCGAATCATTGATGGATTTCAGGCATGACAAACACGACAAAGGGAAAGTCAAAGAATCAAAGTTTAATAATGTCAAAGGTGGGGGAGACCGTGGCAAAGGCAAGGAGATACAACAACAATACTACAAGACTCAAGATTCCAAAAAGTTGATTTGCCGTCAGGGCTACGCCGAGAAGAAGGCGCAGGCCGAGAAGAAGGGATGTTACATATGCGGAGGGCCGCACAACTTCAGGAATTGTCCCGACCTAAAGAGTCTTAGCGCCATGGTCCGTGAACGGAAAGAGCAGCCGCAAGGAGAGAGTTCGGGAACCGCATAGTTAGGTATGATCGGATTATGCGGTGCTGTCACAAAGCAATCTATCCAACCTATCGAGAATGGAAACCAATACGTGGATCTCACCATCAACAACAAGCTTGCTCGTGCAATGGTGGATACTGGAGCAACTCATAATTTTGTGACTGAGGCTGCCGCAAAAAGACTAGAATTGAAGCTTGCTCCAACCAACTCCCGCGTCAAGACCGTGAATGCCGAGGCACAAAATGCTCGTGGGTTAGCTAATGGAGTTGGTGTCAAATTGGGAACTTGGAAAGGTATGACAAACTTTACCGTAACCGCTATGGATATCTTTGACATCATATTGGGACAAGAGTTCTTTAGACATTGTCATACTTTGATCGATCCCTACTTCCAACATCTCTTGGTTATGGAGCGAGAAGGAGCTTGCATGGTACCTACAATGTCTATGCCACACGGACAGAGCCAAGCACAACTCTCAGCTATGCAGGTTGTCAAGGGGATCAAGAAGGGGGAACCGACGTTCGTGGCAACCATCGCAAGTCTGGAGGAAGACAAGAGTTTTCAAGAGACATTACCACCTTGCATAGAGAAGTTGCTTGAGGAAAACAAAGATGTCGTGCCCGAGGAGTTGCCTAAGCACTTGTCGCCTAGGCGAGAGGTGGATCACAAGATTGAGTTGGAGCCAGGGTCTAAGCCACCCGCATTTGCCCCATATCGTATGGCACCGCCCAAGCTAGAGGAGCTTAGGAAACAATTGAAAGAGCTGCTAGATGCTGGTCACATTCGCCCATCAAAGGCACCTTTCGGCGCACCAGTATTGTTCCAGAAGAAGAAGGATGGATCACTACGCTTGTGCATAGACTACCGAGCACTTAATAAGGTCACAGTGAAGAATAAGTACCCGATCCCACTCATTGCTGACTTATTCGATAGACTTGGGCAAGCCAAGTATTTTACCAAGGTGGATCTTCGCAAGGGCTACTACCAGGTTCGCATTGCAGAGGGGGATGAGCCAAAGACAACATGTGCGACGAGATATGGAGCCTTTGAGTGGTTGGTGATGCCTTTCGGCTTAACCAATGCACCTGCCACATTTTGCACCCTTATGAATAAGATTTTCCATCCCTATCTTGATCAGTTCATGGTAGTCTACCTAGATGACTATGTCATCTACAGCAACACCTTGGAAGAGCACATGAAGCACTTAAGGAAGGTTTTCCAAGTCTTGCGGGAGAACGGGCTATACATCAAGAGGCATAAATGCGAGTTTGCACAATCAAAGGTGCACTTTATAGGAGTGGGAGGCACCTATAAAGGTAACTGAGTTGAGATCCATCCTTGGCCTTGTTAACTACTATCGTCGGTTCATTTGTGGCTACTCAGCAAAGGCCGCACCATTGACTGAGTTGCTAAAGAAGAACAAGCCATGGGTTTGGACGGAGCATTGTCAAAGGGCGTTTGAAGACCTCAAGGCAACTGTAACAGAGGAGCCAGTCTTGGCATTACCTGACTTTGCCAAGACATTTGAGGTGCATACAGATGCTTCAGATTTTGCCATTGGGGGTGTCTTGATGCAGGATAAGCATCCCATAGCATTTGAGAGTCGCAAGTTAAATGAGACGGAGCGGCGTTACACAGTGCAAGAGAAGGAGATGATTGCTATTGTGCATTGCCTTCGTACATGGCGACATTATTTGCTTGGGTCAAGGTTCGTGGTCAAGACCGACAATGTAGCTACTAGCTACTTTCAGACGCAGAAGAAGCTCACCCCAAAACAAGCTTGGTGGCAGGATTTCTTGGCCGAATTTGATTATGTGCTGGAGTATAAGCCGGGCAAAGGTAACATTGTAGCCGATGCCTTGAGCCGGAAAGCCGAGCTTGCTGCAATCACTTCAACAAGATGGGACATTCGTGAGGCTATAAAAGAAGGCATGCAACACGATCCAACAGCCAAACAACTTATCGAGTTAGCCAACCAGGGCAATACGAGACATTTTTGGGTCGAAGACGGCCTACTACTTACCACAGGTCGGTGGGTCTACGTGCCTAAGTTTGGAGACATTAGACGGCGGATTATAAGGGAGAGTCATGACACAATGTGGGCTGGTCATCCAGGCCAACTTCGCACTAGGGCCTTGGTTGAGTCAGTCTACTATTGGCCACGCATGCGAGATGACATAGAGTGTTATGTGCAGACTTGTCTTGTCTGTCAACAGGACAAGGTTGAGCAACAAAAATCCGGAGGACTTTTGGAGCCATTACCAGTTACAGAGCGTCCATGGGAGAGCGTGACTATGGACTTTATCACTTGCCTACCGAAGTCTGACGGTTATGGTACTATTATGATGGTCGTGGATAGATTTTCCAAATATGCCACCTTCATGCCCGCCACACCAGGTTGCACTGCCAAGGAAGCCGCCAAGCTATTCTTTAAGAATGTGGTGAAGTATTGGGGCTTACCAAGGCATATTATTAGTGATCGAGACCCCCATTTTACTGGAAACTTTTGGAGAGAATTATTCGACATACTTGGCACGGAACTGCACTTTTCCACTAGTTTCCACCCACAGACAGATGGACAAGCGGAACGGGTCAATGCCTTACTAGAATGCTACTTGAGGCATTATGTAAGCGCACATCAGAAAGATTGGTCAAGGCTGCTAGACATCGCCCAATTCTCTTATAACTTGCAGCGGAGTGAGTCCACGGGACGGACACCATTTGAGCTAGCCACAGGCCAACAACCACAAACTCCACATTCATTACCAGCCGCGTTCGAGGGAAAGAGTTTGGGGGCTTTTCATATGGCCAAAAGATGGGAGGAGCAGCTTGACACTGCTAAGTCCTACTTGGATTAGGCAGCTAAGAAGATGAAGAAGTTTGCAGATCGTAAGCGGCGTCCCACAGACTATAGAGTTGGGGACATGGTCATGGTGAAGTTTAATCCAAGACAGTTTAAGGCACTACGGGGCATGCATCAGAATCTGATTCGCAAGTATGAGGGGCCATTTAAGATAGTCGCCAAGGTAGGCAAGATCTCATACAAGCTTGACATGCCATCATATCTTAAGATCTATCATGTCTTCCATGCCAGCATGCTTAAGCCATATCATGGAGACAAGGATGATCCAAGTAGGGGCCAATCAAGTCGAGCGCCTATTACTATTACCGCCTCGCACGACCGGGAGATTGAGGCTATTATTGATTACCAGGCCAGGCGAAAACAAGGGCAAAAAGCCACCGCAATGTTCCTCGTCCATTGGAAGGGGCAATCACCGGAGGAGGCCACATGGGAACGTTATGAAGATTTATGGCAATTCAAAGATGAGATCCGAGAGTTTATGTAGCAACATTGCGCTGCGGTCGTCGCAACATTAGGTGGGGGAGAGTGTGATGACTCGCCATGTCATCATGCCACATAAGCGCCATTTGGCATACATTAATGCCATGTGGAAGCTTACATAGGAGGAATGCTTGCATTTGTGAGAAGATTCTAGAGAAGTATGGACATTTCCTTTGGAAGATCCTAGATGTTTATGGATTTGCTAGGAAAGTCCTTGAAATCTTCTAGACTTGTAGAGAATTCTAGAGAAAGCCCTTATCTTGTAAATATTAAGGACTTGTGTAACAATTAATATTTGCACACTAGCCCCTAGGAGACTAGTATATAAAGGAGGTCATTCATTTGTAATTCATCAAGCAAACAATTCAAGTTCTCTTTAATACAAAGCTTCCTTTAACAATTCTCTTGTGTTCTTTCTACCATTCTCTTAGCGATCTTGAGTGTAGTAAGGCTGACTTGGCATAGCAAGAACGTGAGCAAATTGTCAAGTGCCGCACGTGTACTTAGTTAACGACTAAGGACGTGACATTAGTCTCGAAATTTGGTTATAGAACATTCATCAGTTGACTTTAACTAGCTTGGGACTAAGTCCTTTAGTTGTTTGATTGGTTGATTAACTGATTGAGTTAACTACTTATCTTGAGGTGCATTTGGTTAAATGGATTGAAATGCTGCTGCTAGTCAATTTTAGTTTGTTTTCAGCAAAACACTAGTTTCCGTTTCAAATGCCATAATATTTCGTGCTAATGTTATTGTAATTGCATTTGAACACGTATGTCGAAAGACTGTTAATGCTTATTGCATCTGAAATTATGAACTTCCTCTGTGCTATTCTACATATTTAAGTTTTGATCTAGTACTTGCAATTTTGGTACGTGACATATTTACGGTGTACTCAATGTAAAAGATTATAGATCTTGGACAAAAAAGCTGTTAGCTTTTCCCTAACGAGATAACATCAGTCATTTAGTTCTGGTGAAATTTTATTGTATGCTTTTGAGCTCCAAAAATAGCTTAAACGAAAAAATCTGGGGATTAGTAGTCTGTCAAGTGATGTTATCATTTTATCAATTAAAAGTTCTGTTTTTTATTTTTATTTTTTATGGTTGTAGGTGAAGAGCTCATTGTTCTCCAATGATGATAGGATTCTTGAGAAAAATGACCAAACCCCAGTCACTATTGCAGATTTCGGCGTGCAGGCTTTGGTTAGCTTGGGTAATTCATTTTGCTTTTCTTGAAACCTTCTTCAGTTTTTCCTTGATTATTGAATTGAAAGTGTTGCAGTTTCCAACAATACTTTATAAAATTGGGAAGCGGAAAAGACAAGCATGTTGGAGGTTTAATTTGTCTTACCACATGCTTTTCCTCTATTAAGAATGTTCGTCCACCTATTTACATGTTCTTCAAGTTGCTTTCTGCTTCATAGAGTAAATAAGGTTGTATGCTAGATTGATACTGTAATGGAACCTCCCTCTAATTGTCTAAATTCTGCTATAACATCCAAAGCAACCGCCAATAATCTATTGAGGAAGACATGAACACTTTACTTTGAGCCAAAGCAATAAGTACCCATTACATGCATTTTTCTTGTTACATGAAAATGTACCTAATCAGCTATCAAATTGTTTAAGAATGATCAGACATGATGGGGACACTGTCTTCTTTCCCTTCTGACTCTTTCTTTATTCTCTTGGAACAGAGCTGAATTGTTTCTCTTACTCTATCACATCCTATTCTGATAGAGATGAACAGACTCTTCCCTTCCATTCCTTTGGTGGCTGAAGAGGATTCATCATTCTTGCGGTCAACTAATCTAGTCGGATCAGTGGTTGATGTGGTTGTGAATAAAGCAACTCTCAGAGACGAAGTAACAGAAGATAGTGTCTTGAAAGCAATTGACAGAGGGGGAAAGGATGCCTGTACTTTTGGGCCAAAGCAAGCCACATACTGGGTAAGTTGAGATCGACTTTAGAGCAGTATTCACTAACTTTCACGGATAAAATCTTCATCTCTCTGAAACCTTTACATTAAGGGGGGAATTCCTGGGAAAGGGAACAACAGATTTTCTAATTCCACTTTGGGGGATACACCTTTTCATTTTGTTTTTCTGACATGTACATTTAGTTGGTGGTATCTTTTTAATATTTGAGAAGTCATTGAAAGGCAAATAGATATACTTTTGCTTCTATGACAAGGAAAAACAAGTATCGCACTGTCCCAATAAACAACTATCATGCTGTCCAGAGGAAGGAGGCAGAAGATTTACATGGCCTTTGATAGTCCCTATTTCGTGATATATACTGCCTCCTTTTAATTCTCAGATACCAGATAATGTCCTGTATTTCCATGCACAAATGGCAACAGTTCTTTGCTAATATTCGTACACTAAGATATTAAGGGCTTATAGTTCAATTAATTTGATGTGGAAAGTGCTTTTTCTAGTCTGATGGCGTCTATACTCTGGATGATTTTTGTATGCTTAAGAAGAAATTTGACATCTTACTTCCGTACTAATGAAATGTAACAGAACCTGAATTTGTGATTGCATTTTACTATCACGAGGTTGTGGACTATTTTGTAAAATTTCATGGACCTGGTACAGGTACTAGATCCCATTGATGGGACACGAGGGTTTGTTAAAGGTGTTGAAGCTCTCTATGTGGTATGTCCTTAATCTCTATTTTTCTCTTACTATTCTTTCTTTAGCGTCTTTAATATGTTCTTTTTACTTCCCAACCAACATAAAAACAAGGAGGAGAGGAATTTCAATGAAGAGAACATCTTAACATGTGAGGTTGTTTTCCATGGCAATGGCTAAAGGTAGCAGGTAATAGTCGCGTGGGATTATCTCCAAATCAGTCTCTTCCCTTTACCCATTGTGCTCATTGGCCATTATTTCTTGTCTTGCTGAGGTTGAGAGACTCGATTTTCTGAGTAAGCCACTTAGATCCAATGAACTTTCAAGGAATTAGCAGTATTGTTTAAATATTAACAGCTTTATGCATCTTCCTCAACCCTCGTGGAGCACCAATACTATCCTTCGGCTGTTAGTGGGTCAGGAAATCTGCTCCTTATACTTGTATAATCACTCCAACTGGCTTTGCTCTATAGTCAGTTAAGTTCAGATTTATTGCAGCAGAAACCTTGATTTGGTCAAGCTTTCTTGAGGATGATAATATAATGATGAGAATTTGAGCTATCACCTTTCCATGCGAAATAGATGATATTGCTGGTGATAATATGGAAGCATCAGTAGAAAATGCAATAATAACATGGATGGGAAAAGTGATTGTAATCGTGTGGAACCTATGTATTATGAAGCGCAAATGTTAATTCAGATAGCAGCTGTTACAGTGATCCTCAAAGTTATGAGGTGTACAGATTTTCAAGTTGGTCTTTGGTTGGCAATTTCACATTAGTGATACAACATGCCTTTAATCTTGTAACCCTGCAAAATATGATGTGTGCAGAAAAAGAGAAGAATGGGTTAATCGATTTGGCATCTAATCTTGTGGGAGATTTTGGTGAAGTAAAAAATAAAGAAGTTTCTTATGTTCTTATTAATAGCGGTTCATCATGATCTTTCCTTGTTTGTTGTAGACACATAATAGGTGACTTTTCACTTGAGAGGGAAAAATCCTGAAAGATGCAGATTATCTACTAGTACTATCCTATTCACTATAAGGTTTTGATTTATTTCGCTTGTAGTTCATCTATTACCAGCAGCCTACTAATTTTCAATCAAATACTCTATAGGGTGGGTGCTATTAGTTCCATCTCTTTCAGTAAGTTCTCTTCTACCCATCAAACTGGCAAGAATTCAGATCAATCCAAAAAGGACTGGGGAATGATGTTACACGGGAAAAACCTTTATTTTGGAATAACACTAGAAAGTGTGGTACTGTTAATCTTAAGTCTCATTCACATCAGACTTTTCCTTTTGGTATCCCCTCATCCTCTTTGGTTTAATTCTGCTTTCAGAAGCTTTCTCTGATAGCGCGATGTTTCAGGTTAAGGTAATTAATGTTTCTCCAAACAAGAAGTCTTTGTAACTAAAGAGTCCTAGATTATATACACGATTACATAGCTTTCAATTATTGCATGTTCTTCTAGGATTTGTCAGTTGTTTGAATTGAGATTATACCCCTTACTGTTTCTTCAACTTATTTGGCTAAGCTTTGTTGTCAGGTGGCTTTGGCTCTTGTGGTTGAACGACAGATTGTCTTAGGAGTTATGGGGTGCCCTAACTGGGATGAAGACTATTTTGTTAATCGTGCCACCGGGGTCCAAGAAACTGGAAGCAATTTCTCCAGATCAGGGATGATCATGGTTTCTCATTTGGGTTGTGGAACATGGAAACAAAGGTTGTCAGACATGTTAACCATCAAGTTGCCTCAAAGTTGGACAAGATGCTATGTCGATGGGTGCCAAGTACTTAAGGAGGCACGTTTTTGTACTCCAGAGAGTCAAAAATGGGAATCTTTGCCTCTATCATCCTCATTTAATGCAAAAACAAACTCCGAAAAAATAGAGAAAGGGGACATCCTTCTTGTGCCTGCATGCTGTGGAAGGTGATGTCTTCTTGTCAAAGATTATTCGTAAACATTATTTTCTCTCTTGCTTACAATTGGCATTTATGTAAACTTTTCAAACTAGATGGGCCCGATTTCGTGGATGCATTTTGAAATTGAAGTTGACAATTAAATAAAAATTCTGATACTAAAACTTATTTGGAAACTAGGGTTAGATAAATGAGGAGCTGAGGAAGAAAATTTATATTGTCGAGTGATCCTTTTAAAGCATCTATATTGGAATACTGGTCACAAGCACACTTAAACAGGGCAACGTGTGATAAAACTGCTTTTACATGTGGCTGGCATATCCTTCACATGTTGGAAACATACTTGTGTTTTTTTATAGGATTTAAGCTGATATAATCTGAGCATATTACAGCACCTCTATTATTACGGATCTTATGCCTAAACACAGAGAATATCTTAACGGTTGTGCTTTTGTACGAGGAGTTGATTGATCATCAAAGACGGGAAGGGAAACATCTGGACAAATATTGTCCACTACCTCTGGGCCTGATTTTATCCTTTGATCTTTGTGTTTTCGGTTTCAGGAACTTATAAAAAACCACTTTTTCCTGTTTCAGGATTTCTTATTTGTGCCAGTAAGTGTTGAGCTTTCTTTCTCCACCGAAATTGCTACAACTGTAGGTATTAGTGCAGTAGGTATCTTTAGATACTAGTTTCATTGTGTACAATGGTCCCTCATGCTATAAGCTCATGTTTACTTTAGAATAATGTTCTGGGGGCGCAATCCCCAACCTTTTGACAATTTCTAACTGAACAATGTGATATTTTGGTGTCTGCTATTCTTCAATGTCGGTCCATATCTGAAATAATTTGACCTGTATGACCACACACTACTTTTGCTGCTGTCACCCATATGAAATGATTATATTTGTTATTAATCTGTTTGATTAGTCTTGTCAAAGCACCACCGAACACCACCACCCTCTTTCTCTGAAGGAAACTTGTTTCTTAGCAATATGTTGGTATTAGGTGTATCTGGAATTTTGGATGGCTACTGAGTTACCATCATTTAATTCATTTTTGACAGAGGCTCATGAATCACATCCATTAGAGATTGAGGTTCAGTATTTTACATTACCTTAGGACAGAATCACAACGGTCGCATTCTGTATGTTTTTCTAGTGATACTCTAACTTAGACTTCCTTATAGGATGAATAGCTGAATTGTGAACTTATCACATTTTCCTTTGACTCTCTTGATAAAAAGTGATTACTTTCTCAAATTTCTTTGATGGTTTTGCACATTCCTTTAATGCAATCTTTTTCTGCTCTGCAGTTTGTGCAAATATATGATGGTGGCTTCAGGTAGAGCATCTGTTTTTATTCTCCGTGCAACAACCAGAACAGTTATGAAGGTGATTTTTAACCTCACACATAGTAGATAACTGCAGTCAAGTGAGTGGGGTCAAATAACAGCAACCTCAAAGGCTCTATAGTTAATCATTATGTTTATGGTGTGCATTCTGGGACCCATAGTGCAAATATATGATGTAGGCCTGGGACCCATAAGTGGAGCCACTTATTATTGAGTGGGGTCAAATAACAGCAACCTCAAAGGCTCTGTAGTTAATCATTATGTTTATGGTGTGCATTCTGGGCTAGCACGGATTTCACCCTGATTAATTTTCTATAAACAGTAAAAGAGTTAAATCGTATGTTTACTTTAGGTCCAATGTTAGCTAGGAGTCTTTTAGTCTTATAAGAGATTTGTACACTAATAGGAAAAAAATACGTGTACTAGAGAAACTAATTTTCTAAATAGTGGATTGAGACTGGTCATATGGAACGACATGAAAAATGAGGATTCATATTGCCGACCCTAACTAGCTTGCGATTGAGGTGTAGTAGTTGTTGGTACATTTCCTAGAATACGAGGAAAATAGGATATTGCAAACTTTCTTGAGATTACTAGAAAGACATACTTATTTGGGTTATAGTCCCTGGTCTAAAATTATTTGGAGAAACGAGCCTTTTGAGGTTCCCATTACAACTGCATAACAAGCAATTTATTTTCGCGTATTGTTTTGTTTTAGATTGAAACACAGAATGATAAAAAGCATTTGCCCTGTCACATAGAACAACAATATACTGCAATTATTGGAAAATAATTCATGGACAGTTAAAATATTTCTCTGGAAGTTGTTACTCTCTTCGTTTGTTGGTTACTTTAAGTTGACTGGATTTACTCAACCATCATCAATTGATGCCACTAGATCCTTGAATTAGCATATGCTTTCTTTTGGGTGTTCAGCATTCTGATATGAACATATGACTCCACTGTAGAAAATCTATGGCTATGCCCCTGCTTGGGACCATGCTGTTGGAATCATATGTGTTCATGAAGCTGGGGGAATGGTATGCATCTCTCTATTGGTATTCCTTTCTGTGGTCGATGCATCTCTCTGTTGGTATTCCGTTCTGCATACGCATTCATTTTAAGTTGTGTGCTAGCAATTTCCATTTATTACCAGTTCTTGCCTTCTTGGGAGAAAAACAGAACAGGTGGTGACGTGGTGTAATATTTAGTAAACCTACATAAAATCTACTAGGATGACAAGTACCTTTGACTTTGCATATCTCAAGATGTAAGGTGTCATCTTCCTTTTCTTTTGGCTACTGTCTAATGCAGGTTCATGATCAAGGTCTAGTGGATATATTTGAAAACTTGAGAAATGGTTGGGAGGTGAAATCTTTCATACCATAAAGCATAATTCCTGCAGTTTGCCTAAAAAGAAAACAGAGTTTGAAGAATAATTGAGTGTCATTTATCATTAGTTCTTCTTAGATAACTAATTCCATCTTTGATAGACACGAAATACATCTATTAAGTTAAAAAGAAGCATGAATGACGATATATCTATGAACTGCAAGTAGATAACAGCAAAAGGAAGGGTCTTCATATTTATTAGGAATCTTTTTCTTTGATATGATAATGAATACGTGCTACCTGATGAAAACTCTCTTTTGTTAATCAGAGACGATAAATGCATGAACTATCATTTCTCTTCTATTATATCGTTCCTTGTGTGACCTCCATGCACTAGCATAGAAATTTCCCGTGTGTGTGTACAACTTTCAGATGTAGCCTGCTTGCAACCTTGTTCATTTGGCAAAATAGGATGTAAAGCAAGGGAAAGTTTTGTGCGCTTTGATTTCTTTGCTTGATGTTAAGGCTTTAACTGTTTTCTTTTTCCTTCAACTTGAGGGAAAATGTGGGACTGTACATCAATTAACATGAATCTTGTTTTGCAGATTTCTTTATTTTATTAAAATAAACGGGTCCGGCTTGCTGTGTTTCGTAGTTATTCAATGGGTGCAAAATCTTTTCAGGTGACTGACTGGGAAGGAAGTTCAATTGATTTTGCAGCAGATCAAATTGCGCGGAGAACTATATTTCCTTCTGGTGGTTTTCTCGTGACGAATTGTAGCTTACATAATGAGATACTTGGATTGATCTCCTCCAACTCACCAATTATTTGATGGAATTCAGCATTCTTGTCATTCATAGCTGACTGACATAGCGAGATGGTCTGACTCTCTTCCGATCCATCAAATTGATTGATTGCACTGGGCATTCTTGTGATAAATTATACCCAAGTATTAATCATTGTCAGTATATTGACTTTGTTTATTAGCATACTTGCATTCTTTGGGCCTCAAGTAGTGAATCTTCATAAAGAATGATTCATTATTACTTCACACTGAATAGGTAACACTGCCGAAGTGCATTATCATTAATTCTTTCATCGGAAGCTGTTGCAACACAAGGAAACGTTACACGCTTATTGTTGTAATTCAAACAACTTGGTGATTGAAACAGACTGCATTGTTATCTGTCCATGCAATCGTATGGAGTCACTGTTTTTGCACTTGATTCATATAAATTCTAAGCCACATGCTTTCTAGTTTTCTAATATATCATCACTCTTAATAGTTTCCTATCTCTTCTACATCAATTCGTTGGGGTCATGGCAACTGGATTTTCTCTACGCAATTTTTATTATACAGTGAAAAAAGAAATAGGGAAGGTTTTAACTGGGAAAACAGTGGTCAGGAAATCATTGTGATTTGAACTCAAAGCATTGCAATTCTGTTTTAATTGATCTTTCAGCTTACGCAACTTAAACTTGAAATCACGCATCTATTATTAGCTTAAGCAGATGTTTTTTTTACGAACAGCTGTTCATTCTTGTCTTTTGCCTTATCTTTCACGAAGAAACTAATCTAAATAAACTCCAACGCATTTTCGTTTTCTGCTTTAGTGAAGTAAAGGCCGCTAACTCATGGGCGTGCACCTCTAGGCTACGATTTTCCTCCAAAATTGAACAATTCTGTTGCAAACTTACAGTCAAATCCCTTATACTTGGCATTTATACTATGATAAAAAAAAATTATTTGCACTTTAACCGTGGCCCACTAGACCTTATGCTTGTGACAATATTAAATATACCCAGTTTTGTCCTTCGTGCTCTACGTATCTGAGACAAGACACTATTAGTGGTTCGTGTTTCTTGCAATGAAAGCTCGCCCTGAAAATGAATTATTATGGATTTCCAAATACCAATCATTGGATGTCATCAAACTATTGGCTCTTTTGGGTGAAAATCCTACTTGTCATTTTATATATTATTTTTCTGATAGTCTCTTGAAATGTAATTCGTCCGATTCCAGAAATGTCAACCAAACTCCACGTATACCCAATAAATAAAATGGTAAGAACAGGTAAAAGCACTTTCTTGGAAAGATCTCGAGTTTTCATGAATGCCAGTTGTCCTTTAACAAAATTTTAATTAATTCAAAGCTCTGAGTATTCCAATATAGTATTATTCGCCAATTATGGATTATGTGGTTATTGAGTAAAATATTATGTATATGGTTCTGCTTAAAATAATGCTGGCACTCTAATTGGTACACCATACACGTATATTGCTTAAATAATAAGCCTATATTTCTAAATTTAGGGACAAAAAAGTGCTATCCACAAGCGTTTCTTTTGTCTCGTATCTGAAAATAGCTGGAAAACCTGCTACCAATTTCTTAAGCAATGTATGCACAAAAAAAAGTTTCAACAAGAGAAGCTTATAGTTAACAATGTATTCAAGGATTTATTGGAGAAATTGAATAGTTCCCACAGAAAGAAAAAAAACACATTTCCATTTGATCGTAAAATCGTCCTAAAATGGATATGTTTGCTGGTCAATTTTAGAGCGTGGACAACATATATTTCTGGCCACCGTGAACGAGCAAACACTAACTTTTGGACAGGTAGTTATCGATTCAAGTATTAATATCATAATATGTAAGTGTTCGTTAAATTAATTATTCAACCTACTCTACAAACTACAATCTGGACAAGTAGTTAAAGATTTGATTATGTGAGAGATTATGGCTTCCTTAATTAAGTATTACTAATTGTACTTATTTGGTAAATCAGCATTCTAGACTTAGTTTTATAATCGGGAAATGCCTTAATGACACCAAAATCTGCGACATTAGCCTAAGATTGTGCCTATTGTAACGTGATTAATAAAGCATTAGTAGGTTATTAGGTTAAGTTTTCGTCAGTGTAAAGAATAAACTCCATTCTTCCGTATCTACTTGGTTAATCATATACATGATTGATCTGAACTACAAAGATATATGGGATCTTTACACAAATAACCGACCATTAGAAGTTCGTAAGGAAATTATTTAGAAGTATCCTTTAAAATATTGAAAAAATTTCGAACAAAATTACTCTTATACACATCAAAGCTTTTCTATGAGAAGGAGGTGGAATCATATCAGACCAGTGTACGAATGGCTTGACAAACATTTCGAAGTTCCCATGTTTTTTATTTAACCGTTCCTATCCGAAATTTATTGGTCCGGCTAATTTGAATTCATGTTAGCAGATATGGTGCTTTCTACAAAAAGTTTTCTATTCTCATGGCTTGAACCCTAACCAATAACTCATGCATAGTGCAGACACTAGATACAAGCAGGAGAGAGGAGGAGGGAGAGGGAGTAGGGGTTGGTGAGTCAAAATAAGCAGCTAGCATGGGAAAGGAAGAGATCAAATCTTAGTTGATCCATAAAATAATGTCTTGGTCTATTTAGGTTTTCAATAAAATATAGTAGTAATGTTTAGTTTAAATTAATATAGAGGGATGTAACGTGAGGCAGATAAAGATTGAAGAAAGGGGAGACACTTATGTGCTCTACGTATATTGCATGGTTATTGAGTAAAAATATTATGTGCATGGCTGATACTGTCACTCTCTTGGTACACCATACACATATAATACTTAAAATATAATAAGCTGAGATTTCTTAAAATAGTAACAAAAAAGTGCTATCCACAAGCACTTTTGGTCTCGTGTCCAGAAATAGCTAGCTAGCAAAGCCAATCCCAATTTAAAAATAATGATCAAAGTGTCATAATGAAGAAGAAGAAGAAGAAGAAGAAGATCAAAATATTCAGGATTAGTTATTGAATTATGAGTTCGAGTCACCCCAAGAGTAAGGTGAGAGTTCTTAGAGGGAGGGAGCCGAGGGTCTATCTGAAAAAGTCTCTCTACCCCAGGGTAGGGGTAAGGTTTGCGTACACATTACCCTCCCCAGACCCCACTAGTGGGATTATACTGGATTGTTGTTGTTGTTGTTGAAGGGTTTGTTGGAGAAATTAAACAACTCGCCACAGGAAAAAACAACACATTTCTATTTGTTGATAGAATCCACCTAATTGCATACGTTTGCTGGACAATATTAAAACGTAGACAATATATAACATATATATTTTTAGCAATGATGAACAAGCAAACACTAAGGTTTGGACATGTAGTAACTGATTCGAGTATTTGCATGTAAGAGTTTGTTAAATTAACCACCAAACCTGCTCTAAATTCTGACAAGTAGTTGCCCCTTTTGGTTTTTCGATTTCAACATATTTATAATTAATATTCTTTCAAGATCCTGATCTCTTGAGAATATATCTTGAATTGTTGAAATTACTGGAGGTTCTGTTCCAATTTGCAGGACACAAGTCGTAAATAATAATTTAAACCCCACATTGAGCCTGTCTTTTCTTAGTTAGCAGCAAGTAAGACGTAATTACAATGTAATCTTTCCTTAAACCAAATATTCCAAACCTACTCTATAATAAAATCTGGACAAATGGTAACCAATTTGAGTATTTGAGAGATTATGTGTTCCTTGATTAAATATTACTAATTGTACTATTCTTCACAATCAGCAGTCTTTACTCAATTTCATAATTCAGAAATTATGCGTCCACGTACGACACCAAAACCTGAAGACATTAGCCTCAGTTTGTGTTGATTAATTTCAATGTGATTAATAAAGTAGTATTAGGTTATGTCTTCTCAGTATATATAAAGAATAAACTCCGTTCTTTCATATCTACTTGGTTAATTCTATAACATCACCTTGACTACGAGAACGCATTCATGTATATTGATCAATTTCTTCAGAAAATTACTCATAAACAGCCTCTATACAACTTTAATTCCTCTAAAAAATTTAGTTCGAGGTGTCAAAATTAAGTTCTTAAGAGAAATAGTTAGGAATCAATATCTACACACACATGCACATATGTGCGGGCGCGTGCATGTGAGCAGTGAGCTGTGGAGGATGCAATTTATTATCCACAGCGAATATTGGTGTATTTAAAACAGATAACTATTAAAAAAAAATTCAGTACTGTTAACTACACGAAGCGGACCCTTAATTTAAAGGTCGGGGTGCATGTACTTTTGTATTCAAGCAAAATTTTATTTTGTATATAGAGTGTCACCATTAATATATAAGTATTTAAAAAAATATATATATGTATACATGAAAATTTTGCGGAACTTTTCAGATACCGGTAAATCCTCTCTTTACAACACATGTCCGCCTCTCCTAACTACAATCATATTATCAGGGATAAAATAGTCATAATTTTATAGATTGATCGTACAAAATTTTAAATTCAACCCTTAAGTGAGAAGGTGACACAAGCAAGGAGGAGCTAGGGAGAGGGATTAAGGTTTTTTTGGGGTGGGGGTGGGGGTGGGTGGGTTGAGTCAAAATGAACAGGTTGCATGGGAAAGGAAGAGAGGAAATCTATAAGTGGATCCATAAAATAATATTTGACCTAAATCTAAATAGAGATACAGGCTATGTCAGGGTAGATAAAGGGGGAAAGAGGAGGAGACACATGATTTCTATATTTATTAATAAAAGGTTTCCCAATTCACATGAATGTATATTACCTTTCCATGACTAAAAATATATACCGTCACCATAGTAGGCGCCCGACTTCTTGTGAAAATTGTACAATCCCTTTATGCACACCGCGTACGTGTCACTATCTTACAACCTTGCCATAGATTTCTCATTTCTTCATTTTTTAAATGGTTTGAATTTTATGCATTAACAATAATAAAAAGTAATCAATTCAATTAGTATAAAGGTTAATTACAATTAAACTTTTATAATAATTAATTAATAATCTGATAAATACAATAATTAATCTTGTATCATATTATTACTTAAAATTCACTGATAATATAATTTTTTTTTACATCGGTTGTAATTTTCTTCTGCAATCACTAGGTAATTTCTTTAACTTAAGATAAAGGACGAGATATTATTTGTTGAGATATCATCTCGTTAACAATGAAGACTTATGACATGGCAAAAGCTCATCATTACCGTATTTTTATAATACTTAAGAGCAAGATATGATCAAAACAAAATCAGGATGATAATTCTAGACGCTTTTATATTTTATTCTAACAACAACGGGAAAATGTCGAAATTTTAAATCTAAGAACTCTCGCATCAGAAAACGTAAGAGATTGACTTGTCACTGTATTGATTGGCTGTCTCTCTTTTTTCCCAATGTTTTTGGTCTGTGGTCCTAACGATGAAGAGGCAAAGGGTATTGCATGAGGACACGTACCAAGTTTCTAGGTTTTATCACATTACTAAAAAAGAAATTAATAATAGCACCATATTCAATTATATATTTTTAGAACAAATACTTGGTATTAATCGGATTGGATCGTACATATACTAGCCTAGAGAACGATGCAAAAAGAAATTGTTTATCACAATTGATTATTAAAGTAGTACCAATATTTACTTCCACATTTATTAGTTTGATTAAAACAAACTTCAAGCCACTTTTGAGCCGCTATTATTAGCTTTAAGCCATCGCTTGTCCGTAGTAGCTGTCTTAAATGACTTTAGATAAAGTTTAGACAAAAGTTCGCTATTTTCTTTTACACTATTTCAATTTCCAACAAATTAGATTAAACGTAAACTCCCCTTATAATGAAGAGTATAACTAAATGATTAAAGAAAGTTTTGCTCGTCTGAGTATACCACAACAAGAAATTTTAGTACTGATTATCGTATTTAAAATTATGTACTTAGAATTTTATATATATATCCCGTGTTTAAAATACTGAATACAGTTAAACCTATAGAAGATAGGCTTCATCTACCAATGGGTGCAGTTAAAGCAAATACACTATTTTGGAAGCTTATACACACATTTGAAGCAAGGGGTTCATATGATACCCCGGCCTTTCTAAAATTTACTTATTATACATGTATATTACAAGTCAAAAATAATAAAATACAGGATAAATACAAGGGTTGAATTCCCTTGATTTGAAACATAAGTTTGATATAGAGCCTATTTTTATAAGAGCTGAATCTCTTACTGAAATCTCTGGCTCCGCCACGGTACATATAAACCGTTAGACATGCAAAATAGAAATGCATTATTACCGCATGAAGAAAATTTTAGACCATATGCCATAAACGAAAAACAGAATGTATATATGGCTGATTGTTTTATCATTGTTAATAACTACAGGATTTGGAAGTGCAGTTAGTACTAAATTTCGCAAGTGCAACTGACGATAAAAGAAGAGGCTTGATTGGGGGGCAGAGATATAATGGAAAATAAGCGGCAAAATATTTACATCCACAATGAGAAAATGCACCTATTTTCTTCGTATTGAATTTTGATTGAAAGATAGAATGTGGTCTAGCTAAGAATCTAACACCACATAGGCGCGCTATATCATACACTACAGTGATAGTTAATTATTGGATTCTTCAGTCTCTTTTGAAGTATAGAAAGTCAACAAACTTCAAATCCAATAGCCTTCGCTTCAGTTCGAAACTTCAAATCAATTTCATTGTCATGTGAACGGAAAGAGAAATTGTTTTTATTTTTTTATTTTTTTCAACTAATTTTAGTGCAAAGGAGATTGCAAATCCTACTGACTACTGAGGTATGGTTCATCGATTAACTTAATTTAACATAAACTATCTACTTACATAGGCTCTATTTAATTACTTTTATCCTTCCTCAATCTCAAACTAGTAGGCCAATATTTCCCAACCACCGAGATAATTCACTTTTATTTTCATTTGGCTTTTAAGTTTATATTTTTCGCCATTTAAAAATAACGGATTAATATTGTGAATCCTATTTAGTTTAGAAAATTGGTCAAACTTTCTTTTGATTAATGAAGTAGAATTATTAAGTTGGGACAACCTGTAAAGAACAACAAGAAGAAAAAAAGTAAAACGAAAAGAGTACAATTCTTTGAAGTAAGAGATTGTGATAAGATTATACGAAAATAAAGGGCTTGAAGAGACTGCCAATAAAAATCTCCATCTTAGGAGATTTATAATGCTAGCTATAAGGGCAAAGCAAGGTTTTAATTAGTCTATCTTTCATGTGGAAAAAAGGCACTTTTAGAAGAAATTATAATTTGGAGGTAGGAACCAGCTATGACATGAAGTAATTTTCCCAAGACTAATAGGTATGGCTTATCTACATGTTCGTGCTGCACATAATTTCTATAAATGTGCTCCAATTCGCAACACGTCCTTTTCTTTACTGAACCTTGTTTCCATGTTTGACTATAATAATTATGCTACATTGGTTTGCTTATGCTATTTCTTTTGATGTTTGAATGGTGATTTGAAGTTATTTAACAATGATTGATGCAACTTCTTTTACTTATTTAGGCCATTGATACAGTGTATCTCGAATCCTTTATGGGGCTGCTTCCATGGCATTTATAAAACGAAAGTCAAATATATAGGGTGTAAATTTTCTTGTTTGCTACTGATCAGGTTGTAAGTTCTTTCTTAGTATATATATAATCTACTACTTATAGTGACAACTTGAATTTAACCTACAAATAAATGTACAAGTTTTAATTGTAATTTAAAAAAAAATATGGCTAAGATCTAAGATTTAAAGAAATGTTGGAGTACATGGCATACCGTAATTCTTATTTTGTCAATGTGTCTAAACAATAGGTAAATCCTCAATTTACTTGTAGTCATTTGGGACAATTGAACTTTCGATCTTTCAATAAGCATATTCAATCTCGAATTGATTAGTATGTGAGCTTTTTGTCCTAGGAAAAGTTTATAATGTTGTTAAAACTATATTACCCTAAATATGAAGTAAAATTAAAATTTTAACATAAATCATGCGCAATCAATGATTTAATAATTAATAATTAGTTAAATTTGTGAACCTTCAAAAGCAGAAGGATCAAAGCTGCACTACTTTTGAATTAAATGTGCATAACAACGTATCACAAAGGCCAAACTCGGAATTTGATGATATTTCATTCAAGAAGTAAAAGCACCAATTTCCCTAATTATTTCTTGCAATTTATTATTCATTATATGCCACCAAATTAAGAAAAATATCACCAAATTAACATGACAATCCCATCTTCCAAACTATGTCGTTAATGTAACTAGTGAATAATTTCTATAACCACTTGGTAGCTCTTTTTCCATTTTGTTTGCGACGACTTTTTATATATATATAACCACTTGGTAGCTCTTTTTCCATTTTGTTTGCGACGACTTTTTATATATATATTTTTTGGTTTGCGATAATTCTTGAAAGATTTTTTTTTAAAACAGATTGCAAAAGTTAAAAAAAAAAATCATGAGACCAAACAATTAGGAATGTATCTTTTTTGTTTCTTTTCCTTTTTTCCCTTTTGTCACTCTACCCTGGTAGGGGTAAGGTGTGCGTACGCACTACCCTCCCCGTACCCCACACGTGGGACTATACTGAATTATTATTGTTGTTGTTCCTTTTCCCCCTTGAAATAAACCATATACATATAAAACGTAATAAATGATGATCACATATTTTGGCAATCACCAATCTCTATTTTAATAACTGTATAGGGAAAAACATGTTCATATTAAATGTTCGCATGATAAAGCGACATGTGGCACCGAAAACAGAAGGCAATCATGTCCGAAAGCAACAATCTCGTTTGTTCCCGAAGAGAATGGTGATCATGAAGGCGAAATAAATGTTCGCCACCCATTAGCATTTAATGGAGAATATTCAATAGCATTAAGTATATAATCTGTTACAGAGAATATGACATTCACTGCCTACCGTTACACATTCTTCAATGGCCCTCATAATTGTCATTTAAGAAGGACTTGATCCTAGGACCTTGTTCCCTAGATGCAATTATAAATGGTGAGCTCAACAACCAATGTAAAGGGATGAATTTTCTGACAAGCATATTCTATACTCTGTTCAAAGCTCAATAATTTTTTTTATTTTCTTGCTTATTAATATTGTTACCATTGCCTCAAGAAGCTCTCCTCCTAGAACTAGGATTTTTACTATTTTGTCTCGGTTTCAACGCTAAGTCCTATATTCTTGTTTAATATATTTATCATTTTAGGGTCAAATCAATTCACTTGTCTATAAACCACGTATAAATTCAACTGTACCGTTTTACGGGCAAACCGTTTGGCACCCACTGTGGGGCTTAGACAATTGTATAATTGAATTGATCCTTGTATCTATTACTGGCATGTTTGATTCTTTGTTCTTAGCAGAAATCATAAAAATGACAGATAACGATATCAACATCGCACACAATGTTGAGGCCCAGGAAAATCAGCTTCAGCACGAAGATTCAATCAGTGATACCTGCAACAAGGGAGATGAGGCCATGCCGATTCATGGCGGGAAATATCCGCGACATATTCGAGAGGAAACTTCTAATGATGTTGAAGACAAGCACGTTATTAAAATAGTAAGGATCCCGAGGGAGCAACAAAAGGCCATTATAGGCCACCTTTTACGACAGGATCAGGTTATTATAGAATTGAGGCAGGCGTTGTCGGGTGCTTCCAACAATGCGAATGGACGAGGTCCAGTTCCTCCCAGTGCTCCCATAAACCAAACAACGCAGAGGGTCGACAACAACACCCCGATGGGAGAAGTCGGCTTTGAAAGGGCCAGGGGAATGGTAACAGGTCCGGTAACAACAATGAGAATGATTCCTTTAAGACTGAACTCATGCGGTTTATCAGGGAAATAAATGCCTGAATGGATAAGATTTCGGGTGCACCACCGGTATTTAAAGGACATGACTCAAATAAGTAAACCCAATTACCACTCAAACCAAGCGCGACACCAGAGTTTATCCCGAAGTAGTTTAAAATGCTAGATGTGCCGAAGTATGATGGGACTTCAGATCCTCAGGAGCACATCACCACATATACAACGACGGTGAAGGGAAATAATTTAGCTCCGCACGAGATTGAGTAAGTTTCACTAAAGAAATTCAAGGAGACCCTCACGAAGGAAGCCCTGACATGGTATTCATTCTTGCTCATGCACTCAATAGATTCCTTCAAGATGCTCGTAGATTCTTTCATCCAGGCCCATGTTGGGGCCAATACGGTACTGGCCCAAAAGGCTGACATATTTAGGATTGCACAAGGAGACTCTGAATTGCCGCTGGAGTTCGTGACCAGATTCCAGAAAGAAAGGATGCTGCTCCCGGCCGTACCAGACGAGTAGGCAGCAGAAGCATTTACTAAAGGGTTGAATCTGAGAAGTTTCGATGCTTCCCTGAAATTTAAAGAAAGTCTGTTCGAGTTCCAGGAAATAACATGGGCGGATGTTCACAACCGGTACGAGTCAAATATAAGAATTGAAGATGATCAGCTCGTTTTTCCGGCATCAACCAAGGGCCGAGACCGGGAAAAGAATAAGGAGAATTCAAAGGACAATTTCGACACATATCGACTGTTTTCAAATGGTTGGTTTTTGCCCTATGAATGGACCGAAAGATGTGGTAGAGGTTTTCAGTCGGCGGATAGGTTCTCTACCGATAGGAGAGCCGATCGTGACTGGAATAACAGATCATTACATGACAAGGATGTATCGAGTTCCCGAGATTCCTCCTACCCCAGGTTATCCGAATACAACTTCAACGTCAGCGTAGTGGAGATGGTGTCAGCTATGAGGAAAATTAAGGAATTGTGGTTCCTAAAGACAATGAGATCTGATCCCAATCAAAGGGATCCAAATTTGTGGTGCGAATACCATGAGACCAACGACCACCGGATTTGGGACTACCGACATCTGTGCGAAGAGGTGGAAGTATTGCTGAGAAATGACCATTTAAGAGAGTTCTTAAGCGACCGGGCTAAAAACTACTACGTCCATAATAGTGATAATGCGGAACCTTCGAAATCAGGAGAAGATCTTCCACGCTTGATGATCAACATGATTTTCGGAGGAAATGAGATTGATGGTGTGACATTTTTTGCGACAAAAAAGATAAAGGTATTAGTGACACACAGTAAGAGACTCCAAGAAGTCGTTGAGGACAACATTACTTTCACGGAGGAAGGCACAGATGGACTGCTACTACCGTACAACGATGCCTTGGTAATCTCTCTAAATGTCTTAGATTTCAAAATTAAATGAGTTTTGGTGGACCTATGAAGTTTAGCCAATATTATCCAGTGGAGAGTATAGGAACAAGCCAAGCCGATAAGAAGTATCATTCCGACCACAAAACTTCTCGTCGGGTTCAATCCGTCAAGCATGAAAACCCGAGTAGAGATCCTGCTGCCCACGAATGATGATGGGATGATGAAGACGATCCTTTTTAGGTAGTAGACGACGATATGGGCTACAATATTATCCTGGGGAGACCGTGGTTGCACGAGATGAAGATCGTGCCGTCAACGTATCATCAATTACTGAAATTCCCAATTCTCGAGGGAATTAAACAAATAAGAGGTGACCAACTGGTGGCAAAGGAGATGAATGCAATCTCGGTTTTGAGTAGCAAAGAGAATGAGCATGCAACATAGCAATTACAGGAACCAATGCCTGCTCCCGAGCCGAGCAAAGTCACCCAGGGGGAGGAGTTATCGCAATCTTATCAGGTACCAAAATATTTCCATGTACCAGAAGAAACAGATGCAACAAAATCCATGACGGAAGAACTTGAGCAAGTTCCATTGTTCGAAAAATTCTTAGAGAGGAAGTTTCACTTGGGGACAGGACTAAACCCTAAGCTCATGTCTGGATTTATCGAATTTCTTAAATTTCATGTTGACTGTTTTGTGTGGTTGCATACAGATATAACATGTATCTCTCCAGAAGTGGTCGTGCACAAACTAAGCCTGGATCCCAACATCCTTCCAGTAAGACATAAAAAGTATCTTATTGCCGAGGTCAGAAACAAATTCCTCAATGAAGAGATAACTCTATTGCTTGATGTCGATTCAATCTGATAGGTAAAGTACCCTGACTGGCAAGCTAACGTAGTAGTAGTTCCAAAGAAAAATAATAACTTTTGCATGTGTGTAGACTATAAGGTTCTAAATAAGGCTTGCCTAAAAGACTCGTTCTCATTACCGAACATTGATCAAATGATTGATGCGACGCCCGGGCACGAGTTAATGAGTTTCCTTGATGCTTACTTCGGGTACGACCAAATCAAGATGAACCCGGAGCATCAGGATAAAATGTCATTCATAACGAATTTTGGCACGTATTGTTATAATGTGATGCCTTTTGTGCTAAAGAACGCTGGAGCCACTTATCAGCGGTTAGTAAATAAAATGTTTGAGAAACAAATAGGGAAACTTGTGCAGGTTTACATAGATGATATGCTAGTTAAGTCTTTGAACGCAAATGATCATCTTAAACACCTGTAAGAAACCTTTGACATCTTAAGAAAGAACAATATGAAGCTTAACCTTGAGAAGTGTGCATTCGGGGTCAGCTCTGTTAAGTTCCTGGGATTCCTGGTGTCGCAAAAGGGGATCGAGGTTAACCCCGACAAAATTAAAGCCATCGAGGATATCCCGGACCAACTATCAAGTGTGAAAGAGGTTTGAAGGTTGATAGGAAGACTGGCCGCTTTGATCATATTCATTTCTCGGTCTTCGAAGAAATGCCATCATTTCTTCTCACTACTCAAAAAGAAGAATAACTTCGAATGAACTCCGGAATGTCAGCAGGCTTTGAAGGATTTGAAAAGTATTTTTCAAGCCCTCTATTACTGTCAAAACTGTAGGAATGCGAATAACTGTTGATCTACTTAGCGGTCTCGGTGGTAGCGCTAAGTGTCGTTTTAGTCCGTGAGGGTGAAGGTACACAATCGCCTATCTATTATGTTAGTAAAATTTTAACAAGAGCATAAAATCGCTACCCACATCTAGAAAAATTGACCTTAGCACTTGTAGTCACCTCTCGAATACTAAGGCCTTATTTCCAATGTCATCTGATAGCCGTGGTGGCCACATTTCCCATGCGAAATATTCTTCATAAACCTGAACCTTTTGGTAGGCTGGCCAAAGGGGCTGGCTAAATGAGTGAATTTGACATAGAGTATAAACCTAAGACTGCGATTAAGTCACAGGTTTTGGCCGACTTTGTGGCCGATTTCAGTCCGGGGCAATTATATTTGGCTACCAAAGAAGCAGTAATAGTGTCAGAATCGACATCAGAAGTTTGGACCTTGTTCACAGTTGGAGCTTCCAATGTGAAGGGGCCGGGCTCGGCATAGTTCTAACCACACCCTCAGGAGATACCCTAAGGAAGGACATAAGAACCGTTCCTCTGACTAACAATGAAGCAGGGTATGAATCTTTGATTGCAGGACTCAAGCTGGCCCGGGGACTGGACTCCGAGGTCATAGAAATCAAATGCGACTCCCAATTAGTAATATATTAGGTCTATGGGAACTTCGAAGCCAAAGAGGAACACATGCAATAGTATGTTATGAAAGTTCATGCTCTACTCGCTCGGTTCATGGAATGGTCAATTATACACATCCCGATGGAAGAGAAAGCAGAAGTAGATGCACTAGCCAATTTTGGGATCATCCACGAAAATGAAGGGATATGACTTCGGTACGGTTGTACAACTTATGCATTTGTTATTGGACGGATAGCTATTACGAGGTAAACGTGACCAATATTGTCTGGGACTGGAGAAATGAGATCATTGACTATCTCAAGCATAGAAAATTTCTTGAAGATCCCGAGGCATATCGGGCGCTGCGCACTAAAGCAACTCAAAATAACTTTAAGGGAGGTCAATTGTATAGAAGATCTTTCCAAGGCCCGTTGGCCCGATGTTTGGGGGGCTTTAGAAGCCAACTATGTCATTGGGAAGTCCATGAAGGGATATGTGGAAATCACTTAGCCGTGCATTCCTTAATGTTAAAATTAATTAGGGCATGATACTATTGGCCCCGGATGGAACAAGATACCAAGGCTTATGTACTGAAATGCGATAAGTGGGAACGCCTCGCACCGTTGGTACATCAACCGACAGAGCCACCACACTCAGTTTTGTCGCCATGGCCATTCATGAAGTGGGGGATGGATATAGTTAGACTGTTGCCACTGGCCCCCGGTAAGGTAAGCTTTCTTTTGATTTTAATTGACTATTTTTCTAAGTGGGTTGAAGCAGGTCCTTATCAGAAGATCGGCGAATGCGAAGTTGTAGATTTCTTGTGGGAAAACTTAATTTACAAATTCGAGATACCGAAAGAGATAGCATGTGATGACCCAAAAGGTTATCTTATGTTTTAGACCTCGAATCTACGCTCTTAAGTCTTAAAAATCTTATATTTATCCTTCTCGATTTGCGTGCGCAGTCCGTGCATAATTTCAGAAAGCCTTTATGTGGAAAATAGGAAAAATAATAAGTTTTGGAATTTAAAAGTGATTTTTAGTTAACTTTGATCAATGTTTTGTGTAAATGGACCCGGTACCCGTGTTCCGACGGTCTCGGTGGGTCCATAATAAAATATGAGATTTGGGCGTATGCCCGGAATCGAATTCCGAGGTCCATAGCCCGAGAAATGAATTTTTGACTAAAATTAAATTTCAGAAAATTAATGGTTTTAAAGTATATGCTTAATGCTTGATTTTGATTTGTTCGGGCTCGTATTTTGGTTTCGGAGCCCGGTATAGGTCCGTTATAATATCTAAACTATGTCTGTGAAATTTGGTAAGAAAAGGAGTTTAAATGACTTGATTTGTACCTTCGGTTGAGAAAATAATAACTTTAAGTGTTCTTGATAATTTCATTAATTTTGATGCTAAATCCGTAGTTTTAGGTGTTATTTTGGCGATTTGATTCCCGAGCAATTTTGTATGATGTTGTTAGACTTGTGCACATATTTGGTTTGGAGCCCCCAGGGCTCGGGTGAGTTTCGGATAAGCTACGAGGTGATTTGCAATTAGAAAATCTGAGATTTTGCTGCAATAGCTGTTCTGGTGTGCCCTTATTCGCGTTCGCGTAGGTAGTGTCGCGAACGCGAAAGGTAAAATGGCGGCAGAGGAATTTCTTTCTTCGCAAACACGAAGGACTGGTCGTGAACGCGAAGCATTGGGGGTGGCTCCCTTCGCGAACGCGATCAGTCCCCCGCGAACGCAATAGGTTAAGGGACCTAGGGGAGGGGGTCATGTTCTTCTACGCGAACGCGTCCACTGGGTCGCGAACGCGAAGTCTTGGGGGAGCTGCCTTACACGAACGCGTAGAAAGACTCGCGAACACGAAGGCCTTAGGCCGCTGTACATCGCGATCACGACAGGCCTCTCGCGAACGCGATGAAGGCCTGACCAGTGTTTTAAAACAAACTTGAAACACGGGTTTAAGCCATTTCCTCAACATTTTTCAAGAACCAAACAGGTAGAGGCGATTTTCAAGAGACATTTTATTCCCCAAAGTATTGTTAAGTGCTTCTAAATCATTTTCTTTTAATTACCCATTATATTTCTTTAATTATCAACTAAAAATCTAGAGTTTTCATGGTAGAATTAGGGGTTAGGGTAGAAACTAGGGATTTCGAAAATTTGAGGATTTAGACTTCAATTTAAAGTCAGATTCCAAAATCAATTATATATTCGGGCTCGGGGGTGAATGAGTAAATGTATTTTGGTCCGAACCTCGGGTTTTGACCAAGCGGGGCCCAGGTCAATTTTTTGAATTTTTGGAGGAAATTTTGGGAAATTGAATTTATACAATATAATGGATTCCTTTAGAAATATTTGATATTATTGAGTCTTTTTTGAATAGATACGAGTGGTTTGGAGGTGTATTCCAAAGAAAAAGTTGTGATTGGGAATTAAGTGCCTTTCAGAGCGAGGTAAGTGTCGTGTCTAACTTTGGCTTGAGGGAATATGTATTATGTGTTTATTTGACACGTGTTTGGTTGTTTAATACAATGTATAGGTGAGGTGACGAGCAACTATGCGTCGTTGTCGAGGCATAGCATGCGAGTGAAATTTTATTCTTGTCTATTTTGTAGCCTTAAATTCTACTATCCATACTTAACGAGTTATTTGAAATGTTGGGTGACTTATATCTGGTTTCACTGAGATTTGGTAACTTTCGAATATTGATTCAAGGTTGAGGTTACATTGTACTATTGATTATGGGTAAAATACTGGTTTCTTTGTGATATTCCTATCTATCCGTTGTTATTGATTCTATGATTTGTGAGGAGGAGTGTAAAGCACGAAGGGTGATGCCGTGCATGCATTATTTATAATCTGAGGAAAAGTGTAAAGCACGAAGGGTGATGCCGTGCATGCATTATTTATATTGTGAGTAAGAGTGTAAAGTACGAAGGGTGATGCCGTGCCATGATATGTGAGTGTTAATGCACGAAGGGTGATGTCGTGCCGTTCTATTTATTTATTTGGTGAGGTTGAGAATAAAAGCACGAAGGGTGATGCCGTGCAGTTTTCCTTTGCTGTTTTATTTGCTCAATCCGTTTAAGGATTTTCGGTTTAATTTTGTCTTTTCATTATTTTCACTCTTTATATTGTATACCCCCACTGTATGTCCCCTTCCCATTATTTCTACGTTATTTCTTTATTTACTGTTGTTGCCACTAGTATGATTATACTGTTCAGGTTATATGCGGGTGTCTTGTCCTAGCCTCGTTACTACTTCGCCTAGGTTAGACTCGACACTTACCAATACATGGGGTCGGTTGTACTGATGCTGCACTCTGCACTTTCTATGCAGATTTTGGTACCGGCTCAGGTTGATCGAGATTTTGCTATTGGTCCGTTGTCCGGAGACTCAAGGTAGATCTGTCGGCGTTCAAAGACCTTGAAGTCCCCGACTATCTTTTATGTCCTACTGTTTTCTTTCATTCAGACAATTGTATTTCTTTTAGACTATTACTTGTAGTAAATTCTAGAGTGCTCGTAAATTGTGACTCCAGATCCGGGTGGTAGTAATTAATACAGTTTTATAACATTCCGCACTTATTACATTTCATCTTAGTTAATTATTGTTATTTACTGAATGGAAATAAGGAATTGGTTTAATGATTCTCTAACGTTGGCTTGCCTAGAAAGTGAAATGTTAGGCGCCATCACGGTCCCGTCCGTAAGAAATTTTGGGTCGTGACAGTTGGTATCATAGCACTAGTTTGCCTAGGTCTCACGATTCATGAGAAAGCTTAGTAGAGTCTGGAGAATCGGTACGGAGATGTCTGTGCTTATCTTCCAGGGGCTATCAAGTTTAGGAACAAGTTTCACTTATATTCTTCTATGTCATGCAATCTTTCTTTCTCAATACTGATTGAACTCTTCTACTCTTATTATCTCGCAGATGGCGAGAACACGTACCGCTTCCTCAGCTGAGAAGCAGCCAGAGCCTCCAGTGGTAGCTCCTACGCGGGGCAGAGGTCGAGGCCGAGGCCGTACCAGAGACCGAGGCAGGGGCAAGGCTCAGTCTAGAGCCCGAGCAGCAGCCCCAACAGTGGAGCCTCAGATAGAGCTTAATGAGAAGGTTCTAGCCCAGACTGTTCCTACCGGACCAACTCAGGTTCCAGAGGGGTTCATTTCTACCCCAGTACTTCAGGACGCTTTGGTTCGTTTGGTGGGCCTTATGGAGAGTGTGGCCCAGACTGGCGCATTTCCCATGGCACCAGCAGTCTCTCAAGCTGGAGGAGGAGCCCAAACTCCCACCACTCCCTCTCCGAAGCAGATAGCTCCCTAGTATCAGGCTCTAGTAGCTCAGCCAGTCGGATTAGTTCAGCTGGTTATTGCGGCACAAGTTGGAGATGGGCCAGCTATGTCTTCTGAGGCTTTATGGAGATTGGACAGGTTTATCAAGCTCTTTCCTATTCACTTATGTGGTGCACCTTCAGAGGATCCCCTGGAGTATCTTGACAGCTGTCACGAAGTTCTACGGAACATGGTATAATGGAGACCAATGGGGTCGATTTTGCTGCATTTCAGATGATTGGTTCCGCCAAGAAATGGTGGAGAGATTACTTGTTGTCCAGACCAGCTGGGTCACCTGCTCTTACTTGGGATCAGTTCTCTCAGCTCTTCATAGAGAAGTTTCTTCTTATCACATTGAGAAAGGAGCGTCGCCTTCAATTTGAGCGTCTCTAGCAGGGCAGTATGATTGTTACTCAGTATGAGACATGTTTTGTGGATTTGGCCCATCATGTTATTCTTCTGCTTCCCACCGAGATAGAGAAGGTGAGGAGGTTTATTGATGGACTTGCTCAGCCTATCAGATTGCAGATGGCTAAGGAGACTGGGAGTGAGATTTCTTTTCAGGCAGCTGCTAATGTCGCCAGACGAGTCGAAATGGTTCTTACTCAGGGAGGTCAGGGGTCTGACAAGAGACCTCATCTAGAGGCAGGAGTACTTTTGGTAGAGGCCATCCTCCCAGGCCATTTCATTCAGCACTCCAGGCATCCCACAGTGCCCGATGTGGTCGTGGCCTCAGATGCATTATTCCGACCAGCTAGCCTATAGTGCACCACCAGCTCCTATTAGTGCATCTCCACTCCAGAGTTATCAGGGTGGCTATTCAGGTCGACAGGGTCAGCTTCAGGGTCAACAGTCACAACAACCGAGGTTATGTTATACTTGTGGTGATCCGAGGCACATTGCTAGATTTTGCTCTCGGGCAACGGGCAGCTCATAACATCAGAGTTCTCGTGCCATAGTTCCGGCACCATTTGCTGCACCACCTATTCAGCTAGCCAGAGGCAGGGGTCTGGTAGCCAGAGGTAGAGGCCAAACCGTAAGAGGTGGAGGTCAGGCTGTTAGAGGTGGAGACCAGCCAGTTAGAGGTCATCCTAGGGACGTAGTTCAGGGTGGTGGGGTCCAGCCCCCGTGTTATGATTTCCCAGGTAGGCCTGAGGTTGAGTCATCTGACGCTGTTATCAAAGGTACTGTTTCAATTTGCAGTAGAGATGCTTCAGTTCTATTTGACCCGGGATCTACTTACTCTTATGTGTCATCCTATTTTGCTTCCTATTTGGTTATGCCTCGTGATTCATTGAGTGCTCCTCGGTATGTGTCCACGCCAGTGGGGGATGCTATTATTGTAGATCATGTTTATCGTTCGTGTGTGGTCACCATTGGGAGTCTTGAGACTCGTGTAGATCTTATACTTCTCGACATAGTTGATTTTGATGTCATACTGGGTATGGATTGGCTGTCACCTTATCATGTTATATTAGATTGTCACGCCAAGACGGTGATCTTAGCCTTACATGGGTTGCCTCAATTATAGCGGAGAGGGAATCTTGGCCATTCTGCCAGCAAGGTTATCTCTTATGTGAAGGCTCGACATATGGTCGAAAAGGGGTGTCTAACTTATTTGGCTTATGTCCGTGATTCTAGTACGGAGGTTCCTTCCATGGATTCAGTGTCGGTTGTTCGTGAGTTTCCTGCAAACTTGCCGGGGATGCCACCCGACAGGGATATTGATTTCTGCATTGATTTGGCTCCGGGCACTCAGCCCATTTCCATTCTGCCATACCGCATGGCCCCGCCATAGTTGAAAGAATTGAAGGAGCAGTTGCAAGATTTGCTTGATAAGGGCTTCATTAGACCTAGTGTCTCACCCTGGGGTGCACCTGTATTGTTTGTGAAGAAGAAATATGGATCGATGAGAATGTGTATAGATTATCGACAGTTGAACAAAGTCATTATAAAAAATAAGTATCCATTGCCGAGGATTGATGATTTATTTGATCAGATTCAGGGTGCCCAGGTAGTTTCGAAGATTGATTTGAGATATGGCTACCAACAGTTGAGGATTAGGGCATATGATGTCCCTAAGACAGCTTTTCGGACTCGACTCGGGCATTTCGAGTTTCTAGTGATGTCATTTGAGCTGACAAATGTCCCAGCAACATTCATGGATTTAATGAACCGGGTGTTCAAGCCCTACTTATATTCCTTTGTGGTTGCGTTTATTGATGATATCTTGATCTACTCTCACAACTGAGAAGAGCATGAGCAATACCTTCAGATCGTTCTTTAGACTCTAATAGAGAACAAGTTATATGCTAAGTTCTCAAAATGCGAGTTTTGGTTGAGTTCAGTTTCTTTCTTGGGTCACGTTGTATCAACAGAGGGTATTCAGGTAGATCCTAAGAAGATTGAGGCAGTTCAGAACTGGCCTAGACCCACATCAGCTACAGAGATTCGTAGTTTTCTGGGTTTGGCAGGCTATTACTATCGATGTGTGGATGGATTTTCATCTATATCAGCCTCGTTGACCAGATTGACCCAGAAGGGTGCCTCGTTCAGGTGGTTAGACGAGTGTGAAGCGAGCTTTCAGAAGTTCAAGATAGCTTTGACTACGACACCGGTAATGGTGTTACCCATAGGTTTAGGATCTTATACAGTATATTGTGACGCATCTCGTATTAGTCTGGGTGCGGTGTTGATGCAGGGTGTCAAGGTTATTGCATATGCTTCGCGGCAGCTGAAGGTTCACGAGGAGAATTACCCTAGTCATGATCTAGAGCTGGCAGCCATTGTTCACGCGCTGAAAATTTGGAGGTACTATCTTTACGGCATGCCATGTGAGGTATTCACTGATCATCAGAGCTCGCAGTATTTGTTCAAGCAGAAGGAACTCAATTTGAGGCAGAGAAGGTGGCTGGAGCTATTGAAAGACTATGATATCACCATATTATATCATCTCAGGAAGGCCAATGTGGTGGCCGATGCTTTGAGTAGAAAGTCATCCAGTATGGGCAGCCTTGCTTATATTCCAGTTGGAGAGAGACCACTAGCATTGGATGTTCAGGCCTTGTCCAACCAGTTCGTGAGGTTAGATGTTTCTGAGCCCTACCGTGTTTTATCTTATTCAGTTACTCGGTATTCTTTGTTTGAGCGCATTAGAGATCGGTAGGATGACGATCCTCATTTGCTTATCCTTAGAGACACAGTGCGGCACGGTGGTGCCAAGTAGGTTACTGTTGGAGATGGCGGAGTTTTGAGGATGCAGGGTCGTATTTGTGTGCTTAATGTGGATGGATTTCGTGAGTTAATTCTTGAGGAGTCCCACAGTTCCAGGAATTCTATTCATCCGGGCACTGCCAAGATGTATCAGGACTTGAGGCAGATTATTGGTGGATGCAAATGAAGAAATACATGGTTACATATGTAGCTCGGTGCCTAAATTTCTAGCAGGTAAAGTGTGAGCATCAGAGACCTAGTGGTTTACTTCAGAGGTTAGAGATTCCTGAGTAGAAGTGGGAGCGTATCACTATGGATTTTGTTGTTGGACTCCCACAGACTGAGAGGAAGTTCGATGCAGTTTGGGTCATTGTGGATAGGTTGACTAAGTCAGCGCATTTCATTCCTGTGGCAGTTACCTATTCTTCGGAGTGGTTGGCAGAGATTTACATCCGGGAGATTGTCTGTCTTCACGGTGTGCCCGTGTCTATTATATCTGACCGAGGTACGCAGTTCACCTCGCACTTCTGGAGGGAAGTACAACGTGAGTTAGGTATGCGGGTTGAGTTGAGCACAACATTCCATCCTTAGACTGACGGGCAGTCCGAGCGCACTATTCAGATCTTGGAAGATATGATATGTCCTTGTGTTATAGACTTTGGAGGTTCTTGGGATCAGTTCTTTCCCCTTGCAGAGTTCGCCTACAACAATAATTACTAGTCGAGCATTCAGATGGCTCCCTATGAAGCATTATATGGTAGGTGGTGTCGGTCTCCAGTTGGGTGGTTCGAGCTAGGAGAGGCTCGATTATTGGGCACAAAATTGCTACAGGATGCCTTGGATAAGGTCAAGATTATTCAGGATCGACTCCACACAGTTCAGTCCAGGCAGAAGAGTTATGCCGACCGTAGAGTTCGTGATGTTGCATTCATGGTCGGAGAGAGAGTGTTACTTCGGTTATCACCCATGAAGGGTGTAATGAGGTTCGGAAAGAAGGGCAAGTTGAGCCCTAAGTATATCAGACCTTTTGAGATTCTAGAGAGAGTGGGAGAGGCAAGTTGAGCCCTAAGTATATCAGACCTTTTGAGATTCTTGCGTTGCTACCTAGTTTAGCAGAGATTCATCCGGTATTCCATGTGTCCATGCTTCGAAAGTATCACGGTGATCCGTCCCATGTGTTAGATTTCAGCTTTGTCTAGTTGGACAAGGATTTGACTTACGAGGAGGAGCCGGTGGAAATTCTAGCCCAGCAAGTTCGCCAATTGAGATTAAAGAGTTACCCTTCAGTTAGAGTTCAGTGGAGAGGTCAGCCTAGTGAGGCAGCTACTTGGGAGTTTGAGTCCGATATGCGGAGTAGATATCCCCACCTTTTCACCAACCCAGGTACTTTTCTATGTCCGTTCGAGGACGAACGGTTCTTAAAGAGGTGGAGAATGTGATGACTCAAAAGGTTATCTTATGTTTTAGACTGCGAATCTGTGCTTTTAAGCCTTAAAATATTATATTTATCCTTCTTGATTTGCGTGCGCAATCCGCGCATAATTCTGGAAAGCCTTTATGTGAAAAATAGGAGAAATAATATTTTTTGGAATTTAAAAGTGTTTTTTAGTTGACTTTGGTCAACGTTTTGTGTAAACAGACCCGGACCCGTGTTTTGACGGTCTTGGTGGGTCTGTAATAAGATATGGGATTTGGGCGTATGCCCAGAATCAAATTCCGAGGTCCATAGCCCAAGAAATGAATTTTTGACTAAAATTGAATTTCAGAAAATTAATGGTTTTAAAGTATATGATTAATGCTTGATTTTGATGGTATCAGGATCGTATTTTGGTTCCGTAGCCCGATATAGGTCCGTTATAATATCTGAACTATGTCTGTGAAATTTGGTGTGAAACGGAGTTTAAATGACTTGATTCGGACCTTCGGTTGAGAAAATAGTAACTTTAAGTGTTCTTGAGAATTTCATTGATTTTGATGCTAAATCCATAGTTTTAGGTGTTATTTTGGCAATTTGATCGCACGAGCAAGTCCGTATGATGTTGTTAGACTTGTGCGCATGTTTGGTTTGGAGCCCCGAGGGCTCGGGTGAGTTTCGGATAGGCTACAGAGAGATTTGCATTTAGAAAATCTGAGATTTTGCTGCAGCAGCTATTCTGGTGTGCCCTTCTTCGCATTCGCGTAGGTAGTGTCACGAACGCGAAAGGTAAAATGGGGGCAGGGGAATTTTCTTCTTCGCGAATGCGAAGGACTGGTCTCGAACGCGAAGCATTTGGGGGCGGTACCCTTCGCGAACGCGATCAGTCTCCCGCGAACGCGATAGGTTAAGGGACCTGGGGTAGGGGGTCATGTTCTTCTACGTGAACGCGTCCACTGGGTCGCAAACGCGAAGGCTTGGGGGAGCTTCCTTAAGAAAACGGGTAGAAAGACTCGCGAACACGAAAGCCTTAGGCCGCTGTGCATCGCGATAGCGATAGGCCTCTCGCGAACGCGATGAAGGCCTGACCAGTGTTTTAAAACATACTTCAAACACGGGTTTAAACTATTTCCTCAACATTTTTCAAGAACTAAACGGGTAGGGGCGATTTTTGAGAGCCATTTTCTTCCCCAAAGTGTTGGTAAGTGCTTCTAAACTATTTTCTTTCAATTACCCATTACATTTCTTGAATTATCAACCAAAAATCTAGAGTTTTCGTGGTAGAATTAAGGGTTAGGGTAGAAACTAGGGATTTTGAAAATTTGAGGATTTAGACCTCAATTTGAGGTCAGATTCTAAACCAATTATATATTCGGGCTCGGGGGTGAATGGGTAAATGTATTTTGGTCCGAACCTCGGGTTTTGACCAAGCGAGTCCGGGGTCCATTTTTTGACTTTTTGGAGAAAATTTTGGAAAATTTAATTTATACAATATAATGGATTCGTTTAGCAATATTTGATATTATTGAGTCATTTTGGAATAGATACGAGTGGTTTGGAGGTGAATTCCAAAGGAAAAGCTGTGATTGAGAATTAAGTGGCCTTTAGAGCGAGGTAAGTGTCGTGTCTAACTTTGGCTTGAGGGAATAGGTATTATGTGTTTATTTGCTACGCGTTTGGTTGTTAAATACGATGTATAGGTGAGGTGACGAGCATCTATGCATCGTTGTCGAGTCATAGCATGCGGGTGAAATTCTATTTTTGTCTATTTTGTAGCCTTGAATTCTACTATCCATGCTTAGCAGGTTATTTAAAATGTTGGGTGACTTATATCTGGTTTCACTGAGATTTTGTAACTTTCGAATATTGATTCAAAGTTGAGGTTACATTGTGCTATAGATTATGGGTAAAATACTGGTTTCTTTGTGATATTCATATCTATCCGTTGTTATTGATTTTGTAATTTGTGAGGAGGAGTGTAAAGCACGAATGGTGATGCCGTGGATGCATTATTTATATTGTGAGGAAGAGTGTAAAGCACGAAGGGTGATGCTGTGCATGCATTATTTATATTGTGAGGAAGAGTGTAAAGCACGAAGGGTGATGCTGTGCATGCATTATTTATATTGTGAGGAAGAGTGTAAAGCACGAAGGGTGATGTCGTGCCGTGATATGTGATTGTTATTGCACGAAGGGTGATGCCGTGTCGTTCTATTTATTTATTTGGTGAGGTTGAGAGTAAAAGCACGAAGGGTGATGCCATGCAGTTTTCCTTTGCTGTTTTATTTGCTCAATTTGTTTAAAGATTTTCGGTTTAATTCCGTGTTTTCATTAATTTCAATTTCACTCTTTATATTGTATTCCCCCACTGTATGTCCCCTTCTCATTATTTCTGTGTTATTTCTTTATTCACTGTTATTGCTACTAGCATGATTATACTGTTCAGGTTATATGTGGATGTCTTGTCCTAGTCTCGTCACTACTTTGCCGAGGTTAGGCTCGACACTTACCAGTACACGGGGTCGGTTGTACTGATGCTGTACTCTGCACTTTTTGTGCAAATTTTGGTACCGGCTCAGGTTGATTGAGATTTTGCTATTGGTCCGCTGTCCGGAGACTCAAGGTAGATCTGTCGGCGTTCACAGATCTTGAGGTCCCCGTCTATCTTTTATGTCATACTGTTTTCTTTCATTCAGACAGTTGTATTTATTTCAGACTATTACTTGTAATAAATTCTATAATACTCGTGAATTGTGACTCCAGATCTGGGTGGTAGTAATTAATACAGTTTTATAACATTCCGCACTTATTACATTTTATCTTAGTTAATTATTGTTATTTACTGAATGGAAATAAGGAATTGGATTATGATTCTCTAACATTGGCTTGCCTAGCAAGTGAAATGTTATGCGCCATCACTGTCCCATCGGTGAAAAGTTTTGGGTCGTGATGTAGACTGCGACAACGGGCCATAATTTATATGTGCAAAGGTCACAAAAGTACTTGAAGACTTAAAAACAAAAGGATCACATCATCACCCTATCACCTGAGCATAAATGGTCAAGCAGAATCAACAAACAAGGTGATTATCCAAAATTTCAAAAAGAGATTGGAAGTAGCCAAAGGCAAATGGCCCGAAGAGCTACTAAGAGTGCTATGGGCATATCGAACAATGGCTAAGTCAAGCACGGGGGAGACTCCTTTCTCTCTTGTGTACGGAGTAGAAGCCTTGATCCTGGTGGAAGTAGGAGAACCTACCCTGAGATATTTCCGGGAGGATGGAGAAATAAACAATGAAGCAATGTTGGTCAAATTGGAGCTGCTTAACGAACGCAGGGACTTAGCGCATATAGGGATGGCAGCCCAAAAACACAGAAAATCAAGATGGAGTGAAGCTGCCGAGAAACTGGAATGTGGCACACCTCAATAGATACTATTGCTGATAAGCCTCGCCTATACTGAAAATATATGCTGCACTATTTTTCCTTTCGCCAAGTTTTTATCCCAATTGGGTTTTTCCGGCAAGGTTTTTAATGAGGAAGCAGTGGAAGGCATACTGCGAAGGAAGATTCGTCAGCAGAAATAAGACCTTTAACTGACAAGGCATACAGGCAATGAGCCACTACAGAGCGGTTAGATAGTCTTTTGCTCGGTAGCAAAATTCCTACCGGGAAGCTAAGTTTGCTGCCGGGAAAAGATTACCCAACCGTTTACAAGTGCAAGCCATTAGGGGATTGTTAGATAATCTTTGGCACGATAGAAAAAGTTCCTAAGGGGAAGTAAGGTTTACTGTCGAATTGAGGATTATCTAACCATTCACTAGTGAAATCTTCAAAGGTGCAAAACATCTAGTGTCTAAATTCGCATTCTTCGCATTCAAACACTGGCGGGGGAATGATATGAGAATACGACAACAATGACTGTCTCATCAATTGGGACTACGAAATTTAGAAACAAAGTTGTATCATCGGGACTGGGGACTACGCGGCTAGCCTCGTAGAAACAAGTTGTATAAGTTAGTCACAAGTAATGTGAATTTCTTTTTAGCATAACTAAATCTTATGTACTTTTGAAAATGGAAGGAATAAAGCAAAGTCCCTTTATTTTATCTTGTTTCTCGTCCGAAAGATGAATTAATTTTATTATTTGAAAGTTTAACAAGTACTACAAATGCTAGTGTCGTAATGAACATGGGATGTCCTCTTCAAGAGCACTTTAATCATAAGAGGGCCCTCTTTTATGAAACCCTCACGATAAAGGGTTGATTCCGAAAGATCTTACGCCCGAAATCCATATGCTCTCGGGGGAAAATATACCTGAAACCTTGCATAATTCAACGTAACGAGAAAACCTTGCGCAATACTTAAATGAAAAATATGCAAAGAGAAAAACTTGCACAATACTTAAACGAAAAATACTTATATTCACAGCAAACATGCCAAGTAGCACAAATAAAAAGGTATGGAAAAGAAAAGAAAGCAAAAAACTAAACTACTGCACCCCCGGAATCCGGAGGAAGAGAAACATCTGCACTCCCGGGAGAAGAAGGTGGATCTGTCGCCGACTCAATTTATTGGCCTTCAGTAACATCCCTTTGCAATTTTTCTTCAGTTTTTGAGAACTCAGAACTGGAGCCAGAAGAGTCAGTAGCATCAGGTTAGATCGGGAGACCCTTTCGGGAAGTTGACTCCAGCTCACGGGCCTTAGCGATTTTGGCATCAAATTCAATGACGCCCGCTTTGGCCTCTTCCAAGGTTTTTCTCCTCATGCTATACATAAAATATGTTTTTTTCAACAATGAGGGAAGCTGCTCGGCGTTGAAGCTCTTCCTTAAGATAGTCAACCTCGGTCGAAAGGCTATCCCGCTCAGATCTAGCGTCCTGGAGGCTGACATCAAGGTCACGAAAAGTAGAATTAAAAACTCTATTGTATTTCATGACTCTCTTATGCCTTTCTTCCAATTGGGCATACTTCTCCTCGACAAAAAACAACTTCTTCATCTTTGGAGTTAAAGGCTGCCTCCAAATTATTCAATCTTTTAGCAGAGCGAGTATCACGATCGGATGCAACAACAACGACATTATGGACTTCAACCCACTTGGCCCTAGCCTCTTAAAATTGTACCCTTAATAGAGAGGCTGCATGGCCAAGGTTCACTACCACTTGCTCGCTTTGTTGCAGCCGATCATCCAACTCAACGGCCTCAACAGTTCATGCTTCCAGTTCCGAGAGGCGAGCAACAATTTGATAGGGGGTGAGTTCCTCCTTATCAAGAATCAACCTTTGAAGGCCCATGGAAGTGTGAGCACCTAATTTTTGACCATATTTAAATTTTTATGACCTTTTACGGTGTAAATATTTTTAGGGGTTTAATCTACAGTTTGTAAGGAAGTTGTCCTATAGAATAAAAGTGCAAACTCAAAACCATGCCATAACAAAGATAGAAGAAACAACAGAGGAAATAACGATTATACCGCCGCTGCGTTATGCATGCCATTGTTCAACAAACATCCCGAGAGAGATTTTATTTTATTCCTATCTCTTTCTGAATCCAGAGGCTTAAGATAATTAGCAAGTTCCATCGGTCGGGACAACAAGTGGCATTCGGTAGAAAATGAGAGGGAAACGCTCTTCCTCCTTTGAGGATCTTCGGAGGGTGCAGAACAATTATGCCCCAAATTCCCATGAACTCGGGACTGGGGAAGAGGGACATCCTCCTCTCGGGCGACTGCGACCTCTGGAGATGATGTAGCAGTTGCTGGTGGCGAAGGTAAGGTTGGCGAAAAAAGAGATGAAGCTGATGGCATTGTAGGTTGATAAGCAGTTGCTGCAAATGCAATTCAAGTTATTGGTTGCTCATCAACCGATGACGGAAGAGACTCAATTCCAAGCCTCACTGTACAGGGCACAACGACTAGGACTCAAAAGTGAGAGTTAGCGTCTTCCACCAAATTATATTCCCTCAAGAGCACCGGGGCGTCATCTTCGGTTGGCGTAACTAGCTCAAGAGATTGAGCATTCTATTGAGCTGATGAAGGTCACAGTCTTTTATATATATAAGACTCATCGTCACTGGCTCCTCCATCATCATCGATCACCACACTGTCAATGGCCGGCTCGGGAGCGGTGCTCATCACCACAGCATCCGCGAATGGCTCGGGCGCGATACTCTTCACATTTTTATTTTTACCCTCGTCCGCGGAGGAACTCCTCCTTTTTGGTTGCTTGTTCTCCGACCGGGGACTCTGGGGAGAAACACTTGCACTAGAAGCAGGTCTGACGACACTTGTTCGGGCAAAGGTCTCCATCAACAATTGCGCCGCATCTGATGGATAAGCCAAAACATCTTCCTCGAGAATGGTAACGGAGCCCTGGGGTAGACCTGAATTCAATAAGAGAGAGAGGTTAATCGATTTTATTATACGAAAGGTAAAAACGAGATGAGTTCGTCCTACCATGATTTTTTGCCTTCCACCCGTATTTAAGGGCCACTTCTTTCCTCGTGCGGGTCTCGAGCGTAGTGACATCCAAAATCTTCTGGACCCATTTGTCCAAGCCTTCAGCCCTTGGTGGTGTCCACCGAGTTGTTGAGATAGGGAAATAAGAAGGATCAGTAACAGTGTGGGACAATCTTTAACTATAAGAAAATACAAACGGTGAACTTACGGGTATGGTTCCATGATTTAGGAAATGATGAAGTCATGGCGAGGATGACGTCCCTTATAGTAACTATAACACACCACGCCATCCACCCGTAGTCGTTGTCATCATCCATGCTGGTGAGCAAAGCATGGTGACCACGTTTGCTGAAATTTATCATTCCCCCACGAAATATCTTGGGGGAATTAAGGTTCATCAGCCAAGCCAGAGAGAGTTCTTCCCCCGTCTCCTGGCATAGCCGCCGAAGACAAGCAATGGTCCGCCACATAAAAGGGCTCACCTGTGCCAAACAGGCCTGGTAACTGATAAGTGTGGATTTTGATCACTTAGTAGCACCTTTTTGCTTTTGTTTTAGTCAAAGAGTATTGATTTATGTTTTCAAAACTAATGAAAGTGTGTAAATTGCAAGAATGTTGGAAGTTTGGGCTCTTATGATGAAATCCAACTAAAAAGGAGTGTTCCGACTCACAAGGTAAGAAGGGGTACAAAACTTAAGAAGTGCGGTCCGCAGAAAGATTTCTACGGCCACACAAGAAAATGTTGATAGTAGAATTCCCTCTGCGGCCGTAGAACAAGTGAAAGATCCCAGCACAGTTTTAGCTAATCTGCGGACCGCACATGAATTGTGTCTGCCGCAGAACAAGGTATGCACTGACAAATGATTCAAAGTTCAGAAAGTGTGAAAATGACCAAGACTTGAAGCCTTGCTTGAAATGCGGACCGCATAAAAATTGTGCGACCACAGAAGATCTTTGCAGCCGGAGACCAGAATTATGCTGCTGCAGAATCCAAGACCCTTCCAGTTGAATAAATTTGCGGACCGCACATGGTATTGTGCGGTCGCAGAACCTCCCAAGGGGCATTTTCGTCAGTGAATTTTGGGCCACTATAAATAGACGAGGATCACATTTTAGGTCAAGTTTCGAAGTTTGAGCTGCTGCAGCCGTTGTATTTTGCTATTTTTGGAAGTTTGTCACTATTTTAGGATTTAAACATCATATTTTATCATTTTATTCTTAGATTATGAGTTTAATTAGTATTTCTTCTTTGTTTTCTTCATTTCTCACTATGAGTAGCTAGATTCTTACTAGGGTTGTGACCCAACCCTAGTGTGTAAACCTTAAGGGTATTTCATTTAATGATTGTTTATGATTAGGTGTTGATTATTTAGCCTTGTTTATATGATAATTTTAGAATTAATGATTGCAAACATTGATTCATGCCTATTTTACTTGGTCTTTGCTTCAGAAAGAGAGACCTAGTTTAGAAAAACTTGGCTAACAAAAAAATGGGCTAATTAAAAGTTTGATTAGCCTAATTAAAGCGTTTGAACTAGAGATAGTGAGAACCCGACTTGAGCTCATATCAACTATTTAGCTTGATACCCATTTGGGCTTGAGAAAGCCAAATTGGGCAAAATCACTCTATGATCGAGAGGTATTGAGTGGGTAACATAGAGTTGAGAGCTATAATACACCCCAATAAACAAAATAAGTGTTAACGTATTTAATCCATTAGGTGAACACCTAGATTGAGGTCGCATCCCTAGGCTTGTTAACTATCTAAAAAAAATACCAAAACCAATCATTCGCTTTTTAGTTTATTCTCTTACCTTAAAATTGTTAGAGTAAAATTAGAATTAGAAATCAAAACCCTTTGTTTGGAAGTGCAATTTAATTGTTCCATTTGCTTTCGTCAAGTGTATACCCCTAACACCTATAGTAACTCCCTATAAAAATCGACCCCGACTCTTATTGGGTACTATTCTTCCAACGACCGTTTTCACTCACTATTGGGTGCGGATTAGATGTGGATCAGTAACGAAGGCAAAACTTCAAGTTAACGGAGTCAAGCCCCCGCGCAATGAGAAGATACATATAAACATACATAAAACTCTTCTTAAAAAAGGTTACCCGCTCCACCAGGTCAGGAGCGATGATGTTTAAATCTTGACAACCATAACCTTCCTTCACAACAGGGATGCTGAAAGGATGCATGGAAGAAGGATACACGCAACAACCCATGTTCAGGGGTTAGTTGTAATAAGCTTTTTGGAAATAATGGTACTCGCCGTGGGAGGAGAAACATCATCAACATTTCCTTTGTTCTTTGAAGAATTGGGATTTTTGCAAGAATAAGCCATATTTACTATAAGGGAGTAAGAAGTTTCTTTGAAGAGAAAGGGTAAAGAAAGTTAGAAGGAGTTGAGTAAAGAAGTCGAAAAGGTTCTAAGAGGTTGTGAAGTGTAAAAGAAGTAAATTGAAGTGTATAAGTAAAAGAATAGGTGGCTAAAGTTGTGGTTATAATTACCTCGAGAATCGGCGAAATTATTGTTGAATCGTGGGATGACGCATGTTCGGGGCATCAAATGCGAAGAGATGTGCATCTAATCAAGCACCCGAAACTTTTCAGAGGGGATAGGAGAATTTTTCGCCAAAAAAAGTATCTTTACCAATTTTCCGGTGACACAAGGTTATGCCACCGAAAAATAGGGGGACTATATGTATAGGGAAAATATGTTCATATTAAATGTTCGTATGATAAAGCGACACGTAGCGCCGAAGACAGAAGTCAATCAGGTCTGAAGGCAACAATTTTGTTTGTTCCCGAAGGGAATGGTGTTCTTGCATGCCAGCCGATATCATTTAATGGAGAATATTCTATAGCAGTAGGCATATAACCTGTTACAGAGAATATGACATTCACTGCTTACGCATTCTTCAATGGCTCTCATAATTGTCATTTAAGAAGGGCTTGATCCTAGTACCTTGTTCCCTAGATGCAATTATAAATAGTGAGCTCAACAACCATTGTAAGGGGACGAATTTTCGGACAAGCATATACTATACTTTGTTCAAAGCTCAATAATATTTTATCTTCTTACTTATTAATATTGTTAACATTGCCAGAATAAGGAAGCTCTACTCCCGAAATCAGAATTTTTTGTCGTTTTATCTCGATATCGATTCACTTGTCTATAAAATCACGTATAAATTTAACGGTACCGTTTTACTCGTAAACAAAAACTACATATTAAAATGCTTACTTCAAATAGCCTTTCCAATAATTTATAAAATGGATCAAATTATTTTGAACCACAATAAAGAACCATAGAAAATAATTATGCTAAACTTAAACCATTCCATACTACTAGAAATGTTTTGACTAAAAAGGAAGAAAAATTAAATTTGAATAGAAATAGAAACGAGCGAGGCTAGAGACGGTAGCCAATGAAATTGTAGATGGGAGCCCAACATGGCTAGTGGAAGCCGCCTTTAAAATGAAGCCATGCAGTCGAATGTGAGACGCTGTGAAGTGGCAGTAAGTACTCCCTACTTCTCTCTCGTCCATTTTAATTGATTTTTTTACCTGTTTTTCGTGATCCATAATATTTTATTTTTTCAAATTTTAAAAAAGAGTTAACTTCTTTTTTCATAGTAACCTTTGGAATAAAGAGCCTAGGAATAATTATTGTATTTTCAATGAACAAATTAATAAGGTTAATATGGTCAATTTCTATGTTAATTAATGCTAAAAGATAAATTCCTTAATATGTGTGAAAACAACCAAAAAATCAATTAAAGTGAACCGAAGGAAATACAAATTAAACATATAGTGACATTAATACTCCCTCCGGTCCACAATAAGTGACAATTTTACCTTTTTATTTTGGTCCAAAATAAGTGTCCATTTACATAATCAAGAAAGAATTAATTTTATTTTTTAAAAATTTGCCCTTATTTACATATTCCAATGTGTCAAGGTAATAAATAATTAAGGTTAATTTAGTGAGTAAATTTTTTTTCTTTATGAGTTCTTATTTTCTTATTGAATGTGTCAAAGGTAAAATGGTCATTTATTGTGGATCGGAGGGAGTAACGAATAAGTGTTTCTTTTTTTCTAGGAAAAGAAATTTAATACAGGAGAGAGACATTCAAATTTAAACTCACAAATTGTGTGAGAGACCACGTTAATTAATACCACTACTATAAATATTGGTGAAATTGAGGTTACTTCTTTTTATTTTTATTTTTATATTTTTTACTTATAAAGGGGATTCTTCAAATTTGATGACAGCTAACACTAACCCTGAAAGCAGGAAAAGGCACCCCGCCGTAAAATGTAGTACTGGTTAGAAAGTTAAGTGGAATAATAGCTACTACTAATGAAAATGTAACCTCAATATCAAGAGCTCAACGAAATATTGATGCATAAATATTGATTTTCCAATCATCAACTACTTGAAACTCATTTGACCTAATTAATTCAGACTCACGTCGTGTAAGATTCATTCAAATGAAAATTATTTCTTACGAGGAATATTTTATTTTCAGTACTCGAACACAAGATATTTTATTAACGCACAATTAGAAATACGCTAAAAATCGACCAAAGTTGGTCGGTTATGACCGATTACCGACCAAAACGCGACTATTAGGGTGTGAATGGTGTTTTGATGGTTGGAATGACTTATCGACCAAAGTTGGTCGGTAGCTTAAAACGACCATCTAGCAAGTTTAAGTACTTATCGACCAACTTTGATAGGAAACATATTTTATTAATTTAATTTTACCGACCAAAGTTGGTCAGTTTAACTAAACTATATATATATATTTATTAATTATTAAAATTAAAAAAAAATCGACCAACTTTAGTGTATTCATTATTTGTATTACAAAAGTGTTCACGGATTACATTTATATTATTTAGATAGTAAATATAAAAGTAATTCAAAAGTTTGACCAATGTTGACGTAATAACCGACCAACTTTGGTCGTTATTTTGTAGAAAATAACAATTACCGACCAAAGTTGGTTGGTAAATGCTTCCCCTGCATTTACCGACCAACGTTGATCGGTAATTTTAAATATAAATTCTTAAATATTATAAAATATTTTAAATAATAAAATAATTATTAAAATTTAAAAAATTAGGTCCAGATTACCGACCAAAGTTGGTCGTTAAATGCTTTCCCTGCATGTACCGACCAATGTTGGTCGGTAATTTTAAATATAAATTCTTAAATATTATAAAACATTTTAAGTAATAAAATAATTATTAAAATTTTTAAAATTGGGTCCAGATTACCGACCAACGTTGGTCGGTAATTCAATTTTTTTTTTGATTAAGCTAGTCTGACCAGCTGGGCCAATTCGTTGACCAATTGCCGACTAACGTTGGTCGGTATTTAGTTTTAAAAAAAATATAAAATATTTTTTTTCCAGTTTCCATCCAAGTTGGACGGTTTTTGGTTGCCTTTTTTGACCGACCAATATTGGGCGGAAATATTTGATCGATTTTTAGCGAATTTCTAGTAGTGACGGTAGATGAAATTTATCCATATTGCGTCACTCATTAGTGGTGATGCTTAAATAGTGTTGGTCCTTCTGTTCTTGCGCCATATCTTCTTGATTTATCACATATACCTGATATATTTCATAGAACTTCTAAATGTACCATTTTAGAATGGTGAAACTATTGCAAATAGATGCACTTTTCAGGTAGCAGTTGCAAACATATTTATTACCATTAATAAATTCAAAATATATATGTTTTCTGAATTTTGTAATAAAATATATTTAGTAAAACAATGCACACCATTTGCCTAAAAAATGGTTCATGCGATGTTATTATATCAGTATTTAACTTACATATATTGAGAATATAATATATATATTTTTACAGTGTTAGTGTAGGCTAATTATGGTCGTGCATAATTTGGTAAATATTGAATTACTGTACCGAAACCGAAAATTTTGGTATTTGGTATTCGATATTTTGGTATTCGGTATGGTATTTGGTTTAAGTTTTTAAAAAATATGGTATTCGGTATGGTATTTGGTATTTTAAAATGAAATACCGAAATACCGATACCGTACCAAAATATATATTATATTACATGAAACATATATTATTAATTATAACATAAATATAAAAAATCTAAAATTTTAGTTTTCTTTATTTTTTAAGTTCATTAATTAACTTTAAGCAGGTAAGAAGACATTTCTAGTGACCAAATTTATTCTTTTATGTGCAGTTTCCTCTCTCTAGGTTGATATTTACTGGTTTTGAATAAAACTTTTGTCAACAAACGTTTTTAGTTTTGTACTTTTGAGTAGTTTAATTAAGAATATTATAATCTATGATTCTATGCATTTGCTAGTATTCAAACTGAATAAATCGAAGTTACCGAATCGAATAAACCGAAACTGAAAGGAGAAAATCAAATCATACCGAATTATATTAGGTACGATATTGGTATAGCATTTTAAAAAATCGAATACCGAAAATATCAAATCAAAATATCTAAATACCGTAACGTATGGACCGACGAACACTAACCGGTTATAGTTAGGTAATTCTCGTGTCTACGATATTACTACCAAACTCGATTTATTTGATAATGTAAAGAAAAAAATGTAGTCATGCATAAAAGTTAAAGTGAAACTTTTAATTTATTTATGATACCCCACGTACGCACACCCTTACTATTTTGGGGGTTGGGGGGGAGAGAGGGGGAAGCTGTAGAGATGGTTGCATTCAGACTTTATCTCAAAAGAGAAGGGGACACGTTGCCATAGTAATAAACAGAGGACGGCCACCGAATTCCTTTGACTTCCCTTTGTTTTCTTGTTTTCTAATCCTCCCTATATATATACCTCTTCCCCTTATACTTGATCTCCACCAATATTTGTGTCTTAATTTCTCCTTCCCCACAAGACTTAATATAATTACTACTCTCCTTTCTCTCTATTATTCTTTTTAATTAATTTGCAGACAAAAACTTTAAAAGAAACCCAAGTGAAACTACTACAATACTCGCCATGGGAAGAGCTCCCTGTTGTGATAAAAATGGACTTAAGAAGGGTCCATGGACCCCTGAAGAAGATCAAAAGCTCATTGATTACATTCAAAAGTATGGCTATGGAAATTGGAGAACACTTCCAAAGAATGCTGGTATTTTTCTTCTCTTATATAGTATATCATTCTTAGACTTGTTTCATGCATCAACTAATTATTAAAAGTTGTATTTTTTAAGTTTTAATAATTGTTTTGGTATTGTGTAGGACTTCAAAGGTGTGGAAAGAGTTGCAGGCTTCGTTGGACAAACTATCTAAGGCCAGATATTAAAAGGGGAAGGTTCTCTTTTGAAGAAGAAGAGACAATCATTCAACTGCATAGTGTTTTAGGGAACAAGTAAGTCTCTTTATTTAATCAAATCTTTGAAAAGATGTATGTACTTTTTTGTCATAATTTAATTATTACTATAAAAATTTCTCATTTTCTCTATACATTTGGACTTGTTTGAATTGATAGATTCTACATATCCAAGTCTTTGTCATGTTCCTAGAGTTTGATTCTAACTTTGCGTCTTTTTTTTTTGGCCTTAGGTGGTCTGCTATTGCTGCACGTTTGCCCGGTAGAACTGATAATGAAATCAAGAACTATTGGAATACTCACATAAGAAAAAGGCTTTTGAGAATGGGAATTGATCCAGTAACTCATAGTCCACGCCTTGATCTTCTTGATCTTTCTTCCATTTTAAACCCTTCACTCTACAATTCATCTCATCAAATGAATCTTTCAAGATTGTTTGGTCATGTGCAACCTTTGGTAAATCCTGAAGTTTTGAGATTAGCTACTTCTCTTTTATCCTCCCAACGCCAAAACTCTAACTTCCTAATGCCAAATAATCTTCAAGAAAATCAAATATGCAATCCCCAAGTCCAAAACCAATTGCCACAAATGGTCCAAATTACTAGCCAAGTTCAAACCCCTATTCAAGATATTCCAACTTGCACCACTTTATGTACTACTTCATGTGTTCCATTTTCAAGTGAAGCTCAACTCATGCAACCACCTCCAAATATGGAACAATTCTCATCAAATCTTGAAAACATTAGCTTACAAAATTGCCAAGTAAATGAGTGGCAAAGCAATGGGGTTCCTTCAAATTTAACAGATGATTATTTTGCTGTACAAAATTATGGGTACTATCATGAGCTGGATGATTCCATCAGGGATCCTCCACCGTCCGATGCTTCAACATTTCAATCCAACGATAGCAACAACTTCAGCTTCCAATCTGTTTTGTCTACTTTATCGACGCCTTCATCAAGTCCGACGACATTGAATTCAAACTCAACTTACTATAACAACAGCAGCAGCACAACTACTGAAGATGAGAGAGATAGCTACTGCAGCAATATGTTGAACTTTGATATCCCAAATATTTGGGATTCCACTAATGAATTTATGTAATTTTACTTTTTTAAGAAACCAGATAATACAGTTCGGAAGAGGTGTTTTTTTACCTCTGAGCTTTTGGACATGCTGTTGATTCCTGAAGAAAAAAAAAAGAATTATCTCTTTAATTAGGTGCTTAATTTCTATTTTCTTAACCTCATTTTATCATGATAGGAAAGAACCATTCTTTATTTTCTTCTCCAACTTAAATAGAAGTTCCCTATACAATAACGTAGATTAAATAATTTCGAGACAATTTAGAATTTAGAATATTATGGGTTCGACTTTAGATTTTTAGTACAACTTATTTGATTTACTACGTATAAATTTATTATTTGTACATATTTAATGTTTATTTTGATATATTTATAGGTTTGAGCCAAAGTATCTTATGCACGACGTCCGCCTCTATATAATTTATTTGTCTATGTGTATTTATTTTTAATTGATGTCTCAAGTGATAGACAATAACTAGTAACTAGAAACAATATAAACTAAACTAAAAGCATTTAAAAGAAAAAATATTTGCATTGATATCAATGACTTTCCATAACCATCAATTCATCCGTCCATTAATATATCTTCAACATATATAAACTAAAGATTCTATAATTTATAACACTATATACGTAGTGTCATGAGACAAGAGTCCTCTAAAAAATATTAGAGAGATGATGTTATGATTCAACTTAAAATACTTTAATTATTGGTATGGATAGACAGCTCATAACCCAAGTCACAATCATATCAAAGACTTTCCTCATTTAATCTTTATTTTGTAAGAAAATAATAAATTAGTACTCTTTCTTTAATATTTTCAAATAAATTATGTCATGTCAGTGGAAAAGTGACTCTATTCATACCCCAAGTGGTCGATGATCATCCAATAATGGAAATACAAAATCTAATCGATATTTTTTTTTATCTTAGACGCCAATACGGTTTCATAGATCCCAACAGTCAACACACCGGCGACAACGTCGCCGACTATGGTGGCCGGAGATTTTAAAAAGGTGACACGTGTTCTCTCTAGTTGTCTTTTCACGTACAAATAAAGTAATCTATAATTGCATGGGTTGTGTATTAAAAAGGGATAGCTTAAATAGAAGCTTTGACCATTGAGAGTTGTACGTGGCAAAGTACCAAAGGTTTCATTAAGTAGGATCACTTTCCTCCCAAAAATAAGAAAAAGAAAATTTAAAAATTAAATATGGAAAAAGAAACCTCCAAATAATTGCTAGCTTTATTGAAAATCTTGGCATGGCTCTTGTGCTATTTTTTTGTCTTTTTAGTCCTTGCCGTGAAATTAATGAGGCTGTGAGTCACGTCAGCAGCTAGTACACGTGGACTCAGTGGTACAAAATGGTCCCACAGAAAGGTTGCGTGGGTAACTGGTTGACCCGGTGATAGAAATAGACTCGGTTATAATATCCGTATTTATTAATTAATTGGGATAGAAGTGAAAAGTTTGCTGACCTTTTTTTATCTCTAATAATTGTCCTCTGGTACAGTAATTATCATTATAAACAATTTATAAGTCTGTATTAAGAGCTATTAAGTCAACGATTATGCTAAAAATCAAGGTTAACAGTGTCTTTTGCAGGTATTATAAGACAAGTTCAAAATAATATACCAAAACATTAAAAAGAAGCAGGTTATACATAACTCATGTACCACAGCATAGTAACTAGTAGTATCTTGTTTAAGCAAACATGTAAGATAATTCAGTTCCCTCTTAGAAATTAAAGATTACAACTTTTGCCAATCAGATTTAAGTTTTGTCCACTAATATGAAAATTTTTACACGCTCAGCGGCGAGAAGCTCATTAAGAGCCTGTTTGACCATGACAAGTTTTTCACTTTTTTTCCGAAAATGATTCTTTTTTTTTTTCGAAATCAGTGGCCATAAAATTTTTAATTTTCACTTGAGGATGAATTTTGGATTTTATCGAAAATTTGAAAAACTCCAAAAAATTATTTTTCAAAATTTTCACTCAGATCACTTACAAAAATTCAAAAATAACCCCAAATTATATTCATGTTCGAACACAACTCTAATTTTCAAATATCATTTTTATTTGAAAAAAAAATTCACCTTTTTTCTCAATTTTTACAATTCTTATGTCCAAACGCCCACTAAATAGAGAGTGAACCTAAAGTAGAGGGAGATAGATTAGACTCAAAATAGTCCTAGAGCAATATATATAGCAGCTTGATGATCGATTTGAGAGAGACAGAGAGAAGCAGAAGAGCAGCTTCACGAGTTGAGTCTAAAGATATGAGTCCATATCAATAGGACACGAGGAGAGAAAGTGGTCGATCGGACAATAGGACTCACCAAATTTTGGTTATAATACCATATGAAAGAATAGTACTCCATCAGTTACAATTTATACTGACACATTTTATTTTTTGGGAGTCAAAATGTGTGAAGTTTGATTAATATTTTAAAATAGATTTTTTATAATATTGACAAAAGAAAAATTATAACTTATAGTATTTCTCGTATAATTTTTTATTATCTAAATTTTAATTTTTAAATATTAAGTTGAACTAATTAAATTTAGCTTCAAAATTTAGTTAAATTGACACTTGATAAGTGATATATGTCATCTAAATTAAAATGGAGGGAGTAATATCTGACTCAAAATATTAACGTTTATGAACTCCAATGAAAATTCTTAACGAGGGACCGTGTAATTTCTAATGGTTACAGAGCAAAAAAGCCTTGAAAATCAACCATCATTAGATGGTAGTATGAAACCATAAAATGTAGGGACTATGTGCGTCGTCTGTGTCCCTTTTTACTACTATATGATATGATGTGCTTTTTTACCAGATGGACAGCTGCTTAAAATTCATACTCACTTCTTTTTATCCCATACGTCTCTCACAAAAAATTTCTGCTTTGATTTTCTTAGTGAATCCAAAACTACGTGAAATCCTCACTTTTGGAAAGGAAGTTATTCTGCGCCATTCATTACACATAAAGGCTGGCGTCGTCCTTTATATGTTTTTCGAATCTTGCTAGGGAAAAAGCTTTTCCTTGGTTGTATATATGTGTGGACAGATAAGAATGGTTATACCCAGTAGTACCTAAGTAGTAAGTAAAGCTCAAAGCCCCCAACATAAACGTAAAATGCTTAGTTGTTTTGTCATTAATATATATACTGGTAATCATATCAGTGCCCATCTAACCTTCCATTTATTAAGGATTTGATCATTTAAAAAATAAATAAAAGGATAATTTCTCAAGATTGATGTTAGCTTTGATTAATTATCCCGTTGCGTCCATAGTGCTATTTCAGTATTTTGCACGTAAGATAATGAAACCGACAAGAGACTGTACCTTATAATATAAATAAAAACCAGGAAAATGGCATTACCAACTCATAGAAAAGATTAATAAGGAAAAGATATGGTGACAGTAATCCAGAATTAAGCCCCATATTTAGTTTCTGTTGCATAGACGAAAAGTCACTTCCGACAACACTACAATTCAGAAGTCGACAAAAACAATAATGGCTAATAAAGATGCAACTCATAAGTCATTATTGGACTCCAATCAATTATTGCTTTGAATAGATGTAGACGCTCTTGACATATTAGTATATCCAATGCCATCTTATATATTTCCACTTTTCTTTAAAAAATATAGTGCAACATTTTTCTTACTTACCTAATCCGACATTTTTGTTCTTGAAATTTTTTGAAACACCTCTCAATTATTGTACTTTAGTTACATGAAAGATAATTAGAAATATTTTCAATTATCACTTCTATTTTGAAGAAGCAAGTTCACATACAAACTCTTCCATTTTGACTAACTAATCACCCAAAGTCAAGACAAGAATGTATAACAAAATAATTAATATATTAAAAATAATGGGCCATTCGCCACATAAGATGTCTATATTTACCTTCTACTCATACGATCCGAATATTAATGATACGTTGTTGTCTTAGCCAACACCGATTTTCTCCATGTAAGCACTACGTCAAGCATACGTATGTCAACAATGTTTTATTTTAGTAGCACTGTAAATACAAACCTCCACCCATATTATTTCATATCACCTCAAAAGTTAGCTCTAGTTAGAACGAAGCAAATAATTGTATAACACATGATGTTTGTATTTAAATTGTGATTAAACCATGTACACAATTATACACGTATAACCTCCTAGTTATTGACAAGTAAGGCTTGCTCAGTTGGTAAAGCACCTCCACACACGACCGCTAGGTCCTGGGTTCGAGTCACGCTGGAGGGGAAGTGTGAAAACACTATAGATCCTCCTAAATTGGGAGGGAAATTTAAAAAAAAAAAAAACTCCTAATTATTAGGTTAAGAAAAAACATTCAAAATTGTAAATTCTACAAATAAAAATATCAAAACACAAAAAGAATGACAATATAACTTCAATGACGTAAAAAACCCATACTAAGGATATATGAGTTTATTTAACTTATATATAATTTCAGTATAAGAAATCTTTCACACAATCAGATTATCAAAAGGATATTTACAAGTAAGTTTTCTTAAAATATAAATTTGTAAGTTGTAATCTTGAAAACAAAAAAAAACTTATCGGTTATAACAAGTAAAGATGACCTGATAATAAAAAATTTCTTAAACTGCAAGTGTTCATATAGTCAATTAATACAAGGATAAAGGATACAGCCAGTCTTTTACTACGTAACGACCAATGACCATAGCCTAGAGAGTCGCTGTTTTCTATTTTCCGTCGACCATCCAAAGAAAAAGCACTTATTTTGTTTTTGAATTACTGCAGTAGACTCGAAACTCGAAAGTGCATTTCTATTTTAATTACGCGTACTTTTCCATTATCTCTTCTTTTTCTTCCCAGTCACAGTACATCTTTACGAATTTCTGCGGTTTTTGGTTTTGTTCTGATTTCATTTTCTTATGCTTTTAGATGACAGTACACCACTTGACCACAAAAAAAACATGTTTGAAGCAATGAGATCGTGTCCAAAATGAATATTAATATATTTCGTCTTTTCGTGGAACTTCTGTTTTACCTTTATTTTGTTTTTTGCGTGTTTTTGGGCCAATTCATGTTTGGATGACCCACACTTATTTGCAATATCTCACAGGAGTATTTCTCTTTGCTTCTGCTTCTCTTACTTCGTTTTTGGAGGGAGATCAGGGAGAAACCTGTTTCAAACTGAGATGAATAATATAAAAATGATCTTTTCTTCACCTTTTGTTGTATTAATTCAGACAAGCGTATTATTTATTTCATGTCAATTTGTGGAGACTGTGGGATAAAGTTAGGCAAGGCCATAAAGGAAAAGTCAAAAAAAACTTTCCAGTTCAATATCAAGTGTAATTATAAAGACTAGCTTTATTACATCTCACAATTCCCTTTTCACACGTACCACTCTTAGGATAGTCATTAATTATGTTCGGCTTCTTTTTTTAATTCATCCTGATACTGAAAAAATATATATCGGGAAAGAGAAAGAGTCTCCTTCCCAAAACACTAAGGGGTTGTTTGGTACCGTGTATAAGAATAGAGTTGAATAAGGTGTATTAGTAATGTAGGAATTAGTAATGTATGAGTTAGTAATGCAAGTATTAGTTATGCAGAAATTGTTTCTTTCCATTGTTTGGTGTGGTATATTAAAAATTAAAATGCATTGCATATTTTTTAAGAAAATTAGTTGTTACAAAAATACCCCATAGTCTTTAGTTTTAAGGGACTTTAAGGACAATTTTATCTTTAACCATACTAATGCATGCATCAATATAGCCTTGATATTGCTAATACCATAATTTGCTATGCATTAATTATACATAGGATACTACCAAATAAGTTGTATAACTAATATTTGTATTAATAATACATAAATTGAAAAAGTATATCAAACAAGAAATTAGTAATACAAAAAGTTAATGCATACATTATTTTTTGTAATGCATACCACCAAACGAACCCCAAGCAGTTAACACCAAACACAATCATAACCAAAAGAACACTCGCATCCTTTTCGTTCCTTGCTTCAAAAGATGCTTATACTAGCATAGTAAATGATTTCAATAATTGCAAAAAAAAAATGATTACAACATAATTAATACTCAGCTTTGTTACTTTTACGTCTTAGTAAAAAATATTTAAGTGCAAACATAAGCTTCTCCGAAACAAAAATAACAACAACAACAACAAGTTTAGTGAAATTCCACGAGTGGGGTTTGGGAATGATAAAGTATATGCAAATCTTATCCCTACCTAATAAAAGTAGATAGGTTATTTCCGAAAGACCCTCGACTCGAAGGAAGTGAAAATGAAACAATAAACATACAGTAGCAACCATCAGGTAATTAGACATGGATGCAAATGGAGATACATGCAACAACAAGATTACACAAGAGACTTACCTTGTCTCAAAGTCCACTTTCCGATTACCACGTCGCGTTAAATTCTCAATTCGATGCCGAAAAATCCGAAACTATCCAAATGTTATACAAAATAATTAATACATGTTTAATAATTCGAATTTAGGCTATTAAATAAATTACCCAACCCAAATTGGTAACATTCTTAAAATTCACCCAGGGCCCACATGCCCGAATTTCGAAAATTTTCGGATGAAAATATTACCCATAATCTCAAGAACTCAAATATATAATTTCTATCCAATTCCATAACCATTTTCGTGGTTAAAATCTCATTTTTATAAAAATCTAGTTTTTTCATCTAAACCCTTGATTTCTAAGATTTACAAGTTATAATCTACCCATAATCTATGTATGTAACTTAGGGGGTGTAAAACTAACTTACCTTCCAATTGCTAGTTGAAATCTCCCTATCAAAAGCTATGAAATCGCCCGAAAATAGAGGAAAAATGGCCTCAAAATGGTTGATTCATGTTCTTTTACGCTTTATGCCAAACGGGCCTTTCGCACCTGCGGAAAAGCCTCGCAAGTGCGAGTTTCACTCAACTTGCCCAGCCTCGCATCTGCGCGTTTTGTCTCGCACCTGCGCCTGTGCATCTGCATAAATATTCTGCATCTGCGATCAATTGCCTACCCTCTTCTTTTTTATTCTACGAGCCAAAATCGCATCTGCGACGGTCGCACCTGCAGTTGTCCAAGCGCAGGTGCGAACGTACCAGAAGCAAAAAGCTTCAGCATTTTTCTTCCAAGTATGAAATTGGTCTGAGCCTCGTCCGGTTAACACGTGGGGCCCCTGAGCCCCGCCCGAACATACTAACAAGTTTGAAATCATAAAATGGACTCGTTCGAACTCTCGGAACGTGTAAAATAATATCAAAACTAAGAATCATACCCCAAACCAAAATGATTCGACTTAGAATTTTCATATTCTTCAAACTTACTCCGAACGCGCCGAAATATATTTATACTACTCGGAATGACACCAAATTTTATGTGCAAACGGACCTCGATTACTCCAAAACCTATTCTAAACCAAATTTAAAGAACTTTAAAACTTTAAATAGTTGATTTTTTACAATTAAGCGCTAAAATGCTCCCGGTTTATCCAAAACCCAATTCGAACATACGCCCAAGTCCGAAATTATCACATAAACCTATTGGAACCATCAAATCCCGATTCCGAGGTCGTTTTCTAAAAATGTTGGCCGAAGTCAAACATGGCCTTTTAAAGCCAAACTAAGGAACCAATTGCTCTGATTTCAACCCGATCACTTCCAAATTCCGAACCAACCATCCCCACAAGTCATAAATTATTACTAGCACATTTGGTAAGTTTTATTTAGGAGAACGGGGTTCTAAAAGTCAAAATAACCGGTTGGGTCATTACAATACCCGGGGGTCCGCTGGGATAGTTAGAATGACCGTTCTCTTATGGTCGAGGTCCATACTCGGGGCAGGGAACTGCTTTACAACTTTCGGGCTCGAGCTCAGCTAGCCCGCCGCCAATAGCGCATTCGTTTTTTGGACCTCCAGGTGACCAAGACCAGAAAAGTCCTCCAATGCAACCATGTCCATTCTATCGAAGAATGTGCTGAGGGCATCATCTGGGCCATGCGTCGTCTCGTTTGAATTCTCCTTACAAACTTGAGCCTCTTCAAGCATGTAGTCAGTATAGGACGGTGTCTCCATGATGTCAATGACACCGCTAACTCATTCGGGACAGGAGCGGCTTCTCAAGAGGCCACGACCTCCATATCTCCCACTAGTTCCAGAGCTAAAGGGGGATTGACCTCATGGTAATATTTATTGGCTGCCTCTTGTTCCCCCTCGTTAAGGGTCGACCTATGAGGAATGAACTCAAGGTTGTCGTCCTCAGGATAGTCCCTGAGACCGTAGAGAGAATCAGAGTCCGGTACCCAGGACTTGGTGCTCTTTTTTATTTTTCGGACCTAGATGGTCACCTTTTGTTTCTTCGCATCGGCGTCTAGGGAGCCTAAGGACTTCCTCTTCTTATTCTTTTTCTCCTCTGCAGCAGCCACATTCTGTCCTGAAGTAGAGGGTTCGGCAAGGGTGGATGGATCCTCGTCCTCATCCAACGGCTTGAGCTCGGTGGTCTTGGGAAAAAATCTGTAAAAAAAAAAAAAAGACTTAGAGATGTGTAGGCCAAGAGTATGAAGGTAATCATCCGGAAGGGAGCCTCACCATGAGAACGGGCCTCCAACTTTCCCTTCGAGAGCTTGCGCCATGTGCACTTGGAGTATGGCATATGTTTGCAGATCCCCTCGTTCCACTCCTTGAAGCGGGGGATTGTGTTAGGAACTTGGGCAACTACTGCACAACGACAAACACGGGCAATTAGAAAGAGAATAAAAGGGAACGCCAAATACCCAAGAAGGAAAACACTTACGTGATATATTTCACTTTTCGGGGAATGGTAGAAACTTGGAGGGGATGAGGTCCTCGATCTTCACTAGAACGAACCTCCCTTGCCAGCCCTGATTCCGAACCTCATCGATGCTCGAGAAGGGATATTTGCTTGCTCGGCTAACGAGCTTGATCAACTCCCCTCAAAAGATTTGGGGATTGAATAGACGAAGTAGATAGTCGAGGGTGAACCCGGGTGCTTTGGTGTTGTTTACAAAGTGTCGGAAGAGGATTACAATCCTCCAAAAGGACGGGTGAATCTATGCAAGGCAGACCTCGTACTTTTTGCAGAAGTCGAGGACTATGGGGTCCACCGGGCGAGCGTGAAGAGGTAGGTGTAAACGCTTAAGTACCCCTCCACGTGAGTGGTGATATCATTGTTGGGCCTGGGGACGACCACCTCCTTACCCTCCCAATTACAGTCTATCTGCACTATAGGTAGTGTTTCCTCAGTAATGGAGCTTATGTACCTTCATGCCCCATCGCCTCGGTCCTATTGACTGGTGGCCTTCTCGGCGTTAACGTCGCTCCCAATAGAGCAACCCCCGGGTACAAAGCTCTTCAAGGGAGGATCCTAGGACACCTCAAGGATGGTGACCTCGGCGTCAGTGGCCGGGTTAGAAGATGAATGAGCGATTTGTTGAGGCATGTATTTGGATATTTTTGCCATCGGGATCTGGGAAATATGAAGGTTTGAAAAACAAAATGAAGATTTTAAGATGGGATAAAGATATGATGATCTGGGTTGAAGATTCAAAAATAATGTATGAAGACTAAGGATGAAGATTTGAAGGTCTAAAAAGCAATGTATGAATATTTGAAGGAGATGAAGGCAAATAGAGAATTCGAGGGTAAATCAAAGAGTTCTGGAATCAGGAAAGTGGAAAAGTGGAGAAGAGTCGGAGTTTTTATAGGGGGAGAACAATCAATGCGCGACGTTTCGCATACCAGGATAGTCAACCGTCGGCTGACACGTGTCCGAAGTCAGAACGACGCGACTGATGGGACGTTCCGTTGACCCAACGACTCGGTCATAACGTACAAAAGAAGGAATCAGGGTTCACTTTTCGTTTCCCGTCGATTCGATAAATCTACCTTCCGAAAAGCGAGGGGACTATTTGTGTACGGGTAAAATCGGGGGCAATGGCCACCTCGATTCCTCGATGAAAGAACGAAGGGGGGAATACGGACCTGCAACCTTGTTATCGGGGCCAGAGACCCGGGAAGGATGAACGATTTGTATGACATCGGACGTGGTAAAGCGACGCACCCCGGATCAAGTGTGACTTCTAGACCTCGGGAGACGTGGTGAACGGTTAAAATCGCATACAAATTTAATTGTTACCTAATTTTGGGGTAAACAAAATGAAATGTTTGCTTTGAGTACTATCTCAGTGATCAATGAAAAACAAAATCGGTTTTGTCAATGAGGCGATCGATGATTAATACCTTTGAGCTTGCCAATGAATTGTTTTATGAGTTGTGTTTGTAATCACTGTAATAGCATGAAGCTGATAATCAATCGCTTAAATTAGCAATAGGCCATTACGTAACAGTATCCGGCAATATACAGGGAATTTGCGTTTGATTACTATTTATAGTCAATAGTTTTACATGAATATTTATGAAAGAAATCAAAACACAAAAGACTTCTGAGACAGTCTAGTTTTTAAATTTTTGTCAACTCAATGCAAAAAAAAAAAAAAAAAAAAGTATTATCTCCTTTCGCACAAGTGCTAAATTGTCAAGCACTACTGTACATAGCCAGATGAAAATTCAGACCCAAATACAATATTTTTTCGAAAATTTACTTCCTTTATTCAAAAAAAGTATATCTATTTTGACGTGAGCACGGTTATACAGGGTACGGAACAATAGTAAGAGAAAATTATTTAAATATTATAATACTTGGTCATTTTGTGTTCAACTTTTGTTACTTAACCATGGAAGTAACGTATTTCATATATGTGAGTGTTGTACAAACTACAAAGGACTGGAAATAGCGCAGGATAAAAAAACACTATATCCACTTTAAATAAAAACTGTCTCAATTGAATTAATAACACTGCTTATCGAAGGTAATGATAGATATTCACATCTTATTACGAGATGCAGGTACATCTACTAGAGGAGTTATCAGTCATCATGTTAGAATGAGGGTAATCAACTAGTCGATACTCGATGGTATGACCGTATAGATTGTTCCGAAATCTTATTCAAATCTAATATAGTACATATGGGCACATAAGAAATGTATTGAATCGATTCTTTTTAATGAATATATCCGATCACAACTTCGAATATAGAATTCAAGAGGATCAAATAGGAAAGGATACTCTGAATCATAGAACTATAATGAAATATCTCAACCAATATTTATCGAATTTGAAAAAGAGTTAGAAGAAATGGTTCGAGCCTCTTATTTTGATTTCTCGAACCGAGAGATCCATGAATTGGGATCCTGATGTATATAGATGCAAATGGTCCAATGGGAGCAAGAATTTCCATGAATATTTGGAACAGTCTATTTCGGAGCAGAAGAGCCGTTTTCAAGTAGTGTTTCGATCGATAATGTATCTAATCAATATTCGATAGATTGGTCTGAGGTTATTCCAAGTTATTTTTCTTTTTGTCTAACTCACTCCTTTTTTCTATGTGAGTTTCAGAGAAGCTTACTAATTTGTTTAATATTATTTTTAGGACGAAGAGGATGCCCGAAGAGTAGAGGCGGAGTTTGATAGTCCTGTTGTACAAGAACAAGGGTGATATCCAGAATTGCAATAACTATAGGGGTATCAATCTACTGAGTCACACCATGAAAGTTTGGGAGAGGGTGGTAGAGAGGAGGTTGAGGAGTATGTCTAATTCGGAGAACCAGTTTGGATTCATGTCACGACGGTCGACTACAAAAGCCATTCATCTGGTAAGTAGGCTAATGGAACAGTATAAGGAGAGGAAGAAGGACTTGCATATAGTGTTTATTGACTTAGAAAACGCCTACGATAAAGTTCCTATGGAGATTTTATGGAGATATTTGGATATTAGCGGTGTTCTGGTAGCGTACATCAGGATGAAGACATGTACGATGAAGCTAGGACTCGGGTACAGACTGTAGGAGGTGACTCAGACTATTTCCCTGCGGAGATAGGGTTGCATCAAGGATCAACTCTTAGCCCATTTTTATTTGTCCTAGCGATGGATGTGTTGACGCGACACATTCAAGGATAGGTGTTATGGTGTATATTATTTGTAGATGAAATAGTGCCAATTGATGAGACGCGTTGTAGGGTTAATGCTAGGCTACAGGTGTGGAGACAAACCCTGGAGTCTAAAGGTTTCAAGTTGAGCTGGATGAAGACTAAGTACTTGGAGTGTAAGTTTAGTGTTGGGAACCAAAAAGCAGAAGTGGACGTAAAGCTGATTACATAAGTCATTCCCAAGAGATAGTTTTAAATATCTTGAGTATGTGATTCTGGGTAGTGGGGAGATCGACGGAGATGTCGCACACCGTATTGAAGCGGGGTGGATGAAATTGAGGCTCACTTATGGTGTTTTGTGTGAGAAGAATGTGTCATATAGACTTAAGAGCAAGTTCTATAAAGCGATAGTTAGACCGGCCATGTTGTATGGAGCCGAGTGTTGGCCAGTCAAGAAATCTCATGTTCAGAAGTTCAAAGTAGCGGAAATGAGGATGTTAAGATGGATGTGTGGACATATGAGGAGAGATAAGATTAGGAACGAGTATATTAGGGACAAGGTGGACGTGGCTCCTATAGAAGATATATTGCGAGAATCGAGATTGAGATGGTTCGAACATGTGAAGAGCAGAGACCCTAATGCCTCGGTTAGGAGGTGTGAGAGGTTGATCTTGGCGGGCTAGAGGAGGGGTAGAGGGAGGCCTACGAAGTATTGGGATGAGGTGATTAGTCAGAACATGCCACTTCTTCATCTTACCGAGGATATGACCCTCGATAGGAGGGTGTAGAAGCCGAGGAATAGGGTTGTGGGTTGACAGGTAGTCTAGAGTTTCGTCTAGGCAGCCCAGTAGTGCTAGTACTAGTCTTATATTTTTCTATGCCTAGCCCATTGCTATTTCACATTGTGTCATTATTTCTAGGAAGACTGCGTCTATTTTTATAGTGTCGTGGTCTTAGATATTTTACTTCATAGGTGATTAAATTAAATACTTGTGCTAAATTACGGGGGATACGTACGCACGAGGTGACGAGAGTCCGTGCATAGCTACTATTTATGCTAAAGTCCGAGTAGTTTAGGACTCAAATCATAAATTCCTTGTGTAAATTGTATTCTTTGTTTTATTAAAATTATTTGATATATATATATATATATTGTGAATTGTTAGGAAAAATATTAAAAGGTGAAAATCTCATATGCTTAATTTTCTGTTTAAATTAATTAATTGTTAAAATAAATTGTTCATCCTCTTGAATTTATCTTATAATAAATATACTCTCCTTCCGGAGGTACATAAGAAAATGTCCTCCTTTCTTGTGGAGCGGGTCGAACGCCTCGACATGATAGATACATCTATGGATCGTGTCGCACGTTCCTCGGCAGTGTACACGACACTCTGGATTGGGTCATATGACCTCGGCAGAAATCATGCCTAATAATAATAATAATAATTATACGATACCTTGGTATTTCAATTATAGTTTGTGAATTTAATTAATAGTTTGCAAATTATTGCATTTGAAGGAATTTAATTATTTCTGCTGGTTAAATAAATTATTGTTTACTCTGTGAATCATGTTGATTTAGATATTCTAGTTTTATTCCAATTATTATTATTTACCCATAGTGAGTGTCAAAGTCGTCCATCTCGTCTCTACCACTTCGAGATTAGGCTTGATACTTACTGGGTACACATTGTTTACGTACTCATACTACACCTGATGCACTTTTTGTGCAGGACCTGAGGCAAGTACTAATGGAGGACCTATCATCTTACACCTACGTTATCCAGAGGTGTAGTGGTGAGCTGCATTTCTGATCCGTTCTGCAGCTACCGATCTCTCTTCTTGTATTTATACTCTGTCTATTTTATTTTAGACAATATTTGGAGTTTTGTATAATCTACTAGATGCTAATACACTTGTTACACCAGATCTTGGCACACACATACTAGTAGAATTTTTTGACTTGATTATTTTTAATTTTCTAGAATCTTTTCATATAGTTTTAAATTCCTGCAATTAAGAAGATTTCAATTACTCGGTTTATTTTAAAAGAATTGAATATGGGTTTAAATTACTAGTTGGCTTGCCTAGCCGTAGTGTTGAGCGTCATCACGACCTATAGGTCAAATTGGGTCGTGAAAACATGGTATCATAACACTAGGTTCACGTAGGTCTCACAAGTTATGAGCAGACCTAATAGAGTCTTGCGGATCGGTACAGAGACGTCTATACTTATATTCGAGAGGTTATAGGGTGTTAGGAAACTACCTTTCTTCATCTTCCATCTTGCAATTGATGAAGTATTAAATATCTTTCTCTTATTCTCTCACAGATGGTGAGAACGCCCTCTAATGAGGTTCCAGACCAGGGAAGAGCCATTCCCCCAGTTGCTAGAGGTCGAGGTCGAGGCAGAGACCGAGGAAGGGATCCAGCTCATGGTAGGGGCGAGGACTTCCCAGGACTATTCCAATTATGCCTCCAGTGGGTCCTGCAGAGAATCTCATTATTGAGGAACATGGTGAAGTGCTTGTGGTAGAGCCAACTCTGGTGGATTTCACATCTGCACCGAGATTTCAGGATGTCCTGGGTCGTATATTGCAGTTCATGGACACTATGACTCAGTTCAGTTTATTTCTGGCAGACCCAGCCATATCTCAGGTGGGCGGGAGAGCACAGTCTCCGACCGCACAGGATCATTGGCAGGAAACTGCTGTATATCAGACCCAGGGTGCACTACATGTGGGTGGAACCCAGCCAGTAGCAACAGCTACACCTGAGCCCAGGCCAGTTGCAGCCGCTGATCCTCAGAAACTATTGGACATCTGGACTAGACTACATCCTCTTATCTTTGAGGGTGAGCGACATGAGGATCCCCAGGATTTCATTGATCGATACAAGTATAGACTGTCTAACATGAGGATATTGGAGTCTCATAGGGTTGACTTTGCTACTTTTCAGCTAGAGGGCATGGCTCATAGACGGTGGAAGTATTATCTTCTTGGCAGACTAGTAGATTCTCCTCGCATGACTTGGGGTAGGTTCACCCGTATCTTCCTGGACAAGTATATTCCACTCTCCCAGAGGGAAGAATTACGGTTTCAGTTTGAGCAGCTTCAGCAGGGTCAAATGTCAGTGACCGATTATGAGATGAGATTTTCTGAGTTATCTCGCCATGCACTTATGATACTCCCTACTGAGGCGGAGAGAGTGCAGAGGTTTGTTGCGGGTTTACATAATGGCATTCATGCCACTATGGCTCGAGAGGTTGAGATGGGTACTTCTTATGAGCTAGTCGTGGAGATAGCCCGAAGGATTGAAGGTGTGTGTTCGCGTAACCGAGAGAAGGTTATTAGAGATAAATGGTTTAGGTATTCTTGAGAGTTCATAGGTGATCTATCGGGGGGGCATAGGTCAGTTCGTGAGAGTGCAGTCCAACATGCCCCCATATCTAGCACCACCGCCTCCTCGGGGTCCTCCAGTGCGACCTTATTTTAGTGCTATACTAGAGAGTTCTTATCACCCACTAGCTATTCAGGGTTCTTCCAGTGGACATTCATGTCACCAGGGCAGATTCTTAGTCCGCAACCCATTGCACCGAAGAGTTGTTACGAGTGTGGGGGTCCTAGTCGCATACGAAGATTCTACCCCAAGCTTTGGGGCAGACCAGTGCAGCAGGGTCAGCAACCTATGATTACCGCACCAGTTGCTCCACCAGTGGTCCGACCACCAAGAGGTGGAGGACAGGTGGGTAGGGGCCATCCTAGAGGTGGAGGTCAGCCAGGCGGAGGCCAGCCAGTTGGCGCTCCAGCTCGATTCTATGCTTTGCCGGCCAGACCGGGTGTAGAGACCACATATGACAAGATTATAAATATTATTTCTATTTGCGGCAAAGATGCCTCCGTATTATTTGATCCAGGATCTACTTATTCATACGTGTCTTCTCTATTTGCTCAATATGTGGGTGTTTCTCGTGAGTCCTTGAGTGCTCCCGTTTATGTGTCCACTCTTGTGGGCGATTCTGTTATTGTGAATCAGATCTACCGGTCCTGTACTATCACATTATGTAGTTATGAAACTAGAGCAGATATCCTATTGCTCGAGATGACCGATTTTGAAATTATTCTGGGCATGGACTCGTTATCTCCATATCATGTTATTCTAGATTGTCATACCAAGACTGTTACCTTGGCTATTCCAGAATTTCCTAGGTTGGAGTGCAAGGGTTCATCTGTTAGTGAACCTATTCGGGTTATTTCTTTTTTGAAGGTTCAAGACATAGTTGAGAAGGGCTGTTTAGCTTATCTAGCCTATGTGCGAGATACTACTGCAGAGACTCCGACTATTGATTTAGTGCCTGTAGTTAGGGAGTTCTGCGATGTATTTCCTTCAGATCTTCCAAGTATGCCACCTGATCGTGATATTGATTTTTGTATTGTCTTGGATCTAGATACACAGCCTATATCTATTCCACCGCATCGCATGGCTCCGAAAGAATTGAAAGAATTAAAAGAACAACTTGAAGAATTACCATCCAAAGGGTTCGTCAGACCGAGTGTATCGCCTTGGGGTGCACCAGTATTATTTGTGAAGAAGAAGGATGGAACGATGCGAATGTGCATTGATTATCGTCAGTTGATCAAAGTCACTATTATGAACCAGTACCTGTTGCGACGTATTGATGACCTATTTGACAAGTTACAGGGTGCCAGGGTGTTCTCTAAGATCAACTTGAGGTCGCGGTACTATCAGTTGAAGATTCGGGAATCGGATGTTTCCGAAGACTGCTTTCCGTACTAGATATGGTCATTATGAGTTTATAGTGATGTTCTTCGGTTTAACTGACGCCCTGACAACGTTCATGGATTTGATGAACATGGTATTCAGACTATATATTTATTCATTTGTCATTGTATTCATTGATGATATTTTGATCTACTCGCACAGTAAGGAGGAGCACGAGCAGCATATGAGAGTGGTGCTTCAGACACTACGGGAACAAAAACTATATGCTAAGTTCTCTAAATGTGAGTTTTGGCTAGAGTCTGTAGCATTTTTGGGGCATATTGTATCGGGCGAAGGTATTAAGGTTGATCCCAAAAAGATTGAGGCAGTTCAAAATTAGCGTCGTCCTACTTCAGCGACTGAGATCAGAAGTTTTCTGGGTTTAGTAGGTTATTATCGTCGGTTCATGGAAGGTTTTTCATCTATTGCAGCACCTTTGACCAAATTAACCTAGAAGGGTGCTCCGTTCTGATGGTCCGATGATTGTGAGGTGAGCTTTCAAAAGCTCAAGACAACATTGACTACAACACCAATGTTGATGTTGCCTTCTGGTTCGGGGATGTATACAGTGTATTGTGACGCTTCACGCGTTGGCTTGGGTTGTGTATTGAAGCAGGAAGGGCGAGTTATTGCATATGCTTCATGACAATTGAAGCCCCACGAGAAGAATTACCTGGAACATGATTTGGAGTTAGATACAATTGTTCATGCTCTTAAGATTTGGAGGAATTATCTTTATGGGGTCTCTTGTGAAGTCTATACTGATCATCGCAATTTGCAGCATTTGTTCAAGCAGAGGGACCTGAATTTGAAGCAGCGCAGATGACTGGAGTTACTGAAAGATTATGATATTACTATCTTATATCATCCGGGCAAAGCAAATGTGGTTGCATACGCCTTGAGTAGAAAGGCTGAGAGTATGGGTAGTTTGGCTTTCATTTCAGCAGAGGAGAGGCCATTAGCTTTGGATATTCAGTCCTTGGCCAATAGACTTGTGTGGCTAGATATTTTAGAGCCCAGTCGAGTTCTTTCATATGTTGTAGCTCAGTCTTCACTATTTGAGAAAATCAAGGCTTGCCAGTATGATGATCCACACTTAATGGTTCTTCGAGAAACGGTACTACGGGGTGGTGCCAAGGAAGTTACTATTGGAGCGGATGGTGTTCTGCGACTCCAGGATCGTCTATATGTTCCTAATGTGAATGGACTGAGGAAAAAGATCCTAGAGGAAGCACACAGTTCTCGGTATTCTATTTATCCAGGTGCTACGAAGATATATCATGACCTGAGGCAGCATTACTGGTGGCGACGAATGAAAAAGGACATAGTTGAGTTTGTAGCTAGGTGTCTAAATTTTCAGCAAGTTAAATATGAGCACTAGAGGCTAGGTGGCCTACTTCACCAGATGAATATACTCGAGTGGAAATGGGAACGCATCACTATAGACTTTGTTTTCAGGTTGCCGCGGACCTTGCGAAAATTTGATGCAGTTTGGGTGATTGTTGACAGGTTGACCAAGTCAGCACATTTCATTCCAGTTGTGACTACGTATACTTCGGAGAGGTTGTCCCAGATTTATATACAAGAGATAGTTCGGTTGCACGGTGTGCCAATTTCTATCATATCAGATAGAGGCCCTCAGTTTACTTCACATTTCTGGAGAGCAGTACAAAGTGAATTAGGGACCCGCATAGAGCTCAGCACAGTATTTCATCCGTAGATCGACGGGCAGTTAGAGTAGACAATTCTGATTTTGGAGGATATGCTCAGGGCATGTGTGATTGACTTTGGAGGTTAGTGGGATCATTTCTTTCCTTTGGCCGAGTTTGCTTATAATAACAGTTACCAATCCAGCATCGAGATGGCTCTATTTGAGGCTTTATATGGTCGGCGATGTCATTCGCCCATCGGATTGTTTAAGCCCGGTGAGTCTAAGTTATATGGTACTGATTTTGCTGAAAGATGCCTTGGAAAAGGTAAAGTTGATTTAGGAGTGACTTCGTACAACACAGTCCAGACATAAGAGTTACGCATATCAGAAAGTGCGTGATTTATCATTTATGATTGGTGAAAATGTTCTCTTGAAGGTTTCGCCGATGAAGGGAATCATGAGATTCGGGAAGAAGGGCAAGTTGAGCCCAAGATTTATAAGCCCATTTGAGGTGTTGAGATGAGTTAGGGAGGTTGCTTATGAGCTTGCCTTGCCTCCGAATCTATCAGGAGTTCATATGATTTTCCATGTATCTACGCTCCGGAAATATCATGCCGACCTATCACATGTGTTAGACATTAGCACAGTTCAACTGGATAATAGTTTGGGCTATGAAGAAGAACCAATTGTCATTGTTGATAAACAGGTTTGCTAGTTGAGATCTAAGAGGACTTTTGCAGTAAAAGTCCAGTGGAGGGGCCAACCAGTCGAGGAAGCGACTTGGGAGGCCGAGGAGGACATGCGGAGCAAATATCCACACTTATTTAGCACCCCAAGTATTATTCTAAACCTATTCGAGGACGAACACATGTTTAAGAGATGGAGAATGTAATGACCCAACTGGTCATTTTGACTTTTAGAACCCTGTTCCCCTAAATAAAACTTCCCGAATGTACTTTTAATATTTTATGGCTTGCGAGAATGGTTGCTTCAGAATTTGAAAATGATCGGGTTGAAATCGGAATAATTGGTTCCTTAGTTTGGCTTTAAAAGGTCAAGTTTGACTTCGGTCAACATTTTTAGAAAATGACCTCGGAATCTGGATTTGACAGTTCCAATAGGTTCGTATGATGATTTCGGACTTGGGCGTATGTTCGAATCAGGTTTTGGATAACCCAGGAATATTTTAGCGATTAATGATAAAACATATCAACTATTTGAAGGTTTAAAGTTCTTTAAATTTGGTTTAGAATAGATTTTAGAGTAATCGAGGTCCGTTTGAAATTATGAGTTTGGGAATAGCTCCGTATAATGATTTAAGACTTGCACGTAAAATTTGGTGTCATTCCGAATAGTATAAGTATATTTCGGCGCGTTCGGAGTAAGTTTGAAGAATTTGAAAATTCTAAGTCGATTCAATTTGGTTTGGGGTATGATTCTTAGTTTTGATGTTGTTTTACACGTTCCGAGAGTTCGGGAGAGGGGGGGAGAGGGGAGGGGAGGGGGGATGAGGCTCGGACCAACTTCAGACTTGGGAGAAAAATGGTGAAGCTTTCTGCTTCTGGTACGTTAGCACCTGCGCTTGTACAGCTGCAGGTACGACCATCGCAGATGCGAGTTTGGCTCGCAGAAGCAAAAAGGAGAGGGCAGGCAATTGACAACAGATGCGGAATATTTATGCACCTGCGAATGCACAGGTGCGAGACAAAATGCGCAGATGCGAGGCTGGGCAAGTTGAGTGAAATTCTCCCTTGCGAGGCTTTTCCGCAGGTGCGAAAGGCATGTTTGGCAGAAAGCTTAAAAAAACGAGAATCAACCATTTTGAGCCCATTTTTCCTCCATTTCCGTGTGATTTTAGAGCTTTTGAGAGGGGAATTTCAACTAGCAATTGGAAGGTAAGTTAAATCTACACCCCCAGAGTTGCAAACATAGATTATGGGTAGATTATAACTTGTAAATCTTAGAAATAAATGGTTTAGATGATAAACCTAGATTTTCATAAAAATGAGATTTTAATCACGAAATTTTTTATGGAATTGGATAGAAATTATATATTTGAGTTCTTGAGATTATGGGTAACATTTTCATCCGAAAATTTGTGAATTTTAGGAATGTTACCATTTTGGTTTGGGTAATTTATTTAATATCCTAAATTCAAATTATTAAACATGTATTAATTATTTTGTATAACATTTGGATAGTTTCAGATTTTACGGCATCGAATTGAGAATTTAACGCGATGTGGAAATCGAAAAGTGGACTTTGAGACAAGGTAAGTCTCTTGTGTAATCTTGTAAGGGGAAATTTACCTCATAGGTGATTAAATTAAATACTTGTGCTAAATTGCGAAGGATACGTACGCACGAGGTGACGAGAGTCCGTGCATAGCTACTATTTATGCTAAAGTCAGGGTAGTTTAGGACTCAAATTATGAATTCCTTGTGTAAATTATATTCTTTATTTAATTAAAATTATTTGATATATATATTGTGAATTGTTAGGAAAAATATTAAAAGGTAAAAATCTCATATGCTTAATTTTCTGTTTAAATTAATTAATTATTAAAACAATTGTTCATCCTCTTGAATTGATTTTATAATAACTATACTCTCCTTCCGAAGGTACATAAGAAAATATCCTCCTTTCTTGTGGAGCGGGTCGAACTCCTCGCCATGATAGATGTATTTATGGATCACACTGCACGTCCCTCGGCAGTGTACACGACACTCTGGATCGGATCGTACAACCTCGACAGAAATTGTGCCTAATAATAATAATTATTCGATACCTTGGCATTTCAATTGCAGTTTGTGAATTTAATTAATAGTTTGCAAATTGTTGCATTTGAAAGAATTTAATTATTTCTGCTGGTTAAATAAATTATTGTTAATTCTGTGAATCATATTGATTTAGATATTCTAGTTTTATTACAATTAATATTATTTACCCATAGTGAGTGTCAAAGTCGTCCATCTCGTCTCTACCACTTCGAGATTAGGCTTGATACTTACTGGGTACACATTGTTTACGTACTCATACTACACCTGATGCACTTTTTGTGCAGGACCTGAGGCAAGTACTAATGGAGGACCTATCATCTTACACCTATGTTATCCAGAGGCGTAGTGGTGAGGTGCCTTTTGGAGCCGTTCTGCAGCTACCAATGTGTCTTCTTGTATTTACATTCTGTCTATTTTATTTCAGACAATATTTAGAGTTTTGTATAATCTACAAGATGCTACTACACTTGTGACACTAGGTCTTGGCATACACACACACACACTAGTAGAATGTTTGGACTTGATTATTTTTAATTTTCTAGAATCTTTTAATATAGTTTTAAATTTCTGCAATTAAGAAGAGTTCAATTACTCAGTTTATTTTAAAAGAATTGAATATGAGTTTAAATTACTAGTTGGCTTGCCTAGCTGTAGTGTTGGGCGCCATCACGACCTATAGGTAAAATTGGGTCGTGGCAGGTCTTGTCCGCTCGGGTGGGCGTAGCTAGTTACCTTCATTGCCTGGTGACCGAGGAGGACCAGTCAAAGATGAACGAAGTGGGCACTTCGAGCCTCCTCAATGAGGCGTAACATACACTGAACCGGGTAAGGCGTCTATCCTTCGTACTTCTTTGTGAACCTTGCTTAGTTTGAGGTGTGTTCTGATGACATCATTATTTTTCAGGCTTCAGTGCTTCATCATGAAAGATTCTTTCGGTCCCGCTTAGAGATCAACCAGCTCGAGTTCGAGCTCAAAGAGCAAGTCCGGAAGAAGGAAATATACAGGGCTCTTAGTGAATAACAAGAGGAGGCTCTCAAGGACCTTCCGATTCTCTGAGCCGAGCTAGAAAAGGCCCATATAGAGGCCTCAACCTTGAAGCAGGAGACGCCAACCTGGTCGAGAAGGTAATGATATTTGAGGCTAAAAGCAAGAATCTACTCATGGTGACTAACGACGCAACTTCACATGTCCAAGAAAAGATGGATATGATCGACCAGCTTCGGGCTGAGATGGATGAGGTCAAGGACACGACTGAGGCGTGGAAGGGCAGGATGGCCCTGTTGGCTTTGGAAAAAGAGGCTGCAAAAGTGAAGCTGGTATAGGCCAAGGACCAACTCCGGGTCGCAAAGAACAAGGCCGATAAGTGGTCTCGGTTAAATGACGAACTCCGAGCACAACTGAACTTGGCTGTCACGGAACGGGATGCCTTCAGCCAAGAATATAATGTGCTTAGGTCCAAGTTGGAGGCAACTTCTGTTGATTCCTCTATCATCGAGGAAATGTTGGCCCAGTATAAGGCCAATGTGGAGGTAGCCGAGGCTCTCTTAAAGACAAAGACTGAGTACGTATAGCGGCTATCCCGGAGAGAGACCCTCAATGAGGTCCATGCCCGAGGTTTTGTCCTTTCGACCGAGATTGAAGAAGCTAAGAGACTTGAGATCGAGGCGAAGGAACTCTACGAGCCTGAGGGTCCCGAACACTCCGTGGTTCTAGGGGTTCCGATGGTTTCAGTGACGAGTTGAGCCCTGGTGAAGACCAAGAAAGAAATTAAGTTTGTACCATAAGAAGTAGTACCCCTTTAAGTGTATCACGTTATAGTTGTTTGGTAGTTGTACACTAATAGAATGTATGAGTTGACCAAACTGTATAGAGACCTGGTCCTATACCAGTTCCCACAGAAATAGCTAATGAACCAGTAAGTAAATGACATGAGAGAAATTTATGTGGAAACATCCCTGCTCAAGGGGATAAAAAATCACGACCTACACTGGTAGGATTTCAACTTCACTAATAAGCAATCTTTAGATTACAACCTATTATAACCTAGGAATTAAACTCTTAATCCCTCACTAACTTGAAATACACCTATTACAAGCCACTTTGCAATACACCTATTACAAAGACTTCAACTCATGACTAACTCTAGTCACGACACAAGCTCTACAGGTTTGTGATTTTTGAGGTTCCTAATTTAAGCTTCTAGATAAAACAAAGTAGTAATTACAATAAATAGCAAATACAAAGATACAACTCAACTAAGGACATACAAAAGACTTGTTATGGAACTGGTCCGTAGTAGTGTTGCACTTTGTTCTTGATGCACTTGTGACTTCAATGCTGAATAATCACATCTTGAATATTTTTGTGTGAATATCACAAGTGTTCAAGTGATGCTTTTTGTAATGCTTCTTGTTAATATACTTTAAATGACATCACTTAGATGATGTAAACACTTGGTTAGTAAAAATCCCTTTCCAATGGGAAGTGACTACTGCATTGTTTCTGCATTGTAGCATGTACAGTACAGGCAGTCACTTTCCAACTGTAGAGTTGACTTTGCACTGCTGTCAGGGAAACTCGAAGGGATTAGGTTCCTGAGTTGGTTCTTTTCTATCTAAAGTCAACCAACTCACATTAGCTTAAGTCTATTGATGGATAAATATACCAAGCGTGCATCAGGTCCTTTATCTGGTTCTTGACAATAAGTTTGTTAGATCATCAAAACATAAATCTAAGATACTTTAAACCCATCAATTTCCCCTTTTTTGATGATGACAAAGTTTAAAAATTGACAATAATTTGCAGAGCACAAGAAACCAGATAAAGTACCAGGAACTTCACAAGTTCCCCCGGACTCTATGCTTCTCCCTTAATCAGATCCCCATGCTTCAATTTATCTTTCCTCTTTTGGAATCATTAAAAATACACAAGCAAGCAATCTTCATAAAGAAGTCTAGCCTAGCTAACTCATGCCACATGTGTGCATACAACATGATAGAAAAGAGAAGCAAAAAGAGACAAGCATTTAACAACAAAAGATAGTCTTCATTGATTTTTATAAAACATAAGCCTTTTCCATTATAGCAAAAGCAAGTTTGGACTGTTGAAAGCGGGAGAACTACATGTGAACTCCATCCACATCATAAAAAAAACAAAAAACTACCACAAGTCATCAAAACAAAAGATAGAAACTTGACACTGGTCACTGGAAGATTTTCTTAGGGAGCACTAGAGGAGGAAGGCTTGAAGGAGGCAACAGGAGTATTGAGAACAAGGTCAATCCCAGAATTTGTGGACATTTGCACCGCGAGCAGTTTCTCTCTCAGGTTCTCCACCTGTTGCCTGAGCTCAGCGTTTTCTTTAGACAGACGAGAAACTTCTTCACTTGATGAACTGGAGGGTCCTACTGCTGCTATAGCCTGACTAAGCTGAGTCTCCATAATGGAGTTCCGTGCCTTCAACTTCCTAATCTCTTATGTGGCACAATTCTGGGCGTTGATTAGCTGTGAGATCGTCGAAGTGCTTCCCATTCCTCCAACCTTTTCAATACATTCACATTCCTCCAGTGTAGTTTTTGAGAAGGTTTATTTCCTAGTCCCCATCATGGGATTTCCTAAGGGTACATCAAAGAACGTGAAGACACGCATGAGAAGAAAGCCATACGGAAGTCCATGGTTCCCATCTTTAAAAGCTACCACTTTCTGTATATGTTCAATCATAATGGCAGGCAAGTTGATAGAACAAAACTCATCTAGTGTTTCCATTAAGTATAGATCAGACCTGGAAGTAATGGACCTTCTTTCAGCATGAGGGAGTAGAACCTTGTTAACCAACTCGAACAACTATTGGTACACAAGAAGTAGATCCTTGTTGTGTACCCGTTCCCCATGTTGGATATCTTTTTATTTCACAATGGCGCGCCTAAAATTAGAGCCACGAGCACCTCTCACAGATGACAACCCTTCAGATGGAACCTTGAGAATGTCCCCCAACACAGTAGCATCCAATACCATATCCACTCCATTCACTAAAACACAGATGTGGTCATCTTCAACAATGAAGAGGTCGACATAGAAGCTTTTGACCTCATCCTCATATACTTTGGCCACATCCTCTTTGAACATATGGCCCCACAACTGAAACTCCACCATCTCAAGAATTTGTCTCATACCCTCCATTTCAAAAATCTCAAGGTCAAAAGTGCGACCCTACAGTACTTTTTGATATCTCAACCTTTCTTGCCCTAGTACACTTACACTTTTTACCCTTTTTGCATAACCGGGTTCCCCAATAGTTTGCAACTTCCTTTTTCCAGACCTGCCAATGGACTTTCCCTTACCACTTTATTTTACCAGAATATCATCATCAGACACAGATTCTTCCTCCACAACTTGCTTAGACTTGACACTACCTTTCACAAACTTTTTACTTAGTTTTTCAACAACTTCCTTTGAAGCACTCTCAACAGATTGTTTCTTTTTCAGAGATGTCTCAGATCAGGAACTTGGTTCCTCATGAGCATCCTCATCCACCTCTACTACTGGAATATTGTTTTCATACACAATTTCCCCTTCCTTCATCAGCCTTTTCTTCTTCTTCTTCTTCTTCTTCTTCTTCTTCTTCTTCTTGTTACTGCTTCTGCTTTTCTTCCGGGAAGACTCAAAAACCTCCTTCTTTTGCAACCTTATGGTAGGTCGCTTAGAAGGGGGCTCAGGAGTGACCACGAGCTTTCTAATAATGAAGCGAGCACTGAGAACCACATCATCCTGATCATCCTCATCACTAGGTTTCACAACAGGAGGGATAGACTTCAACGACTCAACGTCAAAGTGAGGAGAAGGAGCAAGGTCAAAGCTGACCTGGGAAGATGATTCCTGACCTATTTCCCTAGGAAGGGGTTCCGGTTCATCAGCAGGGTTCCTAGTAGCTTCTTCAGGTGCAGGTGGTTCAAAGAGCACTATTGTTCCTTTTTCTCCTAAGAGCGGAGTCCCTTCTCCCTAAGACGCATGCATGGTAGATTAGGGTCAGATGGAGTGGTGATAGAGATAAGAGGTGAAAGGGAATCAGGTTTGGATATATCAGTGTCAATAATGGTGGAAGAGGGGATTTTTTGTGGTGTTTCGAATGTGGTAGATGAGTCGAAGATGTTACCTTCCAAGGTGGGCAGGGTAACTTGCTCTTCAGCCATGGTGAGAGAGATCGATGATCGCTCAAGTTTAGGAATGAAGGGGTTTTAAGGATGGAAAGGATAATTATGAGGGAAGAGAGAAACGGGTTCTGAAACGGCGGTAGGTTTGTGGGATGATGCACCATTGCAGAAGGAAGTTAAAAGATTTGAAAGAAAATACGTGATATACAAGGTCTGAAAAGGTGGATGATGTGGTAGTTAATTTTGTTTCTTTTGAGATACGCATGAGAAAAACACAAGACTACTAACCTGTGGTACAAGAACTAGGTTCCTGACCGGTCTTTTTAAAAAGATTTTCAACTCTCTTTTGTTGCTCATGCATTGTTCCTTCAGCTTCTAGAATCATCATGTGTGTCTACCTGCAACGGTATAAAAGTGAGTTAAGCTTGGCTAGAAAACACTTTAGCTAGATTTACATGAATGTAAATTTCATAGCCATATGGAAGGGAATCAAGTTCTCAATTTGGCTTGATTAACCCCAATGACATCCTATTTCTCTCAAAATGTTCCCTGCTTAGAGCTTTGGTGAAGATATCTGCAATTTGGTCTTCTCTACTACATAACTTCATGCAAATAAGCCCCTTCTCCACGTTGTCGCTGAGAAAATGATGTCTCATATCAATGTGCTTGGTTCTCTTGTGTTGGACCGGGTTCTTTTCCATGTTGAGTGCACTGGTGTTGTCACATAACAGAGGTACACAATTAGTGTATACCCCAAAATCCTCCAATTGTTGTTTGATCCACAAGAGCTAAGCATAATAGGACGCTGCAACAACATATTCTGCTTTAACTATTGAGAGAGCTACTGAATTTTACTCCCTTGAACCCCATGAAATCAGATAGGATCCTAAGAAATGAGCCATTCCAGATGTTCTCTTCCTGTCCACAAGGTAACCTGCATAGTCAGTGTCAGCATAACCAACAAGATTAAAGTTGTCACCTTAAGGGAAATACAGAACCAGGTCTTGTGTTCCCTTAAGATATCTCAGAATCCTTTTAGCAGCTTTTAGAAGAGATTCCTTGGGATTTGATTGAAACCTTGCACATAAACCCACACTTAATACAATATCTAGCCTGCTAGCAGTGAGGTAGAGGAGTGATCCACTAATGCCTCGATACATTGTTTGATTTACAGGAGAGCCAGATTCATCCATGTCTAGCTTAGCGGCAGTGGCAATGAGGGTGTCAATAACCTTTGATTCTTCCATATCAAACCTCTTCAAAAGCTCTTTGATATATTTCTACTGACTAATACAAGTTCCCTTCGTGGACTGCTTCACTTGAAGACCCAAGAAAAAGTTCAGCTCCCTCATCATGCTCATCTCAAACTCACTTCCCATAAGTTTTGCAAATTTCTCACAAAGTGAGTCAGCTGTTGCCCCAAAGATAATAGCATCAACATATACCTGAAAAATGAGCAGGTTCCTTTCTCATTTCTTCAGAAATAGAGTGTTGTCAATTTTTTCTCTTGTAAAGCCATTTTCTAAGAGAAACTTTGACAACCTTTCATACCAAGTTCGAGGAATCTACTTCAAACCATACAGTGCCTTGTCTAATTTCAACACATATTCGGGATGTTTATGACATTCAAAACCTGGAGGATGCTTAACATAGACTTCTTCCTTTAGAAAACTATTCAGAAATTCACTTTTGACATCTATTTGGAACAAGGTGAATTCCATATGTGATGCAAAGGCAATGAGAATTCTGATAGTTTCCATACGAGCAACTGGAGAAAAAGTCTCATCATAATCATTCCTTCCTCCTGATTGTAACCTTAGACAACCAGCCTTGCCTGATTCTTTGTAATGCTTCCATACTCATCAAGCTTATTCTTGAATACCCACCTCGAACCTATGATGGTTCTATCTGAGGGTCTAGGTACCAGGTGCCATACTTTGTTCCCTTCAAATTGATGTAGCTCCTCCTGCATAGCTGTAATCCAGTTTGCATCCTTCAAGGCTTCCTTAATATTTTTGGGTTCTATTTGGGAGAGGAAGGCTGAGAAGGCAAGTGAATTTCTGGCTTTTGATCTAGTTTGGACTCTAGAATCAAGGGGGTTATTATATTATCGAGAGGATGAGAGATTTTGTGTTTCCAATTTGGAACCAGAATCTCATTAGTGGAAGAACTAGGTAATCCTGAATGGTTCCCTTGAATTCCTCTTTCTGCTGCATGTGGGGTACTTTGAATTGCACTAGCTACTCTTTCTTCAGCTTCAGTGGTTGTGATATGTGTACCTAGTTTCTTTTGAGCTGGAGAGGAAGAGGTTGCATTGTCTTCATTTGTCTCATTCATTTGACTCATCATATCTGCCTTTCCATTTGCCATGTCGGTGATCTCTCCTGGAACTAGGTGTGGCTCACTGTCTTGATCATCCTTGTTTCTCTTCTCACCAGATGGAAGTGTCTCATTAAAGATTACATGAACACTTTCTTCCACACACTGAGTCCTTTTATTGTAAACCTTGTAAGCTTTTCTTTGAGAGGAATACCCCAGAAAAATTACTTCATCTTGAGAACATAACATTTGAACCCAAACATTCTTAGGTTAGTCAGCTTGGGCTTCTTTCTATTGAGTAGTTCATAGGGAGTTTTGTTCAAGAAGGATCTAATCATGCACTTGTTCACCAAGTAGTAGGCTGTATTTATGGCTTCTACCCAGAAGTTTTTGGCTATCCCACTATCAATAAGCATTGTTCTAGCTATATCTTCAAGGGTTCTGTTCTTCCTTTCTACAACTTTATTTTGCTGAGAAGTTGTGGGTGATGCCATTTTCACTGCAGAATTCATCAAACTTGGCATTGTCAAATTCTGTTCCATGATCGGATCTGAGGCAAAACACTTTTGATTCCATCTTCACTTGGATTTTCTTGACAAAGGCTACAAACACTTCGAAGGTCTCATTCTTGGCTCTGAGAAACAGTGTCCAAGTAAATCTTGAGTAGTCATTTACTATCACAAAAATATATCTCTTTCCTCCTCTGTTTGGCACTCTCATAGGGCCACATAGATCCATATGAAGGAGTTCAAGTGGTTTTGATGTGATGACATCCTTCTTTGGCTTGAATGAGGATTTCACATGCTTTCCTCTAGCACATGCATCGCATACTCTGTGCTCCTTGAATTTTGAATTTGGCAATCCACGAACCAGGTCCTTCTGTATCAGCTTGTTCAGAAGAGAGACGCTTGCATGTCCCAGCCTTCTGTGCCATAACTCTGCATCATCATCAACTGCTTTCAAGCAGCTCATATCACCACTTTGTAGGGACTCAAAATCAGCAACGTAGATGTTCTTGTATCTTTTGGCCACTAGTACCACTTCGCTAGTTACCAGATTAGTAACTGTGCACACCTTTGACAAGAACTCCACATTGTTTACTTTATCACAGATTTGAGAAACACTCAAGAGACTATACTTCAGACCATTTACATAGTACACGTTCTCAATTGAGTGTGAGAGAGACTTTCCAACTCTTCTAACACCAAGTATGTACCCCTTTTTCCATTTCCAAAGGATACATTCCCTCCTTGCAGGGCTTTTAGTGAAAGAAAGTCCATGGTATTCCCAGTCATATGCTTAGAGCATCCACTGTCCATAATCCATTGTTGACTGCTTCCTTACACTTTTCCCTGCATAGATAAATCAAGGGTTAGATTTAGGAACCCAAACAAGTTTGGTTCCCTTGTAATGATAAAAAGGAATAAATGAGAGCTCTTCTAGTCCATGCAGGCAACATGCATTTTTTGTGAGTGGCACTTGGTCCTCTTCCAGTAGTTACTTTTTCAGCAAAAACTTTGTTTTTCTGAACAGACTGGACTCTGGCTTGGCAATTTTCCTTGAAATGTTCCCACAGTAGGTACACAACCAGTTATCATGTACAGTGACGTACTTGCTATGAGGGTTATAGGGAACTTTCTCCCTTTGGAACCTTATTTCCTGCCTGTTTCCACCATTATTAAAATACATGGCAGTAATAGCATCTGAGGACCAGGTCCACTTAAGAGATTTCTCAAGATCTTTTTTTACTTTCTCCAATTCTGCTTGAAGCTGCCTATTTTTCTCAAGCTCAACACACAGACTAGTTTTCACATTATTCAACTCATTTTCAAGTTTAATATGTGCCTCACTAGCTACTTCCTTCCCTTTTTCAGAATTTCCAGGCCTACATTCTACTTTAAGACCCTCAATTATTTCCTCTAGGTCTACGATTACCACTAAGAGATCATCTCTTTCTTGCTCAGTAATGGCAACTTTCTCCACTAAGGCATTCTTTTCTTTACTAAAGTTCTCTGTGGTTTCTTTCAAGTTAACTACAACTACCATTAAATCATCTCTTTCATGTTCTACACTAGCAATGTTTTCTATTAGAACCTCCTTCTTATTTTTTAGATTTTCTATAGTTTCTTTCAGGTCAACTCCATAAACCACCAAGTCATCTCTAGTATGCTCAGCATCTCCTAACTCTCTGGTCAAGGTATCCTTATCACTCACAAGACTATGATATGCATCAATCAAGACATTAGCTAATGACATGAATTTCTTGGGAGAGTAAGATTTCAGATTCCTCTGAACTTCCCTAAAGTTTACCTCATCATTGTCATCATCTTCATCATCGTCTGACTGAGCCATCAAAGCAAATATTGAGTCATATTCATTTGCTTCATTTTCAACTGCCATCATGGAACCATCACCTGCATCATTTTCTTCTTCTGATTCACTGGAGGAGTCTCCCCATGCTGCAAGAGCTTGCTTCTCAACATTGTCAGCTACGTTTTTCCTTTTGAAGAATTTTTCAGGAACCGGGTTCCTCTTGGCTGCTTTATCAGAGTTGTGCTCGAAATGCTCTTGCTTCAGAAGATGACAGTCCTTGATGAAATGCCCTGGCTTTCCACACTTATGACATAGGTCATAATTCTTTGGTTTGCTGAAACTGCCTCTCTTTGGTATACCTCCATTTCTTCGAACCATTTTCTGAAACCTTCTGGTAAGGTATGTCATGTTATTCTCCTTACTCGAATCATTGTTTTCAGCTTTGAGAACCAGCTTCTTCTCCTTCTTTGATTCTCTTCTTTCACTGTCCTCCTTTCTCTTCATCTCGTAGGTTTTCAGATTCCCAACTAGCTCGTCCATAGTCAATGTCTGCAGATCCTTGGCTTCAATGATAGCATTCACCTTACTTTCCCAGGAGGTGGGTAAAATGCTAAGAACTTTCCTCACGATCTTGTTCCTAGGAATGATTTCTCCAAGAGAGTTTAGCTCATTTATAATGGAAGTGAATCGAGTATGCATGTCTTGAATGGATTCATCATCTTTCATTCTAAAGAGCTCATACTCAGTGGTGAGCATATCGATCTTGGACTGCTTTACTTAAGTAGTTCCTTCATGTGCCGTTTGTAAAGCTTCCCACATCTCCTAGGCAGACTGATATGCTGAAATCCTGTTATATTCATCAGGTCCTATACCACACACCAAAATCTTTTTGGCACGAAAGTTCTTCTCTACAGCTTTCCTGTCAGCGTCATTGTACTCCTTCCTGGTTTTTTGCACCATTACAGCAGGCTCTCCTACCTTTTTTGTTGGGATATATGGACCGTCACAAATAACATCCCATAACTCAAAGTCTTCTGCCATTATAAAGTCATGCATTCGAGTTTTCCACCACCCATACTATTGGTCATTGAATCTTGGGGGCCTGTAAGTTGATTGTCCTTCCTCGAAGTTTGGTTGAGCAACCATGGTGAGAATCCTCTCTAGGTGTTAACCTTTTAGAAAGAACCTGCTTTGATACCAATTGATAGAATGTATGAGTTCACCAAACTGTATAGAGACTTGGTCCTATACCAGTTCCCACAAAAATGGCTAATGAACTATTAAGTAAATGACACGAGAGATTTTTACGTGGAAAAGTCCCTGCTCAAGGGGATAAAAAACCACGACCTACACTGGTAGGATTTCAACTTCACTACTGAGCTATCTTTAGATTACAACCTATTGCAACCTAAGAATTAAACTCTTAATCCCTTACTAACTTGCAATACACCTATTACAAGCCACTTTGCAATACACCTATTACAAAGACTTCAACTCATGACTAACTCTAGTCACGACACAAGCTCTACAGGTTTGTGGTTTTTGAGGTTCCTAATTTAAGCTTCTAGATAAGCAAAGTACGAATTACAATAAATAGCAAATACAAAGATACAACTCAACTAAGGACATACAAAAGACTTATTATGGAACTGGTCCATAGTAGTGTTGCACTTTATTCTTGATGCACTTGTGACTTCAATGCAGAATAATCAGATCTTGAATGCTTTTGTGTGAATATCACAAGTGTTCAAGTGATGTTTTTTTGTAATGCTTCTTGTTAATATACTTTGAATGACATCACTTAGATGATGTAAACACTTGGTTGGTAAAAAGACCTTCCCAATGGCAAGTGACTACTACACTGTAGCATGTACAGTGCAGGCAGTCACTTTTCAGCTGTAGAGTTGACTTCGTACTGCTATCAGGGAAACTCCAAGGGATCAGGTCCCTGCGTTGGTTCTTTTCTATCTGAAGTCATACAGCTCACATTAGCTTAAGTCCATTGAAGGATAAATATACCAAGTGTGCATCAGGTCCTTTATCTAGTTCTTGACAATAAGGTTTTTAGATCATCAAAACATAAATCTAAGATACTTTAAACCCATCGTACACTATTTCCCGCCTTGAATTTATATGAACCCTTACCGGTTATTCTGATAACTCGATACAGTCTTTCCCCAGTTTGGGCCCAGTTTTCCTTCGTTTGGGTTCTTGGTGTTTAGTGTTACCTTTCTTAATACCAAGCTTGAACTTAGGTTGAACATTGACCTTGCCCTCAATTGGACTGTCGGTTTGAGCCCGGTCGTGAATGAAGAATAAAACAAATGAGCAAGATTCTTAACAGTATCTAGAAGGTAAAAATAAATTTTATTGCCTTGAATCGTATGTTACAATGTGTCAGACTAAAGAAATATTTTTCATTTATATAGTAGGAGAGTTTCAGTCCTAACACAAGTCTAAAAAAGGTAAAATCTTCTTCAACCGGTAATTGTTGATCCATAATCGATATCAAGCGAGATTCGCTTTGCGATATCTGGTTGAGGGCGAGTATTGCGGCCCCCTATCAGTCGAGCATAACTGTACATCACGTCTCCCGAGGTCTAGAAGCCACACTCGGTCTGGGGTGCGTCGCTTTACCGCATCTGATGTCGAACATATCGTTCATCCTTCCCGGGTCTCGACGGGTCTCTGGCCCCGATAACAAGGTCATGGGTCTGTGTTCCCCCTTCGTTCTTTCATCGGGGAATCGGGGTGGACATTTCCCTTGATTTTACCCGTACACACCTTTATGACAAACTTAAAACATGCAGGGCTGATATGATATGCCTGTGTTGTGCGTTATGTCTAAACGTTTCAAAATTGTTATTGTCCCCCACGTCTCTTCAAAAAACATTTAGGTCACTTTTGTGTGAATCCACCAATGTGTGAAAACCTTAGTTTGGAAGGATGTTTCCCCCCAGATGTTTTATAGTATATGATCATTCTAATGCACATATGTACTTATTACATGTTCTAGGATTATAGAGAAAAAACGTTTTCTTGGTTGTTTGTGAGCACAAGCCAAGAGATCTTCTTTCCCGCAAATTTTCTTGATTTGAACATTTTTTTCCTCAAGTGATGTAAGCCCACCATCTTTTCCATGTAGGCCGTCAACCATACGTATGCCAACAATGAAAATCCTTAAATTAATTTAGTACTAAAGATATACAAACCTTAATTTATACATTCTTTATCAACTCAACAGGTATATATCCGAGTTAGGATTTGGCGAATAATTGTATTAACACATAGTCTTATATCAATGAAAATAATCAAATTTAATTCTAGAAAGAAAAGTTCGGGAGGCAGCAACTTCAGCTTAATTACTTCTATGGAAGATACAATTCAAGAACGTTAATGTCAAAAAGATTTGAAAGCGCAATTTAAATCTTACAAAAAGAAGATAAGTATTGACCCTCTAGCGTATAATGTTTACAGTTGTAAATTCAATGATTTATTACATGACTAATAAAGAGTAAACGTGTCGAAATATTAATTAGTGTACGAGTATAAAAGTTAAAATCATTTGGTTTGACCACGGACCGACCATACCGAGAGAGTCAAACTCTCATTGTTTTCTTTTTTCTTTCGACCGTCCAAAGAAAAGGCCTTTGAATTACGTAGTAAAAAGACTCCGAAAGTGTGTTTCTGTCTTTTGCTTGCGTCTCCCTTGTTACTTTTTCTTCTCATTGTATTTCACATATTTCTGGTTTTTTGTACGTTTCTATGATTCTTTCTATATACATGGCTTTTTAGATGACGGTACATCACTTGAGGAAAAACATGCTCAAATCAAGAAATTGCGGCTAAAATGAACAGAAATATGACACCTATTAAAATCATGAAAATGATTGTGTTTTTACTCACTTTTTGCCGCACACAGACAAAGCATCAATTTTTAATCTCTTGGTGTAATTAAGTTAGCTAGTCAAGGTGAAAAGCAAAACTCTTTTCACACTGACATAAAAGTCTGCTTGTATGAGCTTAAAAGTTGGTCAGTTTTTAACTTGTTGAATTATTTTACAATAAAAAAATAAACTTAAAAAAAGTTAAAATTTGTTTTAAAAAAATCAAAACAAATAAGTTGAAAAATTCAACTTTTTTTAAATTGACTTAAAAGTCATATTGCTTTGACCAAGAATATTATATTTTTATCCTTTATAATATTTTTTAATCCCGAAATTATCCCTAAGTAAAAATCCTACAACATACTATTTTTTTTCCATTCTCCAATATTTGTCAATTTCTTGAAGTTCTTAACGTGAAGCAAATAATAGTTTTTTAAATAATATTTGATACATTCCAATATTTTATAAATATTGTTCTTTTGGCTCCTTTTTTTGGTTCCATAACATTTAATTTTTTTGGTCGTTGAATCCTTCCTTTTTTTTAATTGGTGCAACTATATTCTAAAATCAAATCATTCAATGAATTTACGTGTTACCCCTTAATTTGAAGTTATGAACGGAAAATATAATATTATGGTCATCATCTTCTTTATAATGTTAACAACTTTAAGGATATTTCAGTCATTTTAACAAGAAAAAGTGCTTACCAGCACTTGTTTACCAAACAATTCATCAGCTTGTTTTAAGTTTCAGCGCTTTTATCCAAACACGTAATTGCTTATTTATAAAACAAGTTCAAGCACTTATAAAGTATTTTTAAGCACTTAACTTAAAAGTTACTTTTTTTAAGCCAATCCAAACGGGCCCAATAGTCATAAGATCTCTTTTTTTTTTTTTTTTTTGCTTTCTTTTCTGAATTGGTCTACGTACCAAGTTTTATTAGTAGATAATTAAATTAAATGAACAATAGTGAGGCATGATATCAGCCTAATCTCACTAATCGTGATAAGAAAGAACATGATTAATCATCTGTACATGAATGTAAGAAATGCATGTAAAATGAATCTAAACAAGACAGCTCACCTAGTTTCGGTTCTTCTTGAGTCCTCGATCTAAGATTTTCAAGTATTAATGAAAGAAATGAGAAGTTATAATTGTATACGGTCGAAACAGATTTCGGCCTTCGTACGATTGATCGGGGTCGAAACATAATGGATCAAAGAAAAATTTCGTAATATCAAGATGGGTTCCGAAAGTGGTACAAACAAGCTTTAGATTTCGGGTATAGATCGAACACCGAGTTCAAAGTCATTATCGAGCTCGGGTCCGAATCGAACTATGATGAGATGATTTCGAGCTTAAGGGGCAGAGGCCAACCGGGATCGAATCCGAATCATCACGTGATCCCGAGTCCACATCGAGTTCTAGAAGCAATATCGACTAGTACCGAGGCCGATAGAGCTCGAGCTCACAGACAAGAGCCGTTGCGAACACACTAAGGGAGAGAATCTCGGCGAAAATTAAAAGAAAAACTAATTTATCGTGGGTTCTCCACTATGTATTTTTAATTATATCTAAAGTGGGTTTTCCACTATAAAGAGGATGGCTACAATTCTATAGAGGGTAGTGTTTTTTGGCTTACATTGTAATGCAAGCACCATATTCTCCTGTATTCAAGGATTATTCTTTTAAATTTCATTAATTGACTCATTGTGTTTAGTCCTAAAAATCATCTTCTTTCCAACCTTGTTTATTTTGCACTTTTTGCAATCCATATTTGATATTTCTATTTATCCCTACGATTTGCATCAAGCTATACCACATATCCTTAGAACTACGTACAAATTCAACTATATCCGTTTTTCGGGTAAACAGTTTAGCGCCCACCATGGGGTTAAGGATAACAGTGGTTATTTGATACGAGTCCTAAAAAACACACCATTTTGCGCTTTACCGAAAGTATCTGGGATTTCGAATTAGCAACGACTAACTACCAATCAAATGGCTTCAACTATTGACAACAAAGCTGGTCTTCAAGATGAGAATAATAACTTGACACCCAGTACCGAAAGACCACTTGTCAACGCTGTTGGAGCTCGAATCGAAGTGCCTACAGATATCAATTCACATGTGGCCATTGAGCGAACCTGTATTCTGAACCTGAAAATAGCATTCATGGTGGCACTCGGTCTGCAGCTCGAGATACCCATAACGTCGAGGAAAACGACATCAGCTTGTGTATGATTTTCGAAATGTTTCAAGCTCAACAGGAAGCAATAGCTCAGTTGCAGAGCCAAACCTAACTACTGAGCAGGCCGGAGCCCTGTCCACCTCGAGAAATTGCCCACAGAACGGAGCAGGCCATAGTTTGGTCAAATGAGCAAGAATCGGGGATTACTCCCGAAATTGCTAAAATGCTCGAGGAGCTCACTAAGCGAGTCGAAACCAACGATAAAAAAATAGAAACATATAACTCCAGGGTGGATCAGATCCCGGGAGCTCCACCAATGATAAAAGGAATAGATTTCAAAAAATTCGTGCAAAAGCCTTTCCCCTCGAGCGCAGCCCCAAAACCAATCCCCAAAAAATTTCGTATACCCGAAATTCCCAAATATAACGGAACGATCGACCCCAACGAACACGTCACCTCTTACACGTGTGCCATCAAGGGCAATGAGTTAGAAGACGATGAAATCGAATCTGTGTTGTTAAAAAAATTCGGAGAGACGCTCTCAAAGGGAGCAATGGTTTGGTATCACAACCTACCACCGAATTCATCGACTCGTTTTCCATGTTAGAAGATTCTTTTGTAAAAGCACATGCCGGCACCAAAAAAATCACAACAAGGAAATCGAACCTTTTCAAGGTAAGACAAAAGGATAACGAGATGCTGAGGGAGTTCGTATCTCGTTTTCAAATGGAATAGATGGATCTGCCACCAGTCACAGACGATTGGGTCGTTCAGGCTTTCACTCAAGGTTTGAACGAACGAAGTTCTACGACTTCACAGTGGTCAAAACATAACCTATTACTTGGGCCGATGAGCATAATCGGTAACAATAAAAAGTAAGGGTCGAAGATGACCAGTTGAGTTCTGGATCCGATTTTAAAGGGGATACCGATCGAGAATCAAGATCAAGCAAGGATCGATATCGGCCATACAATGAAGATCGTCGGGGTAACGAACTTCCACGTAACCTCGTACGAGGAGAAAAGCGAAATGCTCGAAGCCAAGGATCTCGGGGACTTATGAACAGAAATGGGTTTGATAGGCATATTGGACCTAAGGAAGCACCACGGCTATCGGAGTATAACTTTAGCATCGACGCGTCCACCATCGTGTCGGCTATCGGATGTATCAAGGATACTAAATAGCCTCGACCCATGCAGACCGATCCTGCCCAGAGGAACCCCAATCAAATGTGTGAATATCATGGCACCTATGGGCACATAATGGAAGATTACAGGAAACTAAGAGAGGAGGTAGCCCGGTTATTCAATAAAGGGCACCTTCGAGAATTTCTAATCGACAGAGCCAAAAACAATTTCAAAAATAGGGATTTCGGTAAACAACACGAACAGGAAGAACCACAGCACGTCACCCACATTATCATCGGTGGCATCGATACTCCTCAGGGGCCGGTACTTAAACACACTAACACATCGGTTATGAGAGAAAAGCGGTCTCGAGCTTGGGATTACGCACCCATAGGAACCTTTTCCTTTAATGATGAAGATACAGAAGGGATCATGCAACCTCACAATGATGCACTGGTAATATCCGTACTCATGAATAAAACTAAAGTTAAACGTGTGTTAATTGATCCAGGTAGCTCGACCAACAATATTAGATCGAAAGTTGTAGAACAACTCGGTTTACAGGACCAGATCGTACCCGCAACCCTGGTTCTAAACGGATTCAATATGGCATGTGAAACTACCCAAGGTGAAATAATTCTACCGATAAACGTGGCCAGGACTATCGAGGAAATGAAGTTCCACGTAATAGAAGGCGATATGAGATAGAACGCCCTTTTTGGAAGGTCATGGATCCACAAAATGAAAGTTGTGCCTTCGACCTTCCATCAGGTTCTTAAATTCTCAACATCAGAGGGAATCAAAACGGTACACGGGGAACAACCTGCCGCAAAGGAAATGTTTGTCGTCGAAGTAACAATTCTGATATTCTCGCCTTCATCGATAAAGGGTTCAGGCTCAAAAGGGGAACGAGATGCCAAATAGCAGTCACAAACATCGGCTTTAACCCAACCAGAAAATCAGAAGATCGATGAAGATGATGATCAAAGGATCCATCGATCCTTCATGGTTCCTGATGATTCTGACGCTACCCAATCAATGATTGAGGAATTGGAGCAAGTCATACTAATCGAGCACTCGCCCGAATGAAAGGTATACCTGGGAATGGGGTTAACCCCCAAACTCAGGAAAAAGCTTATTCAATTTCTTATCGATAACACATATTATTTTGCTTGGTCCCATTTAGATATAACAGGGAACCCACCGGATATAACAACGCATCGGCTAAGCTTGAATCCTAGGTTCAGACCGGTGAAGCAAAAGAGAAGACCACAGTCCAAGGTAAAGCACACATTCATAAAGGACGAGGTAACCAAACTTCTCAAAATAGGATCCATTCGGGAGGTGAAATATCCTGAATGGTTAGCCAATATAGTTGTAGTGCCTAAAAAGGGAACAAACTTAGAATGTGTGTAGATTATAAGGATTTGAATAAAGCATGCCCCAAAGATTCCTTTCCGCTGCCCAATATTGATCGCATGATCGATGCCACGGCCGACCACGAGATTCTTACTTTTCTCGATGCCTATTCCGGGTATAATCAAATCCAAATGAACCCGGAAGACCATGAAAAGACTTCATTTGTCACCAAGTATGGAACATATTGTTATAATATGATGCCATTCGGGCTAAAAAATACAGGAGCTACTTACCAACGCCTAGTAAATAAAATGTTCGAGGAACAAATAGGTAAATCAATGGAAGTTTATAGTGATAGCATGCTAGTTAGGTCCCTGCGCGCAGAGGACCATTTGACCCATTTGCAGGAAACATTCGAGATTTTAAGGAAATACAACATGAATCTCAACCCCGAGAAATGTGCTTTCGGAGTCGGTTCGGGCAAGTTCCTCGGCTCCATGGTATCAAATCGGGGGATCGAGATTAACTCCGATAAAATTAAGGCCATCGAAGACATCGCCATCGTGAACAACGTTAAAGCTGTACAGAGGCTAACGGGACGGATTACAGCCTTAGGACGATTCATTTCAAGGTCATCAGATCGAAGTCACAATTTTTCTCTCTACTAAAAAAGAAGAACGATTTCGATTGGACCCCGGAATGCCAACATGCATTAGAGGAATTAAAAAGATATCTATCGAGCCCACCATTGCTTCATACTCCAAAAACAGACGAAAAACTTTGCTTGTACTTGGCAGTATCAGATATCGCAGTAAAACGGTGTCCTAGTTTGAGAAGAGCAAGGTACGTAATTTCCCGTTTATTATGTAAGTTGAACCTTAGGAGAAGCAGAACTAGATATCTGCACCTAGAAAAATTGGCACTTGCACTGATAAGCACCTCTAGAAAGTTAAGACCGTACTTTCAATGTCACCCCATATGCGTATTGACCACTTACCCACTCCGTAATATTTTGCACAAGCCCGAACTGTCAGGCCGATTGGCTAAATGGGTCGTCGAACTCAGTGGATACGATATCGAATATCAACCCCTTACGGACATCAAGTCTCAAATTAGGACTTCGTGGCCAATTTCACGTCGACCCTCGTACCCGAAGTTGAAAAAGAACTCTTATTGAAATCTGGTACGTCATCGGGGGTATGGACCCTTTTTACGGACGGGGCTTCGAACGTGAAGGGGTCCGAGCTGAGCATCGTGTTAAAGCCACCCATTGGTAACACTATTAGGCAATCTATCAAAACTACTAGGTTGACTAATAACGAGGCCGAGTATGAGGCCATGATTGCAGGTCTCGAGCTCGCTAAAAGCTTGAGAGCAGAAGTCATTGAAGCCAAGTGTGACTCTTTGTTGGTGGTAAATCAAGTAAACAAAACCTTCGAAGTTCGAGAAGATAGAATGCAAAGGTATTTGGACAAAATGCAGGTCACTTTGCACCATTTCAAAGAATGGACTTTATAGCATGTTCCACGAGAGCAAAACAGTGAGGCTGATGCACTTGCAAATTTGGGATCATCGATCGAGGAAGGTGAGATAAGCTCGGGGACTGTCATTTAACTCTCGGGATCCGTGATCGAAGAGGGTCATGCCGAGATAAATTCTACGAGCTTAACCTGGGATTGGAGAAATAAGTATATTGAATACTTAAAGAATGGGAAGCCCCCATCGGACCCTAAATATTTGAGGGCCCTATGAACCAAAGCTGCTCGATTCACATTAACTGCAGATGGAATGTTATACCAAAGGACATTCGATGGACCATTGGCAGTATGCTTAGGTCCTGGAGACACCGATTACATCCTACGTGAGGTGCACAAGGGCACTTGTGGAAATCACATCGTTGCCGATTCATTAGTCCAAAAAATAATTAGGGCAGGGTATTATTGGATCGAGATGGGCAAAGATGCAAAGGAATTTGTTCGAAAATGTGACAAATGTCAAAGGTTTGCACCAATGATCCATCAGCCCGGAGAGCAACTTCACTCGGTCCTATCCTCATGGCCATTCATGAAATGGGGAATGGATAACGGTGGCCCTCTACCATCGGCCCCAGGAAAAGCTAAGTTCATTTTATTTATGAATCACTATTTCTCTAAATGGGTTAAGCACAGACGTTCGTGAAAGTAAGAGAGAAAGAGGTTATAGACTTTATCTGGGATCATATCGTATATCGATTCGGGATACCCACTGAAATAGTATGTGACAATGGGAAACAGTTTGTCAGCAGCAAAGTGACGAAATTCTTCGAAGAACATACAATAAAAAGGATATTATCAACACTGTATCACCCTAGTGGGAACGGCCAGGCCGAATCAATGAACAAAACTATCATTCAAAACCTAAAGATGAGGTTGAACGACGCTAAGGGAAAATGGAGCAAAATCCTACCCGAAGTCCTTTGGGCATATCGACCAACATCAAAATCCAGTATGTGGGCAACCCCGTTCTCCTTAGTATATGGCTCCAAAGCCTTGATTCCAGTCGAAGTCGGGGAACCCAGTACCAGGTTTTGATATACAATATAAGAATCAAATAACGAGGCTATAAACACTAGTCTCGAATTATCGGATGAGAAACGAGAAGCTGCTCTCGTCCAATTGGCCGCCCAAAAGCAGTGAATCGAAAGATACTATAATCGAAGAACCAAGCTTCGCCATTTTAAACTCGGGGACTTAGTGCTAAGGAATGTCACCGTCAATACCCAGAATCCAAACAAAGGTAAACTAGGACCGAACTGGGAAGGACTGTATCAGGTTCTCGAAAACGTCGGAAAATGATCATACAAGCTCGGTATGATAAATGGCAAACAACTATCAAGCAATTGGAATGTATCGCACCTAAAATGATACTACTGTTAAGGTACGACCCTCCCATATTCGTTTACATTTCGAAACTAATCCCTGTAGGAGTCCGATCAGGAGCTAGGATGGATTCTTCAATACGAAGCCCTAGGTCTGGAAGCATGCGTTGCACTCATTTTCCCTTAGACCGATTTTATCCCAAATGGGTTTTTCGGCAAGATTTTTAATGAGACAACCAATGATCGTGCTATACTTAGAGACAATTCGACAATATCCGAGGTCTCTTTACAATCGACTTCGAATACTGGGGGAATTAGCCCTCAAATATATCAAGTTCTGATGCAAGAAAGTTATTTTGTAACAATAGGGTTCCAATAGGAAAAGTTGTAAGAGCCAAATGGTCAAAAAGAAACATGCTCATGTAGTTGGACCGAGACCTGACGGAAATCGTGAACACATGTATAATGACTTGCAAAGAAAGTTCTCTTCTTTACCGATATCTTATATCTAAGAAAAATTCCTCTATTTCGAGATTCATTATGCAAACTGGATTGAGATAAATCTCCAAATTCGAGCAAGCACTCACTCAACCAATAAGCCTGCAGGATACTACTATTCCGAGTTCGAGCAAGCACTCACTCGACTATTACGCCTACGGGGTACATTACTTCGAGTTCGAAACATTCACTCGACTACTACGCCTACGGGCTACATTACTTCGAGTTCGAAACAGTCACTCGACTAATAAGCCTACGTGCTACTCTTATTCCGAGTTCGAGCAAGAACTCACTCGACCATTAAGCCTACGAGCCACATTACTTCGAGTTCGAAATATTCACTCGACAAATAAGCCTACGGGCTACTCTTATTCCGAGTTAGAGCAAGCACTCACACCACTATTACGCCTACAGGCTAATTTACTTCGAGTTTGAAACATTTACTCGACTACTAAGCCTACGGCATATATTACTTCGATTTCGAAATATTCACTCAACTACTAAGCCTATGGGCTACTCTTATTCCGAGTTCAAGCAAGCACTCACTCGACCATTAAGCCTACGGGCTACATTACTTCCAGTTCTAAATAGTCACTCGACCACTAAGCCTACGGGCTACATTACTTCGAGTTCGAAATAGTCACTCGACCATTAAGCCTACGGGCTACATTACTTCGAGTTTGAAACAGTCACTCGACCATTAAGCCTATGGGCTACATTACTTCATTCGCAACAATCACTCGACCATTACGCCTATGGGATACATTACTTCGAGTTTGAAATATTCACTTGACTAATAAGCATACGGGCTACTCTTATTCCGAGTTCAAGCAAGCACTCACTCGACCATTAAGCCTACGGGCTACATTACTTCCAGTTCTAAATAGTCACTCGACCACTAAGCCTACGGGCTACATTACTTCGAGTTCGAAATAGTCACTCGGCCATTAAGCCTACGGGCTACATTACTTCGAGTTCGAAACAGTCACTCGACCATTACTACATTACTTCGAGTTCGAAACATTCACTCGACTACTAAGCCTACGGGCTATTTTATTTCGAGTTCAAGCAAACACTCACTCGACTATTACGCCTACGGGCCATATTACTTCGAGTTCGAATCACTCACTCGACTAATAAGCCTACGGGCTACATCATACTTCAAGTTTAAACAATCACTCAACTAGACTACTAAGCCTATGGGCTACCTTATTTCAAGCTTGAATAAGCACTCACTCGGTTATAAAGGCTACGAAGTCCAAATTCGATCAAATTGCCTAAATCCTTATGAAAACATTCATAAGGCATGAATAAAATCTTCACAAAATAGGAAACAAAACAACACTTAGCAAGGCTTCAGCATCGACTTACTCTCATCATCGTCATCATCATCATCGAAAACCGCTCTTACTCCCATCATCGTCATCATTATCATCATCGTCATCATTGGAAACCAAGACTTCAGCATCGGCTTCGATTTCTTTAGCTCTTTTTATATCTTCAACGAGATCGAAACCTCGAGCATGGATCTCCTCGAGGGTCTCCCTCCGAGATCAGCACTTAGCAAGTTCAGCGACCCAATCTGCTCGAGTATCGGCGGTCTCGGTTGCCTTGACCCGCGAGTGCATTAGCCTTTGCCTTTTCGACGTTAGATTCGGCCTTGACAAGTTCGTAGGTCAACCGAGGCTCGATATCCTCTATTATTCTTTGTTGAATCGAGCTTTTCTCCTTCATACTGTGAACTTGGTTTTTAACCGATGATAATTGGGATCGAGCTGCTTCTTTCTCTGCAGCAAAGCGATCCATACCTTCTTTCCACTTCAAAGACTCCACTTTTATCTCATTGACCTCCTCACAGAGTTTCCCGATCATCTCAATTTTCTGCTGCAGCTATGAGACCAAAAGATTAACCATCGTTACGGTATCGAGCCCATAGGCCTTTTAAAGTATCATTACCTTCTCGGACAGATCGGTCTGATCTTGGTTAGCCTTGGCCAACTCCGCTTGGAGATCTTTTATTTCCCCTCTCCTTTGCCCTAAGAGGAGCTTAAGGGATTTCCTCTCCTCCGTAACCCATTGAAGGTCGGCCTCATATCGACGCAGCTCGGTTCGAGACCGAGAACATGATTCTCGATGAACTGTCGTGGCCTGCAAAGAAAGAAGAAACGAAGTTAGAAAAGAAAAGAAAACATAAAGGTAATGCCCTATAATTTAAGGCTTACCTGATTCAAAGCCTGTTGCACTCCGTGAAAAAGATCTGATGTGTCACTTGTACCGGTAGCGTCCTCGACACCAATAAACAGGTCACGAAAAGGATCCTCTCCATCATGAGGCATATATAATTCATGGGCCTCCAAAGCTTGGGCTTACCGAATCGCCCCTGCGGAAAAATCAGGGAAGGTGGGCAAGTCTTCGATTTCTACTGCCCCAAGTGAATCACCTGGAGCATTCTTTTCGGTTCGAAGAGATTCGGGGAGAGCCCCTTCAGACATATCCCCCATCTGTTGGCTTCGATGGGGAGCATCTTCGATCTTCAAAAACTCGGGGACTCTGCTCGAATCTTTCTCCGATATATCCTCAGTTCGAGGTGGAGCCTTATGAACCACCATCGATCTAGCTGCCTGTGGAACGTCGGTGGTCTTCTTCGTTCGGGCCGCCAGTGCAGACCCATCATTCTCTTCTTCTTCTTCTTCTTCCCTCTAACGCAGAACTGATTCTACGATCAAATGAATGATATTCTTGTTTGGCTTACGAGTCGTCCTCTTCTTCGGTTTTTGATCTTCGAGGACGAAGGCTCTTTTCCTCTTATTATCTTTCACCGGTTTTGGGACAGAGGCCTCTTCCTCGAGGGCCTCAAAATCGAATCTTTGCCCACACCTACATACGAGAAATTTTATTAAATTGTGTGGAAAACATCTTGTTCGAACTACCAAAAGATACGAGAAAGGTGTTTACCATGATTTTTGGCCTCCCATAGCCCCTTTGAAAAGTCACACTATGAGCGCTCGATCTATGAGGAGGTCAAAACCAGATCACGTACCCAGTTCTTGAGATCGGGCACTACGTAAGGCGTCCGGGGAACCTCTGCATCACAAAAGGGGATTATCAGTGAGAGAGGAAATGAAAGGACAAAATAGTAGGAGATAACAGCAGAATTACACTTACGCTTCATGTTCCACTCCTTGGGAAAAGGCATCTTTTCAGTCTGAATTAGGTCCGAAGTCCTTACTTGAATGAACTTGCCCATCCAGCCTCGATCCTTATCCTCGTTTATATTCAAGAATAGAGCCTTGGTAGCTTGACGTTTGAGTTTTATTAACCCTCTTCGCAAAAGGCGAGGACGGTATAATCGGACAAGATGATCGAGGGTGAAAGGCATCCCCTCGATTTTATTCACAAAATATCGGATCAAAATAATGATCTGGAAAAAGGAAGGATGGATCTGCCCTAGGGTTATTAGGTATTTACAACAAAAAGCTATGATAACAGGGTCGAGGGGATCTAACGTGAAAGGGTAAGTGTACACACTTAAAACCCCTCTCACGTGAGTAATAATATTCTCTTCGGGAGATGGCACTACCACTTCTTTGTTCTCCCAGTTACAATCTTTTTTTATCCGCTCGATATGCCCCCGGGTTATCTATCGAATATATCTCCATACGGGCTCACATCGGCAAGGAACCGATGAACCTTTATTGATTTTGAAATCGGAGGTAAGAACACACGCCGCCAGAACGCACTCCTTAGGCCGTGGATCCACCGGTGTTTTGTCGACGACAGATTGGGAAAAAGAAGTTTTTTCCTTTTTGGGGGATAGTTTTCGATGTCTTTACCATTTTTTAATTTAAAGAAGGTGACAAAGATTTGATGGTTTAGAAGAAAATTTTTGCAGAAAAGAGTCAAAGATCAGCGAATAAACTCAGAATAGGCGAAAAAGAACTTGAAAAATTTTCTGAAGATCGGAGAAGTAAAAGTGATGAATGGTAGACGGAAAGGCTATTTATAGATTGAAACAATGAAGGCTCAATATCAGTAGTGGCCAACCACCATCTGACATACATTAAATGTCTTGAAAAACTAAATCGACAGGGCAGCTATCACGTGCGTCATGATCGATCCCAATGTGAACGCCAGCTTATAATCGAATCGAGCCATTGAGAAATCATATCGTTTCTCACCACATCCTTCCCGAGAAATGTGAGGACTATCTGTATACGGTCGCAATAGATTTCGGCCTTCGTACGATTGATCGGGTTCGAAACATAATGGATCAAAGAAAGACTTTGTAATATCGAGATGGGTTCTGAAGGTGGTACAAACAAGCTTCATATTTCAGGTATAGATCGAACACCGAGTTCGAAGTCATTATCGAGTTCGGGTACGAATCGAACTATGATGAGATGATTTCGAGCTTAAGGGGCAGAGGCCAACCGGGATCGAGTCCGAATCATCACCCGATCCCGAGTCCACATCGAGTTCTAGAAGCAATACCAACCGGCACTGAGGCCGATTGAGCTCGAGCTCACAGACAAGAGCCATTGCGAACACACTAAGGGAGAGAATCTCGTCAGAAATTAGGGAACACTGATTTATCGTGGGTTCTCCACTATGTATTTTTAATTATATCTAAAGTGGATTCTCCGCTATGTATTTTTAATTATATCTAAAGTGGATTCTCCACTATAAAGAGGATGGCTATATTTCTGTAGAGGACTTTTTTTTTTTGGCTTACATTGTAATTCAAGCAGCATAGTCTCCTATATTCAAGCATTATTCTTTTAAGTTTCATTAATTAACTCATTGTGCTTAGTCCTAAAAGGCGTCTTCTTTCCAACCTTATTTATTTTGCGTTCTTTGCAATCCATATTTGATATTTCTATTTATCCCTACGATTTGTATCAAACTATACCACATATCTTTAGAACTACGTACAAATTTAATTCTATCCGTTTTTCAGGTAAACAATAATATTCGGACAAATGATTTGTTGAGGGTATGTGAAGGTCCTTAAAAACCGTTTATGGCCTAGTTAATGAGCACATTTTTAATTTTTTTTAATAAAGAGTGGGCATCAGTCTAACCTCTTCTTCTCACAGCTAGAATGGGTAAGCCATTCCTACAAATTGACTTAAATAAAAAGGAAATATACAGCAAATGTGGGTTTCTCCTATTACAGTTGAAAGCTTTCAAAAATAAGTACTAAATTCAAAACTTAGTGTCACAAAAAAGATTTATTCAACGGGGGTCGAATATGAAGTTGTTCTTTAGCATCCGAATTCTAAAGTTTGGACGACTCCTCACATTATTCTTCAATGTAGCTATAATCTCCTTCGTAAGCTTATAGCCTCAGTGCAAAAGGCATTAATCTTATCATGTTAAACAAGATTGGCTAGAAGGTTTGCTGGAACGAGCACATTAGTCAATGCCTTTATATGAAATTACGGATTATCTTTTTCTTATTGTACAATACACATTCAAAAGAAAAGACAAACAGATTATTGTTCGTCCTAATAATGTGACAATTTATGTTTAATTGCAGTGTAACGTTAAACTACTTTACTTCTCGTGAATTGATAAGACAATACCATTTCGCTGCTTTCCCTCCAAATAAATATCTTGGACTTTTAAGTCTTTTAAATTGAACCGCACTCCTGAATTAGACTTGAGTGAAAATATTTTGTACCTTATTGACAAAAATGACTTCCATTATTTATAGATGGAATTTATTTTCTTTTTAAAAATTCCGACTTTTACTCCATATTACTTTCTTCAATGAACAACAGATGGACATTGCTTTCGACTTTTAGCAATAAAAAGTATCAACTGAACATTTTAATATGTACTCAGTATCACTCCTTTGCCTACTCTTATACTAAACCAAATACTGAAAAATATTTTCGACAAAAAGACATACTTATTACTCATCAGTCATCAACCATATATACCTTTCGTCTCGTAACTCGTCTTCTGCGCTAGCTTGAACATTTTCCTCCCTTTGGAAATTTTTCATTATCATCTATAACTCAGTCTGTGTGCTTGAAGACGAGACAATAATTAAATAATCAAAATGATTAAATTTAACATTTTTAACGTTTATCTTCTCTGGTCTCCTAAAATGGAACAGATTGTGGAGGCAACAAGATATTATTTAAAACGAGAAGAGATGAAATGTACTTTATTTTCTGGATGCACCTCGCTTTTGTTTATGTCACGGCCAAAACGTAAGATGACTCTAAGACTACGACAGATATATTAGAGATAAACATGACAGTGAGAATTAGTTTTAAAATTTTATTATGTTAATTAACCCATACATAGCTGTCAATATAATCGGCCATATCATCACCAAAATCTTCTCTTGGTTGAAAAACATCTTAGGTTCAGTGTATAACCAAATCTGACGTTATTATTTAGAAAATGACAAACTATTAAATAGTAGAACTTAAGCAGAATAGATAGCTAGATCGATTTATTCAAAGACGACATGTAAGAGAGAAGAATCTAGAACAATTTTGAAAACAAGTTAAAATGTGTTTTGGTCATTATTTTTTGATGAATTTTTTATGTTTGTCGTGAATTGTTTTTAATTGGATGTTCCCGAAGGGACGTAGTGAATTTATTGGGAGTTTTACTCAATATTGCCTTCACTCAAAGTAATACCCGGCAAATTATATATATATATATATATATATATATATATATATATACTAGTTTCTGTGAACGTGTTACACGTTAATAATGACACATAAATATTTAATCAATTATAAAATAACAAATTCAATTAATGAGAAAATTGCGTATACATTCAGAAAGAAGAATTTTCATAAAGCAATTCACGTGGAAAAATACAACAATAATTTAAATGTTGGAAATCAATATTATTAGATTACTGTAGTACTTGAATTTAAAATGATTGGTATTATCTAAATGTGCAAAAGTGATCAATTTAATTTAGTTAGATGTATGATATACTCTCTCTGTTTAAAAAAAAATGAACCTATTACCACTATTTAGGGAGTCAAATAAGATTTTATTTGGCCATATTTTTTGTAAATAATTTTTAAATATTTTAAATTGTTTATAATTTTTATTTAATTTATAGTACTTTTTATATAATTTCTAACTTAATTAAAGATTTTATGTCCGAATTCACATAAAATATTAATCAATTTGACTTTCGTACTCCGAAAAGGTTCAAACAAATTAAAATGAAGGAAATATGTACTTATAGTTTTATGCTTTATACTTATGCATTGTAACCATATCTTACCAAAGCCTTATTTATATATACAGTAATGAATGAACTTGAACTTCCCGTTAAAAAGATATTTTGATACATAGAAGGAGGCTGATATTTGGAGCTTAATTTTGAACCTAAAAAAAAAGTAGTCAGCAAGTGATCAACGGTCAAACTTTTTTTCTGGATACTAAATATTTTGGATGGATACATATTTTTTTGTTCTTCTTTTATCTCTCTCACATTGCTATAAAAAGTCTTTTATTGCAAAGGCGGATCTAGTGCAAAGGTTATGGGTTAAAGATACTCGGACGAATAATGTTTAGAATATAAACTCAGATAATAATCTTGTGAGTATCAATTATTTGAGTTAATTAAGATGTGTATACCATCTTTTATATGTTAATTTGATGGTTATATCCAAGTGTGATCAGTATGGCATTGAAACTTGACGTCTATTATAAAATTTAAAAAGAAAATATTATTAATTTACTTTAACAAAACTAACTTACATTAAAGAATATTTCAGCAAGAATAAACTATTGCAAATTGTATTGAAGACTTCTATAGTTACATGAATATCAACATTGTAAAATTAAAGAAGAATAAAACAAAGAGGGGTTAGAGAGGATTTTGCTCGTTACTGTTTATTCCATATATATCATCAGGTATTTATACAATAGCTTTGGTGGCCTCCCTTCACGCAAACACTCTAGAAACCAAAATAGACATATTCTAGGCTGGGCCTGCTATAGGGTAAAGCTTCTAAAACATTTGCTTGAGGCTCCCAAATTTGGGGCCCTATTTTTTTTATATCAAAATAGGTTTATAGGCTGTTTTAGAAAAATAATGAATAGTTTTTACCTTGAAAATTAGATATTTTTTTATAAAAGAAAAGAATAGATGTGTAACTAATTGAAGTGAGCGTAATACTTTTTATAAATGTGAATTTCTTTCAAATCTTTTTTTGTATGAACAAAAAATCTAACAAGTGAAATTATTATATTCCACTTTTTACCCATTTTTTCATCATAATATATGTAGTACTAAATCATATTTTTACACTATTCATTTTCTTTCTTGGTTTGTCCAAGAGTTAATCGCTCGCATAACTTTATACTCTTATATATTCTCTTTCTTGCTTTTTTTTTGAGTTTAAATCTGATAACTTAGTAGGAGTAGTATTATTCGAAAACCCACATAGTTTAAAAGTACTATTGATATCATATATCGTGCATTCTTTTTTGTTTTTTCCTGAAATTTCAAGCATTTTGTGCTATTGAAGGAGCAAAAAAATATCTTGAAATCAAGTCATCATTTTTCTTGAATTAAATTCTATTATTATAACTTTCAAGTATTATTATTCATCTCATTTTATTCTTACTTCATAGTTATATATTGTCTTTTATGCATATATTAAAATTTAAATATGCCACGAAAAATATGAATCAAGTTGTTCAAAACTAAAATAAAAGAGTTAAAAACTATTTTAATATTGTCCAAAATATTTTTAGGAGAGATTGATTATAAAAAGTTATTAGTAATTTTGTATCTCGGAATATTAGAAAAATAGAATTCTATATATATATATGTGTGTGTGTGTGTGTGATTTTTTTTAATAAAAAATAAAGTTTAGGGTCTCTTATCAACATTGGCTTTAGGCCACAAATATTGTTAAGCCGCCGCTGATTCTAGGATATAGTTTACACGATTATACATGAACTCCATTGCACAATAAAAACTATAACTATATACAACAACAACAACAACCCAGTATAATTTCACTAGTGGGTCTGGAGAGGGTAGTGTGTACGCAGACATTACCCCTACCCTGGGGTAGAGAGGTCTAGAGAGGGTAGTGTGTACGCAGACCTTACCCCTACCCTGGGATAGAGATGTTGTTTCCAATAGAAACTCGGCTCCCTCCCTCCAAGAACGTAACTCCCCACCTTGCTCTTGGAGTGACTCGAACTCACAACCTCTTGATTGAAAAGTGGAGGGTGTTCACCACCAGAGCAACTCACTCTTGTCACAACAAAAAATATATACTTACATATAATGACATAATAGGTTTTCTCGTGTAACTCAAAATTGAAAGCTCTGACTCAAAGTTTGACCCAAAATCTAAAACCATATATATCCAAGGCTCAAGCTTGCTCACGTGTGGAGCTCTGTGCTTTTGGTGATATAAACTCATATTTTCGCCGTTTCAATTTATGTGAACTTACTTCCGTTTTATTCCGTGACAAAAATAATAATCTCTTTTCATATTTGAAAAGAATTTATCTTTATGCAATGATTTATAGTCATACAATTTATATGTATCTCATTTCACCCGTGCAAGTTCAAAAATCTTTTTTTTTTCTTAAACTCCGTGTCCAATCAAATAAGTTCACGTAAATTGAAACCGATGAAGCAACATTTACAAATTTATCACAAGACCTGCAATTAAGCTAGACTAATGAAGTATTTAAATTTTATAATGTAATTATGATTTCGTTTTGGAATTAGGAAACTTTTAGTCCGACTATTATTTTAAATTGCTTTGAATTGGCCGACTTTTTAGAAACAATAGAAGTCGTTGACTAATTAAATTCCGAAAAATCAGCCAAATAGGTTTAGTCTTAAGATTCCATTTTAGTTGAATTTAAATTCCTAAGTATTAGGAAAAATCTCAAATATTGGAGTACCATTTTATCCAATATGAAAATATTTTTCGGAAGAAATAAATTAGCTTTCAAAGGATATAATAATCGCTCAACATTTAATAACCAACTTATTTGAGTTGTAGTTAATGTCTGATTGTAGTTATAATAATATCGATAATTATAAGTTAATATAATAACATCAATATATATATATATATATATATATATATAAATAAATGGATATTTTACCATCACGCCTCGTCTACAAAATAATGAAAAGAAGAAAAAAATCTTAGAGCAAGTGGATGTCATGGAGAGGGATGGAATCTGGAGGCTTCAAATTAATCAAATTTAGGAGTGGATATTAAGTTCTATTTTGGAAAACTCCATCGTTTTTCAAATTTGAAATATTGCAAACTGAGACCTGTTTGAAATAGTGTTATAACCCAACGATGATTTTCTTGTTACCTAAGAAATTTTGTGTCCGATTTATTTAAAACTTCATATTTAGTTTAGTGTTTTTTTAACCAATATAACCAATTGATTTATGATAAGTTTATCGAAATTTTAAGACTATTTTAGTCTCTCAATATATATATATATATATATATATATATATATATATATATATATATATATATATATATATATATATGATCGTGCGTTGCACGAGAATGTGTACTAACAACAGTTAACTTTTGATTGTATATGTATACAGTATGAAATCAATTGCTTAAATAAATAAAAAAATATAATTTATTAGACAAACCATATCATAAATAGTGTTTTGACATAATATAGAGAACAAATTAAAACTAAATATTCTGGAGTCACAAAGTTATGTGATTGAAATTGTAAATAACTTAACAAATGCACTATTATTTACTATTTTATGTGAAGTTATGATTTACTTTAGTTAAGCCTTTAGGCATATGACGTTTAACATATATCTCAAGATAAAAATATATTGATAATGGAGAAAACTAAGCTTAAAAGTCATTTAGTTATCATTGTCTTTCATGGCACTTTTTTTTTTGTTGGATGTTTTTCTGTTTCAATTATTATACATTTTTATATCTAAAAATTTTAAATTCTTAGCCACACATTGAAAACACATTTCTTTTATTATACAGAAGAAATCATATTATACAAAAATTATCGCTAGGAAATTATTCAACCCTTATTCTTATCATTCCATTCAAACCAATCGTCATAGAGAACCTTGAGATGTGACTTAGTATATCTATTTTTTAAAGTGATTGATTTATTAGGAGTAGTCACCAATTGAGATTTAGCGTCTTTAAGTTGCAAATTGACATATAAATATATATATATATATATATATATATATATATATATATATATATATATATATATATATATATATTAAAAGATTGCCATAACTACCAAACCAAACGTCTATCCTTGTTGTTGACTTGTAAATATTTCTTTTAAACTATTTATCTTAGATATAGAGTGAAAACTCATTGATAATTTATTCGAAGGAATAAAATTCATTCTGTTAGGCAAACATTCATATTTAAATCTATTCATGCTTACTATGCAACTCTAAAGTCTGTATGTGCAGGTGTTGATACTTTTGCCAATCAATATTTTGTGTTTTAACATTTGTACTTTTATAATATTTTATATATATATGATTAGAATTTGTATAGTATAATTCTATACAAATATAATATAGCTAGTATAGTATAAATCAACGTTGTTTATCTAATGAAAGTTTATTCAATTCATAATTATTTCCAACGTTACCAATTTGTAGTTGTATTGGAAGTTCTAGATATTGGTAGAGTAGGAATTTGCTGTCGGATATGGAGTTTTAATCCGAAAAGAATTCCATTCTTGGGGTAATATTTGGAATATTACAATTAAATTCATATTTAACTCAAAATTTTAAGGGCATAAAAGTCTATCAAAGTTTCGAGGATATTTTAGTCGTTCAACATTTAACATAAATTATTCGTGTTTTTATAATAATAAAGAAATATAGATATAGATAGATATAGATAGATAGATATAGATAGATAGATAGATAATATGGTAAAAGATGGTACCAACTGTTCTTATCTATGTAAAATTGGTATATATAGGGCGCTTTAGAATTATTAATAATGAGTAGGACACCTTGATTGGTATTAGAATTCCATACAAATTCATATTAGGAATTTACTGTTACAATTCTAATCTACGGGCAATTATCTTATTTGACGATAAAATTAAAATTTTGGAGGATTTTGATATATCAACATTGTATCCATGCATGGTAAAAGATTTGACAACACTGAAAATGTTTTTGCAAATAATTGAACTAAAATTCGACAACAAAATTAAAACTCATGAAAACCTATCAATTGCATGCACAAAAAGATGATAATGAAAGAGTAAAAAGCACATGTTTTCGGGTCTCATTCCGATTTCAAAGAAAAATACACTAACTTTGAGAAGTTACTGAGTTTTGTTAACTTCTTTCTGCAGCACCACACTTTAAAACTAATATTCATTAAAGAGTTAACAGATGACCTTTAAGTCTAAATCCCATTGAACGAAGAAAATTATTTTCACTCAAATACTAATACCGAAATATGAAATATTTTAGAGTTCCAGTGCAATAGGAATTAGAGTTCGTATTCATAGTTCATATTTTGTGCTCTTATTCAAGTTCAATAAGGAATGCATTATAGAGTTCATTTTCATGGTTTGAATTTAATAATAAAAAAAAGGAGTAAAACATTCTTAATCAGCAATTTTAGACACACACACCATAAAGTTATAGGATTCTACTCAAATAACATTATTAAATTTTACAATTCTATCCAATGCCAAATATAAAAATCCATCAATACTTAGGACTATTTTGGTACATCGACTTTGTGTTCAAACTTTTATAATAATATAGATATAGATAGATAATAGTCATATTTGACTAGTACCGTCAAAAGGGGAACATTTTTTGCCAAGACCGGTCCCTTTAGGGGATACGCCGTGCAAATGTTTGGGCTTTTATTGGGCCAAACCCATGTTATAACTTTGGGGAACTTCTTGAAAACCAATTTTAGTGGGCTCTTTCATGCAGGCGCCCTAAGGTTCTACCGTACTAAAGTGGATCTTAAATTTGGGCTACTTAGTATATGAGCTATCTTGTAGAAGTGAAAAGTGAAAATTATATATATTCACTCAAAGAATACGTAGGCTATCTTCTACGAGTAAAAAGGTTAAAATAGCACGGTCTAGCCAGTTTTCACACTGATTATTCAAAAATAGCCGGCGTTTGCCAAGTCATTGAAAAATAGTTACTATTTTGCTGTAACAGAGACCGGTCCAGCATAATATACTGGAGTTCGGTGCACCTGTGTATGAACTTCCAGCATATTATGCTGGATCGGTATACTTTGCGGGCTCCAATATAATATACTGGAGTTCCAGCAAAGTATACTGGAACTCCAGTATGTTATACTGGAGTTCCAATATATTATACTGGAATTCCAGTATATTATGCTGGAGTATTTTTCGGATATTGAACCGTATTTTCATTCAAATTTATCTTTACATAAAAAATGACTAAATTTCGATAACTTTTGAAAGTGTGGTTATTTTTGAATAACCACTTATAAATCTGACTATTGTTTTGAATTTCTCCCAGTAAAAAGTGAAACTTACGAGTACATAAAGTTTCATTAGCCAGAAATTCAGTATAAACTTCTTTTACATAATTTTGACTTATTTCTAAGAGCTTTAAACCAAAATTGTCCCTTTATATTTTGGGATAGATCTAAATTAGTCTTGAGCATCTATCATTCTTTAAGTTTGCTCAAATTGAGCAAATACTCCATGTAACGAAAGACTGAAAACGGTAGTAACAAATTTCACAGCTCCTTCACAACAAATAGCCTTTGCTGTGTTTTTGTTTTTGTTTTTCCTTCTAATATCGTCACTTAATGCCTGGATATATGTCCCAACAAAACATTTCGGCGGCCCTCAAGATATATATATACTTCTTGTACTGTCGCATTCGCAAATTTTGTTTATTGTTACACACAAGGACTTCTAAACATAACACGTGTTCCCTCAGCAACAACATCAGCGTTAACATGACAATGACCATTTCTATACGTGTCCGCTTTACTATATATTTAACATCTCCTAATAATACTCAAATTCCATTTCACCAACTTCAGTCACTTCACAAAATTGACTAGTTTTCCTAGTACACCCGACCCAATCAGTCAATTAATTGTGAGAATGGCAAACATGGTAAATCCTCCGAGGTCAGTGGATCCTCTAGTTGTCGGAAAGGTGATCGGAGATGTTCTCGACATGTTTGTTCCGGTGATTGAATTTACCGTCGAATATGGTTCCAAAAAACAAATATCTAATGGAGTTGAAATAAAACCGGCTGCAGCTGCACAAAGGCCTAGAGTTCATATCCAGGGTTCTCGTGACTCTAATAATCTTTACACCCTTGTAAGTCTGCCTACTAGTACCTCCTTATTCAGTCCCAAATATTACATTATTTTAGCGAAGTGAGATTAATTAATTGTTGCCTTTTATTTTAATTAAAAGAGTATTTTAGGAAAACATGCCATTGAATAATAAATAAGTGCAATTTAGTTAAACAACTCTTATTATTAATGTTTTTAATAATAAATAAGAATTATTTTAATCAAATAACTCTTATCAAAGCGACAAGTAAATAGTACTAGACGGAGTAAACAGAATTCTTCGTACAAATTAAGGTCAATATTTTTAATGAAGTTGAACAACCATTAAAAATTATGAAACCGTTTGATTTTATAGTAATGGTGTCATTTTTTTTATCTGTCGACTGAGTTTAATTTGGATAGAATTTTGTCGTTTATGAATGTAAACATATATGAGCAGTGATTATTACTTTATTAGGGAGAAAATTCGAAGAGGACTTATTGTTGTATCCGCTACTGGATTTTTCGCAGGTAATGGCTGATCCAGATGCTCCTAGTCCCAGTGAACCGACTTTTAGAGAATGGCTCCATTGGTAATTTAATTTGTTTTATTTTCTCCTTCAACTGCACATGCAAATTTTCCACTTGTTTAAGTTATTTCAACTGGCCATCCTTTTTATCTCGATCTATGCACTAATAAGGTAGAGATTTTTTACACAGTTAGTTTAGTTTTAACTTGTGATAATAATTTACTTATGGTTACCAATTAATGTTTATCAAAAATTTACATAAAATTACCTAACAAGTGACACTTGAACTTATCTTTGTTTTCGTACTACATCTTGCTACTTCTAAATACGAAAGCAGAAAGAACCTGCATGGTTTTGATATTGAAGTAGAGATGATAATAAGTTGTTTAATTTATATGATGTGGTACTATTTCTTGCAGGATTGTCACGGATATTCCAGAGGGAGGAGATGCCTCCGAAGGTAACTCAATACTTACAATTACGACGAATACGGCTTAATTATATAGTATACATTAAAATCTATATACATATACCGAAAGTGTAATGATTTCCTTTCCATTGGTACAACGTAAGATGTTTTACATCATTGGTGTAGTTTATAATCTATAATGCTCTTTCTATGAAGTTGCTAATGAATATTGCTTTCTTCTTATAGAAGTTCACCTATAAGGTGTCTGATAATGTAAATATTTTAGAGTCTATCAGTACATAAAACGTAATTAAACTTTAGCATTATTTCTTCATGTGATGGGGTTGCAGGAAGGGAGGTTATGGAATATATGGGAGCTCAGCCACCAACAGGGATACATCGATACGTGTTTACTTTGTTTAGGCAGACGGAGGCGGAGCAAGTGCCCCATAAACCACCAGAAAGGCGTGCTAATTTCAACACTCGCAAGTTTGCAAGCGACAATGGACTCGGTTTTCCTGTGGCTGCCCTCTACTTTAATTCACACAAGGAACATGCTGCTGCAAACAAGAAACGTTAGCTAGCTACAAATCACTACCCTCTCTACACTATGTATTTATCATGTTGCTATAGGTTACATATATGTGAATATATAGCTATGTAATTTTTTAGCTTGTGCTTGTTAGCGAAGTACTCTTTCTATGTATAGCTGTGTTCACTATGAATATACATGTAATGTTTTATTATATGACTTGCTTCTCTCTTGACTCATGATTGTAACGCATCTGTTTTTTATACAATGCAAAGAAACTAGTGTTTAAATTTGTATAAAAAGAACTTGGGTTTGGAGTCGCAACAAGTAGCAATTGAATTTATAAATTGATCAATGAATGTTGTTGCGGACACACCAATATTGTTAGGGGAGTATAAATCGTAGCAATTAAATTATGGACATCTACAGAGGACCCTAACGAAGCATGTACAATGAATATTGAATATACGTTGTCATGGCATTGTGTGTGTTCAATCTGCCACTTGCGATCTTTGCTTTTCATCTTCAGATATATACATAACCAATTGTTGACGAGTGACAAGGATCTTAACCTAATCAATGTCTACTCATCCTTTCTTTGTCGAAAAATGTACTATATCCCATTCCCTGGCAGTATGTAGCATGAACCTGCAACATCTATGAGATTGCATAATCAGTTCTGAAAAAGCATATTAAAAACTGTAGTCTTTGTACAGTCTTCTACCAAGTTTCCTAAACTTACTATTGCACAAGTAAATAGATCATCTCTCAAGAGGACGGCTTAGTATGCACGAGGTCGCGAATCTCTGCAATTGCATTGCTGATTCCACAAACAGCCATTTTCTTCACCTGCTAAACGCATTATAAGAGGTATATTAATCCAATCCTCATGGGATTGTACCATACACGAAAATGACATAAGGTTTTCAAACATGAGATCTACTTTGGACTAGTAAGCTGGCATATGTAAAAAAAAAAAACGGATGTAGGAGCATTTTTCTTTTGAATTGTAAAGCTAGATCTAGGACCAGAAGTACAAACATTTACACACATTTTTCTCAAACAAAATGCTTTTTGCTACTAAACATGAAAGCTAACAGAGGTCTCAGACAAGCATAACGTCAAACAATGCCAATGTTCGGGTTTCTACATTATAGCAGTTTGAACCTGGGGTTTTAGCAACTAAAACAAAGAGTGTTGTGAAACTTGCCTCCAGCACTTTTCCCCTGGCTTTGTGGTGCTCAGGAAGTAGATGAATTTCATCAATTATGTGGATACATTCAGCAACATTTTCAGGCGAGATGAAGTCCAGAACAACATTGATGCATGACTGTAGACAGTGAATAGAATCTTATGTCAGTTATTATGCGCTAAAAGAAACAAAGCGCCCAGATACAAATATACATATGAGACTAGATTCAGTTGAGCTGGTAATATACACACATGCAATCAATGTTAGGCTGGTCTAAGGCTCTTCTAGACAGAAGAGCTAATGGTAACTATGGCACAGCTCACAGCATGTTTTAATCAGAATATGGAAAAGTAAAACTGTCGCAAAATTGGATATGGTGAGAACTGATTTAAAATAGTCACCTAACATACTTTCTGATTTCTTTTTCTCTCTGGATAAGTAATTTGCAATGAGATGTTCACAAATAGTAATATAAAATTTGTAATCATGGTCTTACGTGCCAATAACTTCAACTAACAGTTACCATCAATCACTGCCGTCAATGAAGAGAAGCTTAGAAAAGTGCCAAGGCTCGTTTGCTCTTAAGTGTAAACGCACAACAAAGCATGGGCTTGAGTGAAGAAAGTCGCAAAGGAAGAAATATGCTTGTAATGCAAGAGAAAATAACTATACAAATAATATATGGATAACAGAATTGAAAATTTACAATAAAGTGAAATATATAGTAAAAATAACGTAAATCAAGTTCAAAACCATAATTTATGATTCAGATGCAAAGATGCATTTTAAATTGTAGGTTTAGGTACGCTGGCTTAATTTCTTATATTGGATTTCTAATTTCCTATTCCTAATCGCTCGATCAAAAGTTTCCTATTCCTAATCGTGAAAATTGATATATCAATTTGCCAACTATACAAGTATATATATTGTTTGGTGTCATCCTATTCAAGATAGAGCCCATGGGTAAAGAAGCGCACACCATAGCGCCTTGGTGTCTGCACTGACGTGCCACCAAAGCAAGGCAAAGCGCCCAACCTGCTTTGCACCTAGTTTCAGGGCCTAAGCGTTCCTCATCCGATCCTTTAAAAACACTGCCACCAATAAGCTTCTGTTAATAATTTTGCAAATTAAAGAGAAATCTACTTCCTTATAAAGAAGTTACAAAGCGGAAGAGTCACCTTAAACGAACCATCATTTGAATATCGTGGGATCTATTCAATTGATCCAGATAGTGTTTGCTTATAATTATCTCCAAGTCTGACATTTCCTATGTATTTATTTATCCATGACTGACCAGAAAAATTCTAAAGAAGATATAGTAACATACTGTCCTTGGTCAATGGATTCTTCTTTCTGTTTTCTGACTAATTCATGGGGTTAAAACAAGAATTTGCAGTTCTTAATTCTATGTATCCAATATAGTAAACATCTACATGAGCAGTGAGGAAATCGTGTTTGTGGGAAGATGTATGAAGGTCATCACTATAAAGGATACCTTAAGTTGTTTGACTTGATATGGACATCCAGCAGGGATGAGAATCGCTTCTCCAAGATGCTGTTCAAAAGTCCAAGGTTGAATGTCTAAAACGTAATAACATTAAGAATTAGTACTAATTTAATCCAAACGATAAAAGATAAAATAAGACAAAGCAAATATACCAAATTCCTCCTTAAGCCTCAATTTGTGGAATGCATCAAAGAAGAAACTTCGATCAAGAATTGGGTGAATAACCTGCAGCAGGTACATGCCAAAGATATGAAGATTAAGTTAATTTTTATCACCATACTCTCATCTTTACCATGAAACTCTTGGTACAAAGGGCTTTACTTGTTTGGAATAACCAGGCGTGGAGGTGAACTCGCTAGAATGCCTTCTGAGGTACTCTAGAAGCTTTGGGACATCTTGTCTGCGGAAAACGTCCCACTGAGCACCTGAGGGTTTTGCTTCTTTCTTTACACTATCGACATCTTCAAAAAGATAATCACTGTCTGAATCTTCAGATCTTTCAACAGATCCAGAGCAGAACAGTGAGACATCAGACTCAAATTCTGAGTCATTTTCATTGTCACTGGAGATATTGCCATCTTGGTCTCCATACCTTTGACCATTTAGTGAGTCAGCAGAGTAGAAAGGTCGTTTAGCAATACCATCAGGCAAGTGGCCGCCAGCTCCATCCTGCAGACAGGATTCTTCTGTATCTCCACTATGCAGGGATGATTTTCCTTTCTGATCACTTGAGTAGCTGGTAGATTCCTTGTGATCTTGAGGCTTCTTATTTTTCATTAAACATTTTATTTTTCTTATTTGTTCCTTGGAAATGGGAACATCGGTAGCACATGCAAGAATATTAACCTGAGCAAAACCAAAGTAATATGAATCAAAATTTCAGTTGTCATCTCACATGCTAGATCAATCTTTATTTCGGACTGCAAGAGGAAATCACATTTAGAACTCTATTGAATGTCATAAGACATGGATCGTTCCAGTCTACTAAAATTTCCCTTTTTCATGCTACCTATGTTGCCGGGACTCTCCGAAACAGCTGTCGCACCTGTGTAGGATCCTCCAAAAATGCACTACTTCTGGAGGATCCGACACACACCCATCGATATTTTTGGAGAGTCCGAGCAACATAGCATGCTACATGTAACTGAAGAGGTTGGGAAGGGGGGGGGGGCAGGATGGCTGAATCACTAAAAGTTTCTATGAACTTTTCCATGCTATATTAGTGCATCTTGTACGATTACTAGCTAGTAGCTTCACAGAAGCAGAGATGTGTTTCATCTTTCAAAAATTAGCAGTCACAGAGAAGATATAATAGATAGGATGGTCTCAATGTTCAATTGCATGCAGCCAAGATAAGTAAACAAACCAAAAAAAATAGATAATAGCAGATAATTAGGCCTACCACATCATAAGATTCACAACATAGTTTAGTGACAAATTCTGCTTGCGATACTTCTTCAGGTCCACCATAGGAAATATAGATTGAAGGTCCCAAATCTATTTCTGGCATTTCCGGTGGCAGTTTAACTGCTAGATTTAGAAGACCAGATTTTGGATTCATATACTCTTGAAGTGGCAAAGCCCTCAAGACCTCCGCATAGTGAGCAGGAAACTGTTCTTTGAATAGATGGGAAGAAAGCCATGCTCTAAACTTTACCATATCGCGCTGCATTGTTGCATGTGTTTGCCATTCAAGTGACCCCATAAATATCTGCTTTCTAGCTATTTCAACCTACAAACTGCAGATTATCAGGCCATGATATTCTTTTTATATAAATATGTACACTTTCAGAGACTACTACATTTAAAAAAGAAAAATGTAGAAAATCAATGAGGATAAGAAAAAAGTATAACATCATCAATTTAAATGATTCCTTACAAAGCACTAGTACAATACAAAATAATTCCTTTAAAAAGATGCTGTAGCTTAATTTTTACTCTATATATCTTTTGCCTTTTTATTTGTTAATTAGTAATTACATAGCATGAGAATTAAATTAAGTATTATACTATTATTTTTCTCTTCCTTTTCTGTTTTTAAAAATGGTGAGAATGCAGGGTGGAAGACTAATACAAATTAGATATATAGATGATAGATCCATCATAGTACTAAACTACTAATCCACCACCCCACCCCACCCCAAAAAAAAAAAAAACTTTCTAAATTTTACATGACACTATCATTTTTGGTCTGTTCCAAATAGATTGACACCTTTTATTTTTGGGAACTCTTTAATCTTAACATTACCGTTTTGCCGTCAATTACATGCTCTTAGAGGAGTTGGCAGGGCATGCCGAAGACAATCAGACTGTTAGGAACTTTTGTATGTCATATATATTTAGCTCATGCATCAAAGCCTTTCTTGCTTTTTTCTTAAAATTCATGTCCAGCCAAACGCTACCATATAAATGAAACATAGAAAGTAGTCCTTACTGTCCTAAACTGAAGAGAAAAGTCCATAGACAGCTAAGTTCTTCAGATCGTCTACCTTTATTAATATCAACCAAGAAAAACATACTTAACAGATAAGAATATCTAGGGGAAGAGAACAAATAAGATTGTGCAGCCGATAAAAACAAAATAAGATTGTGCAGCTTCGTTTCAGACTCCAGCTTTTTCATAATTAGAATTATTTAAAGGAGAAGCGCAGTTCTCATCTACATGAATTTAGTCCATGCATCCTTCTAATTTATAATTAAGAGTTAGATGACTATAGCACCCAAGGGTTGGCCAAGCATTCAATGAAGTGGGTGAAAACCATGGAAGGACTAGGGTTCAAAATCCCAACAAAGAAAGAAACGGTAGGTGATTTTCTTCCCGTTTGTCTAAGCCTTGGGGCAAAGTTACCTTGTACCTGTATTGGTAGGAGGTAGTAGATAGTCGGTGGAATAGTAGAGGTACAAGAAAGCACTCGGACACCTCCGTTATTACAAAAATAAAATAAAAAGGTCAGACTATAGCCTATCCCAGCCGTTCTTCCCGTTCTGGAGAGAGAGAGATAGAGCAAATTTGTTGTTCTGATAGATCTGATAGAGATTTGCCTTTCTACCCCAACTGATATCAACCTTATAAACATAACTTTGTCAATTGCATCCTAAAATATTGTAATTTAGAGGTTAAGTTCTAGTCAAGGGTGATGATGAAAGAAAATTCTTGTCAACGGCCCGGAGGACATAGAGCATTTTATCAGAGATCTAGAGAAGAAAGCATAAAGTACCTACCTCACACCAGTCCGAGTGATTTTGTGCCTTAGCTGCTTCTTTATCTCGGGAACATTTTGACCTTTTCTCAAGGTAAGTGCAGAACATAACAACAGGATCCCAAGACAAATCAGGAGAATTTCGAAGCACATTTCGTACTATAATAGGATGAGCTTCACCCCAGTGTTTCTGAAAGTGTTCAAGGTTTTCTTCACGGAGATTCTTTATAGACGGACAATACAGGAACTTGTCCCGCGAATCTTGTCTCTCAGCCACTTTAATGAATGAATCAAAAACAGCATCTTTGTGATCGCTTCCCCTGCATAATGAGCAAGATGAAAAAATGTGTTCCGCGTTCTGAAAGTTGTAGCTGCATAATATTGCTTCAGCACTGATTTCCAGTTCCTTGATCCAAGCGTAGGGAAATACACATCTTAATTCCAGGATGCTATTACTACAACCGCCGTATTCTGCAGGGGGACAAGATATACTTCCATCAGCACAAGCTTGCAAGTAATGTATCCCCGAGAAACTTTGCCTTGAGGTGCTAGTATGCTTCATCCTTGATGTTCGCTCAAAGTTAGAAGAACAAGCTTGTTCTTCATTAGAACCATTGGATTTGCAATCTTCAGCTAAGCTTCCACGACGGGACTCCCAACAACAATGTAAGCAAAGGCTATATGAACACTCAGAGCAGATTCTGTGGTAATCCAGAATGGAGGTTTTGCAGTTACTACTGCTCAGAATTAAAATAGCATGGATAAGACAGGCAGCAGGTTTAATATCCTTCACAACCAAACTTTTCAGGAGCAGTCAACTTACCAGCTATATAATTTTCCTTCTCCTGCTGAAGCCTGCTGAACCTGAATGTCAGGTTGCTGCTTTCCTATAAAATGTAAAATATGAGTAGATGTCTCAAACTTGGAAAAATAAACAAATCCCAGAGTGTCAAGTAATAACAGTACCCGATATCTTTGCTTCTATCTCCACTTCAATTCTCTGCTCTTCATTTATTTTTTCCAGTACAGGAAGAAGCAGGTGGACCAGATGATAAAGTAGCTGGACTTTTTGAACCTTCCTTTTATGCCTACAGAATTCCTGGTACAGTTTTGTTCATAAACAAGAGAATCAGAATTAGATAAGTACATACAATGGCTCAAATTCAGTTTCACGTTTGTCAGACCTTATGACTGGAGGGCTTCAATTCATTCCTTTTGCAGATCCGACAGCTACAGGCTCCACGGCAAACAGGACATGCCCCTCTAATTTCTTGCTTCTCCAAATACCTAAAACAGATCAAACATCAGAACTTTCACGTAACAAGTTGTTCTTGTTACATATCCACATTTCATCTGAACCTAACAACATTTTAGCAAGCAACTGGCCTGCTTCCAGTTCAGTTTGCAGCTGGATTGGCATCACTTGCAGGCTGCAGCTCCTGCCACCATAGGGGCACAGCTTTAGGCATTTTTGGAATATAACTTCAAGGTACCATTCCTCCACACATCAAAAACCGATCGTGTCTTGTTTCCCTCGACATCAGTAACAACACTTTCCACAGGGGATTTGCCAAAAGACTTGGCTCATTTGCAGAGGTTGATTAATTGATGTCAAAAGCAATAACTTCACAGGTGCCATTCCATCAATTTTAAGTTCGTTAATGAACCTTCATTCTGTGTGCCTTTCGATGAACCAATATTCTGGAAAGCTGAAAATTTACTTGAAGGAAAGTTCCGTCAAGAACTCGGTAATCTTCAGCTAAGCTTGAAAAAATGTAGGTAACTGTTAACTTATTCTTACGTACAGAGGCGGATCCAGGATTTAAATCCTATGGGTTCAATTTTAAGGTTTTTAACATTGAACCCGTTATATTTTTAAAGTTATGGGTTCATATCTACTATTTTTGCAATTTTAATGAATTTTTACATACAAATTTTTACTCCGCGTCGAAAGTTATGAGTTCAGTTGAACCCGTACATAGTATACTACATCCGCCTCTGCCTGTACTATAAACATCCCCCCTCCCAGTCAATTACTATCTTTTACCGGTTCTCATTTGGTTATAGGGAGAGAAACATCCACAAACATTTACATCCCACGACTTTCCACTACCCCCCCCCTTATACAGTTCCTTTTTTCCTATGCTTTTTCTTCTCTAACAGAAAAGACTTTCCAAACACAAGCTGTTCAAATCACCTGAAGTGGCAGGACACAGCAGCATAGCAGAAGCAATAAGAAAAATACAGCTCACCGTCTTGTCAAATGTCAAGGACATCCTAAATAGTCCTTTTTCATTTCTTACGAAATTCATAGTTCTAAGATCCATGCCAACAGGTTAAAGTCATTAACATCCTAACTGAATGTCGTCCTAATTTGAGAGTATCAGATGCAGCCAATAACAATTATTCTACCCACTTATAGCTAGTTGTAAGCTCCTTGAGAAAAGGTTAAAGTCAATGAACAATCTAGCTGAAGATAGTTCAATTTTTAAGTACCAGAATCAAAGGCAGATGGTATAACCTGCCCGCGAATGTATTTAACACTAAAACAATGGTTTCAATACAAATACTTCTGTATACAGGAGAATTGTGAGAAAACAGGTAATCATACATAAATATAAGTAAATTAGTTCAAAAACTAAGGAAAGCAAAAGATCAAACCTTTCTTTAATACAATCCAGACAGAAGAATTGTTTCTTACACCTCGAACACTTGATCAGAACCCGGTAGCTGCTTCTTCTACACCAATGACACTTCCTCCTGTTTACTCTACTTAAATTCTTCCCGTTCTTAGCAAATGGCACGGCCTAATCACCAAAAAGGCACCCCACATTCATTACAGCAGTTATCATGTATGCACAACAATAACAATTTGAAAGAATATCAGTTTTTGGAACTAAAATAAAAGCTCACACGAAAAAAGAAATAACCTGCATTGTACTAATTGGAAGGGGTTCAATATTTTTTGATCGGAAACGCCTTAACGAAAAGGGGCTAGAGCTCGAATCCACGCCTAATTTTATGTCTAAAACAGAACCTGCATTGCTGAAATTCTCCGCGGGTGTAGGAGGAATAGCCATTACAGCATTAGGGAATTCTCTCATCAATTCAGCACTATCATTCTTTGATTCTTTATCTTTTTTCTTCTCTAATTGTCGCTTCAAGAAAACCCGAATCAACTCTAACGGCAAATCCCCTCTTTTAAGTTCCATTCTCCTCAAAGCTTCATCTAATGCCTCTGAAACACAGGGTTTAGGCTTGAGGGGTTTCTTCTTCTTCTTTAATATTCTCAACCCAATTTCAAGAGACCCTTTTGAATTCTGAATCTTGGGCTTCTTCTTGTTTTTCGTATTTCTCATGATTTTCAGCGACTCCGGTACCTTCTGCTTCTTATTCCTGTGACGGCCTTGAATATAGTGAATTTCACAAAGCTTTTTCCCTTCCACTACCCGCCGTTTGCACCGCCATTGCCGTCCGTCCGTTCTGTTACACCGGAGATCGTCCGGCAGCGCACCGTTTTCCGCCATTTGGGTGTCTCTATTTTCCAAGAAAATCCAAAACTTTCTCAGAAAAATCGAATCTTGGAAGTACAAAATGTTGAGGGAGTTTCTGCGACTAGGGTTTAGTGCGTGACTTTTTTTGTATGTGTGTGTGTTTAATGAGATATTGATAGACAGATAGTGTGTACTTTGTGCGTGGAGTGATGGAAAAAAAGAGTCCTAATTTGTCTTGGAAGTTTCAATTGAATCACAAGTGGAATCTATTTGACACTGCATCATCCAATAATGACTTCTGTAGTTTTATATATATACTGTATAGATGTGTGCATCTGATCAGTCCCACACAATCAGGAACTCCCAAATTCAGACTGTGTAGCTTAGCAGTGAATGAATCAGAAAATTTTTGAATTGCATTTTGATGAGATATGGCAAAATTCAGAGAGACTCTGTTTGTCTGTGAATGAATTTTTCTTTTTTTGTTCAATGAGATAATGTGTTCGATTGCATTTTCTTGATTCATTTATATTTTTTCATTGTTTGAGATTGAGACGTAGTTGTTGTTCTGTTCGGTTGAGGGATAGAAATGATTTTTGTATTTGAATAAGAATGTTGCATAGATCATATTGTTATCAAAATGATATTTTTCTCTTTTTCACTTTTTGGCAGAGAATACATTAATAGGGTTGGTTGGATCGTTGGGATATCAAGATTCTTAGGAAAGTTTCTAATAAGCAGCTTAAAACATGATGTGGTAGTTTGGATATCAGATAGCAGTTGGTACGTTCAAATAATGTACTTGATCATAGTTTGGATTTTTGGTACCGCCCTGTTCAAGTAGTAGTACTAAGATTCAACAATTTGGAAGTGTGATTTTGTGCATTTTCAGCAGCAAAAATGGCTTGGCATCAAGTGTAAGTTTTGGTCTGGATTTTTTGTGTATTGATTACTTTTTCTATTCCTGTTGACATTTCCCGACCCCAAAATTTCTGAATCTGCTACTTATCTGTAGACTGTAGTTAAGGTTGTGGCTGAAGAGGCAACTATTAAAATTTGTTTGGTACGGAGATAAATTACCAACATTTAAGAGAATTTAAGTCAATTTATTAAAAAGAGATGGTCTTGGAAAACAGACTCAGTTATATATATATATATATATATTCTGATGTTGAGTTTTTTCTGTTGGTCAATTCCGGGATATCAGAAGATAGCAATTTTTGTTAATGTTGGTACCCTTACTCTTCAAGCAAAATATTAAGACAAAGACATTACCAAAACTAGTGCTACTTGTACAGTATATTTGTCAAATGAATATGGATTAATTGTCCTTCAGAAAAAAGCTATAGGTTGTCATTTCCAAGAGTGGAATTGAAAACTGCGATCTGCATATTCAAATTGGTTGCATTTTGCCACTTCAATTTTTTTTTCTTTTTTTGGTTGATGTTGGTAGTATAAGCTGTTCAAGTAAATATTAGACATATATCAAAGAACCAGAGCGCAAGTTATATATAGGATCTTTGTTAAATGAGCATGGATCAATGTAAGAAGACAAACACGAAATTGATCAAACTATATAAAGTAAGGATTTATACAAGAAGTGTTTCGAAGCATTGTGAAACCTTCCACAAATTCAAAAACTGAAAAATCTTGAAATCAGTTATGAGACTTCATCAACCTGCACACAATGATGTTCTACAAAATGCTGACTATTTGCTTTTCACTTGCCTTCCACATATTTAATATGTCCATATATTGATCAAGTGATGCATATTAAATACGTAAAGAGCGGAGCGGACAAAGTACTTCCAATTTATAGTAGAATAGACTACCAAGAGAATATTATGCACTTTCTTTTTTTTAATTTTCCATTAATTGCTGATCCGTTACGATAATATCAGAAGCGAGAGTGTAGGTTGTATCCATATCTTTTTTCTTTCTTTTCCTATGGTTGTTTACTTATTACGCTAAAAGTTAAGCTACTACGTAGATAAATAATTGAAGGAGATTTTGTTTCCTGCATAAATTCTTGCTTGGTCCTTAGTTTTTGAACAATGAGTAATATGGTAGCCATTACTATGAAAGAAATTTAACAATGAAATTAAAATTGACATGACACAATCCCTGATTAAGAGTATGATGTGTCTGGCTTTAATTTACTTCTCTCGGTCACCACCCACCTCCCTTAAGGGCGAAAGAATATTAATATTTATATCAGAAACTGCTTTTAGTTTTATCTTCTCAGAGTTACTTGTGAAAAAAGACAAGGTAAAACTCTTCTTGAAGGGCAATCGATCCATGGTCATTTGATAAAGATCCTATAGGAAGTAGTCAAGTAGGGACGGGTGAGTCTAATATTTGCTTGAAAATCTTGTACTAACATAACAACGACGACGACAACAACAACAAGAAGTTCTATCGAAGTAGAATGCTACGAATTTTGACTAGCTATGTAGTTCCATTCATCATCATGCAAATTATTATTTTTATGCTAAGAAATTCTTTCATTATTTCAGTTACTTCTTGAGAGGTTACAATTGCCGCGAACAAAGATATTAATGATGAGGAGGGCTTTTTTCATTATGCTATTAATACTTGATCTACCATGCATACATTCTGTCATACTACGGGAATTATATATGTAGTCCATTGCCAATTCTTCACTATCAGCATATCTGACTTTTGAATCACACTTTCCTACTCCAATATATTCCAGATGTGATCAATATCAGTATTTTACATAGAGAAGGAAAAAAAAAATGTACAGTGACTTTTTTTCAACTAAATACCAAGGAAATAATGAAAAGGACTTTAAAAGCTCTCAGATTTACGAAATAATTATGAAGTGCATGAGAAGTCATTGATGTAAAGAATTTTGAATTAGGAGAAATGAGAAGAGCTCATCAATATTTTCCTCAAAATGAAGATGTGTCTACAGATTTTTGCATGAAAGAGTTGGTGTAGAAAGAAAGGAAGGTAACTTCTGCATTTTGCTTCACGAAGGCCGAGCATAAGATCTACGCAGTCTTACCCCTATTCCCGGAAGGGCCGATAGACCCTCGGCTGGAGAGCGACCGAAAAAGAACATGTAAGAAGGCTAGGCAACAATTTTTTTTTTTTTTTTCTGGCAACAAATTGAGACCAACAGAAAAATATGGAAAAATATATTTGAGTTTTTTTTCCTTTATCGAAAAGAGTTTTAATTTGCATGAATATTCTATAGGGTCTTGCATATGCGAGGAGGCTAGCCGGATAGGCAAGTCATGAGTGGACTTTTTAATGACCATTTTTCTTTAAAATTAAAGCCCGATGATTCCATTTGATGCAGAATAAAGCAGCAAGACTTTTGGTTCAAGTCTGGGATGAGCTAAATATGAATGAAAACCCTTAAAAGTAGGAGATATTACACATTAATAATTTTTATGGTGTTTCAAAGTTAATGGGCACTATAGTTCCATATTTATATATACAGCTAGAGAAACTAAAGTTTAGATAAGATGTTAGATATCCTAGGTCTTGCCATGTTCATGTGTTGACAAGCTGCGGAAAAAAAGAAATTTAGTTTGATGAAAGCATTTATACTAGTAGTCTCGATGTTGCAAAATTATGGAAAATGTTATTTGTTTATAAATATATTATATTATGGATATCCATTTAGTAATCTGTTGTAAATAAGCTTCCTAAAGAAGTTTATCCATATTGGACTTCGCCGTAAATATGTTTATATATTTAGTACTCTATTGGAAATAAGCCTCTTGAAGAAACTTATCACCACAGCACTCCGTTGTGGATAAATATTACTTATGTAGAAGATTATCTATAACCGGTACAATAACAACTTACAAGAAGCTTACACACCAGCTTGCAGTAGGAGTTTACAAGAAGCTTGCAGTAGCAGCTTACACAGCAGTTTGTAGTAGCAGCTTACACACCAGCTTCTTTTCTTCTATAAATAGAAGAGATTTTAATGCATTATGTACATGAGTTTGAAATTGAATAATATATCAATCTCTCTTTATACTTGCCTTCGATTTATTTACTTTATAATTTTTATTTTATAACACGTTATCAGCACGAGACTCTATCATTTTGAGCACTTACTTCGAATTAATTTCCATTTCAGTATTCATCTCCGATATAAGACGACACTCTTATGTCTGTGGTTAGATCTTGTTCATTCCGAGCATCATAAGGCAGATTATATCCTTGATGTGGTGAGTTTTTCTTCTTGGCAGTAGTGATATAGATATCACTTACATCTGGAGTGGCCAAATCTGCGTAAATTAGTTTGAGTCTTTTTCTTATATTTTAATATCTTTATCATCGCTTACTTAGTTATATGTTACGTATACAATAGCTATTTTGGTATTTGTTTTCATCCTAATTATCTTAATAAAGGATTATAAAGTGAATAACATTCTTAGATCCACTTAAACTCCAGCAGATATTTTATTGTAACTAAATTTTGTTAACCACCATAAGTGGTATATGCCTATGACCACTAAAAGTGATAATTTAGGCTTTCTACGGTTACAATCAGAAGTTAAGATAGAGAAATATTCTCTATATTACATGCACGCATCGATTTGATCTTGAAGTAGTAAATATTTTAAAAGAGGTTGAAGCATCACAATTTGATGTGATTAATGTGCGTTCAGATAATTATGTTCGCTTTTCTAATGGATGAGAATTTTTGATAAACATTATTCCATTCCCTGAAGTGAATGTGATAATATTAATAAAGTCGTAAATATGAACGCACTCTTGATATAAATAGATTATAATTCACCTCCAGAAGAGCTAATATGATTGAGAGAATATATACTCAATATTTCATATTTTAAATTTGCTCCTGAAGAAGTAACACAAATCTCCTCCTGAAGTAGGAAAATATTATGAAGGGGTGTTTTCTTGTGCTTAAATAATTGTTTTATATTATTTATTTGATTATATTTTTTTTCATGATACCAGAAGTGTCTGAGCAATATTTGATAGTACAAAATATATCGACAACTCCTAAAGAGCTAGCTGTTTGTCTAGAAGACACATGACAATAGTAGTGTCCGATAAATATTAGATTGTGGATAATAAATAAAGGCTCTCGAATAGTTTATATACAAATATGTCATTCATATTATATGATTATGGTTAAAACATATGTTGTAGTAAACCTGAAGTTTACTGATACAAATGATTGAGAGATTAAAAATCTTCATATTTCCACAATCATAGGGAGTAAAATAATATGTATGTGAGAAGTGACCCGCCTTATTCTTCAATTTGTACTATATCATGTATCACAGTAAACCAGAAGTTTACTAATGCAAAAGCAGTCACAGTAAATCAAAAGTTTTATAGAGGCAAAAGTAGCTACAGTAAATCAGGAATTCGCTGATATAAAAGTAGCCACAGTAAATTAGAAGTTTACTAGTACAAAAGTTTATGCCATAGTAAACTAGAAGTTTACTAAGAGATAGCACATGCTATGATAAACTTGAAGTTTTCATTTGCCATTTTTATATGAGTTATTTGAGAACTCAGATAAGCATATACTGAAGAACTAGAAGATTCTTCAAAAATTCGCTTGTGTTGCTTGTTCTCATAATAAATTGATTATACCAGCTAAAGTTGGGACTAAGACCCCTAAATTCTGGAATATATAAAAGGTGAATATGGGCTCATTCACCTATTATGTGAACCACTTATAGATGCATATATGATATGGTTACATGTGTGTTTATTGTCAACCTGTAGTTCGTCATTTGAAATTGCTTTTCTCAATTAAGAGCATAATTTTCAGATTATGAAATCAAGATAGTTCATCTTGATGATGCTGGTTTATATCCAAGCTAGTATGAATACCTCTCATTAATGGTTAAACTATTGCTTATGAGAACAAAGCATCATGTGTTGGTCTAAGATTTTCTAAATTGCATACAACAGCACTTGTATGCATCAGACCAACAAAATATGATAAGTCCTCCCCTCACAATTGGTTTAGGATTAGAAACCAAATATTTTTACTATCTAATAACTTTTGATGTGTGGTATATGATTAATTTCTCTACCACAATGCACAAAGATAGGTTTCCTAAAGAAGATAGGGGATATGTGTTAGTTTTTCTAACATTTGGGGAATGGAATAAACAGCTGAAAAATATGCTACATGAATCAAATTATCATTAATATGATCCTCACTTAGCAGATAATTCAAGTCAAATGCCAGAATCATTTGCTGATCCAAAATTAAATATCATACTTCAGCTGCAAATGCTTCTATTAAAATTAAAGTCCCTGAAAGATAAAGTTTACTGCACGCATAAAGTGTAGTAAACCGGTCGGTTCCAAAGGTAACAATCCTTGAAAATTAATAGGAAAAATTAATCAAAATGATCATAATGAGGAGGAAATGAGCTTTAGAAGAGCCCACGACATAACATTTCATGAAACTCCAGAAGAAGTTCAGGTACCTGAAAATAAAGAAAGTGATAAGATCTCAACAAGTTATGTCGCTTAGGAACCGATACAAAATGATCGTCGACGATGTATTTGATACAATATTCACAATATTGTAAAAGATTGTGAGGATCAGACATGTAGTCCAGACACCTGAAGATGTCATTCCATCTAAATGCAAGTCATAACCTATATGACTCATTTTATTAAGTCTATATGAAGATCCCTGGAGGATTTAAAATGCTTGGAGCATATAGTTGAAAGTATCGTGAAATGTACTCAATCTGATTACAAAGATCTTTGTACGGTTTAAATCAATCTGGGCGCATGTGATATAATCGCCTCAGTGCATATTTGTTGAAAGAACGTTACACAAATGATGTTATTTGTCCGTGTATTTTTATAAAGAAAATGGCATCAGAATTTGTTATACTTGCAATTTATGTTGATGACATAAATCTTGTTGGAACTCCAGAAGAGTTCCAAAAGGCAATTGAATATCTTAAGAAAGAATTTGATATGATAGATCTTGGAAAGACAAAAATTTATCTTGGTCTGTAAATTAAACATTTAGCAGATGAAATCTTTATCCATTAATCTGCCTATACAAAAAGGGTCTTAAAACTCTTTTACATGGACAAAGCGTACCCATTGAGTACACCAATGGTTATTCGATCACTTGAAGTGAATAAGGATATGTTCCGACCTCCAGAAGAGGATGAGGAACTTCTTGGTCCTAAAATACCTTATCTTAGTGCAATTGGTGCACTTATGTATCTTGCTAATGCTGCAAGGCCTGACATAGCATTTTCTGTTAATTTACTAGCAAGATATAGCTCTTCTCTTACACTGAGACATTGGAACGGGATTAAGCATATATTGTAATATTTAAAGGGAACTCATGATATGGGTTTATTTTATTCTAATAAAGGTAGTGCAGATCTTGTTGGTTATATAGATTCAGGTTATTTATCTGATCCGCATAAAGCTCGATCTCAAACGGGGTACGTGTTTACATATGGAGGTATTGTCATATCATGGCGCTCTGCAAATCAATCTATTGTTGCTACTTCTTCAAATCATGCTGAGATAACAGCTATTCATGAAACAAGTAGGGAATGTGTATGGTTGAGATCAGTGATTCATTTTATTCAAGGAAAATATGGTTTGGAATGGGATAAAAGATCCACAATTTTATACGAAGACAATGTTGCATGCATAGTCAAATTAAAGGGAGGATTTATAAAAGGAGATAGAACGAAGCACATTTTACCAAAAATATTCTACACACATGATCTTCAGAAAAATGGTGACATTGATGTACAACAAATCTGCTCAAGTGACAATCCAACATATTTATTCACTAAATCTTTACCAACTTCAACTTTTGAGAAGATGGTATACAAGATTGGAATGCAGAGACATATTATTTGAAACAAAGTTTTCATCAGGGGGAGTAAAATACGTGTTGTACTCTTTTTACCTTACTAAGGTTTTTCCCACAGGGTTTTCCTTATAAGGTTTTTAATTATGCAGCTAGCAATGCGTATTACTAGATATGTATACTCTTTTTCTTTCACTAGAATTTTTTTTCACGGGGTTTTTCCTAGTAAGATTTTAATGGGGCACATTATCTTTTAATGAACATACAAGGGGGAGTTGTATGTATGTATGTCCATTTAGTACTCAGTTGTAAAGAAGTTTCCTCAAGAAGCTTATCCATATTGGACTCCGCCGTAAATATGTTTATATATTTAGTACTCTATTGAAAATATGTCTCCTGAAGAAGCTTATCATTTCGGCACTCCGTTGTGGATAAATATTACTATAGTAGAAGATTATCTATAACTAGTACAATAACAGCTTACAAGAAGCTTACACAACAGCTTGCAGTAGAAGCTTACAAACAACTTATACAGTCGCTTGCAGTAGCAACTTACACAACAGCTTGTAGTATCATGATGGTAGGCTATAATCCCGTATTTTAGTCTCTTATTGCACTCTAATTCACTGCACTTTACTTATGTTGAGCTTTAATTAGGCGTGTTTTGCACTTATTGTGTGTTTTATGCTATGTAGGAGTGATTCCGAGCTATGTAGATGTTGTGGTATGAATTCATGCTATTTTTGAGTTTTGAAGTATGAGTAAAAGCCCAAGGATTAAGTCGGGATCGAGTTCGGGGATCAACGGATGATAGTGGAATGAAACGAAGAATCTAGTAGGCATATTGCGCATTGTCAAGTAAAACGTACATAACGTTTCGCTCGAAACTCCGTTTGGACTCCACAATATATCTTTCGAAAGATATTTAAAAGGAATACAACTTTCATGTTTTACACTTTCCCAAATTCCCAACTTATACAACCCAGGTGCGCGACCAAGTGCGCGCACTTGGGGCAGAATGGTGTGCAAAGTGAGCGACCAGGTGCGCGATCGCGCATATCCTGTCCGGGAAAATCCCTATTTCGCTAAGAAAGGGTATTTTCGTCCGGAATTTATTTTGGGGACGAATTAAATACCCCCAAATACCATTTTTGACACATATTTGGACAGATTTCGACCTAGGGAAGCCAAGGAGGAGTTTGAAGAACACAAGCACAAGGATTTCATCATTCATTCCTCACTCACGATCCGGGTTTGGATTGTATTTATGTCTTCCTCTACTTTTATTTCATTTGTGAAGAGCTTTTCCATGTCTATGGAGTAGAACCTTTTGGGTTTTGATGGATTTGGTGTATTGATGGTTGTTTGTGGATTATAACTCTATTTTTATGTATTTGAATTGATTTTTAGAAGATTTAATTGTTGTATCTATATTAACTTGTTCTTGTAATCGAAAGAGGCATAACTTGTGATATATTTGTACTATATTATTGGTTGAGTTCATAGATTCTTCTAAGCAATCGAAAGAGGCTAGTTGAATCATTGATTAAACCTAGTTAGGAGGATAATCGAAAGAGGTTCTCCTAAAGACCAATCCATTTCGAATTCTTGCATATCTTCACTGAGCTTAAATTGGTTCATATTGTGAGGTTGAGACTTAATCGAGAGAGAAGTTTTTACTAAACAATTGTACTGATAATTAAGTGAATTCGAGAGACTCACTTGAACATTAAAAGTGAATTATCTAGGGTTAGATCTCGAACAATTATCTTGCACATATCCTATCAACCCATATTTTCTCCCAATGATAACTTCATTGCTTACCTTTGTTGTGATTGTCATGAGTCAATAGCTTTAGATTCTTAGTTAATTGTAGTTATAAATCATATATATCTCCATTGTTGATCCTCTTGGATAGCAATCTATCTTCAAACTACGAGAACATTATTTAACTCCAATCCCTATGGACACGATATTATAATATACTATCTTTGACTAGCGAGTACAATTTAAGTGTGTGTTTTGCGCTCGTCATAGCAGCTTACACAACAGCATGCAGTAGCAGCTTCCTTTCTTCTACAAATAGAAGAAATTTCAGTTCATTATGTACATGAGTTTGAAGTTGAATAATATATCAATCTCTCTCTATACTTGTCTTCGATTTATTTACTTTACAATTTTTATTTTATAGCATATTTGACATTGTCTTTGAATAATAAATTCCCTAAATGATGTTGGATGGCCTTTTTTAGACCACTATTTATATTTTGACCATGTTAAAAAAGTTTTAATAAATAGCTTCGAGTCAGAATTTTAAAGCATGCTTGCCAGAATTTTGAAGCAACATAAATTATGACAATCGCCATAATTTAAAAGCACCAGAAATTTTCACGATTGTCAAAATTTCCAGGTAGAATGCTGATCGGGATTTGTGATAAAATCTTGACGATCATCATAATTGCTGAAATTCTGCCCAACTTGCTTTAAAATTATAGCAATCGAGAAAATTCTATCCAACATGTTTTAAAATTCTAGCATCTGATTTTTATTTCAATACTTCTATTACTGGGGGTCAAAAAATCAATAGTGGCACAAAAATATTTTTGTCATTCTTTATGCGCCAAAGAATAACATACCATCAACATCATGCCCAATCAGTCAGACCACAAAATGAAGTGAAATGGATAAAACCCATTTTCTCTAAACGAGAAGAAAAGAGAGACTTATTTTACAAGTATAAAACCTCCAGCTTAGACTTCATAAATCTTTCGTCGTTCTATACCAAATGTGTGATAAGACAATAAGTAATGATAGAGTTAGGTCAACTAGGTGAACAACAGGACTATTAGGCTAGAAAAAATATTTCAGACCCAACTTTTACACCAATTGCATTAGTTTATCATAACTAAGTGGTAGATTGAGTCATTGAGGTAATAATATATTAGTTAACTATGCTTGGTGACAGAGCCTACATGAAAAACTATCAATTCATTATAATTATTTGCTGATGTTAGGCCCATAACATTGTTCCAGTTATTTATTGAGGAAGTGAAGTTAAAAAAAGTAGCAAATAGATGAACTTGAACATTGAGGTGTTGTTTATAGATATGTAGAACAAGTTTTTGAACAATTTAATAATATATGTAGTATGTAGAATGAAATAGTATCTAAATCTTACCCGCCTTGCATGACTTGTGAACATGGCAAGTTTTGCTCATCTCACAGAACTTGGTCAAAATGTTCTGCCCCGTCCAGCAATATTATGCGAGAAAATCACCCAAACTGTCACTCTATAAACTTTTCCAATCAAAAATAGCCCAAAATAAAACATCTACTAAAAAAGGCCGAAATGTCATTTTGGGCCGAAATAGTTTCAATTAATGTTAGTTTTTTTGTATCCATTATTTTTGTAGTATAGACACCGAGTTTTCACTCTCTCTCTCTCTCTCTCTCTCTCTCTCTCTCTCTATATATATATATATATATATATATATATATATATATGCGATTTTTTGCTAAATTGAACCAAAATTGCTGAAATTGACGACAAAACAAGAAACATTTGCGGTTATTTTCTTATGATTCCAAGTAATTTAAAGTACAAAATCTCTTGTTTTGAATATTTTTCGAATTGCATGTGTTTTTGGAGAAGCGATGTTGCTTTTTTTAAAAGGGTTTTGCGACTGAATTGTTTAGTTAGAGTTCATCGTATGTATCTGTTATATACGATTTTATTAGTTTTGGTCGAGTTTTGTATCAATTTTTTCACAAAATTTTATAACCGTTTGTTCATATATATATATATATATATATTTTTAAAATCTCATTGAACCTAGTTTCAATTGTGAAACAGAGCAATATGACAAGGCAAACTCGTTCGATGAGTTCATCACCTTATTCAAAGTCGGCTTCAATTAAAAAATCGAGCAACATGAGAAGAGAAACTAGGCCGATGAGTTTATCTCCTCATTCAACCCCGGTTTTAGTTGAGAAATCGATTGATGAACGAAATATAGGAAGACAAAATTATTCTGACAGTGTTAAAGTGTTAGAATCTCGAAAGGATGTTGTTAGACAATCTGAGAAAAAGAAGAGCAAAAGGGTTAGAGTGGATGATGTTGAAGGTAAGAGAAAACGTGTCATGGAGGACGAAGTGAATTTGGGTGTCAAATAAAAAAAATGTAAGGTTCAAAAGGCAGATAAAGTTAAAATTCCTGATAAAATTTATAAGGTACATACAATTTCAGTTATATTTTTTTCTATTGTTGAATCATCTTTTAAAATTGGATTTAGTTTGTATTTATTTATTTTTAATTCGTGTCATTTATTTGTAGTCTTAAAAGCTCTATATTCCAATTGGTGAGCCTTTTCCTGTTACTCATTGGACATCATACACTAATGTGGACATCATATCAGTTTTACAGTCAAAGCTGACTGATGTCCAGCTTCTGATGTTTAGGAAAAGTTGTTTTGGCTATTTCCTTGATTTACCCTGAGTTGCTATCTAGACACAACTTATTCGTTCTTTAATGTTTAGGGAGTTAGTTCAAGATAAGTGTGATCAATTTTATGTGAAATTGAATGACGAATGTGTTTTACGTTTTGGTCTTCAGGAATTTGGTGTCGTAAGTGGTTTAAACTGTTGTGGAAATGAACATGTGGAGGGTAACTTCAGTGGACCCAATATGTTGGTGGATATTTATTTTTCTGGTTTTGAAGCGGTGTCAAAGAAGTCACTTATTGATTGTTTTGAGAAGAAGAAATGACAGTCTGATGAAGACGGAGTTAAGATTGTAACCTTTTATTTCATAAATAAATTTCTAATGTCCACTTAGGCTCTCAGAAGATATTTATAAGTAAACGTGATTTCCATCTTGTCTACAGTGGTGGGTATGTGTCCTTTCCTTGGGGTAAGATTGCATTTCGAGTTTTAATGAAATCGGTGAGGGACATGTTGAGGGAAAAGTCTGAGTTTTATAGGATTGGTGGATTTCCTCTTGCACTGCAGGTGTGGTTCTATGAATGTTGCCCCGTAATTGATCAAAAGTTTGTTGTTCGCGTTGGAGACCATACACCACGTATATTGAATTGGAAAATGACAAACATGCCAACACGTGAGGACTTCTCTACTGATTTCTTCAATAGCACATGGAATAAGGCACTGGCTTTTGTATTTATGGGTTATATATATATGATATACTGTAATTCATTGTGATACATAAGATATACAGTTTTTATATATCTTTGATACATCTAGGACTAAAGCACTTTTTGTTACATTTGCAATTTAAAAATATTTCTCCTACAACTGAAGAGCTAAGGAGATTTACTTTGCCTGTTGAACTTAGCGATGAGTATCAAAAATATTTGACATCGTGTAATAGGGGAAAACTTCCTATTGATGATAGTGATGATTTTGTCACGCCACCCCCGAAACAGATTAAGGAGCATGTCCCACCAAAAAAGGCGTCGGGTGTCTAACCTGTTAATTATGACCGTGAGTTACAGAAGTTGAAAGCTGATGTTAAAAAAGTTTGTATCGGTTTTTTATATATATATTTTTTGAAAGTTTTGTTAAAAATATATATTCAAAGTCTATTATTTTTCTTATTTGTTTCCTTTTGTAGCTCCATAAGCAGTTAAAGTCCTTCATGGAATATGTTTCTGATAAATTCAAGGAAGTCTTTGAGTTGATAAATTTCAAGGTATGTGTTTCTTTTCCATTGTGCATTTCCTTTTATTTTTTTAGTTAACTTATTGTATCCTTTTTAAAAAAAAATAGTTTGGTGCAAGCGAAGACAAATATGGTGCACATCCAGAGGAAGACACCAGTGGTCGTCAAGATAATAATAATTTGTGAGCAATATGAAGTTTGGTGGCAATGAAGATGTTGACATGGATGGTTGTAAGGTGTGTTTAGTTTTGCATTCTGCACTTTTCTTTGTTATTTTTGATCATTCGATTCTTTTTTAAAAAAAATAGGTCGGTGGAAGTGAAGGCAAAGATGATCCACATTTTCAAAGAGATACCAGTGCGCATCATTGTAACAACATTGTGCTCGATGCAACAGATCAGTTAGGTGTCAATATCATAGAAGAAACTTCTGGTGTGAAAGTTAACATGTTTGCTGCTAAAGTAACTTTCACACCAGATGCAGCGCATGTTGGCGCTATTAGTGAGATTGAAGATGAGGCGGCAAGGGAGCTAGAGGCAGAATCTGAGAAAGAAAAGGTTCCCGAATCTCAAAATGTCGTTGTTTGTGTGACTGCAAGTGTTGATAAGGCGGCATGGGAGATGAAGAAACAATCTGAGAAAGAGGTTCCTGAATCTCAGATTGTTCTGTACCAACCTGAATTACTTCCTGAAGTTTTGCCTCAAATGGAAAAAAGAAAGAGATATCCTGTAAAGGTCGTGCAGTCTTCGTTCATTACTGTATTTGATTCACGATCCAATACTGGTGTTGTTGCAGCGAAAGAAAAAAAGCAAATTTAGTCTATTAAGCATCCTTTTTAAAGCAAAATCGGAACTAACGTTAACATCTCTTTGTTGAATATATTTGTTGCGTGGGTCAAAGAAGGGAAGTCGAGAAAAAAGTATGTTTCCAACTTGTGAGTTTTGTTCAGTTTTATATTTTAATATATTGTCATTTGTAGCATTATTTTATATCAAATCACTGTATCTCTTTTGTGTATATTTGTTACCATGAATGAAATTTACCCGAACCATGTTAGTGAACTCGATCGTGCTTATGATCTTGGGGTATATCATGTTAAAGACAAAAAATGGTTTTACACTTTGGCATATAATGGTCAGCCTTTGGATGACTCGGTATGTAAGAAGTTACTTTTTATAGTTTTTTTTAATTTTAGCCATTGTACGCATGATCAGGACTCTTAAGCTAGAACAGATTATTAATTGCTATCTTGCCTGGCACAAGAGAAGTAATGAGAATTCATTTTTCTTTGTTTTCTGTGAATTTGGTTTGAAAAATCATAGCTGCTTAAAGCTTACAAGCCTTCAGTGTTTTGTTTCTACGCATTGATATTTTGTTCTATTATTTGAGGAAGAAGGGGAAGTATGACAAATACCTACCTATAACATTCACCACCACAGATTGGTACTTCGACGAGAAAATTAATGAGTTGTGGCAGATGTATATTGATACAAATGGAGATAGTGAAGTATGCAATCCGAAATATGTCATTGCAGAGTATATTCAGGGATATGTCATGGATGCCAATGTTCCATGGCACACTGTTGAGCACGTCTTAATTCCAATTAATGTTGCGGAACAATGGTATTGGATAATGGTTGTGATGTCCTTCAAGGATTGGTGCATTTATGTGTATGACTCTATGCGCGGTGGAGCTGCTCATCAAGCCAAAGTTCATTACATAATGTGCAAGTATTATGTGTTGCTACCTCATTTTTTCGTGCACACACATTTCTATTTAAACAAAAAAGATATCAATTGGCGCACTAGTGTCTACAAATCAAAGGACTTGATTACTGTCATGACCCAAAATCCCACCACAGGCATCGTGATGGCACTCAGTCTCTAAGACTAGGTAAGCCAATTTTAATAACAATTCTGTAACGACCCGACCGGTTGTTTTGAGAATTAGATCCCCGATCCCCTAATATCTGTTTTCCCCACATTTGTTTCTGTTTTGGAGATTTTCTGGAGTTATTGGTTATAAAATTCGGGGAGTTTTGGGATGCTTAGTCCCTAGTTGTGAGTTTAAGCCTTAAAAACTATACCATAGTCGGAACTATGTGAAGACAGATCCGGAATACAATTGCGTCAACTCCGTTAGCTCCGTTGAGTGATTTTGATCTTAGGAGCGCGTCCGAAATATATTTTGGAGGTCTGTAGTAGATTTAGGCTTGAATTGGCAAAAGTTAGTTTTTCGGCGATTTCGGCCGATAGTGGAAATTTTGATATCGAGCTCGGAATGGAATTCCGAAAGTGGTTGTAGGTTTGTAGTGTCATTTGTGACCTGTGTGTAAAATTTGAGGTCATTCGAACTAGATTTGATGTGGTTCAGCGTTGTTTGTAGAATTTAGAAAATTCTAAATTCTTAGGCTTGAATCTGTGCTTAATTCATGATTTTGGTGTTGTTCAATGTGGTTTGAAGGCTCGACTAAGTTCGTATGGTGTTATAGGATTGATTGGTAGGTTTGGTTGAGGTTCTGGGGGCCTCGGGTGTATTTCAGATGGTTAACAAAATGAAATTGGACTTAGGAAAATCTGGTGCTTTTGTTGGTTATGGTGTTTCGCACCTGCAGAAGGGAGGCCGCAGGTGCGGAGGGAGTGTGCAGATTCGGAACTGGTGGGGTTGGTGATGGAGCGCAGGTGCGCAAGTTTGACCGTACCTGCGAGCCCGCAAGTGCGAAGCGTGGGCGCAGGTGCAGAGCCCGGCTGCTTTAATGAAATGCACAGATACGATGTTTGGACCGCAGGTGCGAGGATCGCTGGGCAGAAAAGGAGATTTCGAGGATTTGAAATTTCATAACACAAAATTCGATTTAGAGCTTGGTGGGAGACGATTTCTCGAGGGATTTTGAAGGAGAACTATTGGGTAACTAACTCTAACTCTATTTTGATCATAATACATTAATCTATTGTTGTTTTCCTCGTCTAATTAAGGAATTTGAGGGTAGAAGTTTGAAATTGGGGGAAAAGGTTCCCCAATTGAAAATCTGAGATTTGAATGGGAATTTGACGCCGTATTTAGATGATTTTTATTCGAGTGAACTCGTGAGTGAATGGGTGCTCATAATTTGTAATTTTTACCCAATTCCAAGACGTGGGCCCGGGGAGACGTTTTGGGTTTTTCCTAATTTCACGCTTTAACTTCGAATTAATTAGTTAAATTAGTTACTTGTAGTTATATTTACATTATGCAATTAATTTGAATAGATTCAGGCCATTTGGAGTCGGATACTCGTGGCAAGAACGTGATATCAAGTTGATTTGATCGGTCGAGGTAAGTGGCTTGCCTAATCTTGTGTTGGGGACTTTTCCCTTAGGATATTTGATATTAATTGATGTGTAGGCACAGTGTACGTGAGGTGACGAGTACGTACATGGGCTATTATTGCAAAAATCTTATTTTTCCTTTCTAAAACATAAACTGTTTTCCCTATTTAATTGCACTAATACGTTTAATTGTTTAGCTTAGATTAGAGAAGCATGCTTACGTGTTTTAACTGGCTATTTGACGTTCTGTGCGCCATGCTTAGTTAAGTCCCTACTTTCCTTATCTGTGTTCAGTGTAAATTGTATAACTCGATGCCATACCTGTCATTTCATCTTGCGTTGTATATTTAAATTGGGACTATGGACATATTCTGGGAGATCCCCCTGTATTGCATATTCATTCGGAACTACGAGACGGTATCCCGAGAAATTCCCCATTGTGTTTACCTTGTTCTGAGCCGAGGGCTCCCTTAACTGTTAAATTTTTGAGAATTTCTTTAATTGTGTTACCGTAAATTTTAGTTATATCTTTTACTGTTTAATTTATTATATTTACTCCGGTAGGGCCTTGACCTGATCTCGTCACTACTCGATCGAGGTTAGGCTTGGCACTTACTGGGTACCATTGTGGTGTACTCATGCCCTTTCCTGCACATGTTTTCGTGTGTAGATCCAGGTGCGAGCTATCAGCCTCGGGGTTAGTGCGTGCTGTTGATTCTAGGAGACTTCAAGGTACTTCTGCTTGCGTCTGCCGACCCTCGGAGTCCCCTTCTACTCCCTCGCCTAGAGATTTTCCTTATTATCTTCACACTTTTGTATAGAGCTACATAGATTATAGCAGCTTGTGACTTAGTGATATTCCGGGTCTTGGAAAATTATTTTGTATATGCCGAGTGGTACTAGTTTTGGTTATTCACAATATGTTGTTTATCTTTAAAATGTTGTATTTTATTTATATTTTTTGTAATATTAGGCTTACCTAATCGTAAAGACTAGGTGCCGTCACGACACCTAATGGAGGATTAATTTGGGTCGTGACAAATTCAAGCCATTTTTTTTAATTCAATACAAGTGTCAAAACCAACAGCGAAAATATTCAAACAACCTCCCAAGAGTGGTAATACTGAGTCACGAACTCTAACTGAATACATGGAATGATCTCGAGGACCGAATATACAGTATTGTTCGAATAAGAAATTAATAGTACAATAAAAATGGAAAGACTCCAAGGGACTGCGTCGACCAAGCAGTTCTACCTTAAGTCCTTGCGATCACACTCAAACTTTGTCCGAGTTCGATATCTTCAATACTTGGCTCTGCACAAAAATGTGCAGAAGTGTAGTGTGAGTACACCACAGCCGGTACCCAGTAAGTATCAAGACTAACCTCGGTGGAGTAGTGACGAGGTACAGTCAAGACACTCACTAGTCAAATAACTTGTGCAATATAGTATACAAAAATAATAGGAAAACAAATAGCAGTTATAGCAACAATAATCAACTAGTGATATAAACAACAAGGCACCAAGACACCATAATTATTACTCAAACGAATAAGAAACACAAGTACACCCAATTAAACAAGTCCTCGAATATAAATCCTCCACATATAATTCCTTCGAATATAAGACTCTTTTCAAATAAATATCTTTCGAATATACTTCTTTCAAATAAATATCTTTCGAATATACTTCTTTCAAATAAATATCTTTTGAATATAATTCCTTCGAATAAAAGTCACTTCTTTGAAACCTCGTTTCATAATCATAAAACATGGGTCTCGGCCCACTTTCATATTTTTGTAACACGGCCCTCAGCCCACTTTCATGTATACATGGCACCTCGTGCCCATATTTCTATCAAAACCGTACGGACAACTCACATGCCAATAATAAAAACCATCATATTTTCCCTGGCACCTCATGCCCACATTTTATATTTGTTGCGGCTTGCAACCCGATCCCGTATAACATTAATCATACATGTTGCGGCGTGCAACCCGATCCCATATAACATAATCTGCCTCACAATAGCTCACGATTTCAACATAGATAAGACTATTATCAAGTTTACCGAAACAACAAGATAAGTTGCACAAGATATAAGAATAAAGGAAAATCACAACATCACATGAAAATTACCAACGCAATAACCTCACATCATCACATAAAAATTACCAACACAATCATCATCACATATCATCCCTGACAATAGCCACCCTTATCTCTCTTATAGCCACCCTTATCACTCCTGTAATAGCCTTCCTTATCCCTCCGACCTGACCATATCAATAGCCAACCTTATCGCTCATATAGCCACCCTTATCGCTTTGTATAATAGCCACCCTTATCGTTCAGTATAATAGCTACCCTTATCATTCCGCTAAGATAATATCCTAACACACATAACCACAGTGAAATGCCACATTTATACCCACACAATATTTAAATGGAATTCCCCCCTTATGTCCTCATAATAATAACTCAAATCATACAACAATTCATACGGAATATTATAATGACAACACAACACAAATAATTCATATCACAAATTTTCCAATGGCCACAACAAATTCCAAAGATACAATAAAATTAATAAATTTCACAACAGATAGCCCAAGGCTCCACACAACGTATATAACACCTCAAAAACAACAATAGAGATAGAAAAGTAACTCAACATAGGACAACGCCTTCTTAAATTCAAATTTTGATAAATATATTAACGTCTCAATTTAAACTTATTTAATAATTATTTGCATATGGAAAACCCATAATGAAATTAATTTCAAGAAATATCAAATCAACAAACACACAGAATTCACATAAAAATCCAAGTGTCAATCACCCCAAATTATCATATAAAATACAAACTCGACAAACAAGGAATGAGGCATGACAAATCAAGGATTTACTAAGTTCCAACAATTTTCCAATTTAATACATAAGGGTGTCTACGCATTTTAACCGATATATTTGCACATATAAACCAAGTACATACTCGTCACCTTGCGACGACTTTCAATCAAATAATTTCTAAATGCCAAATGGTTTGGTTTTCTGAAGATTAGACACAAAGGACTACAACTTTCATTTTTGGATCATCTCCAAGTTCCTTATAGATTGCAAGATATAAGCTTCCTAAGTCGGGTAACGAACAACATGATTTCCTTCTTCGCGAATGCGAGAGTCTCTTCGCGAACGCGAAGAACAACACCAGACACCAGAAAACCAACATCCAAAGTAGCCCAAAATGATCTGAAATACACCCGAAGCACACCCGAGGCCCCCGGGACCCCAACTAAATATACCAACACGTGCTAAAACACGATACGAACTTAGTCGAGGCCTCAAATCACATCAAACAACATCGAAACTATGAATCGCACCTCGAATCAAACTTATGAGTTTATGAAATTTCCAAATTCTATAACTTGTGCCGAAACATATCAAATCAATCCGGAATGACCCCAAATTTTGCACACGAGTCCTAAATGACATAATGGAACTGTTCCAAATTCCGGAATTTAATTTTGACCTCGATATCAATAAAGTCAACTCCCGGTCAAACTTTTTAAAAATCTTTCATTTTTCAACTTTCACCAAAATGCGTCAAATTGTCCTACATACTTCCAAATCTAAATCCGGACATACGCCTAAGTCAAAAATCACCATATAAAGCTATTGACATCATCAAAATCCTATTCCAGAGTCATTTGCTCAAAAGTCAAACTCCGGTCAACTCATTTCATTTAAGCTTCAAAAAAATAAGAATTGTTCTTTAAATTTAATCCTGAATCATTCGAAAACCAAACTCGACCAGACACGCAAGTCATAATACACATCATAAAGTTTCTTGGGACCTTAAGTCGCCGAACGAGATGCTAATTCATAAAATGACAAGTCGGGTCGTTACATTCTTCCCCTCTTAAACACACGTTTGTTCTCGAACGTGCCGAGAATTATTCTGAGGACTTCAATTTACTGAGTGTATTTACTATACATATATTCGCGGGTGATCCTACGTCACCACAATCGACATAAGTCCGACAACACCATCTCAATTGAAGACTATTTCTTTTATCCACACTTATAAACTTTAAACCCAATATTTCTTACACTCCAAACATTTTCAAAAGGTCTGATTTTCATATCAACACATGATATTAGTCTCAACTGGTTATAGCAATTCGTGCCTACACTCGCACACATCATATGTATGCCCATAACCACATCTCTAATCATAATAGTTGTTCATAATCAATTACAACATCGTCAATTAACCTCATGTTCACTAAAATTTAGTTTCAAATCTTCACCTTACTAACAATCAGACACGAGGCATGAACACCTCATAATTACTTACCCGAATTAACGAGTCACATTTACGCCATCTGGGCACTCACCTTGTAGGCTAAAACTCAATAATTACAGCACGAATATGGCTAAATATGCATAGAAACACATAAAGAAATTATCAAATAAGCCTAACAGGCATGACTCCGTATCAGTACTATAGTACAAATTAAATTTCACAAAGGGGGAATTTAAAACACATAAATTTAACCACAAGGATCTCATCCTGATATAACTTCCACCGCGGCACACAGCCTGGGTTAAACATATCAAATCACATTAAACCGCGAGGATCTCATCCTCAACTCTGAATCACAAGTACTTTGCACATTGTGCCACTGAGATTTTTCATTTCTTTTCTTTCTTCTTTTTAATAAATTCTATGAAACAATTTCACGACACATAATAACCCCCATTACCGGTAAGGCATATAATTCATAATATTGTAATCAATTATCCCAAAATTACATCAAAACCTATTGTAGTGAGTAATCGAAAGTCACTTTTGGATTCATAGCCCACAATAATATACAAAAAAAATGATAGACATGGGCTAACACCAATAAATCTCCCAACAAGGATAAATACGGGAGTGGAGTACAAATTCACAGACTCACCATATAAGGAGCATGAAAGGAGCTTTCACCTCGATAATCGAGATCGAATCAAAATAAGAATAATGTTCCTCTATTATAAATTAAATCATACCGGTAACAACACCATATGGTGTATTGGCCTCAACCAATTCATAGCAATTATATCAACGGGCCGGGCCACCCCCTTTTGGGCGCCCTCTACCCACCTGTCCTTCACCCCTAGTTGGTTGTGCACGTAGAGTATTAACTAGAATAAAGTATGTATCCTGAGTGTTGTGATGAAATTCGCCTCTCCCAAGTCTGGGACAATCTCTCATGATGTTCCTGGTATCACCACACTCATAAGAACCCCTCTGAGGTCGCGACTGCTCGTACTGAGTCTGTGTCGGATAACTAGAATAACCATTGTAAGAACCCTGTGCTGGTGGTGCACTAAAAGTATTAACTGGAGCACTATGAGTACTCTGAATTGCGGACTGGACTTACCGACGGCCCGAGACTCCGCCATGATGAGTCATAGATACAGAGTAGAATCCGTTGAATCCTCCAGAGTTTCGAGACCTTTTGGCCTCTTAAGACTCCTTTTCCTCACTTCGAACACGTTCTAACATCCTGGCAATCTATATTACTTGCTGAAATGGAATGTCAGTCTGCAACTCTCGAGTCATACATTTTTTAAAATCATAATCGAGCCCTTCAATGAATCTGCGGATCCGCTCTCTAACTGTAGGAACCAAGATAGGTGTGTGACGGGCTAACTCACTAAACCTGATAGCATATTCTAACACCATCATGGTTCCCTGACACAACCGTTCAAACTCTATGCACCATGCATCCTGGAGAATCTGGGGAACAAACTCTTTCAAAACCATTTCCGAAAATTGATCCCAAGTTGGTGGTGTTACATCGGCTGGTCTGCCTTCTTCATAAGCTTGCCACCATCGATACGCTGCTATTGATAGCTGAAATATAGTAAAGACAACTCCGCTCACTTCCACAATATCCATTGTGCAGAGAATACAGTGACACTTTTCTAGAAATCCCTAGGCATCCTCAATAGCTATGCCACTGAAGGTAGGTGGACTATACCTCTTAGATCTCTCAAGTCTCTTTTGTTCTTCATCTGATGCCTCTGGCCTGACCTCAAGCTAAACCGGAATAACATGATGTACTGATACTATACCCAGAACCTGACTAATGTGAACCTGCTGTTCTGGAGTATGGGTGGTAGGAGTTTGAATTCTTCCCCCAATTTGTGAAATATTTGGTGAAAGGGAGATCAATCCTGCCTGAGTTAATGTACCAAACATGTTTAGGAACTATGCTAAAGTCTCCTGAATTCCGGGGATAACAACAGGTGCTTTCGGTATTTGTCCCCCAACTAGAGCTATTAGCGGCTCCTGAATTGCTACTTTGACAGGTGTTCTAGCTGCGGCAAGTGCCCTTCATCGGCCTCTACCTCGGCCTCGGCCCCGGCCTCTTGCGGCCCTAGTAGAATGCGCAGGTGTCTGCTCAGCTATTCCAGTAGCACGTGTCCTCACCATCTGTGAGAGAATAGAGATACAGAGGCTCAAATTCCAAAATCAACAAATTCGGCACGACATGAATGAAAGAAGTGGAAATTTCCTAATATTTTTGTAGCCTCTCGAAGATAAGTACAGACGTCTCTGTACCGATCCACAAGACTCTACTAGACTCGTTCTTGACTCGTAGAACCTATGAACCTAGAGCTCTGATACCAACTTGTCACGATCCAAAATTCCACCATATGCATCGTGATGACACTTGGTCTCTAAGACTAGGTAAGTCGATTTTAATAACAATTCAAGCAATTTTGTTTTTGAATTCAATACAAGTGTCAAAACCAACAGAGGAAATATTTAAACAACCTCCCAAGAGTGGTAATACTGAGTCACGAACTCTAACTGAATACATAGAATGATCTTGAGGATCGAATATACAATACTGTTAGAATAAGAAATTAACAGTACAATAAAAATGGAAAGACTCCAAGGGACTGCGTCGACCAAGCAGCTCTACCTTACGTCCTTGCGATCACACTCTAACTTTGTCCGAGTTCGATATCTTCAATACCTGAATCTACACAAAAATGTGCAGAAGTGTAATATGAGTACACCACAGTCAGTACCCAGTAAGTATCAAGACTAACCTCGGTGGAGTAGTGACGAGGTACAGTCAAGACACTCACTAATCAAATAACATGTGCAATATAGTATACAAAAAAATAAGAAAACAAATAGCAGTGATAACAACAATAATCAACTAGTGATGTAAACAACAAGGCAATAAGACACCATAATTATTACTCAAACGAATAAGAAACACAAGTACACCCAATTAAACAAGTCCTCCAGTATAAATCCTTCACATATAATTCTTTCGAATAAATACCCTCTGAATGTATTTCTTTAAATAAATATCCTTCGAATATAAGACTCTTTTCAAATAAATATCTTTCAAATATACTTCTTTCAAATAAATATCTTTCGAATATACTTCTTTCAAATAAATATCTTTCGAATATACTTCTTTCAAATAAATATCTTTTGAATATAATTCCTTCGAATAAAAATCACTCTGTGACATAATCATAAAACGCTAGTCTCAGCCCACTTTCATATTTTCGTAATACGGGTCCCAGTCCACTTTCATATTTTCACGGCACCTCGTACCCATATTTCTATCAAGACCATACGGACAACTCATGTGCCAATAATAAAAACCATCATATTTTTCCCAGCACCTCGTGCCCACATTTCATATTTGTTGCGGCGTGCAACTCGATCCCATATAACATTAATCATACTTGTTGCGGCGTGCAACCCAATCCCATATAATATAATCTATCTGGTAATAGCCACATGCTCAAGATTTCAATATAGATCAAACTATTATTAAGTTTACCGAAACAACAAGACAAGTTGCACAAAATATAAGAATAAACACAAGAAAAATCACAGCATCACATGAAAATTACCAACGCAATAACCCCACATCATCACATAAAAATTATCAACACAATAACCCCAAATCATCACATATCATCCCTGATAATAGCCATACTTATCTCTCATATAGCCACCCTTATCACTCATGTAATAGCCTCCCTTATCCCTTCGCCCTGACAATATCAATAGCCACTTTTATTGCTCCTATAGCCACCCTTATCGCTCTGTATAATTGCCACCCTTATCGCTCCGTATAATAGCCACACTTATAACTCCGCTCAGACAATATCTCAACACACATAACCATAGTGAAATGTCACCCTTATGTCCTCATAATAATAACTCAAATCACACAACAATTCACATGGAATATTATAACGACAATACAACACAATCAATTCATATCACAAATTGCCCAATGGTCATAACAAATTCTAAAGATACAACAAAATCAATAAATTTCACAACAAATAGCCCAAGGCTCCACACAACGTATATAACACCGCAAAAACAACAGAGATGGAAAAGTAACTCAACATAGGACAACGCCTTCTTAAATTCAACTTTTGATAAATATATTAACGCCTCAATTTAAACTTATTTAATAATTATTTGCATATGGAAAATACATAATAAAATTAATTCCAAGAAATATCAAATCAACAAACACACGGAATTCACATAAAACTCTAAGTGGAAATCACCCCAAATCATCATATAAAATACAAACTCAACAAACAAGGAATGTGGCATGACAAATCAAGGATTTACTAAGTTCCAACAATTTTCCTATTTAATACATAAGGGTGTCTACGCATTTTAACCGATATATTTGCTCATATAAATCAAGTACGTACTCGTCACCTTACGTGCACGGCTTTCAATCACACAATTTCCAAATACCAAACGGTTTGGTTTTCTGAAAACTAGACACAAAGGGTTACAACTTTTATTTTTGGATCATCTCCAAATACCTTATAGATTGCAAGATATAAGCTTCTTAAGTCGGGTGACGGACAACAGGATTTTCTTTTTCGCGAACGCGAAGAGCAAAATCCCAGAAGCCAAATCCTTCTTCGCGAACGAGAAGAAAAACACCAGACACAAAAAAACAGCATCCAAAGTAGCCCAAAATGATTTGAAACACACCCGAGCCCCCTAGGACCCCAACTAAATATACCAACAAGTTCTAAAATACGATACAAACTTAGTCGAGGCCTCAAATCACATCAAACAACACCGAAACTACTAATCACACCTCGAATCAAACTGATGAGTTTATGAAATTTCCAAATTATATAACTTTTGTCGAAACATATCAAATCAATCCGGAATTACCCCAAATTTTACACAAGAGTCCTAAATAACATAATGGAACTGTTCCAATTTACGAAATCAAATTTCGACCTCGATATCAATAAAGTCAACTCCACGTCAAACTTTTTAAAAATCTTTTATTTTCCAACTTTCGCCAAAATGCATCAAAATGTCCGACCTCCAAATCCAAATATGGACATACACCTAAGTCCGAAATCACCATACGAAGCTATTGACATCATTAAAATTCTATTACAGAGTCGTTTGCTCAAAAGCCAAACTCAGGTCAACTCTTTTCATTTAAGCTTTAAAAAAAAAAGAATTGTTCTTTAAATTTAATCCTGAATCATCCAAAAACCAAACTCGACCACACACGCAAGTCATAATACACATCACAAAGCTGCTCGGGACCTTAAGTAGCTGAACGAGGCGCTAATTCACAAAACGACAAGTCGGGTCGTTACAATTACCCCTTTTGATGTAAAACTGGTTGAAGGACTGCCTGAACAATTCGAAGTGTATGAATTTCTTTCAACACAATCTATTTTGTTTTTAGATTCTGCAATTTGATAATTGTTGTTATTTTTATTTTTGTAGTGATTGCGATGTAGTTGTGGCATCATTTGCCGAGTATTTCATTGAGGGGAAGACGCCTCCAAACAATTCAATGCATATGCACACCGGTGCAGATTTGGTGCTCTCTTGTGGGATTATGCTAGAAAGAAGAAGGAACTGAACGCGCAAAGTGATGATGAGATTATTGGTCGACAGAATAAGTCGTGAAGCGGAAGAAGTAGTTACCTTTGTCATTGTTGTGGGATGAACTCAATAATTTCGTTTTGTATTGTGTTATGTTATGCTATCATTGTTGTAAGACGGGTCAGATTTGTTTGTGTTTGAATTTTATGAATACTTTTAAGATTTGTATGGAAAATGAGATGTATGCTCTGTTATAAAGGTTTAATGCGTTTTAGTGCAATATTGGAGTGTTGCAGTTTAGTTTATTTTGGTGTTTTATCCCTTGATTTTGTGTTGTGAATTCAAGATATGAAAAATATACGGTAGTTTGTGATACACTGTCTCTTCCAGATACACGCATGATACATATATGATACACGCATGATATAAAGATGATATAGTCGTTTTGGATTGTTGCACAGTTAGTTTCTTCACAACGAGTTCTGCAGTTTGTTTGGTTTTGAAATATGTATTGATGAAGCCACACTCTTATTTGCAAATTTCTAAAACTATTTGCACAGTTTTCTAGCTGCTACGACTGTTTTCCATTAGTTAACTTTGTTATTACACAAATACATACATGAGTAAGAGACGATATACAAAGATACATAGGTGATACACACGAGATACATAGATGATACAAATATGATACATAGCTGATACATAGGTGATACACAAGAGATACAAATATGATACATAGCTGATACAACTTCTTTTTTAATCAAAAAGATGTATAATTTAAAAAATACATTTGCAACACAATTTTAAATGATATATCAAATATTTATTTATATCTAAAATTCAAATGACATTCTGCATTGATACAGTCCTTGATATATTGGATTCTTCTAAATCCCTATGATATTCAGTAAAGTAAAATAACAAGTAACTCTAAGTTTGACATATTTCATCCTCTCTTTGGATTATTTCTATAATTTTTCCTATAAAATCGACCTTTTTCGTTCCATTTCAGAATTTGGCTTGCACCTCCCCTTCCTTGGCCTTCTTATTGATTTAGTCACGTCTGGTGGCAAGACTTTTTCATCTAGAACTTCTCCAGGAATTTTTCATGTGCTTTCATCAGGAACCGGATAAATTAGAATTTCATAGGTCTTCAATAGGTAATTTCTAGTATAGTACACCGAGCAATACTCAATGTGATCGATGTATTTGTATTTTAATACTGCCCAAGCATGTGCACATGTCAGCTCATCCAACTAAAACTTTTTACAGCTGCAAGTTTGATCTTTTAGGAATACTATTCTCTGCTTACCCTTGTCAAGTACTGAATATAAGTAACTCGTCGAAGGGGTCACCTACAAAATTTATCAACTATCATTAGTGGTGACAAAGCATATCCCCTCAAAACAATATACTGGAGAGCCTATAAGATTCAAAATAGCTTAATATCATGTCAAACTAACCAATATTTCAGCAGTGGGGTAGGCATATATGCTACATTAAATTGAAATCCGTATATACATGCTGGTGGTCGCCTAAAAGTTGAACAATTTGCTTACATAATGACTAATTTCTTACATGCCCCCAAAGAAACAGAGAATAGAGGTAGACCAACCAACTTTGAAAAGAAACAGAAAACCTGAAACCTCGGGTAACATAGATAAGACCCTCCATTACTTGAACACTATAATATTGCCTTTGTGCAAACAATGAATTTTAGAAAACGTTAGCTTTAATCAATTTGGTCTCCATGTGCCGTGTATGTGGACACTAGTTTAACAGAATCACATAAAGGGCTCAAGATATAACATATTCGTGAATACATGATTACATATTATATGCACAAGTATCTACAGATTCTAGTCATACCTTCATCCGATGTGACAATTCGAGATTGTCCATCAACATTGTATCATATGTTTTCCCAAGATTAGTAAATGATTCTATTGCATTCTTTTAGTTTGTAACGCTCAATCGTCCAATCAATTGCCTTATGTACTCCAGCAAAGGCAGTACCGGGAGTTCCCTAACAACCTTGAGCGCTAAATTGATCGATTCCGCAATGTTTAAAGTCATTGTCAATGTTCTGTTGACAGTGGAATGTGTTCTGGACCATCTTTCACACCCAACGCTTATTAATTAATTTTTGACCCTCTTATCAATTCTCTCTACCTCTGCCATGTAGTAATCAAACTTCTCAACTGTGTATGCTTTGGCCATAGCAAAGAATATGTCTTTGAGATGCAAATGGTTCTTCTTGTAATTATTTTTTACATTATTCCATAGATGTCATATGTAGACACAGTGAGGTACTTGTGGATACAATGTTGCCGCTGCATTTTCAATGCCTTCATGCATGTCTGAGTTTATGCACATTCCCTCCCTTTCCCCAAATGCATCCTTGAACCTCGCAAAAAAATACTCCCAGGAAGCATTATTCTCTCAATCTACTATGGCATATGCGAGTGGTGGGATACTACCTAATAAATTGAATCATATAAACAGGTGTATATATATATATATATATATATATATATATATATATATATATACACACACACACACACACATTAGTATTCTTATTTTTACCTGCTGGATCTTGTGTGGATGCTATCAATAATGTTCCTCTATATGTCGATTTAAGAAAGGTTCCATCTACAACAACAACCGATTTGCAATACTGCCATCCTTTTATAGACGGATATAGTGCAACGAAAGCATACATGAACATGCCTTCCTCTATTTTTTTCAAACTTACCACCGACATAGGATTTGTAAGAACCAGCATATAAAAGTAGCTTGGCAACTTTTCACATGATTCACTCAGGTTCCCTCTCAGTTAGGGCTGCTTATCGGGCGGATTGTGCGGTTAATTACTCTTAACGGTTATCGGCTTTTAAATGTATTAATCCGCTAGCCATCCGATAAGATATCGGGCGGATTGGTAACGGTTTAGCTCTTATCGGGCGGTTTATCGGCCTAATTCAATCTATATTGCGTTCATTAATTGTTTGTTGACCGCCTAGCATACAAGTTCAGAATAAGAAATTACACATTGAGTCCAGACATACATGTCTGTTAACGCCTACATAAGAATGATGTAGTGTGTCATGTATTGTAGAGTGAAAAAAGTTGTGGCACAACACTGTTGTTCTTCTATTAAACATAGACAACATGCATTAGTTTTAAAAAAACAAAAGCAGAGGTGAACCATAGACATCATCTTAAACAATCTTGTTGTAGGGTGGGAGAATAAGCTAAGCTAAGCCAAGCCTAGGATCTTCTGATGCATAATACGTAAGGGTTCTGATTATTTAGGAATTAGGCGTTGGAACTTAGAGATGGAGTACTGGAAGAAGTGGAAGGGTTTTTGATATTTAATATATATATATATATATATATATATATATATTCTTAACGGGTTAGCGGATTATCCGTTAAGAAAATTGAATAATCCACCCCTAAACCGATAAGCCGTTAATAAAAAATTTTCAATCCGTTCCCCGTCCGTTAAACCGTTAACCCGATACCAATAAGCCATTAAGTTTCGGTTTCGGTTCAGTTTTCGATTTTAGTTCGATTTTGAACCCCCTACTCTCTGTAGTTGAACTACATATTCCTTTGATCTTCATGCTTGCATATATGTCATTTGAAGACCATACAGCTTGTTCATGTCTCCAATTATGTCATTAGGAGTGTATATTATTTTTGGGTCTTTATACCTGTCTATCATAAGACTGTCGATGAGTTTTGCAGTAGCTTGACGTTGTGTGTAAGATCTGTCTTTCAGCGGGCATGAGTGCAGTTTGCTGAAATTTCTGACCTTGAAAAGTTTTGCTTTTTTCAGGCTCGAAGACTTAAAACACCAATCGCAGTTGTTGTTGATGCACACTAAGCAGTACCTACGACAAGGATATAAAATTTTCCATCAATAAACAGAACGACATGAAATACAATGATATATAGTGATACACATTGCCATCAACAATACTAGATAAAAAAATACAACGACTATACAGTACTACACGGTGACAACCACAACTAAAGTGTACAACCACAGACTTACAAGTAGCAACTTATTTTCTGCATAATTATGCTTCTAACATCAACTACGATATATATTGAGATACATAATTATACAGTAGATATTCTGATACCTGCTTTCACTTGATCTATGCACCTTAAACTGTAATTTTTCCTTTACTGCCAAGTGTTTCATGACTTTAATTATCGTAGCATTGTCTTTATAAATTTGACCTTAATCTACATCTATGTATTGAGGGTCAGTTATTATTGTATTTTCATCAGATTCCGTATCCTGCCAGTCTTCTCCATCCCCAAACTCAATCATATTAATTGTATCACCATTGTATCTCTCATGTATAACTGAGCTTTGTGCACACTCTGAGGAAATCACAACAGAATCTGAATTGTAGCAGATCATATCCATATCCTTTTCAGTCGATGTTATACAAAGGGGATACATTGTAAATTCCGAGCTTTTTTTAGCTCAAGATATACACATACACCCATATTATTGTGTATCACTATTGGTGGAGAACCGTTTTGGACAGTGTATTTGATTTCATTAACATTCATAAGTTGTTTCGAAATCACGCCTACGAAATCTTCAAAACTTATATTTGGAGTAACTATTACAGCATCCGCATTGTAATATACAAAATTGTTGTCAACATTCCATCGGCCACCATACTGAATTAAAATTGGTAAATTTGTCATTGAAGTAGCTAAAATTAGGTCAAAACTCACTAATTCCTTGATTTTGATTGTAGTTCGTAGTTCCCTCATCAAAGCTGAATTTACAGAGAAATCGCGAAAGGAAATTGTTGTTTCTATAGTGAAATTGATCGATTTTTGAGTGAAACTATTTTGGGCCGTGATTTACAGAATGTATGTCTCTGTAAAATTGATACGCTTGAAAAACAAGGAAGGAAGGAAGATCTTTAGCGTGATTCTCGAATGGAAGAATCCTTCCTTGCGTGTATCTCTAATTTTCGGCTAATTTTGGTAAGTGTCTAATTTTGGGCTAGAGGTTGGTATCTTTGAATTTAAATTGGCAACTTCCGTACTTTTCCCCATAGCTATTTTTGCAAAACTTTAAAAGTGCCTCAAATGATCCTCTTTGTGGTCCAGAAGCATAAGCTAGACACTAGATCAAACAACGGGTAACTTGAAACCACCATAGTACATACCAATTACTCCTACCTGAGATGAGGAACTACTGTAGAATCCAGCAAAGTTTCATCAATAGAGAATAGTAACAAAGCTTTTTCTACAGAATTGCTAATTGGTGTAACAAATAATTGAAACTTTAAATTACCGGATTTTCATTTTGAAACTTTAACCAGACCATCTTACGAGCTATAGAAAATACATGGTAGAAAATGAACCAAGAAAGAAATTGCAAATTAGCATAAGTCAACATACTAGTGATTTTAATCTGTAATCAAGATATAATCAATGACGTTTCAGTTGTCTGATTTTCAGGAGATGGAGGCTTTTATTTACAGCAGCAGTAGGCTGATAAGTCAATCCACAATTCCCCTACCCCTTCCAACAGCAATTGATATGATAATGTTTTGCATTTTTCAGCCAAAAGCAAAGATCACTGCCACGGCAAAACTCAAGTATTTATATATCGTCTAATGCAAATACTGATCTGCTGCCACTACTAATACTGATGAACTTGAACATCTCATACATCAAAAGACAGCACCAGCCCCTGGTTTGAGAATCATAATCTAGGCAGACAGCAGTGCACCATATTGATAATTTTTAAAGAGACAACATCCACTGCTCCATGTACTTCTTGCCTCTGCAAGTGAAAAAGGAATTAGACAAGGAAACTATAATCATATTTGCATATCCATTACACAGACTACACAGGAAAGCTTAAAGATTATATACATATCTATCTTGAAGAATCATTATAAGTCTGCCAGTTTTTAGACGAATAGTTAAAGATATCTTATGACTAGACACTTCAACGCTTAACGGGGGGAGGAGCTAGGAAAATAAGGTAGATCACAGAAAGGGAGTCCATGTCGAGCTCAGCATACAGGTGTTTCCTTGGTCACAGTTACTCTTCAATAGGACATACTCATAATCTGTGAAGCATATTTTAAATTAATGAAAAAGAAGAATAACCAGACAACTAAAGAAAGTAATGGGCAGGAGTTGACTACCAATCCGCATGAAGATAATTTCAAGAGTCAAGAAAGAAAACGGATGCCAAAAAGAAAGCAGCCGCGGAGACATATATATACCCTAGGTATTGGCGATGTTCATGTTGACATGCTGTGAGAAAAAAGAAATTTAGTTTGATGAGAGTATTTATACTACTTAGTCCCGTTGTTGCAAATAGAAAATGGTATCTAACATTGCCATTGAATAGGAAATCTTATGCGCCAGAGAAGAAAAATCTAACATACCATCAAGTGACGAGGAATCCTGTCCTGTAATTGAAAAATCAAAGGATGGTTAGACTTGTTAATGAACTGCATTTTAGTAAAGATCTATAATTTTACTAGATCATGCTTTAACATGCACCAAAATAGACTTTGAATACATTTAGTAAAAGTGTGAAACATTTTTTGTACATTATGTAAAAGACTCTAGAAAAAGAAAATACTCACCGTAGTAATAGTTGAAATATGACAGGACCAGCACAACAGGAATGTAGATACCTCCGAGCACCCAAGACAAATTGATCAACTTATAATAATGTTTCTCAAAGTCAGAAAAATCTATAGCATCAGAAATATTCTTAGCTCTGTCAATAAAAAAATCCATGCTCATGACAAGACCTTCACTGTTATCCACAACATTAGCTGCTAGCCATCTTTTCCTGTTCTGTTCCAATTCCATTAGAATTGTTGCGTCTTCTCTCACCTTTTTATATTTTTCTGTAAAACCCTGGATGAACGCGTTCATTAGTGTAATCCTTGATTTTGCCATGCCGACGAGAATGAATGTTCCAGCCAAAAATAAACACATCAATAGAATAGAGATGGCAAAGGCAGTAGCAGTTGGTATTTTGATGGTTAGGTAGATGCTAATTCCTCCCATGAATGCAAAAAGAAAGAGGATATTGTTGGACAGTTCAGATATGACCTTGTCAGCTCGTCTTTCTAAATCATTTTTCTCCCTTAGTATTGCGCTGCTCCTCTGTTCCACCTCTAACAACATCACTACATTTGTACACAATAAGGGACTATCAAATAAAAAAAAGGAGAGAAAAAAACAAAAGAAGCAAGCAACTTGAGAGAATTAAATTTCAGTATATCATAATCTAGAAATGCAATGTTTATTATCTGCACAAGTCTAAATCAATACCTTGGCGGCTTTCAATATCATCATTAGTTATATCGTCTGTTCCAGCCATGAGGATACCAACACCTTGAAGTCTTCATATATCATCAATTTCTCTATCTCTTGTTCCAGCCAAAAAAAATAATATGCAAATTTGAATTTGGTTAAACAACATACTCAAACACTGAAATCAACTCCCCAAACCCGAGTAGCAACCCAAAGACAAACTATGACAAGCCAAATAGAGGATGTTCCACCACAAGGCGAGAAACATATGTTTGTATAATGTAACTTTTCCAGCTTTACAGATGAATGATAAATGTACATTCTTTTTCATGTATAACGAAAACAAAATGATGTTCTTACTGAATAAACATAAAAGTGCTTAAAATTTAAGCAGTGTAGGGTAGGGATTCATTCCAGAAGATAAATAAATGAGGTTGTCTAAAACCTCTCAAGGCACCCATGGCCTCAGTGCTATGAAATTCACATAAAGACGGTTCTCTAAAACATCTGACAAGAGTACATTTTCCTTACCAGGTGTAATATCTTCATCTCTCTTAACTATATATCACCAGAAAGACTTTGTGACTAAATTAAAGAAAAAAAGTATATGGAAGAATCTTGAATCTTACTCATATCAATAGTTGCTTCAAAATATAATGTATACACTTAAGAGTCAGTATCATTAGCTACCAACCAGCTGTATATTTGCAACGGATAATAGCTGCAATGCTTTGGATGAATTGGTAATATGAGAAACATCTTTTGAACTGTCAAGCAGATACACGAATTAACTTATTGAGCTTAAATGCTTGGTCTTGTCACTTGCATATAACCTGGTGACTATATTTCAGAGGATGGGCAGGTAGCATATGTCGCTCCCGTGCCTGTCTTGGTCATTAAACATTACGGCCGCAATGAGGAGAACTTGTGCAGGAATAGTAGGGAAGAAAACACAAGGCAAGCATGAAGAATTTGACATGTGAAATGCACAAAATCTATAGTGTCCTCATAAGAATAATACCACATAGCTAGTAGAAGTAGTAGAGTCAAGCACATAAAGTGTGTAGACACAAATAAAAGACCACAAGAACAAGAAGTGTTGTCAAAGACTCGCTTGCGGCACGTTTAGGCCCTCAAGGTAGGGGCAAAATAGAATTAGCACTTTAGTTCAGGCACCAAGACATTTTAAGGTGTGTGTCTCATCACCCATGAGGTTTGCCATGAAGAGGGCAAGACTAAACATAACTATTTCACTTAATTATTATTTAGTCCTTTGTCCATATATACATTTTTTTTTATGTTTACAGTTATTATTCTTAAATTTGATAACTATTTTTAAGTTTTCTCTTCAACTGCGTAATTCTTCATTAAAACTCCCACTATATTTGTGTTTTGCACTTAAAGCTCCAACAATCCTCAACACTTTTTATCGTTTTTATGGATTTTTGCCTTCCATAACAACATTGAGAACAAGTCATCAGAAAGAGGAACAGAAATCCTAATAATTATTAATGGTGAAAATACTAGAAAGAAAACGTTATACACACTCATCCAACTGATATGAAAGGATAGAAGATATATTAATAAGATTCCATCACATTCACCAAATGCTAAAAGCTGAAAGCATTGATGACCTAGCAGTGCTTAGTTTTCCAGCATTATTTCCAATTAACAACAAGATTAAGAAACAAATACATGAACTGGTGGAGAAAAACAAAGAAACTTAAAAGAAAAGTAAAGACAATGTAGTCATATTTTTAAAAAATTAGACAAGTGAGAATGTGGAATTAAAAATAACTCGATTTCTTCCTCTAATTAATATAAATAAAATAGTTTTCTATCAATCTTATTTTACTTTTTTTCTTAATTATATTTCTCTATTCATTAGTTGGTCACGTAATTATATCTAATAATCTAACTTATTATTTATTTTTCTTACATAAATTATACTCTCTCCGTCTCAATTTATATGAAAGAGTTTGACTGGAAATGGAGTTTATGAAATAAAGGAAGGCTTTTGAAACTTGTAATCTTAAATAAATCATAAAATTTTGTGGGCTAGAAATCATCTCATTAATGGTAAAAAAAAAAATTTAAAGTTGAATTGTTACCAAATATAGAAAGGGACTTACTAAAAAAAAAAGGAGTCACTTAAGTTGGGACGAAGGAAGTATGTTTTCTGGGTTCTCCCATTTCAGTTGTGATGCAATCAACGTTAAATTCATTTAATTTTCTGTACTTTATAAAACTAAGTTCTCATTTTTTTTAATTTCACATTCTCAGTTGTCTAATTTTTAAAAAAATAATATTTCATTAAATAATATATATATATATATATATATATATATATATATATATATATATATATATAGGCTTTTAAGGTTTTGCTTTAGGTCTCGGATGATGTTGGGCTGCCCCTGCCATCAAGGTTGATATTTCTCATTGAAGAAGTGTGTGCGTTCAAAGTTTAGCAGCCAAAGAGAGCATAGTTTCGACCAGCTCATTGTTTTCTGGAAGAGTTAGTTGAAATTCCATAGGTTTGTGCTTCATGATCTTTTCACCTTATAGTAATTTTCTACATAAAAAAAATCGTGTAACGGCCATTTCACCTTCCCTCACATGTCGTGTGAGTGCATGAAACAACAAAGGGAAAATTATTTTATCTATACTATATTAAAAGCACAAAACTCATATCGAAATGTCGTTCGCCTTTTTTACCCTTAGTAATTATATTTTAGTTGGATATAATTGTACTTGCCATCACTAATAATTTTTATTGGGGAAAAAAACCAAAATTGCCGTGTATTACCATTATTTAGGGTTTTCTTGGTTTAAAATTAGGATTGTTTACTGCTGTATTCTTTGCGTTTTTCTTTGTTTTGATTCTTTACGCATGGCTTTCCTTTAGGATTTAGAATTCTTTATTATCAATGTTACCTATGTTACAGTGTGTCTCTTACGTTGTGTTTTTCCTTTGTTTAGGTTTAGGATTTACTTTAAGTTTCTAGAATATGTATACAAGGGTTTGCTTTGGTGTATTTAATCATAGTAGTATTTTTCACCTTTCTAATTTATTCTACAATATTTATTTTATTAATACTTAAAAGGGAAAGATATAGGATATCATTTCTTACTAAATAAACCAGAACAATATGCGATTCACTCTATAATTGCAGAACCGCCAAAAATCAGTACTGGCCCTTTCAATCTTTCAACTACTAATAGTTAAACAATTTCAAGTAGAGTATGTATCGTCCTGATAATGGCTCACAAATCGCATACTCGAAGTGTTTCTTGATCTTGGTTAAATTCTTACCAATTTTGGGGAAAATTCAAAAGAAGGTTTACACTTTACACCAACGTTAAAATAGAAATCTTTTTTTGATTGTCATTACTCTTTGGGGAAATAAACTCGTAAAAATTGCATGGGACCCTATTTGGTCGCCCCCTTTTAACTTATACCCATTTTATTTTTTCGTTTGCATCCGTACCTATTTTTTTTTGTTAAAATCGTTTTAAAAAGATGACTTTACCCTTCAGGACTATTGACAAAACTGTATACTGCATGACAACACTTTAACATGTTTTGGCATGAAATTTTAGCAAATAAACTAAATAACTTAAGCATGTTTAGTATGAAGTTTTAGCAAATGAACTAAATAACTTAAGCATGATAAGTAAATGAATTAAATAACTTAAGCATGTTTAGTCTGAAATTTTAGCAAATGAACTAAATAACTTCAGCATGCATTAGCAAAAACTCATTAGAAAATTACATATTGCAAGACAAAAACTTAAGCATGTTTAGTCTGAAGTTTTCGCAAATGAACTAAATAACTCCAGCATGTTTAGTCTGAAATTTTAGCAAATGAACTAAGTAACTTAAGCATGTTTAGTCTGAAATTTTAGCAAATGAAATAAATAACTTCAACATGCATTAGCAAAAACTCATTAGAAAATTACATATTGCAAGACAAAAAGTTAAGCATGTTTAGTCTGAAGTTTTCGAAAATGAACTAAATAACTTCAGCATGTTTAAACTGAAATTTTAGCAAATGAACTAAATAACTGCAGCGTGTTTAGTCTGAAGTTTTAGCAAATGAACTAAATAACTTCAACATGTTTAGACTGAACTTTTGGATAAAACTCATGACAAAACAGTTGGCTGCATGATAAATAACTTCAGCATGCATTAGCATAAACTTTTAGCTTCAATGTGAAACAACTTCAGCTGCTACTGTAATTGGCTGAAGTTTTACGCCATCTCGCATGCTAATGAATAACCCCTGGTACTGTAAAACAACGCCATCTCCAAATGTTAGCATGCTGCTACGTTTATCAGGGCTTGTTTTACAGTATGCTAATGCGAATGAGGTCATCTCCAAAGTAGCATACTAATGCTAATACTATCAAGAGTGAAATTATCATATTATTACGGATTTTTTGTCAATTACCTACCAAATCAATAATTTTTAAAAATAGAGTACAAAATAAAAGGTGACACAAATATAAGGTACGACCGCAAATCACCCAATAAGCTCCAACAGCTACGTATTCTCACTTACAATCTAGGATCCTTATACATGAAAATAATCATTTCGGTCATTATGGACTCTATTATGAATTTCTGAACATATTTTCTATAGTGTCGTCTTATCTCTTCCTTGTCCGGGTTCTAGTTATGAAAGAAGGGACCGAAAAGAACAAAAAAATGAAAATCTAAATATTGAAAAAACCATTGGCCAGATAATATTTTTTCTAGTAGCACGCACAACAAAACGTCCGGAATATACATCTTACTGCGGGCTTCAATGGTAGCTCGGCTATGTAAAAAATTTCAATTGTAAAACAATGAAAATAACTGAACAAAAATTAGTTGACTATATATACATGCAACTAGTTGGTTCTAGTTACTGTTTTTTGCATTCTTTTTCAGAAGTCCAATTATTTTGCAAATGCAGAGGCTCAAGTAATCTCCACAAAGTAGTTTAGTCATCACATATGGGAAATAATTTCATCATTCCCTATACTCCACTAATTGTTCCTAAAAGCTGAAACCTGATATGAAGAAGGGAAAGAAATGCAGATTTCAAAGCCAGAAGTATACGATCATTTCCACTAAATAACAATGTTAGCTATTGTACTGTCAAACCATACCATCTTGAGTCCTCAGAATTTCCCGTTACCAATAATCCACAACCAATCTAAAGAAACACCAGAAAATATTCCACCTAGTAGAAATAGCACTAGTATGTTGCCCAATGCATTTTGCTCAGGCCCCTACAAAAATCAAATTCCAGCAAGTGTTAAAATTTTAGGAAAGGACATCTCTATATTCGGCAGAAGAAGAACTTTACCAACCTTGTATCCTTGAGGAGCAACTGTCATGACACAAACAGTGAGATAACCATTTGTGAGTCCCAAGAAGGATACGAGAAATATCATCCAGCCTTGATCGCCATATTTTGCTGTGAAGTAGAAACAAGGGATAAGCAAGAAACGAGAGAGTGTCGCGATCATCAGGCCCTTTCTTGATTTAAGCTTGATTTTCTCTATCAGTGGAATGCATCTTGCTATTAAATCCCAAACATTGTACATTGCTATCAAAACTAGAGCATACCTGTAATAAAAATTTTTTTAAGAAAAACATATTATATTAGTAATTCATATATAAAAGACATTTTTCATATTAATATGCAGTTAAAGCAACTTAGTTTCTATCAAGCCTAGCATGTCTTATCTTCTTTGGGTGAGAACTCCAAGATATCAAGTTGACTCTGCACATGCTCAAGATAATATGGAACTGTGTGCCATTTGAATTTCAATTTGATACTGTAAATTATCACACGGAGTTCCAGAATGCTACTTCTACAGATTGGAACATTCTATATTTTTCATTTTAATACTTTATCCAATGTCTTAAAAAATGACTACTATTGATGTAGACCATTCAACCTGATAGTTGAAAAAGAAGTTAATGAGGTATTGCTAATTATTATAGCAAAGATTTCTTGGCATGTACACTTACCATGAGCCCAATTTGTGGGTACCAGAATTCTCATATAAGAATCCGGGGAAAATTGATAAAGTGAGGACATATATCAAGTATAAGTCCAATGCATAATCAATGTTCTGGAAAAACAATTGTTTGGTACTCAGACGTTGTAATTGCTTAGCATCATCACCGGCCTGTCGAGTTGAATGAAACATATCAAATATTATGATCATGAAAATCACTTACAACCACTACTAGAAAAATGGTAAAATTCGTCCAAAAAAAAAAACAGACCGAAATCGGTCAGAAATTAAGTAAATTGGTCGCAAACGTCAAAGAAAATATTTCTCACAACGGAAATAGTGGCCCCACGACAAAAAAAATAATAATTCTGACCGATTTCGGTTGGAAATGGGTCAATATTTGACCAAGACCTGGTCATACTTGTATATAATATACAAAAATAATTTTTTATTAAAAGTTTTCAAAATTTCCGACCGATTTCGGTCGAAAATTGGGAAATACTCTTGTCCCAACTTTTCCATCTTATAAGTTGAGCTTTGATGCATAGAGTCCAACAGTTGTGGACTAACAAAAAAAAGCAAATATAGGAAGGGTTGTAGTTAGTGCTTAGTAATAAAATTTAATATTCTATATTTAGAATTAGAATTCAACAAAATAATAATAATAATATATACTAGTACTAATTAGTAATATAGTAATAAGATATAATATTGTGGTGCTATGATATCTCGAGTTGGGGAGTATACATGCGATACAAAAAATATATATATCTGGAAGATTTCTAAAATTATTATATATTTAAAATTCCGACTGATTTCGGTTGGTATTTTGAAAATTAAATTAAAAAGAATTTAATTAATACCGATCGATTTCGGTTGGTATATTGAAAATTAAATAAAAAAAATTTAATTAATTTGACTGTCAGTCAACGCATTGAAATTTTCGACAGCGGTTGGAAATCGGTCGTTTTTTCTCAATTTCTGACCGATTTCGGTCGGTTTTCCTGGACGAAATTAGCCAGTTTTTTTTGTCGTGAACAATTTTTAATTTGAGGAAAAAAAGTTAGTTTACCTTTTCGATTGGTTGAGTTTGGATGCCTGCAGCAGCTAAGTCTGCTGCAACAGTTGTTGATCCTTCTCCAGCTGCCTTTGTGCGATAGTGCTTAACAATTGGTAGCTTAGGGAAGATGAATGCATATAGAAGGATGCATAGAAATTCAAAGAATGTGGAGATGGCAAGAAACAACACTGCAAAATCATGAATTCTACGTACGTTTCTCACAGGGGCAAACTCAACACAGTATATCATGATACATCAATTTACATCGGATTGAAAGTAAACCAAGTATAGTGTTATTCTATTTAACTTTCCAACAACGAGATCAGAATTACGTACTAACTCCTTTTCGTAGACCGTTGCTACTGTTTTCAAAAGCTGCTTTGGTCAGTAGCCTTAAACCAGAGGTGAGAGCTCCAGATGCAGCAAGACCAGCTAAAAATGACTGCATAATTCATTAGAGTCGCAATGCAAACTTAATTCAGGATTTCATGTAGCAATTAAAGTAGAAGAAAGTTAAAAAAATATTAGTGCAACTTACTTGGATGAACTCAGGGCACATGAAAGATAAATCTCCAACCATTCCACCTTGAACATGAGCATCTGCAACTCCAAATGTACCTACTATAGCACATACACCAATGTAATTTCCAAGTCCACCTTTACCAGACGTCGCCAAATCCAACTGGACAGAAGTGAAAACACAGATTATGGAAAGAGTGAGCGAAAAAAATGACAGCATAAAAAGCAGAACATACCACTATGAGTAAAAATGTGCTTAAGGTGAAAAGAGTATATCCAGCTAAGTTGCGCATTCTTGTATCAACTTTTGCCTCATTATATGCAAGAAGTGCCATTGTTCCAAGTGCAAACGGCTGATAGACTAGGGTGAGAACCCTCGAAGGATGATAATTCTTCAAATACATAGACAAAATAAAACCAGTCAGTAGATATTCAAAAATTCAAAAAATCCAGGTGATTTGTTTGCATCGTTTCAACTTAGACTCACTGGATACAGTGCATAGTAGTAATCACCAATGCTCAGCAGACTATTCCAAGAAACAAGTGAACCAAGCCCCAGAATCCAACAAACAAGCATACCCATAAATTTCCCCTGAAAAATTCACATACATTTATATCTCAACTACACCATATTTTAAAGTAACTCTTCCACTTTTACCATAACAATTAACAACCACAACACGATATATAAAGTAACAGAAATGACAGTCTGAAACAAACCTCAAGCCTAGTGGGATTTGGACTTCTGCTTGAAATAGCAGTAGTCATGGCTGCTTCTTTGTTGATCAAATTCCAACACCAAATACTGCAATTGCACAAACCATCATATATCAATCTTTGATAGTATAATTCAGTGTAAACAGAAATCTCACAATAAATTTGAAATTCATTAAAAAAGCAATAACAAGGTGTGGAAAAGACCTTATATCAACTGGTTAGGATGAAGAAGACTGAAATAGCAAAAGTAAAAGGGTTCATATATAGATGAACATACATTGAAATAATAACTAATACTAGTAGGACAGAAACCTTATCAAGTGACAATAAAAGATAAGCTTCCTTTTGTTGCAAAGGTATGGAGTCTCTGTTGACTGCAAAAATGTAAAAGGGTGTGAATGGAAGATTTTCTGATTCTTTTATGAATTTTTTGGGAATCTCTAGGGCCAATTATGGTTTACTCATCAGAAGTGATAATTGTAGAAGAAGTTGTGGAGTACAAAAACCTTATAAAGCGGCTTGGTGGTAGGGGAATTTGGTTGGTATCGGGATTCGTATATTTATGCATTTATGGAAATCCATACTATATTTAATGGCAAAATCCATGCAATAATAGTCGGAATATAATTAATGTAGGTTTTGTCTGCTCACTTTAATGATAAATTATTGAAGGTTATTATTAACCCTCCACTTATAGAAAACCATTTAATTATGATCAAACAGAACTTTACGTAATAGGTATGAAGTGTTGCGTATTCTACCAGTCAACTTGTGTAATAATTAGGTGGGGATTTGATTAGGGAGTCTTAACTAGAATGATATTCAACGGTTATTTTCTACGATTCAATTGATGTTACTCTATGAATTTTAATGAAAAGCGAACTGGCAATATTCATTGTTTAAATATAATAAGCTCCTAGAAAATAAAGGAAGCGTTGATGGTGCAATAAATAAAAGAATAGCTCGAACTTAGTGACATTCGAACGAGTGCCGACTTATTTGGGTTACCTTCTTCTCCCAAACTCTTTAACAAAGAAAATACATAAAGAGGGGGGGGGGGGGGATGGAAGAATGCATAGCAGATTTCCAAAACGAGTTCTAATGAAAGCCGAAAATCATTTTATCTGCGGAAGGAGGGCAAAGGAGTGGTCAGAACAAAAAGTTTAATTCATATGTGGGTTTCCATTGAAGAAAAGCTATATGATTTTGTGTCTACTAAAGTATGTGTTAACGGAACACAATGTAAATTTAAATTAATCGAACCGGTGAGTTTCGAATATTATTGTATATGGTGAAATATGTTATGTTAAATAATTGTATAAAAGAGTGACACGTGGAGCCAGAGACAGAGGGTAACTAAAACCGAAGACAACTGTTTCATTTGTTCCGGAAAGAATGATGGTCATAAAGATGCAATAAATACCTGACACCCGTAGCATTTAATGAAGAATATTTTACATCATTTAGTTTACTGCCCGCTATAAAGAATTTGTCATTTATGTTCCTCAATCCCTCATAATTGACATTAAAGAAGGGCATGATCCTATGACATTGTTCCTTATGTGCAACTATAAATAGTGAGCTATGTTATCATTGTAAATGATACGAGTTTTATGGCAAACTGATGCTATAATCTATTCAAAGCTTTATTTTACTTACTTACTTTTTGATTTCATTACTATTGTGCTCGAAAGCCTTGCTCCCGGAATTACTGTTTCTGCTATTTCGTCTTCATTTCAAGGCTAAGTATTGCATATTTCTTCAATTCTTGTATTATTTCAGGATCGAATTAATTCACTTGTCTAGAAACCACGTATAAATTCAATTGTATCGTTTTACGGATAAACAATTATATAATTAAATAAAAACCCAAAAAGTCATGCTCATCGGCGTATAGCTGTGGAAGAGAATCCAAGTAGAAGATACAAGCGAGAAGATGATGGTCAACTTCTAAATTTCGTTGTCACTACTTTTGAACTGTATGCCAGATTTTATTGAAATACCATTCGGGGGATCGAAATCTTGGAACACTGCTTTTGGCTTGGTTGGCTCCATCCATTACGAATTGTCAATTTTGTAATCATCTTTTTTCCTAGCTTATTTCGATTTCAGTATGATATTTGGTACGATATTTTTTATATAAGCATTTTAAAAAATATTAGTATTTGGTATGCCATTTGGTGTTTATAGAAAAATACCAAAGCCTAAAATTTCAGCAAAAAAGCTTCTTGATCTAGCTGGTTAAAAGTTAAAACATTGTTGCTTTTGAAAAAAGAAAAAAAAATTATTTAGTATTTTTTAGTGTATTACTTTCTCCGGTCCACAATAAGTGACCATTTTACATTTGGCACACCCATGAAGGAAATACGAACTCCTAGAGAAAAAAATATATTAACTAAATTAACCTTAAATAATTATTACCTTGACATATTGAAATATGTAAATAAGGGCAAATTTTACAAAAATAAAATTAATTCCTTCTTAATTATGTAAATGAACACTTATTTTGAATAAAAATAAAAAAATAAAATGGTCAGTTATTGTAGATCGGAGGAAGTAACAAACTAGAGGACTGTCGCAAACCATTTTGTATTCGTTTTGTTACTCAGTTTACTCTCCTCTTATGTTATGGAGCAGTAAATCAAATCTCCAACTTGAGGTGGATGTGCTCTGTCGAGTGTCGACTAAACTTCCTTATTATCTCATCCCCATTGTGCCATATAAAAGACGTTTTTTTCCCCTTCAATTAATCTATTACACTCTTTTTTCTTGTGCATTCTCACCAATTGAGCATAAAAATCCTTACACATTAGAAATAATAGAACACAATCACTTGGCATCGATATTTTTTAGTTTTCTGTAGAAGTCTAATTATTTGCAAAAGTACTCAAATCGATCAGTGATCAACTTCAATAAGTATCAATAAATATTTTTTGACTTGATCTTCGTGTCTGACACAAAAGTAATCCTCGTACTTCGTAAGCAATATCCAATCATTCGCAATGGAACTTGTTAGGATCGGGATTTTGGGTAGTGCAGAATTTAGCCAAACAACGTTATAATGATAATAACAAATACAATGGAAGTTGATAATAACGGCAATTAAAGAAGATAAAGAAGACACAAATTTAACGTGATTCGGTCAAGGTGACCTACGTCCACAAGCGGAGAGGAGCAATTTCACTATACCAATAAGAGTACAAAAAAGAGTACAAAATTAGAGTAAATACTCTAATTAATCCCAAATATCCCAAGAGAATAACCTCACAAGATCACTCAAAAGAAAGGGTTCACACAAGTGTTTCCCAACATTCACTCTCTTACAAAATACTCTATAATGAAATAAAGGAGGAGAAAGAAAGACAAGAGTGAAAAGCTCTTGAATTGGTGTGTTTTCAAATGAGGAGAAACTCCTTTATTTATAGCAAAAAATCCTTGGCCTAATAATGGATATTGTGTCATGACAAATGTCATGATCCGCAAATTTATTATAATGGATATTATGTCATGACAAATGTCATGAACCCCAAATTTGTTATAATGGATATTATGTCATGGCAAATGTCATGAAAATTTGGCCATATTACAAATCTCCACCTTGGCCTAATTTCGGCTTATATATAGTAAATTTGCTCCACCTTCTCAGCAAAAACCCCAATGGGCAAAATCATTCTTCATAAATGCCAATCAAGTTCAGGCAAAGCTTGAACTTGGATACTGGAAGAGGTTTTGTGAACATGTCAGCATGATTGTCTCTAGTGTTGATCTTCTGAACAGAGACTTTTCTTTCAGCAATGATTTCTCGGATGAAATGATACTTTATATCAATGTGCTTCGTGCTCTCATGATATATTTGATCTTTAGTCAAGTGAATGACACTTTGACTATCACAGAAAATAGTAATACCTCTTTGGTGTAAACTGAGTTCCGCAAATAGGCCCTTCAACCATAAAGCTTCTTTGATCGCCTCGGTCACTGCCATATATTCTGCTTCGGTAGTAGATAAAACTACTACATGTTATAATGTAGCTTTCTAACTAATAGCGCAACCACCGATGCAAAATACATAGCCTGTCAGTGATCTTCTTTTGTCAGGATCACCTGCATAATCTGAGTCTACAAAACCAACAAAAGTGTTAGTATTTCTCCCAAACCCCAAACATATATTTGAAGTACCTCGCAAGTATCTGAGAATTCATTTCACAGCATGCCAATGTGCTTTACCAGTGCAACCCATATATCAGCTTACCATGCTCACTGCTTGTGAAATGTCTGGACGTGTACAAACCATTGCATACATAATACTGCCGACTGCATTGGAATAAGGAACCTGTGCCATGTACCTCTCTTCTTCCTCTGACTGCGGGGACTGAGCAGCTGATAACTTAAAGTGAGCAGCAAGAGAGGTACTAACTGGTTTAGCATCTTTCCTGCCAAACCTCTCCAAGACTTTCTCCAAATACTTCTTCTGGGTCAGAAATAGCCTGTTGACTTTTCGATCTCTTTTGATCTCCATGCCAAGGATTTTCTTAGCTGCTCCCAAATCTTTCATCTCGAATTCACTTTTCAGCTCACTTTTCAAATTGTGAATTTCTGTTAAATCCTTAGCAGCATTGAGCATGCCATCAACATATAATAATAGGTACACAAATGAACCATCATTTAACTTTCGGAAGTAAACACAACTATCTTACATGCTCCTCGAATAACCATGACCCAACATAAATGAAGCAAACCTTTTATACCACTGTCTTGGAGACTGCTTTAATCCGTACAAGGATTTCTTCAACAAGCAAACATGATCTTCTTTTCCTTCAATTTCAAATCCTTCGGGTTGATACATGTATATTTGTTCCTCAAGTTCGCCATGTAAGAAAGCTATCTTAACATCAAATTGTTCTAATTCCAAATCATACATGGCAACGAAGGCAAGCAAGACACGAATAGAGCTATGTTTAACAACATGTGAGAAAATATCATTAAAATCAACTCCTTGTACCTGACTATAGCCCTTTGCAACTAATCGTGCCTTATACTTCGCATCTTCAACCCCTGGAATGCCATCCTTTTTCTTGAAGACCCATTTGCTACCAACAATTCTTTTTCCTGATGGCGGCTTCACAAGAGACCAAGTACCATTCTTGTGGAAAGACTCAATTTCTTCATTCATTGCAATCAGCCACTTGGCTGAGTCAACACCAGAAACTGCTTCTGAATATTTTGATGGTTCTCCAATTTTTTCAGTTTCCCGTGCAACTGAAAAATCAAATGCAACATAATCTCCAAACCTTAATGGTCGTTTACCTTCTCTTTTTGATCTATGTTTGGCTATAGAATACTCCTCTTCTTCTGGTTCAACTTCATGAGTCTCACCTTCAGGAATTTCAGTTTTTGTCTCAACTTCAGGAGTTTCAACTGTATTTTGCTCCAAAGTTGATGAGCTTGGCTCAGAAGGAATGCCAACCTCAATCTCCACCTGGTTCTATGTATGCTTTCCTTTATCTGTATCACAAGAACTAGAAGACTCTTTTCTAGAATGTAACATAGAGGATTCATCAAATGTTACATCTCTGCTAATTATAAATTTTGGTGCCAGGGGATCAGGATACCATAGTCGGTATCCTTTCACCCCAGATGCATACCCAAGGAAAATGCACTTTTTAGCCCTTGGCTCTAATTTTCCATCATTTACATGCATGTATGCAGGGCAACCAAATATCTTTAAATCAGAATAATTAGAAGGAGTACCTGACAACACTTCCTCTGGAGTCTTAAAGTTCAAAGGTGCAGAAGGAGCTCGGTTGACAATATAACAAGCTGTATAGATAGCTTCTGCCCAAAAGGCGTTTGTCAACCCAGCATTTGAAATCATGCAACGAGCCCTTTCCAAAAGAGTTCTATTCATCCTTTCTGCCACACCATTTTGCTGAGGTGTCATTCTCACAGTACGATTTCGAGCAATTCCTTCATTCTTGCAAAATTCGTTGAATTCATCATTACAAAATTTCAACCTATTATCTGTTCTAAGCCGCTTAACCTGTTTTCCTGTTTGCTTCTCAATCAAAAATTTTCATTGTTTGAAATTTAAGAAAACATCACTTTTATTTTTCAGGAAATAAACCCAAACTTTCCTTGAATAGTCATCAATGAAAGTTAACATATACCTGGCACCACCTTTTGATGGGGTACATGAAGGATTCCAAAGATCTGAATGAATGTAATCCAAAGTACCTTTTGTTCTATGAGTCGCTGGAGATTTGAAGCTAACTCTTTTCTGTTTTTCGAACACACAATGTTCACAGAACTCCATATTTTCGGTACTTTGGCCACATAAGAGACCTCTTTTGCTGAGGATGGAAAGACCTTTTTCACTCATATGCCCCAATCGCATATGCCATAATTTGGTGATGTCAGAATCTGGTTTATCTGATATTGAAACTACAGCAGCACTTGTGACAGTAGATCCCAAAATAGTATACAACGTACCAGATCTGCGTACTTTCATGATCACAAGAGCACCATGAGAAATTTTCAGAACTCCACCTTCACCTGTGTACTTGCACCCAAGAGATTCTAGAGTGCCCAAAGAGATGAGATTTTTCTTCAAGTGAGGAACATGTCTAACATCGGTGAGAGTTCTCACCACACCATCATGCATTTTGATTCGGACTGTACATTTTCCAATAACTTTGCAGGCAACATTGTTGCCCATCAAGACAACTCCACCTCCAATAGATTCATATGTGATAAATAAATCCCGACTGGGACACATATGATAAGAACAACCCGAATCTAAAATCCACTCATTGTTAGATTTGAAACTATTATTAGTTGCTAAAAAATAGTTCCCTCAGTCTCATCAGCAACTACACTTGCTTCGGCAGTGTCAGTATTTTTGTGCTCATTTTTCTTTTCTGTATGCTTTTCTTTGTTTTTCAATTTAAAGCATTCAGAAATAATGTGACCTTTCTTATGACAATATTTGCAGATGACATTTCTGTATCTGGATTTTGACCTTGATTTAGGTTTCTCACTACTTGAATCTTTCTTGTTGGATCTACCTCTTATGAATAAGCCTTCCCCTTGGTTCTCACTAGTTTTCCCAGTAATATCTCTATCTATTTGTTCTTTTGATTTCAAAATAGATTTGATATCTTTATAAGAGATATTATCCTTTTCATAAAGCATAGTATCTCTTATATGTTTAAATGACCGGGGTAAGGAAACAAGCAATAACACAACTTGATCCTCATCTTTGATTTCAGCATCTATGTTACTTAAATCCATAAGAAGAGAATCAAAAGTATCAAGATGAGGAAGTATAGAGGTACCTTCAGCCATACGAAAAGTGTAGAGTTTTTGCTTTAGGTAAAGCCTGTTTTCTACTGTTCTTTTCATATATAAGGTTTTAAGCTTTTCCCATATGCCTTTGGCTGAGCTTTCTGTTGCAATTTCACACAAAACCTCATTTGAAAGATTTAAAATAATACATGCTTTTGCCTTTTTGTCTATGATGGCAAACTCCTCGTCTATCATTTTATCCGGCATCTTCTCATTTCCTTGCAGTGCCAAATCTAAGCTATCTTCCATCTTTAATTGCCACATTTCGAAGTTTGCACTTCGGTCAAATTTCTCAACATAAGACTTTGTTAGAGTCATTTTGGCTATTTAAACTAACCGGTTAGATCTGGCTCTGATACCAATTTGTTAGGATCGGGAACTCGGGTAGTGCGGAATTTAGCCAAAAAACGTTATAATGATAATAACAAAGACAATGGAAGTTGATAATAACGGCAATTAAAGAAGATAAAGAAGACACAAATTTAACGTGGTTTGGTCAAGGTGACCTACGTCCACAAGCGGAGAGGAGCAATTTCCACTACTAGAAATTCGCTAAAAACCGACCAAAAATACCGACCAACGTTGGTCGGTTATGGAAAATGACCGACCAAAACGCGACCTTTACGGTGTGGACGGTATTTTGATGGTCGGAACGGCTTACCGACCAAAGTTGGTCGGAAATTACCGACCAGCTTTGGTCGGTATATTAAAACGACCATCTGACAAGTTTAATTACTTACCGACCAACTTTGGTCGGAAACATATTTTATTAATTTAATTTTACCGACCAAAGTTGGTCGGATTATCTTTTTTTTATTAATTATTAAAATTAAAAAAAACCGACCAACTTTGGTCGGTAATTGAAAATATATATTTTTTAAAACTAATTAAAATTAAACATTACCGACCAACTATGGTCGGTAATCTCAACAATGCAAGCAAAATACCGACCAAAGTTGGACGGTAGTCTTGAATTCTGGGAATTCAACGTTCATTAACCGGCCAACTTTGGTCGGTATTTTGGAATAATTTTTTTTATAATTAAAAACCGACCAACGTTGGTCGATTTTTCTGGGATTAATTTTGGCATAAAATGCCTGTTTTGGCAGCTAAACCACCTGCCAGCATACCAATACAACAACACAACAACAACAAAAACACAACAACAACAACACAACAACAACAACAACAACACAACAACAACAAAAACAAAAACACAACAACAACAACAACAACAACACAACAACAACAACACAACAACAACAACAACAACAACAACAACACAACAGCAACAACCAAAACATTCAATAAATACTTTAAAACTAATAAATTAAAGTTCAATTGAACATAAAAATCCAAAACCAAGTTAAAACTAATTACAACTAGTTCAAAACTGATTCTATTTGTCTAGTTCAAAGTATATAAGAGTCAAGGGGTATTTTGTACAACATCATCATCACCGTCTGATGAACTTTCATCTACAAGACGATATAGAGAACGGTCTTGTGGAAGACGGGAAGCACAATCACGGGGAGGACGGGAGGAACGATCACGAGCAGGGCGGGAGGAACGATCACGTGGAGGTCGACCCTCTGGAGATGACTCACGAGATTGGGGCAACGGAAAAGCTCCACTAGATAGGAGAGTTCTGATCTGAGCTTGCATGCCAAGGAATTGAGCATCTCTAAGCCTTTCTCTTTCCTTGGCCGCTTCTAGCTCTGATGTGAGCTTTGTCACTGTCTCCCGCATAGCGTAGAGGCTCTCCCTATTAAGTTGCTCGCCATGCGAGGAAGTCCCTATTCCTCGCATTCCACACTTATAGCGATGGAAGTTTTTAGTAGGAAGCCCGTATACCTTCCCCCATATAGCCTGTATATTCTAGTTGTAATATTTCTTTGACCACACCATAATAATCAATATCTCCAACTTGATTGCCATCACCACCTAGAACCCACACCCCGCTGTTGTTGCTATTTTTATTTTTAGAGCAATCCTTTGTATGAAACTTATAACCATTCACTACGTACTTAGACATTGTTGTGACCTGAAGCCTAGGTCCACAAGATATATCTTTTAAAAATTGATTTACACCATTATTTGGATTATTTACCTACATAGAGTTAAAAAAGTCATAAGTTAGCACAACTTATGAATCAATTTTTATACATTCACTACATATGTATATATATATATATATATATATATACACTTACAAACTGTTTGAACCACGTATCAAATCTCGTATATACAGCATCATAGCCAAATTGACCCACGAAGTGACTGTGACATATCAAATATTTTTAGTAGTTGCATCAATATGTAGTCACAGTAAATTTTATATTTTGATAACTAATAAATCAATACTTACTTGAGAAATGGTACAACTTCGGGACAATTTAGCAACACATGAAGTGTAGCTGACTTGTACTCCATATCACTCAAACTTCTCTTTCTAACATCCTTAGAACATCGGCCTGGTTGATTGCATGTCTAATAAAGTCATCAACCCCTTCTACAAAATCCTCCCGCAATCCCCGCCGATTAGGATAATTTCTATTGTACATCCAAGTACGATGTTCCATCTATACAAATAAAACAAGAACAAATTAATTTATTCTACAATTATAAATTAATTATATCCTTTTATGTTAATTCAAGATAATTATGTTTTCATAATTATATCAATTTATATCCTAAAAGTTCAATTCATATCCAAAAGGTCCAATTCATATCTTAAAAGTTCAATTCATATCCTAAAAGTTCAATTCATATCCTAAAAGTTCAATTCACAAGAACAAATCCTAAAAACTAAAATTTCAATTCATATCCTATGAGTTTAAACATAAACTAACTAAACTAAAGAAATTCAACCCATACCCTAAAAGTTCGATTCACAACAACAAATTAATTTATTCTACAATTATAAATTAATTAACAAAACTAATTAGTTAATAAAACTAATTAAAACAAGACCTAAACCCTAATCCTCAATAAAATGCAATGTTCAAATAATTGAAACACTAATCAATTGAAACTAATTCATAACTAATTAACAAAACCTAGAAATAATAAATAAATGGGTTGTAATAATTCAAACCTAGAATTTTTAGGAGATGGAGAAGGAGAGGGGCGGCAGTGGCAGTGGCAGCAGTGACGGCGACGGTGACGGCGCGGCGACGGCGCGACGACGACGAGGGGGAGGGCTGGACGCGAGGGGGAGGGCTGGGAGAAGGAGAGAGGGGAAGAGGGAAGAGGAAAATATTTCAGAGAAATGGGGGTTTCCCCCGTTTTTCACTTCTCTGATTTTAGAATTACCGATCAAAGTTGGTCGGTAATTTTGGTCGGTACATTAAGTGCTGACCGTTTGACCAAAAACCGACCAATTTTGGTCGGTTTTGTAAAAAAAAAAAAAAAATTTTGTGTTTTTTTTCTTAAAATATTATAAACTATAAAAAATATTATAAACTACAAGCATTTATTTTATTTAACTATGCAATTATTATAAATAATTATAAACTATAAGCATAATCTTTATAAATAATTATATTAACTATTTAATTTTAATAAATTATAATAGCATCTATCTAAGTAAATTTTCTAAGTTATAATTAAGTATGTGAGTAATTTCTCACACACACACATACACTATATTGTAATTGATGCTAATAACTTCTTTTTTCATTCGTTCATCACTAATAATGCATGACATAGATTAATCGATATATAGGTCGAGACGTTTTGATGAATCATCGATTAATATTCATCAATACATCTAAGTAAGTTATAAGTCGATGAATCAATTTACAAATAGATATATTTGATGATAAAGTATATATACTAATTAGTATCTTCCCAAGTCTATCCCTAAAAGAACCCGACCCTGTGGTCCTAGCGCTTCATGTTCTTATATATATATATATATATATATATATACACATACAAACACACTTCATTGTAATACTTTAACTATATATATAGCTTGTTATAGTATATGTTAGTGTGTATATATATAGCTTGTTAAAGTTTGACCATGTTTGACCTATTAATTTAATTCGTTTACTTAATATTAATATCTTCTTTCGTTTATTTAATTTGTTATATATATATATATATATATATATATATATATATATATATGTCACAGATGTTTAGTATTAATTCTTTTATTTTTCATTCATTCATCACTAATAATACATGGCATAGCTAGATTAATCGATATAAGTCGAGACATTTTGTTTTTACTATTAGTCGATATAGGTCAAATGTTTTATTTTTAATATTCATCGATGCATCTAATTAAGTAAGTTATAAGTCGATGAATCAATTTACAAATAGCATGTTATATATAGTATATGTTAGTGTATTAATTATTTGTATTACAAAAGTGTTAGCGAATTACATTTATATTATTTAGATAGTAAATATAAAAGTAATTTGAAAGTTTGATCAATATTGTTGACGTAATAACCGACCAACTTTGGTCAGTTATTTTGCAGAAAATAAAAATTACCGACCAAAGTTGGTCGGTAAATGCTTCCCCTACATTAACCGACCAACGTTGGTCGGTAATTTTAAATATAAATTCTTAAATATTATAAAATATTTTAAATAATAAAATAATTATTAAAATTTAAAAAATTGGATCCAGATTACCGACCAACGTTGGTCGGTAATCCAAAATTTTCTTGTCTGACCAGCTTGGTCAATTCATTGACCAATTTACCGACCAACGTTGGTCGGTATTTAGTTTTAAAAAATGTAAATATTTTTTTTCCCTAGTTTCCGTCCAACCCGGACGGTTTTTGGTCGCATTATTTGACCGACCAACGTTGGTCGGAAATTGTTGGTCGGTTTTTAGCAGATTTTTAGTAGTGTTCACTATACCAACAAGAGTACAAAATTAGAGTAAATACTCTAATTAATCCCAAATACCCCAAGAGAATAACCTCACAATTTCACTCCAAAGAAAGGGTTCACACAAGTGTTTCCCAACACTCACTCTCTTACAAAATACTCTATAATGAAATAAAGGAGGAGAAAGAAAGACAAGAGTGAAAAGCTCTTGAATTGGTATGTTTTCAAATGAGGAGAAACTTCTCTATTTATAGCAAGAAATCCTTGGACTACTAATGGATATTATGTCATGAAAAATGTCATGATCCACAAATTTGTTATAATGGATATTATGTCATGGCAAATGTTATGAACCACAAATTTGTTATAATAAATATTATGTCATGACAAATGTCATGAAGATTTAGCCATATTACAGAACTCCTAATTTAGAAAAACTTTTTTGAGTATTTTCTTTATTTAGCTGGATTGAGTAGATCTAAGTTCTTGAATTATACTCGTAAATCATCAACTAATAAGAACGCCCAGTTATGTATACATAGGTTTCTTTTAATTCATTACCATAATGTTATGAAAGAAAGTGAAGTGATCTACTAAGACTGTACTGTTAAAGTCTCTTCTCATTAGGCATGATATGTGAATTGTTGCCAGTCACTAATAAATCTCGATATCCATTTTAATAAACTATTAACATATAAGTTATTTTGTTACAGTATAATATAGAAACACTTCATATGGTAATCAGCATTTGGTTTCCAAAGTACATGACTTAGCTTGTGTTTGACTAATTAATTTGAAAAGTACTTCTAAGCAGCAATTAACGTTTGACCAAACTTTTAAAAAGTATTTTTTCTCAAAAGTGTTTCTCGGGAAGAAACTATTTTTCTCTGCTTTTTCTAAACTGTTTTAGCTTCTACTAAAACAATATATTTTTCAGCTCGGAGAAGCTTGGCCAAACAGGCTATTAGAAATTTTAGATGGCCACAACTTAAATTTTCCGAATGGGCTTTTCCTCGACCTATCTGAAAAGCCCAAGAACATATCTTGGGCTGCAATGAAATTCGGCCTAAAGAAGTAGCCAGCCCTCTTAAATACACCTCATTGACCCACATAAGATGGAACTACTATTTTGGAGTAGTTCTTAGGCTGCTTCTCTTCTTTTTCCCCCCTTTATTACTACATAATATTAAAAATAATAAGGTTATGACAATTAAAAATGTTATTAATATTTATCAAAATATTATCCCAGATAAATAATTTATAAGTAAAAATAAAAAGAGGTGCATTAGAAATATGAGTTAAATATATAAATGCTTGTTAATCCTATTTTAGAAGTGAGAAATCTACGTTAGACATTTTTCATAAGGTTTCAAAATCAATATGACAAGTGCCATAAAAGAAAAGTGAGTAATAAGTTAGAGAAAACTTAATAAACAAGTAAAATATAAATGAATAGATTTTCATTAGTGCACCTTAGTGCGTGACTGATGTTTCTCTTGCAATCAAATTAGTTTAATTTGGTGTTAACATCGTACAAGTATTCCATTGAAATTTTATATTAGTATTAATCCCCATTGCATATGATATAAATGAAATTGTAACATTGTTTACCCTTAAAATCGGATAACAATTAAATTTGTTAGTGGTTTTAAGGATATGTGATTTCACTTGGCATATAAACTAAGAAATATGAGAATTGGAGTTAGAAATTAACTGTAAAATAAAGCAAATCGATATATCATGCAACTTTGGCCCTTGAGCTAGGTTGCCCTCGTACCAACTAAGTGTGTTATTGAAGAGTAAGAACTGAACTATTGAATAAGAGAGTTTAAGAGAGAAAACGCAATATATTGCTTTGTTATGCGTGGAATGTCCTTTTTACAAAATAATCGGAACCCCCTTTATATAGTAGAGAAGTTCTACATATGGTACAATTCTAAATACATAAGGAAATCTCCTGATTGGTTAATCAACCGGTCTTGACTTGATACATGCCGAGATCTCCGCCACAATCCTCGCCTGGTCACGAATTCCTTGGCTTAGCAGGCTTTCTTCGATCTCGCTAGATCTCTATCCTTCTCGGTCTCGGCCTTAGCTGGTCTCGATCTCGATCGATCCATGAATCACAAGCTAGGCACTATCTATTCATGTAACGATCCAATATAACTTAGGATCGAACATCGGTCCGCTACCCCAGTCTCGATTAACCATACAAAATCGGACAAGCCCGATTTTTACCGTATACATATAGTCCCCTCATTTTTTGGAGAGTAATGACAAGAAATGATTTGAGCTTACGATCTTCACCTCGGTACATCATGACGTAATCGTCGTGACATAAGCAGCAGAAGTGACCGAAACGCCTCGCCAGTACAGTTTCCCAGGTATTTAATGTGCGTCAGTCGTCGGTCGGCCGCTACCAGTTTTGAACCGTCGTTGTGAAACCAATAAATAGCCTGCTTCTTTATTATTTCAACTTTACTTTCAAATCTTTTTCATTCTAATCTCCATAGTTCTTTGCCTTCTTCAAAGCTTCCTATCTTCAGGTCTTTGAGTTTCTTTACTTGTTCTTCTTAAAACACCAAATACTTCAGCCTCCATTCATCTTTGCCCACAAAAACTAAATGGCCAAAATATCTAAAACTGTTCCGCAGAAAGAGGCTGCTTCCTCATCTCGCCCGGCCGGCGAGAAACCAGTGGTGGGGCCACACCCTGAAGAACTTATTCCCGGGGTGTGTGTCATTGATTCCGACTTTAAGGTCGAGAAACCCTCATCGATTCCTGGTCGATGTGAGGCGATATCGAGATATATATGCTCGATACCCAAAAGCCTCCTTGACCAGGTGAAGAAAGATTGTAACTGAGGAAACAAAGAGGTTGTGATACCGGCACTAGAAGAAGCGATCACCACTCACGTGGAAGGATTCCTGAGTGTTTACACTTATCCTTTCACACCGGGTCCCCTCGATCCGGTCATCGTAGACTTTTGCAAGATATACTAGATGACCCTCAGTCAAATTCACCCCTCTTTCTGGAGGGTCGTGATACTGCTCCGCTTCTTCGTGAGCAAAATCGACGAACTTCCCTCCACCTATGACCACCTCATAAGATTATACAGCCCTCAATTCTATTGAGGTGGGCTGATAAAGCTTCAACGCCAGGCCACCAAGGCGTTGATCTCGAGTATAGATGAAGACAAAGATCGGTGCTGGATGGGCCGGTTCGTTCGGGTGAAGACCACAAACCTGATCCCGTCTGAGAGCATGTCATTTCCTGAGAAATGGAATATGAAACGTAAGGATGATTCCGTCTTTAATTTTTGTTCGTTGGTTTTACTTCTTCATCCATTCTTATTAGTGTTTTTCTCGATGCAGTCGTTGCTTAGATGCCGGGTGCGGTTCCCCACCTCAAGAATTCGGTTAGGAGCCTGGTTTCGACATCAACACACGCCGAGCATGCATGGCGCGATTTGTCAAAGGGTCGGTGGGAGGCTCGTACTCATGGTAAGCCTTCTTCGTGACTTACCGATTTGTCTATCGTTCAAACATCTTTTCAAACATGAGTTTACTTACTTTCTTCTTTTGTAGGTCTCGTAAAGGACGCGACTGTGAGACCCCCGTCCGGTGATAAAGAAGTTTCACCACCTATCTCGAAATCGGCGGAGGAGAATAAGAGGAAAAGGGCCTCGAACTCCGAGGGTCAAAAAACCAAGAAGAGGACAACCCGTAAACCCAAAGGGAACACAATCCCACTGACTATGGAGTCAATCCAAAGGCTAAGGGAAGAAGAAGAAGAAGACTCTAGGCTGGTGACCCGTACGCGAGATAGCACCGAGATTCGGAGGACTGCGGAATCGGTGTGAGTTAATACTGCTCCGTCTAGGCTAGATTAGGTTGAGGAGGAAACTTCGGCCCAAGTCCCCGAGCCAAGAGGAACCGAAGATGCTTTATCTCGGGGCAAAGAGACCGTTGAAGAAGCAGTGGATGCGGGTGTAGAAACCGGGCTCGAGGCTCCCCAAGTCGGAGGTGGTGCCCCAAAAGACTTATTTGGGGGGCAATAGAGATCGGGGATTCCCCCTCGTTTCCTTTATTTTTCGAGTCGATGATATGCGACGCTCAGGTCGTGGAGACTTGTCACGAAGAATGAGCCCTCGAAGAGGAAGATCCTTTCCATGGTTATTTTGTTAGGGTAGAAGGTGTCACCGGTCTGAGTGATTTGAAGGTTCCGAAGAAGAGCTCGGGTGAGGCTTTCTCGAGTTTTAAACTTACCAATCAGTTTCCTGCCCCTAGTGCTGATCCCGGGTGTAAGCGAACAATCATTATCACAGTCCCGGAGGATGCCCGGGTTCTTGCTGTCTTTGTAGAGGTGGCTAGCTTCTTCCGATGTTTGGTCACAGAAGAAGACCAAGCCCAGATGGACGAGGTGGGAGCGCCTTGTCTTTTCAACAAAGCCCAACAGCTCCTGAACCGGGTAAATTCATATTTTCTTTGTCAATTTTCATACTTGTACTTTTCTCCCCTTGTATAATTCCTTCTTTCTATTTTTGTAGGCTTCTGTGCTTCATCACGAGGCTTTCTTATGATCTCGAGGGAGCTGAGCCGGTACGAAGCTGAAATCTGAGGGCTTACTGAGGAGAGATATGCCTTCAAGCTTCTCAGTGAGTAGAGAGAAGGGTATAAAAAAGGACTTCGGGCTGAGCTAGAAGCAACTCAGAAAGAACGAGCTGATCTGACCGAGCAGGTAAAAAGAGTCTTTGAAGTAAATGACATTGACTTGGGCGTGGTTGCTAATAGTTCGGTCCCACGGGTCTAACGAAAGCTCGATGTAATCAGACAACTTTTTGAGGAAATGGACACAGTGAAAGCGGAGGCCGAGGCATGGAAGAATAACATGGACCGCCTTGCCTCATAAAATGTAGCTGCCCGAGCTCAACTGGCCTCGGCTGAGATCCAACTCCGAAGCTTGAAAGAGTAGGCCTTGGTGCAAGCCAAGAAAATTGAGGAGTTCCAGTCTCGGTTGGGTTCATCAACTTCCGATCGAGAGAGGTTGGCCACAGAACATGCAACGGCCAAATCAGAGTTCGAAACGGCCAAGGATAATGCTGATGCAATGTTGGCCGTCTACCGGTCCGACGCTGAAGCTACTCAGGTTCGAGAAAAGGGGGTTGCCAAAGTTGCTCAGGCTCGAGCAAACTAGGTTGCCGAGCATTCTAAATGCTAGTCTCGAAGGGAGACTCTCGAGGAGATCCATGCTCGTGGCTTCAATCTTACAGCCGAGATCGAGAATGCTAAGGAGCTCGAAGCTGAAGCCATAGTGTTGGCCTTTCCCGATGATGATAATTTTGGGAGTATGAGCGGATGTGAAAGCGGAGAAGGCCTCGAGAGCGAAGATGCTACTCCCGGAGAAGACTAAGTCCTTTAGGATTAGTATTGTTTGTGTTTCTTTTAAGACCGTTTCGGTCTTTAGTAGAAAATTTTTATCGGGCCATGTTGCCCTTGTAAATGATTTTTGATATATATATATATATATATATATATATATATATATATAAACTTTCTTCCTTTGTGCCTTATAAAATTATGTAGTTGTATTCTAAGGTCCGAGGTTTAGACAATTTGATTGAAACCGAACTAGTATATCCCTTTGGCTTTACGATCGAGTGAGTGCTTGCTCGAACCCGAAGTAAGGTAACCCTTAGGTTTTTTTAGCGAGGATGGTCTCTCGAACTCAAAGCAAAAACAGCCCTTAGGCTTTTGTATTAGGCCGATATAGCCTTTGTAAAAAGATTGTTTATGGCTTTCTCCCCTTTTCGGCTTGAAAAAGTTTTTTATCTTTTGTATTTGCAAAACTTGTAATGCCTTAGCATGAAATAAGGAAATGTTCGAGAGTTCGAACAATTTTGTACTCATTAGAGTTTTCAAGTCTTCGATAATTCGGTTTGTGAATGAATTCGAAAGCCTGTTTTGTTACGGAATTTGGACGTCTCCGACCCGTGTTAATTTGACAGTAGCCTCTTTAGTTCGAAATTTTCCCCTTGGGCTTATTTTTCAGTTTTACTTCAAGCTTTCCTGAAGTGTCAGTCCCTGAGTGGGGTGGCAGTGGCCTATAAAAATCGAGGGTTGCCTAAAAGGTCTTATGATCTCGGAGTTTTAATAATTGAATCTCGTTTATTTTTCAGACGGCAGTCCCCGAATGTGGGGGTAATTATCCGAACTCTGGTTATGGTCGGCCCTTAAGCCTGTTTACATAATAGATCGAGAGTATGAACTTGTAAAGTAGAAATTATTTTCTAAGGCATGAGATATCGGTAAAGAAATATACTTCTCTTTATAAATGATTATACATGTGTACATTTTCTGTGCCAGGGCTCGAGCAAACTACGCGAGCACACGGTTCGTTTGACCGTTTGGCCCTTACAAATTTTTCCTATCGAGACCCTGCTGCCATGAAGTAACTTCCTCGCATCAAAGTTGACATTCGAGGTCAATGCCCCCCAGTATTCGAGGTGGATTGTAAAGAAGCCTCAGATTCTATTGAATTGTTCTAAGTTAGCACGATCAATGGTTGCCTCATTAAAAACCTCGCCGGAAAACCCATTTGGGACAAAACCGATCTAAGGAAAAAAGAGTGCAACGCGTGCTTTCAGATCTAAAGGCTTCGTGTCGAAGAATCCATCGTTATTTCTAGTCAAACACCTGCAAGGGTTAGTTTAAAATATAAATGAAATGGGAGGGGCGTACCTTAGCAATAGTATCGTTTTAGGTGCGATACGTTCCAATTGCTCGGCAGTTGTTCGCCATTCATCGTGCCGAGCTTGTAGGATCCTTTTTCGATGATTTCGATAACCTGGTACGGTCCTTCCCAGTTCGGACCAAGTTTCCCTTCATTCAGATTTCAGGTGTTGAGGGTGACTTTTCTTAGCACCAAGTCCCCGATGTTAAGATGTCGAAAATTGGTTCTTCAATTGTAGTACCTTTCGATCCGCTATTTTTGGACGTCCAATCGGACGAGAACGACTTCACATTTTTCGTCCAACAATTCTAGGCTCGTGTTCATGGTCTCGTTATTCGACTCCTCTATTGCATAGCGAAACCTGATGCTAGGTTCTCCGACCTCGAACTGGATCAGAGCTTCGACGCCATAAACTAACGAGAAAGGTGTTTCTCCGGTATTGGATTTCGATGTTGTGCGGTATGTCCATAGAACTTCGGGTAGTATTTCTCTCCATTTTCCTTTTGCGTCGGTCAATCTCTTCTTAAGATTTTGGATGATGGTTTTGTTGGTCGATTCGTCTTGTCCATTCCCACTGGGATGATAAGGTGTTGATAGGATCCTTTTGATCTTGTGATCCTAGAGAAATTTAGTTACTTTGCGGCCGATGAATTATTTTCCATTATCACAAACAATCTCGGATGGCATCTCGAATCGACATATGATGTGGTCCCAAATGAAGTCTATGACTTCCTTTTCTCTGACTTTCTCGAAAGCCTATGATTTAACCTATTTAGAGAAATAATCAGTCATAAATAAAATAAACTAAACTTTACCTGGGGCCGACGGGAGAGGGCCAACGATGTCCATTCCCCATTTCAGAAAGGGCCATGGGGACAGGATCGAGTGAAGTAGTTACCTGGGTTGATGGATTATGGGAGCATGCCTTTGGCATTTGTCGCATTTTCGAACGAACTCCCTTGCATCCTTCCCCATATCAGTCCAATAGTACCCTGCTCTGATTACTTTGTGGACCAACGATTTGGCATTAGAATGATTTTTTCAAGTGCCCTCGTGAACTTCTCGTAGGATGTAGTTGGTATCTCCCGGTCCCAAATATATTGCCAACGGTCCATCGAACATCCTTCTAAACAGCGTTCCGTCTTTGGATCTGATGGAAGCTTCCCCGTTCTTTAAGTACTATATGTACTTGTTTATCCAATCCCAGGTTAAACTTGTGGAGTTTATCTCGGCGTGACCTACTTCGATTACCGATCTCATGAGTTGTACGACAGTCCCCGAGTTGAGTTCGTCGTCTTCGACCGATGAACCTAAGTCTGCAAGAGCGCCGGCCTCGCTGTTCTGTTCTCGAGGTATATGTTGCAATGTCCATTCCCTAAATCGATGTAGAGTCATTTGTAGTTTATCCAAGTACCTCTGCATTCGATCTTCTCGGACTTCAAAAGTCCCGTTAACTTGGTTTACCACGAGGAGGGAATCACACTTAACCTCTATGACCTCCGCTCCCAAGCTTTTAGCTAGTTCGATACTTGCAATCATGGCCTAATACTCGGCCTCATTGTTAGTCAATTTTATAGTTCTGATAGACTGTCTAACTATATTACATGTGGGTGATTTTAGTACGATGCCTAATCCGGACCCCTTCGCGTTCGAAGCACCGTCCGTAAAGAGGGTCCAGACTACCGAAGATGTACCCGATTTTATGAGTAGTTCCTTTTCAATCTCGGGTACGAGGGCTAGCGTAAAGTCAGCCACGGAGTCCGCCAAGATTTGAGACTTGATAGCGGTTCGGGGTCGATACTCAATATCGTACCCACTGATTTCTACAGCCCATTTGGCCAATTGACCCGAAAGTTCGGGTTTGTGCAGAATATTTCGAAGAGGATAAGTTGTTACAACACATATTGGATGACATTGGAAATATGGTTTTAGTTTCCTAGAGGCGCTTATTAAAGAAAGCGCTAATTTTTCTAAGTGTGGATATCTAGTTTCGGCCTTTCCTAAGGTCCGACTAACATAATAGACAAGGAATTGCATACCTTGTTCTTTTTGGACCAAGACTCCACTTACCGCTATCTCCGAGAGTGCCAAGTACAGGTAAATCTGTTCATCCACTTTCTGGGTATGAAGCAGCGGCGAGCTTGATAAATACCGTTTTAGTTCCTCCAAGGCCTGCTGGCATTCTGGAGTCCATGAAAAATTGCTCTTCTTCTTAAGCAGCGAGAAGAATCGGTGGCTCATATCTGAGGATCTCGAAATGAATCGTCCTAGGGCGGCTATTCGCCCCGTCAGCCTCTGCACGACCTTTACATTATCCACTACTGTGATATCCTCGATAGCTTTGATTTTATCAGGGTTGATCTTTATTCCCCGATTAGACACCATGAAACCAAGAAACTTGCCCGAGCCAACCCCGAATGCACACTTTTCGGGGTTGAGTGTCATATTGTATTTCCTTAGTATATCGAAAGTCTCCTGCAAATGCTTTAAATGGTCCTTTACTCGCAGGGACTTAATTAACATGTCATCAATATAAATTTATATTGATTTTCCTATTTGTTCTTCGAACATTCGGTTTACTAGGAGTTGATAAGTTGCACCAATATTTTTTTAGACCGAATGACATTACATTATAATAGTAGGTACCGTACTTAGTGATAAACATGGTCTTTTCTCGATCCTCCGGGTTCATTTGTATATGGTTGTACCCGGAGTAGGCATCGAGAAAACTGAGAGTCTCATGGCCGGCCGTGGCATCGATCATACGATCGATATTAGTCAAAGGAAAAGAATCCTTGGGGCATGCTTTATTCATGCCTTTATAATCTACACACATTCTAAGTTTGTTTCCCTTCTTAGGGACTACCACTACGTTTGCTAACCATTCGGGATACTTTACTTCCCGAATGGATCCTATTTTGAGAAGTTTGGTTACCTCGTCCTTGATGAAGGTATGTTTGACCTCGTACCGGGGCCTTATTTTTTGCTTTACCGGGCGGAATTCAGGGTCCAGATTTAGTTTGTGAGTGGTAATTTTTGGGGGGATCCCTGTCATATCGAGGTGGGACCAAGCAAAACAATCCATGTTAGCTTTAAGAAAATGAATAAGTTTTTTTCTGAGCTCGGGGGTTAGCCCCGTGCCCAAGTATACCTTTCGTTCATATTGATGTTTGACCAGTGTGACTTGTTCCATCTCTTCGACCGTTGACTTGGTGGCGTCGGAGTCATCGGAAATTATGAAGGATCGAGGGATCTAGTAGTCGTCATCCTCGTCGATCCCTTGCTCCTGCAATTGGGTTGAGGCCGGTGTCTGTAGTTGCTATTTGGCCTCCTGCTTTCCCTTCGAATCTGATCCCTTTATTGATGAGAGTGCCGATACCAGTATCACTTCATCGACTGCAAACATCTCCTTGGAGGCGGGTTATTCCCCGTACATTATTTTGACTCCCTCCAATGTCGAGAACTTTATAACTTCGTGGGGGGTCGAGGGTACTTCCCTCATGTTATGGATCCAAGGCCTTCCGAGCACGGCGTTGTACCTCATGTCACCCTCAATCACATGGAACTTTGTTTCTTGGATGGTCCCGGCCATGTTTACTGGCAAAGTAATTTCACCTTTGGTGGTTTTGCTTGCCATGTTGAAGCCGTTATGTACTCGGGCTGCGGGCACAATTTGATCTTGTAGGCCGAGCTGTTCTACGACCCTCGATCGAATAATGTTGGCCGAGCTACCTGGATCAATCAAAACACGTTTAACTTGAATTTTATTCATAAGGACATATATTACCAGTGTGTCATTATGGGGTTGTAAGATCCCCTCTGCATCCTCGTCATTGAAAGACAAGGTCTCTTCCGGTACATAGTCTCGAGTTTTCTTTTCCCTCGTGATCGACACCTTGGTGTGTTTGAATATGGGCCCCTAAGGAATTTTAATCCCTCCAACAATTATGTGGATCACGTGCTGTGACTCTTCTTGTTCATTCTGTCTGTTTGAATCTCTATTCTTGAAGTGTTTTTTAGCCTGATCGCTTACGAATTCTCGAATTTGCCTTTCGTTGAACAAACATGCTACCTCCTCCTTCAGTTGTCTGCAATCTTCTGTTTTATGACCATGGGTGCCATGATATTTGCACATTTGATTAGGATTTCTCTGGGCCGGATCAGTCTGTAGAGGTCGGGGCCACCTGGTGTCTTTGATGCGCCCAATGGCCGATACAATAGCTGATGCATCAACGTTGAAGTTGTATTCCGATAGTCGTGGTGCTTTTTGAGTTTGACATTTTCTGTTGAAACCACTCTTACTCATGAGCCCTCGAGATCTCTGTCCTCGATCATTTCTTCTATCAATTCGAACGGGGTTGCGTCCAGGCCCGTTGTTTCTCCAATCTCCCCCGTATGGCTAATATCGATCTCTGTTTGACCGTGGTTCCCGGTCAATATCCATTTTAACTATGTCGATGGTCCTGTTTGGATAAACGGACCCGAAAGAGCCCCCCAACTGGTCATCCTAGACCTTAATCTTTGACTGGTACCGATTATGCATATCGGCCCAGGTTACAACTGGATATTCGATCAAGTTCTGGTTTAACTGTTGTGAGGCTACCGAACTTCGTATGTTTAGGCCTTGAGTGAAAGCCTGAGCGGCCATATCATCGGTGACCGGGGGCATATCCATACGCTTCATTTGGAACCGAGATACGAACTCTCTGAGCATCTCGTTGTCTTTCTATTTTACTTTGAAGAGGTCTGACTTTCTAGTCTCGACCTTTATCGCTCCGGCGTGTGCTTTGATGAAGGAATCTGCGAGCATGGCAAAAGAATCAATGGAGTTAGGTGGCAAATTATGGTACTATATCATCTCCCCCTTTGATAAAGTTTCTCCGAATTTCTTCAGCACTACAGACTCAATCTCATCATCCTCTAGATCGTTCCCCTTTATTGTGCATGTGTAAGAAGTGACAATGCTCGTTGGGGTCGATAGTTCCATTATACTTGGGAATTTCTGGCATGCGGAATTTCTTCAGAATGGGCTTAGGAGCCTTGCTCGGGGGGGGGGGGAGGCTTTTATACGAATTTCTTTGAATCCAAACCCTTCAAAATAGGTAGTGCCCCCAGAATTTGATCAACTCGGGAGTTATATGTTTTCACTTTTTTATCATTCGCTTCAATCTTCGTTTCCCCCGATTCAATTCGCTTTGTCAGCTCCTCTAACAATTTCAAGATAGAGGGGTCGGTTCTTGACTCATTCACATTTGACCTCCCCAACACTGGTTCGGCCCTATGAACAACTTCCTGTGATGGCTCGGGTTCGACCCTACTCGATGCATGGTTGTGATTTTGGAGTTGTGATATTGCAGCCTGTTGAGCCTGCAATATTTCGAATATTATTCGAAGGCTGATTCTGCCTTCTTCGCCGCTCTGTGTGTTTTGACCGGCTGATCGAACGTCTCTACGGACGCTAATTTCGGGGTCGGTGCCCAAATTTACATTTAGGGCAACATGGGAACTGGCGTCGATGGGGTCTGTAACTGGTACTCCCTCGAGGTCAACTGGAGGCATTTTGTTCCCGGGGGTGGCTACGTTGTCATTTTCGCCATGAAATCCAAGGCAATTGTCGATGTGTGTGGGTACTGCTTGAGAGTTCGACATGCTGATCCTGGAATCAAAAATGCTTACAAAAACAAGTGTAAAGCAGTGTGTGTTATGAAAATTAGCACAAGGCAATCACTATTATCCTTAGCCCTGCGGTGGGCGCCAAACTGTTTACCCTTAAAATCGGATAACAATTAAATTTGTTAGTGGTTTTAAGGATATGTGATTTCACTTGGCATATAAACTGAGAAATATGAGAATTGGAGTTAGAAATTAACTGTAAAATAAAGCAAATCGATATATCATGCAACTTTGGCCCTTGAGCTAGGTTGCCCTCGTACCAACTAAGTGTGTTATTGAAGAGTAAGAACTGAACTATTGAATAAGAGAGTTTAAGAGAGAAAACTCAATATATTGCTTTGTTATGCGTGGAATGTCCTTTTTACAAAATGATCGGAACCCCCTTTATATAGTAGAGAAGTTCTACATATGGTATAATTCTAAATACATAAGAAAATCTCCTGATTGGCTAATCAATCGATCTTGACTTGATACATGCCGAGATCTCCGCCACAATCCTCGCTCGGTTACGGATTTATCGGCTTCCCGTTATTCGACTTAGCAGGCTTCCTTCGATCTCGCTAGATCTCTATCCTTCTCGGTCTCGAGCTTAGCTGGTCTCGATCTCGATCGATCCTTGAATCACGAACTAGGCATTATCTATTCATATAACGATCCAATATAACTTGGGATCGAACCTCGGTCCATCACCCTGGTCTCGATTAACCATACAAGACCGTATACAAACATAACTAATGCGGAGGCTTTTAATTTTAAAGAAAACCAGACAACTACATATCCAATTATTCATGCGGAATTTAGTATCTAGATTGATATTAGTTATAACCACACAATCCCTTATAAAATAAAAAGAAGAAGTAGAACAAAGGATAAAGAATAAAAAATTCGACTAGCCTTGGCCTGTGGCAAAAAAGTAAACCAAATGGTGCTAAGTTTTATTATTTGAAGACTCTAGCTAAATAGCAAACAGATTTATAATATAGGAATAATTCATGCATAATTTATGTGTAAGTTATAACTTTATATAGCCATTATATAATCTATATATACCGGCTTTAAAAAGTTAATCATGAATCCCGCCGACTACTTAGGTAAAGATCCCAAGTTTTTTGGGAAATCAGTCCATTTTTTTCATTTAGAAAATATGCCGGCCATTCATCTCCATAGAAATATCTCGAAACTTATGATACATTATTTGGGAAGAAGATCCAATTTAACGTTCTCTCTCACAAACACAAACAAATCAAAATCTCTATCTTCTTTTAATTTCTAAATTTAAGAAAAGAACGTTTCCCACCGTTCACTTTTACTTGGTCACTATAGACTTTGCATATCCCTTAAGAAATAATAAATGAAGTGCATAATTTTTCATGATACCCATATTAATTGATGCATATTTTTAATGGATTTGAGAAATGATTTGAATTTAGTAATTAATACTGTGAGTATAACATAATTTTTTTTTAATCTTATTTTGATATGCTAAAAGTGATAAATAAAAGTGAAAATATATTTTTAGAATATTTAACAAATAAAAGTGAACTAAAAAATAATACGTTTGTCCACTTCTAATATGAAAGTCAAGTGGGAGGGTTGCTTTTGTAAAGAAATGCTCTCTTCATCTACTTTTAAATAAGACATCATGTACAGTGCTTTAAAGGTCACTATTTTCTAAAGGTTTTATTAACCGACCACCATATACTGAAAGTGAAGGGTACATAATTGCTATTACCAACTTGCTTTTAAGAATATAAATTGAATTATGAATTTTCAATTGCTGTTTGTGACATCACATAAACCATTCAAAGACTCTTTCTTTCTATCTTTAAGAAATTGGCAGTTCGAGTTTCTTAATATAATATTTCCTATCTAACTTGCTTTGGGGCTTGGGCATTTATTTTATTTTTATCAATTATCAAACCTTTCATTTATTTGTTAAATAATATTTATTTATACAGTACTTTGAGATGTTATATAATACTATATATTATTGAAATATGAAAAAATCTAGCTCTACGAAAGATTCAAACTCGTAACATTGTCATTCGAATAATAGTTTGAATGGCCTAGTCAAAATTTGTTTGTGGTCTAGAAAGCTCGATAATAGGAGAAAAGTTATTGCAGATACCTTAAACTTTAATTCAGACCAGTTCATTAGGGACTTTTTGCCCAATAACAGTTCATTTTAAAATTGTGATTAATGACTATGACTAGCTTTTAATTTTATTAGCAAGAGAAACTAAGAGGGATCACCCAAAATACTGCACGAATCATCATTTAATGAAACTAATTAATAATTAATGCAACTTAATCAAATAATTTATATAATTATCTCATTTTTTTATGAGCCCCAAGATTTAAGAAATGAGAACCCAGAGTAGCTCCGCCGACCAAAACCGCCAAATACCCCTCGTCCTTAAAAACTTTGTATTACAATTGGAGAAAATTATTGTTGCAGCTACTGTTTGACCTTAAAGAACCATTGAGCCGATATTTCAAACAAACTGTTTACTTATTAGTGTTTTATTATTTGATTCAGTAGCTATAACAAGTTTTATTGGTTAGAACTTGGAAGTCGGACCGTACCTTCAAAAATATAATTTCAGTTTTTTTTAATTTATATGTTTGACTATTAAACTGAGTGAGTGTTGGTTCCTATTTGGATTCTTGTTGGTTAAGAAGTCATTACTCAAATCATACGGTAAACTGTTTGATTCAGTAGCTATAATTGTTACTCCTATTACTTTGGTCTCCTCTCCTAATCAGAATTCAAACTGTGACACAATAATTGATTAACATTGTGGGATCTTGTATTTTTCTTAGAAACTTTCTTTATTTTTGTTACAACAAACAAGGACAGTTCAATGCACAAAATATTTCGCATTTATATATGATCGGGGAAAGAATCGCACCCCAAGAGACTGTAATGTAAGCAACATATCCTGATACAAACATTAATAACTGATTCCAGCTCGAACATGTTACCGGGCTCCCTTCTTTTGTTATTAGATGAATTTCAAATAAGTACAACAATTTTACATGAAAATAAATGAGATGATATCGTTTTAGGTAGAGTTAAAGTGGATTGGTTTGCATGAGTTAGCAAAAACAAGTGGACATAAAACCTTTTCCTGCTACAATTTGGGAATCCCCAACCCCACCCCCACCCCCTACCCTAAAGAAAAAAAAAATGGAAGCCACGTCTTTGAAAGAAAGAGGTAGCTTAAAGACATGAATGAAGGACCCATCCCCCCCCCCCCCCACAAACCCACAACCACAACAAAGGTTTGAGTCTCATCCCCCCTTTTTAAAACCTTTTTAGCTCCACTATATATCCCACCGTTTCTTTCCAACATTTTCTCCCTCTTCTTTTAATCTGCAGGCCAAATTTGCAGCAGAAGTTATACTCTTCTGGTCTTTGACATCAAAGAGTTTGAAGTCTCTATCATGTAAGTTACCATTCTATAATTAAAGCCCTCCTGTTTGATTAAATGCTTTCATTTTCTTTTTTGCACTTCTCTATTTGACGGTTCTTTCAATTCTGTTCAAAATGTTTCAATTTCAAAACTAATCACTGAAGTCCAGTTACATGAACCTCAATATCCATTTCGTCTTACTTTTACTAGTATTTAAAAAATCAATCATAGTTGTGTATTGAATATTGATCGTACTATGACATTTAATTATCACAACTCTTCTTCTATATGAAAGCTTGTAATTAAAACTCATTGATTTCTGTTTGATAGTTCTATGATCCTCATTCTTTTGAGAATTTGAAGTCTATTGTAACAAAATAAGCACTTGAAGTAATGTAAAATTGCACGGAATCAACTTTCAAGCATGAAGCTTTTGAGGCGTTCTAGTTTTTGTCAATTTTTTTGTCCTACACACAGCTACACTTAAACAAAAAGAAGAAGAGAAATAAATGAAAGAGGGTAGAAAACATTAGCATATTCCAAATGTTTGCCTACCTTTGGCAGGAGGGAAGACTAAACGTGGCCCCCAACAGTCCTTGCAACTACAAGATACCAGCTCATTTGAAAGAATTGGTTCTCTTTCCATGAACCTTATCCTTTCTGATTCGATATTTGCGAATGAAATTTTGAAGTTCGACTTCAAATAGAGATAGTAATTGAAGTAAATAAGTAGATTTCTTAGGTTGTAATTCGATTGAACTACCCTTAACAAGAGCTTTTGATTCTTGTAAATGCGTGAAAAGGTTTTGGTAGAGAGCGTTTTATCATCTTTAGTCTGACTTACCCGGCCTAAAGGAAAACAAAAAATAAAATGATCCTAAATGAAGTAATTTGTTATCAGCATGCCCGAGCCAGAGTAGAAAAACTAGTAGTGCTGCTGTTAAAGTAACTTTAGCTTGTCATAATAGTATGCACTCATGAAGACATGGTAAGAATAGTAATATGTGCGGTGGCGAAGTTATGAATTTTTTCAAGGGTGTTCAAATTTAAAAGAAGTGAAATTTTTTTACGACAAAGGGTGTTCAATATGTGTTGTATATCTCTAAAATGTATAATATTTTACTTATATATACAGTATAATTTTTCGATGAAGGGTTGTCAATGGAATGCCTTATGACCATGTGGCTTCTCCCATGAATACGTGCTTGAACGGTTATATACGTAGTAGCATGATAAATAACGATACCTTAGTTAAAAAGGATGATGAGATTCTGAGTGGAAGAGTGAAATTACTTACTACTACTATTTAATACCTTTTTTGAAGAATTACTTATTTAAAAATTATATAGAGTACCCTAAATTCCAAGTTTTGTGTAATAAGAAAAGGTTTTAAGAAAATTAATTATAACCAAAGAAAATATTACTACTCCACTTCAGACAATATTAATAATAACGATATTATTTAAAATGAGATAAATAGAAGGAATAAGTCAAATTAAGTCTGTTGTATGTCTGAAAAAAGAAAAATCACGCATTAATTGTTGACTTGAGCCAAGTAAACTCGCATGTATGCTCCTGGCTTAATCATATTATTGTCTTTTGATCAGCATTGATAAGGGAATTAGCCAACCCTCGTGTTAAATGGCCTAATCCAGTGACGTGCTGTGTTCAATAGGCATCTTTCTAATTTTGTCTTCCCTTTTAGTTTTAAAAAGCAAATAAGCATAGTTTATTAAGCCATCCAAAGGTTATTTATAGCAAGTTGACAAATGCTGATATCATCAAATACGAATCTTTCATATGATACTTTATTAAAATAACCACTAACATTACTGTAATGAGATTGGTCTTCTTTCCCTTTTTTTAAAGTCTAATGTGAGATTACTGTGGTTGCTGATTCATCATTGAACTTTATAAAATTATGCGAGTTTATATATTTTAAACCGATAAAATATAATTTTTTAATACCTTCAAGTTAAATTGATATGAAATACATACACAGTTACTGTTATAGTCAACTAAATTGTAACATTTTTTTACAATTCAATGTATGTAAAACTTAAATCCTATCCATGTAACGAGACAAGTCAACTAAATTTCTTCATAAGATGAGAGAGTTTTTGTTAGGTCATAAATTATACTAATAATCATGAGTAGCTAGTAACTTCTTCAAGTCCGCATTTTTCACAATTTCGACTCATTCTTTTCTTTTCTTTTCTTTTTTGTTTTTTCATCAAATTAATTTCGAATAGAAAGGCTACAGTTACAAGTTCAATGTAACAGTACCAATAACAGTAACAAATCGACTAACCGTCTCTTCCATTTTCCATTTGCAGTAATGAGCGGGTCACATCACGCGCCGCCGGAGTTCGACTCCGTCAACGGCGACTCATTAGCCTCCACGCCTCGCTCCGAGCACCACCATCACCACACGTACGACGACACCACTACCGCTCCACAGGCGCCACGTGCCCGTTTCATGTGCAGCTTCGGTGGCAAAATCATCCTCAGGCCACACGACAACCAACTCCGCTACGTCGGCGGCGACACTCGAATCGTTGCCGTGAACCGCCACACTACCTTTGCAGCTCTCCTCGGAAAACTCTCAAAACTGGCCGGAAATTCCAACATTAACATCAAATATCAGCTCCCTAACGAGGACCTTGACGCTTTAATAACCGTCACCACCGACGAAGACGTAGAGAATTTAATGGAAGAATATGATCGGCTAACTCAGAATCAGAAATCCGCTCGGCTACGGCTCTTCCTTTTTCCTAACGATTCAGGTTCTAGAGCCAGCACTATCAGCTCCATCCTTGACGGTTCAGCTAAACGAGAGCAATGGTTTGTTGACGCTCTTAATGGTGGACCGGGTTCAGGTACGGGTTTAGAGCGTGGGCGGTCCGAAGCATCATCAATTGTTTCTGAAGTTCCGGATTATTTGTTTGGGTTGGATGCTTCTGATGATCCACCCCGTGAATCAAGATTCGGAAAAAATAAGATCATTTCGGATCCGGGTTCACCCGCTCCACCCATTGTTTCTTCCCCATATTGTTCTATATCATCAACAATGACGTCATCAGCTATGACAATGATCCCGGATCTACCACCCGTTAAAACAAAGCCCGATAAGCCAAACCCGATAACTGAATCCAAAGAGACGCCGGTTCAACGGCAACAACCAAGCTATCCGGGTAGTCCGATTTGGCATTACCCGGCACCAACGGTGCAAACAATACCCGTTTACTATGTTCCAGGTCCGGTTCATCAACCCGGGAGCATTCCGGTTCAGTCCATTCCAATGCGGGCTCCATATGTTCATCCTTTCCCAGTTCCTCCTAATCAGCTACCTGTCGGGTATCCACCAGTTTCGAGTATAGGGCAAGTTTACAGTGGAATGAGGCCAGTAATGGGTGTTGACCCGAATGAAATTTCTGCTGCTGCAAGGGTTGTTACAGAAGGAATGAATCAGCAAATGTACTATGGAGTTAGGAATTCAGGAATTGTTCCGGGTTATGGAGGTCCGGTTAGTGAAGAAATGCAGGGACCCGGAACTGATGGAAAGGCCAGTCGGGTCTCCCAATAAAAAGTTTGATTGAGAAGCATATATGATGTGCTACTTATTGTGTTTAAGCATTTTGTTTTTTGTTGATACTTGAAGCAAAAGTTGCGTCCTTATATGCATTGTGAATGGTAAATAAGCTGTAATTGATAATCTGTACTCAAATATGTGTGACTTGGAGTCCTGGACGAGTATTTGACTAGTAAAAAGCAACTTGTAAAAGCATTTAAACAAAGACATTGTTTCTTTTTTGGCATAATATATCGAAGCCACTCAATTCACTTAGACACTCTATCTTAAGTATGTTCAATTTTAAACACTTAAACCAGGTTCTTAGTGTGTCATTTTGACACAAAATGCTGACATGGCAAAGTAAGTGTTTATCATATTTTTCATGCGCGTGGAATCATCCAAAAAATAAAATCCACATATTTTTTGCCCGAAAATGAATAGCTTTTGCCGGAATTTTTTCTGGTGAACTTTTCTTTTAATTTTTTTCGATTTGCTCACCCCATTACTACCGTATCCTCCTATAAATCTGAGCACACCCCCACTATAAACTTATCATTTGCTTTTTCCCGACCAAGCTCTAATGTAAAGTTCTGGTTAATGGGACGTACGGTAGTTCAATCGGAAACCTAGCCAATTGGAAGAAAGAAGAAAGACGTTGGCGAAATAAAAATTGGGTGAAGTTCTCGTTGGAGGTGCGAGGAAATTGTTGCCGAAACTAATGGTGGAAAACACCTAATGATAACCGAAAAATAATGGGGAAAATTAAAAGGAAAGAATAAAAATTGGTGAGTGAGGAAAAGGTACCAGCACTATAGGATAGGACTAGAGAATTAGAATTTTACGGTTGCAAATGCATAGGAGAAACCGAGGGATACAAATAGAGAATGCGAGATTCTTTATCTTTTATTTTCGTTGTTCTTTCGTCGGATAAGGATCCAAGGTGCGGTTAATGATAGGAAAGTGGGTTTAGTATGAAGAATAAAAAATTTGTAGGATTTTTGATTCTCCCATCTTATTGAATCTGAACTAAAGCAATGAAGAGAATTGAGTCCACGACCTGGCAGCTTTCCGCAGCTTCAACGTTCGTCGATCGGCACCATAATGCTATTTTTCTTCTTTTTCTTTTTACCTTTTTCAAACTTCTCTAAGTTAAGTCCACGTGTCCTAATTTTATTCGTCACTTTGGTATGTGAATTACATGCACTTTTTGTGGTTATCTGCCTATAAATTTTGTGTCTAAATGACACACGGAGGGTCTGATTAAAGTGTTCAAATGAAATATTCTTAAGATGAAGTGTGTAAGTGAAAAGTATGAACAATATTAAGGGGCTGTCGATGTATTCTGCCTTCTTTTTTCGAGTCTTGAGTATGATTTAAACTGATTTTTTGAAAGTGATTTCTCTAAATAGTGATTTACAAAGGAATTATTTTCTTAATTATCTTTTGAATTTTGATTAGACATAAAGTTGATGGAGTCGTGATATTGGTAAAGGTGGGAGAAGAAGAACTGGTGTTTGGTCGAAGAGTAAAAATAACACTGCATGTTTTGTTGATTAGAGCAAGTGTAGAGTGGAAATTGATTTTACCCCACTTGTTATAATCTATTTTAACACATTTAATTAATCTGGTATCGAAAAGTGCTCTCTTGTTTTCATATATTTTTCTGGGAAAATTTCGCTGACACATCAAACATATTAATTATATTTATCATCCATAGTTATATTTTCAACAAAATTATTATTCGTGGCTATATTTGAACTTTATAGCTAATTCATAAAATAAGAAATTAATTATTTTGAACTGAAATAAAAGAGCAACAAGCTCTCGTAGCTCAGTGGGTTAGAGCACCCATTTAGTATGTTGTATTCGTTGTGCTTGACACATGTTGTATTTGTTATTGTTTACCCTTAAAAGGGGTAACAATTAAATTTATACGGGGTTTTAAGTATATGTGGATTGATTCAATACAAGTAATCAAGAATGTTAGATAGACGAATTAAGATAAAATAAATAACCAAACCAATTGTGACATTAAAGTCGGGCTCGGACTTAAGCTGAACAATAGTTTTGTCCTCGACCGAACCCTCGATTCGGAGCCAAATATATATGAAGAGCTACGATTAAAATAAAAACTTTTCAATACCTAGAAATCAGAGAAATAAGTTTGTATTGCCTTGATATGCGTGTTACAGTGTCTCTGTTGAATAAAAAGCTTTCCTTTTATATAGTAGTTTCATCCCTAGTACAATTCTAAAAAATATAAAAATCCTCCTTTCTCGTCAATTACTGATACACTACCGACATCGGGCGAGATCCGTGCCATGATATCTTATTGGGTGTGGATATCACGACCCTCTGTTAGTCGTGTGCAACCGTTTATACTGCTTTCCGAGGTCTTGGAGCTCGTTCTAGGTTCAGGGAGTATTGTCTTTTCGGGCTTGGTGGCGAGTATCCCATTCCAGCCTCGATCCAAAGAGTTCCCAACTTCAGTCTCGATCTCAGACATTCATACTCTTACTTCGTTTGACTTACCAGGAAGTCGGGGTGTGCGCTAACCCCGAGTTTACCCGTATACAGATAGTCCCCTCGTTTCTTAGAGAGTAGGTTAGCCGAAATGATGGAAAACGATAGATGAACCCCGGTTCCTTCCTTCCTACGTTACAACCAAAATGACAAATAAGCTGAAACATCCCATCAATCGCGTCATTCTAACTTCGGACATGAGTCGATCATCGGCTGGTCACCTCCGAATGTGAAACGTCGCGTATTGATTACATTTTCTCCTATAAAAGCTTCGACCTTTTGTACTACTACTTTCCGATCCTAACTTTTACCTTCTAATTCCCTAGCGGCTTTCACCTCTTTCAAATCTTCATATCTTCATCTTTGATCTTCAAATCTTCAAGTTCTTAGGTTTCTACCCAGATCTTCATCCTTCCTTCAAACCTTCACTCTTTTTTTCAACCTTCATACTTATTCCTTCAAACCTTCATACTTTTCCTTCAAATCTTCACACTTTCCACATCGCGATGGCTAAGACTTCCAAATCAGTTCCTCAGCATGCTGCTTCTTCATCTTCCCACCCGGCCACATATGTCGAGGCGGATGTTCTCGAGGTGGTTGTTCCCGAGGTGACTGCTCCCGAAGCAGCCCAAGAGCCCCCCCTATGAAAACAAGACCGAGATGAAGGAGCATGGAGATACTTATGCTCCATTACCGAAGATACCCCTACCATAGTCCGAGAGGACTGTAAATGGGAAGGGAAGGGAATGGTAGTCCCCAGGCCTAAGGATGATATTACTACCCATGTGGAGGGGTATTTAAGTATTTACACTTACCCCTTTATGCTGGGCCTAGTAGACCCAGTAGTTCTGGCCTTTTGTAAGAGGTACGAGGTATGCCTCGACAAATCCACCCGTCTCTTTGGTGGATTGTGATCCTCTTACGTTATTTTTGTGAACAACACCAAATCTCCTCGATTCACCCTCGTTCACCTACTCCGTCTATACAGTCCCCAAATTTTCCAAGGGGGACTAATCAAGCTTGTTCGTCGGGCCAGCAAGGCTCCCTTTTCGAGCATCAATGAGGATCAAGACCGAGTTGGCAAGGGCATTTTGTTCGGCTAAAAACTGAAGATCTGATCCTTCTTGAGTTTCTGCCATTCCCCGGTAAGTGAAATGCATCTCATAAGTGTAATGTTTCCTTAAGTGTCAATTTTCCTTTATTTCCTTTCTCATCGCCAGTATTTATGGTCGTGCAGTTGTTGCCCTGGTTCCCAATGCGGTCTCAAGGAATGGATCGAAGGAATCTGCAAGCAGATGTCATACTTAGAGCGCGCGTGGCGCAAATTTTGAAGGGCAGATGGGAGGCCTGTTCTCATGGTAAGGCTTTTCCCTGAATATTTATTATTACGCCCCCAACTTACATAATGCTGACTTTATTTTCCCTTTCCTCCACAGGTTTGCCTAAGATCACTGAACTTAGGCCGTTGGAAGGGGATGAGGATGCGTCCTTATCTATTGAACTGTCTGTTACGGGATAGTCTGGGGCTGCCGTGGGGGAGAAGAAGGGGAAAAGAAAGTCCCTGGACTCCCCAGGTCCCGAGGTGAAGATGAAAAAGAGGGCGGCTTCACGGCCCCTTGCCGGACCCTGTATTTCTTCACCGACTCAGGGATGAGTCCGAAGAAAGTGACGTATTTGTCTCCCATGGATCGACCCCTGCCGGGGAGCAGATGACAACCAAGGGAAGGGGCCACTAGGCTGATCCTCTTCCGATTTGAGAGGCCAAAGCGGAGGTAGATACTGTGACCTCCCAAGAAACCGTTCCTGTTTTGAAGGAGGCGACCGGTGTGGTTGATATCATTGAGACGCCCTCCTATATAGAGTCCATGCTTAAAGAGGCCCAAGCGGGAAAGGAAAAGTCAAGTGAATGAGTTCAGGGTACAGATGAACCTCTCCACTCCTTCTTCGACAGCATGGACATGTCCATATTGGAAGATTTTTCCAAGCTGGGCAACGTGGAGATCCTGAATAAGGACGTGCCCTCGGGAGATGGCGGGCCGAGATCGAGCCCAAAACTGGTGAAGTAGTTTCCCGCACTGAGCGTGATCCTCGGCCACAAGAGAACTGTCATTCTTACGGTCCCGGAATATGTTCGGGTTCTATCCGCTCTAGTGGGTGCGCTAAGTCTTTTTTACGAGGTGCAGCAGGTGCTGAACCGGGTCAGGAATAAACACTTTTACACCCCCTCGTGAATTCCACTTAGGTTTCTATATATATTACTATTTTTGTTGTTTTGCAGGCCTCGGTGCTTCACCATGAGATCTTCCTCAGGTATCGCTTTGAAATCAATCAGCTCGAGTTTGATCTCAAGGAGCAGTTTCGGAAGAAAGACATGTACAGACTTCTCAGTGAGCAACATGATGGAGCTGTCAAAGATCTCCAGGCCGAGCTAGATAAGGCTCAAAAGGAAACTTCGACCCTGAAGCGGGAACATGCCGAATTGGTTGAAAAGGTAAAGGTCTTTGAAGCTAAAAACAAAGAGCTAGTCGTAGTGACTAAAAACACAACCTCGCAGGTCTAACAGAAGATCGACCTGATCGACCATCTCCGTGGCGAGATAAACTAGGTCCAGGCTATGGCCGAATAGTGGAAAGGCAGAATGGTCCAGCTGGCTTCGGATAAGGAAACCGCTAAGGCAGAGCTGTCATCAGTTGAGAACCAACTCCGGGTGGTGAAGGACAAAGCTGACAAACAGTCTCAACTGAATGATGATCTTTGAGTACAACTAAGCTCGGTCGTGGCGGAGCAATATGCCCTCGACAGAGAATATGAGGCAATGAAGTCCAAATTGGACACAACCATTGCCGATGCAGAATAAATGGTAGCCTAATACAAGGCTGATGTGGAGGCAGTCGAGACCTGTCTAAAGACAAAGGTTGAGTATGTGAAGTGGCTGTCCCGGAGAGAGACCCTTGAAGAGATCCACGCCTGAGGTTTCGACCTGTCATATGAAATCTAGGAAGAAAAAAGGCCTGAGGCCTAGGCAAAGGAGCTCTTCGAGCTTGAAGGTGCCGAACGTTTCGAGGGATTCGGGGGCTCCGACGGTTCTGGTGACGAGTCAGGCTCCGGTGAAGACGAGGTGTAGATGCCTTATTAATTTTCTGATTTTTTTCTCATGTATATTTTTTTGTTTATTTTGAGGCCGCTTTTATTGGGCCTTTGTAAATATATTTCTGAATATATATAAGAAAATTTCCCTTTCTGGCAATATTGTGTCTTTACTTTTCCAGCATCATTTCCTCAATATAACTTTGTTTGCTCGAGGCTTTGGAAACTAGGTGTAACTAGAAGTTTTTTCAAGATGCTTAAGTGATTTTTAGATGATGCTTTTGCCGAGGGTAACATTTTAGTGGGTTTAGAGTCCTTATAAAGGCCTTACTTTTTGATTACGAGCTTCGTACATCTGCGAGCTATTTTTAGGGTGGTCGTAGCCTTTTGTAGTTGGGCACCACCTAATAGTTTTGGTGCATAGTAGCCCGGGTTATCCAAAATTTCTTTGAACGACAGTCCCCGAGTCGGGGTAGCCCTTGGGCTCGATAGTCCCTGAATACGGGCAGCCCGTGGGCTCTTAGGATCCGATATTTAAGAGGTAAGCAACAATGTAATAGCAAGGCGGAACTTTCTTTCATTTCTTAGTGTGTAAAGTACATGATCGAAAGCGCATAAAAACTTGTATCATGACTAGAATGGACTATGTGAGCATGGTTCATACAACTTTTTGGCCCTTACGGTGAATCCTAACCACCAAGCCTTGACTTCTAGCATACAAAGTTTTTCTTTCTTCCTTGCTAAAAACCTTAATCCGAGGGTAATGTTCCCCAGTATTCGAGGTCGAGCTTGATAGGGCTCGGATACTGTTGACATAAAGTAAACGATCATTGACTCTGGTCTGAGACCATTCTTTGAATCTAATTTAGCACGTTTTACTCTTGCCTCGTTAAAAACCTTGCCGACAAACCCATTTTGGGAAAAAACCGGTTCAAGGAAAAAAGAGTGCAGTGTGTGCTTTCAGACCTAATAGCCACATCCATCCCTTGTCTTTGCCTGCAAGTGTTAGTCTGGTTCATAACATGATTAAAGATTAATTGAGATCGTACCTTAGTAGTAGTACCACTTTAAGTGTGTCACGTTCCAGTTGTTCGGTAGTTTCACACCGTTTCCTGCTTCGAGTTTGTATGAGCCTTTGCCGGTAATTTCGACAACTCGATATGATCCTTCCCAATTCGGTCCCAGCTTCCCCTTGTTCAGGTTCCAGGTATGTAATGTTACTTTTCTCAACACCAAGTCCCCGATCTTGAAGTGTTGGAGGTTGGCTCTTCGGTTGTAGTATCTTTCTATCCGTTGTTTCTGGGCGGCCAACTGGACTAGGGCGGCCTCACGCCTTTCATACAATAGTTCCAGGCTCGTGATCATGGCCTCGCCATTTGACTCTTCGGTTGCATATTGCAACCTGAGGCTCGGTTCTCCCACTTCAACTGGTATTAAGGCTTCGGCCCCGTAGAACAACGAAAACAGAGTGGCCCCGGTACTAGACTTCGAGGTCGTACGATATGGCCACAAGACTTCAGGAAGGATTTTTCTTCCATTTCCCTTTGGCACCTATCAGCCTTTTCTTTAGGTTTTAAGTATGGTCTTATTTATTGATTCCGCTTATCAGTTCCCACTAGGGTGGTAAGGTGTTGATAGTATCTTCTTAATCTTGCGATCTTCAAAAATTTTATTTACCTTACTATCGATGAATTTTTTCCCATTATCGTACACGGCCTTGGCCGATATCCCAAATCGACATATTATGTGGTCCCAGATGAACTCAATGACTTATTTATCCCGAAACTTTTTGAATTCTTGAGCCTCGATCCATTTTAAAAAATAATCGGTCATGAATAGTCTGAATTGAGCTTTACCGGGTGCCCATGGTAGGGGACCGACGATGTCCATTCCCCATTTCATAAACGGCCATGGGGACATGACTGGGTGGAGTAGGTCTCCCGGTTGATGGATCATCGACGCATGTCTCTGGCAGTAGTCACATTTTCGTACGAAGTCCTTCGCATATTTCTCCATTTTGGTCCAATAAAAGCGGACCTTGATTAATTTCTGAACCAAAGACTCTGTCCCCAAATGGTTCCCGCAAGTGCCTTCATGAACTTCCCTAAAGGCGTGTTCGGTATTTCCCGGTCCCAATTATCTGGCTAGCGGGCCATCAAACGCTCTCCTGAACAATGCCCCTTCGACCAAGCAAATTCTGGTAACCTTGGTACGCAGGGTGATAAGTGGGGATTTTGACTACTTATTACCACCTTTTAGTTTTTGTTTTAGTCTAAAAGCATTGAATTGTGTTCCCAAAACTGATGAAATATGCTAAATTGTAGGAATATTGGAAGATGGACTCCCGAGATGAAATCCAACTAAAAAAGGAGTAATCTAAACTCAAGGCAATAAAAGGCACAGAAGCTCACAAAGTGAGGACCACAGAATTTCATCTGCGGCCGCAGATGATGAAGGAAAGTCCAGCAGACTTTTGTGCAAAGTGCGGACCGCACATGAATTGTGCGGTCGCAAAAGCTGGGCTAGGAACAAAGTTTATAGAATGTGCAAATTTCCAAGTTCTAAGTCCCTAGGAAATGCGGACCGCACAAGAATTGTGCGGTCGCAAAAGTTAAAGTGCGGACCGCAGAATCAATGTGCGACCGCAGTTACAAATCTGCGGACTGCAGAAATAATGCCTTGCATCCGCAGACTAGAATTATGAGGCCACACACCTCCAAGTCCTGACAAGTTGAAGAAATCTGCGGACCACACATGGAATTGTGCGACCGCAGAACCCCCCGAGGGCTTTTTTGTCCGAAATTGTGAGCTTTGTATTAATAGAAGAGTTTTACAAAATTAGGTCAACTTTTGACATCAGCAACTACAATAGCTGTTTCTCTTTACTTATTTTAGTAGTTTATCATATTTTGGGATATTTTAACATAGATTTTATCATTTTGATTTCACAATATGAGTTTATTTATCATTTAGTTTTCTATTTCTTCAATCTCAAGCATGAGTAGTTATATTTTTACTAGGGTTGTGACCCAACCCTAGTGTGTAAACCTTATGGGTATTTAATTTGATACTTGTTTATGGTTGGGTGTTGATTATTTAGCCTTATTCATGCTCTAATTTGTGGAATTAATGGTTGCAAATATTAGTTCATGCCTATTTGACTTTGTCTCTACTTGAGAAAGAGAGACTTAGTCTAGGACAATTGGCTAACAAGAAATTGGGTCAATCGAGAGATTGATAATCCAAATTAAAGGGTTCAACCTAGAGATAGTAATAATCCGACTTGAGCTTTTGTCAACCATTTTGTGCAATACCCATTTGGACTTGAGAAAGCCAAATTAGGCAAAATACTCTCTAACTGAGAGGTATTGAGTGGGTAATTGAGAGTTGATAGCTATAATACACCCCGATCAATAAAACAAGCATTAATGTTTATATCCCATTTGGCAAACACTTAGGTGATAGTCATAGCCCTAGGCTTTTTACAAAACTTGAAAAACAACAAAAACAATTCGATTAGTTTCATTTCCTAACTTTGCAATCTTAGTTTAAATTAGACATAGAATCAACCCCAATTTGTGGAAGTGTAAATTGAGATAGTTCAAACTAACGTACTATAATATATACGCCTAACTCCCATATATAACTCCCTGTGGAAATCGATCCCGACTCTTATTGGGTACTACTATTGCAATCGACCGTGTACGTGTTGTAGGGTCCATTCCTTGAATTGATATAGCGTTACCTGTAACTTGTCTAAATACCTTCGCATTCATTCCTCTTTCACTTCAAACGTCCCATCGACCTGATTTACCACGAGGAGGGAATCACACTTAGCTTCGATTACCTCTGCCCTAAGGCTTTGTGCCAATTTGAGACCTGCAATAATGGCCTCATACTTGGCCTCGTTGTTAGTCAATTTCACAGTTCTAATAAACTGCCTAACTACATTCCCTGTAGGTGGTTTCACCACTATGTCGAGCCCAACCCCTTTGCATTCAAAGCACCATCCGTAAAAAGGGTCCAAATTCCCGAGGTAGTCCTTAAGGTTAGCAATAATTCCCTTTCGACTTCGAGCACTGAGGCCGGCGTAAAGTCGGCCCGAAGTCTGCCAAAATTTGAAATTTTATGGCGGTTCGGGGTCGATACTCGATATCGTACCCGCTAATTTTGATGGCCCATTTGGCCAACAGGCCCGAGAGCTCGGGTTTGTGCATGATTTTCCTCAGTAGGTAAGAGGTTACGACACATATGGGGTGGCATTGGAAGTATGATTTTAAATTTCTGGAGGCGCTTAGCAAAGCGAGCGCCAATTTTTCCAGGTGAGGATACATTGTTTCGGCCTCGCCTAGAGTTCTACTGACATAGTAAATGGAAAATTGCGTACTTTCCTCTTCTGGGACTAAGACTCCACTTACCTCTTCCTCGAAAACCGCCAAGTAAAGGTACAACTGTTCATCCACCTTCACAATGTGGAGCAGAGGCGGACTCGAAATGTACTATTTGAGTTCTTCCAAAGCTTGTTAGCATTCCGGGGTCTAGGAAAAATTCTTCTTCTTCTTGAACAGTGAGAAGAACCGATGTCTTTTATCCGAGGACCTCGATATGAACCGGCCAGGGCAGTTATATGCTCGGTCAGCCTTTGAAAGGCCTTGACATTGTCTACCATGGTGATGTCTTCTATGACTTTGATTTTGTCGGGATTGATCTCGATCCCTCGATTGGATACCATGAACCCGAGGAATTTTCTGGATCCGACCCTGAATGCTCACTTTTTCAGGTTCAGCGTTATATTGTATTTCTTCAATATGTTAAAGGTTTCCTGCAAATGTTTCAAATGGTCCTCTGCTCGCATGGACTTGACTAACATGTCGTCAATATAAACTTCCATTGATTTTCCTGTTTGTTCTTCGAATATCCAGTTTACTAGGAGTTTTTAGGTAGCATTGCCGTTCTTTAATCCGAATGGTATCACCTTATAACAATAGGTGCCGAATATAGTAATAAAGGAAGTCTTTTCTTGATCGCCCGGGTCCATCCGAATTTGGTTGTACCTAGAATAGGCATCGAGAAATCTGAGTATCTCATACCCAGATATCGCGTCGATCATCCGATCGATGTTAGGCAAATGAAAAGAATCCTTAGGGCATGCCTTGTTTGGATCTTTATAATCCACACACATTCTTAGCTTATTTCCTTTTTAGGTACTACCACTACGTTAGCTAACCAGTCTGGGTATTTAACTTCCCGAGTGGACCCTATTTTAAGGAGTATAGATGCCTAGTCCTTGATGAATGTATGCTTTACCTCAGACTGCGGTCTCCTTTTCTGCTTGACCGGATGGAACTTCGGGTCCAAACTCAACTTATAAGTGGTTACCTCCGGCGGGATCCCTGTCATGTCAAGATGGGACCAAGCGAAAGATCATATTAGCTATAAGAAATTCAATGAGTTTTCTCCTGAGCTCAGGATTTAATCCCGTGCCTAGGTATACCTTTCGATCGGGTAAGTGTTCGATTAATATGACTTTCTTCAGCTCCTCAACCGTCGATTTGGTGGCATCGTAGTCATTGGGAGCTATGAATGATCTAGGAACTCCATAATCATCCTTCTCGCCTACTCCTCACTCTTCTGGTTCGGTCGGGACCGGTGTCGGTGATTGCTATTTAATTTTTTCCTTCCTGGTCAGCTCCGTGTTCTTTAATATTGAGACCACGGGCACCGGGGTCACATTGTCTTCTACGAATATTTTCTTTGCGGCTGGCTGCTCTCCGTAGACCGTTTTGATTCCTCCCGGTGTAGGGAACTTCAATGCCTAGTGTAAGGTTGAGGGTACCTCCTTCATCTATGAACCCATGGCCTTCCGAATAGGGCGTTGTACCTCATGTACCATTCGATCACGTAGAATTTTGTCTCTTGGATCGTCTCGGTGGTGTTCACTTGTTACGTCCCAAACTCAAGGAGCGCGACCCGCACTCAACTGAGTAAACCCAGTCAAGCAAGCCTAATTTACATTAACCTCTCATCATTACTCATGCATGATATACCATCAAATAATTAGATCTTGAATTTCATATTGAATACATTTGGCTCAATGGCCCATAAATTCTTTTTCATGATGGTTACACATCTTTATAAATAGGTGTAAATAGTCTGAACATAAATATATGTCAAAACTCAAATCTGTAATTGCATGACCCACAATATAAATGGAGCTTCTATGGCAATAGATACCTAAATACATAAAATGAACTAGACCCAAACACCCACTAGAACTGTAGCGGGCTCACCATAAGCTAAGTAGTGAAGAAGATCCATATCAAAGATCCATATCATCCTGTAGAAGTACACCTGCATCCATTAAAAGATGCAGCGCCCCCGAAAAAAGGGACGTGAGTACATGTGGAATAGTACTCATATGTAAGGCAGTCAAAACAACATATGAAAATACGGTAACTCAAATAAGAGGTAAATAAAGTACATCAAGAAACTACGAAACATCCCATAGAATCACATTTCAAGTTTTTTTATACTTGCATCATTCTCAACTTCTTTTAGGATCAACTGAGCCATATGAACTATAATTTGAATACATTATATAATGTAATTGTAACAACATGTACAAACAAGGCCAATTAAATTGGCACCTTCCTCCCTTATTTTACACATATACATTTCATAGACCGTCCTTAGTGTTCACATATCATATTATTCACCTATGCGTCTCATAGACCATTCACAGTATCACCTATACAATACACCTGTGCATTTCATAGACCATTCACAATGTTCACTTACACAATACAAATATACCTATTCAAGGGCTTGGAAATACAACATGAATATGGTGAATCATGGTAACAGTAAAAGGGCTTAGATAGCCGTTAATGTCAAGCAAATTTATTAAGAGCTTCCATTCAAATTTATAGATATTAAGTCGGGGATCCTCTATAACCACCTTCACACAAAGCGGCCCTGCCGCCTCACCCCAATATATGAAGGTGGAGGTGCATCACGATACCATAATATCTACACAAGCGGCCCTGCCGCCTCACCCCAATATATGCGGGTGGAGGTGTATCACATTACCATAATCCCTACACAAAGCGGCATGTCGCCTCACCCCAATATATGCGGGTGAAGGTGTATCACTATACCACAATCCCTACACAAAGCGGCCCTGTCGCCTCACCCCAATATATGCGGGTGGAGGTGTATCACAATACCATAATTCCTACACAAAGCGTCCCTATCGCCTCATCCCAATATATACGGGTGGAGGTGTACCATAATACCACAATACCTACACAAAGCGGCCCTGCCGCCTCACCCCAATATATGCGGGTGGAGGTGTACCACAATACCACAATCCCTGCGTAAAGCGTCCCTACTGCCTCACCCCAATATATGCGGGTAGAGGTGTATCACAATACCACAATCTTTACACAAAGCGGCCCTACCGCCTCACCCCAATATATGCGGGTAGAGGTGTACCACAATACCACAATCCCTACACAAAGCGGCCATGCCGCCTCACCCCTATATATGCGGGTAGAGGTGTATCACGATACCATATATAAAAGCGTCATGATTAACATTACATTTAAGGTCGTAATTTCCATATCATTGGAATAATTCATGTTCATGCTCATCATGGAGAAACAAAATTCATTACAATTGCGCATGCATGGTAAATCAATAAGTCGATTTCAATGGCACATAAGCCCAATTCCTTTTATTAAGGTTCATCATCATTTAGCATAGGACATATCCCTTTCATCTCGTTATTCACTCACTTGACATCTTCAGGTCATTAGCTAAGTTCAGGATTTTTGGGGACTTAACGATCGAAGTCATTTACATATATTATTTCAGAAGCATACAACTATAGTTGAAACCATTGAGACATACAATACCTCATAATTCCTTTTTTGGCAAACGACTGCATTTCATGTTTATATCATTACTTACTTGTACTTGCCATGGGTGATCACAGGATATCAAAAACATTTAAAATATTAGGAACACCATAGCCTATCCTCATGAGGGTGTAGGAGCTTATAACACATTGGAAATATAAGTACAAATATGTTCATCTCATAACCTTTCACAAAAAGGGCAATACACAATCTCAACTCATGAATATGTAATAACTCAAAACATATTGGAAATACCTACCAAGCATAGCATTAGTTAGAACAACCTCATTTGGACATGACTTGAGTACATAAGCTTTTGGATGATTCTATTTTCGGAGTCAATTTGGAATAGTTGAATCAAGGCTCATTTCATAATATTTCACACATCAATTCATTCCGTTGGCGCTATTGGCCACAAGTATAGCTTTCATTCTTGGTATGGTGTTCACACTTTATATCCCCAACTCACTACTTTCACTTTCAAGCATCTTTATAGATTATCGACAACAAGGAATCCCTAATCACGACTTTTAGTACACCTATGAGCAATTAAGAGTCTTATGCACATTGAGACTTCTTACACAATTTAGCATAATAGCCTTCACTTGAAACACTACTTGGAGTCATAACATTTTTACACCCTACTCATGCTTTGAACACATTCCCGAAGGATAACGTCATATGATAAGAGCATCCGAAACACATTTTGAACATATACCTTTCAACATAAGGCTTATTCGGAATATTTAATTTATAATGAATAAATCAAGACTTACAAGAACCTCACGGGATTCAATTCAAGGAGAAAAGTTTAGCCAACATACCCCGCTTTGAGCTTTCCTTAAATTACTACAACATTTCGAAAATCCTAGAAATCCTAATCTATTTTGAGAGATAAAAAAATTGAACACAAATTTGGAAGATATTCATGCTTTTAGCTCATTCAAGCATTTCATCAAACACTAGGTGTGCAAATTTGGCTACAAGGTTCTTCTACAAGATTTCCTTCATTCCACAACCAAATCTTTACTTATTTTCGCTCAACAATCTTCCCACAAACCTTATTGGTACAAGCATGTATAATTAATACTCTTATACCCAAAAATCATACTCCCAATCACTCATCTTTTACCCTAAACTCGAAAATGAAGACTAGGGGTTTGAATCTTTCCTCTTGAGTGAAGATCTTGTGAGATTTCTTTGTTGGATTTCAAGGCGTGAACAAGATCTTGATGAAAAAAATACTTCATCTACTTCCTCTCTCTAGAACACTCTCACTTCTCTCAGAACTCACTAAAAAACCATCCCAAATAAAGCCCCAAAGGCTATTTATTAAAATGGGGTTGGGTTGTAAAAACCCCAAAATTTGCATAGCCACACCGCATGGTCGCAGCGCGGTAGTGAAAAATGTGCCTAGAAATGAAATTTTGAAGTGTTCTGGAAATCCCCATAAGCATGGGGCGACGCGGTAGTGTCACATTCTGCCAGCTTTTGGTAATTTGGTCATAACTTCTTGTAGGAGTGTCCAAATAACGAAAGGTTTGAAGATTTAGAAACTAGACTCGAAGATCTTTCATTTGATAGGTTTTTCATCACATAAATATATATATATATATATATATATATATATATATATATATATATATATGTGTGTGTGTGTGTGTGTGTGTGTGTATGTGTGTGTGTAAATATGCTCGTCCAAAGTTTGGTCTTATGCGTACTCATTTGAAACTTTAGTCTATCATGTAATTTTCCACCTTGACTTAGACTTAGGCCTCTACTTAGACCCCACATCATTTATAATATGCCTCGTACACTTATTATCATATCCAATTGATATCCATCATATTAATAGTCCCCGTCTGTGCACAAAATAATATAATTAACACACATAAACTTTCTTAATAGGACTTAAGTACTTCAAAATTTTCTGGAGTGCTACATTCTCCCCCACTTAGGATCATTCATCCTAGAATGAGAAGAGAGTTCGCCCTTAAACACATAACATAACTTATCTCTTATTTTGCACATCTCAATCTCCCAATTTTTTCATAAATTTTGACAGAGTTTCCTTTGTAATTGGGCATATCTACCTGCCAGAGATTCTCAGAAATTATACCTAAACAACATATAGATAACACCACATTGCACCATATACATGAAAACAACAACCATGACTATCGAGATCAACTCTATGACCTTGCTTTCACTGGTCGTATCCTTGACTCTTCCTTCCTCCATTACGAGGACAATTGGGCACCTCACACATTATGCTTGTTATGTGCATTATTCCTTTAACCCTTAGGCCTTTCTCATTTCGTATAACGTTATGCAAACATTCCTTGATATTAACAAGGGAACTCCGAGACTACCTCGGAACCTTAACGCATGATCGAGGATAGAAGAAGAGAAACATTTCCTAAATGTCGTTGTAGCCTCCCTTTTATAAGTGTGGACGGCAACACACCGGTAAGAGAGACTCTACTGACACAGCTCCATAACACCTTAGGATTCCTAAACCATGCTCTAATACCAAGTTTTGTCACGCCCCGCACTCAGGGAGCGCGACCGGCGCTCAACCGAGTAAACCCAGTCGAGTAAGCCTAATTTACATTAACCTCTCATCATTACTCTTTCATGATATACCATAACATAGTTAGATTGTCACGACCCCAAATTCCCTCTATAGGATGTCGTGATGGCACCTAGTCTCTAATACTAGGTAAGCCTATCAATGCAGAATATAAATTTAAATCTGAAATAAATAAACTACAATTCAAACAATTTTAACTCCCAAAACCCGGTAGAAATAAGTCACAAGTTTCTAAGAATTTATCCTCAATGTCTCTATATATATTAAGGTCTAAAGAAAATAAGGAAGCGACATAATAATGATAGAAGGGGACTCCGAAGTCTACGGACGCTGGTAGATATACCTCGAAGTCTCCGTGTACAGGTAACTCACTGATGTTAGGGCTGGTAAGGACTACCTGGATCTGCACAAAAAGATGTGTAGAAGCGTAGTATGAGTACATCATAGCGGTACCCAGTAAGTGCCAAGCCTAACCTCGGTAGCGTAGTGACGAGGTCAGGTCAGGCCCTACTGGAAAAATAATAATTGCATGGTTAAATGTTTAATAATATAATAAAATAAAATGACAATGGATATGAATCAAGTAGCTTGTCACCATTTAATTACACAAAATAATGGCAAATAATATCTCATGGAATCAAAACAAAATTTCTTTCAACTTTATAAAAATTATAACAATTAATCAAAGGCAACTATGGCCATAAATCAATATCTACAAGGGCACTCACGAGGTATCGCCTCGTAGTCCCAAATCATAAATAAATTCACAATATCTCATTTTCTTATTTCACCGCGGGAGCCTTCACAATTTATTTTAAAGAAAATATTTTTCGCGAAAGAGCATCCCGCGTTTTAGCCATCCTTATCACACCGCATGACTTCTAGTAGTTCTCCCTACTAGCCACACGTATCAAGCGACCCTTATCTCATCGCATGCGTTTCAATACCCAGACCTTATACCACCGCATGCGTATCAACATCACAATATATCACAATTTGCACTTCAAGTGCTCAAATAATTTAACTTGCCAAAATACTTCAACAACAATATTTTTCCACAATGAAGAGCTCATGGCTCCATCACAATGAGTACGAAAATCTTACAAAAATGTTCCGGAATAAATAATTCAGCAAAATAAATACCAAATTTAAAATTTTCAAATACTTCATATTAATAATATTTAATTTAAAAAAATCAACTTCAAATAATGCACAAAATAAAAGAAACCAAGTTTCAACTAAACAGGTAAAACAATTAGCAGGAAAAGGTCAAGCAACTTTAAAACATTAAATCAATGATGAAGAATATATCAGAATAAAATAATTTAATTAATGCGCAATAGTGATCTACACAATTTAAAAACATAATCTTTCACATTTAGCATGTGTACACACTCGTTACCTCGTGTACACGACTTTCAACACATTACAATTTATCACTTCAATACCAATCCTAGGGGAAATTTCTCCCACACAAGGTTAGACAAGTCACTTATCTCGACTTGCTCCAATTTAACCAAGTAGTATGCCTTTTCCTCGATTTTCTGACTCCGATCGACTAGTATCTAGTCATAATTAATTCGATATAGTCAAATAAAATTATAGGAATCAATTTCATAAGAAAATATTATATTTTTTAATAAATCCGAAATTAGTTCAAAAATCGCATGTGGGGCCCACATCTTGGAATCCGGCGAAACTTTAACATCCAACAACCCATTCAATTACGAATCCAACCATACCAGTTTCACTTAAATCCGACTCCGAATCGACACAAAAATCTCAAAAATTTATTTTTATGATATTTCTAAAAGTTTCCCAAATTTTCATCTCAATACACTAATTAAATGGTGAAAACAATGATATGTTCGTGTATATTGACCAATTCCGAGTTAGAATCACTTACCCCAATGTCTTTCCTTGAAAATCTATCAAAAATCGCCCATGCTCAAGCTCCAGTTTGTTAAAAATGGTGAATGGGACGAATGCCCTCTTTTATAAATTTGCCCAGGCAGCCTTCGGAACTGGGCCTCGATCATGGCCCTCGAGCCTAGGCCTCGATCGTGGATTTGATCACAAGCTCGAGCCTAGGCCTTCGGTCATGGCATCGATCATGGCATCGAGCCTGCTCCTTCGATCATGGCCTCGATACTGGCATCAAGCCTGAGCCTTCGATCAGTGGCCTTCAAGCTTGCCTTCGATCATGGCCCTCGAGCCTTGCCTTCGATCATGGCTCTCGAGCTTGCCTTCGATTATGGCTCTCGAGCCTTGCCTTCGATCCTTGGCTCGATTTCTGGGCTTGATTTCTGGCCTTCGATTTTTGGGCTCGACTTCTGGGCTCGATTGCTCAGCAGAAGAAACTTTGCAGCAACTTTTGCAGCAGCTGCTTAAGTCCCATTTTTTATCCGTTAACCATCCGAAACTCACCCGAGGCCCTCGGAACCTCAACCAAATATACCAACAAGTCCTAAAACATCATACGAACTTATTTGAAACCTCAAATCACATCAAACAACGCTAAAAGCATGAATCATGCTCCAATTCAAGCTTAATGAAACTTAGAATTTTCTACTTCTACATTCGATGTCGAAACCTATTAAATCAAGTCCGATTGACCTCAAATTTTGTACACAAGTCATAAATGACATAATGGAGCTATAAAAAATTTCGAAACTAGATTCTGACCCCGATATCAAAAAGTCAACTCCCCGGTCAAACTTCCAAATTTTAAATTCCTATTTTAGCCATTTCAAGCTTAATTTCACTACGGACTTCCAAATAAAATTCTGATCATGCTTCTAAGTCCAAAATCACCATATAGAGCTGTTGGAATTATCAAAATTCTATTCCGGGGTCGTTTGCACATAATTTGACATCCGGTCACTATTTGAACTTAAACTTTTAATTTTTCTTCAAAATTCTATATCTCGGGCTAGGGACCTCGAAATTTGATTCCGGGCATACGCTCAAGTACCAAATCACGATACGGACCTACCGAAATGGTTAAAACACTAATCCGAGTCTGTTTACTCAAAATATTGATCAAAGTCAACTCATTTGAGTTTTAAAGCTCTAATTCACATTTTAATCCATTTTTCATATAAAAACTTTCCGTGACTTTCATATTGAATACATTTGGCTCAATAGCCCATAAATTCTTTCTCATGATGGTTACATATCATTATAAATAGGTATAAATACTGTGAACATAAATACATGTCAAAACTCAAATATTTAATCAAAAATAATATCTACATTTAAATGTGCGAACCAAAAATAATACGATGTCTAAATACTATCCCAGAACTGGAGTCACAAGTGCACGAGCTTCTAGAATGATACAAACAAGGGTCTGAATAAAAATAAAGTTATCTGAAAGAAAGCACACAACTAAAATAAAGTAGAAGGGGACTTTAGAGCTGCGAACGCCGTGCAGCTATACCTCAAGTCTCCACTGATAGCTGAATCCGAGAAAAATCTACAGTACGCTACTGGGACCAACTCTGGAATCTGCACAAGAAGTGCAGAGTATAGTATGAGTACAACCGACCCCATGTACTCTGTAAGTGCCGAGCCTAAACTCGACGAAGTAGCGACGAGGCTAAGGCAGGTCACTTACATTAACTTGTACGCAATAATAATAATAATAATAATAATAATAATAATAATAATAATAATAATAATAATAATAATAATAGAAGGAATAAAGGTAAGACATGCAAATCATTTCAATAATTGAAATCATTTCAACAGTCACAATCAATTATTTCTTTCTCCTTCTATCGCGGCGTGCAACTCATTCCAACAATAAAAGGGAAGTGCGGACCGCAGAACCTCCAAAAGGGAAATTTTGTCCAAAAAATTCAGCTTTGTATAAATAGACTACTTTCACGAAATTAGGTCAAGTTTTTGAATATTGAAAGTCCTGTAGCCATTTTACTTTACCCCTTTAGGCAACTTTAGCTTACTTTGGTGATTTAACATTGGATTTTTATCTTTTAATCTTGCAATATGAGTTTTATCATCTTTTCTTCTCTATTTTCCTTTATACCCATTATGAGTAGCTAGATTTTTAGCTAGGGTTGTGACCCAACCCTAGTGTGTGAACCTAATGGGTGTTTGATTTATGGCTTGTTTATGGTTGGCTGTTTATTATTCAGCCTTGTTCTTGCCTTTAATTATAGAACTAATGGTTGCAAACATTAGTTTCTGCTTATTTGACTTGGTCTCTACTTGAGAAAGAGAGACTTATTCTAGGAAAACTTGGCTAACAAGAATTTGGGATAAAATCAAGAGATTGATAGTCCCAATTAAAGGGTTGAACCTAGAGATAGTAAAACCCGACTTGAGCATTTTATCAACTGTTTTGTTCAATAACTATTTGGACTTGAGAAAGCCAAATTTGGGCAAAATCACTCTCTTACTGAGAGGTATTGAGTGGTTATTTGAGTGTTGATTGCTATAATACACCCCGACCAACAAAATAAGTTTTAAAGTTTACAACCCATTAGGCAAATACCTAGGTGAATGTCACACCCCTAGGACTTTTTATATATTTGAAAACCATCCGAAAATAATATTATCTAGTTTTATATCTTTAGAATTATAATCCTTAACATAATTTTAGAAGTAAAAATAAAACCATATTTGTGGAAGTGCAACCAAGATACATTACGTGCTTTATCCAAATATATACCACTCCCTGTGGATTCGATCCCGACTCCTTATTGGGTATTATTATTGCAATTGACCGTTTCACAACCCCGAATAGAGGTGTGACTTGGACGAGATTAATTTTTGGAGACGTTGCCGGGGAGCATAAAAATGGATTTAGCTATATATTTGGTTTTGTGTGTGAATTGTCTTCTTTTCCTTCCGTGTTACTAATCTTTTTGGTGAAACAATTGTAGGTGAAACAATGGCTCTCAACAACTATGATCCTCTCGGAAACATGCCTTTAGGAGATGTGGACGTGGAAGATGACCAAGTTGAAGATGTTCCTCTTGAGCCTCAAGCAAAATAGACGAGGCCGATCGCCTCAAGACAACGTTCCCGTTTCACCCCCAAACCCACCAAGAGCGACTCCACACCGGGTGTTGCCAAATGAAGGGTATGCAAGTGCCATAGTCCCGCCCCACATTAGGGCAGGCAACTTTCAAATCACAAATGTTATGCTCACATTGCTAGAGCAATGGGGATTTTTCACCGGGGCTCCGAATCAAAATGCGTACAAACACTTGAAAGGGTTTGTGGACACTTACTAGGGGAGTAAACAGACAAACGTCTCCGAGAATGCTTTAAGGTTGAGGCTATTTCCTTTCTCTCTATAAGGGAAAGCCTTGGATTGGTTAGAAAGGTTGCCAAACCATTCCATCCATACATGGGATAAATTGGCAGAGAAGTTTATTTCCAAGTTCTTTTCTCCCGGGCATATGGCTACTATCAGAGATAAGATTCTAGCATTCAAGCAAGAACCCAATGAGCCTTTGCATGAGATATGGGAGAGGTACCGAACTATGGTGAAAGAGTGCATAAACAATGATATAACAGAGGCTATGATTCAACAAACTTATTATAGAGGGATCAATACTACCAATCAATGTGTGGTCAACTAACTTGCCGGTAGAAATTTCATGACAACGCCATATGTGGAAGCTTGTGAGATATTAGATGAAATGGAAGATACTTCATCGGCATGGCAAAGTAGAGCAAATTTTCCTCAAGGTGATCCAAACGTGATTCACCTACATAAAGAATTGCATGATCATGGGAAAACAATTGCCGAGTTGACCACCACAATGAATCAATTAGCCAAGGCTCAACTTCAACAAGTGCAAGGTCCTAAGCAAGTCAATGAAATGGAGGGAGTTAATATGATGGTAAACAGGAGAAGGCAAAAGGGTCCTCAAGTGCAAAACCGTGCGGAACATTATGTCCAAGAAGATAGTGGGTTTGATCAAGATGAATCTTACAATGACCAAGAGGAGGAAGTACAATATGTGAACAACTTTCAAGAGCAAAGAAACAACTCTCAAGGTCCAAATCAACAACAATGGCGACCTCATGGTAATCAAGGAAATTGGAACAATCAAAACAACCAAGGGAATTGGAACAATCAAAACAATCAAGGAAATTGGAATCTTCAAAATAACCAAGGCAATTGGAGTGGTAATAGTCAAGGATATTGGGGAGGCAACAACCAAGGGGTATGGAACAATAACCAAAGAAATCGGGGGTCGGGCTTTCAAAGGCCCCTGATGTATAAACAATCGAACAACCCGCCTTTTTATCCTTCCCATGGTCCAAGCTCTTCCAACAATGAGATGGGACGAATTGAGAGCATGTTCAAACAAATGATGGAGAAGAATGTTGACTCCGATTCCCAACTAGCCTCTCACAACGCTTCAATTCGCAATTTGGAAGTTCAATTCGGGAAAATCTCGCAAGCCTTAAACACTCGTCCTAAGGGGGCACTACTAAGTGACACGGTGATGAAACCAAAAGGTGGGAACAACACGGGACATGCCATGGCTGTTACTACAAGGAGTGGAAAAGGTGGGGATGCACCTACCTCAAGTCAAAGGAAAATTGTGGATGATGAGCAAGTGGTACAAGAAGATGAGATCCCGAACAATGTGGTGCAAGCAAATGATGAATAAGAATTAATATTGATGACTATGTGGAGGAGACTCAAGAGGAAGTGAACCCGTCTAGGGAGCACATTGTTGACATACCGGAACCGGTAGTGCCAAAGGATAAGGCACCAATGCCAAGGCCTCCTTCTCCATATCCTCAAAGGCTTGCCAAACAAAATGGCGAGAATCAATTCAAAAAGTTCATTGACATGATGGATAGTCTATCTATTAATGTGCCATTGGTTGAGGCTTTGGAGCAAATACCTAGTTATGCAAAGTTCATGAAGGACTTGGTGACCAAGAAACGGTCGATGAATTGTGAAACTATAAGGATGACTCATCAAGTAAGTGCAATTGTGAACTCAATGGCTCCTAAATTGGAAGATCCCAGCGCTTTCACAATCCCTTATACCATTGAAAGTGCAGACTTTGCTAAATCTCTTTGTGATCATAGTGCAAGTATCAATTTGATGCCTTATTCAGTTTTCAAAACTTTGGGAATTGGGCAACCAAGACCCACATCTATGAGATTATAAATGGAGGATCGTACCATGAAGAGACTGTTGGGTATCATTGATGATGTGTTGGTTCGTGTTGATAAATTCATTCTCCCGACGGATTTTGTGATTCTTGATTGTGAAGTTGACTATGAGGTACCGATTATTCTGGGTAGAACTTTCCTTGCTACGGGGAAGGCTCTTGTTGATGTAGAAGCCGGTGAACTCACTTTCCGGGTGGGTGATGAAAAGGCGGTGTTCCACGTGTGCAAATCTATGAGGCAACCGAATAGCAATGAAGTGTGTTCGTTTCTGGACTTGGTGACCGATATGATTATTGATGATACTAGTGCCACGATGAATGTTGATGATACTTTGGAGGTCGTTTTGCTTAACCTTGATGATGACGAGATGGATGGCTATGTGGAATGCATGAACTCATTGCAAGGAATGGGGTCGTACACTTATGAACCCCGCAAACTGTCCTTGGATCTTGACAATCGGAAGACTCCTCCAACAAAGCCCTCAATCGAGGAGCCTCCCACTTTGGAGTTAAAGCCATTGCCTCCGCATCTCAGGTATGAATTCCTTGGCCCTTATTCTACTTTATCGGTTATTCTTTCCTCTTGTTTGACTAACGTGCAGGTAGACTCCACATTGGTGGTGCTACAAAAGAGGAAGAAAGATATTGGATGGACATTGGCAGATATTCGGGGAATAAGCCTCGCATTTTGCATGCACAAGATTAATTTGGAGGAAGAGTCCAAACCCTTCATTGAATATCAAAGGAGGCTAAATAGAGCAATGCAAAAGGTGGTCAAAAAGGATATCATCAAGTGGTTAGATGCAGGGGTTGTTTACTCTATTTCTAATAGGTCATGGACCTCTCCGGTGCAATGTGTCCCAAACAAAGGGGACACGACGGTGGTTACCAATGACAAGAACGAGTTGATTCCTACAAGAACGTTGACCGAGTGGAGAGTGTGTATGGACTATCGCAAGCTCAACAAGGGTCACAAGGAAGGATCATTTCCCACTTTCCTTCCTAGATCAAATGCTTGACAGGTTGGCCGGCCGAACTTTCTATTGTTTCCTTGATGGGTATTCCAGCTACAACCAAATTCTTATTGCTCCGGAGGATCAAGAGAAGACTACTTTCACATGTCCTTATGGTACTTTCGCATTCTCACGGATTCCATTTGGGTTATGCAATGCACCGACAACTTTTCAAAGGTGTATGCATTCTCGCGGATTCCATTTTGATGATTGCTTGAAAAATTTGGATAAGGTCTTGGCAAGATGTGAAGAGACGAACCTGGTGTTGAATTGGGAGAAATGTCATTTCATGGTTGAGGAAGATTGTCCTTGGCCACAAAATTTCAAAGAATGGCATTGAGGTCGACAAGGCAAAAATAGAGGTGATTTCTAAACTTCCACCTCCAACATCTGTGAAGGGAGTGAGAAGTTTCTTTTGTCATATGGGGTTCTATCGGAATTTAGTCAAGGATTTTTCCAAAGTGGTGAACCCTTTGTGTAAGCTTTTGGAGAATGATGCCAAATTCCATTTCAATGAGGATTGCATGAAGGCATTTGAATTGCTCATGTGTGACGCTAGTGATGTGGCGGTCGGAGCAGTTTTGGGGTAATGTGTCAACAAGATCTTTTATCCGGTCTACTATGCTATTAAGACCATGAATGATGCTAAAGCCAATTACACTGTGACCGAAAAAGAGCTCCTTGCTATTATTTTTGCTATAGAGAAGTTATGCCCGTACTTGATGGGTACAAAGGTGATTGTCCACACGGATCATGCGGCTCTTCGGAACCTTATGATCAAGAAAGTTTCAAAGGCTCGGTTAATGAGATGTGTGCTTTTATTGTAAGAGTTTGATTTAGACATCCAAGACCACAAAGGCAGTGAAAACAAAGTGGCGGACCACTTGTCTCGCTTGGAGGAGGAGAGTAGGCCACATGACGGCCTTGAAATCAATGACCCCTTCCCCGATGAACAACTTATAGCCATTTCAATGACTAAGATGCCATGGTTCGCTAATTTAGCAAATTATCTTATGAGTTATATTGTACCGAATGATTTCTCTTCAAACTAAAGGAAGAAGCTCAAACGGGTTTGCCTAGACTATTATTGGGATGAATCGTACCTCTTCCGGATTTGTACCGATGGCGTGATTAGAAGATGTGTGCCGGAGGAGGAACAAGTTAAAATTCTTAGGGATTGTCATTCTTCACCCTATGGTGGTCACCATGGGGGAGCAAGAACGACAGCCAAAGTGTTGAGTTATGGATTCTATTGGCCTACTCTCTACAAGGACGCAAGTGATCTAGTCAAGCGTTGTGATGAATGTCAAAGGGGCGGTGGAATTTCAAAGAAAAATGAGGTGCCCCTCACCACCATCATGGAAATTGATATTTTTTATGTGTGGGGTATTGATTTCATGGGACTGTTTGTAAGCTCTTGAGGAAACACCTACATTTTGGTAGCTGTGGATTATGTGTCAAAATAGGTTGAGGCCGTTGCTCTACCCAACAACAAAGCTAGAAATATTGTGGCCTTTTTGAAAAAGAACATCTTCACAAGGTTTGGTACTTCGCGGGCCATTATAAGCGATGGGGGTCACATTTTTGCAACAAAGATTTTGATACCTTGATTAGCAAGTATGGTGTCACTCACAAAGTCACGACCCCCTATCACCCTCAAGCAAGCAGACAAGTGGAAGTGGTCAAAGAAAGCAAGCAGACAAGCGGGAGATCAAGAGTATTTTGTCAAAAACAGTGAATGCCAACAGGACGAATTAGTCAAAGAAACTTAATGATACTTTATGGGCTTATAGGACATCTTACAAAACATCGATTGGGATGTCTCTATACCGGTTAGTGTTTGGGAAAGTTTGTCACCTTCCGGTGGAACTTGAGCACAAGGCCATCTGGGCTTTGAAGAAGATAAATCTTGAGTGAGATGTCGCCTCCAACTTAAGGGTGGCGCAATTGAATGAGCTAGATGAATTTCAGTACAATGCATATACAAGTTCATCCTTATACAAGGATAAGATGAAGTGCCTCCATGACAAGTACATTCAGAACAAAGAGTTTAAAGAAGGTGATCTTGTGCTGTTGTTCAATTCTCGGTTACGAATATTTTCGGGAAAGTTGAAGTCTAAATGGAGTGGCCTGTTTGAAGTTGTGAGTGTGACACTCTTTGGTGTATTGGACTTGAAGAATAAAAATGATGAATTGTTTAGAGTCAATGGTCACAGGGTAAAGCACTATCTGGGAAAAGTTGGTGATGGCCACGTAGTGGCAGAGATTCATTTCAAATGATTTATGGTAATCTGTGTTGTGCCGCGACGTTAAATCAGGCGCTTCTTGGTAAGCAACCCTTGTTTCTTTTTCTTTTTCTTTTTCTTCTTCTTTATATAGGTCTTGTTTTGTGCTAACTGGTTTTGAAGTGTGTTACAAGAATAAGTGTGCTTTGTAGGAACTATGCTCAGGAAAAGTGGCTAAGTGTGAAAAAAGTGCGGACCGCGTAATTTTGAAGGCCGCAACAGAAAGGGATCTGCGGCCGCACAATTCTGTTGCAGCCGCACAACTGGAGATCAGAAATTGCAACTCTCTGAAGTTTGCCTGTTAGAGAAATGGACAAAGTGCGGCTGCACAAGGAAATGTGCGGTCCGTACCAAAATCTGCGGCCGCACTAAAAATTATGTGGACCGCAGATCAACAACAAAGGGTAAATGTGTAACAGGTAAAGGAGTGTGGACCGCACATGAAATTGTGCGTCCGCCCTCATCTCTTTAACTCATGCCTTATCCGGTCAAGTATAAATAGTAGCCTTCTCATTACTGTTGAGACTTTATGAACTCTCAGCAATTAACCCAATGTCAAACATAGTGCACTCAACTTATTCACGCATATAACACTCATTTCATCATCTTTTATTCTTCCTTAGCATCACTACATTACTGGTATGTTTAATTCATCTTTAAATTTTTCAATTTTCTTAATTTTGTTCATAATTAGTTTAGTTATTTTTAGGCCTAATGCCAAATTCATCATCGTGTGAGCTTACATTTGTGTCAGTAACTTCCTATTTGCTATTTGGGAGATGGGTAAATTGTGTATCATGTCTAAATTGCTACTACCATGTCTAAATTGAGCGTGAATTAGAAACCCTAAGAATCTGCCCGATAAATTTTTGAATTGTGTCGCTGCACAAGGAATTGTCTGGTCCGCAGATCAGTAGGCTAGGGCATTTAGTGTAGAATGATTGTGCTGACCGCACTTAAAATTGTGCGGTCCGCAGATATTCAACTGCGACTGTAGAAAAGTGTGTGCGGCCGCAGATCAAGCAAGTCTCTGTCTTTAGAGAGTTGTCATTTTTGAAGTTGCAATTGTGCGGCCGCACTCAAGATTGTGCGGACCACACTTCAATTGTGCGGTCTCACATAAAATTGTGCGTACCGCAGAACCATCAGTGCAACCATACTTCCAAAATTGTGCGGTCCGAACAATCCCATCTATGGCCGCACCCAAGAATATACAGACCGCACTTCCCCCAACCTGTATACCATTTGTGTACAACTGTCTGATACTTTGGATTTGAACTATGACTGATCCTGTTGCTATGTATTGCAGACAGTGGTAAGATCACGGGGACGAGGTGAGACATACAAGGGGAGGGGTGAACCCTCCCGGGCTAAGGTAGGGGTACCCTACCACTCTCCGTGCAAAAAATGATCAATAAGAAGGGAACAATAGGTCAAGGTAGACAACCGGAGCCCTCCGAATCAAGTTCATATGCCCCGTATAGGGAAGCATCGGAGGGCGAATCAGTTAAAAGGCAGCCTGTTGTGCAATCATAGCCACAACTGCCCTAGGACAGATACCGACTAAGAGATGAGCCTACCTATTCTGAGAGTACTTCTGAGGGGTCAGAAGGGAATAGTCACGCTTCGGATCCCTCATCTACTCATGCTCCCGCCGCACCAGTCACAGTTGATGATGATGATGATAGTCTGGATGATGGTTGAGAGGTCAAAGAAAAAAATATTTGGGAAGATAGGTTTGTGAGTCTGACTCTATTCAACAGGTAACGAGAGTGGTGAGCTCAGAGATCGCTCACACTTGAGCGTCAGTTTCTTTTGAAAGACTTGGATAGGTACAATCCAAATGTGGAAAAATAGTTTGGGAGAGAAGCGTAGTGGATTCCAAGGAGCACTTAGTCCGGGAGTTTTACGCCAATGTGGCACACATCAAGAAGGGGACTAAGGTGACTATGGTGAGGAACTTGAAAGTACGATTTGATCAGAGCACCCTGAACACTTATTTGGGGCTCGAGGATATGGAGTCGATGCAGTATTTAGAGAAGTTCGCAATAGATGATGTAGCTCGCCCTTGGATACCTGAGATACTAGCAGCTCTAGGACCACCACCACCATGGATTATAGCAGAGGTTCCCATTCAGCGGAACACCCTCAACTTTGAAGCAAAAAGGTGGAAAACATTTGTGTGCAGTTGCATAGACCCAAGTCGGAATGAAAACAATCTCCCAATCCATCAGGTAGTCCTAATTGCTTCCATCATGACCGGGTACCCAATCAATATGGGTGCCATCATGTCGGCAAACATGTCTCTGGTTGTCAGGCAGGGTGAAAGCTCCTATCCGTATCCTAACACTATCACAAAGTATCTCACGGATGCAGGCGTGGAGCCCAAGAGCTTTGATACGAAGGTTAGGGCTAAGCAGCCTTTCTCCTGGTACTCTTTAAAGGACCCAAGGAACCCGAAGAACAAGGGTAAGTCGACTACTACCGTAGGCCAGTCTAATGAGCCGTCAGTGGTAGTTGCAGGTTCAGCTGCCATGCCTTCCACAGCAGCCGGGCCTTCCACCGATACAACTTCCATACCTCCACCTCCATCTTCAGGGCCATCAAAATCAGTGCCTTCCTCCTCTACTTATCCACTCTCTGCACTGTAAGTCTCCCAAACACTGGTAAGTCTCAATAACTGGATACAGACAGCTACTGCAAAGTTGTCTGACCTATCCAGTGCGGTTGCAGCTCAGACTTCTACCTCAACACCCAAGATTCCTCCGTCAGTGGAGGAAACTTTGAAGAAAATATTGGAGAATCAGAAGACCGTCATGGACACCTTGGTGGATCATGGGGGAGAAATTGAGGAGCTTGGGAAGTAGGTGAAGAAGATGAGGAAATCTCAGGCTTCGAGGAAATCAGATGACAAATTGAGACGAGAGGTGACAAAGATAGCAGCCGTTGGAGATCTTCCATTTAACTTACTGATGGAGATAGATCCATTAGTATCAGTAGACCCAGCAGCACCATCAGCACCAGCTGACCAGTCTGAGGAGCCAGACCTCGCTGTCCACACGGTTGAGGCGGTGCTACAGATGTTCACCAACCCAGCTACTCCCCGAGCTGAGGATGATGAGATCCAGTTGGAGGAGCCTGGGGAAGGTGATGCTGCTATGGACACTGAGACCACATAGGGAGTCCTCTCTACTCTTTCTCTTCCTTGTTTTTATTTTGTTAAGCGTTGAGGACGATGCTTATTTTTATTCAGGGGGGCGGAGTCTATTTTGATTTGACATTTGACATTGGCCTGTAATAACTGATATCATTCTCTTTTTATTTTTACTTTCATTATGTACATATTCTTATCTCTCTATTGATGTATATATTCTCTTTCCCTTTCTTAGTTTGTATATTCATTTATCCTTTCATCAGTTTACTTCATAGCTTCTTTATTTTGTTTTCTTAGTAGTCAATGTTTAGTCTAGTAGCTTCTTATTTACTTTAATAGATTTTTTTTAATTTAGTAGTTTCTTTTCATGTTTAAGTGATCAATAGGCCTTTGGTTTTATTAATTCCACGGTTCTTTCCAAAGGTGATTTTTGTGTGAACCGGGTGACTCTTCCCAACGATGGAAGGTGTGACAACCTTCTTAAGGGATTGAGTCCGTTTTTGATGTTTAGGTAAGAAGAGTAGTAATAATGAATAAGAGGACCTAATTGAGTCGAACTAGAAGAGTCAAGCATGCTTCACTTGGTACCAACTAGTTCTAAATGAAGAAAAGGAAAGGCAAAGAGAAAGAAAGAAAGATGGAAAAAGAAAGTGAATAAGTTTAAGAGCTGAAGGTATTCAAAGAAAAGCAAAAATGCAAAGCATAGAGAAAACAAAGAAGGAGAAAACGAATATCATGACCAAGAAAGAGTGATGTTAAGTCTCTCTAGTTCCCCTAAGGAAAAAGAAAATGTCTCAAAGAGTCGGCAAAGCATGAGCCAAAAAAAGAAAATGGAGTGCTTAAGGAAAGATGAACCCATTCTATTCCAATACTTCCTACCTTAGTCCAAAATCCTTCATTACATTCCGAAAAAGCCCTACGTGATTTCAAGCCGAGTGAACTTACATTAGTGGTGATTTACATGAGGGGCAAACATATGGTACTTAGAGCCATACTTGTGACATTCTTTTGAGAGAGACGAGCAAACTTTTCACAAATCCTTGAAGTGAGTGCTACATTCTTAAGTGAGATATGCTAATGGAGAGTATATGAGGAGGAGTTTGCGATCCGCAATGACCTACATGAAAGAGAGAACTTCCTTAATGAGTAAAATCAACTCTTGATGCTCCAGTGTCACATTAGAACTAGTTGTGCTTAAAACTTCGAATCATTGCCTTGTTGATAATTCGTAAGTATTATGGGTAATTGTTGGTCCCAATTGATGTGTGTTTGATTCACCTTAGATTAGCTGGAATAGCTCTTATCTGGTGGAGGAGGGAATTACCTTATTTGCTTGAGGACAAGCAAAAGCTTATGTTTGTGGGAGTTGATAAGTAGGGATTTTGACTATATATTAGCACCTTTTAGCTTTCATTTTAGTCCAAAAGTGTCTAATTGTATTCCCAAAAACTGATGAAATATGCTTACCTGCAGGAGTATTGGAAAATAAGCCACTACGATGAAATCCAACTCAAGGAGCAGTGATATGAACAAGGACAAAAATCAGGCACAGAAGCTCAAGTGTGGATAACAGATTTCTATCTGCGACCGCAAAATGTGAAGGAAAATCAACAGAGCCCCAGTGCAAAGTGCGGACCGCGCAATTATTGTGCGGCCGCAAAAGCTACGTAAGAGCCAAAATTCAGAGAGTTTCATCTCGAGCTCAAGAAAAAATGCGAACCGCACAATAATTGTGTGGCCGCAGAAATAGCTATGCGACCGCACTCAGGAAATGTGTGGTCCACGGAAGAGCCCAGTGCGGCCGCACCCAGAATTGTGCGGACCGCAGAACATGAGAGATACGGCCGCAATCCAGAATTGTGCGAACGCAGAATTAAATCCTGTCAAGATCTGAAGAAAAGTGCGGACTGCACATATAATTTTGCGTCCGCAGAACCTCCGAAAGGGCATTTTTGTCCGAAAATTTCAGCTTTGTATAAATAGACTACTTTCACGAAATTAGGTCAAGTTTTTGAATATTGAAAGTCCTGTAGCCGTTTTGCTTTACCCCTTTAGGCAACTTTAACTTACTTTGGTTATTTAACATTGGATTTTTATCTTTTAATCTTGCAATATGAGTTTTATCATCTTTTCTTCTCTATTTTCCACTATACCCATTATGAGTTGCTAGATTTTAAGTTTGGGTTGTGACCCAACTCTAGTGTGTGAACCTAATGGGTGTTTGATTTATGGCTTGTTTATGGTTGGATGTTTATTATTTAGCCTTGTTCTTGCCTTTAATTGTAGAACTAATGGTTGCAAACATTAGTTTATGCTTATTTGACTTGGTCTCTACTTGAGAAAGAAAGACTTAGTCTAGGAACACTTGGCTAACAAGAATTTGGGATAAAATCAAGATATTGATAGTCCTAATTAAAGGGTTGAACCTAGAGATAGTAAAACCCGACTTGATCATTTTATCAACTGTTTTGTTCAATACCCATTTGACTTGAGAAAGCCAAATTGGGCAAAATCACTCTCTTACCGAGAGTTATTGAGTGGGTATTTGAGTGTTGATTACAATAATATAACCCGATCAACAAAACAAGCTCTAAAGTTTACAACACCTAGGTGAAGGTCATACCCCTAGGACTTTTTATATATTTGAAAACCATCCGAAAATAATATTCTCTATTTTTATATCTTTAGAATTGTAATCCTTAACGTAATTTTAGAAGTAAAAACAAAATCATATTTGTGGAAGTGCAACCAAGATACTTCACGTGTTTTATCCAAATATATACCACTAATCCCATCTCAACTCCTTGTGGATTCGATCCCGACTCCATGTTGGGTATTATTATTGCAATCAACTGTTTAACAACCCCAAATAGAGGTGTGACTTGGACGAGTCACATATGTAACTATATACTTCTTTATTTTTCTCCACCAATAATGTTGCCGCAAATCTTGATACATTTTGGCGGCACCTAAATGAATGGAATACCGGAAACTGTGGCTCTCTTCAAGAATTAATTCACGAAGCCCATTCACATTAGGCACACAAATACGACCCTACATCCGCAGAACTCCATCATCCCCTACAACAACCTTCTTGGCACCACCGTGCCACACCGTGCCGCACCGTGTCCTTAAGGAAAAGTAAATGAGGATCATCATACTCTCGCTCTTTGATACGCTCGTACAAGGAAGCCCGCGCGACTGTGCAAGCTAGAATCTGAATGGACTCTAAAATATCTAACCTCACGAACTGATTGGCCAATGTATGAATATCGGCAACTAATGGCCTCTCACCAACCGGAATATATGCAAGGCTGCCATACTCACAGCCTTTCTACTCAAAGCATTGGCCATCACATTGGCCTTTCCGGGGTGATACAAATGGCGATATCATAGTCTTTTAACAGCTCCAACCATCTTCTCTACCTCAGATTGAGGTCTTTTTGTTTGAACATGTACTGTAGACTACGATGATTAGTGAATACCTCACACGAGACACTGTAAAAGTAATGTCTCCAAATCTTCAATGCATGAACAATGGCTGCCAATTCTAAGTCATGAACAGGGTAATTTTTCTCATGAACTTTCAACTATCGCGATGCATATGCAATCACTCTGCCATCTTGCATTAATACTGCATCAAGTCCAATGCGAGATGCATCACAACATACCGTATAAGATCCTGAACCTGTGGGTAATACAAACACCGGCGTCGTAATCAAAGTAGTCTTGAGCTTCTGAAAGCTCAACTCACACTCGTCTGACCATATGAACGGAGCACCCTTCTAGGTCAATCTGGTCAGTGGGGATGCTATAGATAAAAATCCCTCCACAAACCGGCGATAATAACCTGCCAAACCCAAGAAACTCCGCATCTCTACAATTGAAGTAGGTCTAGGCAAATTCTGAACTGCCTCAATCTTCTTAGGATCCACTTTTATGCCTTCTGTCAATACAACATTCCCCAAAAAGGCAACTGAGTCTAACTAAAATTCGCATTTTGAAAATTTGGCATATAACTGATCATTCTTCAAAGTCTGAAGCACAATCTAAAGATATTGCTCATGCTCCTCTCGACTGGTGGAGTAAATCATGATATCATCAATGAATACCACCACAAACGAATCCAAATAGGGCTTGAATACCTGGTTAATCAAATTCATAAATGCTGTTGGGGCATTTGTTAGTCCAAATGACATCACTAGGAATTCGTAATGCCCATATCGACTCTGAAAAGTTGTCTTAGGAACATCGAATGCCCTAATATTCAACTAATATAAACACACCTCAAATCGATGTTTGAAAACACCTTGGAACCCTGAAGCTGATCAAATAAGTCATCAATTCTTGGCAATGGATACTTGTTCTTGATAGTATCCTTGTTCAACTGCCGATAATCTATACACATCCGTATTGAACCATCTTTCTTCTTTATAAATAACACTGGTGCACCCCATGGCGAGATGCTAGGTCTAATGAATCCCTGGTCAACAAGTCTTGTAACTGCTCCTTCAATTCGTTTAGTTCCGGCGGGGCCATACAGTATGGTGGAATAGAAATGGGCTCGGTTCTCGGAGCCAAATCAATGCAAAAGCCAATATCTCTGTCGGGTGGCATCCCCGGCAAATCCGCAGGAAATACACCTGGAAATACACGGATAATTGGGAATGAATCCATAGAAGTAACATCCGCACTGGGATCGCAAATATAAGTCAAATAAGCTAGACACCCCTTCTCGACCATACATCAAGCTTTCACGTAAGAGATAACCTTGCTGGTGGAATGGCTAAGGGCCCTTTTCCATTCTATTCGAGGTAACCCTGGCATGGCTAAGGTCACCGTCTTGGCGTGACAGTCTAATACAGCATAATAAGGTGGCAACCAATCCATTCCTAAGATAACATCAAAATCTACCATATCAAGAAGTAGAAGACCCACGCTACTCTTAAGACTCCCAATAGTAACCACACATGAATGATAAACATGATCTACAGCGATAGAATCCCCCACCGGTATGGACACGTGCACATAAGCACTCAAAGAATCAAGAAGCACAACCAAATATGAAGCAAAGTAGAAGGACACATAAGAGTAAGTAGATCCTGTATCAAATAAAACTAAAGCATCTCTATGGCAAATTGGAACAATACCTTTGATCACGACATCAGATGACCCAGCCTCAGGCCTAGCTAGAAAAGCATAAAATCAGGGCTGGGACCCACTACTCGGAGCTACATCTCTGGGACGGCCTCTAACTGGCTGGCCTCCACCTCTAACAACCTGATCTCCACCTCTATCTATCTGACCTCTAGCTGGTCGGGTGGGTGGTGGAGCAACCGGTGTCGGTATGATGGCACGAGAATCCTGCTAAGATCTGTTGCTCGACAACCTAGGGAAATACCTCCTGATATGACCAATGTTCCCACACTCATAACACCCATCCTGTTGTTGTGGTTGCTGAAGCTGAAGTTGACCCGAACGGGCCGGATAACCACTGTAGTGATTCTGGAGCGGTGGTGCACTGATAGGAGTTGGATGTGCACTAAATATCGACTGCCCAGAGTAAGGTATAATAGGACCATGACTCCTGAAGCACCGTGAGATGCCTGAAGTGCTGAATAAAATGGCCTGGGAGGATTACCCATACCATAAGTACCCCTGCCTCCAGATGAGGCCTTTTATCAGACCCCCCCCCCTCATGTGAGAGAACCATCTCGATCTTCCTAGCAACATTACCAGCCGCTTGAAAGGGAATCTCACTTCCGGTCTCCTTGGCCATCTGAAGTATGATAGGGTGAGTGAGTCCATCAATAAACCTCTTCACTCTCTCTACCTCAATAGGAAGTAAAATGAGAGCATGATGGGCTAGATCTACAAAATAGGTCTCGTGCTGAGTAACAGTCATACTGCACTGTTGGAGACACTCAAATTGCCTGCGGTAATCCTCTCTTAATGTGATAGGGAGGAAATTCTCTAGAAATAGCCGTGAGACTGCTCCCAAGTTAGTGCAGTTGACCCGGCTGGTCTGGTCAACATAAAATCTCTCCACCACTTCTTGGCGGAACCTGTCATCTGAAATACATCAAAATCGACCCCATTGATCTCAACTCTACCCATGTTACGCAACACCTAATGGCAGCGGTCAAGATAATCATGTGGGTTCTCAGAAGGTGTACCACTAAAGTGAACTGAAAAGAGCTTAGTAAACTTGTCCAACTTCAATAAAGCCTCAGAAGACATGGCGGGCCTATCACCGGCTAGTGCTGCAACAATTGGCTAAACTACCCCGACTGGCGGGACTACTGGAGCCTGATATTGGGGAGCCACCTGCTCTAGAGCGGGAGTAGTGGGAGTTTGTGCTCCTCCCCTAGCCTGTGAGACTGCTGGTGCCACTGAAAATGTACCATTCTGGGCCATGCCCTCCATAAGACTCACCATACGGACTAGAGCATCCTGAAGCACTAGAGTAGCTATGAATCCTTCCGGGAGCTGAACTGGTCCAACAGGTACAGTCTGAACTGGAACCGCCTCCTGAAGATCCACCTGAGGCTCCACTACAGGTGCTGCTGCTCGAGCTCTAGCTTTAGCTCGAGCTCTACCTCTGCCTCTACCTCAACTTCTCGCACGACCTCGGGCTCCGCCTCTACCCCTGGTCATAGTTTCCACCGGGGGCTCTGGCCCATGTCCGTCGGTAGATGTATTACGCGTTCTCTCTATCTACGAGAGAATAAGAATATAATGGTTCAATCATCGATGATAGAATAAAATCGCACGACAGAATAAGAAAGAAGTTATATTGTTCCTAAACTTCATAGCCTCTGAGAGATAAGTACAGACATCTCCGTATCGATCCTTTAGACTCTACTAAGCTTGCTCGTGACTCGTGAGACCTAAGTAACCTAGTTCTCTGATACCAACTTGTCACGACACAAAATTCCCACCTTCGGGACCGAGATGGCACCTAACATTTCACTTGCTAGGCAAGCCAACATTAGAATAATTTAAACTATTTTTAATAATTCATTTTAATTAAATAATAAAGAACCAACAAACGGAATAATATCTAAATTTAAATGTGCAAATCAAAAATATACGATGTCTAAATACCATCCCAGAACTGGAGTCGTAAGTGCACGAGCTTCTAGAATAATACAACTAAGGGTCTGAATAAAAATAAAGTTGTCTGAAAGAAAGCACACAACTAAAATAAAGTAGAAGGGGACTTCAGAGCTACGAACGTCGTGCAACTATACCTCAAGTCTCCACTGATAGCTGAATCCGAGCAAAATCTACAGTACGCCGTTGGGACCAACTCCGAAATCTGTACAAGAAGTACAGAGGGTAATATGAGTATAACCGACCCCATGTACTCTGTAAGTGCCGAGCCTAACCTCGACGAAGTAGTGACGAGGCTAAGGCAGGTCGCTTACATTAACCTGTATGCAATAATAATAATAATAATAATAATAATAACAGAAATAGAGGTAAGATAGGTAAATTATATCAATAATTGAAATCATTTCAGAAGTCACAAACAATTATTTCTTTCTCCTTCTGTTGCGGTGTGCAACCCGTTCCAACAATAAAATTCTTCAATAAATTTCCGTTTCGGCGTGCAACCCGCTCAAACAATGGAAACTTAAAATATAATTTGTTGTCTCGTGCAACCCGATCCCCCAATATATTCATTTTCATTTTTGTTGCGGCGTGCAATCTGCTCCAACAATATAATTTAACAACTCTTAAATGTAATAAAAATACTCCAATAAATACCACATTCAGTAAGAAATTATTAGGCAACAAAGCACACAATATTTATAAATATTCATGAAATAAGTAATGACAAGTAGCAATTAATTGTGGAAATTAGGGAGAAAATAGGTAATTTAATTTCTAATATACTAAATGTCAAGTAGCAATTAAGTCACATAAGTCAAATAAGCATGTAGCAATTATAGCATGAATTCAAGACATAATATTGGACAAGGAATATGAGAGAAATAATTTATATAATAATTAACTCATGATTTAAAATAATTTATGAATTTCAGATAAATATGTAAACTATCAATTTGACGACATATAGGCACTCGTCACCTAGCCTATACATCGTTACTCATGAAATTCACGTAACAAATAATTCATGGGTCTTATTCTCTCAAGTCAAGGTTAACCACAATACTTACCTTGCTTCGCAACAAAATTCAAGATTTCGATAAACCTTTACCTCGTGAATTAGTGTTCGAAAGCTTCAAATCTAGTTACAAACAATTCAATATACTCAACACGAATCGTAGGAATTAATTCCATATGAAATTACTAATTTTTTGAATTAAAATTCGAAAATCATCTCAAAATTTCACAGTGGGGCCCATATCAATAATCTCGGAAACACTCACGAAATCCTAATACCCGTTCTGAGACGAGTCCAACCATATAAAAATTATCAAATTCCGATATCAAATGGACCTTTAAATCTTAAATTAGTTTTTGGAATGTTTTACAAAAATTCCAATTTTCTTCCATCTAAATCCAAAATAAACGACGAATATAAGCATAGATTTATGAAATATAATCACTTTCAGGTATAGAACACTTACCCAAGTCGAAGCCTTGAAAACCCCCTTTGAAATCGCCCAAATCCGAGACTAAATACTCAAAAATGAGTAAAAATGGCTATTTGCGACTTGGGCAGAAGTGACCGCAGAAGCGCTTGGGCCTTCGCAGAAGCGGTTGTGCATCTGCGGCTCCTTCTTCGCAGATGCAAAATATGTCCGAAACTCACCCGAGCCACTCGGTACTCATCCAATTATACCAACCAATACCCAAACATAATACGGACTTACTTCGGGTATTGAATCACATCAAATAACATCGAAATTACAATTCATACCCCAATTGAAGCTTAAGGAACTTAAGAATTTTCAACTTCCACATTCGATGTTGAAACCTATCAAATCAAGTCTGATTGACCTCAATTTTTTCTCACAAGTCATAAATGACATAACGGACCTACCGAAACTATCAAAATAATTATCCGGGTCCGTTTCCTCAAAATATTGACCGAAGTCAACTTAAGTCAGTTTTAAAGCACTATTTCATATTTTAATCAATGTTTCACAAAAAAGCTTCCCGAAAAAATTATACGGACTGCGCACGAAAGTCGAGGAAGCTGAATGGTACTATTTGCGTTCTCAGAATATAGAAATAAATATTAAATTTAAAGATGACCTTTCGGGTCATCACAAAATGGGTATTGAGCAAAACGGTTGATAAAAAGCTCAAGTCGGGTTATTACTATCTCTTGGTTCAACCCTTTAATTGGGATTGTCAATCTCTCGATTGACCAAATTTCTTGTTAGCCAATTTTTTCTAGACTAAGTCTCTCTTTCTCAAGTAGAGACCAAGTCAAATAGGCATGAACTAATATTTGCAACCATCAATTATACAAATAAATGCAAGAACAAGGATAAATAATAAACACCCAACCATAAACAAGCATTAAATTAAACACCCATTAAATTTACACACTAGGGTTGGGTCACAACCCTAGTAAAAATCTAGCTACTCATGCTTGAAATGGAAGAAAAAGAAGAAGAAATAATAATTAAACTCATATTGCTAATTAAAATGATAAAATCTATGTTCAAATAGCTCAAAATATGAAAAACTACTAAAAAGAGTAAAAGGAAACGACTACTGTAGCAGCTGATGTCAAAAGTTGACCTAAAGATTAGAAACTTGTCTATTTATACAAGGCTGGAAATTTGAGACAAAAATGCGCTTTCGGAGGTTCTGCGACCGCACAATTCCATGTGAGGTTCGTACTTTTCTTCAGTTTGACAAGATTGGATGTCTGCGGCAGCATAATTCTGAACTACAGCTGCAATGTACTCTTTTTACAGTCCGCATAATTATAACTGCGGCCGCACCTTGCTCTTCTACTGTCCGCACAATTGTATCTACGGCCGCATAGTTCTTCTTCTGCGGCCGCACAATTGTTGTGTAGTCCGCACTTCTGGAACACTTGGAATGCATCTTCTCTGAACTTTGCTTCTGGCTCAACTTTTGCGGCCACACAATTCATGTGCGGATCGTACTTTGCACCAGTCTCTGATGGAAATTCCTTCATAACCTGCGGTCGCAGATGATATTATGCGGTCCTCACAATTCAGCTTATGTGCCTTTTTGTCCTTGAGTTCAGAATACTCCTTCTTGAGTTGGATTTTATCTCGGGAGTTCATCTTTTAATATTCATGTAATTAAGCACATTTCATCATTTTTCGGGAAGACAATTAAATGTTTTTGGACTAAAACGAAAGCTAAAAGGCGCTAATAAGTAGTCAAAATCCCTACTTATTAATTCCCCAAACTTAAGATTTCGCTTGTCCTCAAGCAAATAAAGTGGTTCCCACCACCACAAGTTAAGAGCCATTCTAGCAAATCAAAGTGAGTCATTCACATATCAATTGGGACCAACAATTACCCACACCACTTATGAATTATCAACAAGGCAACAAGTTAAACTTTTAAGAACAAATAGTTCTAATGAGACACTTGAGCATCAAGATTTGACTTTATTCATCAAGGAAGCTCGCTCTTTCATGTAGTTCATTGTGAATCCCAAACTCCTCCTCCTCTACTCTCTATTTGCCTATCTCGCTTAAGATTTTAGCACTCAATCCAAAGATTTGCGAAAGATTCACTCATCTCTCTCAAACGAATATCGCAAGTACGACTTTAACTACCATAGGATTGCCCCTCATGTAGATCACCACTAATGTAAGCTCACTCGACTTGAAATCACGTAGGGCTTTTTCGGAATGCAATGAAGACTTTTGGACTAAGGTTGGATATTCTATGATAGAACGGGTTCCTTTCCTTAAGCACTCAATTTTCTATTCTCAGTTCATTCTTTGTCAATTCTTTGAGGCATTTTCTTTTCCTTGGGGGGACTAGAGAGACTTAGCATCACTCTTTCTTGATCATGACATTCATTTTCTCCCTCTTTTTGATTTCTCCATGCTTTGCATCATTACTTTTCTTTGAATCTCTTCAACTCCTAAACTTATTCACTTTCTTTTTGTATTTTTTTTCCTTTTCTTGCCTTTCCTTCTCTTCATTTATTTTCTCTTTTTGTTCCTTGATACCTCTTTCAATTTCCTCATCTCTCCCCCAAACTTATGTTTTAGCCAATTATTTCACAAGAGTGTTAAGGAAAACTCGGGTGCCAAGAGAGGGTCACGACAAAACGCGTAAAGGCTTGTAACATGGTTATCAAATGAGAAAGGTTTTAGGCTCCAATGGGTTGGCTAGGGATAACAACATTTGTGGGCAATGAAAAACTTCAAGCGGGTCAAGGAGAGCCTACAATCACTTCTCAAGCCAAGTAAAACTTAAAATTTTGCCTAGAAACACATTCAGGACAAGTTCTAGACCATTAGCACGAGTACTTGGACTTGCAATAATAACCTCTCACCTCTCACACAGTTGGATTGTTAAAGAGGATAGAGTTGAGGGCCCACAACGACCATACTCAAGATTGAAAATCACTATGGTTCGATTAAACCACTCCATGATTGTCTAAGTCACCACAAGAGTCACAAGGTCACTAACTAGAGCTATTTCTTTCCAAAAAACCTTGTTTCAACCCATAAGCACGTACTTAAGTGTGTTGGTACCAAGTGAAGCATGTTTGAATCTTCGAGCATGACTAAATTAGGTATTTTTATTCATTACTACTACTTATTATTACCTAAACACTAAAAATAGACTCAATCCCTTAAGAAGGTTGTCAGGCCATCCATAATTGGGAAGAGTTACCCGGTTCACACAAAAACTACCTTTGGAAAGAACCGTGGGATTAATAAAACCAAAGGCTTATTATCCACTAAACCATAGAAAAAAGATATTAAATAAAAAATAATCTACTAATTCAAAAAGAGAACAAACATAAAGATAAAGAAGCTACAAAGCAAAAGAAAAACTATTGAAAGTGTAATGAATATACATAATGAGAGATAAAGAGAGAATATATACATAATGAGAAAGAAAAAGAAAATAGTAATAAGTTAATTACATGCCAAATGTCTCATAGTTATCAAAATACATAATCATAAAAATGTGTCAAAGAAACACCACCCCCATCCGAATAAAAATAAGCATTGTCCCCAATGCTTAACAAGATTATAATAAAGGAAGGGTGAGAGTGACGAAAACTCTCTATGGCTCTATGGCCATCTCAGTGTCCCCAGCAATGGCACTAATCTCAGCCTCATCCAATTGGATCTCATCATCCTCAAGTCCGGGAGTGGCTGGGTTGGTGAACATCTGACGTACTGCCTCGGCAATGTCAGCAGCAATGTCTGTCTCCTGAGACTGGCCAGTTGGTGCTATAGGATCTGGGTCTATCAGCATATCAAATGGAATGTCTCCAGCTGCTACAATCTTGGTAACCTGTTGTCGGAGCTTGTCCACTGACTTCTTGGAGGTCTGTGTCTTCCGCATCTTCTTTACTTCCTTTCCCAGCTCTTCTATCACTGACCCACGCTGCACTATAGTGGCCATTATTGTCTTATGATTTTCTAGAAGCTTCTTCAAGATTTCTTCAACTGTGGGGGGGAATATGGAGTGCCGGAATAAATGACTGTTCTGCAACATAACAGGATATGTCAGATAACTTTGCAGTAGCTATCTGCATCCAGTTGTTGAGGCTTGCCAATGTCTGGGAGACTCGCAGTGCAGAGAGTGGAGCAGAGGGCACATGCACTGGCTTCAAAGCCGAAATAGAAGGCACTGAGGCTAAAGGTAGAGGCATGGCAGTTGCACTGGATGAAGGCTCTGCTGAAGTGGATGGCATATCGGTTGTCTCTGGAGCTACCATCGATGGCTTGTCAAACTGGACTATAGTGGTAGTTGGCTGACCCTTTCTCTTTGGGTTGTGTGCATCCATCAGATAATACCATGAGAAGGGCTTCTTAGCTCGAACCTTCGTGTCAATATCTCTCGGCTCCACCCGTGCATTCTTAATGAACTCAGTGATGGTGTTGGGATACGAGTATGAGGTATCAGCTTGCCTGGCGACCACATACATGTAGGCTGACATCACGGCACCCACAATGATCGGGTACCCGGCCATAATGGAAGCGACTAGAACTACCCGCGGAATAGGGAGGTTGGTTTCATTATGGAACGGGTCTATTATGTTGCATACGAAGGTCTGCCATCCCTTCGCATCGAAGTTTAGGGTATTCCACTTAATAGGAACCCCTGCTGTGATCCATGGTGGAGGTGGCCCCGGGGCTGCAAAAATCTCATCTAGCCATGGGTGAGCTGCATCAACCATCACCATCGTATCCAAGTATTGTGTTGGCTGAACATCCTCAAACCCTAAATAGGTGTTCAGTATGTGTTGATCAAATCTCACCTTCAAATTCCTCACTTTTGTCACTTTTGTCCCTTTCTTTATGTGCGCCACATTGGCGTAGAACTCCCGGACCAGATACTCCTTGGCATCAACTATACTCTGGGTGAACCACATCCACCTCTTCCGCTCTTGGAACTGTCTCAATACTACTGGATTATACTTGTCAAGATCTTTGAGTTGGAACTGTCACTCAAGAGTGAGCGATCTCACAAGCCACCACTCACAAAAGCTGGTGAAGGCAGCTAGACTTACAAAACGGTCTTCCCAGACCTCTTTCCTTTTTGACCTCTCAAGGTCGGCAACTGTAGTATCACCCCATCAGCCATCATCTGGAATATCGTCCACAATCACCTCTGGTACCTCAGGGATAGGTCTAGAATAGGGTTCTGAAGCCTGAATGGCACTCTTTGAACCCTCAGAGGTGCTATGTGAGGAGGAAGGGTCGTCCCAGAGTTGATACCTTCCCTGTGACAGTGATTGGACAGCATACTGCTCTTGCACTGAGTCGCCCTCCGACGCTTCCCGAAATGGGGCATATGAACTAGATTCGGAGATCTCTGGATTTCTTCCTCTGCCGGCTATAGCTTTCTTGGTGATAATATTTTGGAGGGCGAGGGCTAAAGAGATTTTGCTTCGACATGTGGAAGGTTCACCCCTCCCCTTTGAAGTATCATCGTGGCCTCGAGATCTATCCTTTTTCTGTAAAAATCAACAACAACAACCAGCTGTAGTTAAATTGCAAACAGACAGTAAACACACAGTGTAGATCATTCTTGCTGGGTGGGGAAGTGCGGTCCGCACAATTACAAGTGCGGCCGCAGACTGGGCTGTGCGAACCGCACAATTTGAACTTGTTGCCGCAGAACTGGAACTGCGGTCCGCATAATTTTGAGTGCGATCGCAGATTTGAAGTGCGGTCCGCACTTTTATCATTGTGGCCGAACATCCCACCAAAATGTCAACTCTCTGAAGACAGAGATTGGGCTATTTTGCGGCCTCACTTAGTTTTCTGCGGCCGCAATGAGATTTCTGCGGTTCACACAATTTCAAGTGCGACCGCAGAATCAGAACTTGACTAAAGAACCTTAATCTCAACTTCAGCGGACCGCATAATTTCTTGTGTGGCCACAGATTTCAAACAATTACGAGCAGACTTTCTAGGGTTGTTCAATTAAGCATGAAAATCAATTCATCCATTCCCCATAGAGAGATTATCAGTTAACCCAACACAGTTTAAAACCCATATGGTAGTAAAATTGAAATTTATTGACGAATGGCCTAAAACTACCTAAAAATTGTAAATTAAACTAAAAACTGAAAACTTCTATGAGTAATTGAAGCATACCAGATATGATGTAGTGCAAATGAGTGAACACAAATGTGGATTGACTGTGGAAGATGATTGAATAAGCGATTTCAATATTTTAGAATTTTGAGTGTTTGAGAGGGGAAAAAATGTACAGTAGCCCCTAAGGTTACTATTTATACTTGACGATCAGATTGCAGGGAAACAGGATGAGTGCGGCCGCAGAATTCCTTCTGCGGTCCGCACTCTGTTACCTGGAGGCTCAAACGTTTTTGCTGATCTGCAGTCCGCAGAATATGTGATGCAACCACAGATTTTCGCTGCGGACCGCAGATTTTAATGTGCGGCCGCACTTTGGACATTTCTCTGACAGACCAAACTTCAGAGAGTTTGCATTTTCCATTTCCAATTTGTGCGGTCCGCACTGTAATTGTGCGGCCGCAGTTCCCTTCTGTTGTAGCACCCACAATTGTGCGGTCCGCACTTAGCCAATTTTTTTCTGAGCACAGTTCTTGTAAAGAACAATCATTCCTACAACACCCTTCAAATCTAGTTAGCACCAAAATAACACCTATCTACAAAAGAAGAAAAGCAAAAAAAAGAAACATAGGTTGCCTCCTACGAAGTGCCTGATTTAACGTCGCGGCACGACGCAGATTACCATCACTTCAAATGAATAACTGCCACCACGTAGACATAATCAACTTGTCCCAAATAATGCTTCACCCGGTGACCATTGACTCGGAATACCTCATCATTTTTATTCTTCAAGTCCAATGCACCAAAAGGTGTCACACCCACAATTTCAAAGGGACCACTCCATTTAGATTTCAGCTTTCTGGGAAACATCTTCAATCGTGAGTTGAACAACAAAACAAGATCGCCCACCTTGAACTCCTTGTTTCGGATTTATTTGTCATAAAGGTACTTCATACTCTCTTTGTACAAGGACGAACTTGCATATGCATGGTACCAGAACTCATCCAATTCATTCAAATGTGCAACTCGCAAATTAGCGGCGGCATCCTAATAAAGATTCAACTTCTCTAAAGCCCACATAGCTTTATGCTCAAGTTCCACTGGAAGATGACAAGCTTTGCCAAACACAAACCGGTTTGGAGACATCCCAATAGGAGTTTTGTAAGTAGTCTGATAAGCCCATAGAGCATCATCAAGCTTCTTTGACCAATCCGTCTGGTTAGCATTCACTGCTTTGGACAAGATACTCTTTATCTCCCTGTTGGAGACATCACCTTGAACGTTAGCTTGTGGATGATAGGGATTCGTAACTTTAATAGTGACACCATACTTGCTAAGCAGCAAAGTTTCAAAAGCCTTGTTGCAAAAATGCGACCCCCCGTCGCTTATGATAGCCCGCGGAGTACCAAATCTTGTAAAAATATTCTTTTTCAAGAACGCCACCAGAGTTCTCGCTTCATTGTTGGGTAGAGCAAAGGCCTCAACCCATTTAGATACATAATCAACCGCGACCAATATGTAGGTGTTTCCACAAGAACTCACAAAAGGATCCATGAAGTCAATACCCCACACATCAAAGATATCAATCTCCAAAATAGTAGTGGGAAGTATTTCATTTTTCTTAGAGATTACACCGGCCCGTTGGCATTCATCACATCTTTTCACCATGTCACTTTCATCCTTGTAGAGAGTGGGCCAATAGAAATCACAACTTAGCACTTTAGCCACCGTTATTACTCCGCCATGGTGACCACCATAAGACGAAGAATGGCAAGCCTCAAGAATAAATTTTCCTCTTCGTCTGGTACACATCTTCTAATTACCCCATCCGTGCAAATCCGGTAAAGGTATGGCTCATCCCAATAATAATCTTGATAATCCCGTTTGAGCTTCTTCCTTTGATTTGAAGAGAGCTCATCCAGGATGATTCCACACAGAAGGATGTTTGCTAGATCCGCGAACCATGGCACTTCCTTCATTGAAATAGCCAAGAGGTGCTCGTCGGGGAAAGAGTCATTGATTTCAAGGCCATCATGCGGCCTCCCCTCCTCCTCCAAACGAGGCAAGTGGTCTGCCACTTGATTTTCACTCCCTTTTCGATCTTGGATGTAAATATCAAACTCTTGCAACAATAACACCCATTTCATCAACCTAGCTTTTGAATATTTCTTGCTCATAAGATAGCGAAGTGCCGCATGATCGATATGAACAATACCCTTTGCACCCATCAAGTATGGGTGGAATTTCTCAATTGCAAACACAATGGCAATGAGCTCTTTTTCATTAATGGCATAGTTAACTAAGCATCATTCATGGTCTTAATAGCATAGTAGACCGGATGAAAAATCTCTTTGATACATTGCCCCAAAACTGTCCCAACAGCTACATCACTAGCATCGCACTTGAGCTCAAAAGGAATACTCCAATTAGGAGCGGTGATAATGGGAGTTTTTGTCAACTTGAAATTTAGCAATTCAAAAGCTCTCATGCAATCATCGCTGAAGTGAAACTTAGCATCTTTATCTAAGAGCTTGCACAATGGGTTCACCACTTTAGAAAAATCCTTTATGAAGCGTTGGTAGGACCCTGCGTGACCCAAGAAACTTCTCACGCCTTTCACTGAAGTTGAAGATAGAAGTTTACGAACCACCTCTATTTTCGCCTTGTCGACCTCTATACCATTCTTCAAAATTTTGTGTCCAAGGGCAATGCCTTCCTCGATCATGAAATGTCATTTCTCCCAATTTAGCACCAAGTTCATTTCTTCACACCTTGCCAATACTTTATCCAAATTTGCCAAACAATCATCAAAGGAATCCCCGACTATCAAGAAATCATCCGTGAAGACTTCAAGGTAGTCTTCTACCATATCTGTAAATATCACCATTATACACTGTTGAAAAGTCGTCGGTGCATTGCATAAGCCAAATGGCATCCGCTTGAAAGCGAAAGTGCCATAGGGACAAGTGAAATTTGTTTTCTATTGATATTCTGGGTCTATAAGGATTTGGTTGTAGCCCGAATATCCATCTAGAAAGCAATAGAAAGCACGACCGGCCAACCTATCAAGCATTTGGTCAAGGACGTGGAGTGGAAAATGGTCTTTCCTTGTGACTTTGTTTAGCTTCCGATAGTCTATACACACTCTCCACTCGGTCACCATTTTTGTGGGAATCAACTCGTTCTTGTCATTGTTGATCACTATTATGCCCCCCTTTTTCGGGACACATTGCACCGGAGAAGTCCACAAACTATCAGAAATAGGGTAGACCACCCCGGCATCCAACCATTTGATAATCTCCTTTTTGACCACGTCTTGCATGGCTTCATTGAGTCTCCTTTGATGTTCAATAGTGGGTTTGGCATCTTCTTCCAAGTTAATCTTGTGCATGTATGTAACGACCCGGCCGATCGTTTTAAGAGTTATAGCCCCGATCCCCTGTTTACTACTTTCCCCGTATCTTTTTCTGCTTATGTGAATTGTCGGGAGATTGTTGTTGTGATTTCGGAGTGAATTGGGACACTTAGACCCTAAACGGAAGCTTAAGCCTTAGGATTTTAACTGTGGTCAAAACTATATGAAGACGAATCTAGAATGGAGTTCTGTCAGTTTCGTTAGCTCTGTTGGGTGATTTTGGACTTAGGGGCATATCCGGATTGTGTTTTTGAGGTCTGTAGCTCATTTAGGCTTGAAATGGCGAAAGTCAAAATTTTGGAGATTTTGACCGGTAGTGGACTTTTTGATATCGGGGTCAGAATCCGATTCAAGAAGTTGGAGTAGGTCCGTAATGTTCAATATGACTTGTGTGAAAAATTTGGGGTCAATCGAACGTGGTTTGATAGGTTTCGGCATCGGTTATAGAAATTTAAAGTTTCAAGTTCATTAAGTTTGAATTGGAGGGTGATTCGTATTTTTAGCGTTGTTTTATGTGATTTGAGAGCTCGATTAAGTCCGTATGGTGATTTAGAACTATTTGGCATGTTTGGTTGAGGTCCCGAGGGCCTCGGGTGTGTTTCGGATGCTTAACAGATTGAGTTTTGAACTTATGCAATTGCTAAAGCTATCTGAGTTCAGGTATTTTCGCACCTGCGGTGGGGAGACCGCATGTGCAGGTTCGCAATTGTGGAGAGGCAAGCGCAGAAGCGGAGAGGAGCTGCCTGGGGTCACAAGTGCGAAGGAGGTGCCACATCTGCGATGCCCGCAGAAGCGCTCAACAACCCGCAGGAGCGAAGAGAGACCGCAGAAGCGGACATGATTCCGCGGGTGCTCACTCGCAGGTGCGGAGGCAGAGGAGACTAAGTGGTTTGCACAGAAGAGCTCATTTTCAGCATAAGCGCATGCACAGGTGTGAGCTCAGGCTCCTCAGGTGCGAAAATGCCTGGGCAGTGTTTAAAACCAAAGGGCTTCGTGATTTTTGTCATTTTGGACTTTGCAAACTCGGTTTAGGGCGATATTTTAGAGAAATTTTGAGAGATTTCTTGAGGTAAGTCCCTTGTGCTTATTTTTTATCAATAATCTTGCTTTCCCATTTATTTTCCCACCTAGTTAGGCTGTACTTAATGTGGAAATTGGGAGTTGAAGGTTAGGGATTTGGTGAGTTGATTTGAGGAATTGAGTGGCGATTTGGTGTCAGATTTTGGTAATTTTGGTATGGGTGAACTCGTTGTCGAGTGGGTGTTCGTATTTTGTGACTTTTACCCGATTCCGAGACGTGGGATTGGGTCGAATTGTTAGGTTGGATTTCGGAAATTTTGTTAAAGTCTTGATTTCATTAATTAGATTAATTTCTTATAGTTGTATTTATGGTATGTAATTGATTTTGGCTATATTTGGGCAATTCGGAGTCAGATATTCATGGAAAAGGCATTGTTGATGATTGATTGAGCTTGGTTCGAGGTAAGTGGCTTGCCTAAACTTGTGTGGGGGAAATCCCCTTAGGATTTGGTACTGTTGTGATATATGAGCGTTTTGTACGTAAGGTTACGAGTATGTACATGAGCTATTTGTTGTAAAACCTGATTTATTGCACTGAGTAGCAACCTGGTTTACCTTTAATTTGAGTTATACCGTTTAAATGAGTATTAGTCTGTTTTCATTCTTATTTGAGCTATCGCAATATGTGTAGTTATCCTGTTTAGTCTAATATCGCATTTCTACGTGCCTTAACTGCTTATTTTAACTCTGTGAAGCATGCCTAGTTGATTCCCTATTTTTCCTTGTTCTTTATCACTATAAATGTAGAAATCTTGTTGTTAACGGTTGTATTTATCGGTTTGAGCTGTGTATTTACTTTTGAGACTACGAGGCGATTCCTCGGGAGTTCTCCCTGCACATTTAATTTTGATACTACGAGGCAGTTCCTCGGGAGTTATCCCTGTACATTTACTTTAGAGACTACGAGGCGGTTCCTCGGGAGTTCTCCCTGCACATTTACTTTTGAGACTACGGGGCGGTTCCTCGGAGTTCTCCCCGTATATTTATTTTTGAGACTACGAGGCGGTACCTCGGGAATTCTCCCTACATATCTATTTTGGGACTATGAGATGGTATCTTGGGAGTTCCCCTGGTGTTTACCCCTGTGTGTTGTATTGTTGCCTTGTTGTGTTTTCCTTTTGTTAAATTTTAGTCTCTTATTATACTGTATATTCTCCTACCTTATTTATTATTTACCAGTGGGCCTGACCTGACCTCGTCACTACTCGATCGAGGTTAGTCTTGGCACTTACTAGGTACCATTGTGGTATACTCATGCTACTCTTCTGCACATGTTTTTCATGTGCAGATCCAGGTACTTCTTACCAGCCACATTATCAGTGAGTCGAGACAGATTTGAAGACTTCAAGGTACATCTGCCGCGTTCGCACACCTCGGAGTCCCTTTCTACTCTTCCCCATGTCCATTATCTTCTGTATTTCTTTTGTTAGACTCTGATGTATAGAGATACTAGGTTTTCCTTCTATAGGTTGTGATTCACGATGTTCTGGGTTTTGGGAAACTGTGTACGTCTAGTGTTTTGGTAATTGTATATGCCGAGCGTCGTTATTATTGGTTATTCAGTATCTAATGTAGTTAGTTGTTTAGTTTTGCTTACATTATTGATATTTCCGCAATTTGTTAGGCTTACCTAGTCATAGAGACTAGGTGTTGTCACGACATGTCTCGGAGGTATGTTTGGGTTGTGATAATGTAAAATGCGGGGCTTATTCCTCGAATATCCGCCAAAGTCCACCCAATAGCTTTCTTTCTCTTGTAGAGCACCGCCAATATAGAGTCAAATGCACGTTAGTCAAACAAGAGGAAAGAATAACCGGTAAAGTAGAACAAGGGCCATAGAATTCATACCTGAGATGTGGAGGCAATGGCTTCAACTCCAAGATAGGAGGTTGTTCAATTAAAGCCTTTGTAGGAGGAGTTTTCCTATTCTCAAGATCCAAGGAAAGTTTCCGGGGTGCATAGTTATACGACCCCATTCCTTGCAAAGAATTAACACATTCCATGAAGCCATCCATCTCGTCATCATCAAAATTAAGCAAGACGGGCTCCAACATATCACCCGCATTAATCGTGGCACTTGTATCATCAATAATAATGTCGGTCACCAAGTCCACGAATGAACACACTTCATTTCTATTCGGTTTCTGCATAGATTTGCACCCGTGAAACACCACCTTTTCATCACCCACCCAGAAAAGTGAGTTCCCCGGCTTCTACTTCAACAAGAGCCTTCTCCGTAGCAAGGAAAGGTCTACCAAGAATAATCAGCACCTTATCATCCACTTCACAATCAAGAATAATGAAATTCACCGGGAGAATGAACTTATCAACACGAACCAATACATCTTCAATCATCCCCAACGATCTCTTCATTGTACGATCGGCCACTTGTAACTTCATAGATGTGGGTCTTGGTTGCCCAATTCTCAAGGTCTTGAAAACCGAATAGGGTGTCAAATTGATATCCTCCCCAAGATCACAAAGAGCTTTGGCAAACTCGGCACTTCTAATGGTGCATGGGATTGTGAAAGCACCAGGATCTTCCAACTTAGAAGCCATCGAATGCACAATTGCTCTCACTTGGTGAGTGACTTTGATAGTTTCAAAATTCATCGTCCGCTTATTTCTCACCAAGTCTTTCATAAACTTTGCATAACTGGGCATTTGTTCTAATTCTTCAACTAATGGCACATTTATCGGGAGACTCTTCATCATATCAATGAACCTTTTGAATTAATTCTCTCCATTTTTCTTGGCGTGCCTTTGAGGATATGGAGGAGGTGGCTTAGGCAATGGTGCCTTAGCCTTTTGCACTACCGCTTTCGGTATATCAATTACATTCTCTCTATACAGGTTCACTTCATCTTGATTTTCTTCCACCGTGTCATCAATATCAATCCGCACTTCATCATTTCTTTTGCTATATTATATGGGATCTCATCTTCTTCTACCACTTACTCATCTTCCACAAGTTGCCTTTGACTTGAGGTGGGTGCATTCCCACCTCTTCCACTTCTTGTAGTAATGGCCATGGCATGCCCCGTATTGTTCCCACCCTTTGGGTTCACTACCGTGTCACTTGGTAGTACCTCTTTAGGACGAGAATTTAAAGCTTGAGAGATTTGACCTATTTACACCTCTAAATTGCGGATCGATGTGTTGTGTGAAGCATGTTGGGCATCGGAATCAGCATTCTTCTCCATCATTTGCTTGAACATGTTCTCAATACAGCTCATTTCATGGTTGGAAGAACTAGGACCACCTTAAGGATAAGGGGTGGATTGCTCGGTTGTTAATACATCGGGGGCCTTTGAAAACTTGACCCCCGATTTCCTTGATTGTTATTCCACCCGCCTTGATTGTTGCCTCCCACATTGCCTTGGTTATTTTTGTTATGCCAATTCCCTTAATTATTGTTTCCACTCCAATTGCCTTGATTGTTGTTGTTATTCCAATTGTTTTGATTATTTCCACTACTCCAATTACCTTGGTTGTGAGAATTCCAATTGCCTTGATTATTTTGAGGTTTCCATTGTTGTTGGCTAGGGCCTTGGTATTTGTTTATTTTCCCTTGAAAGTTGTTCACATATCGGACCTCCTTTTCTTGGTCATTGTAAGATTCATCTTGATCAAATCCACTATCATCTTGTACAAAATTGTCCACTCTTTGTTGCACTTGTGGACTTATTGTTCTTCGCTTGTTCACCATCATACCTACTCCCTCCATTGCATTGACTTGCCTCGGGTTTTGCACTTGTTGAAGTTGAGCCTTTGCCAATTGGTTCATGGTGGTAGTCAACTCGGCTATGGCTTGTCAATGATTATGCGACTCTTTGTGAAGGTGAATCATATTGGGGTCACTTTGTGGAACATTAGCCCGAGATCTCCACGCCGAAGAAGTATCCGCCAGCTCATCCAAGATATCACATGCCTCTGCATAAGGCGTAGTGATAAATTTCCCACCGGTAAGTTGATTCACTACACATTTGTTGGTGGTATTGATCCCCCGATAGAAAGTTTGTTGAATCATGTTCTTTGTCATATCGTTGTTAGGGAACTCTTTCACCATTGTTCTATACCTTTCCCATATCTCGTGTAGTGGTTCATTGGGCTCTTGCTTGAATGCTAGAATTTCATCCCGAAGAATAGCCATGTGCCCAGGACAGAAGTACCTAGAAATAAATTTCTCCACTAGTTCACCCCAAGTATGAATGGAATGATTTGGCAAACGTTCCAACCAATCTAAAGCTTTCCCCCATAGAGATAAGGGAAAAAGCCTTAGCCTCAAAGCATCCTCGGAGACATTAGTTTGTTTACTCCCCCAACACGTATCTACGAATCCCTTTAAGTATTTATATGCATTTTGACCTGGTGTACTGGTGAAGAACCCTTGTTGCTCGAGCAAAGTGAGCATCACGTTGGTTATTTGGAAGTTTCCCACCCTAATACGGGGAGGAACTATAGCACTTGCATACCTTTCATTCGGCAACACCCGGTGTGGAGCCGCTCATGGTGGAGGTGGGGGTGGAATAGGCACATTGTCATGAGGCGGTCGGCCTCGTCTATTGGCTTGAGATTCAAGAGGGACCTCATCCATTTGATCATCCTCAACGTCCACATCTCCCAAAGGTAAGTTTCCGAGCTCATTGCTTTCCATGATTGCACCTAAAATTTCTCAACACGTTAGTAACAAGGAAGGAAAAGAAGATATCCCAAAAACACACCTAAATATATAGCTAACACCATTTTTTAGCTCCCTGAAAACTGCGCCAAAAATTGATCTCATCCAATTTCGCACCTCAATTCAAGGTTATGAAAACGATCGATGCAATAATAATACCAACAAGAATCAGAGTCGACTTCCGCAGGGAACTATATATGGGAGTTAGTAGTATATATCGTAGCGTGTGAATTTGAATATCTAAATTTACTCTTTCGCAAAATTTGGTTGTTTTGAAGTCTAATTTAAACTATGATTGCAAATTGAAAAATAAAACTAGGAGATTGTTTTTGTTGTTTTTCAAATGTTATAAAAAGCCTAGGGCTATGACCTTCACCTAGGTGTTTGCCTAATGGGATATAAACTTTAAAGCTTATTTATTGGTCGGGGCTATATTATAGCTATCAACACTCAATTACACACTCAATACCTCTCGGTCAGAGAGTAATTTTTCCCAATTTGGCTTTCTCAAATCCAAATGGGTATTGAACAAAACTGTTGATGAAAAGCTCAAGTCGGGTTGTTACTATCTCTATGTTCAACCCTTTAATTGGAATTGTCAATCTCTCGATTAACCCAATTTTTTGTTTGCCAAGTCTTCCTAGACTAAGTCTCTCTTTCTCAAGTAGAGACCAAGTCAAAAAGGCATGAACTAGTATTTGCAGCCATTAATTCCACAAATAAAAGCAAGAACAAGGTTAAATAATAAATACCCAACCATAAACAATAATTAAATTAAACACCCATTAAGTTTACACACTAGGGTTGGGTCACAACCCTAGTGAAAATCTAGCTACTGAAAAAGAAGAAGAAGAAGAATAAGTGATAATTAAACTCATATTGCTAATTAAAATGATAAAATCTATGTTCAAATAGCTCAAAATATGAAAAACTACTAAAAAGAGTAAAAGGAAACGACTACTGTAGCAGCTAATGTCAAAAGTTGACCTAAAATGTGAAACTTGTCTATTTATACAGGGCTAGAAATTTTGGACAAAAATTCCCTTTCGGAGGTTCTGCGGCCGCACAATTCCATGTGCGGTCCGCACTTTTCTTCAGCTTAAGAGGATTGGAAGTCTGCGGTCCGCAGAATTGTAATTGTGGCCGCGCCTTGCTCTTATGTGGTTTGCATAATTGTATTGGTGGCCACATAGTTCTTCTTCTGCGGCCGCACAATTGTTGTGCGGTCCGCACTTCTGGAAGACTTGGAATGCATCTTCTATGAACTTTTCTTCTCGCTCAGCTTTTGCGGCCACACAATTCATGTGAGGACCGCACTTTGCACCAGTCTCTAATGGAAATTCCTTCATAACCTGCGACCGCAGATGATATTCTACGGTCCGCGTAATTGAGCTTTTGTGCCTTTTTGTCCTTGAGTTCAGATTACTCCTTCTTGAGTTGGATTTCATCTCGGGAGTTCATCTTCCAATATTCCTGCAGTTAAGCACATTTCATCAGTTTTTGGAAAGACAATTAAACGCTTTTGGACTAATACAAAAGTTAAAAGACACTAATAAATAGTCAAAATCCCTACTTATCAATAATCTTGATGCTTCTCTTCCCCCGAGCGGCCTCGGCTCATCAGACCTCGGCTATTGGGTCCTTGATCGCTTCTCTTTTCATTCCTTGTAGAGTTGCGTTCGGGCCCATTTCCCCTTCGATATGTGATGTATGATTGGTACCGATCTCGGATCGGCCTTGATTCATGATCGACGACTATCTTAGGACTGTCGTCGGTTCTGATAGGTTAAAAGAACCCAGAAGGGACCCCGAGTTGGTCATCCTCAACTCTGATTTTTCACTGGAACCTGTTGTGGACGTCGGCCCAAGTTACCGCCGGGTACTCTACCAAATTATGTTTTAACTGTTGTGAAGCCAAGGAGTTTCGTGGGTTAAGTCCTTGAGTAAATGCCTGAACAGACAAATCATCCGCAACCGGAGGCAAGTCCACATGTTCCATTTGAAACCTTGATACGAACTCCCTGAGCATCTCGTTGTCTATTTGCTTAACCTTGAAAAGATCCGATTTTCTGGTCTAGAACTTGATGGCCCCGGTATGAGCCTTTACAAAAGCATCTGCAAGCATAGAGAAAGAGTTAATGGAATCTGGGGGTAAGTTATAGTACCATATTATTGCTCATTTTGACAAAGTTTCCACGAACCTCTTTAATAACATTGATTCGATTTCATCATCTTCCAAGTCGTTGCTTTTGATGGTGCATGTGTAGGAGGTCACATGCTCATTCGAATTCATGGTTCCATTATATTTTGGAATATCGGGCATACGAAACCTATTAGGGATTGACTTTGGTGCCGCGCTCGGAGGGAAGGCTTTTGGATAAATTTCTTGGAATCCGGGCCTTTCAATATCGGGGTTGCTCCTGGATTTGATCGACCCTAGAATTATATGTCTCCACCTTCTTGCTGTTTGCCTCAATTTTGTTTTCACCTGATTCCACCCGTTTCGTTAATGCTTCAAGCATTTTCATCACTTCGGGACTGACACCGGACTCAGCTTTACCCGGTCTTTCGGTGATCTGCTCATTTCTTCAGGTGTTTTCCCGGGATGGTTCGGGCTAAACTCTGTTGGGGGCATGACTTTGATTTTGCAGTTGTGCTATCGCCGCATGTTAAGCCTGCAACATTTCGAAGATTAACCATAAGCTGACCCAGTTGCCTTCGCCTTCGGACTCCTCGAGCCGTTGGCCGGGCTCTTCCGCGAACACTGTTCTCAGGATCGGTATGCAGGTTGGCGTCGATGGCCACCTACGAGTTAGCATCGACTAGGTCTGCAGTTGGTACTCCTGTGGGATCAGCAGTAGGAACCTCGTTGCTAGGCGCCAGATTGTTGTTTTCACCATGATGGCCAGACTCAGCCTCAACGTTCAAGTGAGCAAAGTGAGAATTTGACATTTTTAGGCTCACCTAAAATTGTGACCTTAAAGAACAAGTGTAAAATAGAGTGTGTTATGGAGATTTGTATCACACCACAACTATTATCTTTAGCCCCACGATGGACGCCAAACTGTTTACCTTTAAAACGGATAACAATTAAATTTGTACGCGGTTTTAAGGATATATGGATTGATTCAATACAAGTAATCAAGAATGTTAGATAGACAAATTAAATATAAAATAAATAACCAAAGAAGTTGTGACATTAAGACCGGGCTCAGACTTGAGTTGAACAATATAGTTTTGTCCTCGACAGAACCCTCGATTCGGAGCCAAATGTATATGAAAAACTACGATTAGAATAAGAACTTTTCAATAGCTAAAAAGTAGAGAAATAAGTTTGTATTGCCTTGATATGCGTGTTACAATGTGTCTATTGAATAAAAAGCTTCCCATTTATATAGTAGGAGAGTTTCATCCCTAGTACAATTCTAAAAAAGGTAAAAATTCTCTTTTCTCGTCAATTACTGATACACTACTAACATCGGGCGAGATCTGCGTCGTGATATCTGGTTGGGTGTGGATATCACGAGCCTCTATTAGTCATGTGCAACCGTTTGTAGTGCTTTCCAAGGTCTTAGACCTTGTTTTGGGTTCGAGGAGTGGTCTTGTCGGGCCCGATGGCGAGTACCCCATTCCAGCCTCGATCCAAAGAGTTCCCAACTTCGGTCTCGATCTCATACATTCATACTCTTAATGATTCATATAATATTTTCATAACACTCTCCCTTGGATGTTCATTAAAAGATAATGTGTCTCGTTAAAACCTTACTAGGAAATACCGAGTGAAAACCTTACTAGAGTACACATATTTAGTAATATGCATTTCTAGCTGCCTCATTAAAAAACCTTATAAGAATAACCCAATGGGAAAAAGCTTAGTAAGGAAAAAGGAGTACAGAGCGCATTTCACTCCCCCTAATGAAAACTTTATTTCAAATATTTGAGTCTCCGCATTCCAATCTTGTATACCATCTTCTCAAAAGTTGAAGTTGGCAAAGATTTAATGAACAAATCTGCTGGATTGTCACTTGAACGGATTTGTTGCACATCGATGTCACCATTTTTCTAAAGATCATGTGTGTAGAATAATTTTGGTGAAATGTACTTCGTTCTATCTCCTTTTATAAATCCTCCCTTCAATTGGGCTATGCATGCAGCATTGTCTTCATATAAAATTGTGGGTCTTTTCTCACATTCCAAACCACATGTTTCTCGAATAAAATGAATTATTGATCTCAACCATACATATTCCCTACTTGCTTCATGAATAACTACTATCTCAGCATGATTTGAAGAAGTAGCAACAATAGATTTCTTTGTGGGGTTCCATGATTTGACATTACCTCTATATGTAAACACGTACCCGGTTTAAGATCTAGCTTTATGGAGATCAGATAAATAACCTGCATCTGCATAACTATCAAGATCTGCACTATCTTCGTTAGCATAAAACAAACACATATCAAGAGTTCCTTTTAAATATCACAATATATTCTTAATCCCATTCCAATGTCTTCGTGTAGGAGAAGAACTATATCTTTCTAGTAAATTAACAGAAAAATTCTATGTCAGGCCTTGTAGTATTAGCAAGATATATTAGTGCACAAATTGCACTGAGATAGGGTACTTCGGGACCAAGGAGTTCCTCATCCTCTTCTGGTGGTCGGAACAAATCCTTATTCACTTCAAGTGATCGAACAACTATTGGTGTACTCAATGGGTGCGCTTTGTCCATGTAAAATTATTTTAAGACCCTTTCTGTATAGGCAGATTGATGGATAAAGATCCCGTCTACTAAATGTTCAATTTGCCTTTTGGAGCTCTTCTGGAGTTCCAACATGATTTATGTCATCAACATAAACAATAAGTATAACAAATTCTGATGCCATTTTCATTATAAAAATACATGGACAAATAACATCACTTACGTAACCTTCTTTTAGCAAATATTCACTAAGGCGATTATACCACATGTGCTCAGATCTCTTTAAACCGTACAAAGACCTTTGTAACCTAATCGGGTACATTTCTCGAGACTTTGAACTATATGCTTCAGGCATTTTAAATCCTTCAGAGATCTTTATAGAGATTTAATCAAATGAGTCATATAGGTTATGACTTGCATTTAAATGTCATGACATCTTCAGGTGTCTAGACTGCAGGTCCGATCCTCACAATCTTTTACAATATTGTGCACTATATTGTATCAAATATATCGCCGACGATCATTTCGTATTGGTTCGAAAGCGGCATAACTTGTTGAGATCTCATCGCTTTCTTTATTTTCAGGTACCTGAACTTCTTTTGGAGTTTCATGAAATGTTATGTCGTGGGCTCTTCTAGAGCTTATTTCCTCCTTATTATGATCATTTGCTCCTATAATTTTCAAGGATTGTTACCTTTGGAACCGATTGGTCTACCACACTTCATGCGTACAGTAAACTCTATCCTTCATGGACTTTAATATTAATAGAAGCATTTGCAGCTGAAATATGATATTTTATTTTGGATCAGCAAATGCTTCTGGCATTTGACTTGAATTATTTTCTAAATGAGGATCATACTAATGATAATTCGATTCATATAGCATATTTTTCAGTTGTTTATTCCATCCCCCAAATGTTAAAAAAAAACTAACTCATATCCCCAATCTTATTTGGGAAACCTATCTTTGTGCATTGTGGTAGAGAAATTAATCATATACCTTACTATCAAAAGTTATTCGATAGTAAAATATTTAGTTTCTGATCCTAAACCAATTCTGAGAGGAGGACTTATCATATTTTGTTGGTCTGATGCATACAAGTGCTGCTGTATGCAATTTAGAAAATCTTAGACCAACACATGAGACTTTGTTCTCATAAGCAATAATTTAGCCATTAATAGGAGGTATTCAATGAAAAACTAACTTGGATATAAACCAGCATCATCAAGATGAACTATCTTGATTTCATAATCTGAAAATTATTCTCTTAATTGAGAAAGGCAATTTCAAATGCCAAACTGCAGGTTGACAATAAACACGCATGTAACCATCTCATATATGCATCTATAAGTGGTTCATATGATAGGTGAATGGGCCCATATTCAACTTTTATATATTCCAGAATTCAGGGGTTTTAGTCCAAACTTTAGCTTGTATAATCAATTTATTATGAGAACAAGCAATACGAGAGAATTCTTGAAGAATCTTCTAATTCATCAGTATATGCTTATCTGAATTCTCAAATAGCTTATTTAAAAATGGAAAATGAAAATTTCAAGTTTATCATGGTATGTATTATCTCTAAGTAAACTTCTGGTTTACTATGGCATAAACTTTTGTATCAATAAACTTCTGATTTACTGTGACTACTTTTGTATAGTAAATTTCTAGTTTACAGTAGCTACTTTTGCCTCAGTAAAACTTTTGATTTACTGTGACTGTTTTTGCATTAGTAAACTTCTGATTTACTGTGATACATGATATAGTACAAATTGAAGAATAAGGCGGGTCACTTCTCACATACATATTATTTTACCCCCTATGATTGTGAAAACATGAAGATTTTCAATCTTCCAGTCATTTGTAGTCTCAATATGATAGTCATTTGTATTAGTAAACTTCATGTTTATTACAGCATATATTTTGACCATAATCATATAATATGAATGACATATTTGTATATAAGCTCTTCGAGAGCCTTTATTTATTATCAACAATCTAATATTTATCAAACACTACTGGTGTCATGAGTCTTTTAGACAAACAGTTACCTCTTCAGGAGTTGTTGATATATTTGACTATCAAATATTGCTCAGACACTTCTGGTATCATGAGAGAAAATCATAATCAAATAAATAATATAAAGACAATTCTAAATTTATAAATGTCAGAAATCAAGAATTTTAATATTTTTACCACTAACTTTGTGACAAATATCTCCTTCAGAGAGAAACGCCATTAACATCTGAATATTTTGTATCGAAGCGGCAACCACATAGTCATTACATCCTTCAAGAAAATATACATGAGTTGTTATTTTCTTCGAGGTATTTAATAATAACTAACCATAATATATCAATGTGGTTGTAGTAGAAAGCATTTTACAAGAATGCTTTTGCCTTAGAATAATACTTAATAAAATTACCCAAGATGTGTTACGTATAACAAGTACGCGTGGGAATGATCTTTATGCTACAAAAATAATATTTATATCCTCTATTATTCTACCTCTTCAGGAGGTAAGTTGTGGTATTTCTCCATTCACCCCAGGGAATGAAAATGTGCTTCAAAAATAACTTTGAATAGCTCATTATTTTGTTTAAGCACAGAAAGATACTACTTCAAAATATTTTCCTACTTCAGGAGGAAAATTCAATTGTGTTACTTGTTCATGAGCAAATTTAAAATATGAAATATTGAATATATATTCTCTCAATCATATTAACTCTTCTAGAGGTGAATTGTAATATATTTACATCAAGAGCGCATTCATATTTACAGTTTTATTAATATTATCACATTCACTTCAGGGAATGGATTAATATTTATAAGAAATTCTCATCTTTCAGAAAATCGAACATAATTATCTGAACGCGCATTAATCACATCAAATTGTGATGCTTCAACCTCTTTTAAAATATTTACTACTTCGGAAGCAAATCGAAGCGTGCATGTAATATAGAGAATATTTCTCTAGTTTATCTTTAATTGTAACCATAGAAAGCCTAAATTATCACTTCTGGTGGTCATAGGCATATACCACTTTTGGTGGTTAACAGAATTTAGTTACAATGAGATATACGAAACATAACCACTTCTGATGGTTGTATATTTCTTGCAAACTCTGCTGGAATTTAAGTGGATCTAATAATGTTATCCACTTTGTAATCCTTTATTAAGATAATTAGGATGAAAATAAATACCAAAATAGGTACTATATATGTAACATATAACCAAGCAAGCGATGATAAAAATATTAAAATATAAGCAAAAGGCTCAAATTAATTTATGCAATTTTGGCCACCCCATATGTAAGTGATATCTACATCACTATTGCCAAGAAGAAAAACTCACCACTTTAAGGATATAATATGCCTTATGATGCTCATAATGAACAAGATCTAACCATGGACAAAAGAGCGTCTCCTTACATCGAAGATGAACACTAAAATAGAAATTAAATTCGAAGTAAGTGCTCAAAATGGCAGAGTCTCGTGCTGATAATGTGTTATAAAATAAAGAGTGTAAAGTAAATAAATCGAAGACAAGTATAGAGGGAGATTGATATTTTTATTCAACTTCAAACTGTTGTACATAATGAACTGAAAACTCCTCTATTTATAGAAGAAAGGAAGCACCTGCGAGGCTTTTCAGAAAGCAGCTGCAAGACTTTTCTTTAGCTGCTTGTAAGTTGTCTGCATGAGCTGCTTGCAATCTGCCTGTTTAATAAGAAGCTGTTGCAAATCATTTCATTGAGTTGCTTGCAACCTTCCTTCATCAGTTGTTTGTAGATAAACTTCAACAGAATACGAAATGGATAATCTTCTTCAGATAGATTATCTATAGCGGAGTAATAAATGGACATTCACAATATAATATTTTCATAACAACTTTATAATTTATTTATTTTTGTTGGTCGTATCGGGTGGGGCTATTTCTGCATTTTGAACAAGGCATATAAGACTTGTAGCGAAATAAAAAAAGAAATCAAAGCATAAAAGCTTGGAAGGGTCCAAAAATTCAGATGTATAAAGCAAAATCATTCATATGTTTTTCAAACAAAGCCACTAACCTGATTAGATTTGCCAATTTTTCTTCTGATATATGAACTACTTTTTTGATAATTCTAATATCTTTCCTCGTATTTGCAGGACTCGGTGCTCCACCACGAGACCTTCCTCTGGTACCGAGATGAGTTGAGCCAACTCGAGACCGAAGCCAAAGAGCTTGTTGAGAAAAGAAACATGTATAAACTTCTCTGTGCACAATGCGAGGGTGAAATCAAGAGCCTCCGAGCCCAGTTGTATACGTCTCATAAGGAACATGCCGACCTGTTGGAACATGTAAAATTTTTTGAAGTTAGTGATGATGAGCTAGACACGGTGTCTAACGGTCAGAATCTACAGGTTGAGTAGAAGATAGATCGGGTTGACCAGCTCCGGGATGTGATGGACGAAGTAAAGGCCATGGCCGAGGAGTGGAAGGGCAAGATGGACCGGTTGGCTTCTGAAAAGGAAACAACCCGTGAGAAATTAGCCTCGGTAGACGCCCAACTTTGATCGATGAAGGAGAAGGCAGTGGCATGATCCCAAAAAATTGAGGAGCTCCAGTCTCAACTATGCTCGGCTGTTGCCGATCGGGAAACCCTCGCCAAGGAGCTTAAAGCAACCAAGTCAGTGGCTGAAATAGCCAAGGCTGATGCCGATGAGATGGTGGACCAGTACAAAGTCGATTCTGAGGCTGCTCAGGTACGCCTAAGGGCCATAGTCAATCATGCGAAGTGGTAGTCCCCAAGGGAGGCTCTCGAAGAGGTTATTGCCCGGGGATTCGATTAATCGGCCGAGCTTGAAAATGTTAAGAGGCTCTAGGCCGAGGACAAGAAGTCGGCGTACCCCGAGGATGAGAAAGATTCCATGGGTTCGGACGGGTCCGAGGACGGGGAGAATTCCGACGGCCCAGGTGATGAGGCGGGCTCTTATGAGTATTAGGATTCTTATGTGCCTTGAAATATTTTGCTTTTGTACCTTTGTATTTTGTTGAGTCCGTTTGGCCTTTGTAAAAAATTGCGTATATATATATATATATATATATATATATATATATATATATTTTTCCCTTCGGCAATTTTCAAGCTTCATTTTTTTTGCTTTTTCTTTATGATTGCAAAGATTTCGAATGCCTTAGCATGTAATAATTAGGTCTTATTTGGAGGTTCGAACATTGTTCGTTTTTATACTATTTTGCTTAAGGGTGGTGGGGGGATTGGTATGACCGAAAGCTTTCCCCGAAATGTTCACTTAAGATTTTTTATAATTTGCCGAGGGTAGCCTTCGAACTGGTTTAGAAATTTTGAAGGCCTTATGTTTTGGTTATGGATCTCGGACATCTTCAAACCATTCTAGGATAACCGTAGCCATTTAAGTTCGGGTATTGCCCAATGGGTTCGTTACCCCGAGTTATCCGAGCTTGCCCAAGACGATAGTTTCGAATGGGGATGTTCATGGCCTTTAGAGTTCGGGCACTACCTAATAAGCTTTGTGCCTCCGGGGCTTGATACCCCGGGTCACCCGAGCCTGCCTTGGACGATAGTCCCCGAGTGAGGGTGACTTCTTGGATCTGGACAGATATTGCCCTTGGGCTCGATATCTTTAGGGACCGAATGTAGAAATTTTTAAGGGACAAAATATTCATCCGCAAGGAGAAACTTTCTTTCATTTCTATACAAAGTTACAAATGTGTATATACTTCGTGTCAGATATTGGGTGGTCTATATGGGCACGGTTTATTTGACCGTTTGGCCCAAACAATAAATCCTATCCACCAAGCCTAGGTAGTTTGAGCATAAAGTCTCTTTCCTTGCCAAAATTATTATCCGAGGGTGATGGCCCCCAATATCGAAGGCCGATCATAGAGAGGCCTCGCATACTACTGATGTGGTCCTTGACTCCAGTCTTCGATTCTAAGTTAGCATGATCCACTGTTGCCTCATTAAAAATCTTGCCGAAAAACCCATTTGGGACAAAATCGATTTAAGGAAAAAAGAGTGCAACGCGTGCTTTTAGGCCTACTAGTCGTATCGTCCCTTGATTGTTACCTCCAAGTGTTGGTCTAATATGTAAAGAAAATAAATGAATCGCATCGTACCTCAACAGTAGTATCATTTTAAGTGGACCACGTTCCAGTTGTTCGGTAGTCGTTCACCGTTCATTGCTTCGAGTTTCTATGATCCTTTGTCGGTGATCTCGATAATTCTTTATGAACCTTCCCAATTCGTCCCCAACTTCCCCTCGTTCGGGTTCCAGGTGCTCAACATCACCTTACTTAACACCAAGTCCTTGATACCGAAGTGTCGAAGGTTGGCTCTTCGATGGTAATACTTTTCAATTCGTTGCTTTTGGGCGGCCATCCGGACGAGGGCAGCCTCGCACCTTTCATCTAGCAGTTCCAGGCTCGTATTCATGGCCTCATCTTTTGACTCTTCGGTGGCATATCGGAACCTAAGACTCGATTCCCCTACTTCGACCGGTATCAGAGCTTTTGCACCGTAAACCAACGAGAACGAGGTGGCCTGATGAGCGCAAAACACACACTTAAATTGTGCTCGCTAGTCAAAGATAGTATAGTATATATTGTGTCCACAGGGATTGGATTTAAACAGTGTTCTCATAGTTTCTAGCTTTATTGCTATCCAGGAGGATCAACAATGGAGATTTTTATGATTTCTAACTACAATTAACTAAGAACCTAAAGCTATTGACTAATGACAATCACAACAAAGGTAAGTAAGGAAGTTATCAATGGGAGAACATATGGGTTGATATGATAGGTGCAAGATAATTATTCAGGGTTTAACTCTAGATAGTTCACGACTAATGTTCAAGTGAGTCTCTCGAATTCACTTAATTATCAGTACAATTGTTTAGTAGAAACTCCTCTCTCGATTAAGTCTCAACCTCACAATATGAACCAATTTATGCTCGATGAAGATATGCAAGAATTTGTAATAGATTGGTCTTTAGGAGAACCTCTTTCGATTATCCTCCTAACTAGGTTTAATCAAGGATTCAACTAGCCTCTTTCGATTACTTAGAAGAATCTATGAACTCAACTAACAATATAGTAAAAATATATCACAAGTTATGCTTCTCTCTATTATAAGAACAAGTGAACATAGATGCAACAATTAAATCTTCCAAAAACGATTCAAATACATAAAAATAGAGTTATAATCCACAAACAACAATCAAAACACCAAATCCATCAAAAGCCAAAAGGTTCTACTCCATAGACATGGAGAAGTTCTTCACAAATGAAACAAAAGTATAGGAAAACATAAATACATTCCAAACCCGGATCTTGAGTGAGGAAGGAAGGATGAAATACTTGTGCTCTTACTTCTCCCACTTCTCCTTACCTTCCTTAGGCCTAAGGTATGTCAAAAGTCCATCTAAAATGGTATTTTGGTGTATTTAAGCCGTCCCCAAAATAAATCCCGAATGAAACTATCCTTTTCTTAGCGAGATAGGACTTTTTCCTGACTGGACATGCGCGGTCGCACACCTGGGGACCTGCTCGCGCACTTGGTCGCGCATTTTGCACATTGTTCTGCCCCAATTGCGCGCCTAGTGCACGATCGTGCACCTGGGTGGTATCAGTTGGGAATTTGGGAAAACGCAAAACATGAAAGTTGTATCCCATTTAAATGGATTTTCACCAATATATTGTGGAGCCCAAACGGATTTCTGAGTGAAAGGTTATGTGCATTTTACTGGCCAATGCGCAACATGCCTGCTCAATTCTTTGTTTCGTTCTTAAAGTGCACTATCATCCGTTGATCCCCGAACACGATTCCAACTTAATCCTTGGGCTTTTACTCAAACTTCAAAGCTCCAAAATAGCATGAATTCATGCCACAACATCTACATAGCTCGGAATCACTTCTACAGGGCATAAAACATACAATAAGTACAAAACACGCCTAATTAAAGCTCAACATAAGTAAAGTGTAGTGAAATAGAGTGAAATAAGAGACTAAAATACGGGATTATAGCCTACCATCAACACCCCACACTTAAACCATTGCTCGTCCTCGAGCAATCAAACTACACTACACATAGACATAACCTTTTAAAACAACTCTCCTAACTCATCACACCAAGAATAATAGAACAGATTAAGCACAAGACCGTAACATACTTGCCTCAAGAGTTGATTCAACAACACCACACATTTTTCACAACCTGCTCACTTACTCAACACAGAGGTCAATGACATTACCATTCCTTCATGAATAAAGTGCCCTCACACAAGATTAGAGAGTAGTTCCACATACAATAAAGTTTAAGAACAATTAAAAACTCAAGATAGGAAGAATTCACTCACTCTCATAACAACATTCATGTGCAACAAAAGATGTGCCAAAAGATTGCCCGTAGTGTACTACTCTACTAATTGAGTTTATTCAGCCAAGGATCAAGTAAGTCTTTATTTGGTTGTAATGTAGGCTGCGGGACGGGTAAGATACCTACACCTCCCTAAGCACTTTAATACATACAATTGACCATTCAAAATCCCAGACTTAAGTTAAATCATAACTCCACCTTTACATCAATATACGCCAACTCCCAACTTCTCTAAGCATAAATACATCAAGAGTTACCACTATCAATGAATATAAATTATTTTTTTCTTCATTTTCTTTTTCGATTCAAGTGGCTCATACTTTTTCACAATAGTGCACCTTTCTCCTTATTTCAATAGTTCCACTCCAAAGTCTCCTTAGCTTCCTTAGGTCTAAGGTATGTCAAAAGTTCATCTAAAATGGTGTTTTGGTGTATTTAAGCCGCTGCCAAAACAAATCCTGGAAAAAACTACCCTTTTCTTATCGAGATATGACTCTTCTCAGATAGGACATGCACGGTCGCGCACCTAAGGGCATGCTCGCGCATTTGGTCACGCATTTTGCATATTGTTCTCCCCCAAGTGCGCGCCCAGTGCATGATCGCGCACCTGGGTGGTATTAGTTGGGAATTTGGGAAAACATAAAATATGAAAGTTGTAGCCCTTTTAATTAGTTTTCCAACGATATTGGAGCCCAAACGGATTTCTATGCGAAAGGTTATGTGCATTTTACTGGCCAATGCATAATATGCCTGCTCGATTCTTCGTTTCGTTCTTAAAGTGCACTATCATACGTTGATCCCCGAACCTGATCCCAACTTAATCCTTGGGATTTTACTCAGACTTCAAAGCTCCAAAATAGCATGAATTCATGCCACAACTTCAACATAGCTCGGAATCACTCCTACAGGGCACATAACACACAATAAGTGCAAAACACGCCTAATTAAAGCTCAACATAAGTAAAGTGCAGTGAATTAGAGTGCAATAAGTGACTAAAACATGGGATTATAGCCTACCATCAACACCCCACACTTAAACCATTGCTCGTCCTCGAGCAACAAACTACACTTCACATAGACATGACCTTTTAAAATAACTCTCCTAACTCATCACACCAAGAATAATAGAACAGATTAAGCACAAGACCGTAACATCCTCGATTCAAGAGTTGACTCAAAAGCACCACGTATTTTTCACAACCTGCTCACTTACTCTAACACAGAGGTCAATGACATTACCATTCCTTCATGAATCAAGTACCCTCAAACATAAATAAAGAGTAGTTCCACTAACAATAAAGTTTAAGAACAATTAAGAACTCAGGATAGGAAGAATTCACTCACTCTCATAACATCATTCATGTGCAACAAAAGATGTACCATAAGTTTGCCCGTAGTGTACTACTCTACTAATTAAGCTTATTCAGTCAAGGATCAAGTAGGACTTTATTAGGTTGTAATGTAGGGTGCGGGACAGGTAAGATACCTACACCTCCCTAAGCACTTTAATACATACAATTGACCGTTCAAACCCCTACACTTATGTCAAACCATAACTCCACCTTTACATCAATATACGTCAACTCCCAACTTCTCTAAGCACAAATACATCAAGAGTTACCACTATCAATCAATACAAACTATTTTTTTCTTCATTTTAATTTTCGATTCAAGTGTCTCATACTTTTTCACAACAATGCACCTTTCTCATTATTTCAATAGTTCCACTTAAAAATCTCTTTAGCTTCCTTAGGTCTAAGGTATGTCAAAAGTCCATCTAAAATAGTATTTTGGTGTATTTAAGCCACCCCCAAAATAAATCCCAGACAAAACTACCCTTTTCTTAGCGATGTAGGACTCTTCCCAGACACGACATGCATGGTCGCGCACATGGGGACCTGCTCGCGCACTTGGTCGCGCATTTTGCACATTGTTCTACCCCAAGTGCGCGCCCATTGCGTGATCGCGCACCTGGGTGGTATCAATTGGGAATATGGGAAAACGTATAATATGAAAGTTGTAGCCCTTTTAAATAGCTTTCCAACGATATTAAAGCCCAAACAGATTTCTGAGCGAAAAGTTATGTGCATTTTACCGGCCAATGCGCAATATGCCTGCTCGATTCTTCGTTTCGTTCTTAAAGTGAACTATCATCCGTTGATCCTCGAACACGATCCCAACTTAATCCTTGGGCTTTTACTCAGACTTCAAAGCTCCAAAATAGCATGAATTCATACCACAACATCTACATAGCTCAGAATCACTCCTACAGGGCATAAAACACACAATAAGTGCAAAACACACATAATTAAAGCTCAACATAAGTAAAGTGCAGTGAATTGGAGTACAATAAGCGACTAAAACACGGGATTATAGCCTACCATCAACACCCCACACTTAAACCATTGCTCATCCTCGAGCAATCAAATTACACTTATAGATTAAGCACACGACCGTAACATCCTCGCCTCAAGAGTTGACTCAACATCACCATTCATTTTTCACAACCTTCTCACTTACTCTAACACAGAGGTCAATGACATTATCATTCCTTCATGAATCAAGTGCCCTCACATAAGAATAGAGAGTAGTTCCACAAACAATAAAGTTTAAAACAATTAGGAACTCAAGATAGGAAGAATTTGCTCACTCTCATAACAGCATTCATGTGCAACAAAAGATGTATCATAAGCTAGCCCATAGAGTACTACTTTACTAATTGAGCTTATTCAGTCAAGAATCAAGTAAGACTTTATTAGGTTGTAATGTAGGTTGCGGGACGGGTAAGATACCTATACCTCCCCAAGTACTTTAATACATACAATTTACCGTTCAAAACCCCACACTTATGTCAAATCATAACTCCACCTTTACATCAATATACGTCAACTCCCAATTTCTCTAAGCACAAATACATCAAGAGTTACCACTATCAATGAATATAAACTATTTTTTTCTTCATTTTCTTTTTCGATTCAAGTGGATCATACTTTTTCATAACAGTGTACCTTTCTCATTATTTCAATAGTTCCACTCAAAAGCCAAACCAACTACCCCACACTTTAACTTTTACAAAGTTCATACCCAATCCAAGGCTCACGAGAGGTAAATGATTCAAATAGATGGTCAATTTAAATAAAAGGGTAAGGCTTGTAATGTGGATGCCAAAGAAATAAGATTATAGTCTCAAAGGGGGTTAACTAAGATACATAACAATTTGGTGGGTAAAAGCATATAGTTGGCTCAACAAAGAAATGCATATATCACTTCCAAGACTGAACTAAACTACTATTAATTTTTGCAAACACACGGGGCAAGTTCTAGACATCAAATGCAATGCACAAAATAATACAAAACCTCACACACATATGGCACATAACTCACTCAAGATTGGACTATCAAGACACTCTAGTCAAAGCAGTTAAGCAAAGTTAAGATCATACAATTTAAGGTGCTTATACAAGAGTAACAAATAATGAGCCTAAGCATCACAACTAACGCACATATTATTCTCAAGGCATAATGAAGTCAAGAGATATTGCTTTATTTTAAAATCACATCACAAGATCTCCTACTCCTAAAAGAAAACAAAACTAACTACACCTGGTTCAAACAAAACCCTTGAAAAAGAATAGCGGCACAAAGAAAAACCAAGAAGGAATTCAGACGCTACCAAAAAAACATCTTTTGTCTTTTTCTTTCGACTTAATCCCTCAAGAAACCTGTCGAATGACATCCATCGTCAGGAAAAATAAAAAAATTTAAAATTTTCAACAAAATGAATTACAAAAACACATATAAACATTACAAAAAATAAAGCCATTTATACATTCTATACATATATACATCCCCACCCCACACTTCAAATTGTCACATGTACCTATGACACACAAATAAAAAGCAAGAGGTAAGGAGAACTTCCCTGAACATCTACTCGGTGTTTGAGTCGAAGTTGGGCTCCATCCCTCGCGCCCGAACTAGTGCACTCATCCATGCAGATAGCTTCTTCTCAGACTTCTTAGGGTACACCTCACACTTATCTTTTTCACTCACTGCAGCCTTCTCTTTCACACCCTTCACTTTCCACACAACACTAGCAGCTAGCTTCTCCATTTTTACCCCCATTTCTATATCCATCTCAAAAGTCACAGTCTCCTCGCCCACTCCAAGCATGAATTTTCTCTCATGTATATCGAATATTTCTCTACCCGTTGCTAGAAATGGTCTTCCTAGGATGAGGGGGGCCTCCTTGTTCTCTTCCATATTAGCCACTATGAAATCCATAGGAAATACAAACTTATCTACCCGAACTAAGACATCTTTAACTATTCCCTCAGGTATTAGAGTCGTTTGGTCTGCCAGCTGCAAAGATATTGGTGCAGACCTTATCTCTCCAATCTCCTTCTCCAGATAGAGGCATTAAATTAATTGAGGCACCAAAATCACATAAAGATTTATTAAAATTGGTAGTGCCTAAAGATCAAGGTATGGTAAAACTCCCAGGATCTCCACACTTTTTTGGGAGTTTATTTTGCAATATTACACTGCAATGCTCTGTGAGCTTGACCACTGAGGTCTCTTCTATTTTCCTCTTCTTTGTTAGGATCTCCTTTAAGAACTTGGCATAAGCCGGCATTTGTGAGAGCACTTCTGTGAATGGTAGGTTTACATGAACTTGTTTCAGCACGTCTAGAAATCTCTCGAACTGCTTGTCCAGCTTTTCTCTACTTAGCTTTTGGGGAAAAGGCAGCGTAGGCATATGCTTGCTCGCCTCAGGTTCCTCCCTCCTTGAGTTTTCTTCCTTCTTCTTTTCGACACCCCTTTTCAGCTGCTCCCCGCTTTTTTTTGTATCTCTCAGATCTTTGTGGATTGGGGTGAGATCTTTCAACACTTGCCCACTTCTCAAAGTGACAACATTCACTGTTTCTTTGGGATTTCTTTCTATATCAGTCGGAAGTGTTCCTGAGTCTCTCTCAGATATTAGAGTAGCTAAGTACCCAACCTGTCTTTCCAGGATTTGAAAAGATGTACTCAATTCTTTGATAGATGCATCATGGGCATCAAGCCTCTCATCCGTCTTGATAATGGTCTTCATAAGATCCTCCATGCTTGGTTAATTCGACTATGGATATTGATACTGCTACCACTGCTGATTTTATAAACCTGAAGCTCCTTGTTCCTAAAATCTAAGGTTGTTTTGTTGCCATGCATTTGCAATAACCCCAGGTGAACTCTAAGAAAAACTGGGGTGCCTCTAACCCGTTGCATTAAAATTATAGTTTCCTACATCATTCACTTCCTCAGTTGAGGCTTGACACTCATGAGTAGGGTGTCCTCTTCCACATATATCACAAGCTGCGTGGTGCACATTTTGCATCGAAGCTACAGTTAGGTTTCGTATTTCCTTAGCCATAGCATCAAGTTGTACTTGCGCAGATGTAGCAGCATCAACTTGGTGAACACCAGTTGATTTTATTTTTTCCACACTATCAGATAGCCACTAATTAACATCTTCGGATAACTCATCAAGAATGGTAACTATCTCTTCTGGAGTCTTCTTCATAAAGGGGCCTCCAACTGCATTGCTCAATGTTCTATGCGAGGTCGGTGTCAATCTATCCCAAAAATTTTGGAGTTGCATCCAGAGTTCAATTCCACTATGTTGACACCTCCTAACTATCTCCGTAAACCTCTCTCATGCTTTAAAAACAGTTTCATTCTCTTTCTGGCAGAAGTTATGGATTTCTCTTCTGAACTTGTCCGTCTTAGCTGAGGAGAAATATTTATCAAGAAATATTTTGGTCATTTCCTCCCATGTTCTAATTGATCCATTTGGCAAGCTTCGAAGCCACTATTTCGCATCATCTTTAAGTGAAAAGGGGAATGCCCTTAAATATACTGCATCTTGCGACACCCTATTGTATTGAAATGTGTTCATAATCTCCTCGAAGTCTATCAGATGCGTGTTTCGATATTCGTTTATCATCCCTCTGAAAACGCAGTTGTTTTGAATGGTTTGAAGCAAACCTTGCTTCAACTCGAAATTATTGGCTGCAATTGGAGGTGGTCTAACACTTGACAATCCTTGATTGTAGACTGGTCCTACATAGTCACCCAATGCTCTACCAAGCCTTGGTATCGCATTCTCGAACTGGTCTTCAATCAAGGATCGATTTAGATTGAATCTTCAACCCCTATTGTCTTCGATAGTTTCCTCAGCAGCTCTATGGGCTGCCTCAATAGCAATCCTTGCAGCTACCTCTATCTCATTGTCATTGTTATTAGCCATGTGTTCTTGGGTTGAAGGTTGCCCCAAGAACCTTACGATGAACTCTTTCTCCTTCCTTAGTTGCCGCAGGTATTTAACCAATTACGGTTTGTAAGGTATTACTTCTTTACAAGAAGATCGTGTCATACACCACAGACTTAACCTGTTCCCTACGCAAAATCAAGGAACACCAAAGGTAAAAAGAGAAAACAAAAATCCTGAATTAGCACTACAAACTATTTCAAACACTATTGATTGCCAATCCCCGGCAACGGCGCCAAACTTTGACTAGCGCAAAACACACACTTAAATTGTGCTCGCTAGTCAAAGATAGTATAGTATAATATCGTGTCCACATGGATTGGATTTAAATAGTGTTCTCATAGTTTCTAATTTGATTGCTATCCAGGAGGATCAATCATGGAGATTTTTATGATTTCTAACTACAATTAACTAAGAACCTAAAGCTATTGACTAATGACAATCGCAACAAAGGTAAGTAAGGAAGTTATCAATGGGAGAACATATGGGTTGATAGGATAGGTGCAAGATAATTGTTCGGGGTTTAACTCTAGATAGTTCACGCACTCACTTAATTACCAGTACAATTGTTTAGTAGAAACTCCTCTCTCGATTAAGTCTCAACCTCACAATATGAACCAATTTATGCTCGGTGAAGATATGCAAGAATTTGTAATGGATTGGTCTTTAGGAGAACCTCTTTCGATTATCCTCCTGACTAGGTTTAATCAGGGATTCAACTAGCCTCTTTCGATTACATAGAAGAATCTATGAACTCAACCAACAATATAGTGCAAATATATCACAAGTTATGCTTCTCTCGATTACAAGAACAAGTGAACATAGATGCAATAATTAAAGCTTCCAAAAACGATTCAAATACATAAAAATAGAGTTATAATCCACAAACAACCATCAATACACCAAATCCATCAAAACCCAAAAGGTTCTACTCCATAGACATAGAGAAGTTCTTCACAAATGAAACAAAAGTATAGGAAAACATAAATACAATCCAAACCCGGATCTTGAGTGAGGAAGGAAGGATGAAATACTTGTACTCTTGCTTCTCCCTCTTCTCCTTACCTTCCTTAGGTCTAAGGTATGTCAAAAGTCCATCTAAAATAGTATTTTGGTGTATTTAAGCCGCCCCCAAAATAAATCCCGAATGAAACTATCCTTTTCTTAGCGAGATAGGACTCTTTTTGGACAGGACATGCGCGGTCGCACACCTGGGGACCTGCTCGCGCACTTGGTCGCACATTTTGCACATTGTTCTACCCAAAGTGCGCGATCAGTGCATGATTGCACACCTGGGTGGTATCAGTTGTGAATTTGGAAAAACCTAAAACATGAAAGTTTTATCCCTTTTAAATATCTTTCCAATGATATATTGTGAATCCCAAATGGATTTCTGAGTGAAACGTTATGTGCATTTTATTTTCCAATGCGTAGTATGCCTGCTCGATTCTTCGTTTCGTTCTTAAAGTGCACTATCATCCGTTGATCCCTGAACATGATCCCAACTTAATCCTTGGGCTTTAACTCAGACTTCAAATCTCCAAAATAACATGAATTCATGCCACAACATCTACATAGCTCGGAATCACTCATACAGGGCATAAAGCACACAATAAGTGCAAAAGACGCCTAATTAAAGCTCAACATAAGTAAAGTGTAGTAAATTAGAGTACAATAAACGACTAAAACACGGGATTATAGCCTACCATCATGGCCCCAGTACTAGACTTTGAGGTCGAGCGGTATGCCCATAGGACTTCGCGCCAAATTTCTTTCCATTTTCCTTTGGCCTCCGTTAATCTCTTTTGAGGTTTTGGAGTATGGTTTTGTTGGTGGACTCTGCTTGCTCAATTTCCACTAGGGTGGTAGGGTGTTTATAGGATCCTTTTGATCTTATAGTCTTTGAGAAACTTGCTTACTTTGGTGCCGATGAACTGTTTCCCATTATCGCACATGATCTCAGCTGGCATTCCGAACCGGCATATTATGTGGTCCCAAATGAAATTGATGACTTCCTTCTCACTGACATTCTCATACGCCTGGGCTTCCACCCACTTAGAAAAATAGTCAGTCATAAATAATATAAATTGAGCTTTACCGGGTGCCTTGGAAGGGGACCGACGATGTCCATCCCTTATTTCATGAACGGCCAGGGTGACAAGACCGAATGCAGCAGCTCCCTGGGCTGATGAATCATTAGATCATACCTTTGACATTCGTCACATTTTCGTATGAACTCCTTCGCGTCCTTTTCCATGTCGATCCAGTAGTAACCGGCACTCATTATTTCCGAATTAATGATTCGGCACCCGAATGATTTCCGCAAGTGCCTTCGTGGACATCCTGCAGAACATACTCGATATTCCCGGTCCTTCACATATTGTGAGTGGGCCATCGAATATTCTTTTGAATAGGGTACCGTCTTCGAACAAGCTGAACCGGGCCACTGTCGTATGCAGAGCACTCGATTCTTTAAGATCTGAGGGCAGTTTTTCGGTCTTCAGATACTTTATATATTTTTTTCTCCAGTCCCAAGTTAGGCTTGTTGAATTTATCTCTGCGTGACCTTCTTCCACTACCTATCTCATGAGTTACACGACCTCCCCCAAGTTGAACTCATCATCATCGACCGACGAACCCAAATTATCAAGGGCATCGGCCTCACTGTTTTAATCCCGGGGTACATGTTGTAGAGTCTACTCCTTGAACCAATGTAACGTTACCTGGAACTTATCCAGGTATCTTTGCATTCGTTCTTCTCTGATCTCGAATGTCCCATTAACTTGGTTCACCACAAGGAGGGAGTCGCACTTAGCTTCGGTCACCTCTGCCCCCAAGCTTTTGGCCAGTTCGAGACCTGCAATCATGACCTCATATTCAGCCTCGTTATTAGTCAATTTTACAGTCTTAATAGATTGTGTAACTACATTGCCTATTGGTGGCTTCAATACGATGCCAAGTCCGGACCCTTTTGCATTCGAGGCATCGTCCGTAAAGAGGGTCCAGATTACTGAAGAAGTCCCCGAGTTAAGCAACATCTCTCTTTAGACCTCGGGTATTAGGGAAGGCATAAAGTCGACCATAAAGTCTGTCAAAATTTGAGATTTAATGGCGGTCCGGGGACGATATTTGATATCGTACCCGCTGATCTCTACAACCCATTTGGCCAATCGTCCTGAGAGCTCGGGTTTATGCATTACATTCTTTAATGGGTAAGTAGTTACAACACATATGGTATGACATTGAAAGTACCATTTCAGCTTCCTATAGGCGCTTATCAAAGCGAGCGCCAATTTTTCTAGGTGAGGGTATTTAGTTTCGGCCTCGCCTAGAGTCTTGCTAACATAATAGATTGGAAATTGCATAACTTCCTTTTCTCGGACCAGGACTCCACTTACCTCTATCTCGGATACTGCTAAGTACAGGTATAACTGCTCGTGTGTCTTCGGAGTATGAAGCAGAGGTGGGCTCGAGAGATATTGCTTGAGTTCCTCCAAGGCTCGTTGGCACTCCAGGGTCGATGAGAAGTTATTCTTCTTCTTCTTAAACAGTGAGAAGAACCGGTGGCTCTTGTCGGAGGACCTCAAGATGAATCGCCACAGGGCGGCTATGTGTTCGGTTAACCCTTGAACGGCCTTGATGTTGTCCACAACAGTGATATCTTCGATTGCCTTGATCTTATCGGGATTAATCTCGATTCCCCGGTTGGATACCATGAACCCAAGGAATTTCCCGGACCCGACTCCGAATAAATATTTCTTCGGGTTCAGCTTCATATTATACTTCTTCAATATGCTGAATATTTCCTGCAAATGTTTCAAAAAGTCCTCTGCTCGCAGGGACTTAACCAACATATCGTCAATGTAAACCACCATTGATTTTCCTATTTGTTCTTCGAACATCCGATTTACTAGGCATTGGTAAGTGGCACCGATACTTTTTAGTCTGAATGGCATCACGTTATAGTAGTAGGTGTCGTACTTAGTGATGAAAGAAGTTTTTTCCTGATCGCCCGGGTCTATCTGAATTTGATTGTACCCAGAATAAGCGTCAAGAAAACTAAGGATCTGGTGGCCGGCCGTTGCATCGATCATGCGATCGATGTTAGGCAAAGGGAAAGATTCCTTGGGACACGCTTTATTCAAGTCTTTATAGTCTACACACATTCTTAACATGTTTAACTTTTTAGGGACTACTACTACGTTTGCTAACCAATCCGAGTACTTAACCTCCTGGATGGACCCTATTTTAAGGAGTTTAGATACCTCGTCCTTGATTAACACAATTAGGGTCTCCTCTTCTGTTTGATCGGGTGGAACTTCGGGTCTGGGCTTAGCTTGTGAGTGGTTATTTCTGAAGGGATCCCTGTCATATCAAGGTAGGACCAAGCAAAACAATCTATATTAGCTATAAGGAATTGAATGAGTTTTTTCCTGAGCTCGGGACTCAACCCTGTGCCCAGGTATACCTTCCGATCGCCCAAGTGCTCGATCAGTACGACTTGCTCCAATTCTTCGATTGTCGATTTGGTAGCGTCAGAATCGTCGGGGGATATGAAAAACCTGGGAACCCCGTAGTCATCGTCCTCACCCGTCTCCTTCTTCTCCGATTAGGACGGGGCCGGTGTCAACTGTTGTAGGGCTGAACGATCCTTTCAACGTCCTCATCGTTTACATACAGGGTTCCCTCCAACACATAATCCTGAGTTCATTTTCCCCTTGTGATGGATACTTTGGTGCGTTTCAGCATCGTCCCCTAGGGAACGTCGACCCCACCGATGATCATGTTATGACGTGCTGAGGTTCCTCCTGCTCGATCTGTTTATTAGAATCTCTATTCCTGAAATGATTCTTGGCTCGATCGCTCAGGAACTCTCGGAGATGTCCGCTGTTGAATAGCCAGGCTACTTCCTCTCTTAGTTGTCGGCAATCCTCTATTCTGTGGCTGTGAGTGCCATGATATTTGCACATTAGGTTAGGATCCATTTGGGATGGATCGAACTGTAGAGGTGGAGGCCATTTGGTGTCTTTGATGCATCCGATGGCGGATACGATCGCGACGACGTCGATGTTAAAGTTATACTCTGATAACCTTGGCGCTTTCTTAGGCCTGAGGGGCCTGTCAAAACTATTTTTGCCCATGAGTCCCCGGTTGTTTTGACCTCGATCACTCCTCTTTTCACTTCTCACAGGGTTTTGCCCAGACCCACTACTTCTCCGGTCTCCATTGTACGACTGATACCTATCCCTGTTTGATCTTGGTTCACAATCAACGTCTTTCTTGACTCCGTCGACGGCTCTGACAGGATAAACGGACTCGGAACGGGGCCTAAGCTAATCATTTTCGACCTTGATTTTTGATTGATACCGGTTATGCATGTCGACCCATGTAACAACTGGATATTTCACCAGATTTTGTTTCAACTGCTGTGAAGCCAAAGAGCTTCGAACATTGAGTCTTTGGGTGAAGGCCTGAACGGCCCAATCGTCCGCGACCAGAGGCAGGTCTATCCATTCTATTTGAAACCGGGACACGAATTCTCTTGAGCATCTCATTGTCCCTCTGTTTTACTTTGAAAAGGTCTAACTTCCTGGTCTCAACCTTGATAGCCCCGACGTGTGCTTTTACGAAGGAATCTGCAAGCATAGCAAATGAGTCAATAGAATTAGGAGGTAGGTTGTGATACCATATCATAGCTCCCTTTGACAGAGTTTCTCCGAACTTTTTCAGCAGGACCAACTCGATCTCATCATGCTACAAGTCGCTCCCTTTGATGGCGCACGTGTAGGAGGTGACATGGTCATTTGGGTCGATGTTCTGTTATACTTAGGAATCTCGGGCATGCAAAACTTCTTAGGGATCGGCTTCAGAGCTGCACTCGAAGAAAAAGGTTTTTGAACAAACTTCTTGGAATCCAGGCCTTTAATATCGGCGGTGCTCCTGGGATTTGGTCGACCCTGGAATTATAGGTTTCCACCCTTTTGTCATTGGCTTCGATTTTCTTCTCTCCCGATTCTACCCGTTTTGTCAGTTCCTCGAGAATCTTTATGATCTCGGGGTTGGTCCCCGATTCATTTCCATTCGGCCTCTCCATGACCGATTCATTTCTGCGGGTGACTTCCCGAGATGGCTCGGGCTCAATTCTGTTTGGCGCACGGCTTTGGTTGTGCAACTGGGCTATCGGTGCCTGTTAAGCCTGTAACATTTCGAAAATCACCCGCAAATTGATCCCATCACCTTCATCGTTGTGCGTACTTTGGGCAATCAATCGGACTTCCCTACGGATGCTGTTCTCAGGATCGATATGCAAATTTGCATTGATGGCCACATGCGATCTAGCGTCGATTGAGTCCGCGGCTGGAACTCTACCGAGATCGATGGGGGGCACCTCGTTACTAGGTGCTACATTGTTATTCTCGCCATAGTGGTCGGATTCGACATCCATGTTTAGAGGGGCAGACTAGGAGTTCAACATTTCAACTTTTAACTTGGAATCAAAGATACTCCAAAGAATAAGTGTAAAATAGGGTGTGTTATGGGAATTTGTATCAAATTGCCGCTATTATCCTTAGCCCCACGGTGGACGCCAAACTGTTTACCCTCAAAATCGAATAACAATTGAATTTGTAAATGGTTTTAAGGATACGCGGATTAATTTGATACAAAGCGATAAACTAAGTCAAATTGAACAAACAAAGATAGAATAGATTCAAACCACACGAGGAAGATAGTTCCAGCCTTAGTGAAATATTCACCCTCGATCTGAGCTCACTATGGCCAGCACTGATGAACAAGAAAGAGAGCTAATAACAGAAAAAATAATAATATATTGCTTTGGAATACGTGTTACAGTGTGCTCTTTGAATAAAAATCATCTCCTTTATATAGTAGGAGAGTTTCATCCCTAATACAATTCTAAAAAAAGTAAAAATCTTCTTTTTCGTTAATCACTGATCTGCTGCCGTTACGGGCCGAGATCCGTGGCGTGATATCCGGTCGGGCGCGGATATCATGGCCCTTCGTTAGTCGTGTGCAACCATTTGGTAAGGCTTTTCCGAGGTCTTGGAGTTCGAACCGAATCCGGGGTCGTGGTCTCGATGGCTCCAGTGGTAAGCGATCTGTTCGGGCCTTAGCACGAGAGGTATATCCGGCTGGTCCAGGATATAACGGCCCTCCGTTGGTCGTGCTTGATTGCCCGACAATGTTCTTCGAAGTCGTTCAAGGCTAGGACCGATTTCGAACCATGACTCGATGAGACTCTTGCCCCGATTTCGGTCCCCTGTCATCTTGTCTCGAGCTTGGCTTATTTTGTCGGAGATAGGGATATACCATGAGCTCGATTTTAACCGTATACAATGTACTGACTAATTATGCATAATAAATTCAATAAGATCTTCTAGAATCTACACAAATTTCGGGCACGTGACGGAAAATATGCTTCTGAAGAAGTATGTCTAGAATTTTACTTACGTTCTCTAGGATCTTAGTGACGGTACAAAAAGAACTACTAGTCTAGTATGATTCTTCAATAGTTACAGATGCAACGTGAAAAAGAACTTTATTTGTTTCTCTTTAACAGAAACGCTACCCTCTGCAATTTCCTTTGCCTTAGAACTTCAAAAACATCAAAGTCAAACCAATTAACGTTGAAGAAATGACTGTTGTTGGCGATACATCGGCCAGTGCACCACATTTTGCTCTTACGTGGACTTGTTCAGCCCAGGGAGAAATGCCTATAGTGCTCAACTATATAAAAAAAATTGGTTGTTACATCTCCCTCTACACAAAATTTACCCACACCTATTTACGCCAACCCCTTTTCTTGATTAAATAATATATTAGAGTGAGAATGTGCGTTAATTAAGTACAATGAAGTGATAACATTTGAGTTGATAAGTAAACAAATTTCTCTCATGCGGAGGAAAAGGTAAAAGGCTTTGGAAAACCAATTTAGTCCATCCTCCAAGAAAATAAAAAAATGTACGATGAGTTTGTATAACTGTTGCTTTCAAAGATGTTAATGACATGTAAGAGACATGTCTCTTCGACCAAGATCCAAACACCTTGCTAAAATTCAAGTGATAACGTTCCTTCAACGTTTCATCTGTCTTAGCCCCACTCAATCCTTGTTTTCATCTCTCTTTGCCCCACTAGGAACTTTTTATTTTACTAGTTATTTTCGCTGGGAACTGATAAAGCGATATACAGAGTAGGAGTATTTGTTTTTTCTTCGCGCCACTTCTCCCCTTCTTGCTTTTTTTCCTATCTTTTTAAATCATTTCTCTCTTTTTGGATTCGCTACTCTCCCGGCATTGACTGCACATAAAACTAGAAATCTATGTATATATTCAGCTCCATAATCCCATTTGTTTCTTCAACCTCCAACCCTCTCCCACGCCACCATCCAACTATCCAAGGAAACAAAGATTCTTCCGCAATTTTCTAACATAAAAGTATGATGGGAAGATTTTCAAAGCAACACGATAAAAATAATCTATCCTTTTATGTTAGTGAATCGCGATGAAGAAAAGAATCAGGGATGGGAGATAAACCCATTAAAGAACAAAATGAAGCTTTTGTTTTCTAGCTTGTTTCGACATGCACTCGTATGAATTTTTTTTCTGAACAGCTTTATTGCGTTTTAACTGAATAGAACATAAATTGCTTTTTACTTTTTTGCAGCAACATACAATTGCCATTTCGAAGCACAAAGAGGAATCTATGGGGATATTGCAGTCTACAGCAGTGTGGTTACGATTCTCCCCTGCAGCTGCAATTAATAGTTCAATTTATTCAAAGGTCCTTCCACTTCTCACTATTCACTGTCTGTTCCCGTTCGAACAAAATTGTTACATGCGAGACCATCCTAACTCCTTACAATCACAACAAAATTAAAGAAAATAAAAAACAAGTTTAGCAGCGCTGAATATGAGAAATCCGGAACGTCTCATCCCTAAAGTCATTCAATTTACGCCTTTTCATGCTGTCCCCATCTAGATTCGTGGGTTTCTCGCATTCAGAAGTTGTACATTCACACTCAAGAACACTTTTTGGCGTCAACTTATCGACAGTGGACTCACGCCCTTCTATCAGCATTTCCCGTATTACAGCCAAAGCATTCATAAGTTCCTCCTAACAAAGAGTATGATTCCGCAGTTAGAAACATGTAAATAAAGAAAAAAGTGGAGTACTACTAATAAAAATCGAGAAAACATCATACAGTATTATACAAGAAAAACAACATAGTCAAAACATATTGTACTTTTTAGTCTTTAATTATTTGGAATATCATTTATTTATTTAGAAACTACACCAAAAACTATATAGTATTTAGAATATTAAACAAAGGCCAGTTTAAAAAAGAATAAGTTGACTCTGCAATCCAATAATCGGAACAAGGAAACAGATTGATTACTATTTAAAGAGGACTTACTTTAGTTAAGTATTGACATTCTGAAATTGCAGCTAAGAAAGAGGAAAATCGCAATGGAATCAACTCATCAGCTGCACATAGAAGCGCCGATGCTGCTATTATTGATGGTTTATACTCAAAAAGCTTAGTTTCTGCAATAAAATTTGTAAATATGGCGGCATTAATCAAAGGTTAAGATAGTAGTTGCTTATTACCTAACTAATAACATAATTATGAAATTACCAGAGAATTAACAATACCGTATTGAGTACTGAAAATGATATCTGAAGCTCGCCGTTTAAGAGGCTGAGTCAGAGACGAGTCGCCGAGTTGAAAAAGCGACATGCAGAAATGCAGAAACGAGAAAGGCGTGATGGATCTTAGTCGCCATTCTAGAGTAGTGAGAATCAGCGATTCCATACGCGGAATTGATTGAGCGTCAAAAATTACCCCGACATCTCTCTGTTATACAATTTTCTCATTAACTCGTATTGAATTGAACTTTTTTGCAATGATGAGAAACAAAGTTGAAATTGCGCTGTTCAGTATTGACTCGCAGTTTACCTGAATATCGGAGAGTGATAAATTGAAGTTCGTCATTTTTGCTGCAAGTGAAAGGCTAGCAATGACGAGAATCCGTACAATCCATGGCCTATTCTCCTGTAGAAGTAAGTTTCACACAATTCTCATCAGATCCTTAACTATTTCATTCAATTTAATGTGTAAATAGCTCTGAATATGAAGCTTATGAATTTCATTTACCGTAACTACTTGTTCGGAAAGAAAACGGTCGATGTAATTGACAGCGAGGTATGCCATATACCGATCAAATTTGTAAGCGCTTTGTGTCTGCAAAAAGCACAACCAAAAACACGTGAAATTAACTACTTAAACAATCTATTATTGTAGCTACTTCATAATTTTCACGATTATTATCGCTATTAAGAGTTAAACCAAGTGACGAGAATTAACAATTTCATACAACGAGTACTGCAAATTATAACTTCTGATAGTATAATTTTCGAATATTTAATTTTAATCTGTGAGAATTTACATATCGATTTAACACGTGCAAAACAGATTAATATGAAAGCATTACAAATTTTTGCAGAAAAAAAATGGAATTATGAAGAGTGTTTACTTGAGAAATAAGGGAGAGAGAATCGCGGCGAAGGCAAAAGCGAACATCAGTGGATTTGAAGGCGAGAAAGGACGGCATGTGATCGGATTCGGAAGCGAAGAGAGCTGAAACGGCGTCGAAATGATGTTCTTCGAAGCCCGTCAATGGATTCTCGAGATCGAATTCCATTTTTCCTTTTGTTAATCGGTTGAAGTTTAGTAACATGAATTAAGCGGCGATAAAGTGAAAGGTGAAAGTGAGAGCGACTGAACTTGGTTGAATTTTGTTCAGTCACAATGCTTGAAAACAGAGAAAAGAAAAACTGTTAGTTAGAGCGCATCCCCAACCTTCATATATATAGACTCCCGCGAAGCTGTAAGGTATACGTTTGTCCCGTTCTGCAAAAAGTTAGGTACGACTGTTACTGCACATAGTATAAGAGTGTTGTTTTGACTAAAAAAAATTGCTTGAGATACAAAATTCTTTTCTTTTTATATTTTCACTTCCACAATTGAACTTTATTACTCCCTCCATTTTTATAAATATATTGTGTAGTTTGACCGTACACAAAAGAAACAAAGAATTTTTTTGAAAATATTTATCACAATTATGTTATAATATTAGTGTGGCTTTAAGATTTTTAAAATATGTAATCTTAAACGTGATATTATATCTATGTGTCTAAAAATACTTGTTAGTTGTTATTAAGAGTAAATGTAAAATTTAAGTTAAATTATTTTTTAAGTTTAAAAGGTACATATTCTTTTTGAAAGACTAATTATAAGAAGAGAACGTGGTAAGACACTCTAGTTTTCCTCTTTTCTTCGTAGCAAAAACATGTCCATCTCTAAGAGCGTTAGTATTTGTCCATCAACTAGGAAGGTTCTTAGTAGCTATTCAATCAATTCTGGCGAATGAAATGGCACCATCAACAAAAGTTCCATGCCCGCTCGGTCTAATACATTGTCAATACTACTGAAGACAAACTAAACGTCTTCTTATCCCATTGCTTTTTTTCACTTTGTAATCTGTTAGAATATATGGACTAGTTTTGACTTCACAAATTGGTTCCTAACAAGCGTAAGAATCAATGAATAAGATTAGCGAAGTTTAATTGCATATATCAGAATTTTTTGATGGAGTCTGTTTCGCTTATGGGAGGAATTAGATTGAGATAATGAGGTTATTTAAACTTAAGATCGTAAGAATTTAGTATAAAGAATGTTACATTGTAGTTGTATGTATGATATAGGAATAAACTTATATTTTCAAATTAAAGGTCTTCTGTGGAAAACATTTGGAGGGAGAAAATGATGATCGAATACATAATTAGTCGTACTGACAAAAGAAGCATCAGGATTGTAGAGTAAGTCTTTGTTTAAATCTAGATTTAGAACTTCTTATATGAAGTGGTGCCTTGGTTGTTAGAGGAAGTTCTCTTTTGACTAAGAGCCAGAGTAATTTACATCTGCTAAAGATGTCGGTAATTCCCCAAGTTTACGCATATCTAACACGATATTTACTTAAGTTAGTTCATAATTCGAAATACATGCATTACCACGTGTTCAAATTCGTTAAAATTATGACAGTCCATTAGACCTTCGATCAGTTAATCGGTACTTCTCTTTGAATTATAGAATATATATTTAAATATTTCTGGATTCATCACCTATTTAGAAAGGAATGAAGTTTTTCTTTCCAATTATGATAAATAGTTTTTCCCATTTATTCACTTTACAGTACTAATAAACTATGTAATCGGTTCATAATACTTTATGTGTTCAGGCGTATTTGGATCAGTAAATGTATTATAAACATTTATGTCCAAATGAAAAACAAAAAAACTATAGCAAGTTATTAATACTCCAACATTTTATAAATTAAGGCGTATATTTTTTTGTTACCTTTAATTATTTTTAAGTGGTATGATACATGATAGTGGTAATGTTTTCTTCTTACATTGTTGTTATACGGTCAAAATTGGGCCTACCCGATTTTGTTGTTTGATCGAGACAAGAGAGTTGCATCGGGGGTAGCCTCGTAATAAATCGGACCAGGGCTCGAAGATGAGACATCAAGCCTAGAGATCGAACTTTACATTGAGACCGAGGCCAGCAACAATCGAGATCAAGTATGACCGACTTCGAGGGGAGCATAATAACGGAATGGCGAGATATCAGTAACAGGTCGAAGATCACGGCGTGAATCTCAGAACGGATATCCGTGATCGGTCGAGGATCATGGCGTGAATCTCGGAACGGACCAAATCAGAAACGGATAACTAGTTGTTTCTACGGTTTCCTTCTGTAATGAGAGACATACCATAATTAGGTCTCTTCTACTATATAAAGAGGAGGTCCAATCATTTGTAGACAGGATTCACTGAGAAGAATATATATATATATATATATATATATATATATATATATATATGCTTTCTTTGCTTTGCTTACTGTTCATCGTCGTTTGTTCCATCCTCCATTGTTCTTATTAACTAACCTCAAGACTATCTCGAATCAAGGTCGAGGTATTGTTTGCAGACGGTTTGATTTATTTTATTGTCCAAGTTATCTATTTAATTTGTTGTTTATCAATTGGTGTTGGTTTAAATTACAGATCCTTAAAATCACAATATAAGTTTAATTGTTACTCAATTTTTAAGGTAAATAGTTTGGCGTCCACCGTGGGGCTAAGGATAATAGTGATTATTCAGTACTGATTCTGGTAAAACACACTATTTTACGCTTGTTCTTGTCAAGTATCTTTGCTTTCACGTTAAAACATGTCAAACTCACAAAACGCATCCACTCACGGTGACAATGGCCTCGGATTCCACGGTGAAAACGAAAATGTGATTGCTCCAGGAGTCGAGGTGCCACAGGCTAATCTCGGGGGAGCACCGGTTGCCAACCCAGTCGATGTCAGTTCGCACGTTGCTCTAAATGCAGACCTAGGCGCAAATCTCGATGGGAGTGTACGCAAAGAAGGCCGATCTAGTGGCCAAGGAAAACATGGCAGAGGAGACGAAGGATTCAATCTCCAAGTGATATTCGAGATACTTCAGGATCAGCAAGCCGCTATTGCTCAGTTACAAAATCAACATAGAGCTTCGAATAGGGTTGAGCCGGAAACAACTCGCCGTACCGAGCCAGTACCGGAAAGTTTGAATAGTAACGAATCGGGGACGGACCCTACAGTAATGAAAATGCTCGAGGAGCTTGCCAAAAGAATTGAATCGAGGGAAAAGAGAATCGAAGCCAACGATAAAAAAGTTGAGACATACAACTCTCGAGTTGATCATATACCGGAGGCACTGCCAATCTTGAAAGGAATGGATTCGAAGAAGTTTGTACAAAAGTCGTTTCCTCCAAGTGCGGCTCCGAAGCCTATTCCAAAGAAGTTTCGTATGCCAGAAATACCCAAATATAATGGGACCACTGATCCGAACGAGCATGTTACTTCATATACATGTGCCATCAAGGGTAACGATTTAGAAGATGATGAAATCGAATCAGTGCTATTGAAACAATTCGGAGAGACTCTTTCGAAGGGAGCAATGATTTGGTATCACAACTTGCTACCAAATTCCATCGACTCATTTGCCATGTTAGCAGATTCTTTCGTAAAGGCACACGCCAGGGCCATAAAGGTCGCAACAAGAAAATCAGACCTCTTCAAGGTAAGACAAAGGGATAATGAAATGTTGAGGGAGTTCGTGTCCCGATTTCAAATGGAACGCATGGAGTTGCCACCGGTCACAGATGATTGGGCTGTTCAAGCTTTCACCCAAGGGTTAAACGAGCGGAGTTGATAGCATCACGTCAGATGAAACAAAATCTGATCCAGTATCCAGCTGTAACTTGGGAAGATGTGCACAATCGATATCAATCGAAGATCAGGGTTGAGGACGACCAATTAGGAGCCCCTTCCAGTTCAGTACATCCAAACAGGTCGGCAGTTAAAAACTAGAGGGACGTCGACGGGGAGCCAAGATCAAACAGATACCGATATCAACCATATACCGCAGATCGAAGGAACAATGGTTTAAGACGCAATTCCGCCGAGTGATCGGAGAAGTGATTGAGGACAGAATTCTCGGGGACTTATGAGCAAAAGTGGTTTTGACAAGTATGCCGATCCCACAGAAGCACCCCGGTTGTCATAATATAACTTTAGCATCGATGCATCAGCAATCGGAAGGATAAAAAATACTAGGTGGCCTGGACCGATACAAACTGATCATTCAGAAAGAAACCCAAATTTGATGTGCAAGTATCATGGCACGCACGGTCACAAGACCAAGGATTGCAGACAATTAAGGGAGGAGGTTGCCTTTCTATTCAATGAAGGCCACCTTCGAGAGTTCCTCGGCAATGGAGCCAAGAATCATTTCAGAGAAAGGGACGCCAACAGGAAAAATGAATAGGAGGAACCCCAACATGTCATTCATATGATTGTCGGTGGGCTCGACATTCCACATGGACCCATATTCAAACGCACTAAGGTATCAATCACTAGGGAAAAACGAACCCGAGATTATGTGCCCGAAGGCACTTTATCATTCAATGACGAAGAAGCAAAAGGCCTCTCTCAGCCCCACAACGACGCTCTGGTAATTTCTATCTTATTAAATAAAGTTCAAGTTAAGTGTGTTTTAATGGATCCACGTAGCTCAGTGAATATCATCCGATCGAGGGTCGTGGAGCAGCTCGGCCTACAAAATCAAATCATGCCCGCGGCTCGGGTCTTAAACGGCTTAAATATGGCCAGTGACACAACTAAATGAGAGGTTATTTTACCGGTTAACGTGGTTGGAACCATTCAAGATACCAAGTTCCACATAATCAAGGGCGACATGAGGTACAATGCCTTACTCAGAAGGCCTTGGATCCATAATATGAGGGCAGTCCCTTCGACTCTCCACCAAATGATGAAATTCTCGACGACGATCGGCATAAAAATAGTATACGGGGAGTAGCATGTTGCAAAGGAATTGTTTTCGGTCGATGAGGTAACGCCGATATAGACACTATCAACCTCGAAAAGGTCGAGCATCAAAAGTAAACAGGAAGTCAAATAGCAATCACAGCCACCAGCCTGGACCGAATCAGGGAAGTAGGAGATAGAAGAAGAAGAGGAGGATTTTCTGATCCCTCGAACTTTTATTGTTCCCGAAGATTCTGACGCCACCAAATCAACAGTCGAAGAGCTAGAACAGGTTATATTGATTGAGTGTCTACCCGAGCGAAAGGTATACCTGGGAACAGGATTAACCCCCGAACTCAGGAAAAAGCTTATTCAATTTCTTATTGATAACATAGATTGTTTCGTTTGGTCCCATTTAGACATGACAGGGATCCCACCGGAGAAAATAACACATCGTCTAAGCGTGGACCCTAGGTTCAAACCAGTGAAGCAAAAAAAAAAGACCTCAATCCGAGGTAATACACGCATTCATAAAGGACGGGGTAACTAAACTTCTCAAAATAGGGTCCATTCGGGAGGTGAAATATCCTGAATGGTTAGCCAATGTAGTTGTAGTCCCTAAAAATAGGAAACAAACTTAGAATGTGTGTAGATTATAAGGATTTAACCAAGACGTGCCCCAAAGATTCTTTTCCACTGCCTAACATCGATCGAATGATCGATGTCACGGTCGGCCATGAGATCCTTACTTTTCTCGATGCCTATTTCGGGTACAATCAAATCCAAATGAACCCGAAGGACCAAGAAAAGACTTCATTTATCACCAAGTATGGAACATATTATTATAATATAATGCCCTTCGGGCTAAAAAATACAGGAGCTACTTACCAACACCTAGTAAACAAAATGTTTGAAGAACAAATAGGTAAATCAATGGAAGTTTATATTGATGACATACTAGTTAAGTTCCTGCGCGCAGAGGACCATTTGACTCATTTACAGGAAACGTTCGATATTTTAAGGAAATACACATGAAGCTCAACCCCGAGAAATGTGCTTTCGAGGTCGGTTCGGGCAAGTTCCTTGGCTTCATGGTATCAAATCGGGGAATTGAGATCAACCCCGATAAAATCAAGGCCATCGAAGACATCACCGTCAGGGACAGTGTAAAAGCCGTGCAGAAGCTAACTGGACGGATAGCCGCCTTAGGCCGATTCATTTCGAGGCCGTCGGATCGAAGTCATAGATTTTTTTCTCTGCTCAAAAAGAAGAACAATTTCGCCTGGACCCCGGAATGCCAACAGGCATTAGAAGAATTGAAGTGATACCTATCGATCCTACCACTACTTCACACTCCAAAAGCAGATGAGAAACTTTACTTGTACTTGGCAGTATCGAAAATTGTGGTAAGTGGTGTCCTAGTTCGAGAAGGGGAAGGTACGCAATTTCCCGTTTATTATGTAAGTCGAACCTTAGGAGAAGCAGAAACTAGATATCCATATTTGAAGAAATTGACACTTGCACTGATAAGCGCCTCTAGAAAGTTAAGACCATACTTTCAATGTCACCCCATATGCGTATTAACCACTTACCCACATCGTAATATTTTTGCACAAGCCCGAACTACCGGGCCGATTGGCCAAATGGGTCGTCGAACTCAGTGGGTACGATATCAAATATCAACCCCGTACGACCATCAAGTCTCAAATTTTAGCGGACTTCGTGTCCGACTTCACGCCAACCCTCGTACCCGAAGTCGAAAAGGAACTCTTGTTAAAATCGGGTACATCATCGGGGGTATGGACCCTTTTCACAGATGGTTCTTCGAATGTGAAGGGGTTCGGGTTAGGCATCGTTTTGAAGCCACCCACGGGTAGCACTATTAGGAAATCTATTAAAAATTTTAAGTTGACTAGCAATGAGGCCGAGTACGAGGCCATGATTGCAGGTCTCGAGCTAGCTAAAAGCTTGGGAGCAGGAGTCATTGAAGCCAAGTGTGACTTTTTACTGCTAGTGAACCAAGTAAACAAAACCTTCGAAGTTCGAGAGGATAGAATGCAAAGGTATTTGGACAAGTTGCAAGTAACCTTGCACCGTTTCAAGGAATGGACTTTACAGCATGTACCTCGAGAAAAAAACAGTGAGGCCGATGCACTTGCAAATCTAGGGTCATCGGTCGAGGAAGATGAGATCAGCTCGGGGACTGTCGTTCAACTCTCGAGATCTGTGATCAAAGAAGGTCATGCCGAGATAAACTCTACAAGCTTAACCTGGGATTGGAGGAACAAATATATTGAATCCTTGAAGAACGGAAAGCTCCCATCGGACCTTAAAGAGTCGAGGGCTCTACGAACCAAAGTTGCTCGATTCACATTGGTTGAAGATGGAATATTGTACAGAAGGACATTCGATGGACCATTGGCAGTGTGCTTAGGACCAGGGAACACCGATTATGTTCTACGAGAAGTCCATGAAGTCACTTGTGGGAACCACTCCGGCACCCAATCACTGATTCACAAAATCATAAGAGCGGGATACTTGTGGGATAGCATGGAAAAAGATACTAAGGAGTTTGTTCGAAAATGTGATAAATGTCAAAGTTTTGCACCGATGATCCATCAGCCCGGAGAACAACTTCATTCAGTCCTATCCCCACGGCCGTTCATGAAATGGGGAATGGATATCGTCGGCCCTCTGCCATCGGTCTCGGGTAAAGCTAAGTTTATTTTATTTATGTCTGACTATTTATCTAAATGGGTTAAAACACAGGCGTTTGAGAAAGTAAGAGAGAAAGAGGTCATAGACTTCATCTAGGATCATATCATATGTCGATTTGGGATACCCGTCGAAATAGTGTGTGACAATGGAAAACAATTTATCGCCAGCAAAGTGACAAAATTCCTCGAAGACCACAAAATAAAAAGGATGTTATCAACACCATATCACCCTAGTTGGAACGGACATGCCGAATCAACGAACAAGACTATCATTCAAAACCTAAAGAAAAGGTTGAACGACGCTAAGGGAAAATGGAGAGAAATTATATCTGAAGTTCTCTGGGCATATCGAACAACGTCAAAGTCCAGTACATGGGCGACCCCGTTCTCCTTAGTATATGGCTCTGAAGCCTTGATTCCATTCGAAGTCGGGGAACCCAGTGCCAGGTTTCGACATGCAATAGAAGAGTCCAATCACGAGGCTATGATTACTAGACTCGAATTATTAGATGAAAAATGAGAAGCCGCACTCGTTCGAATGATTGCACAAAAGCAACAAATCGAAAGATATTACAATAGGAGAACCAACCTTCGCCACTTCAGAGTTGGAGACTTAGTCCTGAGGAAAGTCACCATCAACACTCGAGATCCTAATGAAGGGAAGCTTGGCCCAAATTGGGAAGGACCCTACCAAGTCCTCGACACCGTCGAAAAGGGATCTTATAAACTCGGCACGGTGGACGACGAACAACTGCCAAATAATTAGAACATATCGCTTCTCAAACGGTATTATTTCTAAGGTATGACTTTATTCCCTTTTTCATTTATATATTCGACACTAACTCACTACAGATGATCGATTGAAGATATCGAGACCTCAGGTTTTAAAGCACGCGTTGAACTCTTTTTTCCTTAGATCGGTTTTTGTCCCAAGTGGGTTTTTCTGGCGAGGTTTTTAATAAGGCAACAATTATGTGCTACATGGGGACAATTCAACAGTATCCAAGGCTTCTTTACAATTAACCTCGAATACTGGGGGGCATCACCAGGGTCTCGATAGAGAAACTTTGTAATGGGCCAAACGGTCGACTGAACCGTGCATGTATAGATTAGTCGAGCCCTGATGGTAAAACATGTACATATGTATAGATTATACAAAGAAGCATTCTTTCTATATCAAACATCTTGTGTCTCAAAGAAAAGTTTCTACTATACAAGCTCCATACTTATGATTTTGTGAAAAATGGCTCAAAGGCCAAGTACAAATATACCTCATACACTCGGGGACTTCCATCGATAATCGACATATTCGAGTAATCTAAACTAGACCTCAAAGAGGCACCCCTCGATCTATAGGCCGAGGGCATCGCTCTTGGGAACTAACATTTCGAACAAGTTCGAAGTGTTATTGAAAAATAAGCCCAAGAGGCATACTCAAAGGCTACGACCAAACTAAGGCGGCTCAGAGATGTCCGAATACCGTAATAAAAATAGGCCTTCGAATTCTTTGAAAAACCGGTTAAAAAAGGCTACCCTTGGCAAAAGGGATTCGATGAAATCAGCCTTCGAAAAACCTTTAGAGGTATCAAATTATCTTAACACAAACGTGCTAAGGCACAAAAAGCAAAGGGGTTTCAATAAACATCGAACCCTAAAAAAATCTAATGGGTAAAGAATATATGTTAAGGCATAAAGAAATTTTTACTAAATCTGCTAAGCCGAAAAAGGGAAAAAGTAGCCATCTTTTAGAAGCCATATCGGCCCAATCTAAAGAGCCTAAGGGTCAATACACTTAGAGTTTGAGATTTTGTTTTCACTCAATTCGGATCTAAGGGTTCCACTATTCCGAGCTCAAATAAAATTGACTTGAATATAGCTTAAAGATTCATCATTATTTGATATAAAACCTTAAGGGCTCTGTTAATGTGAGTTCGAAACTTGCTCGAACTCGGCTACAAAAACAATACAATTACAGCTTCGATCAAGCCATCCAAAATCAAAATCCCGAACATATTGCTGAGCTCAGAGACTCGCCTTCGCTTAACTAAAAAACCTAAGGGTTTGTTCTACTCTGAGTTCAAGTTGTTGCTCACTCGATTATAGAGGCTACAACGACCAGATTACAACAAAGTTCTCACAAGATAAAGGCAAAATAGAATTCATCATAAATAAGAAATCGGAGACGAAATGGAAAGAAAAGGAATCTTTCATATACGCAAAGTTTTTACAAAGACCACACAGGGTCTTACACAAAAAAACAAAAGGAGAAAAAATCTTAAGTGCCCAGTCCGCCTCGGGAGTTGCATCTTCAGGAGCTTCATCTTCATCTCCTCCGCTCTCAGATCCACTCGTAGAGTCTTCATCATCAGAAAGCAAAGATCCGACCTCGTCCTCCAAAACGTTTGCACTCTCGATATCATCCGTGAGGTCGAAGCCACGAGCATGTACCTCCTCAAGAGTCTCTTTTCGGGACTGGCACCTAGCAGTATCGGCAACACGAGACAATCTAAAGCATCAGAAATTTCCTTTGCCCGAGTGTTAGCAGCTTCAACATCGTCTCGGTAGGAGGCCACGAGCACCCCTGCCTCGAATGTGGCCCTTGCAAGCTCAACGACCAACCGAGTCTCGAGCTCTTTAATATTCTGGGCTCGAGCCAAGTTCTCCACCTTCACACTTTGGAGTTGACGCTCAACCGAAGAAAGTTGGGCCCGAACCACTTCTTTCTCCGAGGCGAGACGGTCCATGCTCTGCTTCCACCCCAAAGTCTCTGCCTCTTTCATATTGGCTTCCTCACGAAGCTGTTCAACCAATTCGGCCTTCTGATAAACCTGCAGAATCAAAGTGTTAGTCGCCAATATCAAGTTAATGCATAACAAGCTCTCAAAAATTGACATTACATTTTCAATGAGCTCGGTCTGATCTTGATGAGCTCTTGTCGGCTCGGCTTGAATACTCATGATCTCTTCTTCTTTTCGCACATAGAGGAGTTTGAGGGTGTTTCTCTCCTCTGTAAGCTTTTGAGATCAACTTCACATCGGTCCAGCTCAGCTCGGTACTTGGAAGATGCTTCTCGATAGAGCGTTGTATCCTGTACAGAAAGAAAGGGAATCATACTTAAAGAAATAAGAACAAATGCAAGCATGGTAGCATGGGTTAAAACTCACTTGGTTCAGAAGCTGCTGAGCCTCATAAAAAATGAGTGATGCGTCAAGGTCGGAAAAATCATCGACCCCCACGAAGCAACCACGAAATATATCATCCCCTTCTGGGGCCTTCCCCACATCGGGGGTCTCCATGGACCGGGCATCCCGAAACTGGGTCTTAGAGAACGTGGGGACGGGCGGCGAATCATCAATATTAATTGCCCCGAGTGAGTCACTTCGGGCATTCTTTTCGTTTTGAAGGGCCTCAGAACTAGACCCTTAGGGAACACCCGCCAGTTGCTCATCACGGCAAGAGGCATCATCAACACCCGATGATTCGGGGATTCTGCTCGGACCTTTCCCCAACTGAACCCCCTCGACCATCACCGGCTCAGCAATTTTCGAAGCTTCGATGTTTTCCCTTTTCCAAGCCACCGGCAGGTAGTCGGTATCTTTTCCCTCCTCGTCCTCATAGCGTTTAGACTATATCGGCAGACAGAACGGCGAGATCAGTCTTCGACTTTCGAGCCCTGTTTTCTTGGGCCTTGGGGTATCTGGTGGCGAAGACCTTTTCCTTTTCATGTCTTTGGTCGGCTTCGGGACCTCCTCTTCCCCGAGGAGAGGCGACCTCATAACGACACTATCTCCAAGACCTGTATGAGAAGACATCAAGTTAGAAGAAAGTATTTCACAGAAAAGCATCAAACACGGATGGGGGAACTTATCATGATTTTTGGCCTCCCATCGACCCTCGGTCAAATCACGCCACGAGCGTTCAACATACGAAGAAGTTGAAACCAGTTGTCAAACCCAACCTGCAAGGTTCGGGACTGCACCATAAAGAAGAATATAGATAAGAAGAGGTAAAGGAAAGATAACAAGTAATCAAACGTTATCGGTGAAGTTTTACTTACGCTTCATGTTCCATTCTTCGAGGAATGGCATCTTCTCGGTGGGGATTATATTGGAGGTCCTGACTCGGACAAACCGTCACATCCATCCTCGGTCCTAGTCCTCATCTATGCTCGAGAATAGAACCTTCGTGGCTCGGCACTGAAGCCTTATCAGTCGACCTCGATAAAGACGAAGGCTGTATAGCCTAATGAGATGATCGAGTTTAAAAGACATCCCCTCGATCTTGCTAGAGAAGAATCTGAGCAAAATGACATTGCACAAAAAAGAGGGGTAGACTGGCCTAGGGTTACCCGGTATTGGCGGCAGAAGACGATTATGACAGGATCGACGGAGCCCAGTATGAAAGGGTAAGTATACACACTTAAGATCATATGAGTGGTGATGTCCTCTTCAGGGGTAGGAATCGCCACCTATTTATTCTCCCAGTGGCAGTCCTTTTTCACCTGCTCGAGATCGCCTTCGGATATCGAACGGATGTATCTAGACATGGGCTCGCATCGGCCGGGAACCGAAGAGGGTTTTTCGACTTTAAAGTCGGAAGTAAGTTCACATGGCCCGGGGATGCACTCTTCGATACGTGGCTCCACCTGCGTTTTGTCACTGGCAAGCCACGATGAGGAGGCTTTTTCTCTTTGAAGAACGGTCTTTGATATTTTTGCCATTGCTATATGAGGTTTAAGGAAGAAGAAGACGGAATTTGTGTTTTAATAAGAGATTGATAAACGGAAACTGGCAAAATTGATAAACTTGAAGAAGATAGAAGAGCTTTTGAAGATTAGAAGAAGTTTGAAACTAAAGCTTGAGAAGATTATGAAGGTGGTCTATTTATAATAGCCATTTTGACGGTTTGAAAGCACTAGTGGACGACCATCAACTGGCGTTAATTAATGACTTTGGGAACTGTGCAGACGCGACGCTCCAGTCGCTTACGTCAATATGTTGACGTCATTAAATCGAAGTCTCAAATTCGTTTTTTCTCGTTACACTTCAAGAAACGAGGGGACTATGTGTATACGGTCAAAATCGGGCAGTTTGATCGAGACAAGGGAGTTGCATCAGGGGTAGCCTCGTAATAAATCGGAGTTTACGTTGAGATCGAGGCCAGCAACAATCGAGATCAAGTATGACCGACTTCGAGGGAAGCATAATAATGGAATGGCGAGATATCAGTAACAGGTCGAAGATCACGGTGTGAATCTCGGAACGGATATCCGTGATCGATCGAGGATCATGGCATGAATCTCGGAACGGACCAAATCAGAAGCGGATAACTAGTTGTTTATACGGTTTCCTTCTGTAATGAGAGACATACCATAATTAGGTCTCTCTACTATATAAAGAGGAGGTCCAATCATTTGTAGACAGGATTCACTGAGAAGAATATACATATACACTACTTTCTTTGCTTTGCTTACTGTTCATCGCCGTTTTTTCCATCCTCCATTGTTCTTATTAACTAACCTCAAGACTATCTCGAATCGAGGTCGAGGTATTGTTTGCGGACCAGTTTAATTTATTTTATTGTCCAAGTTATCTATTTAATTTGTTGTTTATCAATTGGTGCTGGTTTAAATCACATATCCTTAAAACCACAATATAAGTTTAATTGTTACACAATTTTTAATGTAAACTGTTGTCTCTTATTCATAAGTTGTTTACCAGTTATCGACGTTGAGCTAAATCTCCGTTAGTTCAGCAAAATATTTTAATATCTAAATTTAATTAGGTGTTGCACTCTTATTAAATTAACTAAATTAACTACTCCATAGCCCATGGGCCATGGTATTTGCGACGAATGTCCTCACGTGCATGCATAAAATAAGCAACTTGGAATATGAAGGTTAAGATGGATATTTATTACTTAGTACACTTTCAAACAAAAGTAGTTACTCCTTAATTAGGTGGAAAACTTCGCCTTGAGGTCCACGCTGTGGTTGATGCAAGGGATTGCATTTAGTCTTTGGAGATTGAATCAAGTAAAGTTTAATTTTATACACTGAGGGGTCATTTTGTTGACTGCATAAGCAAAATTAATTCGGATATAAAATTTTGCATAACTAACACAACGTTTAATTTGCAATACAAAATTATGTATTACTAATAGACTTTTTGCATTACGACCGATAAAAGGTTTGATTTTCGATATAAAACACTCATAACTAATGTTATATTTGGGTTATGAAATAGAATTATGCACACACCAACAAAACTTATATTAGAATTTAGTTATTAATTAGTTTATGAGGACCGAGATATGATGAAAAATAAGATTATTATATGTACTAGTAATATACCTGACCCCTTAAACTTTGCTCAAGTTTACTTTGTTAAAACTTAAACACCTTTAAACACAGTGAAGGAAAGGTGTTCACCGGCCACATAATAAGGAAATCAAGTAAATGAAGCAGAATTCAGAGTGTGTGTGGTCCTACGCGAGAACCATTTGCTAAACGATTTAGGAACAGAAACTGTAGAATAAGCAGAGTCTCACATTTCGAATGATCTTATCTTCGAAGGAGCAGAGGAGTTGGATACAGATGAAGCCAAAATTTAGCTAGCAAGTGATAACGATTTGAACAGAAAGTAGTGGTAATGGGAATTGAGACAGTCTCTGCAGTGTACGTACGTAGTTGTCGCAGTTGGCTCACTATATTTCTTTTTAATGATCTTTAAGGTGGAAGGACACATCGTCGACTTCTTCCTTTTTCTTTAAATCATACATTAATGGTTTTATTTGGACTCAATCAATTTAATGCTTTTGTTCCCTCACTTCTGGCTTTCTGCACTAAACTTCTTTCTTCTTGCAGAGGCTTCACATGCTATGCTTATCTGCTCTGCTGTGCCCTCATTTCTGATATATAATTTTTTTTTCTCTCTGGGTAAGTCGTAATATATAAGCAAAGTTTAATTAGTAAAGGTGGTAATTTAATAAAGATTATTATTTATTAGCAGAACCAATGATTTAATTAAAACTTCTACTAGTGAATATAGTACTGACATTTCTTGACATGCCTATTTTCAGGTAAACTTTTAAGTTGCTGATCCAACTATCGGATTAACCGTAATTAAGCATCTTTTGGGATATATGAAGGAACTAGTCAAGTAGCATTGTAGAGGTTTTTGCACTAAAATTCCACCTACTGAACTCAAACTTAGTTGTAATATTGTTTTGCTTTAAATCTTAATATTTCAGGAAAAAGAAATATTCTAATGGCAAGATGACGGAGAGTTTCTTCTTTTTTACCTTTCACCTATTCGTAGACTAACTCCTGCCAAGGAAAATTAATTCATCAACAAAAGCAAAACCAGAAGTAGGGCAACTTAATCAGCTAAACAAATCCCATTGAATATAGAGAGTAAGGTATAGGTTCATTCGAATCTAATACCTTTGGATCGAATCCTGCATATCTGTTAGAAAAATTCATTAAATAAGTACAGATAATAATTGATTTTAAAACCAGTAAATTAAATGAGCTGCAGAAATGTTTTTGAACTCAAATGCAGAAAATTCAAATCTTGAATCTGTCTTTACTCTTTAACCGACAAGGAGCCACAGGATAATTGTTTTACCTGATACTAGGTTACAGAAGAAAGAGTAAGGACATTCACATGATTCTTGGATGGAGTGGGTCATCGATCCTGGGCTACAGGTCCCATTTTCTTGGAACATATATGCCTTTTTGAATCACCATAAATCCATAATAAAACATGACAAAACAAATAATATTTGTGAGTATAGTTTCTTTTTCTTTTATATAATATGTGTGACACACGTGAGTACAATCAATAAACCTATTCACTTCAATCTTCAGAACATTTAATCATAAACTTGGGAATTCAGAAAATGCAGACAGGTTAGGATCCCACCATCTTGTAGTATCCTATTTCGGAAATTTCCCCACGTCAATATCTGCATTTATAATTGCAGCCACGCTTATCAACTATTTTTAGCATTTTCAATTTTTGTTAGTGCTCAAGCAAATATATCTAAAGCAACACAAAAAAAAATAAAAAATAAAAAGAGCCTTGCAAGTTGCAAGCTTCAGTTAATCACTGATAAAGCCCAATGGTTTATAAAGCTGCTGCTACTGCTGAGTGCTGACCTTCTCGCTGTTACTTGATGCTCTATTTGTTCCTATGGGAAAATATTTGCAAGTCACATCGGATATGGAACGGGTCAAAAACGGGTAATGAAAAATAGTATAAATTATTCAATTCGATCCATATTTAATACGGATAAAAAATGAGTTAGCCGGCGGCCATATTATCCATGACTTCTTGAATAAGATCACTTTTGGGAGAATTCCTAGTCTCCCAAACTTGAGGATCCCCAAATTTGAGGCTTTACAAATATAAAAATTAAACTCATTAGTTATCAATTGATTATCCATTTTCTAAATGAATAATATGATTCTTTTCATATTTGACTCGTTTTTAAAAAATTCATTGTCCAACCTATTTTTTAATTAGTAAATAATATAAGAGGTTAACTGTTTTTTTAAAATCATTTTGCCACCACCACTTACAACATTAAGCATAATTTTAGATATATAAGTCAAATAAATGTGAAGCACCAATAGTTTCCTGTTAAATTAGTGGTGGTGAAAGTTTCACCGGTATCTTTTTTTTAAATATAAAGTGGTGAAGGTGTCAAACAAATCGTATCACTAAGAGTAAAATAAAAATATTAAGATTATAAATAGTTTTCAAACAAAATTTTGAATGTGCCACTATTTAATTTGATATACAAGCCAAGAAGGCCAGCTGTTTCCTCGAACAAAATCGAAATATACATTGTTCTCTGTCGAATATCGAATAACACAAAGAGAGTATGGAATATGGTTAGTACTTCTTTTTCGTGGCACAACTCTGTTTTTATTCCCTTCTCTCTTTGACTAGTTACTATTAGCCTGGGTTGTGCCCCAGACCCAACAACATTAGTAGGCAAAAAATTTGTGTGGCGCTCAATTTTGCGTCATCGTTAAATTTATACTCACTTTTTAAAAAAAAATTAACTAATACCCAGTTGTTAGATAACTTCAAATATATACATTTTTCTCTTCTTCTTTAATGTTGTTTTCTTCTTCTTTGTACTTAGCTTCTTCTTCTTCTTCTTTTTAGTTGCAAAATGGGTTTGTTAAATTTATTGTTGTTTCGATAATTTGATGATCGAAATTTATTATTTATGATATTTGAAAGTTATATTTCAAATTTGAGCTCATTTAAAATAGATTTGGGCATTGAATCGTGTATTGGATTGTTGGAATCGAAAAACAAGTTTATGTTTTAGAATTTAAAATTCGAAATATTAAGTTGCATTCAATAGATTGAACTACTTAAGATTCGAATTTCTGAAGTTGCATCTAAAAGATAGAAGAACGTCAGATTTGATTTCTGGAGTTGCATTAAAGAGATTGAACTAATTCAGATCCGAGCGGATAATTGACTCAAATTTCAAATAATATTTATTCATATTTTCAAATGTGCATATATGGAATTTTCATTAATTGATGATCATTCTCTATACACAACTTTACGAATGAAAGCTTTCAATTTTTTCAAATCTTAAATTTAACTTTGATGTTACATCTTAAACTTTACGCCACATTGGCTATTACTAGAGCCATAAGCTAAACCATAGCGGAAAAACTGGAAAGTACTTAAATCTGAGTTTATACGGTTTCCAAATTTCTAGGTCCTATTCCCTTACATTTTATTAAAAAATGAAATTGTACTGTACAAATATATTAGATCTTTTGCATTTTGTCTCGTACATGAAACTCTAAATTGTGAATTCTTCGATATCAGTGTTCAAAATTTAGTTAGATAATAAAGAGTTCATTTCTAGAAATACATTATGAATCCAATTGAAGGCAATTCACTCCATTTCAAAAAGTGTAGTTTATGTTTCAGCTATGTTGTTAGTGCAAAAATGAAAAGTTTTGGCATATGTCATGACAAGCTTTCCACTGCTATCCCTAATAATACCTCAATACAGCTACTATGTCCATAACAGTACTACTCCAATCCGTGTTAAGCTTCAGTCGACCTGAAGGAAGTGACCATATCAACCTATGAGCTTTCTTTGGAGGTTTAACACCTCCAGGAAAAAATGCAGATCAAGTGGGTCTTTGCCAAACCAGGAAGTGGTTACATCTGTACTCATTTTCAAGTTATGACTATATTTTAAATACTTTTGTATATCAATAATCTCTCAGTTCAGTATATCAATTAAGATTATACGTTTATTAAATACTTTATTTTTACCTCAATTATAAGTGAAGATTGGCAATTCAAAAATCTCTGACCTATGCAATTTTTTCTTGAAGAGCCAATTTATAATGACTTAAATAATAAAAAGATAAGTAAAAAAAACAGCACGGGCCCAAGCTCATATGAAAAAATTAATATAAATCAAGTTCATTAAAGGTTTGTTATTCCCCGTTAATAATGCTGTATTTGTAAATAATAATTCTAATTCTGCAAAATATAAATTAACGTAATGAAACAATAATAATAAATTCGAGCCCACTGAATTCACAGTGTTTCCTTAAGGAATTTAATCCCCTCCTAGTACCCAAGGTAATGGATTATTTCCTCCCAGGATAGAACGAATTACACACTGGTGTAGCGGTACTTCAAACCCCAGTGTTTCAGCGAACACAAAGTTCGGTAGCAAATCACACTTACAGTTGCTTTGTTTGAAGTTAAAAACAATGCAGAACGAAGGAGTATATACTCAGAAAAACGTATGGAAGTTCTGAGAGGAAGGAGTGCAATGTATAGCCAATTTGTTGAGCGAATTGTATGTTGAGTTCTGAGCAATTTCTTCAACACTTGCTGCTCATATTTATAGCAGCCAAGAGGGAGTGCAAGACCAAAACGTCCACCCTTCTTGTTGGAGCAAGCATTAACTTCATGGTGGAGCAAGCACTTCATGGTGGAGCAAGCACTTCATGGTGGGAAGACCATTATCCGGCTGCCAATGATCAAATACACGGATTGGAAAATATCCGTTATAAATACGGATAATCTTACGTTAATATTTACTATTAACAAATAAATTTGGTCCAAAAAATTAATCAATCAATCATTTGACCAAATCCAAATCCGAATCCGAAGCCGAAGCCGAAGCCGAAGCCGTAGCCGAGCGAGCCGAAGCCGTAGCCGTAGCCGAAGCCGAAGCCGAGCCGAGCGAGCGAGCGACGACGACGGCGCGAGGCTTGCTTTCTTCTTAACTCTTTAAGAGCTACAAGAAGAGCAATTATATATATACCCACCAAAAATGTCTTCCACTTCCAATATGGGACAATGTCTCATTGTTAAGAGGGGGAAACTTAAAATTTTACTCAAAATTTCATTTTCCCTCCATTTCCCATTCACCCTCATTTTAAGAATATTCATCTTAAAATAAAAACCTCAACAATCCCCCACATGAATGGGGAATGGCTATATCACGGAAAGTATGCATGGAAAAACTGTGTGATTTACAAGCAAGGATTAATCGCATCTGGATAAGTAGGTTTCCCTTTGAACTTTCCGTAGTAAACTTATGTCGGATATACTCGGTCAATCGGTAGATTTGATATCTTTGAACCGTCGATCTTTGGTGTATACCTAGACAACCATAAGTCACACAATCAACCCTTAACCGTCTTTGGTTCTCATTGTTGTGTTCGTTTCAGCCATGAACACCGCCTGGTTTCATAAGTGCGTAGAGAACTGGCCTTACAAAGTTCTCCTTGAAGCGGCTAACACTTCACACTTACATAGGTGATTCCTAAACGTGTCATCCTGTAGATACACTATTTGATATACCCCGTATCAAATTTAGAAATCATTAAAAAGCCTTAATGCTTTATCCTTGATACTGAACATTGTCTCATCACGAGAATGGACTAAAATTTTATTTGACAATGTTGAACCGTCATTAATGACTTTGTTTGATCTCCTTGAACCTAGATCTTGGGATCTCCAGTCTTCTAGGTAGAGTTACCGCCACAATGACTTGTTCTCGGCCATAGCCCCATTCCCTTTGATGATTTCTCAACTACCTCTCTAGTTAGGCCTTTTGTAAGTGGATCCGACACATTATCACTTGACTTTACATAGTCAATCGTGATAATTCCTCTAGAGAGTAATTGCCTAACGGTTTTATGTCTTCGTCGTATATGACGAGATTTACCGTTATACATAACGCTCCCAGCCCTTCCAATTGCCGCTTGACTATCACAATGTATGCATATTGGTGCCAACGGTTTGGGCCAAAATGGAATGTCTTCCAAGAAATTCCGGAGCCATTCAGCTTCTTCACCGGCTTTATCTAAGGCTATGAATTCAGCCTCCATTGTAGAGCGGGCAATACATGTTTGTTTGGACGACTTCCAAGATACCGCTCCTCCACCAATAGTGAATACATATCCACTAGTGGACTTAGAATCAGTTGAACCGGTGATCCAATTTGCATCACAGTATCCCTCAATCACCGCAGGGAAATTACTGTAGTGCAATTCAAAGTTTTGGGTATGTTCTAAATATCCCAAAACTCGTTTCATTGCCATCCAATGAGATTGGCTTGGATTGCTCGTATATCGACTCAGTTTACTTATAGCACAAGCTATATCTGGTCGTGTACAATTCATGATATACATTAAGCATCCCAATACACGAGCATAATCCAATTGTGATATGCTTTGGCCGAAGCCGAAGCCGAAGCCGAAGCCGAAGCCGAAACCGTAGCCGAAGCCGAGCCGAGCGACGACGACGACGGCGCGAGGCTTGCTTTCTTCTTAACTCTTTAAGAGCTACAAGAAGAGCAATTATATATATACCCACCAAAAATGTCTTCCACTTCCAATATGGGACAATGTCTCATTGTTAAGAGGGAAAACTTAAAATTTTACTCAAAATTTCATTTTCCCTCCATTTCCCATTCACCCTCATTTTAAGAATATTCATCTTAAAATAAAAACCTCAACAAGGTTTAGGTATGATTAACAAATTTAATCAAATGTTAGTTTACGACCATTAGGGAGCTCAAATAAATGTCATTGCGATATGCTGTTTTACAGTAAAATTGTAGAGTTATATAAATTTCCTAAAAAAGCCAATTAGATATGAGAGATTTGTTTCAAGAGTCAAATGCGGCAACTTTATTTTTAATATTTGAAACTATTCGATAGTAGTTATTGACAAGCTAACTACACACAGTTAACTTTTATGACTTTAAATATTTTTTTAACTTTTATGACTTTAAATATTGTTTTTCTTAACATAGTAATATATACATTTTAAACGCTATTTACAACTGCTGACGTGATTTTTTAAGCATTAGAGTATAATTCTTCTCTTTTTAAAAAAATATCATGATTTTCTTGGTCTAAAACATTGCTTAATTGTTTTTAAAATACCATGTTTTATTAGTAATAATACAATCTATTAATTGGATATATAAGCTTTGGCAACAGGTAATACCACAAAAAGTGATTCCAACTATTAACACCAAATATAGATATTAGTCTTTTAGGATTTAAAATAATAACACGCCCTATTTAGATTAAGCTCTGTTATGTTATAGATTAGTAGCTTTGTTATTTCTAATGTAAAATCTTAATATTAAAAAGAAGCCGAAAGAAAAAAAGAAGTGAAAACTACATTTTCAAGGATTCCATTCAAAGGCTTTTTGTGAGTAATATTAGAAAGAGAGAGTTCATGATACTTAACAGATGGAGAGAAAAAAGGGGAAAAAACAAAAAAGGCCCTTCAGTTTCATCATGCCACGTAGAGATAAAAAAGTTGTGGCTGTTGAATAGCTCATGAGTGGTGAGATAAGCAAGTTTACTCACATGTACATCATATAAAACTAATAGAAAAAACACACAAGTTTCACAAGATTGTTTTGATGTTTCATCTATACCCATGAAATTTCATCTATACCCATGAAATTCACTCCTTTTTACCGGACACAATCATGAACAAGAATTTAAGTTACATGTATTTGACAATTTTAAAAGTATTTATATAAACATTTCACTTACAACGGGTAGTGTAAAAATGTATTATCCAAAATAATTCTCCTTTTTCTACTTTCTCTTTTCGTTTTTTGCATGTCAAGGGTAAATTTGATCAAATTTTAGAGTTAATATCATGCATAAATCAGTTCTCTTGTTAAAAAGATAAATAAATAAATCAAGCTGAACAAAAGGTCCTACTATATGTCACCCCATAATTTATAATATGTTTAAACTTAACTAAACTGTCACTTGTTTCTATTTTAAAAGAGTAAATGGGAGAGTGTGTGTGTCTGTGTGAAGTATATCTTCATCTGATCTTTTTGAGAGAGACTCCACGAAATTGCGTGCCTCATTTAATTTGGTATGTTTTTGTATCAGCGACTCTTTGGTGTATTTGACTTTTTTTTTTGTGTGTGTGGTCTTCTTTCGAATATGATTCTCTACTTTTGTTATTGATTGAAGAGAAAGCAGAAAGTTCCTCCAAATCCAATCCCATTTTTCTGCCAATAGAACTTTTGCTTTGTCCTGTATCATCTTTATATATTTTTGTCTGATCTCTTACTTCTTAGTATATCTTCGTGTTAATTTGTTTTCAGAATGGAATTGATTATACTGATTCAAACTTTGTATAGAACTAAAACATTGTATCGAAACCTACATAAAATTACAGAGGTTATTAAGAATCCTACATGATTATCTTTAGAAATTCTATTAGTATAATTACTTTCGCGCTATCTAATTCATATAAAATTGTACAAATAAATATCTTTAGTCATGTAATCCTATTACTTTTAGAATATAATTCTTAAAAAATTTTATTACTAATTTAATTCGAAAACGTATTATAATGTCATCTTACTAATTTAATTTGAGAATGTATTATATTGTCAAAATTCATTTAGAAAAATGAGAGCCTATATTATTATAAAAGCATAGATATAATATTAATATATCAAAATAGCCCTAAAATATTAAACAGAAGAACTCATAGGTAAAGAGCATAACTGCAATAACTTATTTTTTGGACTACAATACCATCTATGCTAATTTTTAATATTTAATATTTTAAAATTAATAAAATTTATCTATTAAATTCTTATTAAAAATATATAAAAAAAATTAATAAAATCAATTTTATCAGAATCCTCTATATTGGCAATACATTATCACTCCAGAATGTCCAATACCAAAAAGATTAAAAGTAATATTAAATGAACTGCATAAAGAGTTAAAATTGAGAAAGAAATACCCCCATGATAATATATTTTTATATTATATTTGAACTATTTTCCTACTCAAATAATATTTTTTTATCAATTTTTCATGTAATATTAAAAAAATACCCAATTATTAAACAACAACTAAAAGATATTTAAGAATATAAATGTGTGAGAAAGAGAAAAAATTGCTGGTAAGAGTCAATACCACTAATAATTCTACAAACATAAGGATCAAAAAAATAAAATGTCATATCAATCTTTTACTCTTTGAAAATAAAATTTATGGTGGATAAAATTAATTTTAAGATTAAATATTCAAAATAAGAGATGAACTAATATTAAGATGTGAATCAACATAGAGTAAATTATTTTTATGTTAAATTCAAATAATTAAATCTTTTAATTAATTATTTGGCAAGAGAATCCAATTAAATTATTTTTAAAATTAATTATATGAGTAAAATTCTTATTCAAGTTAAAAAAAACCTTAGGGTACATAAACATATTCCATTAAAGAGCGTTAGAATAAAGGTAAAAAGGTTAATATATTATTAAGACTATATCCAAAACAAGAATAAACTTTCAAGACTATATTATAAAGAGTTGACTCTGCTATAACGGAATTATTCTTTGTAGATGCCTCCGATGGAATCGAAATAATATTTTTATGTCATGCATTACTTGCAAATATCATATCAAGAGGCATGCCACCATTAGCAATAATAGTAAGTGGTGTACCAACAATAATTTTATTGTGAGGCCACTCACTTTAAATTTGATATACCTCTTCAAACAACTTAAATAACCATCACAAATATATCAAAGCAGAGAAATGATGCTAAATTTATAAGGAAAAAAATTGATAATATGAAATGAAGCACTTTATGGCTAAGTGTCAAACGGAGTTCTAGAGATATATTGGATATTAATGAACCGTTTGGTGAAAAATTAATGGTTTAGGATGTAACGACCTGACTTGTCGTTTTAAGAATTAACGCCTCGTTCAGTGACTTAAGGTCTCGTGCAGCTTCGCAATATGTATTATGACCCACGGGTGTGGTCAAGTTTGATTTACTGAAGATTCAGAATTAAATTAAAAGAACAATCCTTATTTAGAAGTATAAATGAAAAGAGTTGACCGGAGAGTTGAATTTTGAGTAAACGATCTCGGATTCAAATTTTCATGGTTCCAATAGCTCTGTATGATGACTTTTGACATAGGAACATGTCCAGAAAATTATTTGGAAGTCCGTAGTGGAATTTGGCTTGAAATGGTAAAAATAGATTTTTTGGGAAGTATGACCGGGGAGTTGACTTTTTAATATCGGGGTCGGAATCCAGTTCTGAAAATTTGTATAGGTCTGTTATGTCATTTATGACTTGTGTGCAAAATTTGAGGTCAATCGGACGTGATTTGATAGGTTTCGGCATTAAATGTAGAAGGTGAAATTTCTTAGTTTCATTAAGCTTGAATTGGGGTATGATTCGTGGTTCTAGCATTGTTCGATGTAATTTGAAGTTTCGACTAAGTTCGTATGATATTTTAGGACTTGTTGGTATGATTTGACAGGTCCCGAGGGGCTTAGGTGTATTTTTGGATCATTGGTTGAAAGACTAGTATAGTTAAGAAATTTGGGAGTTTGACCATGGTCAATATCGGGTCAAGACGACCTCCTTTTAGTGTTTTGAGTGTGCAAGAAAGTCTGTAGCATGTTTTATGATTGAAATTTATATATGGTTTGTGTCCGGAAGGTTCCGGATGAGTTTCAGGGTGGTTTCAGATCATTTTGGAGAAGTTTGAGTTTGCTGGTTTCTGGTGAAACACTGTTCATTCGCAATTGCGAAAACACTTTTCATTCGCAATTGAGAACCATTTATGGAAATTGCGAAAACACTGTTCATGTGAGGTACTGTTCATTCGCAAATGTGAAGTTTTTGTCCGCAAATACGAATCTAGGCAGAAACTTAAAGATTGAAAATCTGTCATTTCTTCATTTTATATTGGGATTTTTGAAGCTCGGTTTTTGGGTGATTTTGAGGATTTCTTCACGATTTCGACTGGGTAAGTGTTCTATATCCTAAAGTGATTATATTTCATGAATCTATGATTATATTCATCATTTAATTCGGATTTAAATGGAAGAAATCAAGATTTATACAAAATCTTCCAAAAATAAAAATTTAAGATTTAGAGGTCGAGTTGTTATTGGAATTCAATAAAATTGGTATGGTTGAACTCGTATCGGAATGGGTGTTCGGATTTCATGAAAATTATTTCGGGTTCCGAGGGGCGGGCCCCGTGTTGACTTTTGTTGACTTTTTGGAATAAAGTTTTAAGTCCACGTATTATTATCCGGAATTGTTTCCGATGGATTTTAATGAAGTTATACAATTAATTTGGATAGATTTGAGCTGTCCGGAGGCCAATTCAAGCAAGAAGGCTATTTTGGAATATCGGCCTAACTTCAAAAAGGTAAGTGTCTTGCTTAACCTAGTGGGGGAATTACCCCTTAGGCATTGAGTCTTATGTTCCATTTGTGAATTGTGAAAAGCCATGTACGCGAAGTGACAAGTACGTACTCGGGCTTATACGTGCAAAATTCATTGAAATAAAGTCTTAGGCATTATTGCGTAGTAAATTGAGAAATTGTGGAAAATTATTAAATCATCTGTTTGCCATGCCTAAATCCTTATTGTTGAATTTGTTTTTATATGATAATTTGATGTGATTGTTACTTGAAATATTTATGAAATTTCGTGAGTATTGTTGGTTTAATATTTCTTGGAAATTAATTCCAATATGAATCTTCTTATGCAAATAATTAATTTAAGCGAGCTTAAGAATAAGTGTTAATATAATTATCTAAATTTGCATTAATGAAGGTTTTGCTTTATGCTGAGTAATTTCTATCTCAATTGATTGTTTTTGGGTGTTATATACATTGTGTGGAGCCTTGAGCTATTTGTTGTGAAATTAATTGATTTTGTTATATCTTTAAAATTTGGTTGTGGCCATTGGAAAAATTATGATATGAATTGATTTTACTATATTGTCGTGTTAATTTTCCGTGTAAATTGTTGTGTTGTGTGAGTTACTATTTTGGGGAGATAAGGGTGACATTTCACCGTTGATATTATGTGGGTATAAGGGTGGTATTTCACTGTTGTTGTGTTTGTTGGAATATTGTCTGGTTATAGGAGCGATAAAGGTGGCTATAGGAGCGATAAAGGTGGCAATAGGAGCGATAAGGGTGGCTATTGATATTGTCTGGGTAGAGCGATAAGGGTGGCTATAGGAGTGATAAGGGTGGCAATAAGAGCGATAAGGGTGGCTATTGTCAGGGATGATATGTGATGATGTGGGGTTGTGGTGTTGATAATTTTCATGTGATGTTGTGATTTTCTTGTGTTTATTTCTATACCTTGTGCAACTTGTCTTGTTGTTGGTAAATTGATAACAATCTGATTTATGTTGAAATTGAGAGCATGTGGCTATTGCCAGGTGGATTATAAAAAAATGAAATGTGGGCACGAGGTACCGTGAGTAAATAATGAGAATATTTGGCACGTGAATTATCCGTGCAGTTGTGATATGAAATGTGGGCACGAGGTACTGTGATGAAATGATAATGATAATTGGCACGTGAATTGTCCGTGCAGTTGTGATATGAAATGAGGGCACGAGGTGCCGGAAAAATATGATGATTTAATTATGGGCACGAGGTGCCGTGGAAATATAAAAATGGGTTGAGACCCGTGTTTACGAAAATTATGAAAATGGCCTGAGACCCGTATTTTTATGATTATGAAATGAGGTGTCACATGGTGACTTTTTAATTGAAAGAATTATATTCAAAATATTTATTTGGAAGGATTTTTACTTAGAAAGTATTATATGAAAGAATTTTATTTGAAAGATATTTATTTGAGGAAATTATATTTGAAAAGATTTATTGAAAGAATTATATTTGAAAAATAATTATTTGAGAAAATTATATTTGAAAGAGAGTTATCTGGAAGAATTATATGTGAAAGACATTTATTTGAATGACTTGATTTAATTGGGTGTACTTGTGTTTATTAATTGTTGAGTGATATTAATGGTATTCTTGTTGTCTGCTATGCATATCACTGGTTTTTCCATATTGTCCTATTATTATTTGTTTCATATTATTTTGTATATTATATTGCACGGGTTATTAGACTAGTGAGTGTCTTGACTGTACCTCGTCTCTACTCCATTGAGGTTAGTCTTGATACTTACTGGGTACCGATCGTGGCGTACTCATACTACACTTCTGCACATTTTTGTGCAGAGCTAGGTATTGAAGATATCGGACTTGAGCAGAGTTAAAGCGCAATCATAAGGATTCAATGTAGAGCTGCTTGGCCGTCGCAGTCCCTTGGAGTCTTTTTATTTTATTGTACTGTTAATTTGTAATCAAATAGTATTATATATTCGGTCCTCGTGATCATTCCATGTATTCAGTTAGAGTTCGTGACTCAATACTACCAGTCTTGGGAGGTTGTGTATTGTAATTATTTCTGCTGTTAGATTTTAATTTTAAAAAAAATGGCTTCAAAATATAAAAGAAATCAGCTTACCTAGTCTTAGAGACTAGGTGTCATCACGACGCCTGTGGTGTGATTTTGGGTCGTGACATGGGAGGTGATTTCTGTCAAGTACTACCAGTAGTTCCAAAGTCGACAAAAATAGAGACTCTAAAAGCTAGCTTGCCAAAGTTATACTTCTAGCCTCAAATGAAAAGGATTAAACTGACAAGAAATATAAAGTAGAACGAATCCAGTATTCAGTATCTTCTTGCTTCGTGTCGGAAACGAATAAGAGCATCTAATAAAAGATGATTTATTTTTTCCTGAACACTTGGTTATCAATCCCAATAGTAATAGTAATGCATTTAATAAGAGAAATATTTCTATCATTAGATTAAAACGCAATTTATGCAAATTGCATGATAGAATTAAAAAGATATCTTAGCTAACAAAAATGAATATATTGATCAACTAAATAAAAGGTTGATTGCAAAATTTTATAGTAAAAATAAAATATTTTTCAGTTTTTGACTCAGCAGAAAATGATACCAATGATTACTACCAAGAAGAATACTTAAATACTTTACTACCAAATGGCCTTCTATCATACATATTTGTTGTCAAGTTTATTATTTCTTACGTATGTTAGTGTCACCGTATAAATAATAGACTAAGTTAAAATTGATCTTCCATTGTATATAGGTTAATTTTGAAAAAAATATATATACGTCTCATGCTACTGAAAAACTTAGATACGCCGAATAGCTTATGTAATAGCACACAAATGGTATATAGAAGTTTTGACAATAACGTCATATATGCAAAAATTATGATACTGGTCAATGTGCTTCTAAGTATAATCTTATCCCTGAATTCAATTTTCGTCTTCCGAAACTAAGGTATATCCTTTTAAATTTGTGTGAAAATAATTTTTAGTATGTTTATGTTTTGCAGATATAACAAATAAAGTACAAGGACAAATATCCTAAATATTGGACTATATTTACCGAAATATATTTTCTTACACGAACAACTGCATGTTGCACTTTCAAGAGGGATATCAAGATCGACAACAAGAGTTTTGGTTAAGGCAGAGCAACCAAAGCATTAGGAGGAAACAAACACAAAAAAATATTGTCTACAAAGAAGTGTTCGTTAAGATACCATCACATTAAATACTTTTAAACCATAATACGTAATTATCTAACTAATATGACAAAATTGATCATTTGTGTAAGTTTTGATGTCCTTTTATTTAAAATTCATGTATTACGCTGATGTAATAATATTTTTCGACATTTAGATGATTGTTGTATATTATTCATAAAATTTCTCTCATTAATTAAATTTTAGTGTTCCTTCATATAAATAAATGTTTAAATCATTACGTGCCATTATTAACGTACGTTCATAGATACTAGTATATATATATATTGTGTATAACATGTGAAGTATATACATTTTTAACTCCAGTTTTCTATGTACACTTTAACTTTTATACAATCATGGAGTAAAAACATGTACACGATCAAATCACTTTTTCACTTTAATCAGAGGCGTATGCACATGGGAGGGGTGGGTTTACTTGAACCCATTCTCCTCTTCCTAGATCATGTATAATATCAGTAAAATTCAACTCAAATACTTAAATTAACATGGGTGAATCCAAGCTTAAGTGAGCAATTTAGTACACTGATAAGGAAGTGCATCTTCTTGATCTTTTAAATCATATTTCTATTAATAAATAGGGCTAAATCCCCATGCCCTTGCCTCTTTTTCTAATTAAACATACTTCTTTTGTTTTTTCCCCTTTTTAGTGGTTTCACGTTTTCTTTTTCTTTTTTTCCTTTTCTTTCTTTAGTCTTAGTTTTAACTTATAAATCAAAAATACATCTCTTAGCCACCTTCTCAAAAACTCGGGTTTTTGGTGCTCATGATAGCTTTCATACTCTTGAAATCCTGAATACGTCTCTGATATCAATCTTATATAACTTTTGGTGTAACAAGTATGGAATAGTAACATACAAAGTATGATAAGTAATTTATTACAATCGATAATTACAGTAATATTGTAACAATTTTTACACTGAATCTGCTCTTATGATGACAGAGGGTGATAGGAGATACTCTTAATTTACTGATTTAGATCGAGCTGTAGTTAATGTTAGAAGAAAGTTTGTCTGTTCTCGTAAGTTTGAATTTGGGGATGGGGATGGGTGAGACGATGGAATCATAATTAAGGCTGAGAAAGAGGGAGGGACAAATGGTAGTGGAAATGGCCCCAGATAAAAGGACATTTCTAATGAAAGGAAAATGAAGAAAGGAAAAGAAAAAACGAAGTAAAAATATCTTTGAAACAAACATAAAAATATTTGGGCCTTGTGACCCAATCACTAGACTTGTCATTTTATACACGGACTAAATTATCCAGATATTATAATCGTGTATTTATATTTCCGGTATAAATTTATATCACAAGAGAGATGAGATAAAATAATTTCATATTTGGTGGGATAATGTGGGATATGATGGATATCCCGAATTAAGTTTAGAATTAAATTTATACCTTGTTTGATTGGCGGTATAATAAATTTATCCCAGAATAAATTTATATCTCCAACCAAACTAGATATAAATTTTATCCTATGAATTAAGAAGATTTAACCCAAATAGCACTACAGGCTGGAGGTATTCTTGAGGGGGGTTTTAATTTTGGAAAATACCAGCCTAAAAGAAAACCCAGTAAGAAGCGTAATGCGCTCCCTATCATTTGGGATTATCAAGAGTTACCCAGTTCAGCGCCTGTTGTGCTTCGTTGAACAGGTATGACGAGTCTCGGGCTCGAGTTAGACCCACCTACCCCCGAGGACGGAATTTTCCTCGGTACCTCTAAGTCACCTAACCTGGTGACGTCCTCCATGGTGGTGGAATCCTTGCCATCAAAAAAGTAGCGGAGGGGATCGTCTACTCCGTGGGCCCCCTCGTTGGGTCAGTCATTTCACATTTTGGGCCTCGTTGTACATCGACTCGGTAAACTAGGGTGACTCAGTGATGTCTATCACACCAAGTTCCTCCTTCGGGGCACTGGCCGCATCCCGGGAAGCCTCAACCCCGGGCTCCTCATCGACCTCCCTGACTTGAGGCAGATCGGCCTCACGGGTCTCTGTTTCGATGGCCCCCTACTCTTCAAGGGGTGACGGCTAACGGGCCACAAAAACAATAGGCTCTTCCTCCTCGGGCTCGTCCCTAAGCCGATAGAGCAAGTCCGAAGTTGGAACTCGGGAGCTGGTGTTTTCCTTTCTCTTGCGCACGAGCCTTCTCCTTTTTTTCTTTTTCTCCGAGCTCGAGGAACTAGGAGCCCTTCTCCTCCTCCTCTCTCCGGCTTGCCCCGGAGTAGGAGACTCAACAGGCAAGTCCTCATCCCCAACCAAAGGCCTAAGCTCGACATTCTTTGGCAAACATGCAAAGGAAAATAAAGGATATAAGGAAGCGATGTTAGAAGAAAAAGTTCACTACGACTTGTTCGGGAAAAGAACCATACCATGGGAACGGCCTTTTGAAAGTTTGCGCCATGAACGCTCAGAGTAGGCATCTGTGACACAATGCCCTCGACCTACTCCTTGAGTCAAGGGATAGGATTCCGAACACGAGCAAGGGCTACAACATAACAAACACAAATAAGAAAAGGGAAGATAAGTCATAAAATCGACACTTAAAGGGAAACTTACGTGATGCGTTCCACCTTTCGGGGAACGGCCTCCACTCGGCATGTACCAAGTTGACGTTCCTCATTCGAAAAAAATGTCCTTGCCAACCCTGATTACGGTCCTCGTCGGTGCTCGAGAACGGTTTGTTGGCCCGACATACTAGCTTTATCAGCCCCCCACCCAGAGGGTTTGGGAACTGTATAAGCGGAATAGATGATCGATGGTGAACGAGCACTTATAAGTCGGAATTTTGACTTCTTATTAACGCCTTTTAGCTTTTGTTTTAGCCTAAAAGTATTGAATTGTGTTCCTGAAACTAATGAAATTGTGCAAAATTACAGGAATGCGAGAAGTTGGGCTTCCGAGATAAAATTCAACTCAAAGAGGAACAGTCCAAGCACAAGGCAACAAAGGGCACAGAAGAACACAATGTGCGGTCCGCAGAAGGAACTCTGTGGCCGTAGAAGAAATTGCGAACCACAGAATTCCACCGGCGACCACAAACAAAGAAGGAAAACTCAGCAGAAATTTGTGCAAATTACGGACCACATATGAATTGTGCGGCCGCAAAAGATGGGCTAAGGCTCAAGAGAAGAGAGATACCAAGTCCAAAGCTTCAGTGACTTGCGGACCGCACAAGATTTGTGCGGCTACAATCCTACTATTGCGTACCGTAGAAGAGTGACTTGCGGCTGCAGTTCTAAATCTGCGGATCGCAAAAATATTGCCTCACAGCCGCAGTTCTGAATTGTGCGGCCGCAAAATCCCAGCTCCGACCGGATGAAGAAGTCTGCGGACCACACATGGAATTGTGCGGCCGCAGAATCTCCCGAGGGGCATTTTTGTCCGAGATTTTTAGACTTGTATAAATAGAAGAGTTTCACGAAATTAGGTTAAGTTTGAACCTCTGTAAACACTGTACTCGTTTTTCTTTGCCTTTTGTGGAAGTTTACTTTGATTTGGTGTATTTTATAATAGATTTTATCATTTTAAGCTTTAATTATGAGTTTAATTAGTCTCTCTTCTTTATTTTCTTCAAACCCAAGTATGAGTAGCTAGATTTTCACTAGGGTTGTGACCCAACCCTAGTGTGTGAACCTTATGGGTATTTAAATTAGTGCTTGTTTATGATTGGGTATTTATTATTTAGCTTAGTTCATGCTTTAATTTGAGAAATTAATGGTTGCAAACATTAGTTCATGCCTATTTGACTTAGTCTCTTCTTGAGAAAGAGAGACCTAGTATAGGATAACTTGGCTAACAAGAAATTGAGTCAATTAAGAGATTGATTTACCCAATTAAAGGGTTCAACCAAGAGATAGTAATTATCTGACTTGAGCTTTTATCAACTGTTTTATGTGATACCCATTTGAGCTTGAGAAAGTTAAATTTAGCAAAACCACTCTCTGACCGAGAGGTATTGAGTTGGTAATTTAGAGTTGATAGCTATAGTATACCCCAGTCAACAGAACAAGCATTAAAGTATTTATCTCATTAGGAAAACAACTAGGTAATGGTCACAGCCCTAGGCTTTTTATCAATTTGGAAAAACCCCAAAAACAGTTATCTCTTGTCTTCTTTCTTTAATTTGCAATCAATAGAGTAAAATTAGAAATAGAAAACCAATCTTTTTTGTGGAAGTGCAATCTCGATAATTCAATCACGCACATTAAAATATATACCCCTAACTCTCATCTTAGCTCCTTGTAGATTTGACCCCGACTCTTAGTTGGGTTTGTATAATTGCAAACAATTGTCATACCACTTTTGAGGTATGCATTTGGATGCGTTCAAGCACCAATCGATTTTGTTCACAAAAAATTGGAGGAGGATCACGATCCTCCACGATGATGGATGAATCTAGCCTAGGCACACGTTGTACCTCTTGCAGAAGTTTAAAATGACCGAGTCTACCGGGCCCAGTATAAGGGGATAAGTGTAAACACTTAGATATCCCTAGACATGGGTGGTAATGGCTTCTTCGGGGTCATGGACCACTGTGTCTTTGTCGGCCAGTTGCATTCTTTTCGGACCGTGGGGAGGACCTCTTCGGTAATTGAGCAGATGTATCTCGAGGCCTCCTCACACTGACCCTGTATAGAAGAAGGCTTCTCAACCTTAAAGTCGTAGGTGACCGGACAGCCACCGGGAATGAACATCTTCAAGGGGGGATCTTCTGCCGGTTCATCAACAATCATACTGGGGATGGTCTCCTCAATCTCAGTGGTCGGTCGCGAGGAAGAAGGAGCATCCTTCTGAGGAACAGATTTCTAGGTTTTTGCCATTGTTATGAAAGAAAAAGCTTGGAAAAGATGGAGAGAGTGAAAGTTGAAAGATCAGACTTGTTGGCTTGAGTAGGAGATGAGTAAACGTTTTCGCATAGTACTAAAGAACCTTGGGTAACGGGGGTAAAAATGCTAGAGAATGTTGAAGTCCTAAAGGAACGAATGTAGAAGATTTGGTGTAAAGTGAAAAATGGATAAGAGAGGGGGTATTTATAGGAGTTCAGCGACGTTTCACGTCCAGGGACGGCCGACCGGCGGATGACATGCATTTAATGATATTATGACATGACTGACGAGACGTTACAGATGTTTTATCATTTCTATCGTGATGTGTCGAAGTAAGAATCGGGAGTTCATGTCATTTCTCGTCATTTACCCTCCGAGAAATGAGGGGACAATCTGTATACAGTTAAAATCGGGCTCATGGCACACCCCGGTCTCCGACAAAATAAGCTAAGCTCAAGACATGATGACAGCGGACCAAAATCGGGGCAAGAGTCTCATCGAGTCATGGTTCATAATTGGTCCTATCCTTGAACGACTTCGAAGAACATTTTCGGAAAATCAAGCAAGACCAACAGAGGGTTGTTATGTCTTGGACCAGCCGGATATACCTCTCGTGCTAAGGCCCGAATAGATCGCTTACCACTGGAGCCATCGAGACCACCCCCCCCCCGAATTCGGTTCGAGCTCCAAGACCTCGGAAAAGCCTTACCAAACGGTTGCACACGACTAACGAAGGTCCGTGATATCCGCTCCTGACCGGATATCACGGCGTGAATCTCGGCCCGTATCGGCAGTAGATCAGTGATTAAGAAAAAAAAGATTTTTACCTTTTTTAGAATTGTACTACGGATGAAACTCTCCTGCTATATAAAACAGATAATTTTTATTCAAAGGGTACACTGTAACATGCATTCCAAAGCAACATATTTTTTTCTCTATTATTAGCTCTTTCTCTCTCTTGTTCATCAATGCTGGCCATAGCGAGCTCGGATCGAGGGTGAATATTTCACTAAGGCTGGAACTATCTTCCTCGTGTGGTTTGAATCTATTTTATTCTTGTTTGTTCAATTTGACTTAATTTATCGCATTTTATCAAATTAACCTGCGTATCCTTTAAACCACTTACAAATTCAATTGTTATCTGATTTTGAGGGTAAACATATATATTAAGACTTGAAGAGGTAAACTTGGAATCTTTTTATTCAGAAAGGAAGAGAAGAGGCAAAGACTTACTGATATTGGAGGCAAATTTTTGTGTGTTGCTTTACTTCTGCTCCAGACTCCAGTCACCACCAATGGATTCATTTTTCTCTACCTGTTTCTGCTTGGATTTAACCTAAATTCCAAAAATACTTGGAAATTACGGACCTTTCAAACGTCACTTCTCTCTTCTTCTTTTCCATGGTTAATTTCCCTTTTTCTTGATCACTGTCATTTGCAATCACCTATCAGATACACCACAAATACGAAGTTTACATAAATATACATATCACAGCAACACATTGTTGCCTTGTCACAAAGGTTACAGTATCAGTCTCAGATTGAAGAGGTTGCAGGGCATTTTATTTTCTGAAACTGAATATAAATATATACATATCTATTCTTTCAGCGTGGCTGTCCCTTTATTATTCTTGACTTACAATAGGACTAAGGCTCTTCCGTACTGATTATTTTGCACCACTCGGACTCTCAGAGATCTGAAAGAAGTCATTATACGGTAGATGCAGTTAAGGGCTCTGAGACATCATCTTTGTCACGGCCCAAACTGGAGGGCCATACTGTAACTCGGTCCATACCTGCCGAGCACCAACGTACATTTTATCTAACCTTTCTTATTATCTATAAGGGCCGATGAGATCAACATAAATGGTAGACATGAATCATGAACAACCAACAATGACAGATAATGGTATAACATACATAACATGGGCCGACAAGGCTGTCATGAAGTTATATATAAGGTACGAGCTGACAAGCTACCATGAGAGACTATACAACAAAAAATTAGCCGACAAGGCAATCCAAACTATACATGAGTCGACACCTGTCTATGAGCCTCTAAAGGAATATAAGTGTTGCAACATTGTCGTAACAGGACCCCGACATACCCATAATGTCTATAACAAAAGTGCATACTAAGACCACGGCAAGTCTGAAGAAGGGATCTCGCCAATAACCGCTGAACTGGGCAACCTACTGTGGTGGGGGGGGCTGCGTCTACCTGTCTATCAGAACCTACATGCTGTATATTCTCTAAGCAGGGATAGAGAATATACAACCTATAACATCTGAGTGCCTTTGAGGGCGACTAACATGAAATGCATGATACATACATACATACATATATACTTTTAAAAATATACGTCATTATGGGCATCATCATCATCATATTGTACCCGGCCGTAATAGGCTCGGTAAAAAGGTACCTGACCATCATAAGGCTCGATAGAATCGTACCCGACCATGTGGAGCTCGGTAACACCCAACTGATTAGTGGTTGCACAATAAGTGTTGCACCCGACCGACTATAGGGCGGCTCGGTAGAGTAAAATAGGTATATATATAATTTAAAAAGCATACGTTACTATGGGAATCACTATCATCATATCGTACCCGGCTGTCATAGGCTCGGTAAAAAGGTACCCCTCCATCATAAGGCTCGGTAGAATCGTTCCCGGCCACGTGAAGCTCGGTAAAACCCAACTGATCAGTGGTTGCACAAAAGGTGGCGTACCCGACCGACTATAGTACGGCTCGGTACAGTAAAATAGGTACCTATATATAAGGCATGATGGACTCATTGGAATCACATTCTGAACCTTTTGGAGTGACTTAAGGTCGGTAACCTCTGTACACATTTTTTTTTTGTAATAACTATGAAATTACCATTAGCAACCAACTTTCCAATACACCTAGAGAGCACTTAGGAATATAACCACGTTGTAGGAAGGGTGCTATATCTCGCTAAGCCTCGGACAATCAAATACTAATTACAAATTCTTATAATCAATCTCTGGCAACTATTAGCTCTTATCCTATGTTGTATATCTTCTACTTTAATTCTTGTTTCCTTTTGTATCTGTGCTATTACATGATTTGTATGTACATCAGTGTTCCTAAAGAGGTTCCAATTTCGCGTTTGTCAGATCTGATAAATCATGGCTCCCCATACTGCAGCAACTATCTATTTCTTCTTCTGCTTCCAATGCCTGCTTTTAATCCACTGGATACTTTGTTGAATATTCATCTTAGGCAACTTGATCCCTATCCAATTGGACAGTCCTTCTCTTACTGCTCTAGCCCATGTACACTCTACAAATAGGTGCTTTTGAGTCTCCAATCTCCCTTGATCACATAGTTTACATGTTTGATCCTCTACTAGGATATGCAATCGAGTCATTCTTTCTTTGGTTAGTAACATGTATTGGTTAGCTAACCAAACACAAAATCTGTGCTTAGGTTGCTTCACTCTGTTCCACACCAAATTTGCCTCATGCAATCATACCTGTGGTCCTAGTAGTGCATTGTAGCTCCTTGTTAATGAGTATTCTCCATTCTCTGTTAGCACATAGTTCCCATTATTGTACTATTGTGTCATCACCACTTTTAATAAATTTAATTTCCTCCAGTACCAGCTACTATCAGTAAGAGGGTTGTGATTCCAAATGTCTCTCTCCTGCTTTATGTATATCACGTGCACCCACTTTACCCACAATATATATTTCTTTCTTGCCAATTGCCAGAGTAGTTTGCCTACATCGGCTATATTCCAGTTCCTGCACCCTTTTATGTTCAACCCACCATACTTCTTAGGTGTACACACTCTATCCTAAGCTACTAGTGTAAGTTTCCTGTGATCTTCAGTACTACTCCAAAGATAATCCCTACATATTTTGTCCACCACTTTCAGAACACTATGTGGTAGGATGAACATAGCTCCCCAAAAGTTATATATTGAGAACAATACATCAATTATAATTTGTAACCTCCCTGCATATGATAGGCATCTTGAGTAGGAATTCCTAACCCTATTAGTTATCTTCCCAACTAGTTCATGACATTCCATTTTACTCCACTTTTTAGAAGGGAGGGGAAGTCTAAGGTACTTGATAGGAATGGTCCCTGTAGCAAATCCTGTTCTAGCTAGTATTTGTTCTTGTGTAGCAGCATCAATTCCTGCCATATAGATATTAGTCTTCTCAACATTTGCAACTAAACCTTTGGTGCTGCTAAAATGGCTTATGGCCTCCATCACTCTAGCGATGGACTTTAGATCACTGTTACAGAAAATTATCAAATCATCTGCAAAGATATGATGAGTTAACTTGAGAGCCTTACACCTTGGGTGGTATGTGAAATCTGAAAGCTCACTCATTTTCTTAAGTGTTTTGGATAAGTACTCCATGACTAAGACAAATAGTAGTGGGGATATTGGATCCCCTTGTCTCAGTCCTCTTAATGTAAATTTAGTGGTGGTAATATATGACATGACTAGCTGTATGAAAGTCTCTGGGAAGCCATATCCAATCACTGCTTCAGCTATGAACTCCCAACTCACCATGTTGTATGCCTTTCTTAAATCTATTTTATTAAGCATCTTGGTGATGTTTTTCTGTTATTAGGACTAACTCTTCGTCATGGATCTTATAAGAATCAGGAAATACCAACAATATTGATAACATAAGAATAAGAGAAGTAACATCAACATCAATCATTCCATAAGAAGGGAAACAATGTAAGTACTGCTAGCTTCTAAGAGTGGAGTATTTTTGGAAGCTCGTTCATTATATTATGTACAATCGGAGTCGTGCAAAATAAGGAAAGGGATAGCCTCACATACCTTGTATATACTGCCCAACCTCAAGCTATGCAAATGTCACGACTCCTTAGTCTACAATAGGAGAAATGATATTATCGTTATAGTTTAAGCATCATAACTATCATATATCGACCGCAACCTATTTTACGATGAAATGAACAGCACATCCCCTATTTATATGACTTCCCACAAGTTATAATAATCACCAAACAGACCAAACAATATCAATAATAATCATATTAAGCCTCCCATAACAATCCACCAACCAACAACATTACTAACAAGCCTTTCGATAGATATCTCACAAGTTCTAGCTTCAACGACTTAGCCGTAACTTGGATAATCTTAAATACATGTAGAGTAAGAGGTTACTTACCTTTAAACAGATAGAATGACTCCAATTTGACCTTACTTCACCACGAAATATCCTTCCAATGCTGCCACAAGAATAAGGAAGCGAAACTAGCAATCAATTCGGGTTTTTCGGCACTAGAATCACTTTGGAAGACTTGAAATCACCTAAGATTGATATTAAAAACTTGAAAGATTATTTTACAGAACTTAAACCGCTTACAACAACCTCCCACACGAGCTTGAACCACACAAAAATCAGCAAGAACAAGAAGAACAAGAAACTTACTAGCGCCACGGGATTCCCGACACTTGATTTGTAGTGTTTGCCCTATGTTTGGGTCTTGGATCATGAGAGAACCTTGAGATAGAGTTTTTAGGTGTTTGGGGGTCTGAAGAGAGTAAAATTGAATGAATTATAACGGGCTTTAGGCGTCTCATATATATCAATATATATCAACCGCCTATGTGGGTCCCATAGAGAGCTGCTTCCGCAGTCTCGCAAAAATGCGAATATCTCTCTACTCCGACGTCGTATCGACAAACGGTTTAATGCGTTGGAAACTAGAATCATAGATATTCTACTTAGTGGGTATATCACCCTGTAATTCCAAGTAAATTGGGAGAAAAGCTTAATAACATTTGACCTAAAGTTTAAGTAAAATTATGAATGTAAGTTGCGACAACGTTTATCGACTTTTGTTTCATAACTTGTTTGACCTCAAGACTTATGATACGGATATTATATGATTCAAATACCTTAAAACATTACCTCTTGAGAATATTAAGCACCTCTAGCTTCACCCAAAAATACGGGTTACAATATCCTTGATTCGTTTAACTTCTAATACTTGTTAACCACTCTTATACACCCTTGTATCATTTAAGACCACTAGGATTAACTTCTTATCATCTCAAAGATAATATCTTGTCGGATTTACGTCGACTAACGTACGGCATGATCTAACGTACGCGAATATGGGTTGTAACACCCTCTCCCCCTTAGGAACATTCGTCCTCGAATGTAAGGGTTTATGGGGAGTCTAACTCATCGTGGATTCCAACAAAAATTTCTGGTCGAGTTTCCCCTATAAAATGGATAGTAGCCACACTTACAAGTAGTTAAACCCAATCTATGGTCTCACAAGGCTATACAAAGCATTATGGATATGTACATTATTTGCATATCACCATTTTGTATTAAGAAAAAGTATTCTCAAGATATTGCTTACCTTATATAGTTGTTTCAGCTTCCATTGCGTCCTGCGTTCCCCTGGCATCCTCATTATCGTCAATCTAGAATAGGTAGGGATATTTAGACTTCATCTCCTCTTCTGTTTCCCATGTCATTTCTTCCGCATTCTTGTTCCTCTACAATACTTTGACGGAAGCTACATCCTTTATTCTCAGCTTACGGACTTGTCGATATAATATAGCCACTGGCACTTCTTCATATGATAGATCCTCCATAACTTGTACATCTTTGATAGGGACGAACCGAGAAGGGTCTCCAATACATTTCCTCAACATAGATAGAGGGAATACCGGGAGGACAAATTCCAATTCGGATGGCAATTCTAACTCATAAGAAACCTGTCCAATTCGTCGAAGAATCTTGTACAGCCCAATATACCGCGGACTCAGCTTACCCTTCTTCCTAAAACGCATAACACCATTCATCGGTGAGATCCTCAGGAAAACCCAATCACCAACCTCAAACTCCAGATCACGACGTCGGATATCGGAATAAGACTTTTGCCTACTTTGCACCATCCTCTGTCGTTCTTTTTTCACTTTCACCTTCTCAATGGCTTAGTGAATCAAATATGGCCCATATAATTCTGTTTCACCGACTTCGAACCATCCAACTGGTGATCTACATCTCCTCCCGTACAACACCTCGTACGAGGCCATTTTAATATTGGAATGGTAGCTATTATTGTAGGCAAATTCTATGAGTGGCAGATGGTCATCCCAATTCCCCATGAAATTCAAAACACATGCTCGTAGCATATCTTTGAGTGTCTGAATGATACGTTCAGCCTGTCCGTCAGTCTGCGGATGGAATGCAGTGCTGAGATTCACTTGTGTGCCCAAACCTTTCTGAAAAGACCTCTAAAAGTTAGCCGTATATTGAGATCATCGGTCTGATATAATAGATATCGGCACACTAGAAGCCTAACAATCTCCTTGATATACAACCTCGCATAATCTTCAGCCATGTAAGTTGTCTTAACAGACAGGAAATAGGCAGATTTTGTAAGTCGATCAACTATCACCCAGATGGAGTCAAACTTATGATAAGAGCGAGGTAATCCAATAATGAAGTCCATATTGATCACCTCCCATTTCAAGGTTGGAATCTCTATATTCTGAATCAATCCACCGAGTTTCTGATGCTCGATCTTTACTTGTTGACAATTAGGACACTAGACTACAAATTCTGCAATAGACTTCTTCATATTATCCCGCCAATACAGCTCCTTAACGTCATGATACATCTTTGTCAAGATGGGATGGATAGAATATCAGGACTGATGAATCTCAATCATAATCTTCTCTCGCAACCCTACCAAATTAGGCACACATAATCAGCCCTGGTATCTCAGTGCCCCACCTCCTCCGATCTCGGAAGTTGTAATCTTACGCTACCGAATGCCCTCCCTCAATACTAAGGTAGGATCTTCATATTGCCATGCTTTTACCTGGCTACCAAAGATGATTCTGTTATATTTTGTATAGCAACACCTCCGTCATCAGAGTCTAACAATCTGATTCTCATATTGGCCAGTTGATGAAGCTCTTTAGCCAACCCTTGTCTACCTGCCTCAATGTGTACTAAGCTTCCATTGACTTACGACTGAGAGCGTCTGCCACAACATTGGATTTACCGGGATGGTACAATATCTCGACATCGTAGTCTTTCAGTAATTCAAGCCACCTACGCTGCCTCAAATTCCAATCGTTCTACTTGAAGATGTATTGTAAACTCTTGTGATCTGTGTAGATGTCAACATGGATGCCATATAAGTTGTGTTGTCATACCTTCAAAACATATATTATTGCATCCAATTCAAAATCATGAGTCGGGTAATTCTTTTCATGTTTCTTCGATTATCTCAATGCATAAGTAATTGCCTTCCCACGTTGCATCAATACGCACCCAAACTTATACCTGAGGCATTACAATATACTACATAATCTTATGTTCCTTCTAGGAGAGTGAGAATCGATTCTTTAGCTCCAGAAAACTACGTTCACAAGCGTCAGACCACTGGAACTTAGTAGCTTTCTGTGTTAACTTAGTCAATGGTGTTGATATAGAGGAAAACCCTTCTACAAACCGCCTATAATATCATGCTAGCCCTAGGAAGTTGCGGACTTCTGACGGTCTTATAGGTCTCGGCCAATTCTTCACTGCATCGATCTTCTGAGTGTCGACACAAATATCATTGTCAGATACCACATAGCCAAGGAATGCTACTGAGTTTAGCCAGAATTCACATTTGGAGAGCTTATCATATAACTTACGATCCTAAAGGGTCTGTAATACTATCCGCAAGTGGACCGCATGTTTCGCCTCCGAACGAGAATACACCAGAATGTCATCAATGAATACGATCACGAACACGTCAAGATAGGGTCTGAATACGCTGTTCATGAGATCCATAAAATATGTTGGGGCATTTGTTAACCCGAACGACATCACCAAGAACTCAAAGTGCACATATCTTGTTTGGGAGGTCATCTTCAGAATATCCTTCTCCTTAACCCTCACCTGATGATACCCTGAACATAAGTCAATCTTAGAGAAATACTTGGCACCCTGGAGTTGGTCAAACAGGTCGTCAATCCTTGGAAGTGGATACTTGTTCTTTATAGTAACCTTATTCAACTGTCGATAATCGATATGCATCCTTAACGGCCCGTCTTTCTTCCGCACAAACAAGATTGGTGCACCCCAAGGTGAAGTGCTAGGCCCAATGAAGCCCTTATCCAGCAAGTCCTTCAACTGCGCCTTTAACTCTCGCAACTTTGTCGGGGCCATCCTGTATGGAGGGATAGAAATTGGTTGAGCGTCAGGCGACACATCAATGCTAAACTCAATCTCCCTTGGAGGAAGGCCTGGGAGTTCATCTGGGAAAACGTCTGGAAATTCATTGACCACTAGGATTGATTGTAGAGTATGCGGCTTCACCTACGCATCCCAAACACGAACGAGATGATAAATGTAACCTTTTGAGATCATCTTCCTTGCCTTAAGATAGGAAATAAACCTACCTTTCTGCGTAGCAATGTTCCCCTTTCATTCAATGACTGGTTCACCAGGAAACTGAAACCTAACTATCTTCGTACGATAATCAACATTTTCATAGCAAGAGGCCAACCAGTTCATTCCCATTATCACATCGAAATCAACCATTTCTAACTCAAATAGATTCGTCGAGGTTTGACGACTACAAATCATCACTGTGCAACCTCTATATACCCTTCTAGCAATCACAGAATCTCCTATCGAAGTGGATACCGCAAGTGGTTTACTTATCAATTTAGGTTCAACGCCAAACGTATTAGCCGCAAAGGGTGAAACATAAGATAATGTAGATCCCGGATCAATCAGTGCATATACATCATAAGAAAACACAGACAATATACCTGTAACAACATCCGGAGATGACTCGAGATCCTATTGACCTATTAGACCATAGGTTCGATTTTAAGTACCGCTCGAACTCGGCACTGCACCTCTACCTCTACCATGACCTGTCGACCGCTGAAAACCCCGTACTGGAGGTCGAACTGATGAGGAAGAACCAGACATAGATCCAGTCGACTGAGCCATACCACCACCTCCTATGTTAGAACAATCCCGCATCATATGGTCAGGTTATCCGCAAGAATAGCACGCATCGGAACCTCGACGTCACAATCCAAAATGGGCCTTGCCGCACTGATCACAATAGGGTGTTGGGGGTCTCGTCTAACTAGTATCCCTATGATATTGCAAGCCTGATGCCCGCAAACTCTGACCTAGACCAGAATAGATAGATCGATCATACTGAGGCCTCTGAAACTGTGGAGGAGCACTAGCTACAGGTGGCGTCGAACTCCTCGAAGACTGGGACTGATACTACCTCTGAAGTCACCAGAATACCCTGCGAATCTCGCCCTCTAATGCTGGCCCCTATCATGCTCCCTATCTGCCCTTTGCTGGCGCTTACAATCCTTTAGTGTCTAGGAATAAGCCTGAATACGGTAAATATCCATGCCCTCCACCAAGGAAGTTGTCGTGCACTCATTTATCAAATGTAGTCCCAACCCGTTCATTAATAGGTGCACCCTATCGCTCATCTCGGCCACCATATGGGGAGCATACCTAGCTAAAGAATCAAACTGCATACTATACTCTCGCACACTCATATTACCTTGTCGAAGGTTCAAAACCTTATTAGCTCTAGCTAGTCGTATCTCAACTGGCAAGTATTGACAAAGAAAGGCCTCAAAAAATTCCTTCCACACAACTGGAGGAGCGTTCGGACCCCTGGATTTATCCCAACTATCATACAAGAAAACCGCTAAATCTCGTAACCGATAAGAAGCCAACTCTACTGCCTCAGTATCACTAGCGTGCATAACCCGCAGTGTACGAAGAACTTGATCAATAAAAGTCCGTGGGTCCTCCTTGGGGTCTGATTCGGTAAACACTGGAGGGTCTAGATTAATAAAATCACAAACTCCCGCACTAACTGGTTTATTAGCATCACCGGTATTCTGCCTCTGAGCCTGAGCAACTACCAATCTAGTCAAAAACTGCACCGCACTGCGCATAACGTGGTTTGTAGTGCCAGGTGGACGAACTGGAGGTGCTGGGTCCCTCTTAATATCCTATGGAGGAGACGGAGTAGATGAGGTATGAGACGACATCTCGCTCTAAGCCTTTTTGGCCTACTTTGGCTGGAGGCACCTGACTGGTACCCTCTTCCGCAGCTGTATCAAGTCGTCTACTAATTGCTTGCTTCCTAGTCGAAGGCATCGCTGGATAAAAACAAGGTGAATATTAGAGACGAACACTTACGACTCAACTCTACGCATGATCTAGATTCAGAAAGAAAGTAACAACCCTAGATGTCATGTAGCCTCCTGATTATAAAGGTGGTGCGCTACACATCCATAATCAAGACTCTATTAGACACTGCTCATAGAAAATCCCTAGGACAGACTTGCTCTGATACCAAGTTTGTCACGACCCAAACTGGAGGGCCATGACTGACACCCGGGCCATACCTGCCTAGCACCACCATACATTTTATCTAACCTTTCTTATTATCTATAAGGGCGGACGAGATCAACATAAATGGTAGACATGAATCATAAATAACCAACAATGACAGATAATGGCATGAACATACATAACATGGGCCGACAAGGCTGTCATGAAGCTATATAAGGTACGAGCTGACAAGCTGCCATGAGAGACTATACAACAAAAACAATAGCTGACAAGGCAATCCAAACTATACATGAATCGATACCTCTATATGAATCTCTAAAGGAACATAAGTGCTGCAACATTGCCGGAACAGGGCCCAGACATACCCATAATGTCTATAACAAAAGTGCATACCAAGACCACAGCAAGTCTGTAGAAGGGATCTCGCCAATAACCACTGAACTGGGCAGCCTACTGTGGTGGGGGAGCTACGTCTACCTGTCTATTAGGACCTACAGCACGACATGCAGCGTCCAATAATAAAAGGGACGTCAGTACGAATAAAGTACCGAGTATGTAAGGCAGGAAAGCATAAATAAGAACAGTAATATAAGCAGGGATAGAGAATATACAACTTGTAACATCTGAGTGCCTCTGAGGGTGACTGACATGAAATGCATGATATATATATATATATATATATATATATATATATATATATATATATATATATATCTTTTAAAACCATACGCCTTTGTGAGCATAATCATCATCATCATCATATCGTACCCGACCGTAATAGGATCGATAAAACATACCCGGCCATCATAAGGCTTGTTAGAATCGTACCCTGCCACGTGAAGCTCGAAAAAACCAACTGATCAGTGGTTGCACAATAGGTGTCGTACCCGGCCGACTATAACGCGGCTCGGTAGAGTAAAATAGATACATATATATGATGCATATATATATATATATATATATAATGCATGTTAGACTCATTGGAATCACATTCTGAACCTTTTGGAGTGACATAAGGTCGGTAACCTTTGTACACGTTATTAGGACTAACTCTTCGTGGATCTTATAAGAATCATGAAGTACCAACAAAATTGATAACATAAGAATAAGAGAAGTAACATCAACATCAATCGTTCCATGAGAAGGGAAACAATGTAAGTACCGCTAGCTTCTAAGAGTGGAGTATCTTTGGAAGCTCGTTCATTACATTATGTACAATCGGAGTCGTGCAAAAGAAGGAAAAAGATAGCCTCACATACCTTGTATATACTGCCCAACCTCAAGCGATACAAATGTCACGTCTCCTTATTCTACAATAAGAGAAATGATACTATCGTTATCGTTTAAGCGTTGTAACTATTATATATCGACCGCAACCTATTTTACGATGAAACGGACATCACCTCCCCTATTTATATGACTTCCCAAAAGTTAAAACAATCACCAAACAGCCCAAACAACATCAATAATAATCATATTAAGCCTCCCAAAACAGTCCAATAACCAACAACATTACTAACAAGCCTTTCGATAGATATCTCATAAGTTTTAGCTTCAACGACTTAGCCGCAACTTGGATAATCTTAAATACATGTAAGGTAATAGGTTCCTTACCTTTAAACAGATAGAACAACTCCAATTTGACCTTACTTCGCCACGAAATATCCTTTCAATGCTGCCACAAGAACAAGGAAGCGAAACGAGCAATCAATTCGGGTTTTTCGGCACTAGAATCACTTTGGAAGACTTGAAATCACCTAGGATTGATATTAAAAATTTGAGAGAGTATTTTATAGAACTTAAACCACTTATAACAACCTCCCACACGAGCTGGAACCACACAAAAATCAACAACAACAACAAGAAACTTACTAGCGTCACAGGATTCCCGACACTTGATTTGTGTTGTTTGCCCTTCGTTTGGGTCTTGGATCATGAGAGGACCTTGAGAGAGAGTTTTTAGGTGTCAAGGGTCTGAAGAGAGTGAAAAAGAATGAGTTAAAACGGGCTTAAGATGTCTCATATATATCAATATATCTCAGCCATCTATATGGGTCCCATAGAGAGCTGCTTGCGAAGTCTCGCAAAAATGCGAATATCTCTCTACTCTGACGTCGTATCGACGAACGGCTTAATGCGTTGGAAACTAGACTCATAGATCTTCTATTTAGTGGGTATATCACCCCGTAATTCCAAGTAAATTGGGAGAAAAGTTTAGTAACATTTGACCTAAAGTTTAAGTAAAATTATGAACGTAAGTTGCAAGAACTTTTGTCAACTTTTGTTTCATAACTCGTTTAACTTCAAGACGTATGATACGGATATTATATGATTCAAATACCTTAAAACACGACCTCCTGAGAATATTAAGCACACCTAGTTTCACCCGAAAATACGGGTTACATCATCCTTGATTCGTTTAATTTCTAATACTTGTTAACCACTCTTATACACCCTTGTATCATTTAAGACCAATAGGATTAACTTCTTATCATCTCAAAGATAATCTCTTCTCGGATTTACGTCGACTAACTTATGGCGTGATCTAACGTACGCGAATATGGGTTGTAACAATCTTAGAGCCCGTTTGGATTGGCTTAAAAAAAGTGATTTTTCAGCAGAAATAGATTTTAAGCCAAAAAGCAATAAATTGAGGTTGTCCAGCTTATTGCTTTTGGCTTGTTTTAAGCAGTTTTTAACTTATTTTAAGCACTTTATAGCTTTGTCAAACACTGGAAAAAAGTTTTAAAATGCTTAAAAGCTGATTTTACCAGCTTAAAAGCCAATCCAAACACCCTCTTAGTATTAAATATCAACTGTATTTGCCAGTCTTCCACGTTGAACCTTTCTTGTGATAAGGGTTGCGTTTTATTATTCGTAATAGAAATTTGGGAAATTCCAGATCGGAAAGCAGCAGTACCACAACCAGGTACCAGTAGAATTTACCAGGAAGTCCATCAAGCACTAGAGATTTTGCTTGAAGTTTGCTGGAATCTTCTCTTTAAACTTCCAAATTTTAGGAAGTAAAATAGTGATCAAAAGTGATATTCCACTTGTTGCTAAATGGCCAATAGTATCACTCTATTAATCAGGTTTTTTCTTGAACCAAGTATGCGACTTCTCGTTGTCAGTTCTTCCATGTAGGCTGCAGCTGTTGGCAATCTGAAAATAAGACAATCTACCACTTAAATTTACTTACAGATAACCATACCTAGGAAAAAAGAAACATATAACTTTGAAACCTTCTCATGTTATTATGTAGAAGTGCAATATCAGGTAGTGTAGATTCTTTTTTAAGGGGATTAGAAGGATAAAGTGCTACGAGGACATTAAGGATTCTGAGATACTGAATAGATAAAGAGAAACAATATGCATATAAAATGTACATTTACTCCTCAAATATTTACTGGTTGTAAAGACTCTTTAAAATATCAGCTCTAGTATTATTAGATACCGATAGAGCCAGATCTTTGAACTTAGTAATTCCTTTTTCAGAGATCACATTTTCTGTAGAATTGGCCAAAGATCTCAGATTCGAGGAGGGCAATATTTTGTCTTCAGTCAAGTAAATACATGGATGATAATGTTATAATATCACTAGCAGCTCAATGTATTAATCCACTTCCAAAAGACAGCGAGAAAATATAAAAAGTTCAGCAGAATAAAATTGAAGTTTCTGAAAATATTTTGTGGGTAAGCAGGAAATACCTGAAAATTTTGTTGTTGAATATGATGATCATTCCACAATTCAATACCTCTCAAGGTGCCAATGTGACGTTGAATAAATTAAAGACAACAATTCAACCTCAGTCGTGATTTCCGATCTTTGCTGTTGAACTGTTGCATTTGTGTAGATCTTTGTTTCAGATTAATATAATGTTTTACAAAATCAACATGAGGTAACAACTTGGAAGAGTTATCAATCATTCAGATCACCAGTAATCTCCACATGAACAGGCTCCATCCTTAAAATGGTGGAAGCGGTGCATATCACGTACAATAATTTCTCGTTTCATGACAAGCGAGATGTACTTTGTTGCACTATGGCAGTCCCCACAAACCCGAAGATTTTTCCTGATGTGAATAGTTGTACCAGCACTTGTATTTAAAAGCCCAAATGAAATAGCAAGCTTCTCACTGTGGCTCTTTAACAATTGCTCCTGAACATCATCTTCCACATCGTGAATTGAATCGGTATCAGGTATATACCCAGCAGCTTTAATCCTATCAAGCAATTTCTCAAGGTAAGCATAGATCTTCTCAGACTGAGGATGGCTAGTGCTTCCCGAGTAGAATGTGTGGACCTCGTTTCTTAAATCAACTAGACTGCATCCAGGTGTCTTTTGAATACCTTTTCTCTCCATCATAGTTCTGACTTTAGCAACTTTATGCCACATTGAAGCCGTGGCATACATATTAGCAAGAAGCACATGATATCCACCATCATCAGGATCTAGCTCAAATAGCTTGTCTGCTGCCTTCTCCCCCAGCTCTACATTTCTGTGAATCTTGCAAGCTCCCAACATTGCACCATAGACGTTGAGTCCTGGTCTGACAGGCATATTATCGATGAAGTCCCAAGCTTCACCGAGCTGACCAGCTCGACCAAGTAGGTCAACCATTGCCCCATAATGGTCCATTGAAGGCTCCAAGCTGTATTCTTCCCTCATGATCTTGAAATAATTGCGCCCCTTATCTACAAAGCCAGAGTGGCTGCAAGCTGAGATGACACATAGAAATGTTATGTCATTAGGCTTTACATGCCCCTTTCGCATTTCGTCAAATAATTCAACAGCTTCCTTTCCAAAGCCATGCGTGCCATATCCATCTATCATGGCATTCCATGTTGTAACATGCCTATCATCCATTATGTCAAATAGCTTTCTTGCTATGTGAACTGCTCCACATTTCGCATACATGTCAACAAGTGCAGTGGCTGCAAAAACATTCCTGTTCAAACAAGTCCTTATAGCAAATCCATGGATCCACTTAGCTTGACGCAATACGGATAATTCAGCAAGAGCTGTAACAACACTCACCATTGTAAATGAGTCGGGTTTGATGTTCAGCAGATGCATTTTACAAAAAAGAGTTAATGCATCCATTACACACCCGTTTTGTGCATAGCCCAATATCATAGCATTCCATGAGACAAGTGTTTTTCCTGTCAAGTTTTTAAACAATCCAGCTGCAATATCCACTCTTTGGCACTTGCAGAACATTGAAATCAATGAGTTAACAACTGCAACATTAGAACCAAGACCTAGTTGGTTGACTAATTTGTGAACAAATTGTCCAAGCTCGAGATTCCTTGATTCAGCACATGCATGTAAAGTGCTCATAATAGTCACATTCGTCGGTTTGAATCCTTCATCCAACATTCTCCGGAAGATAATAAGAGCTTCATCATAATATCCATTCCGTGCATATCCATCTATCATAGCATTCAGCGATACAACCGTCTTAGAATCAATCTTATCAAAAACCAACCTAGCAGTACCCACCGACCCACATTTAGCATACATATCAACCAAAGAAGTCAAGACATTCACAAGCGACTCAAATCCATTTCTATAAACATATCCATGGATCGACTTCCCCATTCGCAAGGACCCAATAGCAGCACAAGCAGGCAAAATGGACACAACCGTAACCGAATCCGGCCTATGACACCCTTCCTCATGCATCCTCAAAGCCAACTCCAACGCTCTCTTCGACATCCCATTTTGTGCATACCCAGCGATAACCGTATTCCAACAAACCAAATCCCTATCTGGCATTCTATCAAACATCTTACATGCATCACCAACCATCCCACATTTCGCATAAAAGTTCACTACACTAGTCATTGCAAACAAATTATCCGAAAATCCATGAAGAATCAACTGGGCGTGCACCTGTTTACCCTTTAAAACATCAGAAGTATCTGCACAAGCTTTTAACAAATACCCAAAATTGTAAATTACCGGAGTTACATTATCATATCTCAAACGAGAGTAAAAAGATAAAGATGAATCCACAGTAGATTGACGAGTATGAGCTTTAAGCATGGTATGGTACATGGGGTCAACTTTGAGTTTAGCAAATTCAAAGACTTTAGTGGCATCATTAAGGCTACCATATTTGGTAAATAAGCTGATTAATTTGGTTTCAAAAAGGTGTTCGTTATAAAGACCATTTTTAATGATGTGAGGGAGAATTTGGTGAAGCTCTTTCATGGAAGTGCAGAGCTCAAGAAGGATTGCTGTTGGGTGCTTATATATATGTGATGGGATGTGGATCCTTTGAGCTAGAGACGGCGGCTGGCCGGGAATCGCCGCCGGTAGCGGTGGTGGTGGTAGAGTGGTGGAGCTGGCTAACAGCGGGAAACTCATGAAGCTTAGCGACTTTCTCTGGGAATCTACAGATAGAGCTAAGTACAACTTCCAAAGTGCAGCTTACTATGGAGTTGTAAATGTCCATTAATAATCATTGGAGTACTATCTTTCAGCTTCTATGTTCTTGCAATTTTTTTCTTTAATCTAAATAATTTATATTTTGAGAATATAAGGACTTTCATTTTTAAAATATTTCTTTCGGGACATACTTAACAAAAAATCACCAATCAATATTTGAAAGATCTGATCATCGGATAAACTCTATATTTATTTATTTACTTTTTTTTATATGAATAGATATTCTATTTACTCTTGAAAAGAATTAATTAAGATGTCAACAAAGATAGTTACATCTTGTAGTGGTATTTTGTTCTCTTAATCGACTTCGTTTTCAAAATCAAACCAAATATGCTTTTGGAAACCAATAACAACTCAAAGTAAGGTTTTGACACGATTAACATTAATGTTCTCCAAAAAACAAATTCACAATATAATTCCAACATAATACTTCCTTCCAAATTCATCTAAGAACTTGTCCAAACTACTTTTGGATTTTTATTGGGTTTACTAAAATAAAATGTTTTTAAATTTTATTTCAGATATAAGTATGTTTCCAGAGAATATTTTTCAAACACACTCGGACTAGTTCTCCAAACCTAAACTAGAACCAAATCCAAAGGCGTCAAGATCATTTATAATGGCATTTTGAGGGATGTAATGTCCTATCTTACTGGTAGAAGTGAGGGGGATATCATGATACACTTGTTATTAGATACAATTAGGCGTGGCAGCCGGGCGGGGCGGGCAGATTAGGCGGGGCGACGGGTAGTGCAAAAATGGATATACTATCTGACTCGACCCATATTTAATACGTATAGAAAATAGGTTAACCGGCAGATAATATGGATGCTTTTTAAATATGATCACTTTTGGCGGAATTCCTAATCTCTCAAACTTGAGGAACCCAATTTGAGTGCAAAGGGAAAAGTTAAACTCATTAGTTATCCATTTTTTAAGTGGATAATATGAATCTTATCCATATTTGACCTATTTTTAAAAAGTCAATTATCCAACCCATTTTTTTGTGGATAATCTGGATGGATAATCAGTTTTTTATCCATTTTGCCACAACTAGGTACAGAGGGTGTTTGGATTAGCTTAATTTAAGTGTTTATTGGCTTTTAAGCACTTTTCTAGTTTTTTGTGATGTTTGTCAATGATAAGAAGTGCTTAAAAGAACTTACTTTTAGGCACGAAAAGTAAAAACAAAAAAAGCCAAAAGCCAAAAGTTGGGTATTACCAACTTATGGCTCTTAGCTTATAAGCTACTTTTTAAAAGCCAATCCAAACACCCTCACAATATACCATGTTAAACTTGCAATCTAGTTTTATCCATTCTTTTAACATAAAACTCCTGTACTCTGGACGTGATTAGAGAAAAGTAAAGAGAACTTAGACCACGAGCACAGATGCAGGGTAATTTGAACCACAACATTAACCAACGAGATATCTAGTAAGCCGTATCAAGAAGAAAATTCTTTTTCCCCAAGAATTTAATTCAAGAGACAAGTATAATCTCTTATTCTATGATTCAATGGAATATATACACACGAAAGCTTGTGCTATTCTAAAAAGAAAATGGACTTCTACTAGGTGATCAATAAGCAACTGCCTCCCTCATTCTTTTTGGAAGCAATTGCTTATACTACATATTTTACATTGCTTGCAAGTTTCCTATTTGCAATACATCTTTGAAAGTGGAAGCAAATCTTTCTGAAGCATTTGCCACTTTGATGCTGGAAAATGCCTTTTGCTTCCTAAAACCCAGCAGGCATTCTGTGCCTTAACATTACATAGCGATAACCTATATGGGATTCTTCCCCTTTTGATCATAGGCAAGTTAAATGAAATTCTTCCTTTCTGGAAAAAGAATTTCCTAATTCAGGTCCTTGCTTGTAGGCTTAACTTTTCAAGGAAGAGAACAATGCGAAGGATGCTCTACTCTAGAATTAACTACTAAGCGTATTTTCATTCTGTGTTGCGTTCTGAACCTTGCAGAGTTTATGGTTCAGGAGACTTTGTAGACACAATAGCAGGCGGACTTAGTTCCAACGGAGTCTTGCCAAGTTCAGAATAACTTCCTATGCATATGGTATCACCTCTACCATGCCAAATGCCATCTTGGACATTGTTCATCTCTAATGTTCTAGCTTCCTGCTCAATAAAACAACAAAAATTATAACCAAATTACAGAACAAAATATGATATCAAGCTTCACAAACTACAAATCGTAATTGACTTAGATTGTGTTTTCTGGATCAATCTATGCGCTTTTATTCAGCTTTTCTTGGGGACTGAGGGGTGAGACAAAGAAGGTGAGAAGCAACAGGCAACTTCATGCAACCATATAAGTAAACTCTACTTTGCTGTTCTTTAATGCAGATTGAATAAGATAACAAACCTGAGATAAGGTGCAACATGGACAGGTCAAATGGAAGATGCAATCATCCAAAGAACTATCGCCCTGAAGAAGTGTAAAAAGAGCAAGAGTTAGCTATCACAATAGTCAAAGACAAATGATAACAGATCAAGTAAAATACTGTGGCTCATCCACATATGGAACCACTCATTAGCATTTCAGCAGCTCAAGATACAATAGAGAAGATATGAGAATGTGCAAATCCGATAAAGAGGGTAGGTTTAAGAAGAAAAACTGAAGAAGATCAATGATTCTTTGCACAAACCAGGTTGCAGAAAATGATTAATAATACCAGGCATGATAGATTGATTAAAATTTTCTTCTGAGGACCAAGTCAGGGGCGTATGCACCTTGTTGCGTGGTGTCACGGGACACCGCTTCATCGAAATTTTTTAGAAAAATGAAAATATTGAGGATAAATATAAAAAATGACACCGATAAAGATCAATGATTCTTTGCACAAACCAGGTTGCAGAAAACGATTAATAATACCAGGCATGATAGATTGATTAAAATTTTCTTCTGAGGACCAAGTCAGGGGCGTATGCACCTTGTTGCGTGGTGTCACAGGACACCGCTTCATCGAAATTTTTTAGAAAAATGAAAATATTGAGGATAAATATAAAAAATGACACCGCTCATCGCATTAGTCCACTTTTTAAAATTATGACACCGCTTATGAAATATCCTGCGTATGCCACTGGACCAAGTATCTTGTAATCAAGAGCATATCCTACATACAAACTATGAGAAAATTTTATCATGCAGCCATTTGCTCTATTCTTTCCATGCTTTGAAATTTCAAATTACCTAGTAATATTCACTGGTGAAAACACAAGCTTGAAGTCAGAAATCATCAGAAGACCCTCTATCTCAGACAACGAGATAAAGGAAAGAAAAAGTAAAGTACTTCAAGTAATCTACTATTTGACATTCACATGACTCAAATTCAAATACGTGCTGGCTGCTTCCCTGGGGTTAATATGCTGACCCAGAAATAAACTTAAACTGAAAGAGGAAATTAAAGGTGACTGGACTAGTGGCATTACAGACACCAGTTCTTTGCTGCAGCTTTCTGCTAACCTCCTCTAAAGCTAGACAGTTTAAAACAGGTCAAGAGTCATCCATCTTACCCCCATAAAGTAAGTGGCAGGATGCAAAATAATGGTGCTCGGGAGGATTGACATTGCATACGTTCAAAGTGGATCAAGAAAAGTACTGGTGCTTGCACAGGCTCATGAAATATAGGATGTGTGCATTCCTCAATTTAGTTTTTGTTTATAGGATTATTAAATCAAGGGAAACACTTCAACATCCAGATAAAGGGAAGTATAACAGAGCTCACTCCCAATTCTACATTAGGAAAATTGCGACCCGATTCATTCTTTGAGGATCAAACTTTAGGTATCTAGAACATTGATTACTCCCTTCTCAATTTTCCCAAACCCCTAACCCTTCAACTACTCCCCACTTCCTGTATTCTCAAAGCTGCTACTACTTCCTCTTAACCCTATATTTTATAGTAATCTTCTGCAAACCACCTCATCGATATTTCAACCACTTTCCCCCACATAGCTTGTGCAACTATAGAAAGGATATATGATCAAGCATAGAGAAACAGAAAAGTAGCAATAAAAGCAAAAATAAGGAATTAGAATACTCACTCTGATATTGAACTTGTTTCTCATTTTTGTGCGGTGATAACCCAAATATAATCCAACTGAGATTATAAAACCACCGCCTATGTAGAGAAAGCAGTGCTTCTTTGTGACAATGAATGCTAGCATGCTTAGGAGAGCAACAAGACTGAGAATTAAATAAATAGAACCCTGCAAGACCAGTATATAAATCTGTTTCAGTACACGAGTATTTAGTGTATGCTGACAAACCAATGTTAAAGTACAAAGCAGTAAATTTTCTTCCGTTCTTATTGAGAGTAACAGATTATACAGACACTGTGTTATGGAAGTCACCAATCCAGAGTCCACTATATTATTTTCTATTTTTAGATGTACAATAATTAATCACCAAAACCCTTCTAGTTCTAACCAATCTATGTTGACGACGTAGATTAACAATTTAAGATAGATTACCATTTACCAACGACAATACATAATTAAAAGAGGCCATAGCTAATCGATATAATAGAAACGGATTTAAAGAAGACTTTGACCACGAAGGATCACAAAGAAGTTAAGGGGGTGGGTAGGTTTAACAACATTGACTAACATGGATTTAAATGTGATAAAAATATTGACCTGAACAAAGCAGGAACCAAAACCAGCACGTTTCATATTCTTCCCAAATCTGTACCATGGGCAGCTGCAATACATGAACAGAAATTAAAATCACCACCATAATCACAACCACTTATTTAATGATGAATTAAGAACAAGAGAAAAATGTCCAATTGAGAAATTAAAATAGTCCATTTCATGGCTATAAATAGAAAATTCAAGGGAGTCAAATTTGGCAAGACTACTAAATTTTCCTGTACTGAAAGAGGGTTTGATGGTTTCCTATCAGCTGAAATCAATTACACCTTCCCAAAAGCTGTCCCCTATCCAAACATAGGCTAACAATAACAAAAGAGGAAATGAAAAAGAGCCCAACTATCTTCTCCATATCTGTTTTATACAGAAAATGATCACTTGAATTTCCAAAGAACCAAATTAGAAACTAAAATTTAATCAATCAATCGAACCTCAATCTCAACCTAATTGAGAAAAAGTTACTAACTTCAATTAACAAACCCAAGAAATGAAAAAGAAACTAAATGGAAGAGCAGCAAAACGAAGAACACAACAAAAATGAGAAAATTTTAGTCAATACCGTAACCAAATGGTCCAAAATACAAAACCCACGTCCGAAAATGAAAAAACATGAAATCAACAAGAAAACTGGAAAATGAAAATTAGGAAAAGAAAAGGAATAAAACTTTACCAAAGGGATTGAATAGCGATGCGACGGTCCTCAAGAGAGTCACAGAAAAGCTCGCCTTCCCACATTCTCAAAACAGCTCCTCCTCCGTAATCATAACCAACATTTTCTTCATCCCCATTATTCAAATTCAACTTCACCCACTGTCCCTTTTGTGCCTGTAGTGCCACCGTTGAACACAACATATCAAAATCCACCACCCTCACCCCTTCCAACAACCTCTCTCCCTCTTCATCCACTTCTCTCTTTTCCATCACATCCATTTTCTTCCAAAATTGCTCCTTCAACTGCACCTCTCCTTATAGCAGATTTATATAATCAACGGAATTAGTATTCTGGATTGAGGCGCAGTTTTGGTCCGAATATAACGGAATAGATATAGATGAGTTATGTAATACCAATAACAATTATTAGGGATTGAAACAGAGTTATATATTTGGTAATGAGGATCGATGTGGAGCACAATCTGTTGAGTTAATTTATTGGGAGGAGGATATGGTGGCTGGATAATTGGTGGCGATTCTATTATTGGCAAAAAATAAAAAGGCATTTTGGTTGGCGCGAGAAATAATGATGGTGGGCCCCTTATTATGGATGACGGGTACAGCTGGTGACACGTCGACACGTGAATATAGCTTCGGCAAAGTATACTTTCAAAAATAATTTAAAAATATCCATTTGATTATTTATACCCCTACGTTCATACTTTGGGTTTAAATATACCTCTCGTTTAAATAAAGGGACACGTGTCATCGTCTTGTTGGTCAATTTTAAATATCTCTTAATTAATTAAAAAGACTCATTACTCATATCCGAAAAATAATTTTTTTTTGTAAAAACTTGAAAAAACTATAAAAAAAAAAAGTTTTTACTAAAAACTGAAAAAACGAAAATATTTTTTTTCCAGTTTTTACAAAAACACTGCTTTAAAAAAACTGAAAAATATTTTCTAAAATAATATTTTTATAAAAACTGAAAAAAAATATGTTTATTTGTAAAAACTGAAAAAAAAAATATTTTTCGGGTATGGAGAATGGGTCATTTTAATTAATTAAGAGATATTTTAGAATTGACCAATAGAATGATGACACGTGTCCTTCCGTTTAAATGAGGGATATATTTGAACCCAAAATATGACTGCATGGTATAGATAACTCAATAGTATAACGAAGGGATTTATAACTTTGTTCTTTGGAGGAATTTTACTTGGCTGAATTAACGGTCAAATATATCTGACTCACATTAAATCAATAAGAAAAGCATTCATTAATTAATGCATCATATGGGGAAAATTTTAGTGCAACATGTGATTCTTGTTCTTGGATTAACAGAGGAATTGTTTGTCTTATCCACACCATCATAATTTTTTTCTTTTTTCCACAAAGTCAATAAGGAAAAAAGATCATACACACTGATGTTTATATTAGACTAAATAATACTACATGATAAATGTTATTTATACACACTACACATTTAACTATGATGAATTTACTCATATTAAGTTATATATAACATAATAATTAAGATGTTTCATATAAACATCGACTATGAATAGCTCTTTTTCGTCAATAATAAAGTAGGCAATACCTAATACGAAGATAATATAGATCGAACTCATAATAGCTAAAAGTATTATATATATAAAAATAATAGAAGTTAAAAACATAAGCTCGTCGGCAAAGTTAAAAAATCTTAATCTTGGTCCGTTTTATCTTAAATTTAATGAATTAATTATTATTTTTAGGTTTTTGGCATTTATAATCATTAGCTCAACTAATTTGAATTCACCATGTAAGTCCATTAAGGAGAAAAAGATATTTCTACTAAGAAGTTGTTGATTTTCTTGACCTTAAACCCCATAACCAAAAGGTGAAAATTCACCCTTTGATTGCATATTATTGTGATTCATTCATTGTGACTTTTGGACCACTTGAAGCAAAGGATTGTAAATTGAAAGGGGTTGACTTAATGATAGCCAGTGTGAACTGTGAGCCAGCCTATAATCTATTAGCTGTATCTATATGTTGTATTTGGTGGGTGTTGTGCTAATTATATTATATTATAGGGGTCTCAATCATAATTGATCATGATTTAAATGCTCTTTGATTCCTTGGGACAACGTTATAAAATATTAATTTGTTACTGGATCCTTTTTGAGATAAAGTTAGAATATTATTTTGTCTACTTATAAATGGGATGATGAATATGACCAATAATAAAGCAACTTATATTAAATAATCGTGGTGACTAATGATTGAATAACTTTTATCTTGTATTTGATTTGTTTGGACGAGGACGGAAAGATAATTGAAATTTAATATCTTTTTCATGGAAGTTTAAATGATGCAAAGAAAATGTTAGTCCACTAACCTTTCCTAACGCCAATGAATTGGGTCGAATTTATTACGTCTAATTCAAACCTTATAGGTATGTAAATAAATAAAAATACGTATATATATAAAGAACAAAAACCATTGATTTTAATCTTAACTCCGTCACCTGCTTTCTCCCTCAACTAAGAATCAAGATGATCCCAACCAGAGTGTATACGGTCAAAACTGGTTTCGACCTTCGTATGACTAGTCAAGATTGGAACATAATGGACCGAAGGTCATTTTCATAATATCGGGATGAGATCCGAAGCCAGGTTACCGAACTCAAATTTCTGGGACCGATCGAATGCCGAGCTCGAGTCCAAATCGAACTATGATGTGAGGTGGTGTCATCGAGCCTAAGAGCCAGAGACCGACCAGTATCGAGCCCGAGTCGATATCGAGCCTCGAGTTAATATCGAGCTCTAAATCTGAAAATCGACCAATACCAAATCCGATCAAGATCGAGCCAAGAGACAAGAGTCGTTACGGCCGTACTGAGGGAGAGAATCTCGGCGGGAATTAGGAAAAAGATAATCTATCATGGGTTCTCCACTATGTATTTTTAATTATATCCAAAGTAGGATCTCTCCATTATAAGAGGGATGGCTATTATTTCTCTAAGGCATCCCGACATCAAGGCATTCATACACTCTCATATTATTGATATTCACATAGAAAAACATATTGATATTCATATAGAGATTATCCATTTTTGGGCTTAGTATATTGATTCATCTTGCTTGTTCATAAAATATTTTTCACTCAGTTTGATTTGTATTTCATTCTTTATACAGTCAATACTCAATATATTTCTACTTACTTTCCGATTTGTGCCAGGTTATACCACGTATCCTTAGAACTAGGTATAAATCAACTATATCCATTTTTCGGGTAAACAGTTTGGCGCCCACCGTGGGGCTAAGGATAACAGTGGTTATTTGGTACGAATCTCTGCAAAACATACTATTTTATACTTGCTCTTAGAAGTATCTTTGATTTCAGGTTGAAAACAACGAATTCTCAATTAATGGCCCTACATATCAACAACGAAGTTGACCTTTAAGATGAGAACAACAACTTAACCCCCAGGGGTGGAAGGTCACTCGTCGATCCCGTTGGAGCTCGAGTCAAAGATCCAATAGACGTTAATTCACATGCGGCCATCGAGGCGAACCAACATTCCGACCTTGAAAATAGCATTCATGGTGGAACTCAGTTTGTAGCTCGAAATACCCAAAATGCCAAGGAAAACGGAATCAGCTTGCGTATGATTTTCTAGATGTTGCAAGCTCAACAAGTAGCAATAGCCTAGTTGCAGAGCCAAACCCAGGCACCGACCAGACTCGAGCCCAGTCCACCCCAAGAAGTCACCCACAAAACGGGGTCAGGTATAGTAAGGTCAAATGAGCAAGAATCGGGGACTAATCCCGAAATTGTTAAGATGTTCGAAGAACAGACAAAATGAATAGAGTCAGGAGAAAGGAGGATCGAAGCAAACGACAAAAAAGTGAAAACGTATAACTCTATGGTTGATCATATCCCAAGGGCACCGCCGATATTGAAGGGCTTAGATTCCAAAAAAAATTGTACAAAAGCCTTTTCCCCCGAGCACGGCTCCTAAACCAATCCCAAAGAAGTTTCGCATGCCCGAAATTCCTAAAGATAATGGAACAACCGATGCCAACGAACATGTCATCTCTTACACATGTGCCATTAAAGGGAACGATCTAGAGGACGATGAGATCGAATCTGTATTATTGAAAAAATTCGGTGAAACCCTGTCAAAGGGAGCAATGATATGGTATCATAATTTACCGTCTAACTCTATCGATTCTTTTGCTATGCTTGCAGATTCTTTCGTAAAAGTACACGCCGGAGCCATAAAGGTCGAGACCAGGAAGTCAGACCTTTCAAGGTAAGATAGAAGGATAACGAGATGCTAAGAAAGTTCGTATCTCGTTTCCAAATGGAACGAATGGATCTACTACCGGTCACTGACGATTGGGTTATACAAGCTTTCACTCAAGGACTGAACGAGCGGATCTCAATGGCTTCACGACAGTTGAAGCAGAATTTGATCGAGTACCCGGCTATTACTTGGGCCGATGTGCACAATCGATATTAATCCAAAATAAGAGTCGAAGACGACCAGTTAGGTTATGGGTCCGTTATTAAAAGGGATACCAACCGAGAACAAAGGCCGATCAGGGACCGATACCGGCCGTATAGTAGAAATCCTACAAGCTCGGTATGATAAACGGCAATCAACTACCAAGCAATTGGAACGTGTCACACCTAAAACGATACTACTGCTAAGGTACGATCCTCCCCTGTTCAATTATATTTCAAAACTAACCCTTGCATGTGTTCGACCAAAGACACGGATGGATTATTCAACTCGAAGCCTTTAGGCCAGAAAGCATGTGTTGCACTCTTTTTCCCTCAGACCGATTTTTGTCCCAAATGGGTTTTTCGGCAAGGTTTTTTAATAAGGCAACCATTTATCATGCTAACTTAGAACAATTCAACAGTATCCAAGGCCTCCTTACAAATCAACCTCGAATACTGGGGAGCATTGTCATCGAATATATCAACGATCATTATCAAGTTCAGTGCAAAGGAAGTTACTCCGTTACTTCATGACAACAGGGTCTCGACAGGAAAAATTGTAAGGGCAAAATGGTCAAACGAGCCATGCCCATGTAGTTGGCCCGAGCCCTTGCACAAAACATGAACACATGTATAAAGACTTACAAAGAAAAATTTCTTCTTTACCGATATCTTATATCCCAGAAAAATTCATCTATTTTGAGATCTATTATGCAAACAGGCTTAAGGGCTACATTACTTCGAGTTCGAGCAAGCACTCACTCGACTACTAAGCCTAAGGGCTAATCTTATTTTGAGTTCAAGTAATCACTCACTCGACTAATAATCCTACGGGCTACATTACTTCGAGTTCGAGTAAACACTCACTCGACTACTAAGCCTACGGGCTACATTACTTCGCGTTCGAGCAATCACTCACTCGATTACTAAGCCTAAGGGCTAATCTTACTTTGAGTTCGAGCAAGCACTCACTCGACTATTAAGCCTAAGGGCTACTTTTACCTCGAGTTTGAGCAATTACTCACTCGACTATTAAGCCTAAGGGCTACTCTTACTTCGAGTTTGAGCAAGCAAGCACTCGACCATAAAAGCCTATGGGCTACATTACTTCGAGTTCGAGCAAACACTCACTCGACTATTAAGCCTAAGGGCTACTCTTACTTCGAGTTCGAGCAAGCTCTCACTCGGCCATAAAGCCTACGGGCTACATCACTTCGAGTTCGAGCAAAACTCTCACTCGACCATAAAGCCTACGGGCTACATCACTTCTAGTTCGAGCAAAATTCTCAGTCGACCATAAAGCCTACGGGCTACGTTACTTCGAGTTCGAGAAAACACTCACTCGACTATTAAGCCTACAGGCCACTCTGTAACACCCTCGAAAAAAAATTCAAAGTACTTAAGTATAAGGCCTGGTAAAATTTGCAAAGAAAATAATGTTTTATGGTGCCGGACTAGGCTCGCCGCGGCTCGGACTTTTTGGGTTGAACAATGCACGAGAATGAAAAGGAAATTTTTTGGCAGAAAAATGTAATTATGCGGTCCATTATACGACCGCAGAATCACTCTACGGGCCGCATAATGGCTGCAGAAGTGAGCAAGAGATGGGCCAGTCCGGGGAAATTATGCGGTCGATTATGCGACCGCATAACTGTTTTGCGGTGCATTATGCGATCGCATAACAGTTATGCGGACCGCATAGTGACCGCATACACAGACAGATTTTAGCCAATTATGGACACCAATATGCAACCGATATGCGGTCCGCATAACCATTATACGGTCGCATATGCGACCACAGAACTTATTCCGGAGCTTTATTTTTGAGTTTTTAAAACCCGACCTACTTCGTTAAATACACGTTTTGGGCCATTTTTGAGAGATAATCTGACATTTTAGAGTGAGAGAAGGTGCCCTAGAGTGAGAAGGTGTTATCCAATAATTGTTCTTCAATTCTTGCCCAAGTTTTGGAAGATTGAGAAGGGAAATTCACTAGGCATTCATCCTAGAGGTAAGATTCTACACCATAACCCTCAATTTCGAATTTTGTGTAGAAATAGATAATAAGCAAGATAATTTCTGGGCAAGAGGGTTGTTTATTGTACATGCATGTGTTATCAAGGGGTGTAGAAAGATTGTTGAGCTAAAAATGGTAAAGGTTGGGTTGTGGGATGATGGAATCCTCCATAAAAGGATATTGAAATCTTAATGCACATCTAGTATTTGATAAAATGCTCAAATGAGCTAGAACCATGATCATCTTCCTAATTTTGGTTTAATTTGTTATATTTCTAAAATATATTGAAGTTGCTAAGAATTTCGGAACATTTAGAGTGTAAGGAAGCTCAAGTGAGGTATGTTGGCTAAACTCTTCTTTAAGAGTTGGAATTCTCATTATCCTTATGAGTTCCGAGATGTTGATTATAAATCGAGTATTCCAATCAGCTTTGTGATGAAGATATATGTTCAATTCATATTTCAAATGCTCTTATCATATTGCATTATAAATTGAGGATGTGTCCCAAACTATGGATTACGTATCCACGTGTTATAATTTCTAGTCGTGATTTATGTGAAAGGTATTATGCCAAGTTGTGTAGAGATTGTGATTGTGATACACCTCCACCCGCATATATATTGGGGTGAGGTGGCATGACCGCTTTGTATAGGAATTATGATATTGTGGGACTGCACCTCCACCCGCTTACATTGGGGTGAGGCGGTACGACCGCTTTGTGTATAGTTTTGGTATTGTTATGACACCACCACCCGCATACATTGGGGTGAGGCGGCATAGCCGCTTTGTGTAAGTTCTTAGTACTGTGGTTATATATCTACTCGCATACATTAGGGTGAGGCGGCAGGGCCGCTTGATTAGAGTTGTGGTATTGTACGTACACCTCCACCTGCATACATCGGGTGAGGCGGCGGGGCCGCTTTGTGTGAAGATGGTTACATAGGATCTCATCTTAAATCCTATAAATGTTGTTGATAGCTTTTAACAAGCTTGCTATGGTTGAGAAAGTTATCTATATTATTCTATTGCCGCACTAGTTCATCATAATTATCTTGTATTTCTAAATTCTTAAATTGGTGTTTAGTTTTCATACTAGTACTATTCGACGGTACTAACGTCCCTTTTGCCGGGGGCGCTGCATCTTTAAATGGATGTAGGTGGTTCCACAGCAGGAGACATTGATCAGTGATAACAGTACACCTTTTTCCCAGCTAACTTGGTAAGCCCCACTTCATCCCAGGATCATGTATCTTTTGATCTTTATGTATTATGGTTGAGGTATAGCCGGGGTCTTGTTGCCGGCATTATCATTGTACTCTTCTTTATCCATAGAGGCTCTGTAGACATAGTGTGGGTTGTGTATTGGTGTTGGGGAAAGACAAACTATGTTATGTTGTGATTGTATTACTTGTCCATTAACTTCGAGTTCGAGCAAACACTCACTCGACCATAAAATCCTACGGACTACATTACTTCGAGTTCTAGCAAACACTCACTCGACTATTAAGCCTAAGGGCTACTCTCACTTTGAGTTCGAGCAAGCACTCACTCGACCATAAAATCCTACGGGCTACATTAATTCGAGTTCGAGCAAACACTCACTAGACTATTAAGCCTAAGGGATACACTTACTTCGAGTTCGAGCAAGCTCTCACTCGACCATAAAGCCTACGGGATACATCACTTCAAGTTTGAGCAAAAATCTAACTCGGCCATAAAGCCTACGGGCTACATCACTTCGAGTTCGAGCAAAACTCTCACTCGACCATAAAGCCTACGGGCTACGTTACTTCGAGTTCAAGCAAATACTCACTTGACTATTAAGCCTACGGGATACTCTTACTTCAAGTTCGAGCAAGCACTCACTCGACTATTAAGCCTAAGGGCTACTTTTACTTCGAGTTCGAGCAAACACTCACTCGACTATTAAGTCTATGGGCAACATTACTTCGAGTTTGAGCAAACACTCACTGGACTATTAAGATTAAGGGATACATCACTTCGAGTTCGAGCAATCACTCACTCGACTACTAAGCCTAAGGGCTACTCCTGCTTCGAGTTCGAGCAAACACACTCGACCATTAAGCCTAAAGGCTATTTTTAATTCAAGTTCGAGCAAACGCTCACTCGGTTATAAAGACTACAAGGTCCGACTTCGATCAAATTGCCTAAGGCCTCGAACTTATGAAAACTTTCATAAGGCATGAATGAAACAAAATCTTCACAAGGCAGAGAATAAAACAGAGACAAGTCGGGAAAGGAAACGATATTTTCATATATATAAGAGTATTTACAACGTTCAATCAGGACCCTACACAAAAAATCAAAATGGAAAAAACCCTAAGTTTTCTGGTTATCTCCGGGGGCAGTCTCTTCTCCATCGGGCTCCTCCTCGCTCTCAGACGCACTCTTGCTCCCATCATCATCATCATCATCATCATCATCATCATCATCGGAAGCCAAGGCTCCGGCATCGGCTTTAAGATATTTAGCTTTTTTTATCTCTTCGGTAAGATCAAAACCTCGAGCATGGATCTCTTCGAGGGGGTTCCCTCCGAGATTGTCATTTGGCGAGTTCAGCAATCCAATATGCTCGAGTTTGAGCGGTCTCGGCTTCCTTTTTTCTTGTACTTGAGCGGCTTCAACATCGACTCGATAGACGGCCACGAATGCATCTGCCTCGGCTTTTGCTTTTTCGACTTCAGATTTTGCCTTGGCAAGTTCGGAAGCCAACCAAGCCTCGAGCTCCTATATTTTCCTTGCTTGAACCGAGCTCTTCTCCTTCATGCCTTGAAGTTCACTTTCAGCCGATGATAATTGGGCTCGAGCAGTCTCTTTTTCTGCAGCGAGGCGGTCCAAGCCTTCTTTCCACCCCAAGGTCTTCGCCCTTATCGTATCGACCTCCTCACGAAGCAGCCCGATCACCTCAAGCTTCTGCTTCAACTGTGAGATCAAATTATTAGCCACTGTTCCCGAATCGAGCCCATGCATTTTTAAGATTATCATTACATGCTCGGTCAGGTCGGTCTGATCTTGGTATGTCTTGGCCAACTCGGCTCGAATATCTTTGATCTCTTCCTCTTTCTGCTCATTAAGAAGTTTGAGGGCATTTCTCTCCTCCGAAAGCACTCGGGAGTCGGCCTCACATCGGCTCAGCTCTGCCCGAGATTTTGAAAACTCCTCTTGATGAAGAGTTAAATCCTATACGAAAAAGAGAAAAAGTTAGGCTAAAAATGGAAAAATATGACATCAACAAAGGGAATCGAGACTTACTCGATTCAGGGCTCGTTGGACCTCGAAGAAAAGACCTGTTACGTCACTCGGGCCGGCAGCATCCTCGATACCGGTAAATAAATCACGAAAGGGGTCCTCACCCTCATGGGCCCCGGCTATCTCGAGGGTCCCCAAAGCTCGGGCTTCCCGAATTTCCCCTTCGAAAAAAGCAGGGAGAGTAGGCGAGTCTCTGAATACTATTGCCCCAAGCGAGTCGCTTAGTGCGTTCTCCTCATTTCTAAGAGCTTCAGGGTCGGCCCCTTCTGATATATCCACCGATTGATCACTTCGATGGGAGGCATCCTCGATCTCCAATGACTCGGGGTCTTTGTCCGAGTCCTTTTTCGATATCCCCTCAGTTCGAGATGAAGCCTTATCAACCGCCATTGACTCAGCTGCCTTTGGGGGATTGATGGTTTTCTTCACTCGGGCCATCAGTATGGACCCGTTATTTTCTTCTTTTTCTTCTTCGTCTTCATCCCTTAGACGTCGAACAGATTCTTCGGTCAAAGGGATGATGTTCTTCCTCGGCTTACGAGCCGTCCTCGTCTTAAGTTTTGGATCTTCGGCAGTAGAGGCCCTTTTTCTCTCGTTATCCTTCGCCAGTTTCGGAACCGGGGCCGAAGTCTCTTCCTCGCCAGACGAGGGCCTCATGACTGCATCTTTTCCCAGGCCTACACACAAGAAAATTGGTTAAATATAGGAAAGACATTTTGTTCGAATCATCGAAGACATGGGAAAGAAGCTTACCATGATTTGTAGCCCTCCATTGGCCCTTTGATAAGTCGCGCCACGAGCGCTCGGCTTATGTGGAGGTCGAAGTCAAATCCCGTACCCAGCTCTTAAGGTTAGGAATAGCACCGGGCATCCACGCAACAGCTACATCACGGAAAAGGATATCGGTAAGATAGAAACAAAGGAGCAAAATAATAGGAGCTAACAATAGAAATTATACTTACGCTTCATGTTCCATTCCTCGAGAAATGACATCTTCTCGACCGGGATTAGATCGTAGATTTTCACTCGAATGAGCTACCTCGCCACTCTAATCGCGGTAAACCTAGCATAGCCAACGTCACGATTTTAGCATGACAATCAAGAATAGCATAATGGGGCGACAACCAGTCCATGCCCAAAATAATATCAATGTCTACCATGCTGAGTAATAATAGATCAGCTCTAGTCTCAAAACCACTAAGAGCAATCAAACATGACCGATACACGCGGTCCACAACAAGAGAATCTCCTACAGGAGTAGATACATAAATAGGGGAAATCAAAGAATCCCGAAATACTCCCAAATACGGGGCAAAATAAGAGGACACATAAGAATATGTAGAGCCAGGGTCAAATAATACCGATGCATCTCTATGACAGACCGGAACAATACTTGTAATGAAAGAATCAGAAGAAATTGTCTATGTACGAGCAGGAAGTGCATATTATCTGGCCTGACCTCCCCCTCTAGGGTGACCTCTACGTCCCCGACCTCCACTTCGAGCTGGTTGAGCAGATGGGGTAGCAGTTGGTGTTGTAATCATAGCTTGAGGACCCGGTGGAGCACATTGTGGCTGAATAGTCTGTGGAGGTGCACCCCTCTTAATCCTGGAGCAATCCCTCACCATGTGGCGAGTGTCGCCACACTCAAAACAAGCTCTGGGAGGGCGTGGTTGTTCTGACTGGCTCGGGCCAGGTCTGCTGGACTGGCCGCTAGGAACACTCCGTGCATGAGGCACACTAAATACTGGCGGTGCATAATAAGGCTCCTGGGGTCTAGAAGGAGCTGGAACACCGCTGGAGGCTGGAAGAGCTGAATGAACGGGGCGGCTCACATAACCCATACTATGGCGAGCTGCTAGGGCATGAGATCCCGAATAATAACCAGCCTCTCGAGACCTCTTGGCCTCCCTGTCCTCTCTATCCTGGGCAATCATGCCCTCGAATCTACTGGCAATACCCACAACATGCTGATAAGAAATATCCACAACAAAAATAAGTTTTGTTATCAAGGTCTTTAGTTATTCTTTTCGTCTGTAATTTTTATGAGTTCAAATTTATGGTTATTGCAAGAACGAGAGGGGAATTAGATAGGGTAACAGAGGGATGACGTGAAAGGGATTGAGGGTGAAAAACAAATTTTGGGTTTATTTTTTTTTGGAATTACAAAAAGACCTTCTCTATTACTCTATGGAGTACAATACATTTATTAGGGGTATTTTGGAGAAATGAATTATGCATACAATGCTAGCTTTATTGTACGTGCGTTGCACTTGTGGTTAGCGTCAATCAATAAAATATGAGTAGATGAAGAACATGTAAATCAAGTTATCAAATGCTAAGTTTTAAAAATGTCTACGTTAAGTTAATATTTTAAAATAAGAACTTTGTACAGAGAAAAATATTGGGAGTTATCATTTATTTGAATGAATACCAGAAAGAAAATTAATTAATGGCAACTAACTTAGGATATATTTTGCTTTCTAATATTTCATTTGTATTGTTTTTAACGTTTGCACTTTTAACAGTTTGACTCTTACTACTATATTATAATCTATTTTATTATAAATTTTGAAAAGAATGACTTGGATGTTTTGCAAATTAGTTAAATCAAAGACTTTTTTGGTTAATTAGGATTGTTCTTAACGTTAGAGAGATTTTTGTTGTTGATTTAAATTTTATTAATAACTCATCCCAACTTTTATATATTTAATTGTAATTATAATTTTTATCCAATAAGAATTTGACATTCAATATAATAAAAAAAATCATTCAAGATACGCGCATCGCGCGTGTATCCTATCTCAAATGAGTGTTTGAGTTATGAAATAAAAGTATAAGTTCTCGACAATAGTCATTAATATTGACATTGTATGTATAACTAACTCAATTAAGAAAAAAAACGTCTCATAGAAATCCTCAATCATTAGTTAACAAATCAACTTAAAATTTATGCCACTTTTTTAATAAATAAAGTTAACATGCTTCATTTTTAGTTTCAGTAGTACACATAGTCATTGAAAACATAAATAGTGGATAGAACTTCACACATATAGCAAACAACTAATAATCCATGAATTTCAGATAACCATAAAATCAAAGTGCCCTGAAAATGAGAAAAGACATTCAAAAAGAATACTAAAGTAAGCTAGTAAAATACAACGTAGAATGACTCAAAATTATATTTCAAAGAGTATATTTAGTTTCGATATATCATTATTCAAGTGGAATTAGTATTTAAATAGTTATAATATTCATTAACTCCATTTGTCGTTATATTTGAAAATAATTAGTTTTATAAGAATTCTAAAATTTATTTTTAAAAGATAAAATGATCGATACACATTTCGATTGGAGAACATATATTTCTTATTAATTTGAAGGGCATATCTTTGGAAAAAATATTACGAAAATTGTAGTAATTCCTGTAACATGATATTGAATTTAAAATGATTGATATATCTATTTTTTGGTAATTAACGATATTTATTATATCATTTTATTATGATTCTTCAAAAGGCCATCAATAAAAAAAAGAAAAAGGAATATATATATATATATATATATATATATATATATATATATATGTAACGACCCGACCGGTCGTTTTGAGTATTACAATCCCGTTTCTCCATTTACTTCTAAAATTGTACTTTATAGTTGTTGTGTGAATTGCCGGGGTAATTGGTTCGGGTCCAGTGAGATTTTGGAAGGAATTGGAACACTTAGTTCCAAGGTTTAAAGCTTAAGTAAAAATGAAGACCGGATGCGGACTTATGTATAAACGACCTCGGATTCGAATTTTGATGATTCCAATAGCTCCGTATGATGATTTTGGACTTAGGAGCGTATCCGAAAAATTATTTGGAGGTCCGTAGTGGAATTTGGTTTGAATTGCCGAAAGTTGAATTTTTGAGAAGTTTGACCGGGGGTTTGACTTTTTTATATCTGGGTCAGAATCCGATTCCGGAAATTTGAATAGGTTTGTAATGTGAAATGTGACTTGTGTGCAAAATTTGAGCTCAATCGGACATGATTTGATAGGTTTCGGCGTCGTTTGTAGTATTTAAAAATTTAGAAATTTATTAGGCTTGAATCCGTGTGTAGTTGGTATTTTTAAGGTTGTTAAATATGATTTGAGGCCTAGAGTAGGTCCGTGTTATGTTATGGAACTTGTTGGTATGTTCGGACGGGGACCCAAGGGCCTCAAGTGAGTTTCGAATGGTTAACAAGTTGATTTTTGAATTTGGAAGATTGCTGGAACTGAAGCCTTCTGGTGTAATTGCACCTGCGGAAAAGTAGCCGCGGGTTTGAGCTCGCAAGTGCGAGTAGGGGTGCGCTAAAGCGAGATGCGCAGGTGCGGAAGGTGCTTCGCAGGTGCGGAATCGCATCTGCGCGAGAAGGAGCGCAGATGCGGGCAGAGGGCTGTGAGGCATTGGTCGCAGGTGCGAGGGAAAATTCTGCACCTGCGTGAGTGCAGATGCGGACGGATGCGCGCAGAAACGGAAACTGGGCAGGCGAGCGGAGTCCTCAAATGCGACGTTTTGCTCACACAAGCGGATGTGCAGGTGCGCAAATCTTGTCCGCAGATGCTGAAATCGCTGGGGCAGAACCTTAAATTCGAGGGTTCGACATTTTCACCCATTTTTCGGATTTTGGAGCTCGGGTTAGGTGATTTTGGAGAGGATATTTTTCACACAACTTGGGGTAAGTGTTCTTAACTCCCTTGTGATTATATTCCATGAATTAATCTTCATTGTTTGGTGTAAGATTATTGAATCTTCAAGAGAAATAGAAGAAAATTTCTATAATGTCACAAAATAAATTTTTTAACTTTGAATACCGATTTGGAGTCGGATTTGAGTAAAATTAGTATAGTTAAACTTGTAGTTGTATGGGTTATCGTATTTTGTGAGTTTCGTCGGATTTCGAGATGTGGGCCCCACGGGTATTTTTGGGACGTAGTTTCGGATTTTTGTGGAAAATATTAACATTTTGATATGGAATTAATTCCTATAGTGGACTGAATCAAATTAATTGTTACTAGATTCGAGTCATTCGGGAGTTGATATGCGCATAATGAGATTTCTGGAGCATTGTTTAGCTTGCTCGACATTGGAATCGGCTTGTTCGAGGTAAGTAACTCTTCTAATCTTGGAGTTTAGGGTATGAACCCTGAATATATGCATTTTGTGAATTGTTGGAAGGTGACACACATGCTAGGTGACGGGCATATGGGTGTGCACTATAGAGATTGTGACATAATTGTTTTTGTGAAATTTTATAGTTAAATAATTTTGGCATTTTTCATGCGGTTTTATGTGTTAAAGAAATTGAGCTGAATTATTGTGTTAAATTGAAAATTCATACTCAGTCATATTCAACCTACGGCTAGGTTTGTTACTTACTCAGTACATGGGGTCGGTTGTACTGATACTACACTTCTGCACATTGCGTGCAGATGTTGGCTGTTGTTGTTGCTGTGCTCGATGGTTGTGAGACTTGAAGATGTACCTGCGTTTCTGTTGTAGCTGCCTCTTTTTCAGGGTAGCCTTAGATTTATAAAAGCTCTGTTGATGTATTATTCAAACAGACTATGTATTTATTTCATTTCTGCTTTTGTATACTCTATTCTTAGAAGCTCATGATTTGTACTACCAGTTCTTGGGGATTGTACAAGATTAAGACCTTTATTCACTTAAATTACTTTAATAATTATTATTGAAATTGGATAGTAGGTAATTGGCTTACCTAACAATATGGGTTAGGTGCCATCACAACTAGTTGAAGTTGGTCATATAGTTTTTAGAAGAAACTAGTTCACACGTAAAATATTTGAACACATATATTTTATATTAATTTGAAGGGCATATCCTTTGAGGTAATCTTACAAAAATTGTAGTTATTTTTGTGACATAATATTAAATCTAACATGATCGAAATCATTATATATTTTTATTATAATTCTTCAAACAGTCATCAAATTAACACTAATTAAAAAAATTATATCTTTCATTTAGAGCTATTGGAATTAACCGCTAGTTCATATAGTGTAATGACCTGGCTGGTCGTTTTGAGAATTTAAGTCTCGTTCGGCGGCATAAGGCCCTGGGCAGCTTCATATTATGTGTATCGACTTGCGTGCATGGTTGAATTCAATTACCGAGTGATTCAGAGTGATTTGGGATACTTAGTCCCAAAAATAGAAGCTTAAGTCTTAGGATTATGACCGTAGTCGGAACTATGTGAAGACGACTCCGGAATGGAGTTCCGTCGATTCCATTAGCCCCGTTGGGTGATTTTGGACTTAGGAGCATGTCCGGACTGTAAATCCGAGGTCTGTAGCTGATTTAGGCTTGAAATGACAAAGGTCAATCGGGGTCGGAATGCGATTCCAAGAGTTGGAACAGCTCCGTTATGTTATTTGGGACTTGCCTGCAAAATTTGACGTTATTCCAGGTTGATTTGATAGGTTTCGGCACGGGTTTTAGAAGTTGAAAGATTTGAAATTTATAAGTTTGATTCATGGTGCGACTCGTAGTTTCGACGTTGTTTGATGTAATTTGAGGGCTCCACTAAGTTCGTATGGTGTATTAGGATTGGTTGGTATGTTAGGTTGAAGTCCCGGGGGGCCTCGGGTGAGTTTCGGGTACTTAACGGATTAAAAGTTTGATTTGTGTTACTGCTAAGTCTTCAGGCTTCTGGTGTTTTCGCACCTGCGAAGAAGAGATCGCAGGTGTGAGAAACACACATACAGAGAGGCAAGCGCAGAAGCGGAAAGGTGGAGGAGTGCCAGGGGTCGCAGGTGCAAGGAAAATGCCGCATCTGCAAAGCCTGCAGATGCGAAGGTTGAGGCGCAGGTGCGAGAAAAGCTGGACTCGACAGTCTCCGCAGGTGCGGAGAAATTGTGCGCATCAGCGGCTCCGCAGAAGCAAATTTTGCGCCGCAGAAGCGAGAGGAAGCGCGAGTGAGGTTGGACATGCGCACTTGCGGTCGCGCAGATGCGGCTAATTATGCGCAGGTGCGGTCACGCCTGGGCAGAAAAGAGAAATCCGAGGGTTTGGTTTCATTCTTCGTTTTTGGACTTGAGAGCTCGGAATTTGGTGATATTTCGAGGGATTTTTAGAGGAAACTTTGGGGTAATGATTCCTAACTCGGTTTTGGTTGTATTTCATTAATCTATAGTTATTTTCTCCATTTAGTTTCAGATTTTTGGGGTTGAAATTGGGAAAAATTGGAAGAACTTATTCAATAAAGATTTCGAGTTTTGAAAGGGGATTTGTGGTCGGATTTGAGTAATTCTTATATGGTTGGACTCGTGAGTGAATGGGTGTTCATATTTTATAATTTTTACCCGATTCCGAGACGTGGGCCCGAGTCTACTTTTTAGGGCAAATTTTAGAATTTTTGTTAGAATATTGATTTCATTAATTAGATGAGTCTATTATCATTGTATTCATGATATGCAATTGTGTTTAGTTAGAATTGGACCATTCGGAGTCGGATAATTGAGGAAAGGACATTCTTACATACTGTTTGAGCTTGGTCGAGGTAAGTATATGGTCTAACCTTGTGTGGGGAATTTTCCCCTTAGGAATTGCGTCTTCTATGTTGATTGTAGCCCGTGTGCACGAGGTGACGAGTGCGTGCACGGACTTATTTGTGGAAAGTTGGCCTTTTAGGATTCTTAGGTCCTTGTATTCATTGAATATGCAGTTGTTCTTGTTATGATTATATACCTATATTTCTAGATTCACATCTACCTTCTTAATTAAAATAAATTACTTCATGATCCACTATTATCGTTACTTGATTCATATGTGCCTTGATTAAAACTGTTATCTCTTTTATAGCAATGCTATCTTTTCATAACTGCTTATCTTTATTTGGAATTTATATTATTTCATTCTATAATTTATTCAGTCTTAATTGAGGTTATGATTATCTTTCCGCTGCTTATCCTTAATTAAATTGTTGAAAATCCTTAGTAATTTCTCAACCTTAAAAGGAGTTTTAGATATCCTATATCTTAGTTGACTTATTTTATTTGGAATTATTTGACTCGTGTTAGTTTTCCTGGAATTGTATATTGTGGGATCGTTGATACACATTAGTTTCCCTTTGTTGAGTTGTTCTCTTTACGCCTAGCATTCTTTACTGTGATTATTCCTTGTGATTTGGTCCCATATTTTTTATGTGATTTAAAAGTTCTTGAGTTGATTTACCTGTCGTACTTCGTATTATTGCCATTGTTGTTGTTGTAATTGTTGTGGTGATGCATGAGGTTTCTGCCATGCGGTTGTTATTATTGTGATGCACGAGGTTTCTGTTGTGCGGTTGTTGTTATGGGGTTGCACGAGGTTTCTGCCGTACTATTATTACTATTGATATTTGTACATGCGGCGTGACAAGGTGGGATATATATATGTGTGGGTTGCGCATGTGGCGAGACAAGGTGGGAACATTATTATGTACGTGTGGCGAGACAAGGCGGGTATTTATGTTACTATTTCACACGTGGCGAGACAAGGTGGGTTGTGTAAGGGATTAATTTGTGATGATTTATGGCCTGGGGGCATTCTTGTTGTTGATATTTGTGTAGTGGTATACGTATATGTGTGAGCTTTATCTTGTGAAAGCTGTGAAAAAATATTCTACATGTTGTTCGTTCTTCCATCCAGCCTCGGTCCTTGTCCTTGTCTATGCTCGAGAACAGCACTTTGTTAGCCAGACGCTGGAGTTTTATTAACCCACCTCGATAGAGGCGGGGCAGTACAATCTGATGAGGTGGTCGAGGGTGAAAGGCATCCCCTAGATTTTGTTCACGAAGAAGCAGATCAAAATAACAATCCTCCAAAAAGAAGGATGGATTTGGCCTAGGGTTGTTCGGTATTGACGGCAAAAATTGATGACAACAGGGTCGAGCGAACCCAACGTAAAAGGGTAAGTATACACGCTTAAAAACCATTTCACATGGGTAGTAATATCTTCTTCGGGAGCCGGGATTATCACTTCTTTGTTCTCCCAGTTGCAATCTTTCCTTAACTTTTCAAGATGTCCCTCAGTTATCGAGCACATATACCTCGATACTGGCTCGCATCGACCGGGAACCGGCGAAGCTTTGTTGATCTTAAAATCGGAGGTAAGAACACACACCCCGAGAACACACTCCTCAAGTCGTGGCTCTACCGGTGTTTTGTCGCCGGCGGGCCGCGAAGAAGAAGCTTTTTCTTTTTGGGGAACGGTTTTTGACGTTTTCACCATTTAGATGTAAAGATTGAAAACAGAAAGAGACGACAAAGATTTGGTGTTTTGAAGAGAGATTTTGTAAGTGAGAATCACATATTCACAGATGAAGAACTAAGAAGATGCAATAAGAACTTAGTATATTTGGTGATTGGATATCTGAAAGTAAAAAATGGTGAAGAGAAGAGTTATTTATAGAATTAGTAATGACGGTTCAATATCAGCAGCGGCCGACCATCTTCTAACACTCATTTAAAGCCTTGGTAACTGAACCGACGGGACAACTATCACATACGTCATGATCGGGTTCGATGCAAACGTCAGTTTAAATCTAGTCATACCGTTGGAAAATTATGTCGTTTCTCGCCATATTCTTCTCGAGAAACGAGGGGACTATCTGTATACGGTCAAAATCGGTTTTGACCTTCGTATGACTAGTCAAGATTGGAACATAATGGACCGAAGATCATCTTCATAATATCGGGATGAGATCCAAAACCAGGTTACCGAGCTCAAATTTTTGGGACCGATCGAATGCCGAACTCGAGTCCAAATCGAACTATGATGTGAGGTGGTGTTATCGAGCCTAAGAGCCATAGACCGACCATTATCGAACCTCGAGTTAATAGCGAGCTCTAAATCTGGAAATCGACCAATACCAAATCCGATCAAGATCGAGCCAAGAGACAAGAGTCGTTACGACCGCACTGAGGGAAAGAATCTCGGCGAAAATTAGGGAAAAGCTAATCTTATCATGGGTTTCCCACTATGTATTTTTAATTATATCCAAAGTATGATCCTTCTACTATAAGGGGGATGGCTATTATTTCTGTAAGGCATCCCGACATCAAGGCATTCATACACTCTCATATTATTGATATTCATAGAGAAAAACATACTGATATTCATATAGAGATTATCCCTTTTTGGGTTTAGTACATTGATTCATCTTGCTTGTTCATAAAGCATTTTTCACTAAGTTTGGTTAGTATTTCATTCTTTATACAGTCAATACTCAATATATTTCTATTTACTTTTCGATTTGTGCCAAGTTATACCACATATCCTTAGAACTACGTATAAATTCAACTCTATCCGTTTTTCGGGTAAACAAAAAGAGAATTCCTTAGACTACAAACTCAATAGAGAATTGAATTTCAAGTAAGTAATCCTTTGTCTCCTAAAAACAAGGCTGTAAAGCTGAAACAGACCAGAAAGCAAACAAAACATAACAGTTTCGCTAAGTAAATGATCCTTTCACGTAATATAACTCGCCACAATTCCTATAGCCTCTTTTCAAGTTTCTGCTCACAAAAGCCTAACTCCAATTTACCGTTTTCTAGTCATTTCTATTTTCGGTTTTGATACAAACGGAATTTCGTTCAAAGGTGGCATTACTAAAATAACGGAAGAAGGAAATAGGCGTGGTTTAGATTCTTGTTTGATGACTTTTCACTTTTTCAAAAATCGAACATGTTCTCTTATGCAAATCTTCCTTTGTCACAACACTTTAATTACACAAAGCAGTGTTTTAGGGAAGAGTTTTATGGTTAAAATGTCAAAATTTGAAACTCACGTACACGTTCGAATCATTGAAGCCACTGTTATTTGATTAGGCAAATCTTGATTTTAGAAAAAGAACTTCTTATAGGGCACTTAAAGAGCATGAAACCTTAGTTTAATTATGTTCAGTTATTTAAATTAAAAGGTCTCATTTGATTCAATTCATGAACCCACACTGAGTGTACTACATATTATTTTTATATGATAGTATAACTAGATAATAATAACAATAATAAAGAAATTGGGGGTGTATAAGGCATATAACAAAAAGGATTCCTCATTCATAAATTCACAAAAGAAAAAGGAAGCAGGAACAGTTTGCTTCTTTCAACAAGCGGATTTTGGTTTCTTGTTTAACAACCTAATTCAAGTTGTGTAGATGGTTCAATCACCATTCAATAAAAGTAGGAAATCAAAAAGAAGTTCTAGAAATGAAAGTGCGTTTACTCCTTTTTACCCTTTCAAAGATGGGGAAGGATTCTTGATCAAGTCCAAGTTGGTTTACCCATGTTTTTGTATTTAATTAAAAAACAAAGCAAAAGCAGTGGTGGGGAACCAAAGTGGCCTAGTGGACAATGACAAAAGAGTTGTCTATTTGGATAAGATTCAGATGAAACACCTCAACTGCTGCACATGAATGGTAAGCCCTTTTGTAAGTTGCAACAATTTTGGCCATTATTTCCAAAAGGTCACTTACACATGGACCAATTGACCATACTATTCTAGTGAAGTTGTGGCCGACTAGGAGAATGTGTTTTTCCTCAATCTTTCGCTTTCGGATCTTTGATAATGCCATTTTGTATACTTAAAGAATTTGAGCGGCTCAAAATTGACGCTTTCATATTCAACCTACTTTCTTTCACTTGATTGGGTCATTCCTGAAATATAAACACTTGACCTAAAATATTTGATAGGTTTAAATATTAGAGTTTAATTCATGACTCGGAAATTTCTACTTTTGTTTATGTTTCTTGGACGGCGGGATTAAATTTTTCATTGTCAAAACTTTTGGTTTTGCTGTTCGGCTTTTGAGTTCTAAATCAGCCCCTCCAAAAAAAACATGAAAAGAAATTTGAAATTATTCTTGGGGATGAAATCGATGTTTAGATAATTTGTTTTGATTTGATTTGAGAATAGGTTGACAGAAAACAAGTCAAATTTCCTCTCCCTTCACCACCCCTCAACGTACATACAGTTATTTGAAACTGATAGCTCCATCCAGCTCCAAGAATGGATGGGGTAGTTGCCTAAAATATAAGTGACTAAACGAACAATGAAAAGCATCAGCTACCGCTGGAGGAGTGAGTTTCAATCAATTTTCAAATGAAATAGAACCCTTGTGAAATGGAAATGCTATAATATGTTACAGAAGTTGCTTTTGCAGAGCTGTAGTTGAACAAACACAAAGAAAGAAAATACTAAGTTTTCCTTGTAGAAGACAGTAAACCAAATTATACTACAACATAACAAAGCCACTTTAATGTGCGAACTGGCACACTGCAGGTTATGTCTTCATGGCAGGTCTCACCAGGCCCAACCCGCTTCCACTCCCCAAGTGTTTGAAGTCTTTTGCTTCAAGATTATCTCCATGGCCAGCAAACCCGGTTCCTCCCTTTTCCACATTCACCAGATTTCTATCTTTACATGGTTTGTCACAGACCACGCAAACCTTGTCTACAGCCACAAATTTCTCTGCACATTTCTTGCAGAAGACATGTCCACAAGTATTAAGTGCTACAAGTGATAAAGTATTGGTTAGCGTGACCTTGCAACTGGGACATATGAAACTCTTGTCAAGAGACTTGGTTTTCTTCTGTGCACTGGTATCTTCAGTAAAGTGAATAGGGAAAAGGTTTTTCATCTTAAGTTTTTCGTTCCCTTCAGGACAAACTGTGCTTGTGGATGGGGCATCCACTTTAGCAGGTGCATCTGGTGTTGCAGAGGGCAGCCAAAATGCTTTCATGGTTCTAAGTGCTTCCTCCTCATAAGAAGTGGTCTTCACGCTGTTGGCCCCATGGAATCCATTCTTGTCTCTGTTGTAGTTCTTATCGTTGTACTGGGGCACTGGACCATGATTCTGTTGATCAAATGCCTCAAGCTCCCTGGCTTTCTGCAGCATCAACCCCTCCTCTTCATCTTCTTTTTCTTGCTTCTGCTGAGCAGCGTGAGCAGCCAACTTTCTGCAAGACAAAGTAACAGCTTCTCAAATGAAATTTTCCAAAGGATGATTCTGAGATTACACACAAGTATGTTCCCACCCCACACCCCTTTCACTCCTCACTGCCCTTTTTTCATCAGAGAAGTGCAGGTTGAAAAAAGATCTGCAGATGTATTAGTCAATGTTATCCCTTCTAGGTGGAATGTGGACAACTGTTTTGTTAGTAGAAGCAACTAGTAACAGACATTGCAACTCAAGATCATGTAACTATATCCTTCGAACAGGTTGCTGTGTTCATTTGAAAGGGATTCCAAACAAGTATTCCACTATTCCGTACGAAGACTTCTTTATTAGCTAGTTTATCTAGTACTCCCTTATCCCACCACCACCAAGTTATGGGACACAATTTAATTGGACTTGGAGACCAGAAATAATTTTGACTAGCATATTATCATCGAAATAATAGAAGGCAAACATTAAGGTGGCTCGTGAAAAATTTCAGTGTTATCCTCTTTTTCTTTCACTTGCATATTAGTATCGGACTGAAATGAGCTTAAATGGAGTGACATGGATAGTAAGGATTCACATTATCATACAGCATCTCCAATTTGCTTGGGATTGAGGCATAGTTGTTGTACTTGCATTTTGGTATAGTGGTAATAGTAAAGAATAGCATTAAAGAAGCTGCTGAAAAATAATAGTACCCTTCTTAAAACTAACCATGTCATCAAATTATTGTAATTTGCAAGTGCGAGAGACTCTAGTTTATATCAATAACTAAACAACAATAGTTTGTGTCAACGATGCACTATTATATATCTTGCAAATCAGCACCCTGTCCAAATGATATGGGTACATTTGCAACTAAACCAAAAATCCCTTAATTGATATGGCATGTACTAAGTCAATTCCACAACCACAACATAGACTAACATATCCAGAGGCGATATTCAATAATCCACATTTAAACATGATGGGTTTAATCTTTATGTTCTTATCACCAAACACATTGTAACATTAACATTATGGATTCAAAATATAATATTTATTGAAATTTTAGTTTTCACATATATCCAAGCTCAGTGTCAAATATGCTGGGTTTAGTCGAAGCCATACGTTATTATCTACATCCACCACTGAACATATCAAACAGATTGTCTTCAAGATACACTGCACCATAAGCATTATCCTACAACCTCAGACATCAAACAATTAGCAAATCCTAACTAGAACTACATTAAGGACAAAAAAAGAGGAGCCTCTTAACCAATGAGATATTATCTGTTTTGGTGTCAAATGGATGAAAGCACTAGCTATGGCCCTCGTAGTTGCTAATTCTGAGATATACTGCAGTATCCTCCTCAAACTACTAGTCTCCCAGCACTATAAAGCCATCTCAAAGTTCCTATTACCAATCTACTAAGAAAATTTAACTTAAAGCCAACCTCCACAAATCACTCCTCAATTAAAAACCACACATATTGTCAGTTTATCTTAACTGAAATAGCATTCACAAGCAGAATTTTACAAACCTGGACACAAAATTGAGAAATACTACAAAGTAAATGAGATCACCTAAGCTAGCCATAGAAATTAAGTCAGGGTAAACCAAGACATATTTCATAGCACACACACCATAAGAATAAAAAAACAAGGCAATTCAAATTAAAAATTATATTTTTCAAATCTACAAAAATAGGCACCTTTGGATATCCTTTTTCTGGGATAAAAGGCATTCTAGAATGCACTCTTTGCAAAAGACGTGTCCTTTCTGACAACACAAAGGATCGATATAGGGTTTTAAGCAAAGGCAACAAGCATCGAACGGCTTAATTGAGTCTTTGCCCAGCCTCTCCTTCTGCGTTCCGTACCCTAACTTTCTCTTCTCATCGTATGTGAAGAAGGCGAGATCGTTGTTGTTCTTCGAATGTCTCTGCGGCATCTCTCTAAATCCTAATGTGATTCAGCTGAATTTGGGGGACGATTTTTGCGAATTGGGGGAGAGAACGAACAAAACCCTGTGCAGGAAGATCTACGATGAAACTGGATTATCCAAATTCTAATCGGGTCAGTTTCTGACTTTCGTCGGTTTTCCTAGGGGTTTATAGCGTGACTGGCGGTGACAAAATGCTGGTACACGTGGCTTCTCGTTTTCCTTCTTTTATTAGGAGAATAATCCGTTTCCTCGTCTCTTTATGTCTTTATGCAAAATCCCTTTTTCTTTTCTATTTCAATAACATTTGGTTATGTTATAAAATAAATGCTGCAAAGTAAATAAATCGAAGACAGATATAGAGAGATTGATATATTATTCAAATTTTCAAACTTATATATATAATGAACTAAAAACTCCTTTATTTATAGAAGAAATGAAGCAGCTGCATGACTTTTTTAGCTGCTTGTGAGCTGTCTGCATGAGCTGTTTGCAACCTGCCTGCATCAGCTGCTTGTAGATAAATGGACATCCACAATATAATTATTTTCATAACACTCCCCCTTGGATGTTCATTAAAAGGTATTGTGCCTCATTAAAACCTTACTAGGAAAAATTCAGTGGAAAAAATCCTAGTGAAGGAAAAAAAGTACACATATTTAGTAATACGCATTTCTAACTGCCTCATTAAAAACCTTATAAGGAAAACCACGTGGGGAAAAACCTTAGTAAGGAAAAAAAGAGTACATCGCGTATTTTACTCCCCCTGATAAAAACCTTGTTTCAAATATTTGAGTCCCTGCATTCCAATCTTGTATACCATCTTCTCAAAAGTTGAAATTGGCAAAGATTTAGTGAATAAATCTGCCGGATTGTCACTTGAACGGATTTGTTGCACACCAACGTAACCATTTTTCTATATTTTTCTCGAATAAAATGAATTATTGATCTTAACCATACGCATCCCTACTTGCTTCACGAATAGCTATTATTCCAGCATGATTTGAAGAAGTAGCAACAATAGATTGCTTTGTGGAGCGCCATGATATGATAGTACTTCCACATGTAAACACGTACCCGATTTGAGATCTAGCTTTATGGGGATCAGATAAATAACCTGCATCTGCATAACCAACAAGATTTGCACTATCTTTGTTAGCATAAAACAAACCCATATCAAGAGTTTCCTTTAAATATCGCAATATATGTTTAACCCCGTTCCAATGTCTCCGTGTAGGAGAAGAATTATATCTTGCTAGCAAATTAACAGAAAATGTTATGTAAGGCCTTGTAGCATTAGCAAGATACATTAGTGCACCAATTACACTGAGATAGGGTACTTCGGGACCATGGAGTTCCTCATCCTCTTCTGGAGGACGGAACAAATTTGTATTCACTTCAAGTGATCGAACAACCATTGGTGTACTCAATAGGTGCGCTTTGTCCATGTAAAAGCATTTTAAGACCCTTTCTGTATATGCAGATTGATAGATAAAGATCTCGTCTGCTAAATGTTCAATTTGCAGACCAAGACAAAGTTTTGTCTTTCCAAGATCTTTCATCTCAAACTCTTTCTTAAGATATTCAATTGCCTTTTGGAGCTCTTCTGGAGTTCCAACAAGATTTATGTCATCAACATAAACAGCAAGTATAACAAATTCTGAAGCCATTTTCTTTATAAAAATATATGGACAAATAACATCATTTATGTAACCCCTTTTCAGCAAATATTCACTGAGGCGATTATACCACTTGCGCTCAGATTACTTTAAACTGTACAAATATCTTTGTAATCTGATTGAGTACAGTTTTCGAGATTTTGAATATGCTTCGGGCATTATAAATCATTCAGGGATTTTCATGTAAATTTCATTATCAAGTGACATGTATAGATAAGTTGTAACTACATCCATTAGATGTATTTCAAGCCTTTCGCGTAAGGCTAAACTGATGAGATATCGAAATGTTATGGCATCCATAACGGGTGAATATGTTTCTTCATAATCGACTTTAGGTCGTTGTGAGAATCCTTATGCAACAGGGCGAGCATTGTATCTTTCAACTTTATTTTTCTCATTCCTTTTTCGCACAAAAACCCATTTATGACCAACTGGCTTTATACCAGTAGGTGTTTGGACTACTTGTCCAAAGACCTCTCTTTTAGCAAGTGACTTCAATTCCGATTGAATTGACTCTTGCCATTTTGGCTAGTCAGATCTTTGTCGACATTCTTCGATAGATCGGGGTTCAAGATTCTCACTATCTTGCATAATGTTAAGTGCAACACTATATGAAAAAATATTATCCACCACTATTTCAGATCGATTTAAATTAATCCCATCACTAGTAGAACCTATTAAAAGTTTCTCACTCACTTGAGTCTCGGGTTCATTGATTTCTTCAGGAATCTCAGAACTAATCAAATCTTGGGTCTCTTCAGGAGATCCCTTCATAATATCATTTTGATCATTTATCAATTTTCTTTTTCTAGGATTTCAATATTTAGAACCCAAAGGCCTACCACGCTTCAGGCATGCTTTAGGTTCACCAGCTCTCATGTTAGTAGATGGTCCTGCTGGGACATCAATTCGGATAGGCACATTCTCTATAGGGATATGTGACTTAGTTATCCTTTTCAAATCAGTAAATGCGTTTGGTATTTGATTTGCTATATTCTGTAAATGGATGATCTTCTGGACATCCTGATTACATATAGGGGTACGTGGATCAACGTGAGATAATGATGAAACTTTTCACACAATTTTCTTTTGATTTTCTTTTTCTCTCCCCCTAATTGTGAGAAATTTGTGTCATCAAATCGACAATCTGCAAATCGAGCAGTAAATAAATCTCCCATCAATGGTTCAAGAAAATGAATAATATAGGGTGATTCAAACCCAACATATATTCCTAACCTTCTCTGCAAGCACATCTTACTGTGTTGTGGTGGTGCTACTGGCACATATACAACACATCCAAAAATTCGTAGATGGAAAATATTTAATTCATGACCAAAAACTAATTGTGACGGAGAATATTTATTATAATGTGTTGGTATGACACGGATAAGTGATGTTGCGTGCAAGATAGCCCCAAACAGTAGTGGGCAATTTTATTTTCATAAGTAGTGGTCTTGATATCAACTGCATGTGTTTAATAAGTGACTCTGCAAGGCCATTTTGAGTATGAACATAAGTTACAGGATGTTCAACTTTTATCCCAACTGATAGAGAGTAATCATCAAAAGCTTGAGATGAGAATTCTCTAGCATTATCAAGGCGAATAACCTTTATAGGATAATCTGGGAATTGTACCATTAATCGAATTATTTGGGCTAATAACTTTGAAAACGCCAGGTTGCGAGATAATAATAGGCACACATGAGATCATCTTGAAAATGCATCTATTAAGACCATAAAATATCTTAACAACTCACTTGGTGGGTAAATAGGTCTGCATATATCCCTATGTATACGCTATAAAAAGGCAGGGGACTCAATGTTAACCTTCATTGGTGATAGTCTAGTGATCATTTTGCCTTGATAACAAGCATCACAAGAAAATTCATCATTTGTAAGAATCTTCATGTTCTTTAATGGATGCCTACTCGAATTTCCAGTAATTAGTCTCATCATTATTGATCCAGGATGGCCCAAACAACCATGCCAAATCACAAAAGTATTTGAATTAGTAAACTTCTGGTTTACGATAGAGTGTGCTTCAACTGTACTAATCTTTAAATAGTATAAGCTAGAAGATAAAGTTGGTAACTTTTCTACAATGCACTTCTGACCAGAAATATTCTTTATAATACAAAGATATTCCATATTCATTTCATCTATCGTCTCAACATGATACCCATTTCGGCGGATATCTATAAAACTCAACAAGATTCTTCGGGACTTGGAGGAGAATAATGCATTGTCTACAATAAGTTTTGTTCCCTTAGACAGAAATACAATAGCTCTTCCGGAGCCTTTAATCAAATTTATATTACCAAAAATTGTAGAAACATTTGCTTTTTTCTTATGCAAATAAGAAAATTATTTATGATATTTGAATATTGCATGAGTTGTTCCACTATCAATTATACAAATATCTTCATGATTGGTCTTTGATCCAAACATAATTTGAGGATTATCCATATTCTTCAAAATGATATAAACAAAATAAATATGATAGTAAACATTATTATCAAAGCATAACTTTTATTTATGTACAACTATTACATAACCATACTATCTACTACAAACAATAAAAATTAAAATATTTACATCTCTACAGATTCATCACCGATCACATGGCTTATTTCTCCTTCCGGGAGTGTAAAGTAATCAGCTACATCCAAATGCATGAAGTCTAAATTATCTTTAGAAATAAATTTTGCTTCAACATTTTTCTCAGTCTTCTTCAGGGGGGCTTGATACAGCTCAACCGGGTGCTTTGGCGTATGACATGTACGTGACCAATGCCCTTTTCCTCCACATCTATAGCATGCATTTTTTGTGTTTGCTGCTTGCACCGCTTCATGCTTTTGTCCCTTCCTTTTCCACTGCTGGTGGTGCGGCTGGTTCTTTGGTGCATTATTATTACCATGATTAGTGTTTCTTCCCCGACCACGGCCATGACCATGACTGGGGCCACGTCCTCTTCCATGCTTAGCTTGGTGGAAGTTTGTCTCATTCACTTCAGGGAATGGACAAGAACCAGTAGGCCGGCTTTCATGTTTTTTCATTAATAGCCAATTATGTTGCTCGGATACAAGAAGATGTGAGATAAGTTCAGAATACTTTTTGAATTCCATCTCTCGATATTGCTGCTGCAGGAGCATGTTCGAGGCATGAAAAGTGGTGAAAATTTTCTCTAACATATCATGATCAGTAATATTATCACCACATAATTTTAATTGGGAAATAATTCTGAACATAACAGAATTATACTCACTAATAGATTTAAAATCTTGTAGCCTTAAATGAGTCAAATCATATCGTGCATGTGGAAGAACGACCATCTTCAGGTGATCATAACTATCTTTCAAATTATCCCACAGTATGATTGGATCTTTAACAGTAAGATATTTCATTTTTAGGCCCTCATTAAGGTGATGGCGTAGGAATATCATTGCTTTGGCACGGTCTTGGTTTGATGCCTGATTTTTGTCCTTGATAGTATCTGCCAGACCCATCGCATCAAGATGAATTTCGGCATCAAGCACCCAAGACATGTAGCTTTTGCCTGATATATTTAGGGCTACAAATTCAAGTTTAGAAAGATTTGACATTATTTAGAAAAAGAAAGTTCGTACATGTGATACTTTTAAAGTATTTGCTCGAGATGACAGAGTCTCGTGCTGATAATGTGTTATAAAATAAATGTTGTAAAGTAAATAAACCGAAGACAAGTATAGAGAGAGATTGATATATTATTCAAACTTCAAACTTATATACATAATGAACTGAAAACTCCTCTATTTATAAAAGAAAGGAAGCAACCGCGAGGCTTTTCAGGAAGCAGCTGCAAGGCTTTTTTTTAGCTGCTTGTAAGCTGTCTGCATGAACTACTTGCAACCTGCATGTTTAATAAGAAGCTGCTGCAAATCATTTCATTGAGCTGTTTGCAACCTGCCTGCATCAGCTGCTTGTAGATAAACTTCAACAGAGTACTAAATGGATAATCTTCTTCAGGAAGATTATCTATAGCGAAGTAATAAATGGACATCCACAATATAATTATTTTCATAACAGGTTACAAATATTTGCTCTCTTTTTTCTCCTCATCTATATCTATATATCTATATATCTATCTATATATCTATATATCTATATCTATATTATTATAAAAGCACGAATATTGAAATGCTAAAAATTGATTGCCCAAAATATCCACGAAATATTGACTGATTTTTATACCCTTTAAAAGCTAAATTATTCCTTCAACAACTAATTTTATGTTGGATAGAATTGTAATTCTAACTTTGCCTGTTACAAATTTTTGGGACCTCTAATCATACTCAATTTCCAACTACTTAGTCGTTTGAGCTATGGTTGAAACTCTAAAGCCAGATTTGAGAAGGAGGAGAATAATTATATATATTCCCCGGTAGATGGCCTTTGTTTTTTACGGCGCTTTCTTTTTGCATCAACTAAGTTAGTGCAATTGTTTGTTTTTATGATTCAGTCATCAATCTTCCTCTCCTGCATTGAAGCTCCATGTGTTTTCCTACCACGTAAATTTAAATAGGTTTGAAGAACTTTCGAGAATATATATATATATATATATATATATATATGATGAATAAAATTAAGAAGTCAAAACAGCCTTTGAAACTTTCATGGGAGCAAAGTACTTCGGAGGAAGCTATACTCCTATACCGTAGATATTGACAATTAAAGATACTAAAAAATTGGTAGTAATGGAATATGGTCTTTTACTGGAAACATGGTCAAACTTTGGAAAAGGTTTGAATACAATATTGGTAGATCAAAATAGTCTTAAAATATTAAATACAATTCAAAATGAAAGGACACAATTTGGAATAATACATGTTAGGATGAAACCTTCTTAAAACCCAAAAAACTAAAAGAATATTTCGGATTTTTTTGAATATTTCGGATTTCTAATTCATTAAAAAAACTGCACATTGATTGAAAAAGAAAAACTAATATGTGTATGTTCGAAAGAATCCAAAAAAGAAAAGGTATCCCTCAGATTTCCCAATAGAAATTAAAACTTTGAATTAGAAAAGGATTTGGCTACCTTTCACATGTCAATGTTGATTCCCATCAAAGTTAAAATATTGCAAGGATTTTTACTGTATATGCTGTTGGAGTTTTTAAAATTTGCTTGAAACAAGAACATATATATCACTGGTAAGTGTTAACTGTTAGTCCCGCCAATATTGTTGTATATGTAAATAATAATTCTGCAAAATATAAGTTATCGTAATGAAACAGTAAATAATTCGAGCCCACTGAATTCACAGTGTTTTCTTAAGGAATTTAATCCCCTCCTAGTACCCAAGGTAATGAATTATTTCCTCCCAGGATAGAACGAATCACACACTGGTGTAGCAGTACTTCAAATCCCAGTGTTTCAGCGAACACAAAGTTCGGTAGCAAATCACACTTACAGTTACTTTGTTTGAAGTTAAAAACGATGCCGAACGAAGGAGTAGAAACTGAGAAAATCATATGAAAATGCTGAGAGGAAGGAGTGCAATGTATAGCCAAATCTGTTGAGCGGTTTCAGTTTGTGTCTTGTGTGTTGTGTGTCTTTCTTCAACAACTGCTGCACATATATATAGCAGCCAGTGTTGAAGAAGAACAATCGTCCACCCTCCATGGTGGAGCAAACATTAGCTTGTTTGTGGAGCAAGCACATTCTTGGTGGGAAGAGCATTAGGCGGCTGCCTTGTGGTCAATACACGGATTGGAAAATATCCGTTACAAATGCGGATAATCTTACGTTAATATTTACTATTAACAAATAAATTTGGTCCAAAAAATTAATCAATCAATCGATCATTTGACCAAATCCAAATCCGTAGCCGTAGGCGTAACCGAAGCTGAGCCGAGTGAGCGACGACGACGACGGCGCGAGGCTTGCTGTCTTCTTAACTCTTTAAGAGCTACAAGAAGAGCAATTATATATATACCCACCAAAAATCTTTTCCTCTTCCAATAACGGACAATGTCTCATTGTCAAGAGGGGAAAACTTAAAATTTTACTCAAAAATTTCATTTTTCCTCCATTTCCCATTCACCCTCATTTTAAGACTATTTCATCTTAAAAAATAAAAATCTCAATAATCCCCCACATGAATGGGGAATGGCTATATCACGGAAGTATGCATGGAAAAACTGTATGATTTACAAGCAAGGATTAATCGCATCTGGATAAATAGGTTTTCCTTTGAACTTTCTGTAGTAAACTTATGTCGGATATACTCGGTCAATCGGTAGATTTGATATCTTTGAACAGTCGATCTTTAGTGTATACCTAGACAACCATAAGTCACACAATCAACCCTTAACCGTCTTTGGTTCTCATTGTTGTGTTCGTTTCAACCATGAACACCGCCTGGTTTCATAAGTGCATAGAGAACTGGCCTCACAAAGTTCTCCTTGAAGCGGCTAACACTTCACACTTACATAGGTAATTCCTAAACGTGTCATCCTGTAGATACACTATTTGATATACTCCGTATCAAATTTAGAAATCATTAAAAAGCCTTAATGCTTTATCCTTGGTACTGAACATTGTCTCATCACGAGAACGGACTAAAATTTTATTTGACAATGTTGAACCGTCATTAATGACTTTGTTTGATCTCCTTGAACCTAGATCTTGGGATCTCCAGTCTTCTAGGTAGAGTTACCGCCACAATGACTTGTTCTCGGCCATAGCCCCATTCCCCTTGATGATTTCTCAACTACCTCTCTAGTTAGGCCTTTTGTAAGTGGATCCGACACATTATCACTTGACTTTACATAGTCAATCGTGATAATTCCTCTAGAGAGTAATTGCCTAACGGTTTTATGTCTTCGTCGTATATGACGAGATTTACCGTTATACATAACGCTCCCAGCCCTTCCAATTGCCGCTTGACTATCACAATGTATGCATATTGGTGCCAACGGTTTGGGCCAAAATGGAATGTCTTCCAAGAAATTCCGGAGCCATTCAGCTTCTTCACCGGCTTTATCTAAGGCTATGAATTCAGCCTCCATTGTAGAGCGGGCAATACATGTTTGTTTGGACGACTTCCAAGATACCGCTCCTCCCCCAATAGTGAATACATATCCACTCGTGGACTTAGAATCAGTTGAACCGGTGATCCAATTTGCATCACAGTATCCCTCAATCACCGCAGGGAAATTACTGTAGTACAATTCAAAGTTCTAGGTATGTTCTAAATATCCCAAAACTCGTTTCATTGCCATCCAATGAGATTGGCCTGGATTGCTCGTATATCGACTCAGTTTACTTATAGCACAAGCTATATCTGGTCATGTACAATTCATGATATACATTAAGCATCCCAACATACGAGCATAATCCAATTGTGATATGCTTTGGCCTTTATTCTTTGCTAATGCAAGATTCACGTCAATTGAAGTCTTTGCAACTTTAAAGCCCAAGTGCTTGAATTTTTCAAGTACTGTATTAATATAATGAGATAGTGACAATGCCAGACCTTGAGGAGTCTTATGGATCTTAATTCCCACAATTAAATCAGCAACTCCCAAGTCTTTCATATCAAACTTGCTATTGAGCATACGCTTAGTAGCATTTATGTTGGCAATGTCATTACTCATTATCAGCATATCATCCACATATAGGCAAACAATGACTATGTGATTTGAAACATTTTTAATGTACACACATTTATCACATTCATTTATCTTAAAACTATTTGACAACATTGTTTGGTCAAAATTCGCATGCCATTGTTTGGGTGCTTGTTTTAGTCCGTAAAGAGACTTAACAAGTCTACATACCTTCTTTTCTTTACCTGGAACCACAAACCCTTCAGGTTGTTCCATGTAAATTTCTTCCTCCAACTCTCCATTTAAGAAGGCCGTCTTAACATCCATTTGATGAATTTCAAGACCATACACTGCAGCTAATGCTACTAACATCCGTATGGACGTAATTCTTGTAACTGGAGAGTATGTATCAAAGTAGTCTAGACCTTCTCGTTGTCTATACCCTTTGACTACGAGTCTTGCCTTGAATTTATCAATAGTGCCATCATCTTTGATTTTTCTCTTAAAAATCCATTTAGAACCCAAAGGTTTATTTCCAGGAGGAAGATCAACCAATTCCCATGTATGGTTGTTCAATATGGATTCTATTTCACTATTGACTGCCTCTTTCCAAAACAATGATTCTGAAGATGTCATAGCTTCTTTAAATGTTTGAGGCTCATTCTCCAATAAGAAAGTCACAAAATCTTGTCCAAATGAAGTAGACGTTCTTTGACGTTTACTACATCTTGGATCCTCCTGGTTACATATACTTTCTTTTGTTTCTTCCCGAGGTCGTTTAGATCCTTCACCAAACGACTCACATTCCTTTTTATACGGATATATATTTTCAAAAAACTCAGCATTATCTGATTCTATAACCGTATTATTATGAATGTCGGGATTTTCTGATTTATGAACCAGAAATCGATATGCTTTACTATTTGTCGCATATCCTATGAAAACACAATCAACGGTTTTCGGTCCTATCTTTACCCTTTTGGGTTTAGGAACTTGCACTTTTGCCAAACACCCCCACACTTTAAAATAATTCAAGTTGGGCTTCCTTCCTTTCCATTTTTCATATGGAATGGATTGTGTTTTGCTATGGGGCACTCGATTTAATATTCGATTAGCCGTAAGAATGGCTTCCCCCCACAAGTTCTGTGGCAAACCAGAACTTATCAACAACGCATTCATCATCTCCTTTAATGTGCGATTCTTTCTTTCCGCAATCCCATTAGATTGGGGCGTGTAAGGGGCTGTTGTTTGATGAATAATTCCATATTCTAAACATATTTCTTCAAAAGGAGATTCATATTCACCACCCCTATCACTTCTTATCATTTTTACTTTCTTGTTAAGTTGCGTTTCAACTTCATTTTTGTATTGCCTGAATGCGTCTATTGCTTCATCTTTCATATTCAGTAAATAAACATAGCAATATCGAGCACCATCGTCAATAAAAGTTATGAAATACTTCTTTCCACCGCGAGATGGTATTGACTTCATGTCACAAATATCTGTGCGAATTAAGTCTAAAGGATTTGAATTCCTTTCAATTGACTTATAAGGATGTTTAACATACTTAGATTCCACACATGTTTGACATTTTGATTTTTTGCATTCAAACTTAGGCAACACTTCCAAGTTAATCATTTTCCGCAAGGTTTTATAATTGACATGACCCAAACGTACATGCCATAAATTATTTGATTCAAGTAAGTAAGAAGAAGCTGAAATATTATTATTATTTTCCACAACCATTACATTCAGATTTAAAAGGCCCTCGGTGAGGTAACCTTTTCCTACAAATATTTCATTCTTACTAATGACAACCTTGTTGGACACAAAAATACACTTAAAACCGTGCTTAACAAGAAGTCTAGTAGAAGCTAAATTCTTTCTCATTTCGGGAACATGAAGGACATTGTTCAAAGTCATGACCTTGCCAGAAGTCATTTTCAGAAATATCTTCCCATATCCTTCAACTTTTGTTATTGAAGCATTTCCCATATAAATTGTCTCTCCGGGTCCAACAGGAGCATAAGTAGCAAAAACTTTTCTAACTGCACAAACATGGCGAGTGGCTCCTGAATCAAACCACCACAGTTTAGGATTTTCCACCAAGTTACATTCAGAAAGCATGGCACACAAGTTATCAACATCATCATGGGTTACTACCATGTTTGCTTGACCCCTTTTCTTGTCTTTCTTCGGAGCACGACACTTCGTAGATTTGTGTCCGGTTTTTCCACAGTTGTAGCAGTTTCCACTGAACCGCTTCTTGCTTGGGTTGTATTTCGGACCAGAAGCCTTCTTCCTCTTTTTGTTATCTTCAACAATATTTGCTCCCATTATTGTTGAATTTCCACGGCCTCTCCTTTCAGCAGCTTTATTGTCCTCTTCGATTCTCAACCGAACAATGAGATCTTCAAGGGACATTTTCTTTCGTTTGTGTTTCAAATAATTTTTGAAGTTCTTCCACAACGGAGGCAACTTCTCAATCATTGCTGCTACTTGGAATGCTTCGTTGATGACAAGACCTTCAGCAAGTAGATCATGAATAATCACTTGCAATTCCTGAACTTGGGTAATAACAGACTTGCTATCTACCATTTTGTAGTCCAAAAATTTTGCGACAACGAATTTTTTCATCCCCGCATCTTCAGTTTTATATTTCTTTTCAAGAGCATTCCACAATTCTTTTGATGTCTACACGCTACTGTATACATTATACAGATTATCATCCAGTCCGCTAAGAATATAATTTTTGCATAAAAAATCAGAATGCTTCCACGCTTCAATCACGAGAAAGCGTTCATTCTCTGGAGTTTTATCTAGCAGATCAGGAACATCTTCCTTGATGAACTTCTGTAGACATAATGTAGTTAATTAGAAGAACATCTTCTGCTGCCAGCGCTTGAAATCAATCCCGAAAAATTTTCCGGGTTTTTCTGTCGGTGCCAACGCCGGTGTTCGGCTTGTCGATGCGTTGACAGTCACCATCGGAACAGCTTGGTTTTCGCTTTCAGTCATCATTTTTTTCTGAAAAAAAAATGACACAAACAAACGTTTAATACACATTTTCAAACTGGAGTAAAGATCACGTAGATTTTAATCTCCAACAAAACGCCACGAAGGCTTTACTCTCCAAAATGGGAATACACAAAACCACAAAGGTTTTAGATTGCAGAATAATAAGAATAACACAAATACAGAAATAAATATTAAATTCCTTAAGATTGTTAGTCCCGCCAATATTGCTGTATATGTAAATAATAATTCTACAAAATATAAGTTATCGTAATGAAACAGTAAATAATTCGAGCCCACTGAATTCATAGTGTTTTCTTAAGGAATTTAATCCCCTCCTAGTACCCAAGGTAATGGATTATTTCCTCCTAGGATAGAATGAATCACACACTGGTGTAGCGGTACTTCAAACTCCAGTGTTTCAGCGAACACAAAGTTCGGTAGCAAATCACACTTACAGTTGCTTTGTTTGAAGTTAAAAATAATGCCGAACGAAGGAGTAGAAACTCAGAAAATCGTATGGAAATGCTGAGAGGAAGGAGTGCAATATATAGCCAAATCTGTTGAGCGATTTCAGTTTGTGTCTTGTGTGTTGTGTGTCTTTCTTCAACAACTGTTGCACATATATATAGCAGCCAGTGTTGAAGAAGAACAACCGCCCACCCTCCATGGTGGAGCAATCATTAGCTTGTTTGTGGAGCAAGCCCATTCTTGGTGGGAAGATCATTAGGCGGCTGCCTTGTGGTCAATACACAGATTGAAAAATATCCGTTACAAATGCAGATAATCTTACGTTAATATTTACTATTAACAAATAAATTTGGTCCAAAAAATTAATCAATCAATCATTTGACCAAATCCAAATCCGTAGGCGTAACCGAAGCTGAGCCGAGTGAGCGACGACGACGACGCAAGACTTGCTTTCTTCTTAACTCTTTAAGAGTTACAAGAAGAGCAATTATATATATACCCACCAAAAATCTTTTCTTCTTCCAATATGGGATAATGTCTCATTGTCAAGAAAGGGAAACTTAAATAAATTTACTCAAAAATTTCATTTTTCCTCCATTTCCCATTCACCCTCATTTTAACACTATTTCATCTTAAAAAACAAAAAGCTCAACAGTAACGTGTATAAACTTTGACATATATTACCAGCAAATCTTCAAATTCAATAAATTAGATTATTGGCATTAGAATATGCATATGACTTTATAAACGTAAAGAAGTTTTGTGCCTATATTCATCTGGCAAGTTGAACCTTAAAAGAACTACATATGTATCACATGGAATATATATATAATATCTCTTCTCTCTTTTTTTCCCTTATATACTAGCCAAGCAGAAGGTGTATTAAAAAAGTATAAGGTTTAAAAAATATAAACTATCTTGAGTTTCCATATGGATTGATAACACCTAGATGAAATGACTTTATCAACACTCAACTGTCACTAATTTGGTCATCTAAAAATTCTCGATCAATTGAATCTCTTTTCGTATAAGGATTTTAAGCTGTGTCTCTTTCTTTAGTGAACTTCTCTAAGGTATATGTGATTTACATTCTAAATTTAAATATAAGTAAAATTACTTCCTTGATCGATAAATTTTCCTACATTTTATCATAATATCATGCAAAAGTTGCATTGTTTATTCATTTGCTGTAACTCAAAATAATTTTTTCATAATACGTGTCAGTTTATAAATTTAATTTGTCGTTCTTACATGCAAAAAATAATAAGAATATATATGCAACGCACGTACATAAAAGATAATATATATAAAAGTGAGAATAGATAAGGTGACTTGGCGCAACCAGAGAGGGGAGGATAAAAGTAAAGAAGAAGAAAAACAGAAAAATCAGAGGTGCAAAAAAATGAAATAAGGAAAAGAAAGGTAAAATACTAGTACTAGTAGTTTTAGATCCAATTTTATTAAAAAATTCTGAAATTAAATACAGTATAATCAAAGTGTTCTGTATTGTACTGGATAGGAATAGCCAAAAGTCAAAATATTGACCATTTCACATTAATTTAAAAAAGGGAAAAGGCCAAAAAATACCACACAACTAATATAAATGGCTTATTTATGCTGTCCGTTAAAAGATTTCCCTCACTAACGTTATACTTTTGGTCTATTTATGTCATTAACTTTGTACTTTTGGCCTATTTATGCCATTGTCTAATAACAGTTCCATTTTATGGCTTTTAAATAATAAGAATTGATTTTTCAACCCCACATTTGCCTAGTGTCTTTATATTACTAGTTATTTTTTACTTGACCCTATATTTTTTTTAACCTTGATTATGTATAATTAACCATGTCCAACCCGATAAAATTCAACCATCTTTTAACCCAATCCCTAATTCTTTGTCACGATCCAAAATTTAACTAGTCGTGATGTCACCTAACCCAATCTGCTAGGTAAATCAATTAACAACTATCCAATTTAATGAGATTTTTTATTAGATAAATAAATGATAAAATAACTAAACCTTAAACTAATTGAACCTTAATAAAATAACTTGGGCAATGTATTAAGGTTCAATTATTTTATTATTTATTTGTCTAAAAAAAATCTTATTAAATTGGATAGTTATTAATTGACTTACTTAACGAGTTGGGTTAGGTGACTTCACGATTAGGTGAGGTCGAAAAATAAAGATACGTGGTAAAGGTGGGGTTAAAAAATTATTTTTTATTATTTAAAAATCAAAAAATAGAATTGTTAGTAGACAATGATATAAATAGACTAAAAGTATAATATTAGTGGTATAAATAAGCCAAAAGTATAACTGTAGTGAGATGAATATTGAGCTATTTTAACGCATGTGACATTTTTAGGCCTTTTCCCTTTTAAAAAAAAATAGAAAAGGGGTGCAAAGAACATCTAGTACACTCGATTCCAGCTAATTCATGTAACCTTTCTTCTTCCCAAACATCCTCTATTATCAGAAACACACACACACACACATCGGAGATCACAAAAAACTCAATAACTTTCCAAATTCTCCAATACCCGTTTCCAGTTTCCCTTTATGGCATCACCCAAAAAGCCACCGGTAGAATCCGACCGACCACCGACGGCGATCATGCACCAACCTGCATCCCCACGTTTCCCTTCCGGAACACCCACTTCACGCGCCAATCGAAAGATCGCTATCGCCGTCGATCTTAGCGACGAAAGCGCTTACGCCGTCAAATGGGCCGTCCAAAATTACCTCCGACCAGGTGACGGCGTTATCCTCCTCCACGTCCGTCCAACTTCCGTCCTCTACGGCGCTGATTGGGGTGCTATAGATGTCTCCGTTGACACTACAAATGAAGAATCGCAGCAGAAATTAGAAGATGATTTTGATAACTTCACAACTACAAAAGCTAATGATTTAGCACAGCCGCTCGTTGAGGGGAATATACCGTTCAAGATTCATATAGTGAAGGATCATGATATGAAAGAAAGGCTGTGTCTTGAAGTAGAGAGGTTGGGTTTGAGTGCAGTGATAATGGGGAGTAGAGGGTTTGGTGCTTCGAGGCGTAGCATAAAAGGAGGGAGGCTAGGTAGTGTGAGTGATTATTGTGTGCATCATTGTGTTTGCCCAGTTGTTGTTGTTAGATATCCTGATGATAAAGATGGGGTTGCTGCTGATGATGCAAATGAAGGTTCAGTTAAAAAAGAGACAGATGGGGTTCTTCACCCTGTGCCTGAGGATGAACCTATATACCATGATGCCGAGGATAAAGCTGCAGGTATATCTTATTGATTACAATTTGTAATTTCTTTGCAAGTAGGCATTGATTCTGTATGTTTTTTGTTTAGTGATATAAGTTTTGTTTGAATGATTGGATGTTGATTACTACCTCAAAGGTCGTAACTTTATATGATGGTTTATGCATTTGCACCTTTGTCTTTCAATCTTTTTGTGTACAAAAGTGGTCTGTTGTAATTACTCCATCAAGGAGTTTGATTATTAGCTAGGAAATGAGCTGAATGTAGTTTTATGTTGCAATCAGCCAAGCTAGTTGTAAGTAATGCCCTGGCAAATTTCATTTTGTTTCTTTACCATTGGATGATTGTTGATTGGATGATTTATTGCAGGAGAATTTTATGGGGTTGTAGCCTGTGATCAGGTTTTGACTATTTCACTTTGATCATTTATTTTGGTTTCTGTCTTATGTTCCTCTTTTTAGCCGTGCTCTCGTGTCATTTTCTGAGCTGGTATATATATGTAAGCTTGTGCTTCAGACCAGTAGATGATACACCATTAGCTGCATTTGGATTGCTGGGGTAAAATTTAGGAGAATAAATTTCGTCATTGTTAATCTAGTAGAGATAATTTAACTTTTGTAAAAAAAAAATCCGTCTCTTTTTCCTCCTCCTTCCCTTGAACTCTATTAGTTCTGCATATTCAACTACCTAATCTTTCCTTGGAATATCATGCTTATGCTTTCTCAATGCTAGAACATCTGCATTTTAGTTTGGGCATTTTGTATGCTGTTCACATATGCAAATGCATCTTTGGTACAAGAAAATTCAGAAAAACATAGCCACGAATAATATATTCTTTTTGGCTGCAAAAGATAATATTTATATATTAAAGATAACCATTACATATTGTAGCGTCATTAAATATGGTTATGCTTCTAGGTTAAGTAGTTTCTAATTTGTCTGCCTCTAGTAGTACTACTACTACAACAACAACAAAGCCAGTATAATCCCACAAGTGGAGTATGGGGAGGGTAATGTGTACGCAGACCTTACCCCTACCTTGTGAAGGTAGATAGGTTTCCGATAGACCCTTGGCTCAAGGAACAATTAAAAGGAAGCAACAAATAATAACAACAAGAAATAACAAAGATCAGGTCAGAAATAAGAAATACAAGAATAGTACTAATACTACTGCTGAGAATGACACAATGTGTAATAACAAAGATCTAGGAATAAGAAAATATAAGAATATTACTAATACGACTGGTAAGACTAGGAGAAACTCTCGACTAACTGTCAACCTTCAACCCTAATTATCGACTTCCACACCTTCCTATTGAGAGTCATGTCCTGCCTAATCACCTCTCCTCAGTACTTCTTTGGCCTACTTCTACCCTTCCTAACCTCTCACACCTCATAACCGGGGCATCTATGTCTCTCCGCCTCTAGTACCTCTAAGGCAAATAAACGAGGAACTGCAAAATGAACTGTGCTGGTACTATTAGTCAGTTGCATATTGCTTCCATATTTAGCTAGTTTATCTGCTACCTTGTTATGTTCCCTGAAGTTGCACTACCTTGTAAGTACATTCTTGAACTCTCTTCCCTTTTGCAGTGACGGATTTGATTTCTTCAACATGATAAGTTTTTGGTTACTGCTAAGCCCTCTTCTTCCCACAAACAAAAGTACAAAACCATTACTGATACTCGCTCTTATCAAGAGTATCAACTGAAAGTTGCAAAGCAAGTTCTCACTTGACAATTTAGTTTTCTCTTGTCTGGCTGTTTTATTCTGTTGGTTCTCACTTGAGTTCTCTGATGACATTGCTTTTATTTTTCAAAATCAAAGCTAATTGTAAACTATTTCGATAGTTGGTTCGTTTGAGGGGATTGTTTTAGTCTTCAGGCTCTGTTTTCCCTCTTAAACGTAATTTTTAAAATTTATTAAAAGGTATGGGTTAATAGAGAAGTCAATATGTGGTTTTCCTAATAAGCATAGATTTTAAAGCTGAGCTTTGCTTTAAGCATTTGTTCCTCCTAGTACTAATGGGACTCTTCTACTGCTACTTTATGGAAGTTGCATTCTGTATAAGCAAGTAATTCTGCTTTAAAGACCGTTTCCAGTTGTTCTAGTTTGCAAGTTATTGCTTAGAATTTGTTGTACATGTCATTTGTGGATTGCCTTAGTTTTAAATGTGGTTACCGCCAAAATATAGCCAAAAAATGAGTATATCTTGTTTTCTTGATGACTATGGAGGCAAGTCTTGCGAGTATAAAGTCCTTTTTCACCACTAAAGGTCTATTACTCTGCAATCTCATTTTTATTTTGTTTAGGATAATTGCTTAACATCCCTTTCTTTGATAGAGCCATTGAGAAGTCAACCCTTCGCTCATGTTTTCATGGAGTATTTGGTGTCAACAAAGATTGATCCCTTTTTCTTATATAGTAATATATTTTGGATCTTTCTACCCTAATTTCCTAAGTTGAGAAATTTGCAAATAATTTTGTTGGACTAATTATGATTATCTTGTTTCAGCTATCTTCAATATGTTGTTCTCCTTATATAACTTAACAGTTAACTCTCTATCCCATAATTAACAAAATATTGTGGAACCAACTTTGTTGCGTTTCAGCACCTAACATCTTTGATACTCAACAACTAATAATTTTTGCAAAAGGACTGTTGGTCTGTTGGATGATTATTAGTAGAGAGCAGTAATTCTTTTGTATCTTCATGTCTTCAATCAACAATGAATCAACTATAAGTATGGTTGAGAAATAATTGTCTAATCATCCTATTTTAGTTCTTTGTGGAAAAAAGATTGACCTGTTTTAGTTGTTGATATAGTACTATCTGAGAATCAGCTGCATTTCTAGAGATGTTGTGGGGCATTTATCATCAAATACTAATTAATTAGATAGTTTGTTCTCTTAAGTCACCTATCAGAAGAAGCTTTTTCACCTAGGTTCCAATTATTTTTAGATGGGAGAAGGGGGGAAGAAAGGTAAGCAACATAAACAGTTTTCGCTGTGGAGGAGGTAGGTGCAACTGCTGGTGTGTAAAGGTAACGATAGAGATAGACGAGGAATGAACAGTGTTTCAAAAGCGGGGTTATGGTGATCAAGGTCTGAATTGGTGTTGATAAATACAGGTTGAGGAGAGGGAGGGAGGGAGGCGGGCGTCTTGAATCAGGCATGTGGATGGTTGCTGGTAAAAATGGTGGCAACAAGGAGAGAGGGGGGGGGGAGGTTCAGAGGAGGTGGGTGGCGATTGATACAAGTGGAAAGAGAAAATGCCGGTCCTATCATTCAAGGCACGGTACTTAGTAGTGCAGGGTGAAGGAAGGAAGTTGGAAACATTCAACTTGAACACAGTGCTTGTTCAGCACTGACATCTAGCATCAGCGTCGAACGTTCTCCAGTTGAAAACCAGACTTTTGATCCCTGTCTGGTACCAACCTTGACATCTCGTGATCTCGATGAATTATGTTAGTTTTCCAGCTCCCTAATTTGTACTTCTTGCATCTTTCCCTTTTCTGACAAGTGAGAGCTATAGTTGGTTTGACACACCATGACTTTTCAGCACGACACTGAGTGGCATTCTGCATTTTCACCATGCAGATTGAATGAACGATATTATTATTTTCTATGAGATAAAGATGGAAAGATTGGTGTATAAATTTTAAGCAGTAAGTTCAATGATGCAAGAATTTGGCTTATGTCAGATCTTTGTTGTAGTGTGCCAAGGGGGCCAACTGTAAAAGGGAAAAAAATTTGGAAGTGCTATATAACAATTTTCATGCATAAATAGTTTTAAGCTTATTAACTGTATGTCCATGTACAATTTAAACCTGGATTCTGATCAATCAGTGGGAGGGGATTTCCATGGAAACTCATGATAGGTGATAAAAGATTGAAATATTATTGACTGTTTGCAATTTCTAAATGGCTGCTTCTAACCACCCTTCCTTTAATGTACTGACAGTCACTGGACAACACAAAGGCCTGCCCATCTAAACTGTTCCAAAACCAATCTGGAAAGCTTAAAGATAAGCTAATATGGAAATGTTATCAAATTGCTTCTTAAAGCTCAAAATAGAGGTGTGAATGTTTGTCTTTTTTTCTGTCTCTTAGATTTTGTTTCTTAGTATTTGGTACCTTTTATACCTTGTGAGGGCATTCCTATCAAATTGCTGTCTTCTACCCGTACCAAAAGGGAAAATCCCTTGAAAAAACAGGCCTTTCTTTCTGCACGTGCTTCCATCTAAACAATGCCCTGTCATTTGATGAAATTAAAATCATGTTTTACTCTCTCTTCTGGATGACATTGCTGATATCTGAGCTCTCCTCGTTGTGCAGATTTGGAGAAGGCTTCTCGAGTAAGTTGAAGGTGCAGAGATGTTCGAGTACTCTAGTGAGACGGACTTGGTATTGGTGTGGGCATGGGCCATTTGGAAAATGAGTTTGGTGGTTTTCAGTGCTTTCTTTCTGCTTATGGTTGTCTTCTGTGTTTCGAGTTTATGAAGTTTGAAATGATTGTTATTGTTCCTGAGCTTCTTCTCTTTGTTTTAGGTTTTAAAAATGGCTGTCTGCTTTTTATGTGGAATAACTATCTTTTGAAGCTGCTTTGTTCAACTTTCCATGTTGATTGCATTTGCTTGCAACTATGCCTGAACTATTTCTCTTATTCTGGAGAGTTGCTTCTTCTTTTCTTTCTATTTTACTATGTTTTTTTTAAGATTCAGTTGCTACAATCCTATGTGTGTCAGATAACTTACAACAAGATTCATAGTATAGTGTACACAAGCTAGAAAGAATCCTTGAAGTATTGAAGGGGCACTTTTCTCATTTTTTTCTAAGGCCTATTACAGTAATTGTATCCCAAATTGAGCCTTAGATTTATCTGAAAATCGCAGTTTCTAGATGTAGATAGCTGAACTGGTCCTTGTTCCTACGCCCCATAATCTGTTTTATTATCTCTTAATGTAGTTTACACAAGGGAGTTGGTTTAGCATGGAGGAAATGTTTTTCATAGTCATTTGGGATATCATTTCGTGGATCATTTTCTAATATTTAGTTGTGTATGATTCTGTAATAGGCGTAGGAGCTTTTCAAGTACTAAAGAATTGACAACTACTTGATTAAGTAAGTGATATGGCGTTGGAGTTGGGATATTTATCAAAGAAAAAAACTTTTGCCCATAAGTCACTGAATTCATTTTTCTTATTCTAGTGATAATATTCTTTGGAAGAAATATTTACTAATAACTTAAGTAACCAATTAGCGGAAAACCTGGTAGCTACTTTTTTCCATACCAAATGGTCCAAATCCAGGTCTTGAATTTAATGGGGTGGACTACGGTGGGGTTGCAACCAGGGGCGGCTCAAGCAAAATTTGAATGAGGGGCCCTAAAATTTTTTATAGAAGAAAACTCATAATTTTATTTGAAATTTATTTTGTTAGCTTTTTGAGATGCGAAATTCTTAATAATTTATTTATTAAAACTCGAATTCATATTTTCTAGTTGACGTATTAAAACTCTAATAAATAACTAAAAAGACAATCTATACTTACAAAGAAAATATATCAAAAAAAATTAAAAATAGATGCAAATAATAAGATATAGAACAATCAAACCTGATTCAACAAATACATGACTTGATAAACTTTTGCTACTTCAATATTCTTGATGTAACGCCACAAAAACTTAAGAACAAATAATCATGCGGAAGCTAGTAAAGCAACACTTGGCCGACGATAAATCATACAACAAAAGAGAAATATACCAAACGAGACACAAATATTTAACGTGGTTCGATCAATTGACATACGTCCACTGCGGAGACGAGCAATCCACTATATATAAAAGAGAGTACAAAATATCGAGAGAACAACCTCACGAAAAGACAAACACAAGTGACACACTAACACTTGTCCTGTAAAGTTCTCCTCTTAAATAAGACTCTCAAATCTCATATGGCTACATTGTGGATGCTACTAAATGAAAACGAGGGATCCTCAATTTATAGAGGTCCAAAACTTTTTCTACAAGAAAAGAGACTAGCCAAATATGAGAGATTTATAGTTGTCCCTTCCTTCTAGAGATAGGAAAATCAAATATGGTAAGAAAATTAGGACAAACACCTAACAAATTCTCACATTGGTAACTGAAAAGATTGGGAGCCTACATACGAGGTGTAAAGATCTCTTAATGGTGTAAGACCTTTTGGGAAAAAACGGCGCGGGCTTGTCCCAAAGCGAACAATATCATACTATGTTAAGAGTGTATTTGGGCTAGTTTAGCCGAACAACTGGTATCACATCAAGGTTGAAGACAGGTTCATCTTGATCTTGGCGGGTTTAGTTTTAGCCGCAACCTATTTGACGGTAATTATGATTTTTGTATGAGAAATTTGGTTGGAGTGTTACTCACATTGAAACAAACTTTGCGGTGGAGATTTGGAGATGCGACATGTCGAAGGCTATATGAAGAAGGTGGATCAAATCTATTTTGTCAGAAAATTCAGGCCAAGAAGGAGAATTGTTAGGTGTTGTCCAGATTCTCTTACCATATTTGATTTTCCTATCTCTTGAAGGAAATGACAACATGTTTACCGTAATTGGCTTTTCCTTCTTGTAGAAGGAAATTATAAGTCTTTCATACTTGGCTAGTTCCTTTTCTTGTAGGAAAAATGTTTGGACTTTTATAAATTGAGGATCCTTCATTCTCATTAATAGCATCCACAATGTAGCCATATGAGGTTTGAGAGTCGTGTTTAGGGAGAGAACTTTACGGGACAAGTGTTAGTGTGTCACTTGTGTTTGCCTCTTTGTGAGGTTGTTCTTTCGATATTTTGTACTCTCTTTTATATAGTGGATTACTCATCTCTACCGTGGAGTAAGTCAATTGGCCGAACCACGTTAAATATTTATGTCTATTTTGATATATTTCTCTTTTGATGTCTGATGTACCGTTGTTCAAGGTTTGCTTACTAGCTTCCGCATGACACCTAATTTTTTCGGTTCTAAGACATTTTGGCGTGGAATAGAAAACTTTGAGGTGTAGTGGCTCTGATGAGTTGGAATCTTCATTTAGGACCGGATACAAATACAAGATGTAGAGTCGCCGGAATCATAATGTGTGAGATTTTATGTCTAAACTTTAATTTTTCACATATATACACACAATTCCAGTTAAAAGTAATATATTTAGACGAACTAATAGAACTCGCCCTAAATCTCGTATTTCTAGGACCAGAATTGCGAAATGTTAATGCTTTGCAGGTGTCATTTTGAAAGGAAGAAAGAAGTGATGGGGAACTTATTCCCAACAAAAAAAGATATTGGAGACCTCAAATTATGTACTCGAAATTTGTCAGAAATTGGAAGAAATAGAGTGGTTAGAACCAAAAGAGCAAAGAAAAAGGTCAATTTGGGGATATGTTCCAGAACCATAGAGGTCCATCAACAAATCAGATTACAGCTCAAAGATTCGAGTGCAGCTTTTAGTGAATGAGAAGCATCTTCTATGCATTTCTGGTGGCCAACGAAAGGAAGTTGGCAATTCTTTTAACTTAGGAAAACACCATTTTTCAAGGTTGCTCATTGCTTGGAAAAATTTACTACCAAAAGCTTAGTTCCTTGAAATTAATATGATGAATCTTAAAAGTGATTTGGTTGCGCTTTTATAATTTTACTTGAAAGGGTAGTGTATCAGTCTTAGTCAAGTTTATTTAAAAAAATAAGACTACTAAATTAAAGTTCGGCAGGTGTAGACTATAGATAGACACATAAAATGGAATCATGATTATTGGGGGCCGTGTTATGTTATTTACGCTCCAAAGACCTGTGAAGCAAGGGAGTTAAGAGTTCCTACATTGCTGAATTTTTTTAGTTATTGTCTCCTATAACTTTAGACAATCTAAATCTTATCATCTAGTTTATGAAGTTGAGATAAAATCAACGAAAAGGAAAAAGAAAATAAAAAAACACGCTGAGGTAAATCAGTGCTGTTAAATGATAAGGCCAAGTCAATGTGGACTTGAGTGGCTATGATTCAACAAAATTTTCAGGAATCATTGTCTTTATGGTTGTGAAACTGAAACACACAAATCAAATCTCTGATCAGGTGAAATAGATTCCAAAGATATTTTCAGTTTAAAGGGCCTAGCTAGACCGTATCTAAGAAAAGCAATACACGAGAGAAAAAAAAAAGCAATCATTTTATCCCATGGTTATGGTGGCTACAATTTTGAAAATAATTACACCATATCCACACATATCAAAAGAGTCCAATTTTCTTGTTTACGCAATGTGTTACGACCACACATAGTTCTTTATTTCTAGACTAGATTCCCTAATTCTCTTGAACGTTAACAACTTCCAAAGTATTATAGTAGTATAATTTACTTTTTTGCATACCAATAGTGTAAAAGTAACTTTTTATGATACGCTGGGAATTAGTTACCTAAAAAATAAGGTAAACAATCAGCTACAATTGGTTAAAATGTAGTGATTATAGCGTAATATTTTTACGTGTATTTATGCATAGGCTAAATACCCTAAATGTTAACATTAACATTAGACAATTTGACGGATTGCAATTAAATTGATATGAAATTGCAAATAATTTTATTAATAGGATCTGTGTTGTGCACGTGGCCATGTCGAAAACTTTGGGTCTAATATGTCTCAGTTTGTTAACCTAATTTTTTTTTTTTTTTGGACAAGAGTGAGTTGCTCTGGTCGTAAACACCCTCCACTTTCAACCAAGAAGTTGTGAGTTCGAGTCACCCCAAGAGCAAGGTGAGAAGTTCTTGGAAGGAGGGAGCCGATGGTCTATCGGAAACAGCCTCTCTACCCTAAGGTAGGGTAAGGTCTGCATACATACTACCCTCCTCAGACCCAACTAATAAGATATACTGGGTTGTTGTTGTTAATATCATTTTTATACTCTTCTTCAGCTGCTCACATATTTTAATGGTATAGATTAATAGAAAGCGTCATGATTAAGGTCCTTCGCATGCTAATCAAAAGATTCTTGATTATATGTCCATTAACCTCAACAAAATATGGTTAGCTGTCCGCTTCTCAATAATTCTTCCACTCTGACATGTATAATCTAATGAAACCTTAATAACCCAGCACATGTGCTTCCACTTTTTATATTCGACTTAATTTTTATTTGTACTAACTTCAATTTTTACATCCCAAGATTCTTGGCTATATACCCTTTAACCTTTAATAATTAAAAGTGTCTCTTTTAACAGGCACCCAATAATTGACATAATAGTTACTGAAGTAGAAATGAAGTTCACAGGATCGAATTTGATCCCTAGCAAAGAGAAAGAAAATTAGGATTGGTCCAACACTATTATTATAAAAAGCCAAAAAAAATCTTATACTTTAACATGAGATCTTGGCACCTAGTCCTATCATAGCTCATAAGCAAATATATTTCTATGTACTCGATTGAACATGTTACAGACCTAAAATAAAGTATCTTTTTTTTTGTGCTAATAACTTAAATTTTTAATGAGATAATGCATACTTTAAAAACAAATCAATGAAATATGGAGGAAGAAAAAAACAAAAGTTTGAGCAATGTATAATAATTCATTGCTACATTATTTCTCTTTAAAAGCTAGGGGAACCGATGGCGGAGTCACCTTATAGGAAGATGTGTCAAATAACACTTTCGCGGAAAAAATATACTGTATAGCTAGGTAAAAAAATAAATTATATGTATATACTATATATTGACTCTTCTTAATTTTCTGATATGTTTTCTTTTATATATTTTGACATTCCTTAACGAAAATTTTAGTCCCAAAAAGGAGTTGCAGAAAATTAACTTGTGGAGCAGGCAAAGCTTCAGCTAAAGAGCAAAGCTTTCAATAAAAAGGACAAGTGTCTCAGGTTCATGCACAATCCTTCTAAAGTGAGCAATCTGCGTTGTGACATTTGAGTCCAAGGGTCCATTGATAGCCATTGAAGAAATCAAAAGTAGAACATGCCAAACCCTCCACATTTTTGTCTATCTCAAAGAGGCCCCACTTTATACCACAACAGAAACTTGGTACTACATATTTTTAGAATTTTAGGACCCCCCCCCATCCCCCCATACGTTGTTGGTTTTTGTTTGGGAGAGGAGGGGAAATTAAGGAGAGTTGTTGAAGAGTTTCTTGAGTCAACAAGTGGACCGTTTGGTTTGAAATTGGACCATATATGTCAAGATAGAAACAATGACAAGGAAACTTGAGAGTCACAAAAACACGGTAAGAAGATACAATTATTCAAAGTTTGGTTGTGCTGGCTGGTAGCTATAGTATTGGTCATTAAATTTGGGTCCTCTTTGACATTATTTTTGGTTAGCTATAAAAGGCCACTCAAGTAGTTCTTACATAGGGAATAGATTATATTTCCTTTTCTTAACGTCGTGCCACTAAGAAGAAAATCAGTAATATCTTACTTTAATTGGTAAGAGCTTGTTTTTGGGACCATGGGTAATTCGGCATATTATGTGAGCAGGTAAGGTAAATACTGTTATCTTGATATAGTTTTGGACTATTAGACCAATGGTCTTTTCTTGAGTCGTAACAACAACCAATAACAAATTAAGTATAATCCTATAAAATGAAAATAAAAAAGAAGTAGAGTGTATACAAATTTTATCTCTATAAAGTGAAAATAGAGAAATTATTTTCAATAATATGCTACAAGCTGTAAACTCTTTTCTGGAGCATTAAAAAGAAAAAAAAGACTTTGTTCCAGCAAGAGCTATTTGGCTAAAAATCAACCTTCTACAACATATAAATTGCATTATTCGTTTAAAAATCTTTTTTACAGAGCTCAGTGAATCGCTCGTCGACGTAATAGGTGGTGGTATCACACACTTTCCCAAAGAAACTGTATGTGACACTAAGATGAAATCAAAGAAAATGTGATTAATAAGCCTCTTATCTTATTTGTTGCAGGAATGAGCATCATGTCATGCATTCTTTTATTGTATTTGGTGAAAAAACCATTCTTGCTTGCCAATGAATAAAACCATGACTTATCTATCATCACCTATAATTAGGATTTAGGGGTGTCAAATGGGCGAGTTGTGTTGATTTTGGACGGGTTAAAATGAACTGAGACAATAAATGAATGGATCATTTGACCCGCCCAAATGTAATTTGGATTGAGATGAGTTGGGTTAAGTTGTGTTAAAATTTGGGTCATAGTCCAACCCGCACAACTCTTACCAAACTTTAATTAATGTATATTATTTTCTTATGAATTGTTTAATTATCAAATACGACTTTTTTTCTTTTGTTATTGCCATATTAACATATCAAACAAAAAGATAATGTTTTAAAAAAATATTTTAACAAAGTTACTCAATGATCAATTTGGGCTAAAATCAACCCAACTTTATACGAGTTGGCAGGTCAAATGGGTTTGAGCTCAAATTAGTATCCCTACCTATAATTGGGAGCTGTCTGACGTCCAATCATCATTTTCCCTCATCTTGATTTCGGCCACATCTGGCTTTCATTATTTTCAACTAAACAAAAATAAAGATGCAGTAAATGAAAAAAAGTAATTAAAATATTCACAACCAGAAAATAAGGATAAATATAAGGAATCTTTAGTCTATGCAGTAATACTTGTAACTTAGCAGACTCCCAAGCAAGAAATAATCAATTAAAATTTTTCAAGAACGAACTCCAGGATTGATGTCAACAGCAGGATGTAAACATGAAAAACTAGCTACCTCATGTTATGTACAACTAACTCTTCAAGATTTATTCATAACGACGATCTATCACTGCCAATATTCTTTCCCTGCATCTATCTGATATATAACAAAGAAGCTTTTAATCTGAAAATTTTATCTCCAAGTCCATGAACTCATCTTTACCTTCTCTTCAGGTCTTGAAATTCCCTGAAAATGCAAAAGAAACAGAGCACACTATAGTTTTAGATAATATTATTGGCAGGGGGAAGAGGATCACCGAAAAATTACACCTTATATATAAATAGTAGATGTTGAATCCCGTTACATATTAATAGGATAATATTTCGAGAAAATCCGGGCTCCATTAATCAATGGGGAGAAAAGTATGATGAAGAAAATTAAAGACATACACGAAAATGGGATCGAACATTTTCATCTGTTCTGTTAGGTGAAAACCCAATAGTTGAATTGGAGGCACCAACTACTCTTCTCCTATAAAATCTGCTAGTAGACTCTTCACTACTTGAAGAAGAGCTTGACGCCAATGGCGGAGGACGAGGCTGATCAGTAGTTGAAAAAGACAAAGGAACCACTTGATTATCACCATCATCTTCGTCACTGCTTCCGTCATCATCTTCTTCTTCTTCTTCATCTGTATCATTATGATCTGCCCTATCATTATTTCTGTGAAAACAAGTCTGGCAAACTGAAACAGTAGGACCAAGTTTAGAGCCAGAGCCAGTCCATGGGGTAAGTGATTGGCAAGAATTGCACAGAAGATTTCTTGAATGCTTAGCCACTAGGAAATTAGCTGCGTGAACTCTGGCATCACAATCCCAACAAAGACTGGCTTGATCTGATTCACAGTAAACTCTTGCTATACTATTGCATAACTCGCATTTTTTCATTGCTCTCTTTAGCCTCTTCTGTAGAAGCACTTCACTGAATTATCACACATATAAAATAGATGCTAAAGAGAGAAATTATTTTTTATTTTGCTAGCTGAAATTTGGGTCTATTTTTAGGTCTGTGGAGACTGTGAAAAATATGATGTTACATACAAAAATATAAATGTGTACAAGACTACAACCCAGAGTGGCCCTTATATAGAAAAGGTAAAAAAAACTTAGCAGTCACATCACTAACCCCCCGCAACCCCAGGTCATCAACCACACCCCTTATCTTTTTTAAGTTTTGTTAGGGTCTAACAAGTAACATCTGTCAAATTACTAAAAATAGATTTTCTCAAGTTTTAAGCTAATTCTTGAACCAAGAAAAAATCTGGACTAGTTTTGGGTGTGGTATTGTGGTTTACACTCTCAGGGTTTTTATACCATTTAATTAAGTTGACCTATACTAGTATGCAATTATAGCAGGTCCTGGTAAACTAAAATAACAAGTTAAATCGGCATTGGTATTAGGGCTGCTTATCGGGCGGATTGAGTGATTATTTACTCTTAACGGTTTGACTTATCGATTATCGGCTTTTAAATATATTAATCCGCTAGCCACCCGATAAGATATCGGGCGGTTTATCGGATTGTTTGTTGACCGCTATGAATCAAAATAAAATTCCTAAGAAGAGAGCTAAATAGAAGAAATAGAGAGATGTGTATTAAAACGTATTTTCCAGTAGAATCATCTTTGGGGATGAGCCTATTAACAACTTATAACTATCAGAAGAAATAGATGAAAACACTGGGTATATAATACATGATAATCAAAATTATCTAATAGTAACTAAATGGAATAGTAAATTATAACTAAATGTCTAATAGTAAATTAGTAATAGAGAATAGAGATAGAGTACTGGAAGTGGAAGAATGGTTTTTGATTAATTAATATATATATATATATATATATATATATATATATATATATATATATATATATTCTTAACGGGTTAACGGATTATTCGTTAAGAAAATTGAATAATCCGCCTCCAAACCGATAAGCCGTTAATAAAAAAATTTCAATCTGTTCCCATCCGTTAAACCGTTAAACCGATACCAATAAGCCACTAAGCTTCGGTTTCGGTTCGATTTTCGGTTTCGGTTCGGTTTTGAACACCCCTAATTGGTATTGTAGTTTTTATACCATTTAATTAAGTTGACCTATACTATTATGCAATTATAGCAAGTCCAATATGGTAAACTGAAATTAGAGCAGTTATCTATTATAACAAGTTAAATAACATTGATATTGTAGATTTTTTCTTTTCATTTGCGCCGTATATTACTATTTACGAAATAATGTTACATCTTTAATGTAATTTGGCAAGCTATAATAGCTCAAACACATTCCTAATGCTAGTGAACATATTCTAATAGTTAACTGTAGTCTGACGTGATTGTGTATATATACTTCATATAGCAAGCGAATAAAACTTTAAGTTCTTCTACGTATTAATTGAATTTATAAGAATTGGGATGTTGTTATTGGGTGTCGTAGAAGCAAATTCTATACTTATTTTATTAAAGATGAAACATTGCCTATGGAACCCATGAATGAAGATTCATGGAACCATTCTAGCGAGGTGCTACTTGCAGAAAATTAATATGCTTTATGAAATACTGTTTCTAATTTAGATCGTCAATTAGAAAGACAAAAATTTATAGTATAATTTTTTTAATGTTTTAAGCTTTGATTAAAGTTTTTGCCGTATTTTCGGCAATTTTTGAATAAGTGTTCGCTAACACTTTTCTTGACCTGAAATTTTTTCTTTTCTTTTGCCTTAAACATATTTTCTCGGCTTTCATTTATCACTTCTATACGTACATCGGTACATGTCTACCAAATTCAAATGACTCTTTTTTTTCCCTTCCGTTTAATCACATCTCTCCACGGGAAAATTGGCTTTCATGGTTGACAGAATTTAATAGTTCACCAAACTATATAGAGAATCGGGTTCTCTATTAGCTCCCACAGAACACACGCACACTGCAGTAGGTAAATGACACAAGGAAGTTTTACGGGAAAAACTCCAGCTCACGTGATTAAAAATCATGACCTACCCTTGTAGGATTTCATCTTCACTACTGAGCAAACTTTAGATTACAACCTATTGTAATCTAGGAATTAACCTCTTAATCCCTCACTAACTTGTAACAACTCTATTACAAGCCACTTTGTAATAACTCTATTACAAAGACTTCTAACTCAACTAAACTAGCCAAGACACAAACACAAGGGTTTATGATTTACAAAGATTTCCTACACAATGCTTCTAACTAAGCTAAGTAGGAATTACAAGTATAGAACTTTAACAAAGGTGCAACACAACTAAGGACATGTAATTACTCAATACAGGGAACTGGTCCATTGTTATGTTGTTCTTTGTTCTTGATGCTCTTGAGAATCGCTTGCCAGATTGATTGGTCACTTAAGAGAGTGCTTGATGGATTCTTCAAAAGTTCAAGTGGTGTTTTGTCTTTGGTTTAATGTTAATATAACATTGGTGACATCACTTGAATGATGCAAGCATGGATGGTACAGGATCATTCCCAATGAAGCTGACTGCTGCACTGTTTCGCACTGTTGCGTGTGCAGGTAGCAACTTTACAACTGTTGGAGAGTTGACTAGTACGATCACCAGGAAAACTAATGTCCATCTGTTCCCCTTGTTGATTCTTTGACTCCTGAAGCATTGATTTACAATTCCAGCTTAAGTCTTGTTGCCACATACTTGAGGATGTGTATCAGGTTTCTTATCTGGTTCTTTTCATTAAGTTTGTTAGATCATCAAAACATAATAAGGTACATATAACCTATCAATTTCCCCCCTTTTAATGATGGAAAACTTATAATTGAAGTTCCCCCATAAGAACCAAAATGACATACACACGTATCCTGTATTCCCCATGAATATGTTCCCCAGCTTGTTCCCCCTTAATTATTTCCCTCCCTTTTGGCATCATAAAAGTATCAGTAGCAAGCAATAAGCAAAAAGAAGTCTAGCTTGGTTAATTCATGCCACATATGTGCACACAATCGTGACTAAAAACAAAGCAAAAGAGCAAGACATACACATCAAAAGGATGAAACTTCTATTAATTTTTGGAAAGTAAGCAGGGTGCAGTTCCATTGTTACCAGCACATCCATAAAATAAAAACAGCAAAGACAGAAGTACCAGTTATAAACATCATCAGAACTAAAACAAATGGCAGACACTAGGATTTGATACTGGAAAGGGAACACGTTCAAGGGAGCATTGGAAGGGGAATGCATAGAGGAAGAGGCAAGGGTTTTGAGGACGATGTCCATTCGAGCGTTTGCTGACATCTACTCATTGAGTAGTTTCTCCTTCAGGTCCTCAACCTATTTCTTGAGATCGGCATTCTCCTTAGTCAGACGGGCAACCTCTGTGCTTTGAGAGCTACTAGAACCATGTGCCTCCTGAAGCTGACTTAGCTGACCCTCAAGAATGGCATTCCTTGCCTTCAGCTTCCTGATCTCATCAGTGACACTGTTTTGGGCGTTGATCAACTGGGAGATAGTAAAAGTGCTGCCAACCCCTCCAACTTTATCAATATACTCACACTCCTCTAGAGTGTTCTTAGAGAATGTTTGCTTACGAGTACCCACCTTAGCTTTTCCCAGAGGGACATTAAAGAACTCAAACACCTTGGTGAGAAGGAACCCATAAGGCAACCCATGATTACCATCCTTAAACTCTGCCACCTTCCACATGTGTTCTATCATAATGCCACGCAGGTTGATGGTGGTGTATCCATCCAGTGCTTCCATGAGAACCAGGTCTGCTCGAGATGTAATTGACCTTCTCTCAACACGAGGGAGAAAAACCTTGATCACCATCTCAAACAACAATTGGTACACTGGAAGGAGGGCCTTCTTGTGTACCCATTTCCCTTGATGAACTCCCTTATCCTTCATAATAACATTCTAAAGTTTGAAGAGCACGAGCCTTGAATCGAAGACAATCCCTCAGCAGGCACACCCAGAATGGATCCCAGCACAGCAGAGTCCATCACAAAATCGATGCCATTCACCATCATGCAAATATGATCATCCTCAACTATGAAGAAGTCAGCATAGAAACTGTGCACTTCTTCCTCATACACTTTGGGACTATCACCTGCGAACAAGTGCGTCCACTGTTGAAATTCACAGATCTCCACCAATTGTCGCATGCCAGCGATATCCAGAATATCAGGGGAAAATGTACGGCCCCACAGAACCTTTTGATTTTTCAATTTTTCCTTCCTAACATCCTAGGTATCATCAATATTTACCTTCTTGGAAGAACCAGGTTCCTCACCGGCATCACCCTTCCATTTCACTGATTTGCGAGCACTCTTTCCTTTCTCAGCCGATTTCTCAGACACTGTCTTCTCAGACACCTTTCCAACTGATTCTTCCATCACGTTTTCTACAGATTCTTCCACTAACTTTTCACCAGAGTTATCACCTGCACTCTTTTTCCGACTCGCAACACTCGCAGAGGATCCCCTTTTTGACTTGGAGATAGAATGATTCTGTGAGAACTTGCGAGTCAAGGAACCGGGTTCCTCATCCACTTTATCATCAACATTGACAACATGCACGACTTTATCATTCCCAATCTTCCCATCCTTTACTAATCTTTTTCTCTTTCGGTGTTCTTGGCTTTTCCTAATATCAGACTCAAGAGCCTCCTTCTTTTGTAACCTAGTGGTAGGTCTCTTAAGGGTTGGCGCTTAAGTAGTGGCCTGTCCACTTATAGCCCTGATAAAACTAGCAATAGGCACATTATCATAATCATCTTCACTGTCCTCATTCTCATCTTCAGATAAAGATCTCATTTCAAGAACAACCATATATACAGACTCAGCGTAGAAGTGAGGAGAGGGAGTAGGATCAGTACTGACCTGAGGTTCTGGAGAGAATCCAAGAGTTGGCTCCTTTATGTAGGGAACATGCCCCTCAGTAGGTGTCCCAGTAGTATTGTCCGGTGCCGATGGTTCAATAGGCACAAGTTCCCTATTCTCCATCAGAGTCCTATTTTCTTCCCCTAGAGACTCAGACACACCCTCACCATTCTCAATAACAACACCCTCAGTAGCTATCGAAAACATATTTTCTATGGCTTCTTTTTCTTGTAACCCCACGAAAAACCCGGTAGAAGAAGAAATATTACCTGTAGACTCAAGACTAGGGGCTGTCATTGTTGATTCAGCATGGACATGACCAACATCTTGGTCTTTATTAGTGTATTCCTCCATTGTTAAACTGGACGTTTCTTGTTTTTCTTCTTCTTCTTCTTCGACTGTATCCGCTTCTACCAATTTTTCCAGTGAGGCAGAATGAGAAGTCGTAGCCACAAACTTCTTAGGAGTCGAAGTTTTGCGATTCCGATGAGAACAAGTACTCGATTGGGTAAGAGAGGAGGCAGATGGTGGTGGTGATTCTGCCTTAGGGTTTGGACTGGTTGGTGTGGAGAGTGTGGGTTCTATGATCGGCGTTTCAACAGGTGAGGCGTCAGTGAGGGTGACACTTGGAACATTTTGAGTTTCCTGGTATTCAGACATGGTGGGAAGCAATGAGTTGAAGAAGAGATATTTTTGGTTTAAATAGAGAAAATAAAGGGAATTTTTGGATTTTTGATATGAATAGTGGTGGAAGTAATGGTGAAAGGATGTATTTAAGAGGGATGGGGGACAGGTTAAGAAAGGCGGCAGTTTAGGTAGTCGGGTCTCTCCCTAACAGGTGAGACGCTTGGGTTCAAAAATCGGGAAAGAAAAGAAACTGACAATGTGATGACGTGGCACCGTTTGAACCGTTTAAAAATTGTGAATGAGAATACAGAGAAACTACTAACCTATGTCAAAGGAACCAGGTTCCCTGGCGGATTTTGCAAATGTAAGCTTCATCTTTTGACCAACGTGCAATGCAGTAATCATCATGCGTGTTTACCTATAACGATATATAAATGAGTTAGACTTTGCCAGAAAATACTTTTTAGCTAAACTACCTGTACATTTCTTTCATAGCCAAGCATCGAGGGACCAAGTTCTCAGCTTGGTTTTATAAGCCCTAGTTCCAAGCGATTTATTTCAAAGTGCTCTCTATTTAGTGCTTTGGTGAATATGTCTGCAATTTGATCTTCTGTGCTTCAATGTTTCATACATGTGAACCCTTTTTCAACATTGTCTATGCGAAAGTGGTGACGCACATCAATGTGCTTTGTTCTCTTATGTTGAACTGGATTCTTGGCCATGTTGAGTGCACTGGTATTGTCACACAGCAAGGGCACACAATCAGAGAACACTCCAAAGTCTTCCAGCTGCTGCTTAATCCATAGTAGTTGAGCACAACAAGATGCATCTTCCACATATTCTACTTATGTAGTGGAGAGGGCCACTGAGTTTTGTTTTCTTGTACCCCATGAAATTAGACATGAACCCAGAAAATGTGCCGTTCCAGATGTGCTTTTCCTATCCACCAGATACTCTGCATAATCAGAATCAACATACCCAACTAAGTCAAAGTTATCTCCAGAGGGGTAGTAGAGAACCAGGTCTTGTGTTCCTTTGAGATATCTCAGGATTTTCTTGGCAGCCTTCAGATGAGATTCCTTTGGATTAGATTGAAACCTGGCACAAAGTCCCACACTGAAGACAATATCTGGTCTGCTTGCTGTGAGATACAGGAGTGACCCTATGATACCTCTATACAAGGTCTGATTCACAGGAGAACTAAGTTCACCCATGTCTAGACAAGTGGTTGTGGCAATGGGAGTGTCAATGATTTTTTATGCTTCCATGTCAAATCTCTTCAGCAGCTCCTTGATGTACTTCTCCTGACTTTTCAAAGTCCTCTTTTGAGATTGCTTCACTTGTAAACCCAAGAAAAAATTTAATTCCCCCATCATGCTCATTTTAAACTCACTTCCTATGAGTTTTGCAAATTCCTCACACAAAGAATCGACTGTTGCTCCGAGAATAATGTTATCAACATAAACTTGCACAATGAGCAGGTTCTTCCCATGTTTTTTCAGAAAAAAAGTGTTGTCAATTTTTCCTCTTGTAAATTCATTCTCTAGAATGAATTTTGACAACCTTTCATACCAAGCGCGAGGAGCCTGCTTTAGTCCATATAAAGCCTTGTCAAGTTTAAACATGCTGAGGATGCTCATGATTCTCAAATCCAGGAGGTTGCTTGACGAAGACTTATTCCTTTAGAAAGCCATTCAGAAATGCACTTTTGACATCCATTTGGAACAATGTGAGTTCCATATGTGATGCAAAGGCAATAAGAATTCTGATAGACTTCATTCAAGCTAGTGGAGCGAAAGTTTTATCACAATCAATCCCTTCTTCCTGATTGTAGCCTTGAACTACTAGTCTTACCTTGTTTCTTGTGGTATTTCCAAACTCATCAAGTTTGTTCCTGAATACCCACTGGTTCCAATAATAGTACGATCCACAGATCGTGGAACCAGGTGCCATACCTTGTTTCTCTCAAATTGATGGAGCTCTTCTTGCATGGCAGTAATCTAGTTTGTATCTTTTAATGCTTCTTTGATATTTAGGCTCTATTTGATAAAGAAAGGTTGAGAAGGCAAGTATGTTTCGAGCCTTTGATCTAGTTTGAATTCCTGAATCAAGAGGAGTGATTATGTTTTCAAGATGGTGTGAACCTTTGTGCTTCCAATTTGGTACCTGAATCTCATTGATAGAAGATCCAGGTATATCTGACTGTGGTTCTTGGCCGCTTTTTATCTTAGCATGTGGGGTACCTTAGACAACATCGACAACTCTGTTCTCAGCTTCAGTTGTCGTGATTGTGGGACCAGGTTCCTCTCCACCAGTTGGAGACATAGTCGCACCATATTCATTAGATTCCTTGACGTGACTCATCATGTCAGCCTTTCCATTTGCCATGTCAATAACTTCACCAGGGATATTTTATAGCTCTCCATCTTGATCAGCCTTATCATGTGCAGCTTTTCCAAGAGGGCGCTGTGCTTTGTCAAAGATCACATGTATGCTTTCTTCAACATATTGAGTGCTTTTGTTATATACCTTGTAGGCTTTGCTTTGTGATGAATATCCAAGAAATATTCCTTCATCACTCTTGGCATAAAACTTTCCCAGAGCTTCCTTACCATTGTTGAGAACAAAGCATTTACAACCAAATATCCTCAAGTGTGTTAGCTTAGGTTTTCTCCCATTCAGCAATTCATACGGGGTTTTGTTCAGGAGGGACCTGATCATGCACCTGTTCACCAAGTAGCATGCAGTGTTGAATGCCTCTGCCCAGAAACCCTTTGCAACACCACTATCAATCGACATTATTCTTGCCATGTCTTCAAGAGTCCTATTCTTCCTCTCCACAACACCATTTTGTTGTGGTATTCTTGGAGATGAAAAATTGTGAGTAATGGCATTTCAACACAGAATTCGTCAAATTTGGCATTATCAAATTCTGTCCCATGGTCATACATGATACATACTACATTATTACCCATCTTCACTTGGATCTTCTTGACAAATGCAACAAATACTTGGAAGGTTTCATCCTTGGTTCTAAGAAACAAAGTCCAGGTGAATCTGGAGTAGTCGTCCACAATGATGAAGATGTACCTTTTTCCTCCTCTGCTTGGCACTCTCATAGGTCCACATAGATCCATATGGAGAAGATCAAGTGGCCTTGAGATACTAACTTCCTTTTTGGGTTTGAAAGAGGATCTGACATGCTTTCCTTTAGCACACGCATCACACACCTTGTGATCCTTGAAGATTGACTTGGGCAGACCATGAACTAGGTCCTTCTTGACCAGTTTGTTCAGGAGTGAGAAACTTGCATGACCGAGCCTTCTATGCCATAACTCAGCATCATCATCAACAACACTTAGACAACTGAGATCACCACTCTGCAGGGACTCAAAATCAGCAACATAGATGTTTTTGTATCTTTTCGCCACTAGCACCACTTCACTAGTCACAAGATTTGTGACTGTGCATATTTTTGACACAAATTCCACCTTGTTTCCTTTGTCACAGATTTGGGAAACACTCAACAAGCTGTACTTTAATCCGTTGATATAGTACACATTTTTAATAGAATGAGAGAGTGACTTCCCAATCCTTCTAACTCCCAGAATGTATCCCTTTTTGCCATTTCTAAAGGATACACTCCCTTCTTGCAGGGCTTTCAGTGAAAGGAAATCGATTGTACTTCCAGTCATGTGCTTTGAGCAACCACTATCCATATACCATTATTGGCTGCTCCCCTTCACTGCTCCCTGCACAATGAAATCAAGGGTTAGATTTAGGAACCCAAACAAGTTTGGGTCCCTTGTAATGAGGAAAGGGATGAATGAGAGTTCTTTTGGTCCAAGCAAGCATCATGCGTCTTTTATATGAGGGACTAGGTTCTCTAGCGGTAGTTACCTTCTTAGCAAACACTTTGTTTTTCTATTGAGACTGAAACTTAGCCTTACATGTTTCCTTAAAGTGCTAGTGTTACCACAGTGAGTGCAAAGAAAATTGTCAGGTACAGTAACGTACTTTCTATGAGGGCTGTAAAGAGTTTTTTCCCTTTGGAACCTGATTCCCTACGTGTTTCTCTCATTGTTTGTGTACATGGCAGTGATAGCATTAGAGCACCAGGTCCACTTGAGTGATTTTTCAAGATTACTCTTGACTCTACCTAGTTCTTCTCAAGTTCAGCACACAGACTAGATTTCACCGATTTTATCTCATCTTCAAGCCTAAGATGTATTTCATCTGCAACTTCCTTTCCCTTTGAAGAATCTCATGCCTACATTCTCCTTTTAGTTCCTCAATTGTATCCTTCAGATCTACAACTACTACTAATAGATCATCTCTCTCATGCTCTATGCTAGCAACCTTTTCAGTCAAGGCTTCTTTCTCTTTCTTAACACACTCAATGGTCTCCTTTAGATCGACCACAACAACCACTAGACCATCTCTCTCATATTCTACATTTGTAATTTTTTCAGTTAAAACATAATTTTCTTTCTTCAGACTCTCAATGGTTTCTTTTAAATCTACCACAACAACTACTAGGTCATCTCTCGACTATTCTGCTTCTCCTAGTTCAAGAGTCAATGCATTTTTTTTTATCATTTATAAGACTGTGATAAGCATCAATTAAATCATTTTCCAGAGACATAAGTTTTTAGGAGAATAGAACTTCAGATTTCTTTGAACATCTAAAAAATTTACCTCATCATCATCGTCGTCATCTTCATCATTATCGGACTGTGCCATCAAGGCAAAAATGGAGTCATAATCAACTGCTTCACTTTCCACTGCTATCATGGAGCTGTCACATTGATCATCATTTTCTTCAGATTCACTGGAAGAGTCTCCCCATGCAGCAAGATCTTGTTACACAACATTGTCAACGACATTTTTCCTCTTAAAGCATTTATGAGGAACCGGGTTCCTCTTAGCTGCTTTATCTGTGTTGTGTTTGTATTGATCTTGCTTGAGGAGAGGACAATTCTTGATGAAATGTCCTGGCTTACCACACTTATGACAAAGGTCATAAATTTTTGGCTTGCTGGAACTGCCCCCTTTTGGAATGCCTCCATTTCTGCGAACCATTTTCTGGAATCTTTTTGTCACGTAAGCCATATCAGCATCCTCAACACCTGAATCATTACTGTCCGTCTTGAGGACCAAATTCTTCTTCTTCTTCTTCTTATTCTTCTTCTTCTTCTTATAGGTTTTAAGATTGCCAACAAGTTCATTGATGGTTAGCTTCTGCAGGTCCTTTGCCTCTGTGATAGCATTCACTTTGTTTTTCCAGGAACTGGGCAAAATACTGAGTATTTTCCTGACGAGTTTGTTTCTTGGAATGATTTCTCCCAGAGAGTGAAGCTCTTTGATGATAGAAGTGAACCGAGTATGCATGTCCTCAATGGATTCATCATATTTCATTCTGAAAAGCTCATATTCTGTGGTAAGCATGTTAATCTTTGATTGCTTAACTTGTGTTGTTCCCTCATGGGCTATTTGGAGAGCCTCCCAGATCTCCTTAGCAGATTGGCATGATGATATCTTGTTGTATTCATCAGGACCGATACCATAAACAAGAATTTTCTTTGCATGAAAGTTCTTTTCTATGGCCTTGCGGTCAACATCATTGAATTCCTTTCTTGTTTTGGGGATTGTTACAGCTGGGTCGCCACTGGTTTTTGTGGGGATGAAGGGTCCATCGCAAATGACGTCCCAGAACTCTGAGTCTTCAACCATGATGAAGTCGTGCATCCTAGTCTTCCACCATCCATAGTATTGGCCATTGAATCTTGGTGGACTGTAGGTAGATTGACCTTCTTCGAAGTTTGGTGGAGCAGCCATGAGGATCCTTTCTATGTGTTAGCCTGATAGAAAGAATCTGCTCTGATATCAATTGGTAGAATTTAAGGGTCCACCAAACTATATAGAGAACCATGTTCTCTATTAGTTCCCACAAAATACATGCACACTGATGTAGGTAAATGACACAAGGAAGTTTTATGTGGAAAACTTTCAGCTCACGGGATTAAAAATCACAACCTACCCTTGTAGGATTTCAACTTCACTACTGAGCAAACTTTAGATTACAACCTATTGTAATCTAGGAATTAACCTCTTAATCCCTCACTAACTTGTAACAACTCTATTACAAGCCACTTTGTAATAACTCTATTACAAAGACTTCTAACTTGACTAAACTAGCCAAGACACAAACACAAGGGTTTATGATTTACAAAGGTTTCTTACACAATGCTTCTAACTAAGTTAAGTAGGAATTACAAGTATAGAACTTTAACAAAGGTGCAACACAACTAAGGACATATAATTACTCAATATAGGGAACTAGTCCGTTGTTATGTTGTTCTTTGTTCTTGATGTTTTTGATAATCGCTTGCCAGATTGATTGGTCACTTGAGAGAGTGCTTGATGGATTCTTCAAATGTTCAAGTGATGTTTTGTCTTTGGTTTAATGTTAATATAACATTGGTGACATCACTTGAATGATGCAAGCATGGACGGTACGGGATCATTCACAATGAAGCTGACTGTTGCATTATTTCGCACTATTGTGTGTGCAGGTAACAACTTTACAACTGTTGGAGAGTTGACTAGTACGATCACCAGGGAAACTAATGTCCATCTGTCACTCTTGTTGATTCTTTGACTCCTGAAGCGTTGATTTACAATTCCAGCTTAAGTCTTGTTGCCACATACTTGAGGATGTGCATTGGGTTCCTTATCTGGTTCTTGTCATTAAGTTTGTTAGATCATCAAAACATAACAAGGTACCTATAACCTATCAATCATTTACAATGTTGAAATTAAAGAAATATCCTTTTTAAATCTTTTATATGTAAAAGTAAATCTCCTATGTGTAAAAAAAAAAGAGATAGTCATAAAACTACAAACAAGTTTCTAAAGACCCACAAAATTATTTGACTAATAACTAAATTAATTATAATTCCAAAAAAAAAAAGGTGAATAACTGCAGAACATAACCTGCTTGGATTGAAAAAATCTTTGCGAAAGCTTTGTTGAAATTAACCGAGTCTCTGTTGTAAATTGAATGCTTAGCAACTTTGGGTTTCGGAAATCCATCCAAAATGTTATGGAACTATAGAGAATAAATAACAGTATAATTTTCTGAAAAGTTAATCCAAACAAATAACTTTTTCCCCCAATATATTTTCTGCAACGTAAACTTTTCAAAAAGAAAATAGACGAAAACCGAATCCAAATGGCATCATAAATAGGTTTGTTTGCCTGCTTTTTTCGACGGACAAGGATGAGTTATGGCCCAGCATAGTGACAATGATGTAACTTTGGGGTCCAAACAGAATAATAATGTCGTAGAGTATTTCTAAAACGTCCATAATTTTTTTTTCCTCATAAAACGTTATTGAACATCATAAACGTTTGATGAATTGACGAGTAGATGCTTTGTTATACCACCACATTAACGTGGGAGAAATTACTACATCGCCATTTATGACACAACCGTTGCTTTTTTAGAATATCGATTTAGCATTTACAGGTTTGCCTTTATACATATTTTGTTTGTCAAGCCAATATAGCAAAGGGATGATACTATCAATATACTACATCTGTTACTAGTTACTCAATCCATATATTTATTTGACTGAGCAAGATTTCATATATGAGTTATTGTGTTTTGCTACTGAAATCTTATTAACTCTTTTACAAAAAATCACAGTTTAACTTATTCGATACACGTATACAAAGAGAAGAACAAATGTGAAAAAGGAACTGCGGCTAGCTGCTATCACATGCTTCATATAAATTGATCTATAGATTGAGACTTATCTGCATATTAATTAAGGTTATATTCTTATCCGGGGCGAAGTAATGTGCGGCTACCATGTACCGAGTAAAATATTACGTGTTATTTATAAATAAATAAAAATAGATTTTGAACACCCTTGCATAATCTACTAGTAAATGATGTTCAGATTTTGAACACCCTTATTGAATTTTCTGGCTTCACTATTGATTCTTATCCCATATATATATATATATATATATATATATATATATATATATATAAGGAGAGACATGAAGGAGGTAGAGAGGGAAATTCAGCTAAATCTAAAACAAGGATAACATATAGAAAGCATGACCCACGCATCTATGGTTGTGGCTGGGGAATGGTGAGGCCCATGATTTTCTAGAACAAACTTTATATCACCCAAAGAAATAATAATGCCTAGCCTCCATGCTCTAGTGTAAGGTTAGGTCCATGTGGATAATCATGTTCCTAATTTTGTCTACATATATGGTTTTTTAATGTCCCAACCTAATTTCAAATGTTTCTTTCATTCTCTACATAATACACCAAATATTAAATGATTTCTCAATGCAAATAATTTAATTTGATATGGAATGATGTCTCTTGGTGGGGGTGTCATTTCAAAAATAATTCACCCACACTTAATATTTACATCAAATCATATTACTTTGTGACACATAGTTAATTAATAAATTCAGGTGAAGATTTAATTAATAATTAAATGATAAAAATATATCTAGAAGATATATGTCATATTAATCTTTATGTAAACACTGAGTGTGATTTTCGTGCCATCTCCATCTCCATTATCCCCTATTTTTAATTTTTTTATTCAATTACACATGGAAAGGAAAAAGGAAGAGAAAAGAAATAGCTACAACAACAAAAATAACAACCTATTATAATCTCACTAGTGAGATCTGGGGAGGGTAGTGTGTACGCATATCTTATCCCTACCCTGGGTTAGAGAGGCTGTTTCCAATGCCCTCGGCATCCTTCCCTCCAAAAACTCCCCACCTTGCTCTTGGGGTGACTCAAACTCATAACCTCTTGATTGAAAGTAGAGGGTGCTTACCATCAGAGCAACTAACCTTGTTAAGAAAAAAAAAAAAAAAAAGCTGAAAAGCTTTGTGGTCAGCTTCCTCCGCCACTTGGTTTTCCTCTCGAAGCTGTGTTTGTTTTAAACCTGTTAGTTTGACCATTTATTGGCCCAGTTAGTCAAACCAAACAAACTACAAGGTCCACAAGTATCACATGGTCCATTCCAACTTTTCCACCCACAATATGTACCGCACAGTTTTATTATTCAGCCCTTTCCTTTAATGCTTTGTCTACCGGACTTTTTTTTTTTTTTAACTTCAAAATGTCATGTTTATAAGTTTGATTTAGTCTTTCAACCTCTAAAAGAAAAAGTGGATGAATAAACTCGGGTGCGGCTAGTATACAAAAATCTACTTATTACTTAATCTTCACTAATCACAAACAGAAACGAGGGTTATTCCAAAGGACAAACAATCAATTTCTTTTGTGTTCGTTTGCTTTAGTATAGGTTTCTGTTTTTTTTCTTTTTTCTTTTTTGTCGTATCGTTAACTGAACTTCCAATGAAGATTTTTAATGTTAGGCCTCACGGGCCACAACTCCATGAGGCTAGTGGGCTGATTGGGTCTGGACCGAAAAACTTTAATTTTAAATGGACTGAATTACTGAAAACATATTAGTCTAACTTTATCCAACTAACGGGTTGGGTTGATCTGGCCCACACTTTTAAATACAATAAGAGCTCATTCTGATCATGTGGATTTCACAGTAGGAAAATAAAAAGAGGGATAAAGTTCGAGTAGTTGGTAATAAAAAAGTCGAAAAAAATATATGCTGGAAACCTAAACGAGGGAAAGGAGAGCCAAACCAAAGATAAAAAAAAATGTAAACCAATTGAGCATGTTAGATTTAAAATCCACCGAGCACGCAAGTTGGAGTTCCCTTCATAATTATATATAAAGTAACATAATAAGGGTAACTCTCAGAATAGAAGGTGATTTTATAGCGTTTTTGGATGCAATAAACATTCAAGTTTTATTTTATTGTAGATTAAGCGGTGATAAAGTGGACATAATGATACATTTATTGCATTCGAGATTTAAAAAAACTTCAAACAACTTGGACTATTTTTTCTGCCCTTGCATGCAATCCAGTCTTCATCAGCTACTAATTAAGTATGATAAGGTGGAATACTTTGTTCATTTCTGAAAAAATTGCTGGGATCCACCTTACTCTTTATTTTGGCCAATCTCTCAAAGTTGCCATTAAAATATTTTTCACCCCAGATTTTGGCCTTGGAATAGCTGTAGTCCTCTTGGTTTGTTCCAAAATCAAGGTCCCTGTAATTCAGATAAGCAGTTCTTGGAGATTTTGCAACATATGGCCCCATTTTCTTGTAGAGTTTCCTCATCCATGCTATCTTCTGACTTGATACACTCTCACTATTATCACCCCAGTTGACCAAATACTGAATATTATACAAATTGCCCTTTCTATGCGGGAATGGAATTTCAGATTCTGAAATTTCATCTAATTTTCCACCTAATGGCTCCATTATCATCTGAGGTCTTTCTTCCTCCAAGAACAGTTTTTCTACCATTTTCCAACCTTTTTCTGGAACTGGAGTCTTCACAAAATCAGATGTAGCTTTAAAATAATTCTTCTGTATTGGAATACTCTTTTCTAGTAAAACTTCTAGTGACTCATTTGTTCTCCTACCATAGAAATACAAGACTGATCCAATCCATGAAGATTCACGACATTCTTTTTTAATGCAAGGTCTGTTACTACAGTCCACAACAGGCTCTTGAAAACAATCTTTTTTCTCCAAATCAAATTCAGGGAACTTCTCTTTGAGCAATGGAATTAACTCATCAACTGGTCCAAGATATAGTGCTTGAAAAAAGATTTCAACATACTTCTCATTCCCTGCTCCATCATTTTGTATAACTACTCTGACGAGCAAATCATCAGGTAATTGATGTCCGATTTTTTCCCATTTTTGGAGGAGATTTTGATTACCCTCTAGCCTCTTGTAAACTGTGAAAGAAGTAACCTTCTCTGGAACACGAACAAGTTTGAGTTTCCATGCAAGAATGACACCAAAACTTGCTCCTCCACCTCCTCTTATTGCCCAAAATAAATCTTCTTTCATTTTCTTTCTATCAAGGATTTTTCCATTGACATCCATTACACGAGCATCGATAACATTATCTGCTGCTAAGCCAAATTTTCTCATCATAGTACCAATCCCTCCACCACTAATAATCCCTCCCGTGCCAATACTGAAACAAACACCTCCTGCAAAACCATGCACTTTACTTTTTTTGGCAATTGCATAGTAAAGTTGGCCAAGGGTTGCTCCTGCTTGTACCCAAACGGTCTCTTCTTTTAAATCAATCTTGATATCATCAAGATTGCTTAAATCAAGCATGACAAATGGGGTTTTAGACCTAAAGGAGATTCCTTCATAGTCGTGGCCACCACTTTTTATTTTAATTTGCAAACCTAGTTTTTTACCACAAAGAATAACAGGCTTGATTTCTGATTCTTTCCTAGGGGAGACAATTAAGAGGGGATGTGAAGAATTCAACCATCTGGGGTTCTTTTGAGCGTATTCTAGGATAGATGAATAAGTTGGAGAGTTTGGGGTGTAAATGTTTTTGGTATTGTTTTTAGAGTATTTGGAAAGACAGTGGAGAAAATCTTCTTGGGAGTAACATTTTGCCAAAAAGAATGAAAAGAGTAAAAGAGAAAGAATTTGAAGGCTACGCATTTCTTTTCTTTGGAATGAAAGAAGAAGCATAAGAGGTATCATGCAAATTTGAGAGATTAGAATGTACTTTCTATAACGAGAATGGGAAAGAATGAGCTATCATGCTATGAAGGGAAAGAAGATGAATTTGCTCATGACTATACCCTTTCGAATGATCCATATTTATAGAATTTTTTATAGTGTAAATCTACTTATCTAGATTTATTCAAAAGTTTACGAAAAAAAAAGAGATTTATTCAATAGCTTGACTTTGACTGGCACATGAATACAGACTTAAAATCCGAGTTTTCAGCTGGCAAAATTTGTATTGTTTTTACAGATGCTTTTGGCATGCCAAAATTAATTATATGAGAGCAAGAAAATTTCTCCCACTTGACTTTATAAATTTGTGAATGGACTTTACTAGTTGCGATGGTTCCCATAATGCTGAAATGTTAATGTGGATTGAAATTATTATTGACATTTTTAAATAGTGGCTGGCAACTTGCAAGAAGCTACGTCATATTTGACCTTTTCTCACATAATTAGTCGTGTATTTCCAGTTTATAACTTGCAGATTATCTACTAGACAACTAAGCTTTATAAACAAATTGTAACGTCTCATTTTGGGAGAATAATATATTAATTTATAGTAATAGTGATAATTTATTTAAAACTATTAAGTCTTTATCTTAGTTATTCCATTTCCAAGCATTTCGGTAGTATATAGCTACTTCGGTTCTTAAGTTTACTTTTTGGGTTAATAACGTGTCAAGAATCTTGCTTAATTCGTCCAGCACAAGTTTTTCATGGTTATCGGGAAAAATAGAACTGATAAAAGTATATACTAATGGATACGTGAATCGGGAGGTAACATTACGTGAGATCATAAAACAGGAAATTATTTGTTTTAAGAAAATCAACTCCTTAATTCCAAATAAGTTTGAGTGGGTTGTATAAATATTCATTGGCCATATGATTCTTGATATATTATCAGTAAAAGGAATCACCAACCATTCCATTATACCGAAATTTTGTTTTGATTGTGATATTAGACGTGCAAGCTTATTTTTGTTGGCTTGTTACATTATACCTTTATAGGAGACTAGGAGTGTTTGGCTATCTTATCAGATATTGTAGAAAAATATTTAAGAGATTTGGCATTACTACTTCTCTTTCTATTCAATAGTTATTATTTTTTCATCATTCAAATATAATATCTGATTGACCATCATTGCAAGTTTTGGATAACTTGTAGAGAAGAAATTGCAGTAAAATATTTGAAACCTAACTTCTTTTGAGCGGCCTTCAAGTGCATCAAGCACCCTAATATATAGACTTCTTTTGTAACAATGAGATATTACTTGTAAGAAATACACATTATATCAATATTTTAGTCCATTAAATAGTTCACTTAAAATTTCGTGGAAGAATGGTTATTCACTTCTTAAAGGAAACTATAGGTCAAACCTAGGATTTAGCATGTTATATATATCTAATCTCAAAGTGTAGTTATTAATTAGTAGTCAAAAGGAAACTTTCCGTTTAAGTATAAACATTGATGTGTCTTCTTTTGCACAACTACGTATGGAGATAGTACTTGACAATTTGAATTGAGACTAAGGAATCAGACATGAGATTAACTAATAATAGTAAAGATCTGAAATTTGTAATTATTGGAATTGTGGTTATTAACTACCTTAGTGTATATGGGCACAAAGAATGTATGCATAATAATGTTATTGCAACTTAATCTAAAAAATCCAACAAAAATATTATGATGTTGATTTTAGAAATATATTCAATCGTAACTGAAAGAGGTGTTGGAATTTAGTTAAATGGAAGATAGGTAATTGTAACTGAGAGAAAATTTGCTTATAAGGCGAATGAGTACTAGTAGTAGCATGTTATTATGCAACATCTTTGTTTGACCAAAAATCTAATTTATGTGAGCAAGGGTTAATCTTAGTTAATAATAATATCTTTAGGTGAAATCTTCAAAGAAGCAATAAATATTAGAGGGGTGAGCCGAACAGTAGTAACAACATGAAATAATTGTTCTAGAACGCAAGAGCAAGAATGTAGCATTCAATAACAATAAATAACAATAAATGACATTTAGGTAAATAGGAAGAATGATTCACCAAATGTAGGATGGAATACAAGGATGTTCCTCCCCACAATGATGAATGACTGACAAATACTTGAATATTCGAGTTATTCTCGGATATGATGGAAAAGTATGAATAAGAATCTTAATGAAAAGATGATGCTTGTATCTTAGCAAGAAAGAGAGAGATATTTTAGTCAAAGTATATTTTTTACAAATGAATATCACATGCCCCTGTCATTGTCTCTTTTTTCAAATACGGGACATGTTCCTAAAAAATCCTAATAGTACAAGTGCAGAGAATATCCCCTAGAATATTCTCTTTTAATATTTTATCTTGAAAACTAGTCGTTACAGCTCTATTAACGATACTCGAGCTCGATTTTTGTTGACATCTCGGCTACGGCTCTCGTCGACACTTCGACCATGGACTTTGCTGCTTCTTGGGTCATTTCGACTAACGACGACTTGAGAACTCTTCCCTTAGTATTATCTTGGCTTAAATACTCTAAAGACGGATTTTGACCTATACAGTTAGTCCCCCGTTTATTGAGGCCGGCTCCAGGCAGGGCCGGTGAGCGGATTTTGCTCGTTATGGTCGAAACAATTGAGCGAGCAGTGCGGGTCATGGTGGTCATAGCGAACCGGAAACGTGGCCCTACGTGGGCAGCTTATTTCAAAATGCCTCAATTTTGTCGACTGTTTGTTGGAGTTGGGCTGTCCACAAATTAGGATGATGTCATGACGTCATGCATCATTATGACATACATTCCCGATACGTTGCTTTGTTTCGCGTGTGTCTCTTGATTGAATCTGCCGCTTCAGTTACGGTGCCAGTAATGATGAACCATTTTCGGCTTTAGTGCCCAAGTTCTTATAAATAGAGATGTTAGGGTGTGATTTTGAAGTTTCAAGCTTTCTACTTCGAAACCCCATATCTCTTTCTTTCTTCATTCTGACTTGACACTTTCCCTCTCTGTTCCAGGGGCTTTCATCGTTTTCAATTATTCATTGCTTGATACCTCTCTTTCTTCTGATAAAACATGACTAACATACCTTCCGAATCTAGTGAGGAAAGTGATGCGGTCCTTTTAGCGATGGTGCTCCCTCCTCATGAGGGGAATGCTCCTACCGTCATCGAGGATGGAGGCTTCCCTTTGGTGGAGGAGATAGTTCCTTGCAATCCTGACACCAGGTCTGACTTCTCAAAATCTCTTGACTCCGATCCTGGATCCTTTCGGTCTGTGATGACGGAGAAGGAATTGGGAGAACTTAGGGCTAATTTCAGCATCCCCGATCACCTCGAATTAATCCCGACTGGGTGGGATATGGTATAGGTCCATCGCCCTGGATACTGCGCTTTCTACGCCTACCCCTTCCAAGTCGGCCTTACTCTCCCTCTACTTCCGTTAGTGGAGGATTTTTGCCGTTATTATGGCATCTTCCCAGCCCAACTCATGCCATATGTTTACAAGCTCATAAGGATGCTAACCAAATTTGCTGAGCTGGTCGGGGTCGAACTCACACTTTGGCATTTAATACACTTGTTCTCCCCTAGCTTTTATAGGGGGGTGGGGTGGCAATATTGAACCTTTACCACCAAGGAGTCAAGTGTTTGGTGGTGAAGATGGATGAGAAAGCTAACCGCTAATTTTGGTTAAACTACTTCTTCGTCAGAACCGAAGATGTGGCGGACAACGTTGACGTTTTTCCTGAGGTTTGGAATTGTACTTATAAGTACCTAGTTTCCTCATTTGTATGTGTTTGATTTTTCTCCCTCGATTGGTTGTGGGTTTTGATTTCTGGTCCTTTCTCTTTTTTGAGTAGCCAAGATCTCGCCTCCTCCTTTGGTCGAAGACATTTCCGACTGGGTTAGTCGGCTCCTCCCTCACATTGTGGGGATGCGTGAGTGGACAGGATTCTTCAAGAGGTTGGACCTACTCTCTTTTTGGCTGGTAAGTCCCTTTTATTATCGGAGTCGTGGTTTCTTTTCTTTTCGTTTATTTTGCTGATCTTCCCCTTTCCCTATTTTTTTCCTAGCTTCGGCCATGGGACCTTCGAGGAGGTCGAGAGCTCTCGCCCCCTCATTCCGAAAAAGAAAGGCTGTTGTGCCCTCGCCTTCCGCTCCAACCTCGACTGCGACTATTTTTGCTCATGCCTCGATCCCTCCTGTTGCGGCGTCTGGTCCTGCTCCTTCCGGGATCGTGGTGCTTCGACCACTGACTTAATTAGATTATTTTATTCATTACTACTACTATTGTTACCTAAACACAAAAGAACTGACTTATTCCCTTAAGAAGGCTGTCACACCATCCATCATTGGGACAAGTCACTCGGTTTACACAATAACTACCTTTGGAAAGAACCGTGACATTAAGAAAACTAAAGGCTTATTATATACTAAAACATAAAAAGAAGCTACTAAATCAAACAAAGAAGCTACTACATCAAACAAAGAAGCTACTAAATCAAATAAAGACTAATAAGGAAATAATAATAAAGAAGCTAATAAGAAAAAATACTAAAGATAGAATGAATATACATAATGAGAGAAAAAGAGAAAATATATATACATAATCAGAAAAGAGAGAATAATATCAAGTTATTACAGGCCAAATGTCTCAGAATGTATCAAATATGATTAATAAACTCCACCCCTCGAATAAAGATAAGCATTGTCCCCAATGCTTAACAAAAAGAAGAGTAAAAGAGGGGAAAAAGTGAAGAAAACTCCCTCCTTGGACATCGTTGTTTCCATAGAAGTGTCATCGCTCTCAGGCTCAGCCAACTAAATATCATCATCCTCAACTCTAGGTGTGGCTGGGTTGGCAAACATATGATGCACTGCCTCAGCAGTGTCGGCAGCAAGGTCCGGCTCCTCAGACTGTCTAGCTGGTGCCGCCGGTACTGTAGGATCTGGGACATAATGGTCTGGGTCAAGCAGCATGTCAAAGGAGAGATCTCCGGCTGTAGCAAGCCTTGTCACCTGTCTCTGGAGCTTGTCCGCTGACTTTTTACTGGCCTGGTACTTTCTCATCTTCTTTGCTTCTTTTCCTAGCTCTTCAATCACTGACCTGTGCTGTAGACATGTAGCCATAATAGTGTTCTGGTTCTCTAGGAGCTTCTTCAATGTATCTTCAACTGTCGATGAAAACTGAGGTGCCTGAACAGAAGACTGCACTACAACAGTACTGATAAGTCAGACAACTTTGTAGTGGCTGTCTGCATCTAGTTGTTGAGACTCGCCAATGTCTGGGAGACTTGCACCGCAGAAAGTGGGGAAGTAGGCATAGGCACTGGCTTCAAAGCCGAGGTGGGAGCTATGGAGGGAGCTGCAGTAGGGGTTTTGGAGGAAGGCAAAGGCATATCTGCAGCACTGGAGGAAGGTTTAGCCGAAGTGGATGGGACATCAACTGCCTCGACAGCTACCATAGCTGGCTCATCAGCGGTAAACATAGGCACTGGCTTCAAAGACGAGGGGGGAGCTGCAGTAGGGGCTGTGGAGGAAGGCGGAGGCATAGCTGTGGCATTGGAGTAAGGTTTGGCAAAAATGGATGGGACATCAACTGCCCCGGCAGCTACCATAGCTAGCTCATTAGACTGACTCGCGGTGGTAGGAGGCTGAACTTTCTTTTTTGGATTGTTCGCATCCATCAATGAATACCAATTAAAAGGGTTCTTCGGCTTCACCTTCGTTTCATAATCCCTCGGCTCTACCCTTGCATCCGTGAGATATTCTATAATAGTGTTGGGATACGGGTAAGATAAGTCATCTTGCCGAGCAATCACTAAAATGTTGGCCGATATTACGGTACCCACATTGATCAGGTACCCGGCCATAATAGAAGCAACCAGAACTGCCCGAGGAATCGGAAGGTTAGTCTCATTCCGGCTTGGGTCCAGTCTGCTGCAGACGAAGGTTTACCACCCCTTCACCTCGAAACTCAGAGTGCTCCTGTGGATAGGAACCCCAACGACAATCCATGGAGGTGGTGGCCCTAGTGCTGCTAGAATCTCCTCTAACCAAGGTCGGGCTGCGTCTCCCAATGTATACTTCTCCAAATATTCCTTTGGCTCAACATCTTCGAAGCCCAAGTACGTGTTGGGTGTACGTTGATCAAATCTCACTTTTAAGTTATGTACTTTAGTCACTTTTGTCCCCTTTTTTATGTGAGCCATATTTGTATAGAATTCCTGGACCAGGTACTCTTTGGCATCCACTACACTTTGAGTGAACCACATCCACCCCTTACGCTCTCTGAACTGTCTCAGCACTGTTGGGTTGTACCTCTCCAAATCTTTCAATAGAAACTGTCGCTCGAGAGTTAGCGACCTCACTGGCCACCATGTACAAAAGCTGGTGAAGGTAGCCAAGCTAACAAATCGGTCCTCCCATACCTCTTTCTTCTTCGACCTTTCAAGGCCGACAACTGTATTATCTCCCTCTCTGCCATCATCGGGGATATCCTGAACTGGTGTATCTTGTGCCTCAGGGACAGGTGTAGCCGATGGCTCAGAAGCCTTACTAGCACTCTCTGAGTCCTCGGAAGTGCTATGAGATGAGGACGGCTCATCCCTAAGTTGGTATCTCCCCTGCGGCCTTGATTGTACGGCTGACTACTCCTGAACAGAGGCTGAGTTGCCCTCTAATACTTCCCTAGATGGGACATATAAGCTCGTATCGGAGAGACCTACACCTTTCCCTTTATCGGCTGTAGCTTTCTTTGTAATAGTTTTTTGTTGGCCAAGGGGTAAGCCACTCTTGCCTCTACCCCGTGAAGGTTCCCCTCTCCCTTTAGATGTGTCGCCGCGTCCTCTAGATCGAATCATTGTTTGTATTAACCAAAAGTGATTGTTAGTTATAATTCAATGTTTAGACATACACAGGAGATATGCAAGTAAGCTATAAACCAGAAGGCACAGTGAGAGTACACAGTCAAAGCATGCTTGCAGGAAACCATATCTGCGGTCCGCATAATTTTCTTGTGGTCGCAGATGATGACTTACGGTCTGCACAATTCAGCTTGCGGCCGCACCTCTGAGACCCAAAAAATGCCAATTCTCTGATGACAGAGAATTGGTTGATGTGTGGTCGTAACACGTTTTCTGCGGTCCACACAATTAAACTTGTGGCCGCACATTGGAGTCTCAAAATATGGACTTTTTGATGACAGTAAAAGTGCATTTCTGCGGACGCAATGGAAATTCTGCGGTCCGCACATTTTACCTTGCGGACGCAGATCCCTTCTTCACTATTGCTGCGCTAAAATCATTTTCTTTGGACCGCACAAATTCAGGTACGGCCATATAATTCAAAAATTACGAACAGTTTATTTGTTTCATTCTAGAATTTTCAATTTCGTGCACAATTTGACATGGAAACATCATAGAAGCATGAAAATATGTTAACCCAGTCCCCATAGAGCATGTATTATTTAACCCATTACAGATTTACCCCCACACGGATACACAATTGAATTCTAATGACAAATGACCTAAAAATAACTAAAACTCTACAAATTAAACGAAAAATATTAACAAGAAATTGAAGCATATAAGATGAATGAGTGACTGATAAATTATGTTGTGTGAGTGGACAGATGAAAGCACCAAGAAATTTCAAGAGGGAACTATTTCTATGCTCAGAGAGTGAAAAACGTAATACATGCCCTTGTTCATCTATTTATACGGGTTGGATGGCTAAAGGAGAGAGGAGCGAGTGCGGCCGCACAATTTCATGTACGGTCCGCACTCTGATTCCTGGTGACCTTTACTCAACCTCTCATCTACGGTCTGCACAGTTTTGTGTGCGGTCGCATTGCATTTTTGCTGCAGCAACCATAAATGTGCGGTCCGCAGAATTCAACTGCGGTCTGCAATTCTTGCAACACTTAGCCAGATTTCTGTCCACAATTCCTGTAAGTCACACTCAACCCTGTAGCACACTTCAAATCAAGTTAGCACAAAAATAACACCTAACTACAAAAGAAAAAAGGATAAGAAACATGGGTTGCCTCCCAAGAAGCGCCTGATTTAACGTCGCGGCACGACGCAGAATACCATAAATTGTAATGAATGACCGCCACGACGTGTCTATCTCCAACCTTTCCCAAATAGTGCTTCACCGGGTGACCATTGACTCGAAATACTTCATTATTTTTGTTCTTCAAGGCTAATGCACCAAAAGGTGTCACACCCACAATTTCAAAAGGACCACTTTATTTAGACTTTAGCTTCTTGGGAAAGATCCTCAACCTTGAGTTAAACAACAATACAAGATCGCTCACCTTGAACACTTTGTTCCAAATGTATTTTTCATGAAGATATTTTATCTTTTGTTTGTACAAGGACGAACTTGTATAAGCATGGTACCGGAACTCATCCAATTCATTTAAATGTACAACCCTCAAGTTGGCCGCTACATCCTAGTCAAGTTTCAACTTCTTTAGATCCCACATGGCCTTGTGCTCCAGTTCCACCGGAAGATGACAAGCTTTTCCGAACACCAACCGGTATGGCGACATCCCGATATGTGTTTTGTAAGCTGTCCGATAAGAACATAATGCATCATCAAGCTTCTTTGACCAATCCGTCCAATTAGCATTCACCGTTTTGGACAAGATACTCTTCGTTTTCTGGTTGGAAACTTCCACTTACCCACTAGCTTGTGGGTGATAAGAAGCCGTGTTTTTGTGAGTAACACCATACTTGCTAAGCAAGGTGTCAAAAGCCTTGTTGCAAAAATGTGACCCCCCATCGCTTATAATAGCACGTGGAGTACCAAACCGTGTGAAAATATCCTTCTTCAAGAAAACCACCACACTTCTCGCCTCGTTATTGGGTAAAGCAACGGCCTCAACCCATTCGGACACATAATCAACCGCGACCAAGATGTAGGTGTTTTCACAAGAACTCACAAAAGGTCCCATGAAGTCAATACCCCACACATCGAAAATACCAATCTCCAAGATGGTTGTGAGAGGCATTTCATTCTTCTTTGAGATTCCACCGGCCCATTGACATTCATCACATCTCTTCATTAGCTCACTTGTATCCTTGTAAAGAGTGGGCCAATAAAAGCTGCAACTAAGCACTTTGGCCGCCGATCTTGCTCCACCATGATGACCACCATATGGCGAAGAATGACAAGCCCCAAGAATTTTACCTTGCTCTTCTTCCGGTACACATCTTCTAATCACCCCATTCGTATAAATCCGAAAAAGGTATGGTTCATCCCAATAATAATCTTGACAATCCGGTTTGAGTTTCTTCCTTTGGTTCAAAGAGAACTCATCCGGAATGATTCCACACACAAGAAAATTTGCTAGATCCATGAAGCATGACACTTATTTCATTGAAATAGCCAAGAGTTGCTCATCAGGGAAGGAGTCATTGATTTCAAGGCCATCATGCGGCCTCCCCTCCTCCTCCAAATGAGACAAGTGGTCCGCCACTTGGTTTTTATTCCTTTTTCTATCTTGGATGTCAATATCAAACTCTTGCAACAAAAGCACCCATCTCATCAAGCGATCTTTGGAGTCCTTCTTGCTCATAGGATACCGAAGCGCCGCATGATCCGTGTGGACAATGACTTTTGCACCTATCAAGTATGTGCAAAATTTCTCAATTGCAAACACAATGGCAATGAAATCTTTCTCTGTAATGGTATAGTTGATCTGGGAACTATTCATGGCCCCAAAACAACCTCAACCGCTACGTCACTTACATCACACATGAGTTCAAAAGAGACACTCCAATTTGGAGCGGTGATGATGGGAGTAGTTCTCAGCTTGAACTTCAAAAATTCAAAATCTCTCATGCAAGCATCATTGAACTTGAACTTAGCATCCTTCTCAAGAAGCTTGCACAACATGTTCACCACCTTAGTGAAATCTTTGATGAAACGCCGGTAAAACCCTGCGTGGCCTAAGAAGCTCCGTACACCCTTCACCGAAGTTGTATGTGAAAGTTTAGAAATCACCTCAATCTTTTCCTTTTCAACTTCAATTCCATTCTTTGAGATTTTGTGGCCAAGGACAATGCTTTCGTCGACCATGAAATGGCATTTCTCCCAATTAAGCACCAAATTTGTTTCTTCACATCTAGCCAACACTTTATCTAAATTTGCAAGACAATCATCAAAAGAATCTCCAACCACCTAGAAGTCATCCATAAAAACTTCAAGGTAGTCCTCCACCATGTCCGTGAAGATAGCCATCATACACATTTGAAAAGTCGCCGGTCTATTGCACAAACCGAATGGCATCCGCTTGAAGGAGAAAGTACCATATGGACATGTAAAGGTTGTTTTCTCTTGATCTTCCGGAGCAATAAGAATTTAGTTGTAGCCCGAATACCCATCAAGAAATCAATACAAAGCACCACTGGCCAATCTATCAAGCATTTGATCTAAGAAAGGAAGTGGAAAGTGATATTTCCTTGTGACTTTATTGAAATTACGATAGTCCATACACACCCTCCATCCGTTCACCGTTCTTGTAGGAATCAACTCATTCTTGTCATTGGTGACCACTGTCATTCCCCTCTCTTTGGGACACATTGAACCGAAGAAGTCCATGAACTATTGGAGATGGGGTAGACAACCCCGGCATCCAACCACTTGATAATCTCCTTATTGACAACTTATTGCATAGCCTCATTGAGTCTCCTTTGATGTTCAATAGATGGTTTGGCGCCATCCTCCAACTTGATCTTATGCATGCAAAAGGCAGGTCTTATCCCCCGAATATCCGCCAATGTCCACCCAATAGCCTTCTTCCTCTTGTGTAGCACTGCCAATGTAGAATCTACCTGCATGTTAGTCAAACAAGAGGAAAGAATAACCGGTAAATTAGAACAAGGGCCAAGAAATTCATACCGAAAATATGGAGGCAATGTATTTAACTCCAAGGTGGGAAGCTCTTCAATAGAAGGCTTTATAGGAGGAGTTGTCATATTTTTAAGATCCAAAGATAATTTCCGGGGTGCATAGTTGTACGACCATATTCCTTGCAATGAGTCACATTTCATGAAAGCCATCCATCTCGTCATCATAAAAGTTAAGCAAGACGAACTCCATCATTGATTGTAGCACTTGTGTCATCAATAATAACATCGGTCACCAAATCCACAAAAGAGCACACCTCATTGCTATTTGGTTTTCGCATGGACTTATTTACATGGAAAACCACTTTTTCTTCACCAACCTGGAATTTAAGTTCTCCGGCTTCAACATTACAAAGATCCTTCCACGTAGAAAGGAAATGTCTTCTAAGAATAATCGTCACCTCATAATAAACTTCACAATCTAGAATGACAAAATCCGTTGGAAGAATGAACTTATCAACACGAACCAAGACATCTTCAATCACTCCCAAGGGTCTCTTCATAGTACGATTGACCATTTGCAATCTCATAGAGGTGGGTCTTGGTTTCCCAATCCCCAAAGTCTTGAAAACCGAATAGGGAATCAAATTGATACTTGCCTCAAGATCATAAAGAGCTTTAGCAAACTCGGCACTTCCAATTATACAAGGAATCGTGAAAGCACCGAGTTTTTCCAACTCAGGAGCCATTGAAGGAACAATTGCACGCACTTGATGATCAACACGAACCAAGACATCTTCAATCACTCCCAAGGGTCTCTTCATAGTAATATTGGCCATTTGCAATCTCATAGAGGTGGGTCTTGGTTGCCCAATCCCCAAAGTCTTGAAAACCGAATAGGGCATCAAATTGATACTTGCCCCAAGATCATAAAGAGCTTTAGCAAACTCGGCACTTCCAATTATACAAGGAATCATGAAAGCACCAAGTTTTTCCAACTTAGGAGCCATTGAAGGAACAATTGCACTCACTTGATGAGTGACTTTGATCGTTTCAAAATTCATTGACCGCTTCTTTGTCACGAGATCCTACATGAACTTTGAATAACCGGGCATTTGCTCTAAAGATTCAATAAATGACACATTGATTGAGAGATTCTTCATCATTTGAATAAACTTCTTAAATTGGTTTTCACATTTTTGCTTAGCAAGTCTTTGAGGGCATGAAGGTGCAAGCTTAGGTAATGGTGCCTTAGCCTTTTGCACTAACGACTCCGGTATGTCAATAATATGATCCTTAGACGGGTTTACCTCCTCTTGAGTCTCTTCCACACTATCATCAATATCAATCCGAACTTCATCATTAGGTAGCATCGCATTGCTCGGGCTCTCTTCTTCTTGCACCACTTGCCCATCATCCACAAGTTGCCTTTGACTTGAGGTGGGTGCATTACCACCTCTTCCACTTCTTGTAATAACGGCCATGGCATGCCCCGTGTTGTTTTCACCTTTTGGGTTTACTACCGTGTTCACTTGGTAGTGCCCCCTTTGGGCGAGAATTTAGAGCTTAAGAGATTTTCCTAATTTGAACTTCTAAGTTGTGGATTGATGTGTTGTGTGAGGCAAGTTGGGCATCCGAATCGACATTCTTTTCTATCATTTTCTTGAACTTTTTTCTAATATGCTCCATCTCGTTGTTTCGAAGAACTTGAACCATGTTAAGGATAAGGAGGCGGGTTGTTCAGTTGTTGATACATTGAGGGCCTTTGAAAGCCCGGCCCCCAGTTGCCTTGATTGTTGTTCCATCCTCCGTGATTGTCACCCCCCCCCCAATTTCCTTGACTATTTCCACTCCAATTTCCTTGAGTGTTATTGTTAACCGATTCCCTTGATTGTTGCCACCACTCCAATTTCCTTGTTTGTTAGAATTCCAATTGCCTTGACTGTTTTGATGTCACCATTGTTGTTGGTTTGGGCTTTGGAAGTTGTTTCTTTGACCTTGAAAGTTGTTCACATATTGCACCTCCTCTTCTTGTTCATTATAAGAATCATCATGATCAAAACCACTATCTTGTTGCACATAATTCTCCACTATATTTTTCACTTGTGGACCTTTAGTCGTCCTCTTGTTCACCATCATGTTCACTCCCTCCATGGCATTGACTTGCTTGGGATTTTGCACTTGATTTAGTTGGGCCTTTGCTAGTTGCGTCATGGTGGTTGTCAACTCGGAAATGGCTTACCCATGGTCTTGCAATTCTTTGTGAAGGTGAATCATGTTTGGGTCACCTTGTGGAATATTGGCCCGGAATTGCCAAGCCGATAACGTTTCTGCAATCTCATCCAAAATTTCACATGCCTCCGCATAAGGCATAGTCATGAAGTTCCCACTAGCAAGTTGATTCACTACACATTGGTTGGTTGTGTTAATCCCACGATAGAAAGTTTGTTGAATCATATTCTCTGTCATACCATTGTTGGGACATTCCTTAACCATTGTTCTATAGCATTCCCATATCTCGTGTAGTGGTTCATTTGGCTCTTTCTTGAATGCCAAAATCTCATCCCGAATTGTAGCCATGTGCCCCGGAGAGAAGAACTTAGAAATAAATGTTTCTGCCAACTCATCCCAAGTGTGAATGGAATGGTTAACAATCGTTCCAACCAATCTAAAGCTTTTCCCCATAAAGAGAAAGGAAAAAACGTTAACCTTAATGCATCTTCGGAGACATTTGTTTGTTTACTCCCCCAACATGTGTCCACAAATCTCTTCAAATGTTTGTACGCATTTTGAGTTGGAGCACCGGTGAAAAAACCCGTTTCTCAAGTAAAACGAGCATCACATTGGTAATTTGAAAGTTGCCTACCCTAATATGGGGAGGGATTATTGCACTTGCATATCCTTCATTGGGTAATATCCGGTGTGGATCAGCTCGTGGTGAAGGTGGGGGTGGAGCGGGGACATTGTCATGAGGCATTCGACCTCTTCTATTGGCTTGAGGTTCAAGAGGAACCTCATTAACTTGATCATCCTCGACGTCCACATCCTCCAAAGGTAAATTTTCGAGCTCATTGTTTGACATGGTTGTACCTACGATTTCTCAAACAAGTTAGTAACATGGAAGGAAAAGAAGATATTCCAAAAATACACCCAAATATATATCTAACATTGTTTTAACTCCCCGACAACGGCGCCAAAAATTGATGATGTCCACAACACACCTCTATAGGAGATATGATATAGTCATATGCAATAATAATATCCAACAAGAGTCAGGATCGATTTCCACAAGGAGTTATAAGGGGTGTTAGGATTATATATTTGAAGCAAGCAAATGGGTTATCTAAGATTGCACTTCTACAACAAGGTTTTATTTTCTATTTCTACTATTACTCTAATGAATGCAAGTTAAAGAAAATAGATTATAGTTAAATGTTTTTGAGGTTTTTCCAATTGGATTAAAGGCCTAGGGATGTGACCATCACCTAGGTGTTTGCCTAATGGGATAAAGATGTTTATACCTGTTTTGTTGATTTGGGTGTATTATAGCTCTCAACTCCATGTTATCCACTCAATACCTCTCGGTCAGAGAGTGATTTTTCCTAATTTGACCTTCTCAAGTCCAAATGGGTATCAACCAAAACAGTTGATAAGAGCTCAAGTTGGGTTCTCACTATTTATAGTTTGAATCCTTTAATTAGGTTAATCAATCTCTCAATTAACCCAATTCCTTGTTAGCTAAGTTAGTCTAGACTAGGTCCCTCTTTCTCAAGTAGAGACTAAGTCAAATAGGCATGAATCAATGTTTGCAATCATTAATTATAAAATCTAAGCATGAACTAAGCTAAATAATCAACACCCAATCATAAACAAGCATAAAATTAATCACCCATAAGGTTTACACACTAGGGTTGGGGCACAACCCTAGTAAACATCTAGCTACTCATAATGGAATTTGAAGAAAATAAAGATGAAGAGCTAATTAAACTCATAATGGAAGATTAAAATGATAAAATCTAATGTTAAAATACTCAAATAAGCTAAAACTTCCTAAAATAGCAAAGAAAACGGCTACAATAGCTGTGTATGTTCAAACTTGACCTAATTTTGTGAAACTCGTCTATTTATACAAGGCTAAAAATTGCGGACAATAATGCCCCTCGGGAGGTTCTGCGGCCACAAAATTCCATGTGTGGTCCGCATATTTTTTCAGTTGGCAGGAAGGTGAGTTTTGTGGCCACACATTTGTAGACTGCGGCCTCACATTTCAGGATTGTGGCCGCAAGGCAATCTTCTGCGGCCGCATAATTCTTGTGCGGTCCGCACTTCACAGTGGCTCCTAGACTTGGTCTTTTTGCATACTCTCTGATTTTTGACTCTTAGGCCTAGTTCTTCGGCCACACATTGCTAAAAGTCCTGTTGGGTATTTCTTCTTGGTTTGCAGCTGCAGATGAAATTCTGCGGTCCACAATTTCTTCTGCGGCCGCAAAATTCCTTCTGCGGACCGCACATTTATGCTTATGTGCCCTTTATTGCCTTGTGCTTTGGAACACTCCTTTCTGAGTCGGATTTCATCTCCGGAGACCAAATTTCCAGCATTCCTGCAATTTGCACAATTTTATTATTTTCGGGAACACAATTCAATACTTTCAGACTAAAACAAAAGCTAAAAGGTGCTAATAAGCAGATAAAATCCCCACTTATCAAGGGTGTCAAATTATTTGGTCGTTACCTTTCGTTAAATCACGGCCGAAGGCTGATAGGTGTTTATTCGAGTAGGATCGAACATATCCTTTCATTAAGTTGTGGCCGAAGGCCGGTAGGTGTTAGCTCGAGCAAGGTCGAACATAACCTTTCATTAAAGTTGCGGCCGAAGTCTGGTAGGTGTTAGTTCGAGCAAGGTCGAACATAACCTTTTGTTTAAGTTATAGCCGAGGGACGGTAGGTGTTAGTTCGAGCGAGGTTGAACATAACCTTTCCTTTAAGTTGCAGCCGAGGGCCGGTAGGTGTTAGTTTGAGTGAGGGCGAACATAACCTTTCCTTTAAGTTGTGGTTGAGGGCCGGTAGGTGTTAGTTCGTGCGAGGTCGAACATAATCTTTTATTTAAGTTGTGGCCGAGGGCCATAGGTGTCAGTTCAAGTGAGGTCGAACATAACCTTTCATTTAAGTTGCGACCGAGGGCCGGTAGGTGTTAGTTCGAGCGAGGTCTAACATAACCTAAATGCGAGAAATATGTGCTGATAAGTGTAAAATTTATTGCCTTGACATTGTTGCTTTTGTTACATACTTAGAGAAATTTACAAACTTTTGGGTGTTGGCTGGCATTCTAGTCCCAGTCCCGGTCTATCTAATCCCTTAATTGGTCGATCTGGAGAATAGTGAGAGGTCGAGCAATGAAATAGTAACCATGTCCCTACTTTCGTGTACTTCAACTCGAAACGTTCGCTTCGCCGCCTCGTTAAAAACCTCCTTGAGAAAACCCAAATGGGACAAAACTCAAGTGAGGGAAAAATGAGTACGGCTTGGGGGACGTTTTTTCTCTCAGAAGTTAAAGTATTTGAGATGGCTGATATTCTAATTGTTTGGTAGTAGGTTTCCTTCCATTGTCTCTAATTGGATCGAACCCTTAATTACTTCGTCTGTGATTTTACATGGACCATTCCAATTTGCTCCCAGCTTGCTTTCCCTGGGATCTTTGCTAGCTTGAGTTTTAGCTTTTAGTACGTAGTTGCCGACTTTGAGCGGCCTGACCTTTGATTTCTTGTTGTAATAGCGTTCTGCTTGTTGCTTTTGGGTGACCATTCTTATGTAGGCCATATCTCTTCGTTCGTCGACTTTGTCGAGTTCCTGCCTTCTGCTCTCATCGTTACTCGTGTCGCTCTCATGGTAGTACCTTAGTCTAGGTTCTCCAACTGGTATTACTGCCTCTGTCCCGTAGACCAAAAAGTAGGGCGTCTCTCATATGCTTGTTTTCAGAGTTGTTCGGTAGGCCCACAATACTTCTGGTAGTATTTCCGGCCATAGTCCTTTGGCGTCTTCGAGCTTCTTTTTCATGATATTTAGTATTGACTTGTTGGATGATTCTGCTTGTCTGTTACCAGAGGGGTGGTACAGGGTCGAGATTATCCTCTTGATATGCTATTTCTCAAAGAATTCAACAGTTTTCTTTCTTGTGAACCGGGGTCCGTTGTCACAACTGACTTCTTTGGGAAGGCCGAATCGGCAAATGATGTTTCTCCATATAAAGGTGATTACTTCCTATTCCCGTATTTGGGCGAATGCTCCTACTTCCACCCACTTAGAGAAATAGTCAGTTAAAACCAAAAGGAATCATACATTACATTGCCCTGCTGGTAGGGGGCCCATGATGTCCATTCCCCATTTGATGAATGACCAAGGGGATGTGACTAAGTTGAGATGTTCGCCTGCTTGGTGAATCAATGGGGTGTACTTTTGGCACTGCTCGCATCGCCTTACGAAGTCTGCGACATCCTTTTTCATTGTGGGCCAGTAATATCCTGCCTGTATGAGGCATCTGACTAGTGCCCGGTTGCCGGAGTGAGCCCCGCAATGGCCTTCATGAACTTCTTCAAGGACGCGCTGAGTTTGGTTCGGGACCAAGAACTTCGCCAGAGGGCCACCGTATGTTCTCTTGTACAGATTTTTGCAGAGGATACTGTAACTTGGCCGCTTGCATTATCAGTTTCTTGGCCTACTTTTTTTCGCTAGGTAGTGTGCCGTCTTGCAAGTATGCGATAAATGACTGCGCCAGTCCCAAAATAAGTTTATGGTTATTACCTCGACTTGGTCTAGTGATGAGTTGAGGAGGTGGACCATATTTGTGTCTCTGGTAGTGATGCTTTTTGGGGCTGCGTATTCGACATTCTATGCTCGGGGGATTTGGTCGAGTTGACATTCTTCAAACTCAGATAGTAGCTTGTAGATTTCGGTCTGGTATATTTGCAACCTTTGTTCCTTGATTTGGAAAGTCCCCGTGACTTGATTGACAACGAACTGGGAATCGCAGCACAATTTCAACCGTTTTGCTCCATATTTGAGTGCTAGTCTCAGACTTGCAATTACGACTTCATACTCGGCCTCATTGTCAGTCATATCCGGGCACCTTATGGACTAGCGAATCACTTCACCTATTGGGACTTCGAGTACGAGTCCCAGTCCGGACCCCGACGTGTTGGATGCGCTATCGGTGTATAGCATCCAGAGGTCTTGTGTTTGGAGGTAGGTTTAGATGGCTTCCTTTTCGACTTCAGGAATTATCTTTGTGCTAAAGTCGGCGAGCAGTTGTGACTTTATCGCCGTTTGCAGCTGATAAGTGATATCGTGCTCACTCAACTCGATGGACCACTTGGCCATCCTTCATGATAGTTTGGCTTTATGTAAAATGCTTCTGAGGGGGAAGGTCGTGACGACCGAGATGGGGTGACATTAGAAATATGGTCTAAGATTTCGTAAAGCTACGACTAAGGCCAAAGCCAATTTTTTGAGGTGTGGGTACCTCGTCTCGGCGTCGACGAGTGTTTTGATAATATAATATATGGGAGATTGCGTACCTTTGTTTTCTCAAATTAAGACTGTGCTTACAGCTTCCTCGGATACGACCAGATAGATGAGGAGACGCTCCCCCAGCTCGGGTTTTGAAAGTAGAGGCGGAGATGATAGGTATGCCTTTAGTTCTCGTAGGGCCTGGACACATTCAGAAGTCCATTCGAGGCCGTTATCTTTCTTGAGTACACCGAAGAATTTATGGTACCTATACAATGATCGCGAGATGAACCTCGGTAGAGCAGCGATGCGACCGGTCAACCTTTGGACTTGTTTCTTGGTGGTCAAGAGTTTCGGTAGACCCTCGATGACTTTGATTTGGTAGGGGTTGACCTCGATCCCTCGTTGTGATACCAGAAAACCCAAGAACTTTCCCTAGGCTACACCGAATGCGCATTTTTCTGGATTCAGCTTCATTCCGCACCGTCGGAGTATGTCGAAAGTTTCTTTAAAATGATCGGTGTGATCTTCTCCTTTTTTGACTTGACCAGCATGTCGTCTATATATATCTCCATTATTTTGCCGTGCTGGTCTTTGAACATCTTTGTCACCAACCTTTGATAAGTAACTCTTGCGTTCTTTAGTAGAAATGGCATGACCCTGTAGCAATACGTTCCTTGGTGGGTGATGAACGTAGTTTTTTCTTGATCTTCTTCTTCCATAAGGATTTGATTATAGCCTGAGTAAACGTCCAAGAAGCTTAGTAGCCCATGCCCTATCGTTGCATTGATGAGTTGGTCGGTATGTGATAATAGGAACAAATCCTTTGGGCATGCTTTGTTCAAATCTTTGAAATCCACGCACATCCACCACTTCCCATTCTTCTTTTTGACCATCACTACATTAGCGACCCATTTGGGGCACTTCGATTCCCTAATGGAACCATTTTCCAGCAGTGTTTCCACCTCCTCGCGCACTGCGACATTAATTGTGGAGTTGAATTTACGTTCGACTTGCCTCACTGGGAGTGGAGTGGGTTGACGTTTAATTTGTGCGTGGTGATTTCCTTTGGGATTCCCGACATATCTGCATGGCTGAAAGTAAACAAGTCTGCATTAGTTTTTAAGACTTGACTGAATTTACCTGGTTCCTGAAGCTTGCAGCCGATATAGGCCTTCTTGCTATGGTCCGCGACTTCGGCCACATCAGGATCCTTGATGACGTTCCCTGTCTCCCTTTGCTCCGACCTTGACCATGTTGATTGCTATGCCTTCTTTTATTTGTCTTTTCTCTGTTGGACGGGTGTGCCATCTAAGGCAATGTGGTAGCATTCTCGTGATGTACGTTGTTCTCCTTGTATACTGAAAATCCCCCATGGAGTTGGGAATTTAATTACTTGGTATAAGCTGGAGGGGACGACTTTAATGGGATGTATCCATGGTGTTCCCACTATGGCATTGTACGCGGTGGCCTAGTCCATGATGTTGAACGTTGTCTCCAGAGTTACACTGTCGGCCATAATGGGGAGTGTAATTTCCCCGGATGTCTGTTCAACCGCATTGCTAAAACTAGTTAGCGTGATGCAGCACGACACTATCTTATATTCGAGTCTTATTTAGGTAAGCACTCGGGGATGGATAATGCGCGTGCCGCTCCCATCATCTATCATAATGCGTTTAACATCGGTATCTAAAATACATAAAGTAATAATGAGGGCGTCATTATGAGGAAAGGTCAAACCGTCAACATCCGACTTGTCGAAGATGATACTTTATTCGAGTTCATCGTACCGTTCACGGGTGATAGATCGCTTGAGTTTATGGGTAGTGGTGAACTTCACGCTATGACATAGGTGTCATTGTTTCCGCCGATGATCATGTTCATGGTACAAGCTGGTGAGGGTGGTTTTGGCGGTCCTTGGTATTCACGTCCTCTGGTGAAGTTGGTTCTCCCCCCATCGCTTAGTAACTATTTGAGGTGCCCTTGTCGCAATATGTTTACGACTTCTTGCCTTAGGGCGATGCAATCTTCAGTTTTATGTCCTCATTCCTGGTAGAACTCACAGAGGGCATCAGACTTTCTGGTATTCGAGTACAAACTCATCTTCGGCAGCCACTTCACTTTTGATCCGAGCTTCTCCAGAGCGTAGACTATCTCTGTAGGTGACACACAAAAATTGTGAGCAGATAATATGGGAGGCATACCTCTATCGTTCCGATGAGTTCCTGTCCTTGGTCTGGACGAACCTTCTTCATAGAGGGGGGAGGGCGCAACGACCGTCCTGATATATGGTTGATGCCGTTCCCTGTTAGGTCGCGGAATTGGATGATCTCTTCTGGCATTGTCTCTTCGATCTTTTCTTGATTCGGCTTATACCGAGGTTAGTCGGTGAAATGGTCCTTTGAGGTCGTCCTCATCTGCACGGACCTCGGCAAAGTAAGAATTGTGGATTTCATCTTAAGTGGTTGGGGGATACTTAATCAATCGACTCAACAGTTTTCTAGTTGCTCCTGAACCATCTCTACTCAGCCCATTCTGAAAGGCTGTGACCGCCATCCCTTCTGATATGTTTGGCAGAGGCATGCTCACTCGGTTGAACCGGGAGAGGAAGTCCCTCAGTCCCTCTCCCAGGGACAGCTTAATAGCAAATATATCGTTCACTTTTGCCTCAGCCTTTTTGGCTCCGGCATGGGCCGTTACGAATTTATCGGTCATTTCCTCGAAAGTTTCTATGGAGCGTGCTAGTAGCTGCGAATACCATGTTAATGCCCCTCATGTGAGAGTTTCGCCAAACTTCTTCAGCAAAATGAAAGATACTTGTTCTTTGGCAAGATCATTGCCTTTTACGGAGGTGACGTAATGAGTTACGTGATCTTCAGGGTCGGTAGTGCCGTCATATATCCCGAGGTAGGGTGGCATTTTGAACATCTTTAGTATGGAATGTGGGGCTGCGTTATCACTATATGACTTCTCGACGAACTGGCCGGCGTCCCTCTTCGGAAATAGCTTGGGAGCACTCGATATTTTATCGACCCTTTCTTGGTGTTCTTTCATTTGATCTCGGAGTGCCTTGTTTTCATTCTCCGTAGGAAAGGGTTGGTTGCGTTGCTCGTCTATTTGTTGTATCGTGCAAGCCCTGGGCGGGCTTGTTGAGGACACTTGTTAGCGTGTCAGTTAGCCACGCTTCGAGGAGTTTTTTCATAGTTGAGGGCGTCTCTTCTTCCACAGATGTGGAGGCTCCTTTACCACGGGATTTTGTTATGCTGCAGTGTGGGGGCGATGACCCATCTCGTCTAGGGGAATCACTGGGCGTCGTGCCCTCATATGCTATTTCACAACTTTCGTTGATGACGTTTATGAGGTTGGTTGGGAGGTCACTTGTTATTCTCGTCCTTTCTTCTCGGTTACCTGCCATGTTGGATTTTGTGTACACAAAGAAAGGAGGTCTTATTTGTTACATTAGTGACCTGTGCTAGTTGTACATCTAGAGGAAACTAAAAGTTTTAACTATGAAATTCCCACAGACGACACCAAATTATTTGACCAAAAATCGTATATCTTGGTTCAAATAATTAAATTTATGTGAGCAAGGGTTAATTTTAGTTAATAATAATATCCTTATGTGGAATCTTCAAAGAATCAACAAATATTAGAGGGGTCAGCCGAACAGTGGTAACAACATGAAATAATTATTCTAGAAAGCAAGAGCAAGAATGTAGCATTCAATAACAATAAATAGAATTTATGTAAATAGGAAGAATGATTCACCCAATAAAGGATGGAATACGAGGATGTTCCTCCTCACAATGATGAATGACAGACAAATCCTTGAATATTCGAGTTATTCTCGGATCTAATGGAAAAGTATGGACAAGAATCTTAGTGAAAAGGTGGTGCTTGTATCTTAGCAAGAGAGAGATATTTTACTCAAAGTGTGTTCTTTACACTTTGACTAGAATATACTCTAAAATATGCTCTTTTAATATCTTATCTTGAAAACTAGCCGTTACAGCTCTATCAATGATACTCGACCTCGACCTCGACCCTTGTTGACATCTCGGCTACGGCTCTCGTCGACACTTCGACCATGGACTTTGCTGCTTCTTGGGTCATATCGACTAACGACGACTTTAGAACTCTTCCATTAGTAATATCTTGGCTTAAATACTCTAAAGACAGATTTTGACCCATACAATCTTTTTAAAGACGCTGGTGAAAACAAATTAACTTGTAGCAAATTTTTAAATTCATATGCTTCTTGATATAGGCGTATTGTTAGGCTCTTCCAACATTTACGTTTGGTTTAGTTAATCATTCTAAACATCAGTTACTTCATTGTTCCAATATATAACAGTACAACAATATTGACATAACTTCTAAAGTCCTTTTAAATATGGCAATATTTTCACTCTTATACTACTTAATTAAATAACTAATAAACTTGTTGGTGTCACTTCCATCCATGTCAAGTAAAAAGAAAAACAAAAAACAAAAAACAAAATAAAGTGAACCTATTCTGGCAATATGATTGAACTAAAGCACAGTAGATTTCATGCAAGAAATTGCAATGTAAGAGGACATGAAGCACCTTCTATAACCCGCAGAATGACAAAAATTGAGCTACATATCATGCTTTGAGAGGAAAAAAGGAGTTACCCTTCCGAATGATACTTCTTATAGAGAAGAATTTGTTTATTTATACATCTTATTTTCATGTGCCTAGACTCAAGATCAAACTCTTAAATAAATCCAGGGAATAAGATGTCTATGTAAATCCTGAACTTTTTTTTCCCTAAATCCAATTTAGCTGGCAATATTTGTACTATTCACAAACATGTGGTTTTGTGAGTTTGTGATGACCCGATAGGTCATTTTCAATTTTAGCCTTCATTTCTGTGTTCCGAGACCTCGAATATATAGATCTAATTAGCCTTACTCGATTTGCGTGTGCAGTCCGTGTCTTTTTCCAAAAATTTTTATGTGAAAAATTGATGAAAATGTAAAAATCTTGCATTAAAACTCATTTGAGTTGACTACGGTCAGCGTTTTGTGTAAACGTACCTAGATCAGTGTTTTGACGGTTTTGGTGGGTCCGTGTTGTGGTTTACGACTTAGACGTATGCCTAAAATCGAATTTGGAGGTCCATAACTTGATTTAGCGTAAAAGAATTTGAAGTAATTTGAAGGTTAAAAGAATTTCTAACTTTGACTTATTTGATACCTGGGTCGGATTTCGGTGCCGAAACTTGGAATAGGTTCATTTATGTATTTATGACTTGTCTGCAAAATTTGGTGCAATACGGAGTTGATATGCGATATCTGGCCAAGTCTGTCATGATCGCATTTGCGAACATTTTGTTCGTAATTGCGAATAGGGTCTCGGAACAACAGAGATCCTAATTGCAATCAATTGATCGCTTTTGCGAAGTTCTAATGTTTGCATTTACGAACAAATCATCGCAATTGCGATGACAACAGAGATGTGGGTTTCTTTGCATTTCTGATGGATTTCTTGCTTTTGCGGGGTTCACATTTGCGACATTTGCGCCAGGACAAAAAGTTGAGAAGACGGGATTTAACTCATTTCTCACAAACTCTCAACCCTAAACATCTTAGAGGTGATTTTCTAAGAGGATTTTCTTTCCAAAAATATTGGTAAGCAACTTTAATCTATTTCTTTTAAATTACCCATTACTTTCCAAGTGTTTTCAACATTAATCTAGAATTTTCATGGTAGAAATTAGGAATTTGAGTAGAATTAGAATTTTTGTAAATTTGAGATTTAGACCTCAAATTGAGGTCGGACTTCAAAACTAATCACATAATCGAGCTCGAGGATGAATGGGTAATCGGGTTTTGGTCCGAATCTCGGATTTTGGTTCGAATCTTGGATTTTGACCAAGCGAGCCCGGGGTTGACTTTTGTTAACTTTTTGAAAAAAGAGTAAAGACCTTAACTTTATTTATTGTAAATTGTAATTGTTTTCCCTAGCATTGTTTGATGTTATTCAATCGATTTTGGTTAGATTCGATTGACTTGGAGGCGAATTTTAGAGGAAAGACCCAGGTTGAGCTTTGATTTGATTGTGGAGCGAGGTATGTATTGGGTCTAACCTTGATTTGAGGGAATTAGGAACCCTTGAGCTATGTGTTATGTGAATTACATGTGTAGCGGCGTATATGGGAGGTAACGAGTATATATACGCCGTCAAAATAGTTGTTTTCATGCTTTCCCGTATTTCATTAATTATCTCATTCTATGTCTTAACTATTACATGTCTTAATTACTTTCTATGCTGTAACTTGTTATTTGTCATTTATTTACTCTTGTATTGAAATCTCGTTTCTTCCATGGTTAATTTCTACTTGTCTTATAACTTGTACACTTTAATTGTCATATATTTGTCTTGTCTTGTTGCTTTGTATTAATTGTAGCACTCTTTGATTTGGTACGAGGTTCCTTTATGGCTTTAGTTTCATATTTTTTAATCATAGAGATTCTTGTGAATTGAGTTGTTGAATTGATTACATTTATTGATTTTATTTATGGATCGGGTTGTACACCGCAACAAGTGGAATAAGGGAGGATTGATATTAATATGGTGGGATCGGGTTGCACGCCGCAACATATTTTATATGTAATTTTGATACGGTAAAATAAGAGAGGATTATGATATTGATTCTGATTATATGGTGGGATCGGGTTGCGCGCCGCAACGGATTTTACATATTATTCGTGATATTGATATGGTGAAATACGAGAGGATTGTGTTTGTATGGTGGGATCGGGTTGCGCGCCGCAACAGATTGTGTGTTTCGTATTCATTGTTGCATTGTGTTAGCTTTCAGTGTTTTCATTCGAGTTTCTGAGGATTGAGGTTTCTGGTTTTATTGATTTCGAGGATTGAGTTTATTTTCATAAGTTAACTGCCTTACTTTTTCTGTATTCCTTTCCTGTTATTATTATTATACTGCGTACAGATTATTGTAGGTGACCCGTCTTAGCCTCATCACTACTTCGTCGAGGTTAGACTCGGCACTTACAGAGTACATGAGGTCAGTTGAACTCATACTACACTCTGCACTTCTTGTGCAGATTTTGGAGTCGGTCCTAGCGGCGGTCAGTAGATTGCTCGGATTGATTGCTTTATAGAGACTTGAGGTACAACTGTATGACGTTCGCAGCCCTGAATTCCCCTTTCATATCTCTCTAGCTACTTATTGTATTTCAGACAGTTATGCTTTCATTCTGACTTTTATTTGTAGTACTCTAGTCGCTCGTGTACTTGTGACATCAGTTATGGGGTTGTATCTAGACATCATTGTTATTTGAGTTTACTCACTCTATTTCGGTTTTATTCAGTTTCTTGATATCACTTAATTGCTTTTATTAAAATGGCTAAAACTATTTCTAACGTTGGCTTACCTAGCAAGTGAAATGTTAAGCGCCATCACGGTCCTGAGGGTGGGAATTCCGAGTCGTGACATAATTATCCCAATTAATATTGGGGTGGTAGAAAATTTCTCCCACTTGGAAATTATGCATATATCCCTTTTCCCTAAATAAGAGTATTCAGCTGGCAAGACTTGTACAATTCATAAGCATATACTTTAATTTTGTGAGGTATCTGATTAATACTTGTGTTCTAGTAATTTCTCTCACATGGCGGCTAGATAAGTTTTCAGATGGACTTTGCTAGTTTTCATGGTTCTCATGTGTAGAGTACTAATGTGATTGAAACTATTATTGTGTAATCAATTAGTGCAGGACTAGATTAACAATACTAGACGCAAAATAGATTGAAACTATTATTGTGCAATCAATTAGTGCAGGACAAGATTAACAATACTCGACGCAAAATATACGGAAAGCTAAGATGATTTAATTCTTAATTACTCAAATAAAATAAAACATATTGGGATTGTCAAGTGTCAACTATAAAGATGCCTGACAGTTGTAAGTCAGCCCAGGAATCAAAGACGAGATTAACAATACTAAAATCAAAATATTCGGAAAGATGATCTAGTTCTTAATTACTCAAAGGAGACTTTTTGTTTAAGTATTTATAAATATTGATGCGTCTACTATTGCACAACTACGTACGGAGTTACTTGACTTGGAAATAAGCCAAATGATGAAATGAATCAAACATGATAGACAAAAGGAGTTGCTAAGATGGTCATCACATCCACTTACAATCTCATAATCGTGAGTTCGAGTTAACAAAAAAAGTAACGGTTCCAACAAAGGGAATCAAAAAGGAATAAAAAGAAATTCAAACATGAGATTAATAATACTAAAATCAAATGATTAGAAAGATGATTATTAGCTACCAAAAGGCAACTAAGGAATTAGGTATTAATGTCTTGCTAAAAACTAATAAATTTGAAATTACTGGAGTGGTGATGATTGACTAGCTTAATGTACAAGGAGGGGAACAAAGAATGTATAATGGTGTTGTAAGTTATAAAAATCCAACAAAAATTTAAGAACCTTTGCATCATCTTTTCCTATGAGTTACAATCACATAAACTCCAATTTGCTTGCTGAATATTTTGTCTCCGTCATTCTATTTCTTTCAACAGGATAATTCCGGAACATAGTCAATCATATATTATGCTTATTTGTATTATTCAGGTGAATTCACTAAAACCTGTCAGGACTTGATTTTTTCGCTTTTTTTGTGGACACATAAGTTTGAATAATACGGTTTCACTAAATATCTCGAACGTGCATCCCTTCTAATGAAGAATACGAGTCAGTAAGTGCATGCATCCAAGATTTCTGCCAAAGATCGGAGGTGGAGCTGGGATTAATGTGCAGAAAATCTTAGTTAACGGCCGGTAGCCCAAACTTGTATAGCGCATGCTAAGAGTGCGTTATAGGTACTTTTGTCGCTCTAAAAATAATTGCCGAAAAAATATATATAATATGTATATTTTTTGTATATATATATTCTGTATGTTATATACAAAAAATATACAAATTTTATACACACCAAATGTAAATAGTTTCTGGCGCGGGTTAAGAGTGATAATACCCCTTTTTTTTCCGGCACATTAATCTTGTTCTTCTCAGAATTTCACGCGTTACTTTGGTTGCAGATGGCTTCTGCCTCGAATGTGCATCCCTTCCAATGCACTTCAATCAAAGATAAGAGGCGGAGCTAGGGTTTTGTTTACTCGAAAAATGGATAACAATTGAATTTGTACGTGATTTTAAGGATACGTGATATAGCTTGGTACAAATAAAAAAAATATGAATATTAGTATCGAAATTAGCTATAAACGAAATGAATGCAAACAGAATGAATCAATTAGCCTTGGCCCTCAAATTTGATCACCCTCAAACTAAATGGAGGGTAAACTGATACAAGAACAAAATGACTGGATATTGAAAACCAAAAGAAAGGCAGTATATTGCTTTATATTCTATGAATGAATCCCTCTACAAATGATCAGACTCCCTTTATATAGCAGAGGGAAGTCCTATTCTTAATAAAATTTCTAAATACAACAAGGAATCTCATGATAGATTAATTAATTGGTCTCTCCTTGATATGCGCTGGGATTTTTGCCAAGATTCTCGCCTAATTGCGGATATTTCGGCTTTTTGTTTTTTTGGCTCGATAAGCTTTCCTCGATCTTGGCCGATCTCGAGCTTGATCGGTCTCTATTTTTCTCGATCTTGATCTTTGATCGGTCTCTCAGTCACGGATTCGACAATCTAACTTCGCATTATGGTTCGATATTCACGAGGTTGAACTTTGTACAGCCACGTTCTACTCTCGATAAATCACATGAAAGGCAGGCTCGATTTTGACCGTATACAGATAGTCCCCTCGTTTCTTGGAAAGAAGATGGCGAGAAACGATATGAATTTCTGAACTCCGACTAGATGGGTAATGACGTCAGCGACGAGCCCGATTATGACGTATGTGACAAAATATCCCATCGGTCCAGTTACCAAGGCATTAAATGCCTGTCAGCCATTGGTCGGCCACTACCAGTTCTAAACCGTCATCACCAAGTTATAAGTATTCAAACTTTCACACTCAAAAGCTCTTTCTACTCTTGCTTCTTCTTCAGAAAAAAATCCCTTTGCTCCACAATTCTTACACCAAAATTTCTAGAACTCTAATCAAATCGCATATCATCCTAATTCTCTTTTCCTTTGCTCATAAATGGAGAAAACTTCCAAAACTGTACTGCAAAAGGAATCTGCTTCTTCATCACGGCCCGCCGGCGGTGAGGCTGCGGCGCAACCTCACCCTGAGGAATTCGTTCTGGCAGGGTACCCGACTGTTACTGATTTTAGGGTAGAAAAAACCTTTTTGGTAGTGGGCCGATGTGAACCGGTCTCGAGGTACATATCTACCATCAGCGAAAAACTCCTCCCTAGGGTAAAACAGGAATGCAACTGGGTCGATAAGCATGTGGTAGTTCCTTCGCCCGAGGAATCGATCACTACCTTCGTGGAGGGATTTCTAAGTGTTTACACTTACTCCTTTATATTGGGTCCCTTAAATACCATCATTATTGCTTTTTGTAAAAGGTATGATGTGACCCTCGGCCAAATCCACCCCTCTTTCTGGAGAATAGTGATTCTCCTCCGATTTTTTGTAAGCAAAATCGAGGGATGTCCCTTTACCCTCGACCACCTTGTGCTCCTCTATAGTCCCCGACTCTATCGAGGGGGGTTGATCAAGCTTGCTCGCCGAGCCAATAAGGCTCTGTTCTCGAGCATAGATGAAGGTCGGGACCGAGGTTGGATGGGTCGATTTGTTCGAGTAAGGAATTCGGATCTGATCCCTACTGAATACATGTCATTTCCCGAGAAATGAAACATGAAACGTAAGTAGCACTTTGCTCAGAAGGTTTTAATCTCGTTGCTTTTCTTCTCATTTCTTTTTTATTGATATTTTTTGGCATTACAGCTGTGGCCCAGATGCTGGACCAGATTCCGGATCTTAGAAAATGGGTCGAAGGACTCGTGTTATAGAGGCTCGGTAGAGGCTCGAACAAATCGGACGGCTCCAGACGCAGGTAGATGCGATACAGGCCAAGGCGGAAGAATTCAAAAAGAACATGGACATCCTAGCCTCGAAAAAGGAGACCATCCAAGCGCAATTGGAGTTGGCCGAGACCCAGCTTCGAGCTGCAAAAGAGAAGGCCTCGGTACATGTCGAGAAGATCAAGGAGCTTCAGTCTCGGTTGGATTTGGCCGTTTCTGACAAGAAAAGCTTGGCCAATGATCTTGAAGTGTCCAGATTCGAGGTGAACGTGGCCAGATCCGAGGTGGCCATGGACAACACAAACGCTGATGCTAAAGTGGCCCAGTTTGACGTTGAGGCCATTCAGGCCAAGGCCAAGGGCATGGTGGATCATGCAAAATGGCAAGCTCGAAGGGAGGCTCTTGAGGGAGTTAATGCCCAGGGTTTCGATATAATGGCTGAGCTCGTCATGCTAAAGCAGAGGAAACCAGGGCCCGAAGGCTGGCCTTCCCTGAGGATGACTCCGATAGCTCAAGTGATTCCGAAGACAGAGAAATCCCGAGGGTGGAGATATAACCTCCGATGAAGACCAAGCCATATAGGACTTTTTACTTTTTGCATTTTTTCTGAGGCCGTTATAAGTTTTTGTGTTAGGCCGATTTGGTATTTGTATAAAACTTTTGTATATAAATATAAGGTTTTTCTTTCTCTTTCATCTCTCATATTTTCCTTTTGCTTTGTTAATTGTATTTACAAATTTTGAAATGCTTTAGCATAAAACAATAAGGTTGTATTCGAGGGTTCGAACAAACCTTGCCTTTACTGCCTTTCTGGGTTAAGGCGTTATTGGGGTTCGGTGTTACCCAAGTTTTTCTCCGAAAATATCTTTAGTTTGAGACTTTACCGAGGGTAACCTTTAGAACCGGTTTGTGAAAGAATATTTTAATTTTCGAAGGCCTATATTTGTTACGAATTTCGGACGTCTCCTAACCATGTTATGTTGGCCATAGCCTTTTAGTTCGGGAGCTACCCATTAGGCTTTTTTCCCCGTTTTATTCGGGCTTGCCTGAGATAATAGTCACCGATCGGGATGACCGTGATCTTTAGAAGTCGGGGAGTTGCCTATTAGGTATTTTTCGCCCGAGGCCCGATTACTTGAGCTGTTTGAGTTGGACGACAGCCCCCAAGTGAGGGAGCAATCGTTCATATTCCGGTTAAGCACTGCTCTTTGAGCTCAATTTTAAAAACATAAGATGTTTGTAAGCAAAGTACTTTTCTTTATTCTTGATAAAAAATGGGGCCCGAGCAATCTTTGTGGGTATGGTTCGTTTTAATCGTTTGACCTTTACAATAAATCTTATCTATCGAGACCATCCCATTGTGAAGTAGTCTTCTCGTTAAAGTAGTCCCCCAGTATTCAAGGTTGATTGCAAAGGAACCTTGAATATTATTGGATTGATCTTTGGTGCCGATTCATAATCGGGCTTGATTCTAAGTTAGCACGATTCATTGTTGCCTCGTTAAAAACCTCACCGAAAAAAATCCATTTGGAATAAAACTCAGTCTGAAGGAAAAAGAGTGCAACACATACTTTCAGATCTAAAAACTTCATGCCGTTCGCTAAAAATATTATCGTCGTTTCTTGTCGACCACCTACATGTGTTAATCTGAAAATAGAAAAGGAATGAAAAAAAGGCATACCGTTTTAGGCGAGATATGTTATAATTGCTTGGTAGTTGTTCCCCATTCATTGTTCCGAGCTTGTAAGACCCTTTTCCGGTGACCTCGATAATTTGGTTCCGTCCTTCCCAATTCGGACTCAATTTTCCTTCATTAGGATTTCGGTTGACTTTTCTTAGCACTAAGTCCCCGACATTAAAATATCGAAGATTAGTTCTTCGATTGTAGTATTTGTTGATTCGTTGCTTTTGGGCAGCTAATTGGATAAGGGCGATTTTGGATGATGGTTTTGTTGGTTGATTCGGCTTGCCCTTTCCCGCTAGGATGATAAGGTGTTGATATGATTCTTTTGATCTTATGATCTTCGAGGAATTTGGTGACTTTGTTGCCAATGAGTTGTTTCCTATTATAACACACAATTTCGGGTGGCATCCCGAATCGACATATGATGTGATCCCAAATGAAGTCAATGACTTCCTTCTCCCTAACTTTCTCGAAAGCCTACACTTCAACCCACTTAGAAACATAATCAGTCATAAATAAAATAAATTGAGCTTTACCTGGTGCCAATCGAAGGGGGCCAACGATGTCCATTCCCCACTTCATGAATGGCCATGGTGACAAGACTGAATGGAGCAGTTCTCTGGGCTGGTGAATCATTGGTGCATGCTTTTGGCATTCGTCACATTTTCAAACAAACTCTTTCGTATTCTTTTCCATGTCGATCCAGTAATAGCCGGCTCTGATTACCTTTTGAACCAATGATTCAACACCAGAGTGATTTCCACAAGTACCTTCGTGAACTTCCCTTGGAACTGACTTGGTGTCTCCCGGTCCCAAACATATCGCTAATGGACCATAGAACATTCTTGTAAACAAGGTTCCATCTTCGGTTAAAGTGAATCGTGCTGCTTTTGTGCATAGGGCCCTCGATTCTTTCAGATCTGGGGGAAGCTTTCCGTTTTTCAAATACTCTATGTACTTATTTCTCCAATCCCAGGTCAAGCTCGTGGATTTTATCTCAGCGTGACCTTCTTCGATTACTGACCTTATGAGTTGCACGATGGCCCCCAAATTGAGCTCGTTGTCCTCGACCGATGACCCTAAGTTTGCGAGGGCATCAGCCTCACTATTCTGATCTCGAGGCACATGTAGCAAAGTCCATTCTTTAAACCGATGCAAAGTTACTTGTAACTTATCCAAGTATCTTTGCATTTGTTCTTCCCTAACTTCGAAGGTTCTGTTAACCTGATTCACCACGAGGAGGGAGTCACATTTGGCTTCGATCACCTCCGCTCTCAAGACTTTTGCTAGTTCGAGACCTGCAATCATGGCCTCATATTCGTCCTCATTGTTAGTCAATTTCACTGTTCTAACAGATTGTCTAACCACGTTGCATGTGGGTGATTTTAGTACGATGCCGAGTCCGGACCCTCTTATATTCGAAGCACCGTCCGTGAAGAGGGTCCGGATTCTAGTTGACATACCCGAGTTTATCAATAGTTCTCTTTCGATCTCGGGTACTAGAGCCGGCGTAAAGTCAGCTACGAAGTCTGCCAAAAATTGAGACTTAGTTGTTGTTCGGGGTCGATATTCAATATCATACTTGTTGATTTCTATGGCCCACTTGGCCAACCGTCCCGAAATCTCGGGTTTATGCAAAATATTTCGATATGGATAAGTTGTTATTACACATATGGGGTGACTTTGAAAGTATGATTTTAATTTCCTAGAGGCGCTTATCAAAGAGAGCGCCAATATTTCTAGGTGGGGATATATAGTTTTGGCCTAACCTAAGGTCCGACTGACATAATAAATAGGAAATTGCGTACCTCGTTCTTCTCGGACTAGGACTCCACTTACCGCTACCTTAGATACTACCAAGTACAAGTAAAGTTGTCCGTCCTCCCTTGGCGTGTGAAGTATTGGCGGGCTCGATAAGTATTGTTTAAGCTCTTCCAAGGCTTGCTGGCATTCCGGGGTCCATGTGAAGTTATTTTTCTTCTTCATCAATGAGAAAGATCGGTGACCCTTATCAGAGGACCTCAAGATGAATCGCCCCAGGGCGCCATACGCCCAGTTAACCTCTGCACGACCTTTACGATGTCTACTACCGTGATGCCATCGATAGCTTTGATTTTGTCGGGATTTATCTTGATTCCTCGGTTGGATACCATGAATCCGAGAAATTTGCCTGACCCGACCCCGAATGCGCATTTTTTCGAGTTTAACTTCATGTTGTATTTCTTCAATATACTGAGAGTTTCCTACAAGTGCTTCAAATGGTCCTCTGCTCACACGGACTTAACTAGCATGTCATTAATATAAACTTCCATGGATTTCCCTATTTGTTCTTCGAACATCCGATTTACTAGGCGTTGATAAGTGGAACTAGTATTTTTAATCCAAATGGCATTACATTATAACAATAAGTACCATATTTAGTGATGAACGAGGTCTTTTTCTGATCATCCGAGTTCATCTGTATTTGGTTGTACTCGGAATAGGCATCGAGAAAATTGAGGATCTCGTGGCCGGCCGTGGCATCAATCATGCGATCGATATTAGGCAAAGGAAAAGAATCCTTAGGGAATGCTTTATTAAGATCTTTGTAATCTATACATATTCTAAGTTTGTTTCCTTTCTTAGGGACTAGTACTACGTTTTCTAATAATTCGAGGTATTTTACCTCACGGATAGACCCTATTTTAAGAAGCTTGGTTACCTTCTTCGATGAAAGCATGTTTGACCTCAGACTGAGGTCTTCTTTTTTGCTTCACCGGATGGAACTTCGGGTCCAAGCTTAGTTTATGGGTGGTGATTTCCAATGGGATCCCTATCATGTCGAGATGGGACCAAGCGAAACAATCCACGTTAGCTATAAGAAATTGAATAAGCTTTTTCCTGAGCTCGGGATTTAACCCCGTGCCCAGGTATACCTTTCGTTCGGGGAGATGTTCGATTAGTATGATTTGCTCTAGCTCTTCGACCGTTGACTTGGTAGCGTCGGAGTCATCGGGGACTATGAAGGATCAAGGGACCCCGTAATGATCATCTTCGTCAGTCCCCTGCTTCTCTTGTTGGGTCGAGGCTAACATATGTAATTGTTATTTGGCCTCCTATTTTCCTTTCAAATTTGACCCCTTCGTTGATGAGAGTGACGACATCAGAGTCATTTCTTCAACGGCAAACATTTATTTTGCGGCGAGTTGCTCCCCTTAGATTGTTTTGATTCCCTCGGGTGTTAGGAATTTTATAACTTGGTGAAGGGTCGAGGGCACTGCTCTCATGTTGTGGATCCATGGTCTCCCGAATAGGGGGGTTATACCTCATGTCTCCCTTGATCACATGGAACTTCGTCTCTTGAATGGTCCCGGCCACGTTCACTGGTAAAGTTATCTCTCCCTTAGTAGTTTCACATGCCATGATGAATCCATTTAGAACTAGGGTCGCGGGCACAATTTGGTCCTGTAGGCCGAGTTGTTCTACAACCCTCGATCGAATGATGTTGGCCGAACTACCTGGATCAATCAACATACGTTTAACTCGAGATTCATTCATGAGTACATAAATCACCAGTGCATCATTATGGGGCTGTATGATTCCCTCTGCGTCTTTTTTGTTGAAGGATAATGTTCCTTCTGGTGTGTGATCTCGAGCCCGTTTATCCCTTGTGATTGATACTTTAATGCGTTTTATCATCGGACCTTGAGGAACATCGACCCCTCCGATGATCATATGAATGACGTGTTGGGGATCATCTTGTTCACTCTGTTTATGGGAATCCCTGTTTCTGAAATGATTCTTAGCTCTATCACTCAGAAATTCTCGAAGATGCCTATTATTGAATAACCGGGATACTTCTTCTCTGAATTGTCGACAATCCTTCATTTTGTGGCCATGTGTACCGTGATATTTGCATATCTGGTCGGGATCCCTTTATGCAGGATCGGTTTGTAAAGGCCGAGGCCATTTAGTATCTGTGATGCATCCGATAGCCGATAAGATGGCGGATGCATAGACATTGAAGTTATATTCCGACAATCGTGGTACTTCTTTAGGTCCAGTATGTCTTGTCGAAACCATTCTTTCTCATGAACCCTCGAGAGTTTTGGCCTCGATCATTTCTCCTTTTATTGTGCATAAGGTTGCGCCCAGGTCCGTTGCCTCTATGCTCTCCATTATACGGCTGATATCGATCCCTGTTCAACCTTGGTTATCGGTTGATATCCCTCTTAGTTCTATCGACGGATCTGATTGGATAAACTGACCCGGGTGTAACCCCGTGTTGGTCATCTTCGACCCTGATCTTCGATTGATACCGATTATGGACATTAGTCCAAGTGACAGCCAAGTATTTTATAAAATTTTGCTTCAACTGCTGCGAAGCCATCGAACTTCAAATATTGAGTCCTTGAGTGAAAGCTTGAACTGCCCAATCGTCGGCGACCGGTGGTAGGTCCATTCGTTCCATTTGGAATCGGGACACGAATTCTCTAAGTATTTTGTTATCCTTTTGTCTTACCTCAAAAAGGTCTGATTTCCTGGTTTCGACCTTGATGGCTCCGGCGTGTGCCTTTACGAAAGAATCTAAAAGCATAGCAAAAGAATCAATAGAGTTAGGTGGTAAATTATAGTACCATATCATCGCTCTCTTTGACAGGGTCTCCACAAATGTTTTCAGCAAAACAAACTCGATCTCATCGTCTTCCAAGTCGTTCCCTTTGATAGCACACGTATAAAAGGTTACATGCTCGTTTGGATTGGTCGTTCCGTTGTACTTTGGTATTTCAGGCATACGAAGTTTTTTAGGGATCGGTTTTGGGGCCGCGCTCGGAGGAAAAGGCTTCTGCACGAAGTTCTTTGAATCCAGTCCCTTCAGTATCGGGGGCACCCCAGGGATTTGGTCTACCCTAGAATTATAGGTTTCAACTTTTTTATCGTTTGTTTCGATCTTCTTTTCCCCTAACTCTATCCGCTTTGTCTATTCCTCGAGCATTTTTATGATTTTGGGGTTAGTTCCTGATTCTTGTTCATTAGATCTTACCATGGCTGGCCCCGTTCTGTGGGTGATTTCTTGAGGTGGACCGGGCTCAGCCCTGCTCGGTGCTTGGGTTTGGCTCTGCAACTGAGCTATTGCCACATGTTGAGCTTGCAGCATTTCAAAGATCATTCATAGGTTGATCCCGTCTTCTCCGATATTTTGGGTATTTCGAGCTACGGATCGGGTTCCACCATGGACGCTGTTTTCTGGACCAGTATACTGGTTCGTGTTGATGGCCACATGTGAATTAACGTCAATTGGATCCACGACCCGAGTCCTAATGGGGTCAGCGAGTGACCTTACATCATCGGGCGTCACGTTGTTATTCTCATCTTGATGGCCAGATCCATTGTCGATATGTACGGGGAGAAATTGAGAGTTCGTCATCTTTATCCTGAAATCAAAGACACTTTAAAGAGCAAGTGTAAAATTGTGTGTTTTATAGAGATTTGTACCAAATAACCACTATTATCCTTATCCCCACAGTTGTCGCCAAACTGTTTACCTGGAAAATGGATAACAATTGAATTTGTACATGGTTTTAAGGATATGTGATATAGCTTGGTACAAATAAAGAAAATATGAATATTAGTATCGAAATTAGCTGTAAACGAAATGAATGCAAACTGAATGAATCAATTAGCCTAGGCACTCAAGTTTGATCACCCTCAAACTAAATGGAGGGTAAACTGATACTAGAACAAAATGACTAGATATTGAAAACGAGAAGAAAGGCAGTATATTGCTTTATATTCTATGAATGAATCCTTCCACAAGTGATCACACCCCCTTTATATAGCAGGAAAGTCCTATTCTTAATATAATTTCTAAATACAACAAGGAATCCCATAATAGATTAATTAATTGGCCTCTCCTTGATATGCGCCGGGATTTCCGCCGAGATTCTAGCCTAATTGCGGATATTCCGGCTTTCTGTTTTTTTGGCTCGATAAGCTTTTCTCGATCTTCGCCGATCTCGATCTTGATCGGTCTCTATTTTGCTCGATCTCGACCTTTGATCGATCTCTGAGTCACAAAATCGACAACCTAACTTCGCATTATGGCTCGATATTCACGAGGTTGAACTTTGCACAGTCACGTTCTACTCTCGATAAGTCACGTGAAAGATATACTCGATTTTGACGGTATACAGGTTTGAAGTTTATAAATTTTGAATTTACAATGGAACACATAGCAACATAATGAATTTCTAAATAGGTATAAGTAAAATTAAGAGAACAATAGAGCAACATAAATTCAAGATTTATTTTAATCCCGAAAAGAGCATTCAATATTTGTTCTTTTCTCGCTCTTAAAGTGCTCTGATGTTCGGATGCACCGTTACTTTGTGTTTGTGAGGAATCGCTTTGTTAATTTAAGGAAGGTTATCATGTTCTTCAATATTGAGCTGTTACTGTACTTTTCTTTCCAAAGCTTTGAATGTACTGTTTCATTTCTTTCTGTGCTGCAAATACACGGAGTACGAAAGATTGCTTGGTAGATTGTATTTGTGCTTAAGTGGGTTTGGTTCGAAGTTAGATCCTTATTCATGTGTATAATTCAGTGGTGATTTGCATGTTCTATGCCTTATGTTTAGTTTACTTAAAACTTGTCCATAAAAAGGAATAATGGCTATTGAAAGGAAAAAGTATGAAAATAAGTGAAACTTATTATTTTATCTATGAGTCAATCCACTGTTTTTTTTAGTTAATCGTTTTTTCTTCTTCTTTTAATGAGTTCTTGGATATTTGTAAAGTTAAATAAAGGAAACAGTGAAATGATGACTTGGAAGAAACAATCTATTTTGCGTCTAGTATTGTTAATCTAGTCCTGCACTAATTGATTACACAATAATAGTTTCAATCAATTTAGTACTCTACACATGAGAACCATGAAAACTAGCAAAGTCCATCTGAAAACTTATCTAGCCGCCATGTGAGAGAAATTACTAGAACACAAGTATTAATCAGATACCTCACAAAATTAAAGTATATGCTTATGAATTGTACAAGTCTTGCCAGCTGAATACTCTTATTTAGGGAAAAGGGATATATGCATAATTTCCAAGTGGGAGAAATTTTCTACCACCCCAATATTAATTGGGATAATTATGTCACGACTCGGAATTCCCACCCTCAGGACCGTGATGGCGCTTGAAGTCGTGGAAATTTGGCGTAATGAATATCTCAAGGTTGCTCCATTTCGTTTAACTGAAATTGGTTATTGGGTGATGTGTAAATTTTGATCATTTATTTTCTTTGATGTTGCTTAAGTTAAAATTGGATAAGTAATACATGTGGAGATCTGGTGTTTTTTGAACTAATGAAAAGAAGAGTTTCTCAAACGAGCAGAGCTTCCTTTGTCACATAAGATCTCTTACACTTTGTGTCAAATTAAAAGAAAAAAAGAATTTCAGCAGCCCATGTCGATATAGTCCATGAGTTAATCCGAATTTTTTAAAATGTCATATTTAGTTAAACAAATATAATAATGTCACATTCATTTCTCTTGAATAAATAACTTAACCACTTCAAATAATTTAAGCAATAGGCAATTAGGCACATTTCAAACGTACATCATGTGTTCATACACGATCCTTGGTCAATATTTAATTAATAAAATAGTTATGTGTGTATTTTCGCTCCTTGACTCCTCAATAATAAATTGTGTTTGGCCGTGTGTTCATATCCGTTTCTTGATTAAACATACATGACCAAATAAAGACCTTGTGTCTCCTAGGCCAAAATTAATAAAATTCAATTATTAATTCTTAAAGCTACAATAGACGATAGTAATTTAAGGCAAAGAAAACACACTTTATTCAAAAATAATTCAATCCAAATTTAATCAATAAAAGCGACGGTGCTAAAATCACGGGACTCGGGGAATTTCTTACAAATTCTTCCTGATCAACAGAATTCCTTACCCGATCTCCTGTTTTCGCGGACCAATAAAAATAGAGTCAAACCTTCCATTGACTAGAGATTAAATAAAAGGGTGACTTGGAATACCAAAAATCATTTTCAAATGGCGATTCTAGAAATAAAATAATTCATACTCAAATTTGTCACTTCAATTGAAAAAACTCTTTAATCACATAATATTATTTTGCGGATGGTAAAAATGGGTGTGACAATTGACACAAAATTAAAAGAACAATAGAGCAACATAAATTCAAGATTTATTTTAATCCAGAAAGAGCATTCAATATTTGTTCTGCAAAGCTGTGAAATGATACATTTATAGAACATGTGTCAAAGTTCAAACAACCAGCTTGGATTAGTACTTTTTAGTTGTTAACGTATAAAACCATGCACGCACTCTGGTCCTTTTCAGCTATAATAAGTCCGATAAGGTGGGATACTTTGTTCATTTCTGAAAAAGTTGCTGGGATCCACCTTACTCTTTATTTGTCATTTTGGGAGAATAGCGTAAAAGGAAAAAAAAGTGTTTGAACTATTTGAAATAGCTCAAAAATATCTTCCGTTTATTTTTGGTACCAAAATTATCCCTGCCATCTATGTTTTGGATCACAAATGTCCCTTAAAACGTTAGCATTGTCATTGAAGCTGACATGTCAATCCAAATGAGTTAGATTTGCTTACATGACCATCCACCTAAGCAACTTGGTTAAATTTGTTAACGTGGCCGTCCATTTAGGCAGCCCAAACTTGGCAGAAATCTCCTTCTTTTATGCTTTGTTCTACCTTGTTGAACCATAATTACAACAAATAAATCAGAAAACTGAAATACACCAAAAATAGTTCTTCCATTATTCTTGTTTGAGTTGCTCTCCGGACTTTAAAACTCTAATTTCGAAGTGTGCCGAAGTTTGTTTGAAGTTGTAGCTGTGTGTCGAAGGATCGAGCTCATTGATTGAGTTTTAGGGTCAACAAATCTGAAGCTCAAATTTAATTCAAATGGTTAATTGTTGTTGGAAATCTTGTGTAGCAATTCTTTGTGTGTCAAAATTTGAAAATAGCTGCTGATTTGAAACCTTCTTAGTGAAATTTCTTTTAGTTGTTGTTGGGTTATTAAAAATAATTGCTGTCAAATTTTAAGAGTTTTAATTGTATGTTATTGTAAATTGCTTCGATATTGCGATTGAAGCTGAAAATTGAACTTTAATAACTGATTTCTTGGTTTGAACATCTGAGCTAAAACAAAAAAAAAAAAAAATCATGGAAGAGTTCTTAAAAGCCTTATAATCTGAAAAAGCGTTTTGTAAATTTATGATTGGTTTGATTTAAATCTTACTAGGGATCGTTGGGTTGATGCTGTGAAGCTATAACAGATAAACATCTAAAAATTTAAATCAAACTAATAATAAATTCACAAAAGAGAACAATGGAGTTTTTTAATCAAATCACAAAATCCCAATCAAGAACTATTTTGGTATTTTTTAATTTTCTGATTTCTTTTTTGTGATTAGGATTCAAGAACAAAGAACAAACTTTTCGCCATGCTGGATTGCTTAGATGGATGGCCATGTAAGCAAATCTAACCCAGTTGGACTGCCATGTCAGCTTCAATGGTAAGGCTAACGTTTTAAGGTGCATTTGTGGTCCAAAACATAGATGGCAGGGATAGTTTTGCTACCAAAAACAAATGGAGGGTTGGTGATGTTACATCGGCTGGTCATCCTTCTTCATAGATTTGCCACCACCGATACACTGCGCATGACAGTTGAAATGTAGTAAAGGCAACTCCACTCACTTCCACAATACCCATGGTGCGGAGAATACGGTGACAATTTTCCAGAAATCCTTGGGCATCCTTTGTAGTTGTGCCACTGAAAGTCGGTGGATCATATTTCTTAAACCTTTCAATTCTCTTTTGTTCTTCTTCTGATGCCTCGGGCCTGATCTTAGGCCAAACCAGAATAACAGGTTGTACCGGTACTATACCCGGAACCTGACCAACGTGAACCTGCTGCTCTGGAGTTGTGGTAGGAGTCTGAGCTACTCCCTAAATCTGCGGAATATTTGGTGCAATAGAGATCAATCCCGCCTGAGTTAATGTACCAAACATACTCAGAAACTGTACTAAAGCCTCCTGAAGTCCTGGGGTAACAAGAGGTGCTTCTGGTACTTGTCCCACAACTAGAGCTATTGGTGGCTCCTTAACTGTTGTTATGACAGGTGCTCTAGTCGCAGCACGTGCCCTTCCTCGACCCCTACCTCGGCCCCGGCCTCTTGTAGCCCTAGCAGTATGTGTGGATGCCTGTTCAACTAGCCCGTGAGTTTCAGACGCCCAACAGATCGATTTTTGGACTTAGGAGGTTGTTGAAGTTTTCTGGTGTCTGAGTTCTAGTTTCCTTATACGCGATCGCGTGGGGTGATCCGCGATCGCGTAGGCTTAGCTGGGCAGAGGATGGAATTGTTCTTCGCATTCGCGAACATAGGCATGCGAGCGCGTAGTGATGTGAGGTGGAGACAAGGTCGTGATCGCGTAGGGTTAAGTGTACCAAAGCTGGACCACGTACTTTGCTCATCGCGAACGTGTGCGGATGTCTGCGATCACGTGAGTAGGGGAGCCAGAGCATTGCGTTCGCATGGTGTTTTACGCGATCGTGTAGAGTAATTTCTGGGGCAGAAAAGTTATTCTTCGCGATCGCGAGGCTATTTCTGTGATCGCGATTAAGGAATCGCTGGGCAGTGTTAAAGTTTCCAAAAACGGGAGTTTTGCCATTTTACCAAAAACTTGAGATAGGGAGCTCGGATTTGGACGAGAATTTGAGGGATTTTCAGAGATATCGTTTGGGTAACGATTCTTAACTCCTTTATGGTTATATCCCACTAATCTATCATTAATTTACTCTTCAATTTTGGATTTTTGGGGTTGAAATTGGGAAAATTTTGGAAGAACTTCTTCAACAAAGATTTCGCGTTTTGAAGGGGATTTATGGTCGGATTTGAGCAAATTTTATATGGTTAGACTCGTGAGCGAATGGGTGTTCGTATTTTGTGACCTTTATCCGATTTCAATATGTGGGTCCCAAGGGCGATTTTTGAGTTAATTTCGGAATTTTCGTTAAAATGTTGATTTCGTTAATTAGAAGAGTCTATTATTGTTGTATTTATGATATGTAATTGCTTTTGTCTAGATTTGGGCCATTCGGAGCCGGATATTCGTGGGAAAGGCATTGTGACTGATTGATTGAGCTTGGTTCGAGGTAAGTGGCTTGCCTAACCTTGTGTTGGGGACTTTTCCCTTAAGATGTTTGATATTAATTGATGTGTGTGCACCGTGTACGTGAGGTGACGAGTACGTACATGGGCTATTATTGCAACTGCCTATTTGACATTTTGTGCGCCATGCTTAGTTAAGTCCATATTTTCCTTATCTGTGTTCAGTATAAACCGTATAACTCGATGTCATACCTGCCATTTCATCTTGCGTTGCATATTTAAATTGGGACTACTGACGTATTTCGGGAGATCCCCCTGTCTTGTATATTTATTTTGGGACAACTGATGTATTCCGTGAGATCTCCCAGCACTGCATATTTTCTTTGGAACTTCGGACGTATTCCGGGAGATCCTCCAGCACTGCATATTTACTTTGGGACTACTGACGTATTCCTGGAGATCTCCCTGTACTGCATATTCATTTGAAAACTACGGGACGGTATCCCGGAAGATTTCCCACGGTGTTTACCTTGTTCTGAGCCGAGGTCTCCCTTAACTGTTAAAGTTTCGAGAATTTATTTAAATGTGTTACCGTAAATTTTACTTATATCTTTTACTGTTTAATTTATTATGTTTACTCCGGTAGGGCCTTGACCTGATCTCGTCACTACTCGACCGAGGTTAGGCTTGGCACTTACTAGGTACCATTGTGGTGTACTCATGCCCTTCCCTACACTTGTTTTCGTGTGCAGATCCAGGTGCGAGCTATCATCCTCGGGGTTAGTGCGTGTTGCTGATTTTAGGAGACTTCAAGATACTACTGCTTGCGTCCGCAGATCTTCGGAGTCCCCTTCTACTCCCTCGCCTAGAGACTTTCTTTATTATCTTCAGACTTTTGTATAGAGATACATAGATTATAGCAGCTTGTGACTTAGTGATATTTCGGGTCTTGGAAAATTATTTTGTATATACCGAGTGGTACTACTCTTGGCTATTCACAATATGCTGTTGATCTTAAAAAATGTTGTGTTTTCTTTATATTTTTTTGTATTATTAGGCTTACCTAGTCGTAAAGACTAGGTGCCATCACGACACCTTACGGAGTGTTAATTTAGGTTGTGACAAGTTGGTATCAGAGCACTAGGTTCATAGGAGTCGTGAGTCACAAGCCGATTTATTAGAGTCTCGCGGATCGGTGCGGAGACGTCCGTACTTATCTTCGGGAGGCTATGTAACTGTTAAGAACAATCATATTTCTTTGATCTCCTTGTCGTGCGAGTTATTGACACAAAAAATTCTAAGATTCTATTATATTCTTTCTCACAGATGGTGAGGACCCGTACCGGGAGGACCGATGATTAGGCACTCGAGTCCCCTGTCAGATCCGTCAGAGGCCGAGGTCGGGGTAGAGGACGACCACGCGGTGCAGCCTGAGCACCTACGAGAGCTGTGTCAGAGGAGCCCCCAGCAGCTCTAGCTGGAGGGCCAGTACCAGAGATCCCTATTGCTACTCCAGCCCTCCGGGAGATTTTAGCTCAGTTCATGAGCAATTAAGCACTATGGCTCAGGCTGGACTATTTCCGATAGCTCCCGCTACATCTCAGGCCGGGAGAGGGGCACAGACTCCCGCAACCCACACTCCTGAGCAGAGGGTCCAGGTTGATCAGGCCCCAGAGTATATTCCTATGCCCCTAGTGGCTCCGGTTCAGCATGAGATCAGGGTAGCTGCTTCTGAGGCAGAGCAACTCAGACTTGAGAGGTATAATAAGTACCACCCACCTACTTTCAACGGATTAGCTTTAGGTGATGCTATGTGTTTTCTTGAGAAGTGTCATCGTATTCTCCGTACTATGGGAATTGTGGAGACGAGTGGGGTTTTCTTCACTGCTTTCCAGATGATGGGAACGGCATATCAGTGGTGGCGTGCCTATGAGATGAGTAGTCCGGACAAGGAAGCCTCACTCACTTGGACTCAGTTTTCAGAGATGTTCTTGCTTGTGTATGTTCCTTAGAGCCTTAGGGATGCTTGGCGCGCAAAGTTTGAGCAGCTGCATCAGTGTGCTTTGACTGTGTCGGAGTATGCAGTCCGTTTCAGTGAGTTAGTTCGCCATGCACCGGCTCTGGTTTCTACAGTCAGAGAGAGGGTTTGTCGCTTCATTGGGGGACTCCACCCCAGTATTCGGACCAGTATGGACAGGGAGTTGGAGATGGACATCACTAATTAGCAGGCAGTGAACATTGCCAGGAGAGTGGAGGGCATGTTTGCTCGGGACAGAGATGGGAGAGAGGCCAAGAGGTTTCGAGATACTGGTCATTATTCAGGAGCTCGTGCACCAGCAGCACGCTATAGTAGGGGTTTTGTGAGTCACCCTGTTCATTCAACTCTTCCAGAAGCCAGCGGTGTTCCAGCTCCTCCTAGACCTCAGGAGCCCTGTTATGCACCGCCGGTATCCAGTATGTCTCCTACTCGAGGTGCTATTACTGGCCAGTCCAGCAAGCCAGGTTCGAGTCAGTCTTAGCCATCGCGTCCTCCGAGGGTTTTTTTTGAGTGTGGTGACACTCGCCACATGGTTAGAGATTACCCCAGAGCCAGGGGGTGCACCTCCACAGACTTATCAGCCTCCACGTGCTCCACCGGTTCCTCCGGACATTCTTCCAGCCCCAATTACCACCCCACCTCCTTAGCCAGCTCAAGGTGGAGGTCGAGGAGGTCGAGGTCGCCCTAGAGGGGGAGGCCAGGCCAGGTACTATGCCCGTCCAGCCCGTTCAGAGGCCGTTGCTTCAGATTTAGTCATCACAGGTATCGTCCCTGTCTGTCATAGGGATACATCAGTATTATTTGATCCAGGCTCTACGTATTCATATGTGGCTTCTTATTTTGCTCCACATTTGGGGATATCTCGAGATTCTTTGAGTTTCCCTATTTATGTATCTACTCATGTGGGAGATTCTCTTGTTGTGGACCATGTGTATCGGTCATGTTTGATTGCTCTTAGTGGTTTTGAGACCAGAGCCGACTTATTATTGCTCAGCAAGGTGGACTTTGATATTATTTTGGGAATGGACTAGTTGTCGCCCCATTATGCTATTCTTGATTGTCACGCTAAAATCGTGACGCTGGCTATGCCAGGTTTACCGCGATTAGAGTGGAAAGGTACCTTAGAGTATACTCCCAACAGAATTATTTCTTTTCTTAAAGCTCAATGAATGGTTGAGAAGGGGTGTGACGCATATCTAGCTTATATGAGAGATATCAGTAATGATACCCCTACAGTCGAGTCAGTTCTAGTAGTGAGGGACTTTCCAGATGTGTTTCCAGTTGATCTTTCGGGCATGCCGCCCGACATAGATATTGATTTTGGCATTAATTTATTGTCGGGCACTCAATCCATCTCTATTCCTCCATATCGTATGGTTCCTCCTAAATTGAAGGAGTTAAAAGAGCAGTTACAAGAATTGCTTGATAAAGCTTCATTCGGCCCAGTGTGTCACCTTGGGGTGCTCCTGTCTTATTTGTGAAGAAGAAGGATGGTTCTATACGGATGTGTATTGATTACCGCCAGTTGAACAAAGTCACAGTAAAGAATAGGTATCCATTGCCTCGTATTGATGACTTATTTGATCAGTTACAGGGTGCCAGAGTGTTTTCCAAGATTGTCTCAGGTTCAGGTTATCATCAGTTGAAGATTCGGGAGTCGGATATCTCGAAGACTGCTTTTAGGACCAGATATGGTCACTATGAGTTTCTTGTCATGTCATTTGGGCTGACCAATGCCCCAACAACATTTATGCATTTTATGCACAATGTGTTCCGACCTTATCTTGATTCCTTCGTCATTGTATTTATTGACGATATCCTGGTATATTCCCGGTCTCGGGAAGATCATGAGCAGCACCTGAGGACTGTGCTTCAGACTTTGAGGGAGAAGAAATTGTATGCAAAATTTTCTAAGTGTGGATTCTGGCTTGATTCAGTGGCATTCTTGGGCCACATAGTGTCTTGTGATGGGATCAAGGTAGATCCGAAGAAGGTGGAGATAGTGCAGAGTTGGCCTAGACCGTCATCGGCTACGGAGATCCGCATTTTCCTTGGTTTGGTGGGGTATTACCATCGCTTTATGAGAGGATTTTCATCCATTGCAGCACCTATGACCAGGCTGACCCAGAAGGGTGCTCTGTTCAGCTGGGCCGAGGAGTGTGAGGAAAGCTTTCAAAAGCTCAAGACAACTTTGACTACATGCCCAGTATTAGTATTGCCTACAGGTTCGGGGTCCTACACTGTCTATTGTGATGCCTCGAGGATTGGCCTTGGAGTAGTATTGATGCAGGACGGTAGGGTGATTGCCTACGCGTCTAGACATTTGAAGGTGCATGAGAAGAATTATCCGATTCATGATCTCGAGTTAGCAGATTTTGTTCACGCCCTCAAGATCTGACGTCATTATTTGTACGGTGTTCCCTATGAGATTTACACTGATCACCGGAGTTTGCAGCACTTGTTCAGGCAGAAGGACCATAATTTGTGTCAATGGATGTGGTTGGAGCTACTTAAAGACTATGATATCAGTATATTATACCACCCGGGGAAGACCAATGTAGTGGTCGACGCCTTGAGTCGCCGGGCAGAGAGTTTGGGGAGTTTGGCATATCTTCCGGCAGCTGAGAGGCCCTTAGCCTTGGATGTTTAGGCCTTAGCCAATCAATTCGTGAGATTGTATATTTCAGAGCCTGGCCGGGTATTAGCTTGTGTGGTTGCTCGGTCTTCTCTTTATGACCATATCAGGGAGCGCCAGTATGATGATCCTCATCTTCTGGTTCTTCAGGACAGGGTTCGGCGAGGTGATGCCAGAGATGTGACTATTGATGATGAAGGTGTGATGAGGATGCAGGGCCGGATCTGTGTGCCCAATATAGATGGGCTTCAGGAGTTGATTCTTGAGGAGGCCCACAGCTCGCGGTACTCCATTCATCCCGGTGCTGCGAAGATGTACCAGAATTTGAGACAACACTACTGGTTGAGGAGGATGAAGAAGGATATAGTTGGGTTTGTGGCCAAGTGTCTCAACTGTCAGCAGGTCAAATATGAGCACTAGAGGTCGGGTGGATTACTTTAGAGGTTAGAGATCCCAGAGTAGAAGTGGAAGCGGATTACCATGGACTTTGTAGTTGGATTTCCACGGACTTTGAGAAGGTTCAATGCTATTTGGGTGATCGTGGATCGGCTGACCAAGTCAACTCATTTTATTCCAGTGTTGACCACTTATTCTTCTGAGAGGTTGAGTGAGATTTATATCAGAGAGATTGTCCGCCTTCATGGTATTCCAGTATCCATCATTTCAGACAGAGGTACACAGTTCACATCACGGGTTTGGAGAGCTGTACAGCATGAGTTGGGTACTAGGGTAGACTTGAGCACAACCTTTCACCCTCAGACGGACAAGCAGTCCGAGTGCACGATTTAGATTCTTGAGGATATGCTCCGTGCCTGTGTGATGGAGTTCGTAGGGTTATGGGACTAATACTTGCTACTTGCAGAGTTCGCTTATAACAACGGTTACCAGTCCAGCATTCAGATGGCACCATATGAGGCTTTGTATGGTAGGCGGTGCCCAATAGGATGGTTTGATCCTGGTGAGGCCCGATTGTTGGGTACAGATTTGGTCCAGGATGCCCTGGATAAGGTGAAGGTGATTCAGGAGAGACTTCGCACAGCCCAGTCCAGACAGAAGAGTTATGCGGATCGGAAGGTTCGTGACTTGGCATTTATGGTTTGTGAGCGGGTCTTGCTTCGGGTATCGCCTATGAAGGGTGTCATCAGGTTCGGGAAGAAGGGCAAGCAGAGCCTGAGGTTCATTGGTCCTTTTGAGATATTGCGGCGAGTTGCGGAGGTTGCTTATGAGCTGGCCTTGCCTCCCAGTCTAGCCGAAGTTCACCTGGTATTCCATGTGTCTATGCTCCGGAAGTATCATGGTGATCCGACTCATGTATTGTATTTCAGCTCAGTCCAGTTGGATAAAGATCTATCTTATGTTGAGGAGCAGTAGCCATTTTGGACAGGCAGGTCAGAAAGCTCACGTCAAAGAATATTTCTTTAGTAAAGGTCTAGAGGAGGGGTAAGATGGTCGAGGAGGCGACTTGGGAGACCTAGCAGGATATGCACAGCTAGTCCCCTCATCTTTTCATATATTCAAGTATGTCTTTATACTCGTTCGAGGACGAACGATTGTTTTAAGAGGGGGATGATGTAACGACTCGGTCGGTCATTTTGAGAATTAGAGACCCAATCCCCGAACAACTGCTTTCCCATATCTATATCTGTTATTGTGACTTGACGGGATGATTGGTTTTGAGTTTCGAAGTGTTTTGGGATAGTTAGTCCCTAAATGAGAGCTTAAGCCTTAGGATTTGGACCGTAGTCAAAACTATATGAAGATGACTCCAGAATGGAATTCCGTCGGTTCCGTTAGCTCCGTTAGGTGATTTTGGGTTTAGGGGCGTGTCCGGATTGTGTTTTGGAGGTCCGTAGCTCATTTAGGCTTGAAATGGCAAAAGTCGAATTTTTGGAGTTTTGGGCCGGTAGTGGAATTTTTGATATCAGGGTCGTTTTTCGATTCCGAAAACTGGAGTAGGTCCGTAATGTTGATTATGACTTGTGCGCAAAATTTATGGTCAATCGGACTTGATTTGATAGGTTTTGGCATCGGGTGTAGAATTTTGAAGTTTCAAGTTTTTTAAGTTTGAATTGGAGGGTGATTCGTGATTTAGCATTGTTTGATGTGATTTGAGAGCTCGACTAAGTTCGTATGGTGTTTTAGGATTGGTTGGTATGTTTGGTCTAGGTCCCGGGGGCCTCGGGTGAGTTTCGGACGCCCAACATATCGATTTTTGGACTTAGGAGGTTGCTGAAGTTTTCTAGTGTCTGAGTTCTAGTTTCCATATACGCGATCGCGTGGGGTGATCCGCGATCGCGTAGGCTTAGCAGGGTAGAGGATGGAATTTATCTTCGCGTTCGCAGACATGGGCATGCGAACGCGTAGTGATGTGAGGTGGTGTTTCGCGAACGCAGAGACAAGGTCGCGATCGCGTAGGGTTAAGTGTACCAAAGCTGGACCACGCGCTCTGCTCATCGCGAACGTGTGCGGATGTCCGCGATCGCGTGAGTAGGGAAGACAGAGCATCGCATTCGTGTGGTGTTTTACGCAATCGCGTAGAGTAATTTCTGGGGCAGGAAAGTTGTTCTTCGCGATCGCGAGGCTATTTCCCCGATCGCGATTAAGGAATCGCTGGGCAGTGTTAAAGTTTCCAAAAACGAGGGTTTTTCCATTTTACCAAAAACATGAGATAGAGAGCTCGGATGTGGGCGAGATTTTGAGGTATTTTCAGAGATATCGATTGGGTAACGATTCTTAACTCCTTTATGGTTATATCCCACTAATCTATCATTAATTTCGTATTTGTGGGGTTGAAAATGGAAAAACTTTGGAAGAACTTCTTGAACAAAGATTTCGAGTTTTGAAGGAGATTTGTGGTCGGATTTGAGCAAATTTTATATGGTTAGACTCATGAGCGAATGGGTGTTTGTATTTTGTGATTTTTACCCGATTCCGAGACGTGGGTCCCACGGGCAATTTTTCAGTTAATTTCGGAATTTTTGTTAAAATATTAATTTCGTTAATTATAAGAGTCTATTATTGTTGTATTTATGATATGTAATTGCTTTTGGTTAGATTTGGGCCATTCAGAGCCGTATATTCATGGGAAAGGCATTGTGACCGATTGATTGAGCTTGGTTCGAGGTAAGTGGCTTGCCTAACCTTGTGTTGGGGACTTTTCCCTTAAGATGTTTGATATTACTTGATGTGTGGGCACCGTGTACGTGAGGTGACGAGTACGTACATGGTCTATTATTGCAAAAATCCCGTTTTTCCTTTCTAAATCATAAATTGTTTTCCCTTATTAAATTGCCCTCGGCTCAGAGGAGCATGCTTACGTGTTTTAACTGCCTATTTGATATTCTGTGTGCCATGCTTAGTTAAGTCCCTATTTTCCTTATCTTTGTTAAGTATAAACCGTATAACTCGATGTCATACCTGCTATTTCATCTTAACTACGGACGTATTCCGGGAGATCCCCCCAGCACTGCATATTTACTTTGGGACTACGGACGTATTCCGAGAGATTCCCCTGTACTGCATATTCATTCGGAAACTACAGGACGGTATCCCGGGAGATTTCCCATTGTGTTTACCTTGTTCTGAGCCGAGGGCTCCCTTATCTGTTAAATTTTTGAGAATTTCTTTAACTGTGTTACCGTAAATTTTACTTTTATCTTTTACTGTTTAATTTATTATGTTTACTCCGGTAGGGCCTTGACCTGACCTCGTCACTACTCGACCGAGGTTAGGCTTGGCACTTACTGGGTACCATTGTGGTGTACTCATGCCCTTCCCTGCACATGTTTTCGTATGCAAATCCAGGTGCAAGTATGAGCCTCGGGGTTAGTGCGTGCTGCTGATTTTAGGACACTTCAAGGTACTACTGCTTGTGTCTGCAGATCTTCGGAGTCCCCTTCTACTCCCTCGCCTAGAGACTTTCTTTATTATCTTCAGACTTTTGTATAGAGATACATAGATTATAGCAGCTTGTGACTTAGTGATATTCTGGGTCTTGGGAAATTATTTTGTATATGTCGAGTGGTACTACTCTTGGCTATTCACAATATGGTGTTGATCTTTAAAAATGTTGTGTTTTCTTTATATTTTTTTGTAATATTAGGCTTACCTAGTCGTAAAGACTAGGTGCCATCACGACACCTTACAGAGGGTTAATTTGGGTCGTGGCATTTTCAAATATAATTCTTTCAATAAATCTTTTCAAATATAATTTCCTCACATAAATATCTTTTAAATACAATTCTTTCATATAATACTTTCTAAGTAAAAATCCTTCCAAATAAATATTTTGAATATAATTCTTTCAATTAAAAAGTTACCATGTGACACCTCATTTCATAATCATAAAAATACGGGTTTCTGCCCATTTTTATATTTCCAAGGCACCTCGTGCTCATAATTAAATCATCATATTTCTCCGGCATCTCTTGCCTTCATTTCATATTACAACTGCACGGATAATTCACGTGCCAATTATTATTATCATTTCATCACAGCACCTCGTGCCCACATTTCATATCACAACTGCACGGACAATTCACGTGCCAAATATCCTCATTATTTACTCACGACACCTCATGCCCACATTTTATTTTATAATCTGCCTGGCAATAGCCAGAGGCTCTCAATTTCAACATAAATCAGATTGTTATTAATTTACCAACAACAAGACAAATTGCACAAGGTATATAATTAAAAACAAAAACATTACAGATTTGAAGGTTCGACTAAGTTTGTATGATGTTATGGGACCCTTTGGTATGTTTGGTTGAGGTCCCGAGGACCTCGGGTGTGTTTCAGATCATTTTGGGCTACTTTGGATACTGATTTGCTGATATCTGATGTTGTTCTTCACGTTCGCGAGGAGCCTCTCGCGTTCGAGAAGAAGGATTTGACTTCTGGGATTTTGTTCTTCGCGTTCGTGAAGAGACTCTCGCATTCGCGAAGAAGGAAATCTCTGTTGTAATGGTCTGACTTTGGAGGCTCATATCTCACAATCTATAGGAAATTTGGAGATTATCTAAAAATAAAAGTTGTAGCCCTTTATGTTTCATTTTCAGAAAGGTAAACCATTTGTCATTTGGAGTTATGTACCAAACGTTATGATGGATATACTACAGGCTATCTGGAAAGAGTTTGGAAATCTCTGTTGCACATGGCTGACTTTGGAAGCTTATATCTCGCAATCTATAAAGAATAAGGAAATAAGCAACAAATAAAACTTATAGCCCTTTAAGTCTAGTTTCCAGAAAGTAAAACCATTTGTCATTTGGAGTTTTGTACAAAATATTATAACCATTATACTAGAGGCTATCTGAGAAGAGTTTGAAAATGGTTGTTGGAGAATTTGTTAATGTAACGACCTGACTTGTCGTTTTAAGAATTAATGTCTCGTTCAGTGACCTAAGGTATCGAGTAGTTTCACAATATGTATTATGACCCGCGGGTATGGTCGAGTTGAATTACTGAGGATTCGGAATTAAATTAAAAGAACAATCCTTATTTAGAAGCTTAAATGTAAAGAGTGGACCACAATGTTGACTTTTGAGCAAACTGCTCCAGAATGGATTTTTGATGATGTCAATAGCTCCGTATGACGATTATGGACTTAGGAACCTATCCGAAAAATTATTTGGAGGTCTGTAGTGGAATTATGCTTAAAATGACGAAAGATGAATTTTTGGGAAGTTTGCCCGGGGGTTGACTTTTTGTTATCGGGGTCGGAATCCGATTCTGGAAATAGGAATAGCTTCGTTGTGCCATTTCTGACTTAGGTGCAAAATCTGAGGTCATTCGGACATTGTTTGGGAGGTTTCAACGTCATTTGTTGAATTCGGAAATTTCTAAGTTCATTAGGCTTGAATCCATGTGTAATTTGTATTTTTGGTGTTGTTGAAGGTGATTTGAAGGTTCGACTAAGTTCGTATGATGTTATGGGACGCTTTGGTATGTTTGGTTGAGGTCCCGAGGATCTCGGGTGCGTTTCGGATTATTTTGGGCTACTTTGGATGCTGATTTGCTGATATCTGATATTGTTCTTCGCGTTCGCGAGGAGCCTCTCGCATTCGCAAATAAGGATTTGACTTCTGGGATTTTGTTCTTCGCGTTCGTGATCCTTCCCTCGCGTTCGCGATGAACAAATTCTCCAACAACCATTTTCAAACTCTTCTCAGATAGTCTCTAGTATAATGGTCATAACATTTTGTACAAAATTCCAAATAACAAATGGTTTTACTTTCTGGAAACTAGAATAAAAGGGCTATAACTTTCATTTGTCGCGCAATTTCTCATTCCTTATAAATTGCAAGATATAATCTTTCAAAATCAGCCATGTGAAACAGAGATTTCCAAACTCTTCCCAGATAGCCTGTAGTATATCGACCATAACTTTTGGTACACAACCACAAATGCAAAATGGTTTACCTTTTTGAAAACTAGATACAAAGGAATATAACTTTCATTTTTGGATCATCTCCAAATTCCCTATAGATTGCGAGATATGAGCCTCCAAAGTCAGACTATTGCAATAGAAATTTCCTTCTTCGCGAATGCGAAGAACAAAATCCCAGAAGTCAAATTCTTCTTCGTGAACGCGAGAGACTCCTCGCGAGCGCGAAGAACAACATCAGATATCAGCAAATCAGTATCCAAAGTAGCCTAAAATGATCCGAAACACACCTGAGGTCCTCGGGACCTCAACCAAATATACCAAAGTGTCCCATAACATCATGCGAACTTAGTCGAACCTTCAAATCCCCTTCAACAACACCAAAAATATAAATTACACATAGATTCAAGCCTAATGAACTTAGAAATTTCTGAATTCTATAAATGACGTCGAAACCTCCCAAACCACGTCCGAATGACCTCAAATTTTGCACACAAGTCAGAAATGGCATAACGAAGCTATTCCAATTTCCAGAATCGGATTCCGACCCCGATATCAAAAAGTCAACCCCCGGTCAAACTTTTTAAAAATTCATCTTTTGCCATTTCAAGCCTAATTCCACTACAGACCTATAATTTTTCGGACACGCTCCTAAATCCATAATCGCCATACGGAGCTAATGACATCATCAAAATTCCATTCCGGAGTAGTTTGCTCAAAAGTCAACTCTCAGGTCCACTCTTTATATTTAAGCTTCTAAATAAGGATTGTTCTTTTAATTTAATTCCGAATCTTTAGTAATTCAACTCGACCACACCCGCGGGTCATAATACATATTGCGAAACTACGCGAGACCTTATGTCACTAAACGAAGCGTTAATTCTTAAAACGACAAGTCGGGTCGTTACAAAAAGTACCTGATTCCTTGAGCTATTTCAAATAATCTTTCTATTGTAAGAGTATATATGTGTTAACTGGATGAAAGAAATTAAATACACAAAATTCTTTTACAAAGTCAAAAGCATGTAGAACGTATGACTCATAAAAACAGGTCGAACAAATATGCAGATTTGTATAGTTGTTGATATTTTGAGACAAAAACAAAATCTTAGCTAATCCATTTTTTAGGAATATCAGACCTTACTATCTAAAACTTTGAGAAAGAAAAAGTTTTTCAATGTTATAAATTTCTATAATACATCTAAAGATCTAATATCTCTATATTTATATTTCATTGCCTATTGTATGTTGTTGCTTATATATTAGTTGATAATCAAGGATTGTAACCTCAATCAAGTCATCTTTATCAGTATGGTGTTTTGGTAAAAGATAAAATAAACCTATAAATTTAAAAGAACATAATATAATCAATAATAAGAATATAATTATTACATGTATGTTTGAATTATTCTTTGTCAGAGAAATTTTTCTTGAATGCTTTATCCTGCATTAAGCGTAATGTGGTGAAAGAAGATGAAAATAAGTATATATTTGCAAAATAGATGGCAGTTTAAAAAAAAAAAAGAGAAACACTAAGTAGGAAACTATAGGTAAAGTCAATAATATTAGTCGGCACTCCTTCAATTTTTAATTCTTAATTATAAATTTATAACCGATAATAGAACTTAAATTAATTTATTTTGTATAATCTAATTATCTTAGCACAAATAAAAAAAAATGGAGAAAAACTTTTTGTGAAAACATACGCTTGATTCTTGGGTATTCAATTGAATGTCTATTAATTACCCTTTAATAAAATACGCCTTTTATAAAATTTATGACAAAACAAAAATGTAAATACTTGTTCTAATAAATACTATAATCAAATATAAATTATCCTAATATTAACAATTATTATACTCTTTAACTCAAAATCAAATTTTAAAATTACTTTTGACATAACACTTAATAATTAGGTATATATACTTTAATAATATTTGACTTTTTAAAGCTTTATACTTATTGGTATAAGGTACACACGCAAATAAATTTATTTTTGTATAATCTAATTATCTTAGCACTAATAAAAAATGGAGAAAAACTTTTTTTGTGAAAAAATACGCTTGATTCTTGTGTATTCAATAGAATGTCTATTACCCTTTAATCAAATGCCCCTTTATAAAATTGACAAAAAAAATGTAAATACTCATTCTAATAAATACTATAATCAAATATAAATTATCCTAATATTCACAATTATTATACTCTTTAACTCAACATCAAATTTTAAAATTACTTTTGACATAACACTTAATAATTAGGTATGTATACTTTAATAATTTTTTATGAATTTTTAAAGCTTTATACTTATTGGTATAAGGTACACGCTATTCTAAAATATATTATATTAGAAGCCTCTATCGAAATATCGTTCGTCTTTTTTACCCTTTAAAAGTTAATTTCACACTAGGCAAAATAGTCATATTTTCCTAATATTTAGAACTTCAAAATCAACTAAAATTTTACTCAAGAAGATCTTAATATTTAGGACTTCAAATTCAATTAAAATTTACCTTATTAAATACTTTTCTTATTTGACAAGTTTTTATAAATATCTTTTTGGAGTTTAGTACATGGCCATTAAAGTTTTTATTTTTAATTCATAGCCTCTAAGGTATATAATAGTATTTTTTTACTCTAATTTACCAATAATTGATTACCTAAAAATGTGGAACATCTATCAGCAATGCATGTTCGCTTTTTTTCCTGTTAAATTTTTAAGAGTTTTGATTTAATCTTACCTTTAAATTTCTAGAAGTTTGAACTAATATGGTGTTAATTTAGAAATAAATTAAGCTACAACCATACTATGTGAATTTGCAACCATATCTAATGTTTTAAACTTAATATAAACTAATGTATTTGGAACTCTTGAAATAACTATAAATTTATCATTTTTCCCCAATAATTTTGAAAAATTAACCTCAACATTATGAGCTCTTGAAATTTTAAAATTGTTATTAGCAGAGTGCATTCGGAGTGAGTTTAGGATAGTATTAACTTTTATTTAGTGTTGGATGAACGTGCAAAGAAGAAAATTTAGACTTAAATCAATAAGAATCCATACAACTTTTTTACACAAGAAGAGGTTCATTTAGCTTGTCTGTAATTTTGATTAACTTTGAAGAAAGAACTATTTTTTTTTTTGTATAACGACATTATGAACGTAGAATTTACAAAGAGATGCTAGATGAAATACAACAACATAGCATATTTGTATCTTATATAATAAAATATTTATAACTATAAATAATATAGAACTAATTACACTAAATTCTTGTAATAATATTTATTTTCATCATTTAAACATATATTGCGTTTAGTTTTACGTCCATTGCTATTTTTCAATAATTTGTATACATTTTATATTGATTAACGTGATGCACACGTGCAACGCACGTATACTAAACTAGTTTATAATAATAGTGATAATTAATTTAAAACTATTAAGTCTTTATCTTAGTTATTCCATTTCCGAGCATTTCGGTAGTAGCTACTTCGGTTCAGTTCTTAAGTTTACTTTTTGGGTTAATAACGTGTCAAGAATCTTGCTTAATTCGTCCAGCACAAGTTTTTCATGGTTATCGGGAAAAATAGAACTGATAAAAGTATATACTAATGGATACGTGAATCGGGAGGTAACATTACGTGAGATCATAAAACAGGAAATTATTTGTTTTAAGAAAATCAACTCCTTAATTCCAAATAAGTTTGAGTGGGTTGTATAAATATTCATTGGCCATATGATTCTTGATATATTATCAGTAAAAGGAATCACCAACCATTCCATTATACCGAAATTTTGTTTTGATTGTGATATTAGACGTGCAAGCTTATTTTTGTTGGCTTGTTACATTATACATTTATAGGAGACTAGGAGTGTTTGGCTATCTTATCAGATATTGTAGAAAAATATTTAAGAGATTTGGCATTACTACTTCTCTTTCTATTCAATAGTTATTATTTTTTCATCATTCAAATATAATATCTGATTGACCATCATTGCAAGTTTTGGATAACTTGTAGACAAGAAATTGCAGTAAAATATTTGAAACCTAACTTCTTTTGAGCGGCCTTCAAGTGCATCAAGCACCCTAATATATAGACTTCTTTTGTAACAATGAGATATTACTTGTAAGGAATACACATTATATCAATATTTTAGTCCATTAAATAGTTCACTTAAAATTTCGTGGAAGAATGGTTATTCATTTCTTAAAGGAAACTATAGGTCAAACCTAGGATTTATCATTATTGAGATGTATACTGACACATACACATACTGTATATTTAATTATGGTAGTTAGTGGTTAGTGAGTAACTTATTGCCAGCCGGCAAAGTTCTCTTTTTTCTTCTTTTCTTATAAGATGTACAGTATACATATATTACTGGAAAAAAAAGAGGGTTAAAAATAATGCATTTTTCAACATTCTTCTAGAGTCTTCTCTCCTCTGTTCCATAGCTCTCGCTTGAGCAGAGTTTGATTTCAATGTCTTCTCCTAGTTTTGACATGGTATCAGAGCTTAGGCTCCGGTTCTCTATCCAACTCCTCGTCAATTTTACTTATTTCGTCTCTCTTTGATCAGTTTCTCTTTGAATTTCATCTCCTTTTTTGCTCGATTTAAGGTTCTCACATTGCGCATTGTTTTGAGAATTTCTCTAAAATTGAATTTTTGACCGCTGAATCTTCAACTGGAACTTGCATTTTAGTATCCTCAACTGCTTGAATCATGGCCGGAGAAGAAGAAGTGGCTGAATCAACTAATACCTCACTGAACTCGACTAGTCCTCTCTACATGCATCCATCGGAGAATGCAGGAACTACTCTAGTGCCGGTCCCTTTTGATGGATCTGGGTACAGATCGTGGAGAAGAGGTGTACTAAGAGCTTTGTCTGTGAAGAATAAGGTAGGATTCATTAATAAAAATGTAAGAGGCCGGATGCAAACGATGCTCTCTTCGATCAGTGGGAACGGTGTGATGACATGGTGACCTCGTGGATACTGAATTCACTTTCTAAGGATCTAGCAGATAGCCTACAATATGTCAATGATGCAAAGGAGCTCTGGCAAGAGCTAGAAGATAGGTACGATCAGACGAATGGAGCAAAACTATATCAATTACAAAAGGAGATCAACGACCAAAGCCAAGGGACCCTCGATATCACTAGATATTACACTAAAATAAAAAAGTTATGGGAAGAGCTAAACACCTTGAGCATACATGCTCAGTGCAGCTGTCAGTGTGTCTGTGGAGCCAAAGCTAATATGCGAAAGGCTGAACAAGATATGAGGCTAATTCAGTTTCTCATAGGACTAAACGAAGTATACACAGTAGTGAGGAGAAGTATATTGATGATAAACCCCTTACCTAGCATAGCGCAGGCTTTCTCCATTCTTATTCAGGAGGAGAAGCAATGGGAAGTCAAGTTTCAGAGTCAAGTCATGATCGACTCTGCTGCTCTAAATGCTAATACTTCAGGAGGCAACAACTTTAGGACAAACTACAATTAGAATTTTGTTGGAATTGGTGGTTTTAGAGGAAATTATAATCCTAACAGACCTAGACCTTTTTGTGAGCATTGCAAAAGACCGGGGAACACCAAAGACAAATGTTACAAGCTTCATGGGTAACCACAGGGCATGAATAGGTTCAACAACAACTCACAGACCTTCAACAAGTTCAACAAAGGGAAAGTGACTACTGCAAATGTGTTTGGTTGACCGGGTGATGGAATGAATGCTGGAGAAAATGATGGAATTTTGCAAGAACAGGGACAAAATTTGCACAATCTAAACAAGGAACAATATGGACAATTGTTGAGCCTGCTCGAGAACATCCAATCAGGAAATGCAAGAAAGTTTTTTGGAAACACTAACGTGGCTGGTGGTGCTGTCAATTTTGCAGGTAATGTGACTTGCTGTAATTCTGTTGAGCATAGTAATCACTCATATGATTGTTTTAAGCCAAATTCTAACTCATGGATCCTAGACTCCGGTACCACAAACTATATGACCTTTAAGAAATCTTGGTTAACCAACACTAAAACCCTAGTTTACCATTTCCTGGTGTCATTACCAAATGGATATAAGATAAAGGTGACACTCGTTGGAGATATAGTCCTTAGCCCAAAATTCACCCTAAGAAAAGTTTTTTTGTGCCCAGTTTCAAGTATAGCCTAATTTCTGTTCATTTTTTGACAGTTCAGCTTGATTGCATAGTTGCATTTACCAAATTTGATTGCTTCCTTCTGCAGGCCCCTTCAGTGAAGAGGCCTCTAGAGATTGGTAAAGCAATAGATGGTTTGTACTTTTAGTTCTCAAAGTCTACTTCTAGTACTGTTTCTGATTCTGTGTCTTGCCCTTCCACTTTACGTCACACACATGTAAATAAAGCCCTTCTGATTCACAGATTGTTGTACATAGTTCAAATTTGAATAAAGGAAGTGGCCATTATGTGCTTAATGTCTTTGTTAATGGTGTTGATACTGTTGATTCCTTGTGGCACAATCGATCAGGACATGTACCCTTTGTAAAGATGAGAGGTATCTCAACCATACCAGTTAAACTTGCCTCAAAACAACCATTCATGTGCCCTATATGCCCTATGGCTGACAAACAATATTTCCCCTTTCCATTGAAAAGTTCATCCTCAACTACACATCGATTTATGGGGAACTTACCATATAAATACTCATGATGGCTACATATACTTTATAACCCTTGTAGATGATTATAGTAGGTCTACGTGGACACATCTTTTGGGCAGCAAGAGTAATGCTTTATATGTGATTAAAGCATTTTTCACCATGATAGAAAACCAGTTTGGGACTTCAATCATGTCACGCCCCGAACCTAGGAGCGAGACAAGCACCCAGTGCCTCACCTAACCTGGCGTACCAAATTGCGACTAAGGGACTCTGAACACATAATGTCATACTTTGGCCATGGGGCCACCTTGCAAGACAATTTGTGAAGCAAAATATAAAACTGAATGGAAACTAGCGCTAACTAAACATCAATATAAAGCTAGGCTGAAAAGGCCGTCATAGCTACTACAGCTGACAAACCACCAAATTATACATACCAGGCCTACAAACCCAACATACTGCACTAACCAACAGGATATGTCTACAAGCCTCTACTGATAGATGTACTATGATCGGAACAGGGCCCCGACCTACCCATAACATATATACAGATATACATAAGATGTACACAACACTCTAGACCTGGCAACTCCGAAAGACGTGGAGCTTACCGATCAGGCTGAACTCGGGAAACACCTACTGAGGAGATCTACTCGTCTGTCTATCTGAACCTGCATGCATGAAATGCAGCGTCCCCGAAAAAGGGACGTCAGTACGAAATAATGTACCGAGTATGTAAGGCAATAACATAACTGAAAATTGAAACTGAACTGATAATATAATAACTAGAAGTAACTGGGAGTCAAAGATGATCTGGAGATATACTTACCTGCTGATACCGATTCAACTCCTTCAATATAGTAAGTAAAATAATTGTACAGCCTTATAAGGCTCGGTATATATAGAACTGCTCTGCCATAGTAGGCTCGCTCATAGGCACTCGGCCATACTAGGCTATGTATCTCGACCATGCTGGGCTCGCTTATAGGCGCTCGGCCACAGTAGGCTCGGTATATAACTTTCCATCTGATCAGAGGTTGCCCAATAGAGGCCTACCCACCGATTATAGCTCGATGGTGGTGAAAATAGTGTAATACTATATATATATATGAAAATAGTGTAATACTGTATATATATATAGACCCTCTGCTCTGTTGACTGAATAAAGACAAAACTAAACTGAATATGAAGTCCCGATAAGGAATAATATTGTAACTTATGAGACTAGAATAATGTGAATAAATTCATGAATATGAACTTCTCTTTATGTCTCATTATTAACACATGTAGCTACGAGATCATGCCAAAATGAAGGAAGGCTTAGCCTTAACATATATTATCACAATCTTTCCAATCACCAAGTTGAAATCACCTCTTCGCATGTTAATCTACAAGAATGATAATAATACTATCGTTAAGTTACGAAAGGTACAACTATCGCACAACGAACGACAAACCTATTTTGTATTAAAACGGGCAGCATCTCCCCTATAATCCTTACTTCCTCCAAATTCAAGATAACACCAGCAATACAAGAACAGAACAATAACAACATATATACATCATTTTCCAGCCCTATATACACCATCAAATACTACAAAACAGCCCAACACACCCCAATCTCTTCGTACACAAAATGACCACCGTAGTAGTGTCAAACGACCCAAAAATGTTATGACGAACGACCAGCCAACCACTCTACATTTATATGGTGTTTATAAACCCCCTTCCTCCTCCAAAACTCCACAAAATAGTAGGAAAACACGCAGCCCAACAGCAACACAAAACAGTCCACAAAACAGTCCACTACAAGTGAATAACTCGAACTCACGGCTTCCGATCACCGTCCCGTGAGTTCTTACAAGTATAGAAAGACTTACCATGAATTTATAGAAGAAAAATTGGATGAAAGAGAGAAGTAAACTAACCTTATTTGTTGGATAACTCAGCTCTTATCTTGGTTCTTCAAACTCTAGGTTTTACCTCCAATTGGAACTTGATAGGGAGAGAAAATCAATTAGGGTTTGTGGGAAATTTTTGGGAGGATTCTTTGTAGAGCTTATATCTGGTTATTATGCTCTATTTTAAGTCTAATATATGAATAAAATAGGCCCTTAAAAGGCCTCTTTGGACGACCCGAAATGGCCCATTTTTGGGCTTTCATTTAAGCAAGTAGGTGACACACCTACTTGTCACCTAGCAGCTTGCGCAGTATCGCAAAAATGCACATATCTCTCTACTCCGATGTCGTATTGACAAATGGTTTAATGCGTTGGAAAATAGACTCATAGATCTTTAATTTGATGGGTGGAACACCCCATAACTCTAAGTATATTGGGAGAAAATTGCAGTTACATTTGACCCAAAGTTTCAGTAAAACTTATGAATGTAACTTGTGATGACTTTCATCGACTTTTGTTCCACAACTCGCTTGACTTCAAAACATAACACACGGATGTCATACGACTAATATAAATCATAACATAATCTCCTTATCATGTTAATCACCCTAGTCTCACCCCAAAGGTACATGTTATAACATTTCCAACTTGTCGACTTTCGACGAAACATTGTTTTATTTAATTGCTTTAGCTTCTGAACTGTCCAACCCTCTTTGTACTTGTTGTTCATGATCTTCAATATTTGTAACCTCAGAGGTAACATGATTAACTTACTTTATATACTTTTAAATATTATCTCATTTTTGGTCCTACATTAGTTTGCTTACGACGCATTTTTACGTACGAAAATATAGGGTGTAACATCACTCCCCCCTTGGGAACATTCGTCCTCGAATGTTTACTCTTGGAGACTTTGGAAACTTTTTCCAGAGTATCCTTCGTACACTAGGTTAAAACCAACCTGCACGTAGCCAGAAACATACTATGCATGCCACACATGGCCAATCTTTATAAATAGCAGCAATTTGCCTCACCGACCGTAAATCATAAATATTGAAAGTGAAAAATAAAAGCTTACCTGATGACCTGCTAGCCTACATAGAGCTATGTTGTAGCGTCCCATCTCGAACCATATCTTCAGTTTGAAATAGGTGGGGGTATTTAGACTTTATTTCTTCCTCCGATTCCCACGTCATCTCTTCTACATTCTTGCTCCTCCATAAAACCTTTACGGAAGCTACCTCCTTATTTCGTAGATTGCGGATTTGTCGGTCTAGGATGGCAACTGGAATTTCCTCGTATGACAAGTCCTCTGTAATCTGTACATCATCCGTGGGCACCACTCGGGTAGGATCGCCAATGCACTTCCGTAGCATAGATACGTGAAAAACCGGATGGACAAACTCCAATTCTGAGGGAAACTCTAACTCATAAGCTACTTGGCCCACTCTCCGAATGATCCTATAAGGCCCAATATACCGTGGGCTAAGCTTGCCTTTCTTGCCAAACCTCATCACGCCCTTCATAGGTGATACCTTTAAGAATACCCAGTCATTAATCCTAAACTCTAAGTCTCGTCGCCGCACGTCGGAATATGACTTCTGACGACTCTGAGCTATCAACAGTCACTCCCGGATAACCTTTACTTTCTCTATGGCCTGCTGAACCAGGTCTGGCCCATGTAACCCAGATTCTCCAACCTCAAACCACCCTATAGGAGATCTGCACTTACGCCCATACAAAGCCTTGTACGGAGCCATCTGGATACTAGAGTGGTAACTGTTATTATATGCAAACTCGATAAGAGGTAGATGTTCATCCCAACTTCTTTTAAAATCCAACACACATACTCGTAACATATCCTCGAGCGTCTGAATTGTGCGCTCGGCTTGTCCATCAGTCTGTGGATGAAAAGTTGTGTTGAGATTCACCTGAGTCCCTAGAGCTCTCTGAAATGACCTCCAAAAATGTGCTGTAAACTAAGCCCCACGGTCAAATATAATAGAAACTGGTACTCCGTGTAGCCACACTATCTCCTTAATATATAACTTTGCATAATCTTCTGCTGTATATGTAGATCTGACCGGTAGGAAGTGAGCTGATTTTGTGAGCCTATCGACTATCACCCATATGGAATCGAACTTACAATTAGAACGAGGTAAACCCGTGATAAAGTCCATGTTTATCGCCTCCCATTTCCATGTCGGGATCTCTATAGTCTGCATTAGCCCTCCAGGCTTCTGGTGCTCTATCTTCACTTGCTAGCAACTAGTACATTGGGCGACAAACTCAGCAATGTTCTTCTTCATATCATTCCACCAGTACACATCCTTAATGTCATGATACATCTTCGTCGACCCAGGATGGATGGAATACCATGAATAATGTGCCTCTAACATAATCCTGTCTCGTAGCCCTGCTACATCTGGAACACACAAACGACCCCTATATCTGAGAACCCCATCTCCCTTTAGCTCTAACAATGGCTTCTTCTGCTGCGGAACTCGCTCTCTCAGCTCGACCAACTCTGGGTCCTGGTACTGCCTTTCCTTGACTTCCGCTATGAGGTATGATTTTGTAGTGTTTTGGAGTACAACTCCACCATCCTCAGAATCTACTAACCGAACCCCCAACGAAGACAATTGATGAATCTCTCTAGCTAATTGTCTTTTCTCGGGATCTACATGTGCTAAGCTACCCATAGATCGGTGACTTAATGCTTATGCTACAACATTAGCTTTCCCTGGATGGTAGAGAATTTTAACATCGTAATCTTTCAATAACTCAAGCCATCGCCTCTGTCGCAAATTTATCTCTTTCTTCTTGAAGATATATTGTAGGCTTTTACGATCAGTAAATACATCAACATGAACACCATATAAATAATGCCGCCATATCTTAAGTGCATGGACAACCGCAGCTAACTCGAGGTCGTGGGTCGGATAATTCCTCTCGTGCTTCCTCAACTGCCTTGAAGCATACGCAATTACCTTCCCATGTTGCATCAGGACACATCCTAACCCGACACCTGATGCATCACAATACACGGCATAACCCTCTAGACCCTCTGGAAGTGTTAGAACTGGAGCTGAGGTCAACCTGTTCTTAAGCTCTTGGAAACTCCGCTCACAAGCCTCTGTCCATTGAAACTTAGTTTCTTTCTGTGTCAACTTCGTCAATGGTGCCGAAAGGGAAGAAAAACCCTCTACGAACCTCCGATAGTATCCTGCTAAGCCTAGAAAGCTACGAACCTCTGTCGGAGTGGTAGGTCTAGGCCAAGATTTCACGGCCTCAATCTTCTGAGTGTCCACCTTTATCCCTTCATCTGATACAATATGCCCCAAGAATGCTACAGACTTCAACCAGAACTCACATTTAGAAAACTTAGCATACAACTTACGATCACGGAGGGTTTGGAGTACCGCTCGCAGGTGGTCCGCATGCTCATCCTCTGAACGGGAATAAACCAGAATATCATCAATAAATACTATCACGAACAGATCTAAAAATGGTCGGAATAGGCTATTCATCAAGTCCATAAATACAGCGGGTGCATTAGTCAACCCGAAGGACATGACAAGGAACTCGAAGTGGCCATATCGGGTCCTGAAGGCTGTCTTCGGAATATCTTTTTCCCGAACTCTGACTTGGTGGTACCCCAACCTCAAATCTATCTTTGAAAAGCATCTAGCCCCCTGCAACTGATCAAACAAGTCATCGATCCTTGGAAGTGGATAATTATTCTTAATAGTTACCTTGTTCAGCTGCCTATAATCGATACACATCCTCAGCGAGCCGTCTTTCTTCCACACAAATAGTACTGGTGCACCCCAAGGTGAGGTACTGGGCCTGATGTAACCTTTCTGCAACAAATCTTTTAACTGCTCCTTCAACTCCTTCAATTCGCCAGGTGCCATTCTATACGGAGGGACGCATATTGGTTGAGTTCCTGGAAGCAAATTGATTCTAAAATCAATCTCTTGCTCTGGAGGAATACCTGGAAGCTCATCTGGAAACACATATGCATACTCTTTGACTACGGGAATAGACTAAAGTGTAGGTATCTCAGTATCTGCATCTCTAACTCGCACAATATGATAAATGCACCCTTTTGCGATCATTTTCCTCGCTTTCAGATAGGAAATAAACCTACCTCTGGGTGTTGGTGTATTACCTACCCATTCAAGGACTGGCTCACCCGAAAAATGAAATATGGCTGCCTTTGCTCGGCAATCAACTGTGGCATAGCAAGCTGCTAACTAGTCCATGCCCATGATAGCATCAAAATCCATCATCTCTAGCTCAACTAGGTCAGCTGAGGTCTGACGACTACAAATTGTCACCGTACAACCTCGGTAAACCCATCTAGCAATAATCAATTCTCCGATCGGTGTAGATACCGCAAAAGGATCACTTAGTATTTCAGGCACTATACCAAACTTCCTCGCGACAAATGGGGTAATATACGATAAAGTAGATCCTGGGTCTATCAAAGCATAAGCATCATGAGAGCAAATAGTTAATATACCTGTCACAACGTTTGGTGAAGACTCCTGGTCCTGTCGACCCGCTAAAGCATAGATACGGTTCTGATTACCACTTGAACTGGAACCTCTACCTCTGCCCCGACCTCTACCAGCCGAAGATTGAGACTCGCGCCCTGAAGGATGCACGGACATAGATGATCCTGTTGCTGAACTCGCTGGTTGTGCCATTCCCCCCGAATCTCTATTTGGGCAATCTCGCATCATATGCCCCGGACGCCCACATATATAACAAGCATCAGAACCTGCTCGGCATTGGCCCAAGTGTCCTCTACCACAGATGTCACACCGTGGAGGAAATGACCATGTCTGCGCAGATCCTCACTGTCGCTGCTAACCCGATGCCCGTGAGCTCTCACCTAGTCCTGACTGAGTATAGCGGTCATACCTGTAACCATGTAACTGAGGTGGCGGAGGCCTAGGTGGTTGTCCGAAGTACTGGGTCCTATAACTACCCTGAGATTACTCCTGAGACCTGGGAAATCTCATCCTCTTTCGTTGCCCTTGCTCAGCCCTCTTTGTACCCTGTTGCCGACGCCTACCCCTTTCTATACTGGGCGAATGCCTGAATCCGGGAGATATCCATACTATCCTGCAATGCAGCAGTGGCACATGCCTTGGTTAACTCTAGGGCTAACCCTGCTATAAACCTGTGAATCTTGTCCCGCATAGTAGCAACTATGGATGGTGCATATCTGGCCAATGAGTCGAAACGGAGACTATACTCTCGAACACTCATATTACCTTGCTTAAGGGCTAGAAACTGATCGACTCGAGCCTGTCGGATCTCCCGTGGTAAGTACTGGTCAAGGAAGGCATCTGAAAAATTCTCCCAAATAGCTGGAGGTGCATCACGTCCCCTAGACCTCTCCCATCCCTCATACCAAAGGATGGCTATATCTCGGAGTCGAAAAGCTGCTAGCTCAACTGCCTCTTTCTCCGTGGCATGCATAACACAAAAGATCCTGTGAAGCTGATCTATGAAATCCTGCGGGTCCTCCCTCTGATCTGTCCCCGTGAACTCTGGGGGACTCAAAGCAATAAACTCTCGGACCCTTGAACTCCCAGACCCCTCAGAATTTCCTGCACTAGCTGATGCCCTAGCCTGTTGCTGGGTAGCTACCAACTATGTCAACAAATGCACCACACTCCTTAAGTCCTGATCTGATGGAAGTGGAGGGGGAACTGGATGTGCGGTTTCCCTAGGAATCTCCGTAGTTGGTAGAGGAGCCGGTAATGGCTGAGTAGGGGTCTCACCTTGAGCCTCAGACTGGGCCCCATCTACTGGGGGTACCCTGCTGGTCCCCTCACCTACTGCTATATCTCTCCTCTGGCTAGCCGTAGTCTTCCTAGTCACCGTCATCTGTGCATGCAAACACCAACACATAAGTTTAATTCAAATTTCCTATAACTCAGTTCTGTAGCACGATTTAGATTTCAAAGAAGGGTAACCAACTCCTAAATGCCCTGTAGTGCCCTGCTTATATAATGTGGTGCACAACACATCTATAAACAAGACCCTACTAGACACGGCTTGTAGACTCCCAAGGACAGAACTGCTCTGATACCAAGTTTGTCACACCCCGAACCTAGGAGCGAGACAAGCACTCGGTGCCTCACCTAACCTAGCGTACCAAATTGCGACTAAGGGACTCTGAACACATAATGTCATACTTTGGCCATGGGGCCACCTTGCAAGACAATTTGCAAAGCAAAATATAAAACTGAATGGAAACTAGCGCTAACTAAACATCAATATAAAGCTAGGCTGAAAAGGCCGTCATAGCTACTACAGCTGACAAACCACCAAATTATACATACCAGGCCTACAAACCCAACATACTGCACTAACCAACAGGATATGTCTACAAGCCTCTACTGATAGATGTACTATGATCGGAATAGGGCCCCGACATACCCATAACATATATACAGATATACATAAGATGTACACAACACTCTAGACCTGGCAACTCCGAAAGACGTAGAGCTTACCGATCAGGCTGAACTCGGGAAACACCTACTGAGGAGATCTACTCGTCTGTCTATCTGAACCTGCATGCATGAAATGCAGCGTCCCCGAAAAAGGGACGTCAGTACGAAATAATGTACCGAGTATGTAAGGCAATAACATAACTGAAAATCGAAACTGAACTGATAATATAATAACTGGAAGTAACTGGGAGTCAAAGATGATCTGGAGATATACTTACCTGCTGATACTGACTCAACTCCTTCAATATAGTAAGTAAAATAATTGTACGGCCTTATAAGGCTCGGTATATATATAACTGCTCTGCCATAGTAGGCTCGCTCATAGGCGCTCGGCCATACTAGGCTATGTATCTCGGCCATGCTGGGCTCGCTCATAGGCGCTCGGCCACAGTAGGCTCGGTATATAACTTTCCATCTGATCAGAGGTTGCCCAATAGAGTAGGCTCGGTATATAACTTTCCATCTGATCAGAGGTTGCCCAATAGGGGCCTGCCCATCGATTATAGCTCGATGGTAATGAAAATACTGTAATACTGTATATATAGGCTTGCTGCTCTCTTGACTGAAAGAAGACAATACTAAAATTGAATATAGAGTCTCGATAAGGAATAATATTGTAACTTATGAGACTAGAATAGTGTGAATAAATTCATGAATATGAACTTCTCTTTTTGTCTCATTACTAACACATGTAGCTACGAGATCATGCCAAAATGAAGGAAGGCTTAGCCTTAACATACCTTATCACAATCTTTCCAATCACCAAGTTGAACTCACCTCTTCGCACCTTAATCTACAAGAATGATAATAATACTATCGTTAAGTTACGAAAGGTACAACTATCGTACAACGAACGACAAACCTATTTTATATTAAAACGGGCAGCATCTCCCCTATAATCCTTACTTCCTCCAAATTCAAGATAACACCAACAATACAAGAACAGAACAATAACAACATATATACATCATTTTCCAGCCCTATATACACCATCAAATACTACAAAATAGCCCAACACACCCCAATCTCTTCGTACACAAAACGACCACCGTAGTAGTGTCAAACGACCCGAAAATGTTATGACGAACGACCAGCCAACCACCCTACATTTATATGGTGTTTATAAACCCCCTTCCTCCTCCAAAACTCCACAAAATAGTAGTAAAACACGCAGCCCAACAGCAACACAAAACAGTCCACAAAAGTGAATAACTCGAACTCACGGCTTCCGATCACCGTACCGTGAGTTCTTATAAGTATAGAATGACTTACCACGAATTTACAGAAGAAAAATTGGATGAAATAGAGAAGTAAACTCACCTTATTTGTTGGATAACTCAGCTCTTATCTTGGTTCTTCAAACTCTAGGTTTTACCTCCAATTGGAACTTGAAAGGGAGAGAAAATCAATTAGGGTTTGTGGGAAATTTTTGGGAGGATTCTTTGCAGAGATTATGTATGGTTATTATGCTCTATTTTAAGTCTAATATATGAAGAAAATAGGCCCTTAAAAGGCCTCTTTGGATGACCTGAAATGGCCCATTTTTGGGCTTTAATTTAAGCAAGTAGGTGACACACCTACTTGTCACCTAGCAGCTTGCGCAGTATCGCACAAATACCCATATCTTTCTACTCCAATGTCGTATTGACAAACGGTTTAATGCGTTGGAAAATAGACTCATAGATATTTAATTTGATGGGTGGAACACCCCATAACTCTAAGTATATTGGGAGAAAATCGCAGTTACATTTGACCCAAAGTTTCAGTAAAACTTATGAATGTAACTTGTGATGACTTTCATCGACTTTTGTTCCACAACTCGCTTGACTTCAAAACATAACACACGGATGTCATACGACTAATATAAATCATAACATAATCTCCTTATCATGTTAATCACCCTAGTCTCACCCCAAAGGTACATGTTATAACATATCCAACTTGTCGACTTTCGACGAAACATTGTTTTATTTAATTGCTTTAGCTTCTGAACTGTCCAACCCTCTTTGTACTTGTTGTTCATGATCTTCAATATTTGTAACCTCAGAGGTAACATGATTAACTTACTTTATATAATTTTAAATATTATCTCATTTTTGGTCCTACATTAGTTTGCTTACGACGTATTTTTACGTACGAAAATATAGGGTGTAACAAATCATGTCTATAAGGACTGATAATGGACTAGAGCTCACCAGTTCTGAGGTTGTTTCATTTTTCCAGCCTAAAGGAATTGTCCACCAAAATACCTGCCCATACACACCCCAACAAAATGGGGTGGTAGAGAGAAAACATAAATACCTCCTTGAAACAGCTAGAGCATTGCTTTTCCAGTCCAAGTTACCCCTAAAGTACTGGGGAGAGTGTATACTTACCTCTACATACCTGATAAATAGATTACCTTCATCCTCCATAAATAATAAAAGCCCTTATGAACTGCTCCACAAGAAAAAGCTTAACTATTCTCATTTCAGAAGTTTTGGCTGCTTATGTTTCACTACTACACTGAAAAATCACAAATATAAGTTTGAGCCAAGAGCCACTCCTCATGTTTTTGTAGGATATCCATCTATTTCAAAGGGTTACAAAGTCTTAAGTTTGGTCATAAAGAAGATACATGTGTCAAGAGATTTAGTTTTTCATGAAAATGTGTTTCCCTTTTGCTTGTCTTTCAATTTCAATAGTGTGTCCTATCCTGGCCAATTTCCCTCTGCACAACAGATGCACCCTAATATATCAGTTTTTTCCATTGAACCTGATATGCCTCATGAGCCTTCATACCACTCTAGTGCAGTGTCACCTGAATATCACCATGGTACAATGTCACCTGGTCATTCAAATAACCACGACCAATCACCAATAGACATATATCAAAATAATAGCCTGACAATTGATTCACCTCCACAAAGCCAGGACCAACTACATGTTCCTGATCTCAATAACTCTTTTGTATCAAGTCAATCACAAGAATACCTGAGTCATAATCAGTACAGACATGCTAGAACACATAAGACCCCTGCTTACTTAAAGGACTATGTGCATTCAATCCCAAATCTCCAACCACATTCTTCTAGCCAAAGTCAAGAACACAGTCTACATCTTTCACTGCCTTTGTCCCAAATAAATAGTATTTCTCTTTTAATGCATTGGTTCCTGAAAGTCAGCAGATGGTAAGAAACAATTCACATGAGTGTGAACCTTGTTCATATGAAGAGGCAGTCATTAATCATGCCTGGCAAGCATCAATGACCTAAGAATTCCAGGCATTATACACAAATCATACATGGGAGTTGGTGCCTATCCCAGATGGAAAGAAAGCTATAGGATGCAAGTGGGTATATAAGATCAAGCATAAGGCAGATGGGAGAATTGAGAGATTCAAAGCCAGGTTGGTTCTCAAAGGGTACACTCAGAAAGCTGGAATAGACTATACAGAGACCTTCTCACCAGTAGTAAAAATAACCACTTCAAGGGCTCTAGTGGGGACAACAATTAAGATGGGTTGGCAGATGTTCCAATTAGATGTGAACAATACTTTTCTTTATCAAGATCTACATGAGGAAGTCTACATGGAAGTACCACCTGGTTTAGTTATAGAGAGACCAGGTTTAGTGTGCAAACTGAATAAATCTTTGTATGGCTTGAAGCAGGCAAGTAGACAATGGTATTAAAAGCTTGCAGAAGCATTGTGTTCAAAGGAATATACTCACTCCTTGCTGGATTATTCCTTATTTCATAAGAAAAAAGGCAACACAATGGTGTTTGTGGCAGTGTATGTAGATGATGTTATTCTCACTGGAAATGACATTGATGAGATCAACTCCTTGGAGAAGTTCTTAGACCAGACCTTCAAGTTCAAAGACTTAGGCATTCTGTATTATTTCTTGGGATTGGAAGTGTTGTATAAGGAAGATGGGGTACTGATCTCTCAGGGGAAGTTTACTATGAACTTATTGAAGGAGTATGATTGTTTTCAGCAATCTTCATTGTCTTCTCCTCTTGATCCTTCACTCAAGTTGAAAGCTGACGAAAGTGTTCCATTAGAAGATCCCACTCATTATAGAAAGCTAGTTGGGAATTTGAATTTTCTTACCAATACCAGACTTGACATAGCATTTAGTGTACAACATCTCAGCCAATACATGCAGAATCCTAGAGACACTCACTTAAAGGTTGTGTATCATGTGTTGAGGTATTTGAAAGGTGATCCTAATTTGGGGATATTCCTATCCAGCAGAACATGTTATATGAGCAATGCCTTCTGTGATTCAGACTGGGCTGCCTGCCTAGAGTCCAGGAAGTCTGTTAGCGGGTACTTGATACTGCTTGGTGGCTGCACAGTTAGTTGGAAATCAAAGAAACAATCCACCATAGCTCGATCCTCAACTGAGACAGAGTACATGTCGACTAGTAGGTAAGCTCGTTTGGCTGGCTAGGCTGTTTGAAGAATTAACAGTTCCATTATCTCTCCCAATTCCAGTTTTCTATGATAGCCAGTCAGCCTTGCACATAGCCAAGAACCCAGTTTTTCACGAACGTACCAAGCATATAGAAGTTGACTGCCATTTTGTACGAGACAAACCTCAGGAGGGTCTGATTTCCTTGCATCATATCTCCACATCTGATGAGTTAGCTGACATATTCACTAAGACTCTCACAGGCATCAAGCAATCCACCTTACTTGACAAGTTGGGTGTGAACTCCTCACCTCCAACTTGAGGAGGGGTATTGAGAAGTATACTGGCATTGCATACGCATACTGAATATTTAATTATGGTAGTTAGTAGTTAGTGGGCAGTTTATTGCCAGCTGACAAAGTTTTCTTTTTTCTTATTTTCTTATAAGATGTACAGTGTACAGATATTACTGGAAAAAAAGGGGGGGGGGGGTTGAAAATAATGCATTTTTGAACATTCTTCTAGAGTCTTCTCTCCTCTGTTCCATGGCTCTCGCTTGAGCAGAGTTTGATTTCAATGTCTTCTCCTAGTTTTGACAAGCATATTATATATATATATATATATATATATATATATATATATATATATATATATATATATATATATATATAATCTCAAAGTGTAGTTATTAATTAGTACTCAAAAGGAAACTTTCCGTTCAAGTATAAACATTGATGTGTCTTCTTTTGCACAACTACGTATGGAGATAGTACTAGACAATTGGAATTGAGACAAAGGAATCAGACATGAGATTAACTAATAATAGTAATGATCTGAAATTTGTAATTATTGGAATTGTGGTTATTAACTACCTTAGTGTATATGGGCACAAAGAATGTATGTATAATAATGTTATTGCAACTTAATCTAAAAAATCCAACAAAAATATTATGATGTTGATTTTAGATATATCATCAATCGTAACCGAAAGAGGTGTTGGAATTTAGTCAAATCGAAGATAGGTAATTGTAACTGAAAGAGAAAATGTGCTTATATATATGGCGAATGAATACTAGTAGTAGCATGTTAGTATCCAACTTCTTGTTAAGGACGATGGTGAAAACTAACTTGTAGCAATTTTTAAAATTCATATTCTTCTTGATATATGCGTATTGTTAGGATCTTCCAACTTCTACTGTTAGTTTAGTTAATCATTCTAAGAGTCCATTAATTAAATGATCACTAAATTATCCGAAATGTATCAACCAAAGTCATCTTTTTTTTGTTTGTAACAGCAAAGTCACTTAACTATATCTATAGCACTCAAAAGGTTTGACTAGATTTCTCAAACTTTTGATAGCCAAATACCTATGTTACTGTCACGACCGAAAATCTCACATGTCGTGATGGCGCCTATCTCAATACTAGGTAAGCCGAAAATCTCAATAAACTACCATATCTTTTTAATTTGAAAACATAATAATTAAATTCAGCGGAAGAAACTCACAATTTCAAATATAACACTCCCAAAATCCGGTGTCACTGAGTACATGAGCATCTAATATGAATATAAATTCTGACTGATAAAATCAGTGTCTAAAAATATAGAACAATACAATAATTAAACAGGAAGGGAATCAAGTCTGCGGACGTCAAGCAACTACCTTGATAGTCCCCAACAGAATTAACTTTGAAATCTAGTAGCTGTCGTATCCGGGAGCACCTGGATCTGCACACGAGGTGCAGAGTGTAGTATGAGTACAACTAACTCAATAAGTAATAAGACTAACCTCTGGACTGAAAGCAATGACGAGCTCCGCAGGTACAGTCCAATATAAATAATGATACAAAATGTAGGCATGCTTTCAAATTTAACATTTAAACTCAGTACAAGTGAAATAGATCAATACTGCATGATATGAGGTATATGATGTCTCAGTAAAAAGACCTCGTGTAAATACTTGTCACAAATTATTCGGTCACTCGGTACTTTTTATGGTCAATCCAACCTAGGAGTGTTCCAACCCGTATATAAATACACATCGACTGACAGTCAGTCACTCAGTACCGTATAAGGCCAATTCAGCCATGGGGTAGTTTATCCCCAAATATAAATGATACGGACAAGATCCATGTCCAAGTAAATTCAGTACAATATAAATCAGTAAGGCAAGTCCAAGCCCTGAAAAATCTATCGCGAATATATATAATTATCTACGATTACTAGGGGTGTGTACAGACTTCGGAGGGGCTCCTTCGGTCCAAGCGTGATATAAATCCTTTATGGCCTACTGCAGGCAGGCAGTCCCGATCCGTATAATAATAATGCTTATAAGGTCTGCTGCAGGCGGGCAGCTCCGATCCATAAAATAGTAAAGTCTTTAAAGTCTGCTACAGGCGGGCAGCCCCGATCCATATAATAATAAAGCCAATAAGGCCTGTTGCAGGCAGGCAACCCGATCCCATAATAATAATAGTATATATAAAGCCGATATGGCCTGCTGCAGGCGAGCAGCCCCGATCCCATACATATCCTCACAATGGATGAGCATGACTGAGTATGAAATGTATATCTTAAAATAATTAATTAACAGCAACACGACCCCATGGGTCCCAAAATATCGGCACGTTGCCTAAACATGATCTTTAATAAGAGCCTCAACTCAATTTCTCTAACACGTGGGAAATGTTCAAATGATAACATGATTCTTTAATTTTTCAACTCCACAAAATTTATTCAAGTCACAATTTCAATTGTGCACGTCCACACGCTCGTCAACTATCGTATGCGTCACTTCCAAAAAATTTATATAACACCAATTCGGGGATTCATACCCTCAGAACCAAGTTTAGAAGTATTACTTACCTCAACAAGACAAACCCAATGTCGAGCAAGCTAATCAATATTCAGGAAATTCCATTCCGTGCGTATCCACCTCTGAATGCCTTCTTGTATCCTCAATTCAATGCCAATGATACGAAACTAAAATTCACCCCTTAATGATACTACAACGATCTACTATACTAAGCAACTTTAATCTACAATATCAACATCCATTAGGACCAACATTAGTAACCCATTCCATAGTTTAGGCCATTTAGTTAATTTATCAAACACCTAGTGAGCATACATTTATACATTTATTAATCATAGAATTAGTTCTTCCAACTACCATCATTCTTTAACAACTTATAATCCTAACATCACATGTGTGACCAATCATTTTCACCCAACCAATAAAATTCCATCCAATAATCACCTTTCAATCTCTATAATGGTTATGTATTTAAATTGAGAAATTATGGATTCCAATCACCATACCATGAGTTCCTATACTTTATTCATATTCATATTCCCATAATATATCCATACATGTAAGTCTAAGGTTATAGGATTACCTTTTGGAAGAATCTTGCAAACCCTCATTTGAGTTCTTGAAGAATTTTTTTGAAGATCTATGTATTTTATATGTAGATTTTATCAATACTAGTGTATAAATGATGGAATTTCATACGAAAATAAGGGGTATTGCTTACCTTGAATAAGAGGGGAGTTGGTGGTCTTGAAAGAGTGGAGAAGAGCTCCAAAATGCGTCCAAAAGAAATGGGGAAAATGAACCCCGAATTTGTATTGTATTTATAGGCCTAGATTTCTGGGTTTCGGATGCTGCTCTGGATGCTTCGCATCCCCACTTCACTCCTCTTTGAAGTTCGGATGCGGACCTGGATGCTATGGAAGCACTTCACTGCCAGCCTTTCTTTCGGACGCGGCCTCGGATGCTTCACATCCGCAGACTCCTCCGTCAGCCTTTGTTAATTTGGTCATAACTTCTTGTAGGAATGTCCGAATGACGAACGGTTTGAAGCGTTAAAAACTAGACTCGAAGACCTTTAACTTTATAGGTATATATATATATATATGTGTGTGTGTGTGTGTGTGTGTGTGTGTGTGCGCTCGTGTGTGTGCTCATCCAAAGTTGTGTCTTGTGTGTACTCATTTGGAACTTTAGTCTATCATAAAATTTTGAATTTGACTTGGACTTAGGGCTCTTCTTAGACCCCACATCACTTATAATATGCATCTTACACTTATTATCATATCCAAATGATATCCATTATATTAATAGTCCTTGTCTGCACACAAAATAATATAATGAGCGAACATTAACTTTCTTACTAGCGCTCAAGTACTTCGAATTTTTCCGGAGTGTTACATTCTCCCCCACTTAAGAACATTCGTCCTTGAATGTTTCACAAGTCACTTTTAAGAATGGATTTATCTTTATACCTCCAACAATTATACATAAGCACTTATGACTACATCGATCTCATACTTCCTTTCCAAAATTTCAACTTACTTATGACTCTTAAAAATGTGGCTATCTTTACAAATTTATAAAATTTTCGGCAGATTTTCCCCTATAACTGGGCCTATCCACCTGTCAGATAATCACCAACATCAACCTATCAATACATCTACAACTTGACAAAGCATCACCATGTATATCAACATCATAAAATCTCATCATTACAGGTATTATATTATCAAGTGTGATATCTGGACATGAGTTGCACATATTTAAATGATAACACATAGAAAGTACCTTTCAAATCACAATCATTGGACTATACACTCAAGTGAGAACATTTTATTTTCTTAACACTTTTGGCCCTCAAGGTGGCCTCCTCGACTTACCGACTTCGCCATAACACATAAACGGAGGCATTCTCAACTCCAGGACTTTTCTAACGAGGATAGCAAATAGTTGCTCCTCATAATCCAATTATCTATTAACTTCACCTTCTTAGACATAGACACATGAAACACGGGGTACACAGAGAACAATAATAGGGAGACATCATACTCATAGTTTGGCATATTCCCTTCATGATTTCATAAAGCATAATGTGACTACACATACTTTACCCTTATTAGAAATTCACATAACCCCTAATCAGATCAACCAGTCATGGAGTTATCTTGCCCCAACCAGAACCATAATCACTTTCTAAGTCGACTTTCAATATTATCCTCCCAAATATACCATAATCAAACCTGATAGTACCTATTCTAGGTCCAATGACCTTATACTATTAAACACAACTATTCCACAGACATGCCACACCAATATAACTCAAACCACAAACTGTGTAACCTTGTATCCAAAAATGGAAGATGTCTCAAAGTAGAGAGCCGTATTGCAAGTTCAATAAGCACCACCACAACTGCAATGCTATAAGCTCATTATCTATAGTAGAACCAAGACACACAAATTTAGTAAGAGTAACCAGCTCTTCTAGAGCTCACATTATCATCACTCGCATAGGGAACTCACGTGCTATAGTATCAATATCTGGACCCGCACGGACAACTCATGTGCCAATAATATAATCTTCCTGGTATGGTCACAGACCTCCAGTCCAAGCATATAATGCAGGAGAAATTAAATAAGGACACTTGTATATGATAAATAAAATAAAATTCACATGCTCCTGGACTGGTATAAATAACACGCCATAGAGTAGGCATGTGCAAAGTGTGCTATCATAACTCAAACTGGCAAGTTAACGCAGAAATAGTAACTACCCAAGTTATTCAGGGAGTGAGCCTCTTTGTAACCTCAAGTGTAGCCCATATAGTTTTCGACAAAGGTACGAATACAAGAAATGTTATAACTTTATGCTTAACAGTCAACTCTAGGCATATCTTTGCCTAAGTATTCTTCCGAGTATGAATACTTGCCCCGATACCCGCACATGGCTCAAACCTCCCATATGTACGCACTCGTGGCGCGCAACTATCACAAATAATTAACGCAATTAGTGCCTCCACTGAGTTTAAATAAAATACTCATAAAGTGCAATATAACCTGTATCCAGGAATTTCTTTACTTGTGTCATCCTCGATCTCAATCTCTGCAAGCCATAACCGATTAACATGTATGCCTCCAACCGAAACCAGTACAACACATAACCATAAAATCAAATCGTCAATAGCAGGCTCCCCCACTTGGCCCAAATTCATATAACAAAACTTCTGATATCTCACCATACCCAGATAATATCTAAATTGACCATACTAAGCAATAAAAGATCAACTCTGGTCTCGTCCCCCAATAATTTTCACACACGATCGATACACCCGGTACACAATTATAGTATCACCCACCAGCGTAGATACATGAACAGGCAAAACTAAGGACTCACGGGGCATATCCAGAAAATGAACAAAAATATGATGAAACATACGAATATGTGGAACCAGGATCAAATAATATAGATGCCTCCCTGTGTCACATTGAGACAATACTTGTTATCACTGCATTTGAAGCAACATCATCTGGTCTAGCAGGAAAAGCATAGAATCGGCCCTGACCGTCACCGCACTGGCCTCCCCTTTTTCGGCGACCCCTAGCTAACTGAGCCCCACCCCGAGCTAGCTGAGCGGGTGGTGGAGAAACTGGTACAGAAATTGTAGCCTGACTCCTCTGCTGAACTAGACCTCGCGTATGGCGGGGACAATATTTCCTCACATGGCCTAGCTCTCCACACTCATAGCACTCAATCTCGAAGAATGGTGGCGAGTTCTGAGGCGAACCTCGGGAACCAGAATAACTACTAGAAGGACCTGGTACATATGATCCCTAAACTAATGGTGTACGGAGCGTACTCGGGGCTGGAAGTGCACTGAGAGTTGACTAACTCTAATGAGAACTGTACAAACCATGGTTGGATGATGCACCACGGTGAACTGGATGAACCCTGTTGTGGTAGAACTGCCCTCCAAAAGGTACCCCACTAAAACTGCCTGAACCTCGAGGCCTCTTAGCCTCCCTGTCACCACGATCCTGGCTACGGACCACCTCTATCTATCGAGCAATGTCAACCACCTCATCAAAAGTGGCACAAAATACCCTCTCCCTAGTCATAAGCAACCGCAACTGATATGTGAGGTCATCAATGAACCTCCCAATCTTCTCCCTATCAGTGGGAACCAACCAAACTGCGTGACGATCCAACTCAGAAAATCTCATCTCGTACTGCCTCACGGACATGCCATCATGACGTAACTGCTCAAACAGTCTGCACAGCTCATTTCTGCAAAACTACAACACAAACTTCTCCAAAAAGAGAACGGAGAACTCCTGTCATGTAAGTGGTACTGTACCAACCGGCCTGCGCCTCTTATAAGCCTCCCACCATATGAAGGCAGCCCTAGAAAACTAAAAAGTAGTGAACGAGACCCCATTGGTCTCCAGAATACCTGCTGTCCGAAGTATCTGCTGGCACTTATCCAGAAAATCCTAAGCATCCTCTGACTCAGAACCGCTAAATGATGGAGGTCAAAGCCTCCCAAATCTCTCAAGTCTTCTCTGCTCATCATCTACCATAACAGGGACTACCGGGGCCGGAGCAACTGCAACTGGTTGGGCTGGTAGTGCCCCCGGTATCTAAAGTCCCTGTACTACATGGTTTGGAGTACGGGCAACAGGGGTATGAGTACCTCCCCCGACCTGAAACGTCGCAGGTGCGGCCTGAGTCGAAACCATCTGAACAAGGCCAGTGCAAACTGTCAATATATGGCCATAGTCTCCTGAAGGCTTAGAATCTCAATGGGCACAGCTGATGCCTAAGCTGGTGCAACTGGTGGTACTATAAGTGCTGGTCCTATTATGGTACGAGCTATACCTCTACCTCTACCTCGGCCTCTACCATGGCCCCGACCTCTCGCGGCCCTAATTGGTGGCATTGGTGGCTGACCATCCAATCCTGTAGTACGTGTCCTCACTATCTATGAGAGAATAGAATAACATGACTTTTATTTTCCGAAATCAACAAGTTCGTCCGACTGAATACAATAAGGTAAAATTTCCTAAGGGTTTGGCAGGCTCTCGAAGATAAGTACAGACGTCTCCGTACCAATCCGCAAGACTCTACTACACCTGCTCATGACTCGTAAGACTGATGTAACCTAGGCTTTGATACCAACTTGTCACGACCCAAAATCTCACATGTTGTGATGGTGCCTATCTCAATACTAGCAAGCCAAAAATCTCAATAAACTACTATCTTTTTAATTTGAAAACATAATAATTAAATTCAGCGGAAGAAACTCATAATTTCAAATATAACACTCTAAAAATCTGGTGTCACTAAGTATATGAGAATCTAATATGAATACAAAGTCTGGCTGATAAAATCATTATTTGAAAATATAGAACAACACAATAATTAAATAGGAAGGGAATCAAGTCTGCGGACGTCAACTAGCTACCTTGATAGTCCCTAACATAAACTTTGAAATCTAGCAGCCGCCATATCCGGGAGCACCTGGATCTACACACGAGGTGCAGAGTGTAGTATGAGTACAACTAAATCAATAAGTAACAAGACTAACCTCTGGGCTGAAAGCAATGACGAGCTCCGCAGGTACAGTCTAGTATAAATAATGGTACAAAATGTAGGCATGCTTTCAAGTTTAACATTTAAACTCAGTACAAGTGAAATAGATCAATACTGCATGATATGAGGTATATGACGTCTCAGTAAAAAGACCTCATGTAAATACTGGTCACAAATTATTCGGTCACTCGGTACTTTTTATGGTCAATCCAGCCCAGGAGTGTTCCAACCCGTATATAAATACACATCGACTGACAGTCAGTCACTCAATACCGTATAAGGCCAATCCAGCCTTGGGTAATTTATCCCCAAATATAAATGATACGGACAATATCCATGTCCAAGTAAATCCAGTACAATATAAATCAGTAAGGCAAGTCCATGCCCTGGGAAATCCATCCCGAATATATATAATCATTTACGCTCACTGAGGGTGTGTACAGACTTCGGAGGGTCTCCTTCAGCCCAAGCGTGATATAAAGCCTTTATTGCATACTGCATGCGGGCAGTCCCGATCCGTTTAATAATAAAGCCTATAAGGCCTGCTGCAGGCGGGCAACCCCGATCCATAAAATAGTAAAGCCTTTAAGGCCTGTTGCAGGCGGGCAGCCCCGATCCATATAATAATAAAGCCAATAAGGCCTGCTGCAGGCAGGAAGCCCGATCCTATTATAATAATAATAATATATATAAAGTCGATATGGCCAATTGTAGGCGGGCAGTCCCGATCCCATACATATCCTCACAATGGATGAGCATTACTGAGTATGAAGTGTATATTTTAAAATAATCAATTTAACAGCAACACGATCCCATGGGTCCCAAAATATCGGCACGTGGCATAAACATGATCTTTAATAAGAGCCTCAGCTCAATTTCTCCAACACGTGGGAAGTGTTCAGATGATAACATGATTCTTTAATTTTTCAACTCCACAGAATTTATGCAAGTCACAATTTCAATGGTGCACGTCCACACGCTCGTCAACTATCGTGTGCGTCACTTCCAAAATTTTTTGTATAATACCAATTCAGGGATTCATACCTTCAGAACCAAGTTTAGAAGTGTTACTTACCTCAACAAGATGAACCCAACGTCGAGCAAGCTAATCAATACTCAGGAAATTCCATTTCGTGTGTATCCACCTCTGAATGCCTTCTTGTCTCCTCAATTCAATGCCAACGATCCAAAATTTTCACCCTTTAATAATACTACAACGATCTACTACATTAAGCAACTTTAATCTACAATATCAACATCCATTGGGACCAACATTAGTAACTCATTCCATAGTTTAGGCCATTTAGACAATTTACCAAACACCTAGTGGGCATACATTTATACATTTCTTAACCATAGAATTAATTCTTCCAACTACCATCATTTACCAACAATTTATCCCACCATCATTCTTTAACAACTTGTAATCCTAACGTCACATGTGTGACAACCCATTCTCACCCAACTAACAAAATTCCATCCAATAATCACCTTTCAATCTCTACAATGGTTATGTATTTAAATTAGAAACTTATGGCTTCCAATCACCATACAATGAGTTCCTATACTTTATTAATACTCTTATTCCCATAATATATCCATACATGTAAGTTTAAGGTTATAGGATTACCTTTTGGAAGAAATCTTGCAAGACCTTCCTTTGAGTTCTTGAAGACATTTCTTGAAGATCTATGTATTTTATGTGTAGATTTCATCAATACTAGTGTAGAAACGATGGAATTTCACACCAAAATAATGAGGATTTTTACCTTGAAGAAGAGGGGAGTTGGTGGTCTTGATAGAGTGGAGAAGAGCTCCAAAATTCGTCCAAAAGAAATGGGGAAAATGAACCCCGAAATCATATTGTATTTATAGGCCCAGATTTCTGGGTTTTGGATGCTGCCCTGGATGCTTTGCATTCCCACTTCACTCCTCTTTGAAGTTCGGATGCGGATCTGGATGCTATGGTAGCACTTCACTGCCAGCCTTTCTTTCAGACGCGGCCTCGGCTGCTTCACATCCGCAGACTCCTCCGCCAGCCTTTGGTAATTTGGTCATAACTTCTTGTAGGAATATCCAAATTATAATGACCTGACCGTTCGTTTTGAGCTCTAGCACGTCGTTCAGCAGTTTGAATCCATGAGCAACTTCACTTCAGGTATTATGACTGGTACGCATGGTCGGAATTGAAATTTCGGAATTTTAGAGTTGATTTGAAAAGAAAATTCTCCTTTTGGAAGTTTTACGTTGGAAGAATTGACTAAGATTGGATTATTAAGTAAAAAATCTCAGAATTGGGATTTGAATGTTCCAACAGGTTTGTATGATGAATTCGGACTTAGGCGTATGCCCGGGTCGGGTTTTGGATGACCCGGGAGCGTTTCGGCACCTATTGTGGAAGTTGGCATTTTGGAAGAATTTCATAAATTTGGGTTGAAGTGCATTTTAATGTTATCAATGTCCGTTTGGGATTTCGAGTGTGGGAATATCTCCGTATGGTGATTCTGGTATTGGGAGCGCGTCCGGAAGTGGATTCGAAGGTTCATCGGTCATTTTGGAGTCATTTAGCTAAAGCTAAAAATTTGAAGGTTTTTGAGAAGTTTGACCGGAAGTGGACCTTTTGATATTGGGGTCGGAATCCAATTACGGAAGTTGGAGTAGGTCCGTAATGTCAAATGTGACTTGTGTGCAAAATTTGAGGTCAATCGGACGTGATTTGATAGGTTTCGGCATCGAATATAGAAGTTTGAAATTCTAAAGTTCATTAAACTTGAATTGGGGTGCGATTAATGGTTTTAGCATTGTTTGATATGATTTGAAGGCTCGACTAAGTTCATAATGTGTTTTGGGATGTGTTGGTATGAATGGTGGAGGTCCCGAGGGCCTCAGGTGGAATTTGAATGGTTAACGGATTGAAATTCGACTTGAGGGATCTGCTAAAGTTGTTGTCATGACTGTTGCTGGTTTCCTTATACGCGATCGCGAGTGAAAGTCCACAATCACGTAGAGTTGTTTGGGGACGACTATAAAATGTGTTATACGGTCGCGGTGATGGACCTGCGATCACGGTGCGGTGGGTAGTTCTGCTATTCGAATGCGGCTGTGGTAATGCGTTCGTGAAGAAGGAATGAGGGATGGCCTGATGCTATGCGTTTGCTCATCGCGATCGCGTGAGTGGGAGTGCGATTGTGAAGTGTTGGGTTACAGAACGTCACATTCACGTGGGCTTATGTGTGGTCGCGTAGAGGAGAATGCGGAGGCAGTGTACTTAGCCTTCGCGGTCGTGAAGGCACTCGCGCGATCGAGAAGAAGGGCGGACCTGGGCTGGGCAGAATGTTTTAAAAGCCGGGTTTGAGTTCATTTCACCCATTTTCACATGGCTTGGGAGATTTTTGGAGCTTTTGAAGAGGGGATTTTCATCAAGCAATTCTATGTAAGTGGGTTCTTCCCATTTGTGAGTTTAATACATGAATTGGAATATGGAAATTAGTATAAATTGTGGGGGTTTTGGTAGAAGATCTAGAATTTGGTATTTTAGATTTTGACCATGAAATTGAGCATAGAATTGAGAATAAATTATATATTTGAGTTCGTGGGGTTATGGGTAAAGTTTATCTTCGAAAATTTTTGAATTCCAGGCATGTGTGCCCGAGGGTGGTTTTTATCGACTTTTTGAACGGAGTTGGGAATTATTATAAATTGGATTATAATGAGTATTATAGTATATATTTTTGAATTTTCCCATTTATTGACTAGTCTTGGAGCGTTGGGCATCGATTTGAGTTGATTGAATGGCTTGGGAGCTGGTTATGGAACTTTGGAGCGAGGCAAGTCTCCTTTCTAACCTTGTAAGAGGGAATTTACCCCATATGTGAAATAAATCACTGTGTGCTCCTATTTGTGGAGGCTACGTACGCACGGGATGATGAGAGTCCGTGCGTAGCTACTATTATGCCTAAGTTCGGGGAGTCTAGGACCCAAAATCATGCTTTACTTGTAATATTTGAAATCTTGTTGTCAATTTAAAATGCTTAAATCATATTGAACTGTGTTAATAAATTTCTAAAAGGCTAGACATTATTTTATTGACTTTTAAAAGAGAAATTGCCTTTTTCTTGGATAATTGCCACTTGATGAATTCTTGATTGATTATTTGAATGTGTTATCTTTTGTGGAACGAGGTGAACACCTCGGTAGATTAAATAGATGCATCTATGATTCGTACCATTCGACCCTCTGGCAGTGCACAGTTTAAATAATTGTTGGATCGGGCTGTACGACCTCGGCATGATTTGCGCATGCTTGTATTGCTTGCCTTGAAATTTATACATAACGATATTGCCTCCTTGGTCTGAGATAAATTGATATTTTGATATGGCCTCATTGGCCGGAGATATAAATTGTTAAAAGATGAAAATAAATTTGGAAATCCCCTATTAACAAGAGAATTATTTACCTGTCTCATGTTATTGTGTTTACCGCTGCCTCATAAAAATCTATAATTTATCATATCATTGGTATATTGATTATAGCCCATAGTAAGTGTCTGAGTTGACCCCTCGTCACTACTTCTTCGAGGTTAGGCGGGATACTTATTGGGTACGCGTTGATTTACGTACTCATACTACACTTGCTGCACGTTTTGTGCAGGTACATATCTGACTAGTGGCCTTGTGGGCGTAGAGGCGCGGTTATTACGGGGAGTTAGGTGAGCTGCATCTTAAGTACGACCCGCAGCCAGCAGAGTCTCATTCAGAGTATTGTATTGTCTTTCTGTCCAAAGTTGTATTCCGGACAGTTATTGTATTTTATTTTAAATTCCTAGAAAGTGATTCATCTTTTACTAATTAAATTGAAGTAAATTTACGATTTCAAAAATATTAAAAAGAGGATTTAATTAACTATTTAGTGTTGGCTTTCATGACAGTGGAGTCTGGCGCCATCACGACCTTTATGGACATTTGGTTATGACAACATGGTATTAGAGCGCTAGGTTCACTTAAGTCTTACGAGTCATGAGCGAGTCTAGTAGAGTCTTGTGCATCGGTACGGAGACGTCTGTACTTATCTTCGAGAGGCTACAGGGCTGTTAAGAGCACTTCTTTTCTTGATTCCTCATCGTGCGATTTGATTCCTTTGAGGCTTATGCTTTCATCTCTTTCTCATTCAATCTTATGCAACGTGAAGCGCTGGTTATAAAGCGGGAATTAAGCAATTGTAATGGTACTACAGATGTGGTGCGGGGTGTTTCTCCCTGCGTAGTTAGTTGGGCTATTATCGTCGCCTTGTGGAAGGATATTCTGTCATTTGAGCCCAGTAGTTGTACTTCTGATAGCTTTGAGGCTATGCACAGGTTGCTATGATGCTCATGAGTTGTTATCGCACAGTATTGATGTGAAGGTAGGATGCTTGCCTATGTCTCGTGATAGTGAATGACTTGAAATGAGGTTTACTCAGTACATGATTCAGATTCGGTATTTTACTTCCGACGAAGGAAAGGCAATCGAACTAAGAATGTTCAGACTTGGGTTGATGGAGTAGCGGGACTCGATATTTTCGAGTGTGGCAGAAACTTCGCATGTGATGTGGCGTCATCATCTTTGATTGGTTATAATTTTTTAAGTTCGTCGGTGTTATGGTTTCCTTCAATTCGCCTTGGGGCAGAGTATTATAAATGGTATCGAGAAAGCGGTTGTCGGAGGTCGCAGTGTGCAGGGGTTCAGGATCGAATCGGCATTCCTGGTATTGATGGCTCGAGAAAGATGATTTCCGGAAAGGTTTAAAGTTGGTAGCAATCTATCGGTTCAAGTGCTACAGAGGTAGATTTTGATTTAAGGCAACAACTGGGCAGCGAAGGATGAAGAAGGGCATGTGGGAGGTGCCTTGCGATGGATAAACTTATAGAAGGCCAAGCGTGAGAAACAAGAGTTGGGTAGTTACTTAAAGGAGCGAGTTTGACCAAAGTGGGAGAGTGGCAGAGTAGCATGTGGGTTCTGTGGTAGGATGACTACACGCCTTGAGAAAGTTTAGAGTGATCTGGGATTCATGGTGGACCATTACTAGGTCTACAGACTTAATTTGGAATATTGACTGCTATATTGAGGAAGATTGGGTGTGACAGGAAGGAGTTGCTTGATATGAAGAAGGATACAACATGACTTTGGATTGGAATGTATTGTCGCATCTTTAGTTGATGTCCGTGAGGAGTGAACGGACCTATATAGCTGGTAAATGAGCATGGTCTCAGGATGAGTTACTGATTTTGTAGTTATTGTACCTAGTGCAGCGGCATTGGATGATGTCGGCATGGAATTTCCACATGTGGGTTATCTTCTGTGAGCAGGTTAGCGGTTGCGTGGTGTTGATGTGGCTGTCACGAAAGAATTCTACTGGTTATCCGGCAAGAGGTCAAATATGTGAATGTGGTTAGTGATTCAGAGTGTTCATTAAAGATTAATAGAAGGGTTTCGAGAAATTTGGCGGGTTGATTGTGCTAGATCATGTTGATGAAGGAAGAATCTTGATGGGTTCCAGGTTTATGCAATAGTAGCTTCAAGCTAAGTGGGAGAGTCCCACCGCCTACAGTTGGATTGCATGCTCATCTATTTGTAAGATTTCTGGTTATCGGCATATTGATGGGTTATTACGACTAAGGAAAGAGAACATCAATGGTAATCTGAGCAAGCGATTTGAGGAATGCGTGCTATAGTTGGCCTTATCCATTCATGCTCAAGATTTGAGAAGATTCAGGATTTATGCTTCGTGTGGAGGCGAGTTACAAGGAAGATGATTCGGCCAGGTGCTTCCTTGAGAGGGTACTCATGTGATAGCGGAGCCTTGGAGTTGATTATATTAGGGACCAAGTCAGAGTGGGTGACTCTCAATAACGGTCCTAGTGGATTCAAAAGTTAAGGCGTGGTGCCTAAGGATTTCAAGTCCATAGTATGGTTGAATATCGAGCTTCTGCAGCGGATTATGATAAAGGAGCTTGGAGTGTTCCGTGTTATCTTTGGTCTACGGGGTATCATGAGAGGAAGGGGAGCATGTAACTTTGGATTTATAGAAGAATCATCAAAATGGGTATATCAGTTGAAGACGCGATTACGCGCACAAGGAGGGTATGAAATGGTTCATGGGTTTTGGGGAAAATGTGGTCTCGGTAAATGGGGTCACTCGGGATGAGTGCGGATTGAGTTCGTTATAGTGATAAAGGAGTTGTTGTTATTTCTAAGGGAGATCCAGAGTAAATTAGGAGAAGTCGGGTTTGGTTAACAATTGATGAATTGGCATAATGATGGCAATGATCAGCTCCTTCAATGTGTTGGTTTATTCATGTGATTTGTGACGGTACGTGCGAGGTTTGACGGTCGCCGTAACAGATCTTATTTGGAGGTTTTCGAGTATTATGGCATGTTATGTGCAGATGGATCCCGGATGGGTTATGGTGGTTTAGACCACTACTTGAGGTTGGTATTTTCTGCGGATATGAGTATTCAGTCGCGCGTTGTGATGGTTCTCTTGGAATGAGTTAAGTAAAAGGTTTCTATGTGATGAAGTGTTTACCCTATTAATGGTTTGGAAGTTAAAATGAAATTCTTACACTATTGCACATTGGCAACATTAAGTGCAGTGATCGGCATGGGATTTGGAAGTTGAGGATCAAGGTTACAGTTTGGTGTCGACAAAAATGTCAAGAGCTCGGATGAGCGGGAAAGGATTCAGATGGTTAGAGTAAGCTGGTATTGTCTTTAGCGTCACCTGAGATCGGTGTCCTGTGCAAAAGGCTTTGAGTAGTGATTTCGAATTTTTGATTTACTTTACAGCGTTTGTGCGGTCAGTGGTATGAATGTACAGACTTGTTATCCGGTGCGAAAGGTCATAGGAGCACGTTCCACGGGAAGATTGTATAAGTGTGACATGTAGTCACTTGATTGATTGAAGATTGGAACCAAGTATGGAGATTGTGGTACTATTGTTCATATGGGAATTTAAGCTTGAAGGGCACTCGATTCATTTGATTATGGACTATAGAGGTTTGTTCCGGATATGATGGTTGTTCTTGTGTGTTATAGGGAAAAGGGTTATTATGAACCCTTGAAAGATTATTAGACTAGTACGGTGCGATCCGAATCAGCTTGAGGTCTGTGGATGGATCTAGATATGAATGTGGGCTCTATATCGGGCCAGATGTGTTCATTTCAGCTTAGCGCTCCTTATGGAGGAGTATTCGTACATTGGATGTTATTTTGTCGTCGGCTATTTCATGTAATAATATATTATGCCATGAGAGTTGTGAAACGACTTGATAAATTTCTTATGCGTTGAGGTTCCACGTAGCGATGATGTTATATGAGCAGGATGGCTCTCGAGATTCAGATCATATATCACACCTTAGTTGTGCTTGAGGTTTGTAGCATATGGCGTTGTCGGTCCTCCTAGGGATGGTATGATGTACTTAGCGTGCTTGTGTCCGATATTCGGATATTTTGTAGTAATGAGCATTCTAGCTCGGTAAGTATTCCCTTATAGATTCTTTTTGTGCGGATCGGGTAGCACGTCGCCACGGGTATGTTGTTTAGATCGGATTGCGCGCCGCAACAGTGTGATGTTGAGTACAGTTCCCTATATTCTATTTTGCGTGTTTTGTGTCCCATTTTCTGAGGAAAGGTTCATGACACCTTTTCGATTGTCTAATTAGTTACGTGGGTTGAGTAATCCCTTCCAGAGTTATTTTTCTTATGTATCATGTTCGAGTTGGTAGCTTGATGGCCCATTGTGGCATCACATGAGACTTTTGATCGTGTCTGAGGTGGCTTGTTGCCTGAGCAACTTATACTGGGTGAGACGAGATTTTTGGATCTGGGATTAGTGCGATAGGATTATATGAAGTATATTAAAGAGCAAATACCATTATTTGGTTCATAATGAGGTGATGATTCTAGTCAAGAGGAGAGGTTCAATGGTTTGTTGACTCGGTAGTTGGTTATGAATTTCCACACATCTCTTCCGTCGTGGCGGTATTGCCAAAGTTGAAACAAGACTTATATATGTCATGAGGTGTATTGTGAGCATCAGATTCGTGAGATTTCGGTTATTATGATCAGAGAATGTTAATATGGACAAGTGAATGTTGCGGTGCATGTGTGAATTCAGCAAAAGTATGCAGCCATGTTCTAGTACATTGTGTGGTGATTGATATGGTGTTCGTATGTGGGAAGTCGGCCTGGTAGAGAATTCCGGATGTTGGAACTGGGCTCTAAGGCTTATTTGCCTAAATAAAAGAGAATATCTTCAGATTTGATCGAGCTAATGTGTTAAACTGAGTTGTGGTAGCACGGGTAAGTGCACGAGGTATTAAACAGTGATTTCGGACAACCCCAGAGCAGTTCTTAGCACGTTCGAGGACGAACGTATGTTTAAGTGGGAGAAAATGTAACGACCTGACCGGTCGTTTTGAGCTCTAGCGCGTCGTTCACCAGTTTGAGGCCATGAGCAACTTCACATAAGGTATTATGACTGGTACGCGTGGCCAGAATTAAAATTTCGGAAGTTCAGAGTTGATTTGAAAAGAAAATTCTCCTTTCGGAAGTTTTAAGTTGGAAGAATTGACTAAGATTGGATTTTTAAGTAAACGATCTCGGAATCGTGATTTGAAGGTTCTAACAGGTTCGTATGATGAATCCGGACTTGGGCGTATTCTCGGTTCGGGTTTTGGATGACACGGGAGCGTTTCGGCACCTATTGTGGAAGTTGGCATTTTGGAAGAATTTTATAAATTTGGATTGAAGTACATGTCAATGTTATCAATGTCCGTTTGGGATTCCGAGTCTAGGAATAGATCCTTATGGTGATTCTGGTATTGGGAGCGCGTCCAGAAGTGGATTCGGAGGTCCGTAGGTCATTTTGGAGTCATTTGGCTAAAGCTAGAAATTTGAAGGTTTTTGAGAAGTTTGACCGGACGTGGACCTTTTGATATCGGGGTCGGAATTCAATTCCGGAAGTTGGAGTAGGTCCGTAATGTCAAATCTGACTTGTGTGCAAAATATGAGGTCAATCGGACGTGATTTGATAGGTTTCGGCATCGAATATAGAAGTTTGAAATTGTAAAGTTCATTAAGCTTGAATTGGGTGAGATTAATGGTTTTAGCGTTGTTTGATGTGATTTGAAGGCTCGACTAAGTTCGTAATGTGTTTTGAGACGTGTTGGTATGATTGGTGGAGGTCTCGGAGGCCTCGAGTGGAATATGGATGGTTAAGGGATTGAAATTCGACTTGAGGGATCTACTGAAGTTGGTGTCATGACTGTTGTTGGTTTCTTTATACGCCATCGCGAGTGGAAGTTCGTGATCGCGTAGAGTTGTTTGGGGGCGACTGTGAAATGGTCTATGCGGTCACGATGATGGACCTGCGATCACGGTGCGGTGGGTAGTTGTGCTACACGAACACGACTGTGGTAATCCGTTCACGAAGAAGGAATGAAAGATGGCCTGATGCTACGCATTTGCTCATCGTGATCGCGTGAGTATGAGTGCGATCGCGAAGTGTTGCATTACAGAATGTGGCGTTCGCGTGGACTTGTGTGCAGTCACGTAGAGGAGAATGCAGAGGTAGTGTGCTTAGCCTTCGCGATCGCGAAGGCACTCCCGCGATCGCGAAGAAGGGCGAACCTGGGCTGGGCAGAATGTTTTAAAAGCGGGGTTTGAGTCCATTTCACCCATTTTCACATGGCTTGTGCGATTTTCGGAGCTTTTGAAAAGGGTATTTTCATCAAGCAATTCTAGGTAAGTGGTTTCTTCCCATTTGTGAGTTAAATTCATGAATTATACATGGATTGGAACATGGAAATTAGTATAAATTGTGGGGATTTTGGTAGAAGACCTAGAATTTGGTATTTTGGATTTTGACCACGAAATTGGGCATAGAATTGAGAATAAATTATATATTTAAGTTTGTGGGGTTATGGGTAAAGTTTATCTTCAAATGTTTTCGAAATCCGGGCACGTGGGCCCAAGGGTGATTTTTATCGACTTTTCGAACGGAGTTGGGGATTGTTATAAATTGGATTATAATGAGTATTAAAGTATATATTTATGGATTTGCTCATTTATTGACTAGTTTTGGAGCGTTGGACATCGATTTGAGTTGATTGAATGGCTTGGGAGCCGATTATGGAACTTCGGAGCGAGGTAAGTCTCCTTTCTAACCGAATTTATTCCATAGGTGAAATAAATCACTGTGTACTCCTTTTTGTGGGGGCTACGTACGCACGAGGTGTTGCGCATACGTACGTAGCTACTATTATGTCTAAGTTCGGGTAGTCTAGGACCCAAAAGCATGCTTTACTTGTAATATTTGAAATCTTGTTGTCAATTTAATTTCCTTAATCATATTGAACTGTGTTAATAAATTTCTAAAAGGCTAGACATCGTTTTCTTGACTTTTAAAAGAGAAATTGCCTTTTTCTTGGAAAATTTCCCCTTGATGAATTCTTGATTGATTATTCGAATGTGTTATCTTTTATGGAACGGGTCGAATGCCTCGGTAGATTAAATAGATGCATCTATGGTTCACGCCATTTGACCCTCTAGCAGCGCACAACTTAAATAATTGTTGGATCGGGTTATACGACCTCGGCATGATTTGCGCATGCTTATATTGCTTGCCTTGAAATTTATAAATAACAATATTGCCTCCCTAGTCTGATATAAATTGATAATTTGTTATGGCCTCATTGGCCGGAGATATAAATTGTTAAACGATGAAAATAAATTTGGAAATCCCCTATTAACAAGAGAATTATTTACCTGTCTCATGTTATTGTGTTTACCGCTGCCTCATAAAAATCCATAATTTATCATATCATTGGTATATTGATTATAGACCATAGTAAGTGTCCGAGTTGACCCCTCGTCACTATTTCTTCGAGGTTAGGCGGGATACTTACTAGGTACGCATTGATTTACGTACTCATACTACACTAGCTGCACGTTTTGTGTAGGTACATATCTGACTAGTGGCCTTATAGGCGCAGAGGCATGATTATTACGGGGAATTAGGTGAGCTGTATCTTATGTACGACCCGCAGCCAGCAGAGTCTCCTTCAGAGTATTGTATTGTCTTCCTGTCCAAAGTTGTATTCCGAACAATTGTTGTATTTTATTTTGAATTCCTAGAAAATGCTCATGCACTTGTGACACAGGGTTCTAGGATGATTATGGGATGTTCAGTATTGAAATTGGAAAACATTATTATTTATTCGGTAAATTTATTTTTTACTAATTAAATTGAAGTAAATTTACGATTTCAAAAATATTAAAAAGAGGATTTAATTAACTATTTAGTGTTGGCTTGCCTGACAATGGAGTCTGGAGCCATCTGTAATGACCAGCCGGTCGATTCGAGAGTGATAATCCTGTTTCCCCCATTTCTGCTTCTTTTTGTGCTTTTCAGGTATATTATGATATACCGGGTTAGTTGGTTCGGGTCCGGAGTGGTTTCGGAATGGATTGAGATACTTAGTCTCTAAAGTAGAAGCTTAAGTTAGAAAAATCAATCAGATGTTGACTTATGTGTAAACAATCTCATATTTGAATTCTGATATTTCCATTAGCTTTGTTAGGTGATTTTGGACTTAGGAGCGTGTCCGAAATGCGATTTGGAGGTCCGTAGTGGAATTAGGCTTGAATTGGCAAAATTTGGAAATTTGGCAATTTCGGTCGGCTGTGGAAAATTTGATATCGGGATCAGAATGGATTTCCAGAAGTTGGAGTAGATTCGTGGTGTCATTTTTGAAGTGCGTGTAAAATTTGAAGTCATTCGGACGTGGTTTGGTTGGTTTCGGCATCGGTTGTCGGATTTGGAAGTTTAGAAGTTATTAGGCTTGAATCTAAGGGTAATTAGGTGTTTTAATGTTGTTTTGAGTGTTTCAAAGGTTCGACTAAGTTCGTATGTTGATATATGACTTGTTGGTATGTTTGGTCGAGTTCTCGAGGGGCTCGGTGTGAGTCCGAGTGGTTAACGGATTGTTTGAAGTTTGAAAATGCACCTGAAGTTGTTGCTACTGGTATTTCCGCACCTGCGGATGGGGAGCCGCAGGTGCGAGGTCGCAGGCGCGCGTGGGAGTTCGCAGGTGCGGACAGTGTTGAGGTAGGCTGGGTCTGCAGGTGCATAGGAGAGGTCGCATCTACGAGTCCGCATATGCAGATAGTTGCCCACAGAAGCGGAAGTGAGGAGGTTAGGCAGTGGTCGCAGATGCGAGGTTTTTCCCACCTGCGTGGTCGCAGATGCGTATATGGAGCGCGGGTGCAAGGTTGGGGGTTTCATTGATTTTCCGCAGGTGCGAAAGACCAGGGCAGAAACTACAAATTGAACACTTCGCGAATTTTAGTTCATTTCCACCATTTTCAAGTCGGGTTTTGGAGCTTTTGGAGTGATATTTAAAGGGGATTCAAGGGTATTCACTAAGGTAAGTTGCTTGAGCTCTATTATCATTAGCTATGGTATTTTTCCGTTAATTTCTCACCTAATTAGTAGGATTTTTGGAGTGAAATAAGGGGTTAGGGCTTGGGATTTTGGAGAGAGTAATTTGGAGATTTGAGGGACCAAATAAGGTCGGATTTTAATGAATTTAGTATGGGTAGACTCGGGAGTGAATGGGCTTTCGGTTTTTGTGACTTTTGTTGGATTTCGAGACGTGGGCTCGGGGTCGGGTTTGAATGAATTTCAGGATTTTGCCTATAAATTGGTATTTCCCTTGCAGGATTCATTCCTTTAGCTCATATTGATCATATTTTATTGCTTATGGCTAGATTCGGGTCATTTGGAGGCCGGTTCGAGAGGAAAGATCATTCTGGAGTAGGAGTTCTACACTGTTGAGGTAAATAACAGTTTTAAATCTAGTCTTGAGGGTATGAAACCCGGAGTTTGGTATAATGTGACTGTTTGGAGGTGGCACCCATGCTAGGTGACGGGCGTGTGGATATACGTCGTGAGGGATCGAGACTTGGTTCGTTCCGGGATACTGTGAAGTCTAATAACCTTTATTTGTGTTCATATGCATTCCTTCCTACTAGAACTTGACTGCCTTTCATGTTAGAAATCATTCTTAGGCTATATTCCTGCTCCTGCTAGTTATATTCAGTCATAGTGCTTCTTGTACATGTTTTACCTCAGTCTCTGCTATTTTCCCTGATGATTTACTGTAACACTTTGGTTTGGGCTGTTTTTCCTTTCTTTATTGAGAGCTATGAGACTAGAGAGGTTCATGACTGAATAAGGTCGAGGGTCTGGTTGTGAGGTATTGTTCTATGACACGTGAGTTGTGTGTGCGGATCCTTATGTTTATACTATGGCACGTGAGTTGTCCGTGCAGCACGTGAATTGTCCGTGCGGATTATAGCGCTTTGGCTGTAGGAGCCCCTCATGAGTCTGAACACCCCCAGTGAGCGCAGGTACCTATTGAGAGTGTGTATTGAGGGCTGAGAGCCGAGAGCCGAGAGTGTGAGCTGTTGAGATAAGTTGAGTGACTGCTGCCTTGAGAGGCTGTACTTGCTTTTATTTATTGTTACACTTAGTTATCTATTGTTGTTGTGAAATTTCTAGAAGATTCATATCTGTTTTACATGAGCGCGAACTGATTTGACTTATACCACATGATTTGAAAGCATGTTCACTGTTTACTAAAAACTTTTAAAATGAACTGTATTGTATAGCTTGTCACTGCTTCTCAGTTCCTTATTTATTTCTGTTACTTGCTGAGTTGGTTGTACTCATACTACACCCTGCACTACATGTGGAAATCGAGGTGTGTCTGAGCACGGAGATTGTTGAGTCCAGGCCTGTTTGAGTTTCGGAGATTGCAAGGTAGCTGCCAGCGTCCGCAGGACCTTGTTACTCCTTCCATATTTCTTTCCATTTTGTACTGATATTTAGACATTGACTGTAATAGTTTTAAATACTTAGACGCTCATGACTAGTGACACTCCGATGTTTGGGGCTGGTTTTTGCATTTTGATTATATATTGAGTTCAACTTTGATTTTATGAAAAATTCCTCATATGGAAAGCTTTACTTTACTTTTATATTTAGTTTGGAAGTATTTTTGGGAAGGTCGGCTTGCCTAGTACCACCGATATGCACCATCACGATGGATTAGGTTTTGGGTCGTGACACCATCACGACCTTTATGAACTTTGGATAGTGACACAAATGATGAACGGTTTTAAGCGTTAAAAACTAGACTCGAAGACCTTTAATTTTATAGGTCATCCATCACATAACTCCTTATGTGTGTGTGTGTGTGTGTGTGTGTGTATATATATATATATATATATATATATATGCTTCTCCAAAGTTTGGTCTTGTGCGTACTCATTTGGAACTTTAGTCTATCATGAAATTTCCAACTTGACTTGGACTTAGGGCTCTCCTAGACCCCACACCACTTATAATATGCCTCGTACACTTATTATCATATCCAATTGATATCCATTATATTAATAGTCCTTGTCTGCACACAAAATAATATAATGAGCGCACATCAACTTACTTACTAGCGCTCAAGTACTTCGATATTTTCCGGGGTGTTACAGTTGCCCTCTAAATTATCAAAATTTATCTTCTTTTTATTTTTTAAGATTTTTAATATTACAAAAAAAATTCTATTTTTTAAATATATTATATACTTACCTTAGAATAAATAAATTTTATTTATAAATTAAAAAATAAAAAAGGTATTTAAGCTAATGTTGGAATAACAAAATATTGAGCATGGTAGAAAGTTAATTAGAATAATTTGTTCGTAATAATAATTTTGATATTAACATCAAAAATTCAAAAGTTTATTTACACAATTGAGAATGAAAGAAAATAAAAGTGTTAAAATATATATTCCATGCACGTATTATAGAAAATAATTATTTAAAATAAAGGTACTTTTATAATATACAGTATATATTCTTAAAAATTATGCTCAATTATGTTATTATTCTGACATTATATATGCTAGAAAAATAACTTTTTATTTTTTTTATTTTTAAATAAAATTTATTTTTTCTATAGATAAGCCCATAATGTTGATTAAAAAAAGAAAAAAAATTATTGTATTAAAAAAGTAAAAAAAAAAAAGAGCAAGATAAAAGTTGATAATTTAGAGGGTAAAATAGGTATTCGACGATCAAAAGTTTGAGAAATCTTGTTGAGTAACCTTTTGAGTGCTATAGGCATAGTTAAGTGACTTTTCTCTTACAAACGAAAGAAATATGACTTTACAAGATAATTTCGAAAAGTTGAGTGATCATTTAAGTAATGGGCTCTCATTCTAAACAGGTAAAAACTTACCCGCACCAGGTGTTTACACTCATCCAATAAACTAATAACACATGTCACATTATTTAACTACAAGTATTAGTCTTTAATCATAGTTAATTACCATGTATTTTCCATATCATCTTAAACAATAATATTAAAAATACTTAATAGAGTCTTGCAAAGCTCCGGTCTAGATCTGTAACGTTAATGAATGACGACATTAATTTCTTGTTTACTTTCTGTGCCATCACTGGCCTCTACAAATACAAAAATTAATTTTCCTTCTACTAGGGTAACGATCATTATTTATATATACATTTTAACTTTGAAAAATATATTAAACATTTTAAACTTAACAAAGAAGCATTTACTTTAGTATACTGTCAGTGGAACACATATGAAGATTAACAAACAAAAAAACTTTACGAAATAGAACTTTGCTTTGCACAGTTATATTGTTTCAGCATTTACTTTAGCATACTCCTCTTGATGACGCAAAACTTTAGAAGTAGATCCGATCGGAAATAAAAGAACGCCATAAGAAGACATGAATAAAAGAAATAAGAACTAAAAGAACTTACGGCAACCCTGATTCTTTTTAATTTATCTTAGTATGACTTAATTCTATTTTTTATTTTTTATTTATTTAAAATAAGACTCCTAATAGACCTTATATTGTGTTCTATGGTTAGCTTAACTACATTAGGTAAATACCCGGTGCGGGTAAGTTTTTACCTTCTAAACATCAATTACTGTACTTCATTGTTCCAATTACAGTGTACAGTAATATATATTAACATAACCTCTTTAGTCCTTTTTAATACGGCAGCTTTTTCATTCTTATACTAAGTAATTAAATAACTAATACACTTGACACTGTCACTTCCATCCATGTCATCTAAAAAAACAAGAAAAAACAAAATAAAGTGAATCTATTCTGGCAATATGATTGAACTGAAGCACAGTAGATTTCATGCAAGAAATTGCAATGTAAGAGAACGTGAAGGACCTTCTATAACCAGCAGAACGACAAAAATTGAGCTATATATCATGCTTTGAAAGAAAAGGAGGTACCCTTCAAAATGATACTTTTATAGAAAAGAATTTGTTTATTTATACATCTTTTCATGTGCCTAGACTCAAGATCAAACTCTTAAATAAATCTAGTGAATAAGATGTATATATAAGTCCTAGACTTTGTTTTTCTTTCTAAATCCAGTTCAGCTGGCAATATTTGTACTATTCACAAACATGTGGTTTTGTGAGTTATCCCAATTAATATTGCGGTGGTGGAAAATTTCTCCCACTTGGAAATTATGCATCCTTTTTCCCTAAATCCGAGCATTCAGCTGGCAAGACTTACAATCCATAAACATATACTTTTGTGAGGTATCTTGATTAATATTTGTGTTCTAGTAATTTCTCTCACATGGCGGCTAAATAAGTTTACAGATGGACTTTCCTAGTTTTCATGGTTCTCATGTGTAGAGTACTAATGTGATTGAAATTATTATTGTGTAATCAATTAGTGCAGGACTAGATTAACAATACTAGACTCAAAATATTCGGAAAATAAGATGATGTAATTCTTAATTACTCAAATAAAATCAATTTTTTTGGGATTGCAACTATAAAGATGCCTGACAGTTGTAAGTCAGCCAGGAATCAAAGACGAGATTAACAATACTACAATCAAAATATTCGGAAAAACTCAAAGGAGACTTTTCGTTTTAAGTATTTATAAATATTGATGCGTCTACTATTGCACAACTACGTACGGAGCTACTTGACTGTTGGAATTGAGCCAAATGATTAAATGAATCAGACAATAAGAGGGGTTGCTCATGTGGTCAGCACCTCACCCATAATTTCATAATCGTGGGTTCGAGTCAACAAAGAATAGCTTCAACAAATGGGGATCGAACGGGAATAAAAAGAATTTCAAACATGAGGTTAATAATACTAAAATCAAATGATCCGAAAGATAATTAATTATTAGCTGCCAAAGGGCAACTAAGGAATTAGGTATTAATATCTTGCAAAAAACTATTCTCTCCAGTCCACAATAAGTGTTCATTTTATCTTTGGCACACTCATTAAGGAAATACAAACTCCTAGAGAAAAAAAAGATGTATTCATTAAATTAACCTTAATTAATTGTTACCTTAACACATTGGAATATGTAAATAAGGGCAAATTTTGGAATATAAAATTAATTTTTTCTTGATTATGTAAATTGACACTTATTTTGGACCAAAATAAAAAAGTAAAATTGTCACTTATTGTGGACCGTATGAAATAATAAATTTGAAATTACTGGAGTGGTGGTCATTGACTAGCTTAATGTACAAGAGGGGCACGAAGAATGCATAATGGTATTGTAAGCTAATCTAAAAATCCAACAAAAATTTAAGAACCTTTGCATCATCTTTTCCTATGAGCTAAAATCACATTAACTCCAATTTGCTTGCTGAATATTGTCTCCGTCATACTATTTCCTTCAACAAGATAATTCCGGAACATAGTCAATCATATATTATGCTTCTTTGTATTATACAGGACCTGATTTTTTGCCTTTTTGTTGGACACATAAGTTTGAATAATACTTACGTTTCACTAAATATCTCGAACGTGCATCCCTTCTGATTAAGAATACGAGTCAGTAAGTGGATGCATCAGTGGCGGGACCCAGGTGATGGCTAGCGGGTTCAACTGAATCCGCTTCGTCAAAAAATAATACTGTGTATATGTATAAATTAGAATTAAAACTGTGTAAATTTTGTGTAAATATTTTATTTGAACCCACTTGACAACTATTATTTTACGACTAAAGTTATGTACTTCTAAAATTGAACTCGCTTGCACAAAATCCTGAGTCCGTCACTCGATGCATCAAAGACTTCTACCAAAGATAGGAGGCGGAGCTAGGATTAATGTGCAGAAAATCTTGGCCAACGGCCGGTAGCCCAAACTTGTATGGCATGCTAAGAATGCACAATATGTACTTCTGTTGCTTTTTTTTTTTTTTGCACATTAATATTGTTCTTTTCGGATTTCATGCGTTACTTTGGTTCCTGACTTGTGCCAAAAATCTGGAACGTGCATCCCATCTGATGCATTTCAGTCAAAGATCAAAGGCGGAGTTAGGGTTTGAAGTTTATAAATTTTGAATTTACAATCGAACACATAGCAACATAATGAATTTCTAAATACAGATACAAGGTATAAGTAAAATTAAAAGAATAATAGAGCAACATAAATTCAAGATTTATTTTAATCCAGAAAAGAGCATTCAATATTTGTTCTGCAAAGCTGTAATGATTTGACAAAATGATACATTTATAGAACATGTACCAAATTAAATTGTCCACATGAATATTTTCTTATTCTAGAATAGTAGTCTTTGTAAAACTTCAAAGTTCAAATAACCAGCTTAGATTATTATTTTTCAGCTGATTAACATACACATGAAACCCTGTATGCACTCTGGTCCTCTTCAGCTATAATAAGTTCGATAAGGTGGAATACTTTGTTCATTTTTGAAAAAATTGCTGGGATCCACCTTACTCTTTACTTTGGCCAATCTCTCAAAGTTGCCCTTGAAATACATTTCACCCCAGATTTTGGCCTTGGAATAGCTGTAGTCCTCTTCATTAGTTCCAAAATCAAGGTCCCTGTAATTCAAGTAAGCAGTTCTTGGAGATTTTGCAACAAATGGCTCCATTTCCTTGTAAAGTTTCCTAATCCATGCTATCTTCTGGCTTGATACACTCTCACTATTATCACCCCAGTTGACCAAATACTGAATATTATACAAATTGCCTTTTCTATGTGGGAATGGAATTTCAGATTCTGAAATTTCATCTAATTTTCCACCTAATGGCTCCAAAATTATCTGGGGTCTTTCTTCTTCCAAAAACAGTCTTTCTACTATTTCCCAACCATTTTCAGGAATTGGACTCTTCACAAAATCAGATGTCCCTTTGTTATAGTTCTTCTGTGTTGGAATTGTCTTATCTAACAGAACTTCAAGTGATTCATTTGGTTTCCTAAAAAAGAAATACAGGACTGACCCGATCCAGGGAACTTCATAGCATTCTTTCTCTGCATTAACAGGATCTTGGAAGCAATCTTTTTTCTCCAAATCAAACTCAGGAAATTTTTCTTTAAGTAATGGAATTAACTCATCAACTGGTCCAACATATAGTGCTTGAAAATAGAATTCCAAAAACTTTTCATCATTATTTCCTGTTCTACCATTTTGAATAATAGCTCTAATGAACAAATCTTCAGGTAGCTGATGTGATATATTTTGCCATTTTTGGAGAAGCTTTTTGTTACCCTCTAACTTCCTACGAATTGTGAAAACAGTAACCTTTTCAGGAACACGAACAAGTTTGAGTTTCCATGCAAGAATGACACTAAAACTTGCTCCTCCACCTCCTCTTATTGCCCAAAACAAATCCTCTTTCATTTTCTGTCTGTCAAGGATTTTTCCATGGACATCCATTACACGAGCGTCTACAACATTATCAGCTGCTAGGCCAAACTTTCTCATCAGAGCGCCGAGGCCACCACCACTGATGATTCCACCAGTGCCAATACTAAAGCAAACTCCTCCTGGAAATCCATGCACTTTACTTTTCTTGGCAATTGCATAGTAAAGCTGGCCAAGGGTCGCCCCAGCTTGAACCCAAACTGTTTCGTCCTTGAGATTAATCTTGATTTTGTTAAGACTGCTTAAATCAAGCATAACAAATGGGGATTCAGAACGATAAGATATGCCTTCATAGTCGTGGCCACCACTTTTTATTTTGATTTGCAAGCCTAGTTTTTTACCACAAAGGATAACAGGCTTGATTTCTGATTCTTTCCTAGGGGAGACAATAAAGAGGGGATGTGAAGTATTCAACCATCTGGGGTTCTTTTGAGCGTATTCCAGGATAGATGAATAAGTTGGAGTGTTTGGGGTGTAAATGTTTTTGGTAATATTGTTTTTAGAGTATTTGGAAACACAGTGGAGAAAGTCTTGTTGGGAGGAACATTTTAACAAAAAGAATGAAAAAATTAAAAGAGAGAGAAATTGAAGTCTGCCCATTTCTTTTCATGCAAGAGATTGCTATCTAAAAGAATTAGAGTACTTTCTAATGCGAGAATGACAAAGAATGAGCTATATCATGCTTTGAGGGAAAGAATATGAATTTGCTCGTGAGTACCGTTTCAAATAATCTACATTTATTCAGAGGAATTTGGTGTATTTGAGTGACTGATAAAAGAAATTTAATGTATTTGAATGCATATTAGTTTCTGACTTTATTCAACAGTTTGACTTTGACCCAAAGCACGTTAAGATACAGACATCTAAATCCGGGTTTTCAGTTGGCAAGATTTGTATTATCCATAAAAATATACTTTGATGTGGTATAGTTAATATTGGCGATGGGAAGTTTCTCGAATTGGACTTTTAAAACATAAATTGACTTTGCTGATGTCATTGAAGTTGTAACAGAGGGAAAAATATATCGAATGGCTATCAACGGTTCATCGTTGGCTTTTCCACATTGTCAGTCGTATATTACTACTACTCTATAATTAATAATTGCACGGCCAGCTCAAGATATCAAATTAATTCTATTTATTACTACCATTAATTAGGCGTTTGAAACATGCACATAAACAAAACATTTTCACAAACGTCCAACAAAAAGAGAGAAGCAAGATTAATCTCTCAAATTAATTATGTTTCTTATGACTACTAATTAGGGTGACAGCTTTAAATCCTAAATTAATTGTTTTTAAGTATTAATACTATTAACTAGTACTATTAATAAGGTGCTATCAAAGTTAATTCTTTCGGTTAGATACTTACTCTAACTATTTAATTATTTTATTAGGAACATTAGGTCTAGCAATTATCTATTTGATTTATATACTAGTAGTTTCTTTTCCAAGCATTTCGGTAGAAACTGTTTCATTTTGTAAGTTTAGTATTTGAGTTATAACGTATCAATGATCTCGTTCATCTCAAGTTTTTCTAAGGTTATTGAAAAGAAATTGAAACGACATTAACTAAGGGAGTGCCTGGAGCAACATATTGACATTTCGATCATAGAAGATAAAATAGATTGTTTAGAGCAAAGTAAATTGTCTCATAGAACTTTAGAATTTCTAAGAAAATATGTATATTTACTTAAAGAAGACTGAAATGAATATTAAATTAGAACAGAGAGAATGTCAAGCAAAACTAATTATCAATAGAACAGTACTGATGATGGTTGAAATTTTTTTCAAACTAAAAAGAATTGTAGGAATATATATATATAACACATTAGTTCGTCTTGAGGGTAGGTTTATAGGAAAATCCCATCTAAGTAACTGAAAGGATAGAAGTTTTAATATTTCTACTGCTATTGTGTAAAATTTTCTAACATGTGAATATATTGAGATACCTGAAAGATACTCATAAAGTTTAGAAAGATAAAAGCATCTCTATTTTGGTGATTATTGTGGATTTGGAAATTGTTCCTACCACCTTGTTTTTCTAATATGATGAGAAGACTAGAGTTTGTTAGCTTTGGAAAACACAAACTAAACAGGCAATCATAGAAAGATTCTTCACTTTCTGATAAAGAGTATGTGTGTTTGATTCATATAGCAAATATTTCTTTTTGCTTGTGAATATGAGGCTGATTGCATTTTGATAACCATCCATGTAAAGTACATTTGTATTGACTTTTGCCTTTGTGGATACATTTGCAATAAGTTACATATCAGAATAACTGTAATTCAGGTGGGATGTAAACACTTGCCCATCCTTCTTCAACTAAATTTGTCAGTCCTGTTATAGCAAAAGGTGGAATGCTTTGTTGGTATCTGAAAAAGTTTTCTGGATCTACCTGACTCTTCACTTTAGCCAGCCTCTCAAAGTTGCCTTTGAAATACTTTTCACCCCAGATTTTGGCCTTGGAATAGCTATAGTCTTCTTGGTTAGTCCCAAAATCAAGATCCCTATAGTTGAGATAGGCTGTCCTAGGAGAATTGGCAACAAATGGCTCCATTTTCCTGTAAAATTTTCTCATCCATTCTATCTTTTTCCTCGATACACTTTCACTGTTATCGTCCCAATTCACTAAGTGCTGAATGTTGTACAAATTTCCTTTTCTATGAGGGAAAGGAAGTTCTGATTCTGAAATTTCATCCATCCTTCCACCAAATGGTTCTAATATAATCATAGGTTTGTCCTCTTCAAGAAACAGTCTTTCTATCATTTTCCATCCGTTTTCCGGAATTGGAGTCTTCACAAAATCAGATGTTCCCTTGAAATAATTCTTATATACAGGAATACTGCTATCCAACAAAACCTCAAGTGATTCGTTCACTCCTTTATTGTACAAAAACAAGACAGATCCAATCCAGGGAACTTCATGGCATTCTTTCTTCAAGCAAGGTTTCTCAGTGCAATTTATTACTGGCTCTTGGAAGAAATCCTTGTGCTCCAAATTAAACTCAGGGAAGTTTTGGTTTACAATTGGAATTAAATCACTAACTGTCCCAAGAAATAGTGCTTCAAATGTGACTTTGACTTTCTTTTCCTTTCCTGCTCCATCATTTTGCATAATCATTCTTAAGAAGAACTCTTTAGGCAGTAAATGTGCTGTATGTTGCCATTGCTGGAGGAGATTTATAGTATTTCCGACGAGCATTCTATGAACCCTGAAAACAGAAACCTTCTCAGGGACATGAACAAGTTTGAGTTTCCAAGCAAGAATGATTCCAAAACTTGCACCTCCACCTCCTCTTATGGCCCAAAAAAAGTCTTCTCCCATTGATTTTCTGTCAAGGATTCTTCCATTAGCATCCATAACACGAGCATTGATAACATTATCTGCTGCAAGCCCAAATTTCCGAATGAAAGAACCTAGTCCTCCACCACTAATTAGCCCACCACTTCCAGTAGTAAAGCATATGCCTCCTGGAAATGCATGTAGTCTACTTTTCTTTGCAATTTCATAGTATAATTGTCCCAATGTCGCCCCTGCTTGAATCCAGGCTGTTTCTTCCTCCAAGTCAATGTTGATTTCATCAAGATTACTCATATCAATCATGACAAACGGGGATTCGGCACGAAAGGAGACACCTTCATAATCATGACCACCCCCTAACACTCTAATTTGCAGACCAAATATTTTGCTGCAAAGAATAGCAGGTCTAAGTTCAAATTCTTTACGAGGGGCAATAATGAAGAGGGGATGTGCAGATGAAGAATTTAACCATCTTGGGTTTTTCTGGGCATGATCTATAATAGATGAATATGTTGGTGATTTTGGAGAATACACAACTCCTGTGATGTTACTTTTGGAAAATTGACTAGAAATACAGTGGAGAAAGGTTTCTTGGGCATAACATTTTGACAAAAAGAATGATAATAGAAGAATAAACAGAAGCCGAAGGTTCTGCATTCCTTGTCTCTGCAGTGACATGTTTTAACAAATCAAATGTACCTCAAGAGAGGAATAAGAAAGAAAGTACACCTGAAAGAAGAACAGATAAGAGGACTTTTGTAGCAAAATGACAGAGACTAAGCTATGATTGTCTCATGATGAAATAGAGATGATTCTATCTTTGATTACCCTTCTACAAGGTCCAAGTAAAATGTTCCTGTGTTGCCATTTTTGGTTCTTTTTTATGGAACTTATTTAAATCGTCGGGCGAACATAATGCAAACGAAGCAAGTCGATCCAGTCAAAATACAGCTGTCAAGAATCTTGTCCACCAGCAAACACATGCGTTCATCTGCCATTTAGTAAAGGCCTTAAACCTAGAGATTTTTAAATAGAGGGTAACTTATAGACCGTGCTAAAAAATTAAACTATCACATTTTAAAACAAAATTAATTATATATAATCATTCTTAATAGTGATATTAAAATCTAAATAATAAGGCAAATTATTTGTTATAGCATGATAAACTACACACTTAATATAAAATTTTACACAATTAGTACATATAAATGAACATCAATATTATGCATGTCAGCAAACATGATTAGCTGGCAAGAGGATATTATATTGTCTGATTTTTGTAATAAAAACCCATTTGAATATGGTAGTAGTATAATTGGAGCACGTGTGAAGTTTAAATAGTTTTCCAGTAGCAGAGTTTTTTATGAAGAGATGGGGACCATGATTGAGATTGCGATCCTGGAATTGTGCATAAGTTGGTCAATTTTGTGTTAATCTTATTTGGATTCACAATTCCTTACTTTTTTCATGGATTTAAATATGGAGTAGGGACAAGAGGGGCAAATAGAAAAGTCGATGTACTCTATTATTGATTAAGATTTGTTTTAGTGCAATCATGGCAGTCTACACTTTTTAATTGTGTTGTGCATTCCTATCGATGTATTTTTACATTAGTTTTCTTAAATTTGTTTTACTTTTTTGATTTATCTATGAGATTAGTTTGAAATTTCATGTGAGAATATGCGAGTTCATTTTTTTTCTTTGTGATCTATTCGTGAGATTAGTTTGAATCTGTAAAGAGAGTCACGGGATTATTTGCACCACAACCCCTTGGATCTCTCCTTACCCCATACTTTGAAAATCCAACTTGGTTTGGTTAAAGTTATTGTTTATCTTATATACTTCTTGATTATTAAGTATTGAAAATTAACTCAAATAGCTTTTCATCTAATTTCTTAAATTTAAAATAGTCGGCGGAGGTATAATATTATATATATATATATATATATATATATATAACTATGTATAATATATGTATACCGGTTAGAAAAAATAAATATTAAATATGAACAACTATATGTATAATTGCACGTTGATGACTTACTTTTTAAAATAAAGTTGATTTAGAGAACCTACATGAAAAGTTGTACGAGTAATTGAAATGATAATATATAAAAATTATAAATATTGAATAAATCCTTGAAATTGTTTAGTAAAAACTAAAGTTGTTTGAGTCATCAAACAGTAGTAATGGCGTGTTAAATGGGATAAAAAAAGTACACTTTGGCACTCCAAATTGCTCTTTAAATATAAGGAAAAATTACATAACGCGTCAAATATATACTACTTTATGAAAATTCATCTAATTACAACGGATGAAATTCAAAAATAGTCCTATTTACAAGTGGTAATTGAAAAATAGCCACAATTTCAAAGTAATCGAAATTTAGCCACTTTTCATGTAAAGATAAATCTGAACGAAAATACTGTTCAAAATCTGAAAAATATTTCCCGCATAATATACTGGAGTTCCAGCATAATATGCTGGAAGTCCATACACAGGTGCTCCAATCTCCAGTATATTATGTTGGAACTTTTCGTGTGTTGGAGTTCTAGCATAATATGCTGGAAGTTCATACACAGGTTGATGGCATCAACAATCTCGAGAGTTCCACATTTGGGGCTAATTCGAAGTCTAGCAAGGGAATTTGGGGCTAACTTGAAGTTTGTCGAGACATCTAGACTGAAGACTAAAGACTTGTGTATTGGGACACATACTAAAAAGTGTTTATTCATTGAGCCACATGCTAAAGAGAGTTTATGTATTGGGCCACAACGTCTGCTGGTTCAACACAGCCCAACACATAATCAGAAAAAGACAAGCCATTTAGTTCAAATACAAAATAGTTGTAATACAACTTTAGATTCCTGAATATACCTCTAACGGTATACAGAAAATTATACATAGTATATTAGTACATATAGTTGTATTTTTTGTTTATATTAGATAGACAATACATATGAGACAAGTGTAGGTTTAATTTTTTGTCCTTATCTATTGAATATTTGTATAAATATCCTTGTACAGATTGAATGGAACACAAAGAAAAATTCTCAAGATTTTGTAGTTCACTATTTCTACATGGTATCAAAGCACTAGCTCTAAGATCGATCATATTGTCTTTCTCTTCATCAGTTTCTCTTTTTTCCTTCATTTTCATTCTTCAATCTTTAATCTTCAGTGGGTTCTACACCTGAATCTACTGAGGCCACTTCAATAAACATCACCAATTCTGGGAATAATGAAGGTGGAATAAATGACTCAAGCTATCCCTACTTTCTTCACCCCTCTGATTCACGAGGAATGAAGTTGGTAAACACAAGCTTTGATGGTAGAAGCTATGGAGGGTGGCGCAGATCCATCCTTATAGCTTATTTTGCCAACAACAAGGTAGGATTCATTGATGGTACCTGCCTTGCACCAAGCTCAGAAACACCTGACTTTAAGCTGTGGAGTAGGTGTAATGACATGATGATATCTTGGCTATTGAACTCTCTTTCGAGAGAAATAGCTGATAATGTCATATACTCTCAAACAACCAAAGATCAGTAGGATAATTTGGAAGACAGATTTGGTCAGTCAAATGGTGCAAAGATGTATCATTTACAGAAGCAATTGAGTGATTTAATCCAGGTGTCAAGTGAAGTAGCAGGCTATTTCACTAAGATAAAGAGATTGTGGGATGAACTGGATACCTTGAACACTCATGTCAAGTGCTCATGTGAGTGCAATTATGGAGGAAAAGTCAAAATGGCCAAGTCACTTCAGGATGAGAGGTTGATTAAGTTTCTCATGGGATTGAATGACGCCTATGCTTCTGTGAAAAATAGTATCTTAATGATGTTACCCCTTCCAACTGTGGGTCATGCTTATTCCCTCTTGATGCAAGATGAAAAACAGAGGGAAGTTTATGTGAACTCTCACTTTCCTGGAGACTCTTCATCCTTTATGGCTGCAAATCAGAATCATACAGGTCAAAAATTTGAAAATTCTGACTTCAAAGGAAAGAAAAACAACCTGGTTTGTTCCTACTGCAAAAAACCAGGGCATTTAGTGTATAAGTGCTACAAGATCATTGGTTTTCCAGCAAATTTCAAATTCACCAAGCCAAGGAAGTTTCAGGGACCTGCTAAGAGCAATGTAACATACTGAGTAAGTGGAACAGAGGAACAAAATGCTATTGAAGCAGTGAATGTTAACAACCAGCTCACACAGGAACATGTTTCTCAACTTGTTCAATTGCTTCAGCAGGTGAAGGGTGCACAACTAGTGTGTTCAAATCTAGATGTTAGTGCGAATGTTGCCAATTAAGCTGGTATAGCTCCAAAAACCTTTTCCCCTATTGTTAAAATGACAACTATAAGATGCCTTCTAGATGTTGCCATCAAGAAATGGTGGAAAATTTCACAACTAGATGTTAACAATGCATTCTTTCATGGGGAGTTACAAGAAGAAGTGTACATAAAGTTCCCAGCAAGAATGACACCACCCAGTCCTAACCATGTTTGTTTAGGCCAATGGTATGCAAGGCTTACAACAACCTTAAACTTTAAAGGTTTTTCTTCCTCTCTTAACGACTACTCTTTTTTTAACAAGAAATCAGAGGACTCAATCTCAATTGTAGCAGTTTATGTTGACGACATACTTCTCACTGGAAATAACGAAGAAGATTTAGCTCAATTGAAAAGTTTCCTTCATAATGAATTTCAAATCAAAGATCTAAGTGAATTACATTATTTTTGTGACTTGAAACTCTACGTGAGACCCAAGGTTTAATTATCAGTCAAAGAAAATTTACCTTAGAGGTTCTCGATGAGTTCGATTGCAACCATTTGCCCTCTGTCTCATCTACTCTGGATCCTTCATGTAAGCTCAGCAGTGAATCCGGGGAGCTCCTTTCAGATCCTTCTGTGTATCGACTGCTTCTTGGAAAGTTGAACTATTTAACTCACACACGACCAGATTTTTCATATCCAGTGCAACACCTAAGTCAATTTATGCAATAACCTCGCTTGCCACACTTTAATGCAGCTCTTCGAGTGGTTAGATATCTCAGATCAAATCCCGGACAAAGACTTTTTGTGTCTGCTGATCCTTATTTAAAACTTCTAGCATTTTGCGACGCATATTGGGGGTCTTGTGTTAATTCTCGGTAATCGATCAGTAGGTATTTTGTGACTCTAGGAGGGTCACCAATTTTGTAAAAATCTAAGAAGCAAGCTTCAATTTCTTTATAGTCCGCAGAAGCGGAATATCGATCTATGAGACGAGTAGTTGCCGAAGTCACTTGGTTAACTAGGCTTCTCACAGATTTGTCAATTTCTCCCACTCTCCCTGTTCCAATTCACTCAAACTCACAAGCTGCAATTCACATCACTCGTAATCCAGTATTTCAGGAAAGACCAAAGCATGTTGAGCTTGATTGTCACTTTGTGAGGCAATAATTCCTTTCCGGTTTAATCTCCTTATCTTTTGTGGCCTCGTCTTCACTACTCGCTGACATCTTCACAAAATCGATTTTTGGGCCTTCTCACCACTCGATTCTCGGCAAGTTGGGGATCGCTACACTCCCCCCAGCTAGGGGAGGTGGGGGGGATGGCATCAATAATCTCGAGAGTGCTACATTTGGGGCTAATTCGAAGTATGATGAGGGAATTGGGGCTAACTTGAAATCTGTCGAGGCATCTAGACGGAAAACTAAAGACTTATGTATTGAAACACATACTAAAGAGTGTTTATGTATTGGGCCACATGCTAAAGAGAGTTTATGTATTGGGCCACAAGGTTTGCTGGTTCAACATAGCCCAACACATAATCAGAAGAAGACGAGCCATTTAGTTCAAATACAAAAATAACTGTATACAAAATAACTGTAATACAACTTTAGATTCCTGAATATACCTCTAACGGTATATAGAAATTGTACATAGTACATTAGTACATATAGCTGTATTTTTGTTTATATTAGATAGCCAATACATATAAGATAGGTGTATGTTTAACTTTTTGTCCTTATCTATTGAATACTTGTATAAATATCCTTGTACATATTGAATGGAACACAAAGAAAAATTCTCAAGATTTTGTAGCTCTCTATTTCTACACAGGTGCACCAATTTCTAGTATATTATCCTGAAACTTTCCGTGTTGCAGCTAAATAATGATTATTTTTTAATGAATTTGAAAACGCTGACTATTTTTCAATTATCAGTTCGAAAACTGGCTAGCCCGTGCTGTTTTCACAATTGCAACAACTTCTTGGTCCACAACCATTGGAAAGGTTATTGCCCCGAGACTCTGCGACTGAGCATCAGAATCTAGCATGCCTAGGAAAATAAAGTGGGCCTTTGGGCTTTGGAAGATCAATTTCATTGCTTAGCTTAAGGAGGAGTACATTTGTGTTGAGTCTATTTGCAGTTTGATCATGAAGTCGAAGAAGCCATACAATATGGGCGTCTGGACTTTCGGTTCTTTTTTTTTACCATCCCAAAATCAACCAGTGTAAAAACTAAACTACTCCAAATGTGTTTTCTGATTTTTTAGTATGTTTAAAAAAATTGATACATATCTATCTATCTATATCTATATTCTATATTATTATAAAAGTATGAATAAAATATTATATTACAAAAATAACATTTTAATATTAAGCATAATAACTCACAATAAAATGACATAATCGGATTTCTAGACATTAGCCTTGTAATCCTATTAGTTTTAGGACATAATACTACATTACCTTTAGGAATCCTATTAGTATATAATTATTTTCGTGCATAGAAATACTACATGTTAGCATGTAAACCTAATATCTTTAGGACATGTTAGATTTTCTATTAGTATAATTACTTTTGGGATATTGACATATTTTTAACCATGTAATCCTATTACTTTTAGGATATACTTCTTAAAACATTTCTTTTACTAATTTAATTTGAAAATATATTATGTTGTTCAAATCTATTTTGAAACATGAGAGACTATATTATTATAAAAACACGAATATAATATTGAGATAGACCAAAATAGCCCTAAAATATTAAACAGAAGAACTCATAGTGAAATGACATAGCTGTAATAACTTATTTTTTTGGACTACAATAACTTATATGCTAATTTTTATAATATTTAAGGTTTTAAAATTAATACAATCTTTTCTATTGAATTCTTATTAAAAATATTTAGGAAGGTTTAATAAAATCAAATTTTATAAGAATTCTCAATATTAGTAATATATTACCACTCCATAATATTCAATACCAAGAAAAAATAAAAGAAATGCTACACAGACTGCATAACGCGTTGAAATTGAGAAAACATTCTTCATGATAATATATTATTATATTATATTTGAACTGCTTTCCTACTCAAATAATATTTTTTATTATTAATTTTTCGAGTAATATAGAAAAATATACCCAATTATTAAAGAACAACTAAGAAAACTTTTAGGAATATAAATGTGTGAGAAAAGAAAGAAAAAGGTTGGTAAGAGACAATACCATTAGTGATTTTGCAAACATAAAGATCTAAAAGTAGAATGTAATATCGATCTTTTTACTCTTTAAAAATAAAATTTATGGTGGATAAAATTACAATTAAGGCTAAATATTCAAACATGAGATGAATTAATATTAAGAATCTAAATCAACAGAAAATAAATTATATTTTATGTTAAAATCAAATAATCAAATCTTTTAATTAATTATTTAGCAAGATAATCCAATTAAATTATTTTTTAAATTCATCATATGAGTAGAATTATTTTTCAAGTTAAAAAATCTTAGGGTACATAAATATATTCCATAAAAAGAGTGTTAGACATTAAAAAAAATAGATCGCAAAGTAAAAAAAGATTAGTATAATACTAAGAAGGTCATACAAGTGTTTGATGAAGCACAATCAAAGCTAAATTCTAAACAATAATAAACTTTCAAGACTATATTATAAAAAGTCGACTCTGGTATAACAACATTATCCTTTGTAGATACCTCTGGTGGAATCGAAATAATATTCATATGTCATGCATTACTTTCAAATATCAGATCAAGAGACATGATATTGTTAGCAATAAGAACAAGTGGTGTACCATCAACGATTTTATTACGAGGTCGTACAACACTACTAGAAATCCGGAAAAATCCGTCCAAAAAAACTGACCAAAGTAGGTCGGTAATGGCCAATAACCATCCAAAAAGCGACCATTAACACGTGGTCGGTATTTTGAAAGTCGGAAGAGCATACCGACCAAAATCGGTTGGAAATTACCGACCAACATTGGTCGGTATCCTCTACACGACCATCTAATAGTTTAATTGACTTACCGATCAACATTGGTCGGAATGATATTTTAATAATTAATTTTACCAACCAAATGTTACAACCCAAAATCTCACCACAGACGTCATGATGACACTTAGTCTCTAAGACTAGGTAAGCTGATTACAAATACATTTCGAACTTTTTTTTTTTAAATATATAATTTAATACAAGTGTCGAAACCAAAAGTGGAAACAAATATAACAACCTCCAAAGTCTGGTAATACTGTGTTACGAACTCTAACTCAATATATGCAATGATCTCAAGGATCGAATATATAATACTGTTCGAATAAGAGTTGACAGTACAATAAAATGGAAAGACTCCAAGGGACTGCGATGACCAAACAGCTCTACCTTGAATCCTTGCGATCAACACACTAACTCTGTCCGAGTCCAATATCTCAAATACCTGGCTCTGCAAAAGAATGTGCAGAAGTGTAGTATGAGTACACCACAGTCGGTACCCAGTAAGTATCAAGACTAACCTCGGTGGAGTAGAGACGAAGTACAATCAAGACACTCACAAGTCTAATAACCTGTGAAATATAGTATACAAAATAATAGAAATCAAATAACAGTGATAGCAACAATAATCAACTAGTGATGTAAATAGCAAGGCGGCAAGAACACCATAATTATTGCTCAAACGAATAAGGAATACAAATACAACCAATTAAACAAGTCCTTTAAATATAAATCTTTCACATATAATTCTTTCAAATAAATACCTTCCGAATATATATTTTCTTTCAAATAAATTTCTTTCAAATATAAAATTATTTCCAATAAATAAGAATATAATTCTTTCAAATAAAAGTCACTATGTGACACCTCATTTCATAATCATAAAATATGAGTCTCTGTCCACATTCATATTTTTTGTAACACGGGTCTCATCCCACTTTTATATTTCCGTAACACGGGTCTCAGCTCACTTTCACATTTCCACGGCACCTCGTGCCCATATTTCTATCAACACCGCACAGACAACTTACGTCCCAATAATAAAAATTATCATATTTTCCCGCACCTCGTGCCCATATTTCTTTCATAACCGCACAGACAACTCACTTGCCAATAATAAACATCAACATATTTCTCCCGCACCTCGTGCCCATATTTCTTTCATAAATCAATCTATTATCAAATTTACCGAAATAACAAGATAAGTTGTACAAGAGATAAAACTAAACACCAGAAAAATCACAATATCATGTAAAAATTACCAACACAATAATCCCACATCATCACGTTTCATCCCTGACAATAGTCACCCGTAATACTCCATAATAATAGCCACCCATATCCCTCCACCCTGACAATATCAATAGCCACCCTTATCGCTCCATCCAGACAATATCCCAACACACATAATCAGAATGAAATGCCATCATTATACCCACATAATGTCAACAATGGAATGTCACCCTTATATCCTCATAATAATAACTCAAAACACACAACAATTTACACGGAATATTATCACAACAACATAATACAATAAATTCATATCACAATTTTTCCATAGGCCACAACCAACTCCAAAGATACAACTAATCAATTAATTTCACAGTAAATAGCCCAAAGACTCCACACAACGTATATGAACCTCAAAACAACAACAATGATGGAAAAGTATCTCAGCATAGGATAGCGCCTCTTTAATCCAAATTTTTGATAAATATATTAATGCCTCTTTTCAAATTCAATTAATAATTATTTGCAGATAAGGAATCCATAATGAAATTAACTCCAAGAAATATCAAATGAACAAACACACGGAATTCATATAAAAATCCAAGTGGCAATCACCTCAAATTATCATATAAAATAAAAACTCGACAAGCATGGAATGATGCATGACAAATCAAGGATTTACTAAGCTCTAACAAATTTTTCCAATTTAATACATAAGGGCATCTACGAATATTTACTGATATAATTTGCACATATAAACCAAGTACGTACTCGTCACCTCACGTACATGGTTTTTAATTTTACAATTTCCACATAAAACTCAATGCCTAAGGGGTAATTCCCCCACTCAAGGTTAGGCAAGATACTTACCTTTTTGAAGTTATGCCGATATTCCAAAATAGCCTTCTTGCTTGAATTGACCTCCGGATAAATCAAATCTATCCAAATTAATTTATAACTTCATTAAAATTCATCGGAAATAATTCCGGATAATAAAATACCAACTTAAAATTTTATTCTAAAAAGTCAACGCGGGGCCCGCCTCTCGGAGTTCAACCATACCAATTTTATCAAATTTCGATAACGAATCAACTTCCAAATTCTCAATTTAATGTATAGAAAATTTCTACCATTTTCAACCCAATTCACAAATTTCATGATAAAAACAACAATAGATTCATATATTTTAACCAAAATCGAGTTAGGAATTCTTACCCCAATATTTTCCTTAAAAAACCCTCGAACAATCGCCTCACCCGAGCTTTCTTCGTCCAAAAATGGAAGAATGAGATGAAGTCTAATTTTTGGACTTTATTCTGCTGCCCAGGGGTTTGCTCTTCGCGTTCGCGACCGTCCCCTCGCGTTCGCGATGAACAAATCCTTCCACAACCATTTCCAAACTCTTCTCAGACAACCTCTAGTACAATGGTCATAACCTTTTGTTCAAAACTCCAAATGACAAATGGTTTAATATTTTTAAAACTAGACATCAAGGGCTACAACTTTCATGTTTTTCTCATCTCCCAATTCCTTATAGATTTCGAGATATAAGCTTCCAAAGTCATCCTTGTGGAGCAAAAATTTCTTCTTTGCGATTTCTAAACTCTTTCCGGACAACCTATATTGTATCCACCATAACGTTTTGTACACAACTCCAAATGATAAACAATTTACATTTCAAAAAACTAGACACAAAGAGCTACAACTTTTAATTTTGGATCATCTCCAAATTCCTTATAGATTGCAAGATATAAGCTTCTAAAGTCGGGTGACGTACAACAGGAATTCCTTCTCCGCGAAGCTCATGATTTGTACTACCAGTCCTTGGAAAATGTATAAAATTCAGTAAATTACTTTCATTTATTTGTCTTGTTAATATAATTGGAATTGGATAGTTACTAGTTGGCTTACCTAGCAGGCCGGGTCAGGTGCCATCACGGCTAGTGGATTTGGGATCGTGACAAGTTGGTATCAGAGCCCTAGGTTCAGAGGTTCTACAAGTCATGAGCAAGTGTCTAGTAGAGTCTTGCGGATCGGTATGATGACGTCCATACTTATATTTGAGAGGCTATAGGAATTTAGGATATACTTCCCATTTTACTTTCCTTATCGTGCGACATTGATTCAGCTTGAAGCGTAACCCTTTAAATTCCTTCCACGCATTCGTATGCGCATGTGAGCGCTCGGTATCGACTATGCGCCGACGGCTTGTGATTCCATGGTTTAGGTGTGATATGTGATTTTGGCATGCTGATGATGGGCCAGTCTGGAAGACTTGAGGTCGGGTTTCGATAGTAGCTTGAGCACGGAGATTTCGATTGTGTGAGCACGTACTTTTGGGACTTATATGTCCGTTGGTGTCCCTATTAGTGAAATTTGTGATTGGATGACTACATGGTGAGTATGATGTGACTGCGAGATGTGTTCAAATTGTTCGAATGTGACGAGAAGAGTTTACTTGAGAGGTAGCAAGAACTATTGGGTGTTTGATTTCTGTCTTGATTTGGCATATGGTCTCGAGTTATGAGTGTGTTGAGGGATCTCTCATGTTTTTTAGTTGTGGAGTGAAGTAGATTCTCATGTCTTGTTGATGAGTTCAAAATCAAGAAGATTAAGTGATTGCGTAGTAGTCGTGACTGTGGAAGGGTATAGAGAGATGTCAGTTTGAGGTAGAGCAGGTGGGTTATCTCCTGCGAGGTGTCTTGAGGTTGTGTGGTCCCTATTATGATTTTTAGAGAGTTCTCTTTTACCAGTGAATGATATATAGTGCAATTTGAGTTTGGATCACTTGTGGAAGTTGGCTTGACTATCACAAAGGTGAATGCGAGATTTGCAGATAATTTAAAGTATTAGATGGTTTGCGTTACAGGAGCTCAGGAAGGATTTAGTTGAATCTCACTTCGGTATTATAGCAGTAATAGAGTATGTGCATTGTGAGTTATTGTGTGTTTTGATCTATGGCTTTGAGCCAAGTGAGGGAGTTTGCTATCGACGAGTTGAATGCACGATTATGTGTTGCATTGGTTTCGGTTTGAGGTATACTGGTGAATCAGTTATGACTGCAGGGGTTGAGATTGAGGACGACTCGAGTAAGGGAATTTCTAGATACAGGTTGTATTACACTCTATGGGTACATGGAAATCATAAAATAGTTGAGTGGTTATTCGTGAAGGATGTAGTGTTCATGGAGTAGGAATTACTTGGTTGCTTAAGAGTGTAGGTTACTCCCTTGGGTGTTGGTGTGCTAATGGGACACAGGCCGTTCGGTCCGTTTGGTCAGTTTAATTGAGACTTGAGAAGAGTGGATGACTCTCGAGAATGGTTCTAATGAATTCAAGATTTATATGTAGCTATTTGGAATTTTCAAGAATTGTATATGGCTAGAAATTGGGAGTTACATTGGACGGTGTCGAGACTTGTGGCATTTTTATATCATTATGGATTATGCATTTCAGTATCAAGGAGGTGAAGTAAACAGTTTTTGGTTCACATAAGGTCTCTTTAGAGTGGGTGTCTCGGTTGTGGTGCTTTGGGGGTGCTTAAGAGGGAAGTCAACGGCTTATGGGCCTCAGGGTATTTTGGTTTTATACTAGGGTCTCTTGTGTGTGGAGAATTTTGGTTAAGGATCGTGGTGTTCTAGCAGGGAGAATTATCAAATTGAAGGCAATTTGGAAGGGACTTGAAGAAATAGGACAACTAGGTAGTATGTTAGATCAACACAATAATGGATATAATCGGTTCTTTGGGTACTTATGACGTGGTTAGTCTCTACAAGTGTTTCGTGGAAATGTTCTTGGGTTTTGGCGACCTGCGTGGCTGGGTTAAGTTAGAGAGAGATTCGGTTCTGATAGCTTGGTTATGTGCAAATGGGTTTCGAAGAGTTCTCAATGGTTTTTACCACAATTTGAGGGGTATATTTCCTACTGGCGTGAGGAGTATGTGGTGTATAGTGAATTTCTCCCAGATGAAATCAAATGGAAGGTTCTTGGCTAATTGAGTATGTAGTTGCTTGTGACTCGGAGTGGATTATGAAGTTCTCTTATTTTTCATATAATGGCATGGTAGATGCGGTGTGTTGTGTGGGATTGAGATTTGCATGTGCAAGGTCACAGTTTAGTTTTGGAGGGAAGGTCATAAATTCGTAGGCATCATGGACGGTTTCAGATGACTAGGTAAATGATATTACTAATTGGTATGGCTTGATGAGAGTATACGTTTCAGAAGGGGCAATGTGCTTTGATTTATGGATACTTCACTGGTACTGCGGCACTCTCCTGGTTGATCGACTGCTGATATTCAAATTTTGCCATATGGAACGGAAGAATTTTAGAAGAATTCCTCGTGGGATGATCGTGTATGGGAGATATGTTAAACATTCTGGCAGTGGGGTTGGGATCGGATATGGTGATTCGTGTGTTCTATGGATTTGGAGATTAAGAGTTCTCAGGAGCGGATTGTTTGATCGTTGTGGACTGTGAAGTCATGGACGAAGCTAGCCATGGGCTTTCAGAGGTTTATTTATCTATTTGTGGATGCCCAGAGTTGATTTGGGGGTCCATTGGTAGGCCCAATTAGGATGTGTATTCTACATTGAGTCAGATTGGTTGGCTCCATAATGCTATTATTGAGGGATGTACCATTCGGTTGTTGTTAAACTTATTCGTGTTCTGAAATGATCTGTGAGTTACTCTTCTATGCTACGAGGAGTTACGATTCATTGGTTATAAGCACACCTGGTGCGGTTCTATTTGGGCTTTATAGTGGAATTTGAGCGAGATGAGTAATTGGGTATTGCATGGTTGATGGCGTATGGGTTATGTTCTTTCGGGTTTTGTGTAGCATTGTGTCATCTGCTTCTCCGTGGTTATGGTAATTTACTTTGAGTACTTGATGTCAGATTGCACGTGGTTATTGATTTTGAGCATGATGGCTGAGGTATTTCATATGGATCAGTGTTTGGATGGGGTCACGTATTGCAGCAGAGTTATGTTGAGATATGATCCCTTGTGTTAGATTCATGTGTTTTGGTTCTATGGTGTGTGATAGTATCTTAGCATTGCGTTGTGGTGGTACCCGTTGAGCTTGCGGGACGGTTCTCTTGATTGAGTTATTTTTGTGATTGAGTACATTTGGATTGTTGCTTATTGGTGTATGGAATGCACGGTTTGTGGATCTGGGTAGTATTGGTATTGCGTGTCAGTAGAGTAGTTGGTATTCGATATGATGATGTCGTCGGATCTAGGATGGGTGCTATCGGATTTGAATGCAGTATATTTGGAAGGATAATATCGGAAATCGGCTTAGGAATTGGCTATAGTTCTTGTTGAAGGAGAGGGAGCTCCACGGCTTGTTGATTTGATGAATGGTTATGGGTTTCTGCGTATTCTTACATTATCGACATTGTACGAAGGTTTTAGAATGAGGTTTTGTTAGGTATAAGGTTTATTACCGGGATTGGGTTGTTTTGAGCAACCACTATGATCGAAAATTTTGCTATGGGTATTTGAGTTATGTGGTATATCCTGTGATTATAACTTGGGTTATGGTTGCGGTTTGGTACAACTTGTTCAGACTTATACAGTGTGTAGGTTGCGAGATTCAGACCTTATAAGAAATTCCGAATGTTGGAAATTGGATTCTAAGGCTTGTGGGCTAGGTTGAATTGAGAAATTTCAGTTATGTTGTGTTATCAGACCTGTATGGGATAGGATGACGTGGGATCACTCCCCGAGTATATGCATGGTAAGGTTATACGGCGGTTTGATGGTTTTGGAAACAACTTTTGGCACGTTCGAGGACGAACGTATGTTTAAGTGGGGGAGAATGTAACGACCCGACCGGTCATTTTATTACACTTCGCTCGGTAGTTTACGGGTATGAGTAGCTCCGTATAATGTATTATGACTTATGTAAATCGTTGATTTTGGTTTTCAGATTACTAGGAATCGGTTTGGAATTCATTGTTGAAGCTTTAAGTTGGAAGAGTTGACTAAGTTTGACTTTTTGTGAAGTTGACCCAAGAACGGAGTTATGATGGTTACGTTAGGCCCGGATGGTGATTTTGGACACGGGCGTGTGCTCCGATTTGCATTTGGATATTTCTAAAAGGTTTCGGCTCAAATTGGCAAAAATTGAAAATTTGAAGGTATGGAAAGTTCAAAAGTTTGATCGGAAGTTGAATTTTAGGATATCGCATCCGGATTGCGGTTCCGGGAATTGGAATAGCTTCGTTATGTCATTTGGGACTTGTGTGCAAGATTTGGGTTCATTCCGGGATGATTTGATATGTTTTGGCGCGGGTTTTAGAAATTTAAAGTTCAAAGTTTATAGATTTCGATTTGAGGTGTGATTCATCGTTTCAATATTTTTATGTGTATTTTTAGGCCTCGAGTAGGTTCATGTTATGTTATGTGACTTGTTGGTATACTTGGTCGGGGTCCCGAGGGGCTCGGGTACGTTTTGGATTGATTTCAGATCATTTTTCTTCATTTTCTCATCACTGGTTACTGCCGGTTCTGGTGTGACCGCACCTGCAGAATTATGGGCGCAGGTGTGGAGCTGCAAAAGAGGCAGAAGAGACGCAAGAGCGGAGGAGGAATTGGGAGAAGGTCTCTGTAGATGCGAGAAATAGACCGCGCCTGCGTAAGATGTGCCTTGGAGCGCTGGAGCAAGGACTGGCGCATGTGCGATGGTAGAACCACACCTGCATGCGCGCAGGTGCGAGGTGATGATCCGCAGAAGCGATGGCTGCTGAGTTGATTTGTTCGTAGAAGAGAAGATTTGGCCGCATGTGTGTGTCCGCAGAAGCGGATAATGTGCCATAGGTACGAAAATGCTGGCAGAAGCTATAAATCGAGGGTCTTGGTCTTTTCTTCATATTTAGAGATGTGGGACTCGGATTGAGGCAATATTTGGAGCAAATTTTACCATATGAATTGGGGTAAGTGTTCTCTACTCGATTTTGGTTATATTTCATGAATCTATCTTTATTTTTGGCAATTGGTTGATAAAGTTTTAAAGAGAAATTTGGAGTTTTGGCCTAAAGTTTCATAATATGAATTTTTGAGTTTTGAACATCGAACTGAAGTCGTATTTGAGTGAAACTAGTATGGTTGGACTCCTAATTGAATGGGTTGTCGGATTTTGTAAGATTTATTGGGTTCCGAGATGCGGGCCCGGGTGTGAGTTTTGGCCGATTTAGGGTTTTGATTAAGGATTCGATCTTTATCATTTGGAATTGTTTTCTTGGGCTTTATTTGATGTATTGAGTTGCTTTTGGCTAGTTTTGAGCCGTTCGGAGGTCGCTACGCACGTGATGGCATCTTTGGAGCATCGCTTGGCTTGCTCGTCATTGGTATTGGCTTGTTCGAGGTAAGTAACTCTTTTAAACTTAGTGTTGAGGGTATGAAACCCCGTAATACGTGTTATGTGATGGGTATTGAGGTGACACACATGCTAGGTGACGGGCGTGTGGGCGTGCACTAGGTGAATTGGGACTCTGTCGCTTCCATGGAAATGTATAGTGGTCCTACTTTGTTGAAATACATGTTTCCACCATGTGATAAAGTAGTTAAGTTGTCAATCATGCTAAATATCATGTATAGGCATCATGCCGATACTGTTTGGACCTATAGTCATCGTTTCTTACAGTCATCTCACTGATATCATTGATATTTCTTACTCAGTCATATCCATGCATTCATACCATATCTCAGTCTCAGTTATTATATATTGATACATCATATCATTGTTGTCAGGCTAGTTTCATGACATTGTGAACCCGTGAGTGAGACTAGAGAGGTTGATGATTGAGTAAGGCTGAGATCCTACTTGTGAGGTATTGATACCATAGCACGTGAGTTGTCCGTGCGGATCATGATATTTATATTATAGAACGTGAGTTGTCCGTGTGGATTCTGATATGATACTGCAGTACGTGAGTTGTCCGTGTGAATCTTGATATAATACTATAGCACGTGACTTGTCCGTGCAGATTATAGCGCTTGGGCTGTAGGAGCCACTCCGGAGTCTGCACACCCCCAGTGAGCGCAATCGACTATATATATGTATGGATTGGGCTGCACGCCGCATCAGGTATTGTACAACGTTGAGTGATTGAGTGTGATGTGCATTGAGCATAGTGAGAGAGAATGCGAGACAGTGAGAGTGAGTACTCTGAGAGTGTGAGTACATGAGCTCATCATCGAGATGCATTGCATTTGACATGCGTACATGAGATACATGCATAGAGATGCATTTCCTTCAGCTACCCAGTTTTAGGGACATTTATGATTTTTAACTGTATCTTGATATGTAAGCATAGAGACGTATTTTCCTCATGCTATCTGGAAATGAAACATCTTACTTATTGTTGAAAGGATTTTTGGGAAAAATCACAGTTTTCAAACTTACTCATATTTTGGCAATTTCGGTAAAAGGGTTGGGTTTTTCACTGAGATACTTGAAAAACATGCTTATTTTTCGGAAATTGTGAACGAACTGAGCATTTTATTTCTGAGATACCTCGTTTATTACTTGTACTATGCTGTTATGAACTGTTATGGAATATTGGTGTTGGACCCGACCTTTGTGTTAGCTCGTCACTACTTTCAACCTAAGGTTAAGTTTGTTACTTACTGAGTACATGGGGTCGGTTGTACTCATACTACACTTCTGCTCCTTGCGTGCAGATGTTGGTTGCTGATGTTGCTGTGTACGGTGGGAGCTGGATTGAAGATGTACTTTCGTCCCGGTTGTAGCTGCCTCTTGTTCGTGGTAGCCTTAGATCTATAAAACTCCGTTTATGTACTTTTCAAACACACGATGTATTTATTTCATTTCAGTTTTGTAAACTCTATTCCTAGAAGCTCATGATTTGTACTACTAGTCCTTGGGAAATGTATAAAATTCAGTAAATTACTTTCATTTATTTGTCTTGTTAATATCATTGGAATTGGATAGTTACTAGTTGGCTTACCTAGCGGGTTGGGTTAGGTGACATCACGACTAGTGGATTTGGGGTCGTGACAGCAATCACCCCAAATTATCATACAAAATACAAACTCGACAAGCATGGAATGAGGCACGACAAATCAAGGATTTACTAAGCTCTAACAAATTTTTCCAATTTAATACATAAGGGCGTCTACGAATTTTCACTGATATAATTTGCACATATAAACCAAGTACGTACTCGTCACCTCACGTACGTGGTTTTCAATTTCACAATTTTCACATAAGGCTCATTTCCTAAGGGGTAATTCCCCCACTTAAGGTTAGGCAAGATACTTACCTTTTTGAAGTTATCTCGATATTCCAAAATAGCCTCCTTGCTTGAATTGACCTCCGGACAGCTCAAATCTATCCAAATTAATTTATAACTTCATTAAAATTCATCGAAAGTAATTCCGGATAATAAAATGTCAACTTAAAATTTTATTCTAAAAAGTCAATGCGGGGCCCGCCTCTCGGAACCCGACATAATTTTTATAAAATCCGAACATCCATTCCGATATGAGTTCAACCATATCAATTTTATCAAATTCCGATAAAGAATCGACCTCCAAATTCTCAATCTAAGGTATAGAAAATTTCTACCATTTTCAACCCAATCCACTAATTTCATGATAAAAACAACAATAGATTCATGTATTTTAATCAAAATCGAGTTAGGAATTCTTACCCCAATGTTTTCCTTGAAAAACCCTCAAAAAATCGCCTCACCCGAGCTTTCTTCGTCAAAAAATGGAAGAATGAGACAAAGACTCATTTTTTGACTTTATTCTACAGCCCAGGGGTTTGTTCTTCGCGTTCACGACCCTCCCCTCGCATTCGCGATGAACAAATCCTTCCACAGCCATTTCCAAACTCTTCTCACATAGCCTCTAGTACAATGGTCATAACGTTTCGTTAGATACTCCAAATTACAAATGGTTTAACTTTTTGAAAACTAGATATCAAGGGCTACAACTTTCATGTTTTGCTTATCTCCCGATTCCTTATATATTTCGAGATATAAGCTTCCAAAGTCAACCCTATGTAGCAGAAATTTCTTCTTCGCGATTTCTAAACTCTTTTCGGATAGCCTGTAGTGTATCCACCATCACATTTTACACAGAACTCCAAATGATAAACAGTTAATATTTCTGAAAACTAGACAGAAATGGATACAACTTTCATTTATGGATCATCTCTAAATTCCTTATAGATTGCAAGATATAAGCTTCCGAAGTCGAGTGACGGACATCAGAAATTCCTTTTCACGAACGCGAAGAACAAAATCCCAGAAACCAAATCCTTCTTCCTGAATGTGAGAGGAACCTCGTGAACGCGAAGAACAACACCAGACATCAGAAAACCAGCATCCAAAGTAGCCCAAAATGATACGATAACACCCGAACTGCACCCGAGGCCCCCGGAACCCCAACCAATTATACCAAGAAGTCCTAAAACACGATACGAACTTAGTCGAAGCCTCAAATCACATCAAACAACACCAAAACTACGAATCGCGTCTCGAATCAAACTTATGAGTTTATGAAATTTCCAAATTCTATAACTGTACCGAAACATATCAAATCAATCCAGAATGACTTCAAATTTTGCATACAAGTCAAAAATGTCATAATTGAGATATTCCAATTTCCCGAATCAAATTGTGACCCCGATATAAATAAAGTCAACTCCCAGTTAAACTTTCTAAAAATCCTCCATTTTCCAACTTTCGCAAAAATGCGTCGAATTGACCTATAGACTTCCAAATCTAATTCCGAACATACTCCTAAGTTCGAAATCACCATACAAAGCTATTTACATCATCAAAATCTCATTCTGGAGTCGTTTGCTCAAAAGTCAAACTCCGGTCAAATTCTTTTTCATTTAAGCCTCAAAATGAGAATTGCTCTTTCAATTTAATTTCAAACCTTCCGAAAACCCAAACTCGACTGCACACGCAAGTCATAACACATATTATAAAGTTGCTCGGGACTTTAAGTCGCTGAGCGGGACATTAATTCTTAAAACAATAAGTCGGGTCGTTACACCAAGCTTGGTCGGTGTTTTAACTTTATTAATTTTGCTTACTACCAATTTTGGTCGGTATTGGAAAATATATATTTTTATAAATAATTAAAATTTAAAAATACCGACCAACGTTGGTCGGTAAACTGGACAGGACAGACAACTTACCGACCAACTTTAGTCAGTAATGTTGAAATTCTGGGAAATAAATGTGTATTAACCGACCAACATTGGTCGGTAATTTGTAATTTTAATTTTTTTTATTAGATACTGACCAAGGTTGGTCGATTTTCTGGGATTAATTTTGACAGAAAATGCCTATTTTGGTAGCTACACCACCTACCAAATAAAAACAGCATACCAATACCCCCAATTCACATCTAATAACCACCAATTCACCACATACAACCCCCAATTCACCACAAATCCAACCAAACATCCAACAACAACAACAACCAAACATCCAATTAATACTTTAAAGCTAACAAATTAAAGTTCAATTAAACATCACAATCCAAAACCAAGCAAAAACTAAGCAATTACAACAAGTTCAAAATTATTCAATCTAATTCAAAACTAGTTCTGTTAGTCTAGTTCAAAGTATATCAAAGTATTGGTCAAGGGGTGTTTTCTACAACATCATCATCATCTGATGAACTTTCATCCATGAGACCGAAGACGGGAAGAGCGATCACCGGTCGAACGGGAGGAACGATCACGGGAAGGACGGGAGGAATGATCACATGGAGGCCGAGCCTCTGGCGATGAATCACGAGACCGGGGCAACAGAAAAGCTCCAGTAGAAAGGAGAGTTCTGATCTGGCTTGCATACTAAGGAATTGAGCATCTCTAAGCCTTTCTCTTTCCTTGGCCGCTTCTAGCTCGGATGTAAGCTATGTCACTGTCTCCCGCATAGCCGAGAGGCTCTCCCTATTAAGTTCCTCACCCTGTGAGGAAGTCCTTATTCCTTGTATTCCACACATATAGCAATGGAATTGTTTCTCAGGAAGCCCGTATACCTTCCCCCATTTTGGACCGCCAACAGCCTCCAGCCTTATTCTTTCAGCATCCCCGTCCGAAGGTTATGTTGGCTCGCCCGATTCACCAACTGGATGACTACGAATGAATTCCTCCACGTTATTTTGGTAGTGACCCTACATTATTTTTAATTTAAATTAGTATTTAAAATTTCTTATAAAAGTAAATTATAACACTTAACGAAAATTGAAAGCTTACATATGCAGTCTCTGCCCGTTCCTCGACCCACCTATTTCTATTCCCCTCTTTCTTCTTCTTTAAAATATGTGTCTCCTTGAATAGCTCATCATGGCTCATTGGACATCCATACTTCTTTTCCTAAAAATAAATTAATTTAGTTAATAAATAGAATTGATATACTTAGAAAAGTAAAATAATTTAAGCAATTACCAATCTTCTTCTTATTGTCCCGATGCTGATAGAACCCCTAGTGTGCAAGGAGCCTCCCTTCTCGGATGAGCGAGCTTTCTTTCCTTTTTCGCTCTTCTGTAAGAAATCCTCGGTCTTCCATTGCCTTAACAAATCATCCCATAAATGTTGCAAACACAAGTCAGGCCTCTTGTTCTTCTTTCTACCATCCGAGAAATGATCCGACAATTTCTTGCGGGCTTTATGATGAAAATTTGCAGCCACTTTCCCGCTATAGCGGTCTTCCCATACACACTTGCTTTGCATTTCAAAAGTTAAATATTAGATGGAAACATCATAAATATAAATTATTAAATTGCTTAAAAGAACACTTATACCTTAAACTGATTGAAAATTTGCTCCTTCAGCGAGTATGGAAAATCAGTCCAAGTCGCATAAGGGCCATCATAAAGCTTTTTGATCGCATTGGTGATTATATTCATCGTCTGCTTACCCGGCCTGAACCTGCAATTTAACAATAAAAATACATGAATATATTAGTAAAAATATTATAAAATAATAAACTCAAAAATAACAAATAACTCTTACACGTTACCCTCAGGGACTATGATGATCCTGCCATAGCGATCATAATGCATTGCCTCTGGATCATCATCCTCAGCATGTGTATCAGAGGCATGTGTAGACGATGTAGGGGGATCAGAACTACGGTCTCGCAGGCAAAGTCCTGAAATGGATGAAGTCGATGATGAAAATGGTTGTGATCCCTATGACTGCGACATAGCTGGATGCGATCCATGTGGTTGTGATATTGATGGTTGTGATCTGAGTGGCTGTGATATGGATAGCTGCGATCTATGTGGTTATGATATGTAGGGATGCGATCCACGTGGGTGTGATGCAGATGGCTGTGATCCATGTGGCTGTGAGGCAGCTGGACTGTATGTAGGACGTATAGTCCTATGGCCCTGTGATGAAAGACCTGGTGTCTGGATGAAGGTGTAGGCCTCGTGATGTTGTGGCAGATCAGTATAGCCGTGTGGTGGAGGATAAGACATAGGCATCTCTGAATATGGTGGATAAAAGGGAGTATTATTATCTCTAGATTTTACCCTCCTCTTTCCCTTCCTAGCCTTTTATCGACCCCGAGAACTAGTAGGGTCATTGTTACCTTAACCCTTGCCTGCTATCTTCATAATATAATATATATTTAGATTGAAACATATAGAAACTAGTTATAATACGAGAGTGCTTTAAAAAATCAACTTTTTAATCCTCGTCGACGTATTTTTCCTCGTCCGAGAATTCCTCGTCCTCACTTGTTTGAATTTTATCAGTTGATTCTTCATCCTCATTTTCTATAATTATTACTTCATTTATATCAACTTCTTTCAATATGCGTTCAGGATGTTCCAAATTATTTTCTAACTGATCGTCCACTATTTAGTTAACACTGGAGATATTGTTTTGATATGCAACATCTAACACATTCTCGACTTCCACCCTATCTACATGCTTAGTTTTGATTGCAACCCACCAATCAGACTTATTCCGCCGCAATGGATAACGAGCATAATACACTTGCCTAACATTATGTGCAATTATGAAAGGATCATAACGATCATACTCCCTCGTATGATTAACCTCAATTATGCTGTATTAGTGGTGTACTGTTGTACCTCTTGTTGGATTTGTGTCACGACCCAAAACCTCACCTGTCATGATGGTGCCTATCTCAATACTAGGAAAGCTGACAATCTCAAATAACCGTAATTTCTTTTAAGGTTGAAAACATAATATTTGGTTTCAATAGAAAACCTCACAATTACAGATACAAAATACTCCCAAAATCCGGCGTCACTGAGTATATGAGCATCTAAATGAATACAAATTCTATCTGATAAAAACACTGTCCGAAAGTATAGAACAATATAATAACTGAAAGAAAGAGAGTCAAGGTCAGCGGACGTCAGTCAACTACCTTGATAGTCTCCATTTGATAGCACTTTGAAATCTAGCAGTCGCCATGTCCGAAAGCACCTTGATCTGCACACGAGGTACAAAGTGTAATATGAGTACAACTAACTCAATAAGTAAAAAGACTAGCCTTTGGGCTGAAAGTAGTGACGAGCTCAACAGGTATAGTCTAGTATAGAAATAATAGTACAGAAATATAGACATGCTTTCAATTTCAACAGTTAATTTCGTACAAGTAAAATAGATCAATACTGAATGATATGAGGAATATGACATCTCAGGGGAAAACCTCGTGTACTTACGATCACAAATTACTTGGTCACTCAGTACTGTATATAGCCAATCCAGCCCAGAGAAGTTCCATCCCGTATATATATACCTCAACTGACAGTCAGTGACTCAGTACGGTATAAGGCCAAATCCAGCCCAGGTGTAAATATATCCCCAAACTATAATGATTCGGTCAAGATCCATGTCCAAGGAAATTCATCACAAATATAAATAAGTAAGGAAAGTCCATGCCCTGGGAAGTCCATCCCGAATATATAATCATCTACGCTCAAAATATAAATAAGGCAATTCCATGCCCTGGAAAATCCATCCCAAATATATAATCATCTATGCTCACTGTGTGGCGTGCAGACTCCGTAGGGACTCCTTCAGCCCAAGCGTGATTTAAAGCCGATGTGGCCTACTGCAGGCGGGCAACCCCGATCCATATAATAATAAAGCCAATAAGGCCTGCTGCAGCGTGCAGCCCCGATCCAGAACAATAAAGCCTATAAGGCCTACCGCGGCGTGCAGCCCGATCCCATAATAATAATAATATATATAAAGCCGATATGGCCTGCTGCAGGCGGGCAACCCCGATCCTATAAATATCCTCACAATGGATGAGTATGACTGAGTATGAAATGTACATTTTAAAATAATTAATTCAATAGCAACACGACCCTATGGGTCCCAAAATATCGGCACGTAGCCTAAACATGATCTTTAATACGAATCTCTGCTAAATTTCTCTAACACTTGGAGAATATGCAAATAATAACATGATTCTTAAATTTTCCAACTTCACAGAATTTATTCAAATCACAACTTATATGGTGCACGTCCACACGCTCGTCACCTATCGTGTGCGTCACCTCCAAACAATTTATATAAGACCAAATTCGGGGATTCATACCCTCAAGACCAAGTTTAGAAGTGTTACTTACCTAAAGCCATGTAATTCTTTACTCTGCAATGCCTTTTCCTCGCGTATCGGCCTTCAAACGCCTCAAATCTAGTCATAAATAAGTCGATTCAGTCAAAACAAATTATAGGGATTAATTCTATGTGAAAATACAGATTTCCCATCAAAATCCGAAATTTCACCCAAACATTATCCGTGGGGCCCACATCTCGAAACCCGACAAAAGTTACAAAATCCGAAAGCTCATTCAACCACGAGTCTAACCATACCAATTTTACCAAATTCCGACATCAACTCGACCTTCAAATCCTCAAATCTTATTTTCATATCCCTGGGTCCAAATCTCCGATTTACACCTCAAAATTATGTAATCTAGTTGGATTATTCGATGATAATTCAATATTATGGAGTAGAAATTATCATAAGTGACTTACCTCAAGATTTACCGTGATTTCTTACTAAAAAATCACCCCACGCCGTGTTCTTTCATCCAAATGTTTTGAAATGAGCTAAAAAAAACAAAACTGCTCAATAAAAATACTATTCTGGTCCCGAAAAGCCCAATCCCGTCGCTAAAAGTGCCAAATCTGGTTGCTAAAGGTGCGCACCAGAACCTGTTGCACCAGCAATTATTATTTCACTGAAAAGGCTAACTCCATCATACGAACTCGAAATTCGACGATTCTTGTTCCTATGAGTCACAAATAATAATACGAACCTAGTCATTCAATTGAAACTCAAGTCGGAGCTCATTTGCTCAATGCGATAACTCATGTTTCATGCTAAAAACCCAATCGTGACTTGATGAAATTAGACCAAACTTTTCATATCATTCCTATAATTCATTATCAAACTCCCGGAAGTCTCGAAATCGAATTTCGATCTCTAGAACTAAAAATAGACATTTGGATCATTACATGCTTATGCTGAAAACATCAAACTCTTCCAAAACTCTTCCAAAACTCATCCAAAACTCACCCGAGCCCCATGTGACCCCAATCAAGTATACTAACAAGTCCCATAATATGATACGAATTTAGTCGATGCCTCAAATTACATTGAACAATAATTAAACACGAATCACACCCCAATTCAAGCATATTTAAAACTAACAAATTCCAAATTCTACATTCGATGTCGAAACCTATCAAATCAACTCCGATTGACCTAAAATTTTGCACACAAGTCATAAATGACATAACAGAGTTGTTCCAATTTCCAGAATCGGATTTCGATCCCGATATCAAAAAGTCAACTCCCCGGTCAAACTTCCCAACTTGAATTTCATATTTTCGCCATTTCAAGCCTAATTTAGCTACGGACCTCAAAATAAATATTCGGATAGAATCCTAAGTCCAAAATCACCATACAAAGCTATTGGAATCATCAAAATTCTATTATGGGGGTCGATTACACATAAGTCAATATCTGATCAACCTTTTCAACTTTAGTTTTCATCTTGGAGACTAAGTATCTCAATTCATTTCAAAACCTCACCGGACCCGAATCAATTATCCAGGCAAGTCATATATCAACTGTAAAGCATAAATTGAGCAGTAAATGGGAGAACAAGATTGTAATACTCAAAATGACCGACCGGGTCGTTACAATTTGGGTCAAACCACTTGCATTTAAAGAGTATAAATTTCTTATATGGTCAACCTGTATATTCTAGTTATAATATTTCTTTGACCACACCATAATAATCAATATCTCCAACTTGGTTGCCATCACCACCTTGAACCCACACCCCGTTGTTGTTGCTATTTTTATTTTTAGAGTAATCCTCTGTATGAAACTTATAACCATTCACTACGTACTTAGACATTGTTGTGACCTGAAGCCCAGGTCCCCAAGATATATCTTTCAAAAATTAATTTACACCGTTATTTGGATTATTTACCTACACAGTGTTAAAAAAAAATTATAAGTTAGCATAACCGAATATATATATATATGTGCGGGAACTTTAGAAGAACATTATTAGGATAAACTTACAAACTGTTTGAACCATGTATCAAAACTCGTATATACAACATCATGGCCAAATTGACCCACGAAGTGACTGTGACACATCAAATATTTTTAGTATTTGCATCAATATGTAATCACAGTAAATTTTACATTTTGATAACTAATAAATCAATACTTACTTAAGAATGGTACAACTTCGGGACAATTTAACAACACATGAATTGTAGCTAACTTGTACTCCATATCACTCAAACTTCTCTTTCTAACATCCTTAGAATATCGGCCTGGTTGATTGAATATGGACATTGATGGATATAATGGATCATTTACATAGCCGACAGTGTGCCTATTGGGCCTATTCCTAGAACATGGCACGTTACTCTCAAAATAATAAGAACAAAAATGTGCAGTTTCCTTTGTAAGATAGTCTTCACATATATATCCTTCAATCCTATTCCTCTACTTAACAAATTATTTGCATTTGCCTATTTTCCTACATAATGTCATATTAGCCAAGAACATTCAATTAAATAAAATAGAATATTACATCAAACTTATAATATTACCTCTCAAAGGGATACATCCATCTGGATTGAACAGGCCCTCCAAGTCGTGTTTCGTGTACAAGGAGGATTGGAAGGTGTTCCATCACATAAAATAAATCACATGGAAATATTTTTTCCATCTTACTAGAAGTTACACAAATATTCTGATCCATCCGAAATAGGTTTTCTTCCCTTAAGGTGGTAGAATACAAGTCTTTGAAAAATAAACTAATCTTTGTGATGGGTTTCCAGATTCTTTCAGGCAAACCACAAAATGCAATAGGCACTAAGGTTTCCATGAAAACATGATAGTCATGACTTTTCAAATGGCTCAACTTCCCTACCCCCATATCTACTTTTCCCCCAAATTCGATGCATAACCCTCAAACATCTTCAATTTCATAACCCAATCACAAATTTGTCGTCTTTCCTCCAAAGTGAATGTGTAACTTGCTTTGGGCTTGAACACATTACCATTGTTCGTTGTATGCAAGTATAATTCAGGTCACCTGCAATATTCTTGTAAGTCCATTCTAGCCTTCCGATTATCTTTTATCTTACTTTTAGCATCCATCATCGTGTTGAATAAATTGTCAAAATAATTCTTCTCAATTTGCATGACATCAAGGTTGTGTCAGAGAAGATCATCGTTCTAATAAGGTAACTCCCAAAATATACTCTGTTTCGTCCAATTATAAGTAACACCATATCCGGGGAATCTAGAAGGTGGAGCCTCAGTAACTTTACTGAAGTTATGGACCCTCTCCCAAATTTCATCACCTGAAAGTATCGGATGTAGCGAATCATATTCCATTTTATTCTTTTTGAATGCATTTTTCATCAAAAGAATTAGCACACAATTTGAGGACAAGCTAGTTTTCCATGCAGTAAGGACAAGCTAGTTTCCCAGCAGTCATCCACCCAGACAACATTCCATACGTAAAAAAAATCGTTAATAGCCCACATTAAATTAGCACACAATTTGAAATTCTACATTGTTGATATGTCATATGTTTCAACATCATCATACCACAATTGTTTTAGCTCATCAATCAAAGGTTGCAAATATACATCAATCAAATTTTTTGGATTACGTGGACCGAGAATAATATAATTTAAAAATATATATAGACTAGTCATACACAACTTAGGTGGTAGATTATAAGGTGTAAAAAAGATATGCCATCATGAATATGGTGTCGTAGATGTAGAAAAAGGCGTGAAGCCATCCGTACACAAACCTAACTGAATGTTCCTTGGTTCACTGGCATAATCTGGATATGTACTATAAAAGTGCTTCCAAGCTTCTCCATCTGAAGGATGACACATACCACCAGGTGGTCTTCTATTTTCAAAGTGACATCTCATATGAAGAGCAGAACTCATCGACACATATAACCTCTTTAACCTAGGTATAAGAGGTAAATAATGCATCGCCTTCACAACGACCATATTCCCGCTGGAAAACCTCTTGAAATGAGGCTTTTCGCAGAATTTACAACTTTCTAAATTTGCATCATCTTTATAATATAACATGCAACCATCCTCACAACAATCAATTCTCATCTACAAAAGTCCTAACTTAGAAACCAATCTCTTTGCCTTATAGAAATCACCAGGTAAGTTGATATTTGGGTCAACTAGTTCACTCATAAGGTTAATGAAAGAGTCCATGGCCGCTTGAGAAATATTCCAATCAGATTTGATACTTAATAATTTAACTGCAACATACAGCTCAGAGTGCGGACTTCCTTCACTTAGTGGACGACTAGTTTCTTCTAATTGTTCATAAAAATATTTTGCATCATCATGAAGAGTTTGTACAACATTTTTATTGGGATCACCCCCGGAGTGCATCCCAAAAGTATCCGCAACCATATCCTGAATTCTATAATCATGATTTCTATTCTTCACTAACCTACTACTTTCACCAACAACCATGTTATGAAATATTCCACGGCTACCATCGATCTCTCCATGGTTAGTCCACACAAAGTAATTCTCTATAAACTCCTTCCTATAAAGATGAAGCTTAACTTCCTCCGGTTTTTTGAACTTCACGCAATCGCACTTGACACAAGGGCACCTAATTACTCCTTCAATTTGGTATGATGAAAGTGACATTGCATGTCTAATAAAGTTATCAAACCCTTCTACAAAATCCTCCCGCAATCCTTGCCGATTAGGATAATTCCTATTGTACATCCAAGTACGATGTTCCATCTATACAAATAAAAATAATTTGAGATATTTTCATAAGTATTACAACTACTTAATATATTCTACAATTATAAATTAATCAAATCATTTTTAGTTAATTAAGATAATTAATTATTAATAATTACACCCAAAAGGTTCAACATCCCTAAAAGTTCAATTCACATCTAAAAAGTTCAACCATTACCCTTAAAAGTTTAATTCATAGCCTAAAAGTTCAACCCATATCCTAAATAATTCAATTAATACCCTAAACAATTCAATTACCCCTAAAAATTCAATTCATACACTAAAAGTTCAATTTACAAAAATAAATCCTAAAAACACAATTCAATTCAAAGTTAAACATTCAATTCCTAACAAAACTACTCAGTGTCACACCTGCTTTTTTCCGAGGGATAGAGAGTTTTTTCAATTAAAGTGACATTATTAGAAATGAGATTATTTATTTAATTTAGAGTCGCCACTTGGAATAATTTTTATGGTGTCACACCTCCTTAAACTCTCTTTTTGTAAAAATTTAGAGAAAATTCCTTGTTCCACGATTGCTATTAATATTCAGTCCCACTTCGAACTTAGCCATGCTTTTAAATGGAAATTTCATCAAATAAGGTAGCACTAAGCAGATATGCAGAAATTCAATGAAGATTCAACCAATTTCGGATTGGAAAACATATATTTTAAAACCTAGAATGAGCAGATAACCAACAATAGGAGTCCTAATTAAAACAAGAATTAAATTACTTCATACAAGCATCATGTTTCGAATTACTTCCCAGTTTTATCACTTTCCAAATTGACAACAAATTACATTTATTACATATTTCAATAGCAGAAAATCAGGAGCTAGACAAATTAACAAAGATTAATCAGGAATCAACGGTTTTAATTATTCAAATGAAAGCATAATACAAGGGGTTTAAAACTTACCTAATCAAACAATGAGATAACTGAGATTAACCAAATGAAGGCAAATACAAATTCGGATGAAGCTCAGCGAAAATTTCAGCAACCAACAACAGAAGTTCGGCAATGCTTCAACATATAATAGCTTTAGAAAACCAGAACCATGAACATCGGCTTCTAATAATGACAGAAATTCGTTGTTTTAGCCTATTTCCATATGTTTTTGTTTGCCTTTTCTTTTCTTTTTGCTCTTGAAATTCGTTTTCGATCCAGAATCTAATTTTGGCTTTGTTTATGAAGCTCATTTGAGGAGGGAGGCAAAATTGGGTGGCTTCTCTAGAGAGAAGAATAAGAAGAGGAGGGAGTCGGGTAGGGTTTTGGTGTAGAAGAGGGGTAGAAAATGGACTGGGGCGAGTGTATGAAGGTGAAGAGAGGAGGGAGTTAGAAAATTTTGAGAAAAGAGTAAGATAAATGATGGGGGAAGTCCCGTATTTGGGACAAGGATTTAGAATTACCGACCAACGTTGGTCGATAATTTTGGTCAGTACACTAAGTGACCGGGCGTTGACTGTGTTTGACCATTAACCGACTAACTTTGGTCGGTTATTTTTTAAAATAAAAACTAAATTATTTTTTTGTGTTTTTATTTCTTAAAATATTATAAACTATAAAAAATTAATATAAACTATATGCATTTATTTTATTCACGTATATATTTACTATTCATAATTATAAACTATAAGCATAATATTTATAAATAATTATATTAACTAATTACTTTTAATAAATTATAAGCATATATTTTATTCACATATATATATAATTAATCAAACATAATAAAAAAATAAAGGTATATATATATATATATATATATATATATATATATATATATATATATATGAGATATTTATTTTATTCGAATTCCACATTTCGTCTTATATATTCATTCGTTTTACAACTAATTACTAATCACATAGATTAATAAATATCGGTCAAGACGTTTTACCTTTTGTATTCATCTATCTAAGTTAATTTTCTAAGTTATAATTAAGTATATGAGTAATTTCACACATATACACACATACACTATGTTGTATTTGATGATCAATCACATACATTACTAAGTACAAAAACTTTATCAATTGATGAATTGATAAGCCAATATTATTCTATTTTAAATATGATTAGTCCATTGTTATATTAACTCATTTACTTAATGCTAATAACTTCTTTCGTTTCTTTAATATGTGATCCATATATACATGTCAAAGATGTTCAGTATTAATTCTTCTGCATTTCATTCATTCATCACTAATAATGCATGACATAGATTAATCGATATAGGTCGAGACATTTTATTTTTAATATTCATAGATATAGGTCGAGACGTTTTGTTTTTAATATTCATCGATGCATCTAAGTAAGTTATAAGTCGATGAATCAATTTACAAATAGATATATTTGATGATGATCAATTATATATACTAATTAGATTATTTCTTCTTCACAAGTACAACCCCAAAAGAACCCGACCTTGTGGCCCTAGCGCTTCTTGTTCTTAGATGCGGCTATACCTATATATATATATATATACATACACACACACACACACACTTAGTTGTACTACTTTAACTATATATAGCTTGTTATAGTATATGTTAGTGTATTCACTATTTGTATTTCAAAATAAAGTGTTAACGGATTACATTTATATTATTTAGATAGTAAATATTAATGTGATTCAAAAGTTTGACCATGTTTGACCTATGAACCGACCGAAGTTGGTCGGTTATTCTCCAGAAATTACATTTACCGACCAACGTTGGTCGGTAAAATCTTCCCTTGCAATAACCGACCAACTTTGGTCGGTAAATTTAACTATAAATTTTATAAAATATTTTAAATAATAATATAATTATTAAAATTTTAAAAAGTGGGTCCACATTACCGACCAATGTTGGTCGGTAATCAAAAAGGTATTTTGACTAAGCAAGTTTGACCATTGCGGTCAAATATTTGACCAATTTTGGTCGGTATGTAATTTTAAAAAAAATATAAAATATTTTTTTGGTAGTTTCTGTCCGTATTGGACGGTTTTTTGTCGCTTTTATTGACCGACCAACGTTGGTCGGTATCACTTGGTCGATTTTTTCCGAATTTCTAGTAGTGCAACTCACTTTAGATTTGATATACCTATTTAAATATCTGAAATAACCATCACAAATATATCAAAGCAGATCAACAGTGCTAACTTTATAAGGAAAGCAAAAGTGATAATATGAGACGAAGCGCTTTTGGCTAAGTGTCAAATGATCGAAATATTCTCCTAGAGTTTTAGAGATATATTGGATATCGATGAACCGTTTGGTGAAAAAGTAATAGTTTGGGAGGTGATTTCTGTCAAGTACGATCAGTAGTTCCAAAATTGACCAAAGCAGAAACTGTAAAAGCTAACTTTCCAAAATTATACTTATGACCTCAAATGAAAAATATTCAAATGACAAGAAATATAAAAGTAAGAACAGATCCAACATTCAGTGACTTCTTGCTTCGTGTCGGAACGAAGAAGAGCATCCAGTAAAAGATGATTTGGTTCTTCTAGAACAGTTGGTTATCAACCCCAATGATAATAGTAGTGCATTTAATAAGAAAAATACTTTTATCATTAGATTAAAACGCAATTTGTACAAATTACATGATATAAATTAAAGAGTTATCTTAGCTAGCAGAAATGAATATATTGATCAACTAAATAAAAGGTTGATTGCTAAGTTTTATGGTAGCAACAAAATATTTTTCAGTTTTTGACTCAGCAGAAGATGATACCAGCAATTACTACTAAGAAGAATACTTAAATACTTTAATACCAAATGACCTTCTACCGTACATGTTTGTTGTCAAGTTCATTATTTCTTACATATGTTAGTGTCACTATATATATAATAGACTAAGTTAAAATTGATCTTCCATTGCATATAGGTTGATTTTGAATAAAAATATGCCTGCCATGCTTCTGAAAACTTAGATCCGCTGAATAACTTATGTAATAGTACGCATATGATATATAGAAGTTTTGACAATAACGTCATACATATAGAACGTATGATACTGGTTAATGTGCTTCTAAGTATGTATTTATCCCCGAATTCAACTTTCGTCTTCCGAAACTAAAGAACATCCTTTTAAATTTGTGTGAAAATAATTTTCAATATGTTTATGTTTTGTAATTATAATAAATTAAGCACAAGGACAAACATCCTAAATATTGGACTATATTTACCACAATATATTTTCTTACACGAATAATTATATGTTGCACTTTCAAGAGAGATATCAATATCGACAATAAGAGTTTTGGTTATGGCAGAAAAACCAAAGCATTAGAAGGAAACATATACAAAAAACACCATCTATAAAGAAGTGTTCGGTGAGATACCATCACATTAGATATTTTTAAACTACAATACATAATTATCTACTTAACATGACTAAAATTGATCGTTTATGTAAGTTCTGATGATGTCCTTTCATTTTGAATTCACGTATTATACTAATGTAACAATATTTTTTAGCATTTAGATGATTGTTGTAGTATTAAATATAAAAAATTTCTCATTAATTAAATTTTATTGTTCCTTCATTTAAATAAAGATTTAAATCATCATGTGTCATTATTAACGTGCAACGCACATTTATAGATACTAGTATATATACTTATATTTGAAAATTCTCATTTTAAACTTCTCATTTTACCCTTAATAGCATGTTGGTATTGTAATAACAATGGCATGATCAAATGTTTAGGGTCACAAGTTCTGATGGTACTACTTTTGGTATGTGCCAAAAATTGTGTCTTTCTTTTTTTAAACTTGGTGATCTGCCAAGCTTCACAATATTAAATGAAAGAGAGAGTACTATTCTTTATACCAAGGCACCCTTAATATTTTGCTCTTAGAGTGTACTCATTTATTTTTGCTTATGTTCTGTCCCATCATGACCAAATTTTCTTTGTATAAAATCAATTAAAAAGATACATATTTGCAACTCACGTTAACATATAAGATAGCTTGTTTCTCCTTTTCACACACACATTACATAACGAGCTCAATATTTACATAACCACATTACTTCAAGTTGAGATAATCTGCAGTCAGGGGCTTGAACACATTGGACGCAGAGGCCTCAACCAATTCCAACTGCCATTTCAGCATGTGCATATAAACAACCCAATCTCCATTTCCTTTAGGACTCGGCATTGGCATCACATATCCTGCTTTCCCTTCCCATGGAAAATGATACGACCCAAACACTGGCTCTCCCCATCCAAAATCAATCTTCCCCACCGGAAACTGTTGCCCCGACGACACCACCACCGCCGGTGCATCTTCATTTGTGGCGTAGATTCTTGCTAAAGCTGGTTCTGGACGATGATCTTCCACCCAATTTATTAACCCAAGGAAATGTTCTTTAGTTTCTGCATGTTCAAGAAACTCATGAACTGCTCTTGCTACCCAACTTAAAGGTTTCTCCTTTAGTTTCTCCACTTTCTTCTCACCAAATGGGATGGAAAGAACATTCCCAAAATACCCTTTTAGTACCTTGGCTTGTTCTTTATCTCCATCGCTCAATCTACTCCTACCATTAACCACAATCCCAAACATGAAGTTCTCGTAATAAGGAGTACTATTTTTTTCCATCCCATTGGCTATAGTTTTCCATAGGAAAGCACTGAATGTTTCAAGCTTAGTAAACCTGTGGAATTTTGTGCTAATCATGTCGTTATTACAACTATTTGCTAATGATTGGAGGCGGATGATGTCTTCAGCCTTGACATAGTAAATTCTGCTTATAACTTGATCATTATCATCAATATTTGTGACAGCACGTGTTTCTTGTTTTAGGGCAGAGATAGGTATATACATGCTGTCTATCACCAAGGGATCGTAGTAGGAGGGACGCCGTGGAAAAAGAAAGGAACGTCGGAAAGATGGGAGCTGAGATAGTGGTTTGGACTGAGCTATTTCTGCCCATGATACGAGAAACAAGTTGGTTGAATAAGCATCAGCAACTCTATGATCAAATGTACAAGCCACCACTATTCCTCCACATTTGAGATGTGTAGCCTGCAATAATTATGTATTTGTGTCAAATCGGTAGAGAAAAAATATTATCAAAGGATTTTAATATACTCGATTAAGTCATCTAAAAAATAATTATAAGCTAATTACGGTCCATAAAGTGTGCATTAAATACATGGCACAATATGTGTTACAATGGTTTTGGATGTTGTAAATTTTGTATTGATTAAAATCACTGAGTTCCACTACAATTAAATATTATTTTTGACTATTTAGGTCACTAATTTGGAAATTGCTATTTGCACGTTCTCAATTGAATGTTCAAATTTCTTTCTACCTATTATGATAAACAGAATTTAGACATATAATCCATGCAAACGATTACTTTGTAATATACTATCTTCTCTATTTTATCTATAATGAAACAACAATATTACTCCACATATCCCTTGACAGATTTGAAATGGAGGTCATCAAAAATTAGGTACATCTCTCATGTTAAATTTTATCACCTTTTTGTTTTTTGCTATAAAAAAACACACAAAGAATAGTAGGTAAAAAAGTATATCTAAAGTTCGATTTGATCAGGGAAGACTTTTCCATTGAAGACAAAGTTTGATCAGTATTTAAATTGAATGTACACTTTTTGGTTTTAGTTTGTACTACCAATATAATGTCTGCTTTCCTAAAAGGTAAACCTTTTGAATACAATATAATACTCAGAACAAAGTTCTATGGGCTTATTTAACTATTCTTCATTTACTTCCTGGATTTGACTGGAGGGACAAGTGTTATATATACATCCTCTTAAATTGGAGGGATTTTAAAAAAAAAAACTAAAAAGAATGAAAAAACCTACAGAAAGGCGCCACTTGATCTACAAACAAACAGTAAATAATTCAGCTTTGCGATTCTTCTTCTAAAAGCATTTCTTTTAAAACATTCAATTTCAAATAGAGGGAATTCGACGTTTCTGTCATGCATGTCAGCTTTTGCATGAAAATGGCTTAGACGACTATATATATTAATCCTACAGTCTGTGCGGCAATTGGAAATTTATTACACAACCTACAAAAGAACTCTACATGTATATGTTTACATTTTTATATTATTTATGAATTGAGCTGAGAAACCGTGGAAAGGCTTTCAAGTTCAGGTGTCCAGATATTTTGGGACGGCAAAAGTGTCCTTTATAGGAGTACGGATTAAGAGTGAAAGTGTAAAAACGTTACACTCTTAAGTCAATTAAAAGATAATTACAGAAATTTGTCTATAGACTATAGAATTAAAACCTGAATAACGCAAATTATATGAGTACTGAAAAGTTGAACTTTGCACATGCAATTATGCATAGGTGATAGGACACATGCTACTTGTAAAATAGGAGAAACTTCACAACAAAAAAACAGTACCTGAACGGCTAGTACACCGTGCTTCTTCTTTGGTACAAGCTTACCCTCTATACTTTCATCTGGATTATACAAGTTGATTTCTTTGAGCTCTACATCAGCCCAAGCTTCTGTGAAATTGACTCCCGCATTGTTGCAAAGAATTTCGGGCTCTCCAGCAAGGTTCTGAACTAACTCCCCTGCAAATGCATAATAGGAAACCAAGGTTTCAGCCAAAGAAACCTTAAGAACTTTGATCATTGACCCAAATGAATATTTTGGTAACCCAGAAATAATGGGGTTCTGATAACAAAAGAAAACTCCAACGTCCATTGGAGGCAAGAGCAAATCAAGATTTGACTGTGGTAGCCAATGCTCTTGCATTGGCAACGATGCTGCCACCACCTCAGTTTTGATCACATTCACATTGAAGTCCCTTTTGGCACCCATCTCACTTCTAATATGTTTTTTTTTTGCTTCTTTCTTCTTTTAGTTGAACTCACAGAACTCGTTCTAGATTTGCTTTTGAGGACTAATCTTTACAATGGTGTGAGTGTGTGCTTTAGAGTAAGTGATGGGTGAAATAATACATGCATGGAACAGTTGTATTTATAACGTTCAAACGTAGGTGGGAGATATATATTATAAGGTTTAATAAGAGGTGAGATAAATAGAGAAATGGTAAAGTGTCTATGAGGTTGTACTAATAGAACTGAGGACGATCGATGGGGTGGTTGAGAGTTTCTAGAGCACGTTACGTTACTATACCACAAAGAATTTAATGCTTTTGGTAGAACTATACGATAATGAATCCTTAAAAGTTGGCATCCTAATGCTAATAATTCCGTCTTCTTTCACTTGGTAGGTCACACAATTAAAATATCACAAAAGCTAAAGATGCTCTCTCTCCATCCTTATTTGATGATTCTTGATCGACTCGATGCACTTCGCAAAAAGATGAGTTAAAAGCACTTTATATTATAAAATCTCACTCAGAGTCAGGGTTCCAGGATTGAAACTCGAGCTATTCTTTTTAAAAATAGGATGACAGTAGTAGTATTAATTTGAGAAACAGGTGAATTTGTCTGTTAACTTTTGCCGCTCCGGAGGATAGAATAAAGGAAAACTAGTGTACTCCATTGGAAGTAGTAAAAATAAATCCTACATAACTTAAAGTTGTAAGATTTTTTTTGTAACTTTCATTTCAAGAGGTGAACTCTATCTTGAAACGGTCAAAAGAAGATTAGTTCTACTATTATGTGTGGCTAAAAAGAGAAAAGAACAAGATACGATACAAAGTCTTGAGGAGAAGTTGGTTTCCTATATCGTGCAAATTTTTATGTAAAATTATGATCACGGGACTTAATGAGGACGTAGTGGTGCATATCCGTAGATATAGAGTCAAAAGATGTTAAAACAAAAATTTACAAAATCTTAACAAAGGAGAATTAATTTTGGAGAAACCTATGGCAAGCATCCCGTTTAACAAAAGTCCGAAAACGTAGGACCAACAAAGAGATTGTAATTAAACTTGAGGAAGTAACCAAGTCAAAACCTTTGAACTTTGTTATGACAGAAGGTGAGGAATATTTGAACTATCTTTTACCTTTTTTTTCTTAAAATTTCGCTGTTACTTAAATTTCATTGATACCTCCGCCTCGCACATCTGTTTTGGCCTTTTTGTTCGTTTCCTTTTGTCAAGAACTTTCTAGCAAGTCTAAGAGCTTCCTATACCTGATATTAACGTCATCTATCAGATAAATCGGCATGAAATAACAGCCGCACTTGATTGGAACTGATATTGATACTAGGTGTTGCCTGTGTGGGCCAAAAAATACTTTTGACATAAGCAAGCCCGTAAGCATCATGATAGCCTTCATCGGCTGCCACGTTGCCACGTATTATTAGTAAGATTTCAACAAAGACCTGCTCCAGATCGAAGTGGCCTTTAAGAGATAAAGGGTGCGGTCGAAGAGTCAGTGGAGACCAGGGTCAAGGTCGAGGATTTTACATTACTAAAAATTCGGTCAAAACCGACCGCGGCAAACCAATCGACTTCGGTCGGTCAAAAAACCGACCGAAAAACCGACCAAAGTCGGTCGGTATTTTAAAATATTTTATTTTTTAACTTTTATATTGAAACGGACCAACTTCGGTCGATTTATTTTTGGCGCAAAAATGTGGGAAACTATTTTGGCGTCCCGCGAAATTTATTTTTTAAGAAACCAACCAACTTTGGTCGTTTTTTCATATAAAATTGACGAGCGCAAAACACATACTTAAATTCTGCTCGCTAATCAAATATAGTATAGTATAATATCGTGCCCTCAGGGATTGGATTTAAACAGTATTCTCGTAGTTTTTAGCTTGGTTGCTATCCAAGATGATCAACAACTGAGATTTATAAGATGTCTAACTAAAATTAACTAAGAATCTAAAGCTATTGACTAATGACAATCGAAACAAGAAATAATCAAAGAAGGTTATCAATGGGAGAAAATAGGATTTTGATAGGATATGTGCAACATAATTTTTCGGGATCTAACTCTAGATAATTCACTTCTAATGTCCAAGTGAGTCTCTCGAATTCACTCAATTATTATTAGTTCAAACGTTCAACAAGAACTCCTCTCTCTCGACTAAGTCTTAACCTCACAAGATGAACCAATTTAAGCACGTGAAGATATGCAAGAATGCATAATGAATTGGTTTTTAGGAAAACCTCTTTCAATTATTCTCCTAACTAGGTTTATTCGATGATATAACTAGCCTCTTTCGATTACTAAGAAGAATCTATGAACTCAACCGACAATATAATGCAAAGATATCACTAGTTATGCCTCTCTCGATTACATGAACAAGTGAATATAGATGCAACAATTAAATCATCCAAAAACGCTTCAATACATAAAACTAGAGTTATAATCCATAAACAATCATCAAGACACCAAATCCATCAAACCCTAAAAGTAACTACTCCATAGAGGAAAATAAAGTATAGGAAAATGATCTAGTGGTAGAATAGTATTCTTCCACACTCTTATACTAGAATGTACTGGTATAAGACATTCTACTCCATAGTATTCTACTCCATAGACATGGTATAAGACTAGTACCAGAATATACTCCATAGAATGTACTTTAAAGAGTACAAAAAAAAATAAAAGATAGTCTTATACCAGAATGTACTAAATAGTCTAGTGGTAGAATAGTATTCTTCCACAGTACAGACCCCGATTCGATTCCCAGACGGTACAGGTTTTAATTGCATAATTAAAATACCGACCGACTTTGGTCGATTTTTTCGTCAGATTTTTTCTTTGTTTGGTCACTTGTGAAATTTTATTGACGACCGAAATCGGTCGGAAATTGCGACCGATTTCGGTCGCTATTTATTACCGATAACCTAATTTTGACGAATTAAATTTGGTCGGAAATCAATCAATTTTTCCAATTTTCCGATCGATTTCGGTCGGTATTTCTGGATGGTTTTAGACAGCTTTCTAGTAGTGTGAGACAGAGTTATAACGGCTAGTTTTAGGATAAGACATAAAAAAAATTCTAATAGATATTCTTTGCACATGTTCTATTAGAGTTTTTAGGAATATTTTCCCTATAAATAGAAAGAGATACAATGATATGGGACATAAGATCTTCACTTGTAAGAAAATATATGACTTTAGAGAGAGGATCTGGCCATATTACAAACATACAGAAACAACCTTTTTACTAAGATTTTTGTCTAACTTTCCACTTGATCCAAGAACAACCTGAGTGTTCAAAGGCTCATCAATCATTCATCATTGTCAGAAAGAATATCCAAGTTTCCAGCCCTTTTTGGGTGACTCACACATTCTTATTTACTTAAATGTCACTCATTGCTATTTATTATTATTTAAAGCTATCTTTCACTTTTTTGAATCATTGAATATTATTAGTGTTGCTCACATTTAATGTCATTCGATCAAATATACATATTATCTTCCACAAAATTGATAATCTTGTCTTTTGGTTATTAATATTAGTTAAGATTAACTCTATTTTATTTAAATATAATTGGTTGATCCCAGATCTAAATTTTGGGTTAAATAGCTTGGCGTCGTCTGTGGGGATTGTTTAGCTAATTGTTTTTAGTTTTTCTTAGATCTACAACTCACATGAATTGCTAACCTAACGAACTACAAGGTTTTTCTCTTTCTCTGCACATATGATAAGTGGGGATTTTGACTACTTATTAGCATTTTTTAGCTTTTGTTTTAGTCCAAAGGCGTTTAATTGTGTTCCCGAAAACTAATAAAATGTACTTAATTGAAGGAATATTGGAAGATGAACTCCCGAGATGAAATCCAACTCAAAAGGGAGTAATCTGAACTCAAGGACATAATGGCACAGAAGCTTAGAAGTGCGGACCGCAGAATATCCTCTACGGCCGCAGATGATGAAGGAAAAGCCAGCAGAGTTTGGTGCAAATCCGCACATGAATTGTACGGCCGCAAAAGCTGGACCAGGAACAAAGTTCAGAGAATATGCATTCGAAGTCCATCAAAAGTGCGAACCACACAGGAATCGTGACCCTCTCTAGACACCCGAGCTTTCCTTAACACTCTTGTGAAACAATTGGCTAAAAATGTAAGTTTGGGGAGAGATAAGGAGCTTGAAAGACATATCAAGGCACAAAAAGAGAAAAGAAATGAAGAGATGGGAGGGCAAGAAAAGGAAACAAAATGCAAAAAGATAGTGAATAAGTTGAAGAGTTGGAGGGATTCAAAGAAAAGTAATGATGCAAAGCATGGAGAACTGAAAGAAGGAGAAAATGAATGTCATGAACAATAAAGAGTGATGATAAGTCTCTCTAGTTTCCCCAAGAAAAAGAAAATGCCTCAAAGAATTGGCAAAGCATGAGCCAAGAACAGAAAATGAAGTGCTTAAGGAAAAATGAACCCGTTCTATCATATCATATCCAACCTTAGTCCAAAAGCCTTCATTGCATTCCGAAAAATCCCTATGTGATTTCAAGCTAAGTGAGCTTACATTAGTGGTGATCTACATGAGGGGCAAGCCTATGGTACTTAAAGTTGTACTTGCGATAATCTTTTAAGAGAGATGAGTGAACCTTTCGTAAATCTTTGGATTTAGTGCTAAAATTCTTAAGCGAGATAGGAAAATGGAGAGTAGAGGAGGAGGAGTTTGGGATCCACAATGACATACATGAAAGAGGGAGCTTCCTCGATAAGTAAAGTCAACTCTTGATGCTCAAGAGTCACATTAGAACTGTTTGTGCATAAAAGTTTAACTTGTTGCCTTGTTGGTAATTCATAAGTGGTGTGGGTAATTGTTGGTCCCAATTGATGTATGAATTACTCACTTTTGAATAGCTGGGAACTAATTTATTTGCTTGAGGACAAGCAAAAATATAAGTTTGGGGGAGTTAATAAGTGGGGATTTTGACTACTTATTAGCGCTTTTTAGCTTTTGTTTTAGTCAAAAGGCATTTAATTGTGTTCCCGAAAACTAATGAAATGTGCCTAATTGTAGGAATATTGGAAGATGAACTCTCAAGATGAAATCCAACTCAAAAAGGAGAAATCTGAACTCAAGCACATAAAAGGCATAAAATATCCTCTGCGGCTGCAGATGATGAAGGAAAAGCCAGCAGAGTTTGGTGCAAAGTGCAGTCCGCACATGAATTGTGTGGCCGCAAAAGCTGGGCCAGGAGCAAAGTTCAGAGAATATGCATTCCAAGTCCATCAAAAGTGCGAACCGCACAAGAATTGTGCGGCCGCAGAAGAAGCGCCTTGCGTCCGCATGAGTAAAAAGCGTGTACCGCAGAAGATCTAGTGCGGCAATACATGTAAAAGTGCGGATAGAAGAAAGAGAGCTTTGCGGCCGCAGATCAGAATTATGCGGCCGCAGACTTCCGGTCCTGATAAGTTGAAGAAAAATGCGGACCGCACATGGAATTGTGCGGACGTAGAACTTCCCAACGGGCATTTTTGTCCGAAATTTCCAGCCCTGTATAAATAAACGAGTTTCATAATTTTAGGTCAATTTTTTACATCAACAGTTACAGTAGCTGTTTCTCTTTACTTATTTTAGTAGGTTTTCATATTTTGAGCTATTTTAACATAGATTTTATCATTTTAATCTTGCAATATGAGTTTTATTATTATTTCTTCTTATTTTTCTTCAATTTCAAGCATGAGTAGCTAGAGTTTTACTAGGGTTGTGACCCAACCCTAGTGTATAAACCTTGTGGGTATTTAATTTAATGCTTGTTTATGGTTGGGTGTTTATTATTTAGCCTTGTTCATGTTTTAATTTTTGGAATTAATGTTTGCAAACGTTGGTTCATGCCTATTTGACTTGGTTTCTACTTGAGAAAAAAAGACTTAGTCTAGGAAAATATGGCTAACAAGAAATAGGGACAATCGAGAGATTGATAATCCTAATTAAAGGGTTCAACCTAGAGATAGTAATAACCCGACTTGAGCTTTTATCAACCGTTTTATGCAATACCCATTTTGACTTAAGAAAGCCAAATTGGGCAAAATTACTCTCTGATCGAGAGGTATTGAGTGGTAATTGAGTGTTTATAGCTAAAATACACCCCGATAAATACAACAAGCATTGAGGTTTATATCCCATTAGGAAAACACCTAGGCGATGGCCATATTCCTAGGCTTTTTACAAAACTTGAAAAAACAACAAAAATAATTTCTTAGTTTTATTTCTCAACTTGTACTCTTAGTTTTAAATTAGACTTAAAAACAACTCCAATTTGTGGAAGTGTACATTGAGATAGTCAAATTCACATACTACAATATATACTCCTAACCCCCATATATAGCTCCATGTGGAAATCGACCCCGACTCTTGTTGGGTACTATCATTGCATTCGACCGTTTCATAACCTTGAATTGAGGTGTGAAATTGGACGAGATCAACATACAGATACTTACATGGAAGGTAACAAAGGAGATAGGACAAAAATGACAGGTGACTTCCCTAGAAAACCCATGAACGCTATCAACGAGAGTTGTGAAATACTAGGCGATGACGTGACGCCCACTACGTCCCCCAGGCGCAAGAGGTTGCCTCCCCTACATTGCAGCATAACAAAACCAAATGGAAAAAGGGGCCTTCACGTCCACAGGAGAAGGGATGCCACCAACCATGAAAAAGCTCCTTGAAGCGTGGTTGACCGATACACTAGTAAGCGTGCTCAACAAACCCGCTCCATGCACGACCATAGAGACCGCAAGAGCCCACACACTGCAATGAGCAAACGAGCAGGGTGACCAACCAGAACCTCCAACACTATGTATAACTCACAATATTACTAACAATGCAGGTGACAACATCCTCGCCGCTGTTCTAAAGAGGATGGAAGAAATGGAGAATGAAAACAAAACGCTCAGAGATCAAATGAAAGAACACCAAGAATGAGTCGACAAGATACCGGGTGCCCCTAAGCTATTGCCAAAGAGGGATGCTGGTAGATTTGTAGAGTAGCCGTATAGCGAGGAAGAAGCCCCACATGACATACCAAAGACCTTCAAAAGACTGTCGTATCTCAGGATATATGATGGAACAACTGACCCCAAAGATCACGTGACTCATTACGTCACCGCCGTGAAGGGCAACAAGCTCACCAAGGAACAAATGCCCTCTATTTTTCTGAAAAGAATTGGTGAAACCCTCACGGGAGGGGCATCAACATGTTATTCACAACTACCAACCCGTTCCATAGAAAACTTCGAATAAATGGCCGATAAGTTTGTAACGGCGCATGCCGGGGCCAAGAAAGCCGAAATAAGAGTAAACGACATCTTCGCCATCAAGCAGTCCTTGGGAGAGGGACTAAGGGACTTCCTCACATGATTCAACAGGTTAAGGATGACCCTACCAAATGTGTCCGAAGGGATGGCAGTCGCGGACTTTTAGGATGGGTTGAGTAGAGACGGTTCAAGAGCAACCAAAAAATTGCTGAGCTAGTTGATGATGAATCCTTCAACTTCTTGGGATGAAATCCACAATGCTTACTGTGCCGAAGTCCGAGAAGATGATGACGACCTCAACGGACCAACTCGATGGCTCGTCTCGGTACAAGCTGAGCCCAGGAAAGAATGAAGAGATGACATACAGAGGGACTACCCTGGTCTCATGACCAAACATGGAACGACATCAGCCATACGTCAAGGCCCCAACTCCCCCTTTCTTCCTCTATGATGAAGGCTCATCTAGGCCGAGGACTAGGACTCACCGGAATAAGAGAGGTATTCCCCCCTTATTGTCTGCTCATAATATTTGTGTGTCACCTACAAAAATAGTCGATGCCCTAGAGAAACTCGGAACGAGGTTGAAGTGGCCGCAAAAGATAAGGTCTGACCCGAGCACCAAAAAATCTGATGCCCTCTACGAATTCCATTAGGAACGCGGACACAAGACAAAAGACTGTATCTCTCTTAGGCAAGAGATTGTGAACATGTTTCAGCAAGGATACCTCAAAGAGCTGCTGAGCGACAATAGGAGAAATAACTTCGCCAGAGGTCATGAACGCCAAGGCCGGCCGAAGCCACCATCACCGGATCGTACCATCAACATGATCATCGGCGGCAACGATGATGCCTTTTCAACAACGTTAAATTCACTGCCACTCACAAGCTCAGAAGATCTATCACCTACGAACAGTATGACAGACTCGAAGGAAGTATCATCTTCAACGAGTCAGATGCCGACGGTTTGACTTTCCCTTACAACAATGCTCCTGTCATCACTTTATGAATTTTAGATACTGATGTCAAACGTATCATGGTAGACGATGGGAGTGGAGCGTGTATTATCCATCCCCGAGTCCTCACTCAGATGAGACTCAAGGAAAAGATAGTGCTGCACTCCATCACACTAACCGATTTTAATAATGCAGTTGAACGGACATCGGGTGAAATTACACTCCCCATCTTGGCCGATGGCATAACTCTAGAGATAACGTTCCACATTACGGACTAGGCCACTGCATACAATGCCATAGTAGAAAGACCATGGATACGCTCCATAAGAGTCGTCCCCTTCATCTTATACTAAGTAATCAAATTCCAACCACCTTGGGGATATTCAGCATACCAGGAGAACAACGCACGTCTTGGGAATGCTACTGCATCGCTGTAAATAGCATGACAACCCAACAGAAGAAAGACAAGGAAAGAGAGGCATATCAATCAACAGGGTCGAGGTCGACGTAAGAAGAGACTAGGGACATCATTGTGGACCCCAAAACGGTTGAAGTCGCAGACTCAACTACAGAGGACCTAGACCCCGTTCAATTAGACCCCAGTGACTCCAGCAAAAAGGCCTACATCGGCTTCAAACTCTGAGAACCAGGAATTTAGTCAATTCTTAATAACTATTATGGATTTATTTGCCTTCAGCCATGCAGATATGCCGGGAATCCCCAAGGAGATCTCCACACACAAATTGAACGTCGATCCATTCTACCTCTCGGTAAGGCAGGTTAGACGAAAAGTCAACCCCTCCTTCAACGATGTCGTCCACGAGGAGATAAAGCAACTATTAGAAAACTGCTCCATTAGGGAGTCAAAATACCCCAAGTGGATCGTCAACATAGTGATGGTAAAAAAAAAAAGGGAAATGGCGGATGTGTGTAGACTTCATAGACTTAAGCAAAGCATGCATGAAGGATTCGACCTCGTCACCACATATTGACTAACTCATCAACCGGACAGCCGGGCACGAGTTGTTGAGTTTTCTGGATGTGTACTCGGGCTATAATCAGATACTTATGGAAGAAGAGGACCAGGAGAAAACCACGTTCATCGCCCACCGAGGAACATATTGTTATAGGGTCATGCCAATCGGGCTGAAGAACGTAGGATCTACCTATCAAAGATAGGTCATAAAAATGTTCAAAGATTAGTTCGGCAAGACCATGGAGGTATATATCGACGACATGCTAGTCAAATCTGTAAGGGCGGAGGACCATATAGACCATTTGAAGGAAGCTTTCGACATACTGAGACGATACGGAATGAAACTAAACCCAGAGAAATACACGTTTGGCGTATCCTCGGGGAAGTTTTTGGGGTTTTTAGTGTCACAATAGGGGATCAAAGTCAACCCAGACCAAATCAAAGATATCGAAGGGATACCGGAGCAACTGACTAAAAAGAGGCAAGTCAAAAGGTTGATTGATTGAATCGTCGCCCTATCGAGATTTATCTCGCGGTCTTCCGACTGATGTCACAGATGTTTTGGCATACTCAAAAAGGATAACAACCTTGAGTGGACGCCCGAGTGCGTACAAGCTCTTCGAGAGCTAAAGGCGTACCTGTAATCACCACCTCTACTCTCGAAACCCAAACCCGGAGAGTATTTTCTCTCCTACCTCGTCGTCTCCTAAGTGGTAGTAAGTGCAGTCCTAATCCGAAAAAGTAAATATCTCACATTTATTTCATTAGCAAAACACTCGTCGATTCTAAGACGAGGTACCCATACCTCGAGAAACTAGCCTTGGAACTAGTCATAGCTTCACGAAAGCTTAGACCTTTTTTCCATAGCCACCCTATCTCGGTCGTTACCACATTTCCCTTTAAAAAGTATTTTACAAAAACCCGAGTTATCGGGGAGGCTGGCCAAGTGGACCATCGAGCTAAGCGAGCACGATATCACATATCAACCGCGAATAGCGATAAAGTCGTAGGTGCTCGCCGACTTCATCGCAAATTTTGGAGCAAATATAATGCCTGAGGTCGAAAAGGAAGCCATCGAAACTTATCTCCAAACACAAGACCTCTAGGTTCTATACACCGATGACACATCCAATGCGCCTGGATTCGGACTGGGACTCATACTTGGGGTCCCTACTGGTGAAGTAATTCGCCATTCCATAAGGTGACCAGATATGACTAATAATGAGGCAGAGTATGAGGCTGTAATTACAGGATGGAGACTAGCACTCAAGTATAGGGTGAAGCAGTTGAAGTTTCGTTGTGATTCCCAGCTCGTAGTTAACAAAGTCACAGGGACTTTCCAAGTCAAAGAACAAAGGTTGCAAAAATATCAGTCCAAGATCTGTAAGTTGCTGCCTAAGTTCGACGAATACAAGCTCGACCAGATCCCGCGTTCTCAAAATGTTGAAGCGGATGGCCTCACCAAATTGGCCGCAGCCACCAAAAGCATCACGACTGGGGATAAAAGTGTATTCCAACTCTTCAACTCATCATTAGACCAAATCGAGGTAAGATCTGTAAGTTTAACTTGGGATTGGCGCAATCGTATCATCGACTACTTATAGGACGACACACTCCCAAATAACAAAAAGGAGGCCAAAAAACTAACAATGTAGCCAGCCAGATACAACCTTCTCCACAACAACTTATACAAGAGGACATTCAGTGGCCCTTTGGCGAAATGTTTGGGTCTGAACCAAACCCAACACGTCCTCGAAGAAGTTCATCATGGCCATTACGGCGCTCATTCGGGTGATCGAGCATTCATTAGGTGTCTCATACGGGCAGCATACTACTGGCCCACCATGAAAAACGATGCCTCAAAATTTGTGAAGAAATACGAGCAATGTCAGAAATTATGCGAACAATAGGTAATCACCTAAATGGGTAGAAATTATGCGAACAATCTTTTAGTTTTAACTGACTATTTCTCTAAATGGGTAGAAGAAGGAGCGTTCTCCTAAATATGCGAACAATAGGTAATCACCTTCATATGGAAAAACATCATCTGCCGATTCGGCCTACCCAAAGAGATTAGCTGCAATAATGGACCCCAATTCACGGGAAAGAAAATCATCTAATTCTTCAAGAAATAGTATATTATGAGGATACTTTCAACCTCATACCACCCAGCGGGTAACGGGCAAGCAGAATTCTCCAACAAGTCCATATTAAATAACATGAAGAAAAAGCTCGAAGACGCCAATGGACTGCTCAGACCCACATGCCCGGATTCTGAAAATTTTCGAAGATAAACTTTACCCATAACACTACCAACTCAAATATATAACTTATCCCAAATTCCATGTCCAATTTCATGGTTAGAATCCAAAAATACCAATTCTAGGTTTTCTACCAAAATCTCACAATTTTCCTAAATCTTTCTTCCTTAAATCCACATATAAACCTTACATTTAGCTCACAAAAAGTGAAAAATTACTTACCTTATGTTATATGATGAAAACTCCTCAAAATCGCCCAAGAACCGGGACGAAAGTACTTTCAGAAGTATTGTGGGCATACAGAACCACCCCGAAGACAAGCACATGACAAACTCCCTACTCTCTAGTCTACAGAATCAAAGTAGTCATACCAGTCAAAGTTGGAGAACTAGCCTAAGATACTCCCAGGAAAGCGGCACTAGCAATGACGAGAGTAGAAGACAAGAGCTCGATGAGATTGACGAACGAAAAGATATGGCGTACATAAAAATGGTCTCCCAAAAGAAGCAAGCAAAACTTTACTATAACAAGAAGGCAAAATTCTGGCCGCTCAAAGTCGGGGACTACATACTCAAAGCCAAAAACCAAGCAAGCAGAGATCCACGGGAAGGAAAACTGGGAATAAACTAGGACGGCCCATACAAAATTATAGCCAAAGAAAACAAGGGTTCATTCCAACTAGAGACAATGAAAGGAAAACAATTACCAAACAATTAGAACATCATCCACCTCAAATACTTCAACTTCTAAAAGGCAAAAGCACCCCTAAGTCGTACTCTTTTTCCCTCACTTGAGTTTTGTCCCATTAGTGTTTCCTCAATGAGGTTTTTAATGAGGCGACAAAAAGGAACCCTTCGAGTCGAAGTATGCGAAGAAGGGACTGCTTTCTCTTTCATTGCACGACTCCTCAATACTCTCCAAGTTGAACAATGAAGGGACTGGATAGATTGGGACTGGAAGAACAACCAATTCCCAAATTTTGCAACTTTCTCCAATTATGTAATCAGAGCAACAACATCAAAGTAATAGATACTTACGTCTATCAAAACTTAAGTTCGACCCAGCTCGAACAACACTTATCGGCCCTCGGTTGCACCTTAACAAAAGGTTAAGTTAGACCCAACTCGAACAATACCTATCATCCCTCGGCCACACCTTAACGAAAGGTTAAGTTCGACCCAGCTCGAACAATATCTATCAGCCCTCGTCCACACCATAATAAAAAGTTAAGTTCAACCCAGATTGAACAACACCTATCGACCCTCGACCGCACCTTAATAAAAGGTCAAGTTTGACTAAGCTCGAACAACACTTATCGGCCCGCTGCACCTTAATAAAAGGTTAAGTTCGATCGAGTTCGAACAACACCTATCGACCCTCGACCCACAACTTAATAAAAGGTTAAGTTCGACCGAGTTCGAACAGTACCTATTGACCTTCGACCCACAATTTAAGGAAATGATAAGTTCGACCCAGTTTAAACAAACACCTATCGGCCCCCGACCACATGTTGGCAAAAGATCAAAATCAACCAAGTTCAAACAACACCTATCAACCAAATCTAAACGAAGAGGCACACTCAACCTATATAAACAAAGGGCACATATGGCCCATAAATATTGGTCCCCAAGGCTACGATCAGGTAGAAGACGACGACAATAAAAAGAGTAAAAATGATAATGAGCAAACAACAAAAGCAAAATATATAAGTGCAAAAACAAGTGATAAGTATGGAAGAAGGCACATAAAACAACTTTAATATTCATATACGAATAAAGAGTTCTTTACAAGGACTCTTGAAGACGCCGACAAAAATACACAAAAGTTTAAAAGAAAAACTATCGGCCATCGCTATCACGACCCTCTACACCCTCGTCCTCTCGGTGCTCAGCATCCTCACCACCCTCGCCCTGAGTATAAACGATATCATACTAGGCATCCTCCTCAAACCGGTCTACCCCCTCTTCCCCATCCTTTTCATCAAGTCGAGGCATGATCATACCCACAAGCGACCCGAACTTTTTGAGCCTTAATTTGGGCATCCTCAAAGGTAGCCTCAGAAATAGATCCCACTGCGTGCAAGTCCCGAAACATATCTAATCAGGCCTCGGCGGGGATCCACTCCTAGTACATCTACCGAGGTACACTTGGATAATCATAAACGTTGGAAGAAGAGGGTCATGCAAGTAGTTGAGCCCTCTCGGCCTCCAGAGCGGTCACTCGGTCATGAAGGTCAGAGCTCTCCTTTTCCAGCTCCCCGATCCTCTCCTCGAGTCGTTCCTCCTTAGCTCTCACTGTTGATTAATCATTTTTCCGCTCGTCCCGAAGAGTCTTATTTGCCAACTCGAGGATCTACGGCTTCCTCTGAGTGTCCAACTGGGAGGACTCCGCCTTCTTGAGTTCCTCTTATTTCTCGGCGATCTCGCCGTTGAGGGCTTCCGCCTGGAACCGACACTCTTCAAGTTGTCCTCGCAACTCGACCACTTAGGCTTTAAGATCACTGCATTGGGCCTTTACGCCCCTGCTAACCTCAAGCTCCTCCTCTGTACTCCCCAACATCCCTTCAAGGACGCTGCAGTTCTTTATGGCTTGCACCAGCTTCTCGCCCCTCTTCTTTAAGTCTTACCTTAGGGACCACACATCGACGCCCTCGCAAATCTTACTCCATAGATCCAGGTACTTACCACGATACTTAGTTTATTTCCCTTTCAGCTTCACAAATATCTCTTTGCGCCTTTTCTCCCTTCAGGCGCTCTCAATTTCTAGAATCACCGTCTGCAAATCCAAGGGAAAAAGATAGAACTTAGAGTGATCTAAAGAATTAAGAAAGGTCCATACAACAATACTTATCCTGAGAGCAAGGCTGTCAATGCTTTTTGACAAGGCGCTATCATCTATCTGCTTGAGGGTCTTACCCTCGACATCGGAACAAAGAGGGCCGAGGGCAGGGATAACCTCCTCAGTGTGCACCAACAAGACACGATCCATTAGTATCGTGATAGTCCTCGAACCCCCCTCCAACCTCACCTCAAGCTGGGTGAGCCCCTCGTCAATCATTCTCAGATCATCCAAGTCGACATCAGATCCTGACTCGTCGCCCTCTTCAGCAACACTCTTCCCCTATCATCAGTAAGCAAAGAAGCATCCACGGCTATTCGAGAGGTTGAAACATCCTCTTGCCGCGAAAATTCATGGCCGCCGGCAGCCACCTCCTCGGTCTCTCTCGCCTCGCGGCCTCAAGACTCGGTTCATCATCATTCACAAAAATCATCGCTGTCTCACGCAACTTGAAATCCTCTTCCGCAACGTCAATGGCTAAAGGGACTCCGTCACCCACATCCACAAACCTCTTTTTTTAGGTTAAAGATCCCAGTCGCTGGGCGAATGTTCATCGTCTTCGTCAAAAAGTGAAAATAGATGAGGATCAGAAGTTTCAATGGTCAAAACAGGGACGGGGCCAGAAGCGGCAAAAGCTGGAATTGGGACGAAGGCAGAAGGGGAAATGACTGAGGCGGGGGCACAGACCGAAGGCGTAATGGCCTCCTCTTCCGAAATAAGGGTACGAGGGCCCTCGACCTCCTTGCAACCCCTCTTACCAAACCTATAGAAAAATTGAAAAGGAAGGAATTAGCAAAAGGAACAGGAAGACGAAAGAACCACGGCGTCTGCGGTAGGAAAGAGATTACCTGCCGAGGGAAGAGACGACTTGAATTTCTGAGAGAAAGTTGACTAGTCAATTATCCCCACCGTATGAGGAAGGATCTGTCTGACCTAATTGGAGCTACAGAAAAGGAAGAGTTGATTAACCAACCCACAACAAGAAAAATGCTAAACAAAAAACATAAACGAACACGAGTACTTACGAGTGGGGTTTCAAGCCTTAGGGAAGTCGGCGACGTCAGACACTACCGCCTCACTCCTGACGAAGAAATAGTCAAGCCAAAAGTTCCATCCTCACCACCAAACATTCCCCCCCTGCAGTGGCAAAGATTCACCAACCGCCCCTCGATAGAAATAAGGGATGAAGAGGTGGATCAGGTGGCGTACCGTTATCTTGACGTCGACCAATTCGGCAAATTTCATCAACATTTTGAATAACTTAAAGACGTAAGGGGCAAGCTGCGCTATGCATACATTGTAATAGCGATACAACTCTTCTATCAACAGTGGCAAAGGGAACAAATAGCCAATTATGAATAGATATACACAAAGGGCGCATAATCCGGGATGATGGACCTGCACTTCGTCGTCATCTGCGGGGACAACCTCTAAGTGACTAGGGAGGCCAAGACTAGCCTTAAATTAGGCTAAATGCTCAACCGTCATCATAGATTGGAACCTCTCCGTCACTACTCCCGGTGCCCTGTGGAAATCGGGATTAGCATTGGGGTACTGAGGTACTATCTCCTCTATAGTATGGAGGTTTTCCTCCTAATCAGGAAAAATGACATCTAGAGGGATAGAATGATCTTCCATATGGATATCCGATGGGAGGTTCGATATTGTTCTGGAAGGAGATAAAGAAACAGAGAAGCGAAAAGATTCTACGAAGGAGAATGAGAAGTTCTACTTAGGAAAGTAGAAGGAATGTGGAAAAAATTTCAAAATCAACGAACCACCCCCTATTTATAAGGTTTGGGGGCACCGGACACCAGGATCGAAACGGCTGGTCATGATTAGCACAAAGAACGAAACACACTACTTGAAAATGGTCCTATTGAAACGGTTATTTAGCAACAGTTATGTAAGTGTTACAATAGATAACATTTTGGAACGGTTTTAATTGTCCCAATAGAGTCAAAATGTTTTTGGGACAATTCTAAAGCAAAATGGTTCCAATAGTGTAATAACCATCACCATAAGTTTAGCTAGGGAGACGGTTTATAGAGGCGACACAATAAGGTAGTTTGTGGGAACGATTTTGTGAAATAAAGTATAGGGGAACGGTTTATTCTCCCCCCTACTTTCCATCCTACATATTTAGTAAAAAAAGGAAAATAAAATATATGACCCCACCAACATTTTAATAACTTTGTTTTAGTTATATTTTAAGTTAAAAACCCATACAAAACCCACAAACCCACAAAAACATAAGACACCTCTTTCTCCAAGTCTGAAAACCCACAAAATCTCTCTCAATTTCCAGCCTTGAAAAATCCGACGATGGCCTGCTCTGGCGAATGAAGGGAATTTTTGGCGAGTGACGGCGTGCTCCGGCTAATGTAAGGCAATCTCCGACGTTGGCTGTTGGTGTTTTCCCTTGTTCGATGTTTTTATGGTTGTTTGCTGAGCACTGAAATTGTTCGCTGCTTCTTCAATATGCTTTCTTCTCTGGTAATATTCTTATTATTTTACTTACGTTCGGTAATTTGTTTTGTTGAAAATTATTGTTTTGCTCAAATTTGTTTTTGATTTTTAGTTTGTATAATTGGGGGTTTTAGTTTCGTGTTAGAAACCCATGTTCGATGTTGGCTATCGATGTTCGATACTCGTTGTCTTGTTCGTTATTCTGTATCACTTGATGTTACTATACTATATTTTCTCTTCGATCGCCTTGCCGGCTCTTTGTTGCTGTATAAGCCAATTGTAAACATAAGTTGATGCCTTGATTTCTAACTGTTGGTTAAAAAGCATGAAATACCTATTCTGAATGTGAAGAGTTTGAAATACAATTCTTGATAGTGTTCCTGAGATTCACGCTCTAATGTCCCGACTGCACCTATCAATCAATTCACTACCTCGAAGGAGGTTTGTCTTCCTATTCTTTAAAGTTCTTTAGTTTTCTATTGATTTGATGTGCTAAAAATCTTTTTCATTCAAGTGGTGGTAAAAATGTGGTTTTAAAGATCGCTTTCAGAGCTTATTGTCGTAAAAATCATGTCTTAGATATTTTCCATCTTTAACTGAAGTATAAAACATGTTAGTGAGTGCCAATGTCTTTACTAGGACTTGTATGGTTTAAGCATTTGTTGACGATGGTTTGTTCTCTTGCGCAATAATTATTTGGATAGAACCCTACTTAAGAAGACTTCTTTGTTTTTATGAAAGTATTGCACTCGAACTTGAATCTTGAGTTAAACCTCCTTCATCATGAATTAATGACCAAGGTTGAATCCGAAAAAAGTGACATTTATTTTGCTTAGTATTTGTAATTTTAGAAATCATGCACTAGACTTTGCTTCAGCCTAGAGATCTTGTTGTTAGGATTTCATAAGATCATTTACTGTCTAAGTCCTTTCAGTCCATCATAAGGCACTTGCTTGTGTTAAAGTACAGATGAAATTTTTAACAAAGGGCCTATTGAAGTTTAGCTACCAATAAAGTTGTTAGTAACAAGTGTCCATTAAAATTACAACAAACAATATGTTTTGTGTTATTAAATTTGTACCATATTGTATTATTAAATGCAATTCCTCAAATTCTTTCTGTTTTGAGAGTTACAAAGAGAATGTGACGACCCGATCGATCGTCTTGAGAGTTATATCCCCGATCCCCTATTAACTGCTTTCCACGTAACTATTTCTGCTATTGTGATTTGCCGGTAAGTTTCTTTTTGGTTTTTGAAGTATTTTGGGACACTTAGTCCCTAAATGGAGGTTTAAGCCTTAGGATTTGGACCGTAGTCAGAACTATGTGAAGACGACTCCGAAATAGTGTTCTGTCAATTTCGTTAGCTCCGTTAGGTGATTTTGGGCTTAGGGGCATATCCGGATTATATTTTGGTGGTATGTAGCTCATTTAGGCTTGAAATGGCGAAAGTCGAATTTTTGGAGTTTTGAACCGGTAGTGGAATTTTTTATATCCGGGTCAGATTACGATTTCGGAAGTTGGAATAGGTCCGTAGGGTTGAATATGACTTGTGTGTAAAATTTGGGATCAATCGGACGTGGTTTGATAGGTTTTGGCCTCGGTTGTCGAATTTGGAAAATTCTAAGTTCTTTAAGTTTGAATTGGAGAATGATTCGTGATTTTAGCGTTGTTTGAGATGGTTTTAGGGCTCGACTAAGTTCGTATGGTATTTTAGAATTTGGTGGTATATTTGGTTGAGGTCCCGGGGGCCTCGGGTGTATTTCGGATGCTTAACGGGTTAAAATTTGGACTTGAGCCTAATATGAAGTTTGCTGGTTCTGGTGTTTCCGCACCTGCGGTGGAAAGTCCGCAGGTGCGATCCCGCAGAAGCGGGACTTGGAGCGCAGAAGTTGAAATTGGAGGCCTGGCTAGGGATCGCAGGTGCGAGGGTACTTTCGTATCTGCGATGCCCGCAAATGTGTTTTTGGAACCGCATGAGTGGTGAATGACCGCAGAAGCGGACAGTGCTCCGCAGGCGCGCACTCGCAGGTGCGGCCTCCTTACCGCAGATGCGGTCCCAGCCTCCTTAAGTTATTTTTGCACCTGCGATGGTATTTCCGCAGGTGCAGTTCTGGGCTCGCAGAAGTGAGTTCGTTGGGCAGAAAAGAGAGAGTTTCGAGGGTTTGAATTCATTCTTCATTTTTGGACTTGAGAGCTCAGAAATTGGCGATTCTTTGAGGGATTTTTAGAGAGAGATTTGGGGTAACGATTCCTTACTCAATTTTGGTTATATTTCATTAATCTACTGTTGTTTTCTTCATATAATTAAGGAATTTGAGTGAGAAAGTTGGGAAAATAGGGGAAAGGTTCCCCAACCGAATTTCTGAGTTTTAAGTGGGATTTAGACATTGGATTTGGATAATTTTGGTACAAGTGAACTCGTGAGTGAATGAGTGTTCATATTTGGTAACTTTTACTCGATTCCCGAGACGTGGGCCCGGGGAGGCTTTTTGGGGCGAATTTCCAGTTTCTTATTTTAGCTTTGATTTCGGTAGCTAGATTAGTCCCTTGTAGTTGTATTCATATTGCGTAATTGATGTTGGCTAGATTTGAGCCATTGGAGCCGGATATTCGTAGGAAAGGCATTGTGACTGATTGAATGAGTTTGGTTCGAGGTAAGTGGCTTGCCTAACCTTATGTGGGGGAACTCTCCTTAGGATTTGGTACTGCTTTTTATATATGAGCGCCGTGTACGTTAGGTGACGAGTGCGTACACGGGCTATTATTGCAAAACTCCATTTTCATTAGGTAAAATACATGTCTTCCTTTAATTGAGCTACACTAGCATATGTAATTATCCTGTTTTGTTTAGAACATCATGTCTACGTGTCTTAATTGCTTATGTGAACTCTGTGCAACATGCTTGGTGAATTTTCTGCTTTTTCCTTGACTTGTACTTAGTCTAAATCGTAAGATTTCGTGATGTAGTTGTATTTCTATTGTTTGCACTGCATATTTATTTTAGGACTACGGAGCGGTATTCCGATAGATCCCCTGTTCTGCATATTTATTTTGGTACTACGGAACGATATTTCGGTAGATCCCCTTGTTCTGCATATTTACTTTGGGACTATGGAACAGTATTCCGGTAGATCCCTATGTTATGTATATTTACTTTGGGACTACAGAATGGTATTTTGGTAGATCTCCATGTTCTGCATATTTACTTTGGGACTACGGAACGGTATTCCGGTAGATCCCCCCTGCACATTTACATTTGGGACTACGGGATGGTATCCTGGGAGATCCTCTGTTGTTATCTCTATGTACTGATCTGTTGACTTTCTATGATTTCATTCTTGTTAAATTTCAGTACTTATTTTTACTGCAATATTTTATTCTATCTTAGTTTATTATATATACCAGTAGGGCCCTGACTTGAGCTCGTCAATACTCGATCGAGGTTAGGCTTGACACTTATTGGGTACCGTTGTGGTGTACTCATGCCCTTTCCTTCATATATTTTTTGTGTGCAGATCCAGGTACCGCTTATCATCTGCATTATCAGTGAGGCGTGGTAGCTGTAGAGACTTCAAGGTATATCTGCCGCGTTCGCAGACCTCAGAGTCCCTATCTACTCTTCCCTATGTCAAACACTTATTGTATTTCCTTTTGTTAGCCTTTAGAGTATCGAAACACTGTTCTTTTTCCGTAGCTTGTGACTTAAGATATTCCAGGTTTTGGGAGAGTTTATGTGCATTTCGAGAGTGATCGTGGTATATGCCGATGTTACACCCCATGTTTTCGTACGTGCAAGTACGCCATAAGTAATTTGGTAGAAGCTCGGAAATGAGATAGTATATCCCGCAATTTCGTATGTTAAAAGTTTCGTCGTAAGCTAATCGACGTAAGTTTGAGAATTAAATTATTTTGAAATTATAAGCATTAGGCTATTTCAAACAAGTGATGAGTAAATTCGTGAAGATGAGAGGGTAAGCAAATCAAAGAAAATGAATTTTCGTCAAAGTTTAACATGTTGGGATAAAATATGGCTCGAGCTAAAATACTCAATATTTATGGACTAGTGCCATATAAGGTACCACCTGACCATGATAGTGAGATGTATAAAGTATGTTGAAAGTGAGTGGTATTTTAAGTAATTTGAGATAATTCTTAATTATTAGGTAATGAGATATTACCTAATTGATTAGGGAATTATGTGGGTAATGAAATATTACCTAAATAATTAAGAAATGTTTGGATAAGACTAACCCTCCCCCACGTGGCAGCACCCCTATCCCCGTGAATGACTCTTAAGTCATTAATATATGTGGCAAGGTTAGATAATTGCACAAGTCTTAACTTGAGTCACCTATTAGTTTAGAAAAGGAGAACCATTTATGTCTTAAAGACATGATACTCACATCTCATTTTTTAATTAACGTGAGATTTCCAAGAATCTTCAAGAATTCAAAATGTGATATTACATAACGTCTTCAACATTTCAAACCAGACGCTACACTCAATCCAGCAAGTTTTCAAAAAACTTTCTTACGAGAATTATTAGTACCTTAGCAACGAAATCTTTTGTGGTTCTAAAGGAGTACGGTGTAATCTTTCTCAAGAATATCATACAAACTTTTCCTACTCCAGGTATGTTAAGGCTATCCCTTCTTTCTTTTGGCATGGTCCAAATGATACAAATGAAATGAGCAAACTTCCATAAATGATTCCATTCATAGAAATACTAGGGGTGTCTATATTCTTGATTTCTCCATGTGTAGTTTCATTATATCTTCTGTTCATGGGTCTCAGAAAAATACATATTTGATAAAGTTTATCCGACAGGCATATTATTTTTATGACATTCCGAAAAATCTTATTAACGTAATTCTTATGCATTTATACATGTACATTGACCCATGACTAGATTGCGTTATATACGTGTATATTATATGTATATGGGATATGGGAATAGGTTATGGCGTTATATACGCACCACCGCCTGATCAGCTGGTATACGTTGATGATTTGCCCACAGTGGCCGAAATAATATGATGGAATGCCCTCAGAGGCTTGATGATGTTATGAACACATATACCTATGCATGGTATGACATTTATACGCATATGCATGACGTTATGAAAAATGAAATAATTCACAAAGCTATGCAGACGTATATGTTGAGTCTTTTACTTCATGTTTCTCTCATGTCTATTATTTACCGATTTTCATTCCTTACATACTCGGCACATTATTTGTACTGACATCCCTTTTTGCCTGGGGACACTGCATTTCATGCTCGCAGGTCCCGATAGACAGGTCGAGAGTCCTCCAAGTAGGCGATCAGCTGAGCGGAAGATGTTGGTGCACTCTATTTACTCCGGAGTTGCTTGTTTGGTTAGTATGATTTAGATGTATATTGTTTGGTATGGCGGGGCTCTGTCCCGACCTTTATGACATTTCTGTACCCTTAGAGGCTTGTAGACATATGTCGTGTACGTAAAAGATTGTACGGCCTTGTCGGCCTATGTTTTGAGTTTATAAATGATCATGTTTGCCTATTAGGCCCGTATGCCACGTGTATATGATGATGTAATAAGAAAGATACGTTATATTGGTACTCGGTTGAATAAGGTACCGGATACCCGTTGCAGCCCATCGATTTGGGTCATGACAAAAGTAGTATCAGAGTAGTTCTGTCCTAGGGAGTCTACAAGTCGTGTCTAGTAGAGTCTTGTTTATGGGTATGTTGTGCACCACACTTATAAGCAGGAGGCTATAGGGCATTTAGAACTGTCACTCTTTCTTCTTACTCTAGATCGTGTGACAGAGCTCAGTTGTAGGAACTCATAATTTCCTAAACTCTATCTTATTCCTAATATGATGATGCCTACGTCTAGAAAGACGGTTGGTAAGAGATTACATGTGGCTGTGAAAGAGTTGAGCCAGAGGAACTCGATTTTGTATGATGCTTATGATGGATAAATGAAAAGTCTTCAGCATATCGTGTCTGTACTAAGACGTGTACGCCTTTTAAATAAGGAGCCTTAAAGCAGGAATATCTATCCACCCCTATGGTGAAAGGCAATGAGAGATTCAGAAGATAGATACAAGTTTCAACAAGTAAAAGAAGCAAGATGAAGGAGGGTACAAGGCGCCCAATTAATGAAAATTATCTGTATTTACGATTCAGGTAGAGGAATATAAGCCTTTTGAGTTACCTTCGACAATAACAATGGTATGTACAATTGGCCACACCCATCTCATTTATGCCCTATGGGGGCTAACAGAATTAGTATAAGAGAAGGCAGGATGTCAGGATCTAGCTGGAGTTAGGGTAACCCAAAATGGTGGATGGATTATTAGCGTTAGCTGACATTTCCGAAAGATATTTAAAATGTGCTAATAGATCTCGTTGTGACACACCCAGAGGGTGTACTCTAAAATGGTATAGCTAGATATGAATACTACAAAGATAGGCACTGGAAGCCTTGAAAGGATAAATATTACCTTAATGTAGCTCTTGTCCTTAGTGGAGAAAGAAAGTTAGGCAACCCAAATAGCCAGTAGATGGAGCAAGGGGAGATAAAAGTAAAAGAATGTCTTATTTGAGTTTTCAGAATAAAGTGATAGACATAAATATTTGCGGAAAATAAGAAGAGATTAAATGAAGAATTATAAGTAAGATGTGATACATGGATGACAATGGTAGATAAAAAAGATGACAGTATTACAGAGTCTATAGTGAAGTGAAGGAAAGGACGAGAGATGACAGTCCTTGAGACGACAAAAGAGTATAGGCCATAAAATCGTATCCTCATTTCGAGAAATACGTTCGTGATGCTAACGTGATTACCAGAAGAAAAAAATTAGACATCTAAGTAATAGATATCAATATGGACTGGTGAACAAGATAAACTAAACATAAATTAAGGACCGAGTGATTTGATAATGGTCAGCATCATGAGAATTTCATATTTGCGTTCCAGCGATAATAGAATGGACAACAGAAGAAGATTCATAAAAAATTCAGAGAAAGGTCATTCAAGAAGACGCTTTCCTAAAACAAGCAATGTGAGCAAAGTTAAGCTTAAGGGACTGTATGTGCCAATTACACTAAGTGTCACCATCGCGAGTAAGGAATTTTGTTATCCTTGGTAAAGAAAGATTACCTCAAGGCGAGTAAGGGTCATCGATGATGTGAAAGGACGCCCAAGATGAAGAGGTAAAACATCTATAGGTAGGTCGTCATAGCTCCAACTCTTAGTGCTCCCCTAAAGGGGGGAATATGGAGTGATGTGGCACTAAGTCAGAATTAAGTGGTTCTAGTAATTATGGAATGGTAAAGGAAGAATGCGATGAAAATGAAAAAGGAGAGAACTTGCACTTACCCAATCCTACAAATATGCTACGATTCCAGAACATTATGCAAGCACGACGTCAAGGAGGGGAAGTAAGGGTTTCTGCCCAAAATATTATTGATAAATAAGGAGCCAGTGCGAGACGTAAGTTAATGCAAAGGAAATAACCCAAGAAAGATTACATGGAATATTGATATGAGAATGAGCCAACGAGTAGTTAGTAGTTGATCCAGAAAGAGCCTAGTTATGGCTAAACAAGAGGACACAGACAAATCAACAGATTGTGCAAGATGAACATAGTGAACCCCAACATGGGGAATTCAGTCTTGCAGATATGACATTGTGATACTTGAGAAATATTCAGTTAGGAGTCAGGGTAGTAAAGGTACTGTATGAGTGTTACGAAAATAAAAGAGAGTCCCACTGGGAAGACGGTCAAAATATCAGTTCAGAAGCAGCCCTACAAGCATAAGGACGTTGAGATAAATAACTACAGATAATTATAGGCAAGGAAGGACATCAAAAGGTCCGTCGAGTATACGATGTAATAAGCTCGTAGCTTTACAAGAGTCAGAGGGTCCTCCCTATGTACGACAACGAAAGACTAGCTTAGGAAATAAAGAAGAAGGCTTCAACCTAAGCACAGTGACCTAAAGAGAAAATGGTCATGTAAAAAAAAAACAATTTCACTACAACATTGTATGCACTCCATAAGAAAGTAGCACCTACCGTGGCTAAGGAACGGAAAGAAAAATCAAAAGTAATATTCGAGTTCATATGAGTTGCACGAAACTTTCGGCAAGCATGGGAACTAAGATAAACCAAGTATACATGCAACAAGTGGCAGAACGACCAGGAAAAGTAATAGTTTACGTTTAAAAGAGGGAACAAAAAAGATTATGCACTTAAGACCTCAGAGTGATATCCATGTACCATATATGTTGACGTTCATACAGCCGTAGAAGACTCCGATATAAGTTAAAAGAAAGAATTGAACCTAGGGCATAGACAAAGGGTTGAATTATCAGAAGATTGTATCATGGATATTCCATAGCACCCATGAAAGGTTAAAGTAATAACTAATACTGTGAGCCACAAATCAGAAGATAGCTTAACCCTACATAAAGGCTGATCAGAAGGAAGAAGAAACTAAAGAGTTACATCAACCAAGTAAATCAGGAGTCTGATTATTGGATCCAGAAAATTATAGAAATCATGATTGGAAACGTTGCAGGATCATCCTTAATATCATAGGTACAAGAGAGATAGTACAACAACCATATTCTATAACGGGATCAGTATGAAGCTCCCACGAAATTGTGTATGCACCAGAGGTCCAAGTATTACAATAGAGCTTTAACTTGTGGATGTGAATCATACCTATACATAAGGGAAGTTATGAAAGAGATAGAGGACGTGATGCGATATTTTAAGGTAAGTAAGGTAAAGGTGAACAACGTACAAGATACTCAAATACAGAGGGTTGTGAATAGTCCATACTTCGGATAGAAGGCTAGAAGCACGGGGATTCAATATCCATGAATGATAACAACGTCGTCAGTGGCATGTCTTCCAGCCTATGGTTTCTAGGTATCGAGAAGCTTGGTTAAGAGAGTAAAGAAGAGTTAGAGATGATATGATGTCTCGCTTGATATTCCAGAATAACATAAGGGAATCTATGGTGCAAGCAAGTTGAAGGAAGGTTGCGAGTAGTATAAATAGATATGTATAGGTCGCAAGCTAAAGTATAGTAAAACGACAAGGTCTTATGACAAGAGTAAGGAAAGAAAGGGAGAGTGAAGAGGTGACAAGAAATGTATAAGTCCTAAGGAATAAGCCCATGAAAACAAGAGAGATAATGGTTTCTCTCAATTATAGAAAGCTCAGTATATCCTGAATGAACTCAAAGGAGTCTAAGACTAATTGCATTTAAAAGAGATGGAATGTTGCCCTGGTAGTAAAATGAGGGTATACTTGTGATAAATGAAGGATGACGTTTGGACCTTTGATTGAGTGATGATTTGAAGGGATTTCATGAATTGTACAAGATTAAAATACCCACGTAAGTAAGTTACATTGGGATGCTATAAAGTACGGTTATTGAAGTACAGTATCGCCGCTAAGTGGATCAGGAAAATCACTTCAAATATTTACCGACGAGACGTGAGCCCTAGCGACAATGTTACATAAGAGGTCAAGTTATCAGTAGTAGATTATGGATCAACGTTAAGGTGAATCGACAATAGATGGATAAAGTTCCAATGTATGAGAGGAGATAAGGATTTCATCCTTTAGATGAACAATAATAAGGAAGCATTGAAGGACATGGATTTATACATCTATAATAAGAAGCAACGAAGGTAACCTGGAGTTCGGTAGTAGACCTCAGTAACCATAAATCGAAGTAAGAGTTATGGTATAGTATGACCTACCTAGATGCAGTAAAGTCATACAAATGGATAACCAGATCTATGAAATAAGATATAGCAATATTCGTAAGTTCAACGAAGTATCGAGCAAAGAACTTCAGTATACCTATAGATGCCACAAAGACATCTTATCAACCTCTGTATATGCTTACAAAGTGAGGCCCAAAGATTGGCTAAAAGCAAAAAGGAGAGTAGAGTCGTATAGGCGCACATACAAGGACAAAGTCGTACAGGCTGCATGACAAAAGGTAGCAACAGTTACGAGATTGAAAGAATTTCGACCACAAGTCGTGGTGTGAGCAAGAGGCCTAAAAGGGGGAATGCCCTGGCCTTTGGATTTATTCAAAGAACAATTGCCTAAATGGAAAGGCGAATATTAAAGTATTCGGAAGACATAAGTTATGAAAATGATAAGTGCATAAGTCAACATTCGAGGACGAATATTTCAAAAGGGGGAATGATGTTACACCCCATGTTTTTGTACGTGAAAGTATGCCATAAGTAAATTGATAGAAGCTCGGAAATGCGATAGTACATCCCGCATTTACGTATGTTAAAAGTTTTGTCGTAAGCTAATCGACGTAAGTTCGAGAATGAGATTATTTTGAAATTATAAGCGTTAGGCTATTTCAAACAAGTGATGAGTAAATTCGTGAAGGTGAGAGGGCAAGCAAATCAAAGAAAGTTAATTTTCATCAAAGTTTAACATGTTGGGATAAAATACGGCACAAGCTAAAATACTCAATATTTATGGACTAGTGCCGTACAAGGCACCACCTGACCATGATAGTGAGGTGTATAACGTATGTTAAAAGTGAGTGATATTTTAAGTAATTTGAGATAATTCTTAATTATTAGGTAATGGGATATTACCTAATTAATTAGAGAATTATGTGGGTAATTGGTTAATTATTGGGTAATGGGATATTACCTAAATAATTTAGAAATATTTGGATAAGATTAACCCTTCCCCACGCGGCAGCACCCCCTATCCCATGAATGACTCTTAAGTCACTAATATATGTGGCAAGGTTAGAGAATTGGTCAAGTCTTAATGTGAGTCACATATTAGTTTAGAAAAAGAGAACCATTTATGTCTTAAAGACATTAGACTCACGTATCATTTTTTAATTTACGTGATATTTCCAAGAATCTTCAAGAATTCAAAATGTGATATTACATAGCGTCTTCAACATTTCAAACCAGACGCTACACTCAATCCAACAAGTTTTCAACAAAATTTCTTTCGAGAATTATTAGTACTTTAGCAATGAAAGTTTTTGCGGTTTTAAAGGAGTACAGTGTAATCCTTCTCAAGAATATCACACGAATTTTTTCTACTCCAGGTATGTTAAGTCTATCCCTTCTTTCTTTTGGCATGGTCCAAATGATACAGATGAAATGAGCAAACTACGCAACTTCCATAAATGGCTCCATTCATAGAAATACTAGGGGTGTCTATATTCTTGATTTCCCCATGTGAATTTTTATTATATCTTCTGTTCATGGGTCTCAGAAAAATACATATTTGATAAAGTTTATCCGACATGCATATTATTTTTATGACATTCCGAAAAATCTTATTAACGTAATTCTTATGCATTTATACATGTACATTGACCCATGACTAGATTGCGTTATATACGTGTATATTATATGTATATGGGATATGGGAAAAGGTTATGGCGTTATATACGCACCACCGCCTGATCAGCTGGTATACGTTGATGATTTGCCCACAGTGGCCGAAATAATATGATGGAATGCCCTCAGAGGCTTGATGATGTTATGAACACATATACCTATGCATGGTATGACATTTATACGCATATGCATGACGTTATGAAAAATGAAATAATTCACAAAGCTATGCAGACGTATATGTTGAGTCTTTTACTTCATGTTTCTCTCATGTCTATTATTTACTGATTTTCATTCCTTACATACTCGGTACATTATTTGTATTGACGTCCTTTTTGCCTGGGGACATTGCGTTTCATGCCCGCAGGTCCTGATAGACAGGTCGAGAGTCCTCCAAGTAGGCGATCAGCTGAGCGGAAGATGTTGATACACTTCATTTACTCCGAAGTTGCTTGTTTGGTTAGTATGATTTAGATGTGTATTGTTTGGTATGGCGGGGCTCTGTCCCGACCTTTATGATATTTCTGTACCCTTAGAGACTTGTAGACATATGTCGTGTACGTGAAAGATTGTACGGCCTTGTCGACCTATGTTTTGAGTTTATAAATGATCATGTTGGCCTATTAGGCCCGTATGTCACGTGTATATGATGATGTAATAATAAAGATACGTTACATTGATACTAGGTTAAATAAGGTACCGGGTGCCCGTCGCGACCCATCAGTTTGGGTTGTGGCAGCCGAACGACATCTAATTTGTTATTTAAATCTACCTGTAAATTGCTAGCTTTTATGTTTTCGTTTCATTTCCGCAAAAATGTTAGCATTACCTAGTCGTAGAGACTAGGTGCCGCCACAACGGTTCACGAAGGTAGAACTTGGGTCGTGACAAGTTGGTATCACAGCTCTAGGTTCATAAGAGTCGTGAGTCATGAGCCGGTTTATTAGATTTTCGCGGATCGGTATGGAGACGTTTGTACTTATGTTCGAGAGGCTATGGAACTGTTAGGAAAATTTCCCTTCTTTTGATTCCTTATCGTGCGAAATTGTTGACTTCGAAATTCTCAACTTTTGTCTTCTATTCTCTCACAGATAGTGAGAACACATGCTACTGGAGATGACTAGGCACCAACACCACCTGCTATAGCCTCCAGAGGCCGGGGCCGGGGAAGAGGACAAGGACGCCCATGTGGTGTATCCAGAGCACCCGAGCGAGCTGCTACAGAGGAGACACCAGTAGCTCCATCCAGAGCGCAGACACCTGAGATGCTTACTACTACACCAACTCTCCGGGAGACCCTTGCACAGTTCCTGAGCATGTTTGACACTTTAGCTCAGGCATGGTTGGTTCCCCTTGCTCCAGCCACATCTCAGACCGGGGGAGGAGCACAGACTCCCTCCGCCCGCATCCCAGAGTAACGGGTTCAGGTTGATTAGATTTTAGAGGTTATACTTGTGCCACCTGTAGCCCCAGTTCAGCCCAAGGGTATGGAAGCAGCTTCAGAGAAGGAGCAGCGTAGGCTCTAGAGGTACAAGAAGTACCACCTACCTACCTTCAGTTGATTGGATACAGATGATGCTCAGGGTTTTCTGGAGGAGTGTCATAGTATTCTCCGTACTATGGGTGTAGCAGAGACGAGTGTGGTTTCTCTTACCACTTTCCAACTTAGAGGAGCAGCCTATCAGTGGTGGCGTGCTTATGAGTTGAGTAGTCTGGATAAGACAACTTCACTCACATGGACTCAATTCTCGGATATGTTTTTGAGAGACTATGTCCCGTAGAGCCTCAAGGATGCATGGTGCGTGGAGTTTGAGCAGCTGCGCCAGGGTGCTATGACTGTGTCAGAGTATGCAGTCCACTTCAATGATTTGGCCCGACATACACTGGCCTTGGTTGCCACAGTTCGAGAGAGGGTTCGACAGTTTATTGAGGGACTCCACCCTAGTATCCGGATTAGTATGGCCAGGGATTTAGATATGGATATCCCTTATCGGTAGGTTGTGAGTATTTCTAGGAGATTGGAGGGCATGCTTGCCCGGGACCGAGAGGAGAGAGAGGGCAAGAGGTCTCGAGAGATTGGTTCTTATTTTGGAGCTCGTGCCCAAGCAGCTCGCCATGGTAGGGGTTATGTGAGTCACCCCGTTCATTCAGCTCTTACAGCCGCCAGTGGTGTTCCATCCCCTTCTAGGCCCAGGAGCCTTATTATGCACCGCCAGTATCTAGTGTGCCTCCTACTCGGGGTACTTTTAGCGGTCAGTCTAGCAGACCTGGCCTGAGTTAGTCGTAGTAGCCACGCCCTCCGAGGGGTTGTTTTGAGTGTGGCGACACCCGCATATGGTGAGGGATTGCCCCAGACTTAGGAGGGTTGCACCTCCATATACTTCTCAGCCATCACATGATCCACCGAGTCCTCAAGCTATGATTCCATCACCAGCTACCGCCCCACCTGCTCAGCCAGCTCGAGGCGGAGGTCGGGGAGGTCGAGGTCGCCCTAGAGTGGGAGGCCAGGCCAGGTATTATGATTTTCCGGCTCGTACAGAGGCAGTTGCTTCCGAATCTATCTTTATAGGTATTGTTCCAGTCAGTCATAGAGATACGTCGTTATTATTTGACCTAGGTTCTACGTATTCATATGTGTCCTCTTATTTTGCCCCACACTTGGGTGTATCTCGGGAATCTTTGAGTTCCCCTGTTTATGTGTCTACTCCTGTGGGAGATTCTCTTATTGTGGACCGCGTGTATCGGTCGTGTTTGATTGCTCTTAGTGGTTTTGAGACCAAAGCCAATTTATTATTACTCAGCATGGTAGATTTTGATGTTATCTTGGGTATGTACTGGTTGTCACCCCATTATGCTATTCTTAATTGTCACGCTAAGACTGTGACGTTGGCTATGCCAGGCTTACCACAATTAGAGTGGAGAGGTACCTTAGAGTATACTCCCAGCAGAGTTATTTCATTTCTTAAAGCTCAATGAATGGTTGAGAAGGGGTGTGACGCGGGTCTAGCTTATGTGAGAGATGTCAGTATTGATACCCCTACAGTTGATTCATTTCCAGTAGTGAGGTACTTTCCAGATGTGTTTCCAGCTGATCTTCCGGGCATGCCGCCCGACAGAGATATTGATTTTGGCATTGATTTGTTGCCTGTCACTCAGCCCATCTCTATTCTTCCATATCGTATGGCTCTTCCTGAATTGAAGGAGTTGAAGTAGAAGTTACAAGAGTTGCTTGATAAGGGCTTCATTCGTCCTAGTGTGTCACCTTGGGGTGCTCCTGTCTTGTTTGTGAAGAAAAATGATGGTTTAATGCGTATGTGTATTGATTATCGCCAGCTGAACAAAGTTATAGTGAAGAACAGGTATCCATTGCCTTGTATTGATGACTTATTTGACCAGTTATAGGGTGCCAGAGTGTCTCCAAGATTGACTTACGTTCAGGCTATCATCAGTTAAAGATTCGAGAGCCAGATATCCCGAAGACTGCTTTCAGGATCCGATATGGTCACTATGAGTTTCTTGTTATGTCTTTTGGGCTGACCAATACCCCAACAACTTTTATGCACTTGATGCACAGTGTGTTCCGACCCTATATTGATTCGTTCGTCATCGTATTCATTGACGACATTCTAGTGTATTCCCAGACTCGGGAGGATCATGAGCAGCACCCGAGGACAGTGCTTCAGACTTTGAGAGAAAAGAAGTTGTATGCAAAATTTTCTAAATGTGAGTTTCTGCTAGACTCAGTGGCATTCTTGGGCCATGTAGTATCAAATGATGGGATCAAGGTGGATCCGAAAAAAGGTGGAAGCAGTGCAGAGTTGTCCTAGACCGTGTAGTTTTTTTGGTTTGGCGGGGTATTACCGTCGCTTTGTAAAGGGATTCTCATCTATTGTAGCGCCTATGACCAGGCTGACCAGAAGGGTGCTCCGTTAAGGTGGACAGAAGAGTGTGAGGAGAGATTTAAGAAGCTCAAGATGGCTTTGACTACAACTCCAGTATTAGTATTGCCTACATGTTTGGGGTCTTACACTGTATATTATGATGCATCGTGGATTGGTCTTGGCGCGGTGTTGATGCAAGACGATAGGGTGATTTCCCACACATCCAGATAGCTGAAGGTGTATGAGAAGAACTATCCTGTCCATGACCTTGAGTTAGTAGCTATTGTTCATGCTCCGAAGATTTGGCGCCACTATTTTTACGGTGTTCCTTGTGAGATTTACACTAATCATCAGAGTTTGTATCATCTGTTCAAGCAAAAGGATCTTAATTTGCGTTAGCGGAGGTGGTTGGAGCTACTTAAGGATTATGATATCACAAATTTGTACCACCCGGGGAAGACCAATTGTGGTGGCCGATGCTTTGAGTCACCGGGCAGAGAGTTTGGGGAGTTTAGCATATCTTCCAGCAGCAGAGAGACCCTTAGCATTGGATGTTCAGGCCTTAGCTAGCCAGTTTGTGAGATTGGATATTTCTAAGCCGAGTCGAGTGTTGGCTTGTGTGATTTCTCGGTCTTCTCTTTATGATCGTATCAGGGAGTGTCAATATGATGACCCCCACCCGCTTGTCCTTAAGGACACGGTTCAGCACAGTGATGCTAAGGAGGTCACTATTGGGGATTATGGCATATTGAGGATACAGGGCAGGCTATGTGTGCCTAATGTAGATGGTTTGCGTGAGTTGATTCTTCAGGAGGCTCATAGCTTATGGTACTCCATTCATCCGGGTGTCGCGAAGATGTATCATGACTTGAGGTAGCACTACTGGTGGAGGAGGATGAAGAAGGACATAGTGGAGTATGTGTCTCGGTGCCTATTGCCAGCAGGTGAAGTATAAACATTAACGACCGGGTGGGTTGGTTCAGAAGCTAGAGATTCCGAAGTGGAAATGGGAGCGGATCACTATGAATTATGTTATTAGGCTCCCACGGACTCAGCGGAGGTTTGATGCGGTTTGGATGATTATGGATAGGCTGACCAAGTCAGCTCATTTCATTCCTGTGATGACTACATATTCTTTCGAGCAGCTGGCTCGAATCTACATCCGTGAGATCGTTAGGCTTCATGGCATACCGGTATCTATCATCTCTGATCGGGGTACGCAGTTTACATCACGGTTCTGAGGGGTCGTACAGCATGACTTGGGTACTCGAGTAGAGCTGAGCACAACATTTCACCCTCAGACGGACGGACAGTCTGAGTGCACTATTCAGATATTAGAAGATATGCTTTGTGCTTGTGTAATGGAGTTTGGAGGGTCATGGGATTAGTTCTTACCACTTGCAGAGTTTGCCTACAACAACAGTTATCAGTCGAGCATCCAGATGGCACCGTATGAGGCTTTGTATGGTAGGCGGTGTCGGTCCCTAGTGGGTTGGTTCGAGTCGGGCAAGGCTAGATTATTGGGTACAGACTTGGTCCAGGATGCCCTGGATAAGGTGAAAGTGATTCAGGATCGACTTCGCACAACCCAGTCCAGATAGAAGAGTTATACGGACCGGAGGGTTCGCGATGTAGCATTCATGGTTGGAGAGCGGGTCTTGCTTCCGGTATCCCCTATGAAGGGCGTTATGAGGTTCGGAAAGAAGGGCAAGCTGAGCCGAAGGTACATTGGTCCTTTTGAGGTGTTGAGGTATGTTGGGGAAGTTGCTTATGAGATTGCCTTACCTCCCAGCCTAGCAGGAGTCCATCCGGTATTCCACGTTTCTATGCTCCGGAAGTATCACGGTGATCCGGCTCATGTATTGGATTTCAGCTCAGTCCAGTTGGACAAGGATCTATCTTATGTTAAGGAGCCAGTAGCTATTTTGGACATGCAAGTCTGAAAGCTAAGGTCAAAGAACATTGCTTCAGTAAAGGTTCAGTGGAAGGTTCAGCCGGTCAAGGAGGCGACTTGGGAGACCGAGCAGGATATACGCAACCGTTATCCTCATCTTTTCACAGCTTTAGGTATGTCTCTATACTCGTTCGAGGATGAATGATTGTTTTAAGAGGGGGAGGATGTGACGACCCAACCGGTCGTCTTGAGCATTATAACCCCGATCCCCTATTAACTGCTTTCCCCGTATATATTTCGGCTATTATAATTTTCCGGGAGGTTTCGTTTTGGTTTTTGGAGTGTTTTTGGGACACTTAGTTCCTAAATAGAGGTTTAAGCCTTAGGATTTGGACTGTAGTCACAACTATGTGAAGACGACTCCGGAATGGAGTTCCATCAATTTCGTTAGCTCCGTTATGTGATTTTGGGCTTAGGGGTGTGTCTGGATTGTGTTTTGGAGGTCTGTAGCTCATTTAGGCTCGAAATGGCGAAAGTTAAAATTTTGAAGTTTTGGACCGGTAGTGGAATTTTTTATATCGGGGTCAAATTTCGATTTCAGAAGTTGGAATAGGTCCGTAAGGTTGAATATGACTTGTGTGAAAAATTTGGGTCAATCGGACGTGATTTGATAGGTTTCGGCATCAGTTGTCGAATTTGGAAAATTCTTAGTTCTTTAAGTTTGAATCGGAGAATGATTCGTGATTTTAGCATTGTTTGAGGTGGTTTGAGGGCTCGATTAAGTTCTTATGGTGTTTTAGGACTTGGTGGTATATTTGGTTGAGGTCCCGGGGGCCTCAGGTGTTTTGCAGATGCTTAACGGGTTGAATTTTGGACTTGAGCATAAACTGAAGTTTGCTGGTTCTGGTGTTTCTGTACCTGCGGTGGGAAGTCCATAGGTGCGAGCCTGCAGAAGCAAGACTTGGAGCGCAGAAGCAGAAATTGGAGGACTGGTTAGGGATCGCAGGTGCGAGGGTACTTCCGCATCTGCGATGCCCGCAGATGCATTTTTGGAACCGCAGTAGCGGTGAATGACCGCATAAGCGGACAGTGCTCCGCAGGCGCGCACTAGCAGGTGCGGCCTCCTTGCCGCAGATGCGATCCCAGCCTCCTTAAGTGATTTTCGCACCTGCGATGGTATTTTCATAGGTGCGGTTTTGGGCTCGCGGAAGCGAGTTCGCTGGGCAAAAAAGAGAGAGGTTTCGAGGGTTTGAATTCATTCTTCATTTTTGGACTTGAGAGCTCGGAAATTGGAGATTCGTTGAGGGATTTTCAGAGAGATCTTTGAGGTAACGATTCCTTACTCGATTTTGGTTATATTTCATTAATCTACTGTTGTTTTCTTCAGTTAATTAAGGAATTTGAGTGAGAAAGTTGGGAAAATGGAGGAAACGTTCCCCAACCGAATTTCTGAGTTTTGAGTGAGATTTAGACATCGAATTTGGATAATTTTGGTATGAGTGAACTCGTGAGTGAATGGGTGTTCATATTTGGTAACTTTACTCGATTCCGAGATGTGGGCTCGGGGAGGCTTTTTGGGGCGAATTTCCAATTTCTTGTTTTAGCTTTGATTTCGGTAGCTAGATTAGTCCCTTGTAGTTGTATTCATGTTGTGTAATAGATTTTGGCTAGATTTGGGCCACTCGGAGCCGGATATTCGTGGGAAAGGTATTGTGACTGATTGATTGAGGTTGGTTCGAGGAAAGTGGCTTGTCTAACCTTGTGTGGGGGAACTCCCCTTAGGATTTGGTACTGTTTTTGATATGTGAGCGTCGTGTACGTGAGGTGACGAGTACGTACACGGACTATTATTGCAAAACTTTGTTTTCATTAGGTAAAATACCTGTCTTCCTTTAACTGAGCTACACTACCATATGTAATTATCATGTTTAGTTTAGAACAGCATGTCTACGTGTCTTAATTGCTTATGTAAACTCTGTCCAGCATGCTTAGTGAATTTCCTGCTTCTTCCTTGACTTGTACTTAGTCTAAATCGTAAGATTTCGTGATGTAGTTGTATTTCTATTGTTTGCGCTGCATATTTACTTTGGGACTACGGAACGGTATTCCGGTAGATCTCCCTATTTTGCGTATTTACTTTGGGACTACGGAACGGTATTCCGGTAGATCCCCCCCCGCACATTTACGTTTGGGACTACGGGATGGTATCCTGAGAGATCCTCTGTTGTTATCTCTGTGTACTTAACTTTCTATGATTTCATTCTTGTTAAATTTCAGTACTTATTTTTACTGCAATATTTCATTCTGTCTTAGTTTATTATATATACTAGTAGGGCCCTGACCTAAGCTCGTCACTACTCGACCGAGGTTAGGCTTGGTATTTACTAGGTACCATTGTGATGTACTCATGCCCTTCCCTGCATATATTTTTTGTGTGCAGATCCAGGAACCGCTTATCAGCCGCATTATCAGTGAGGCGAGGCAGCTGTAGAGACTTCAAGGTATATCTGCCGCGTCCGCAGACCTCGGAGTCCCTATCTACTCTTCCCCATGTCAAACACTTCTTGTATTTCCTTTTATTAGCCTCTAGAGTATAGAAACACTGTTCTTTTTCCGTAGCTTGTGACTTACTATATTTCGTGTTTTGGGAGAGTTTATGTGCATTTCGAGAGTGATCATGGTATATCCCGAGCGGCACCTTAATTTCTTATTTAAATCTACCTGTAAATTGCTAGCTTTTATGTTTTTGTTTCATTTTTGCAAAAATGCTAGGCTTACCTAGTCGTAGAGACTAGGTGCCGTCACGACGGTTCACAGAGGGAGAACTTGGGTCGTGATAGAGAAGAAGTTTATAAAGAGATTATTATTTAATTGGATGATAAAATATTTATATCTAATAGTTCTAATAAGATAATTATGTAATTGGATGGTAAAATATTTATATCTAATAGTTCTAATAAGATAATTATGTAATTGGATGGTATCTAATAGTATAGTATGATATGATTTTGTGACTTCTGTTTGTTGGTTTTGGTGATTGTTAAATTTTGCAACAATGAAATTCATATAATTTTGAGAGTATGTGGCTTTTTTTCTATTCTTTCTTTTTATCCGATTTTTTCCGATTAAAGGTATAAAATCAAATTTATATTGGTTGTTTTGGTGTGATATAGGATAAAACTAATTTAATGGATAACAGAGATAAAAGGTGGATGGGTCTTCGAAGGTCAACTAATGAGTACATACGAGGAGTGAATGAATTTCTTGATAAGGCGTTTGAACGAGCTTTCCAAGAAAATGAAATATTATGCCCTTTCAAAAAGTGCATTAATTGTTTTGGGCATTATAAAAATGTGGTGGAGGATCACTTGATTGTTAATGGGTTTGTTCATGGATACACCAAATGGATTTTTCATGGGGAAGGGTTTTCCTCATGAAAGACTCCATGCCCAAGCAATAATGATGAAGATTCAGACATACATGACGATATTGATGGACTACTTCATGATACATTTCGAAATGTCGAGGATGATTGGGACATGAAGGAGTAAAGGATGGACCATCCGAAAATGCAAAAAGATTCTTTAAATTAGTGGAAGAAAGGAAACAAGAATTATATCCACGGTGTGAGAATTTCTCGAAACCGGGTTTTACGATTCAATTGTACTTGTTTAAATGTATTCATGGGTTGAGTAATGTGGCATTCACAAACTTGTTGGAGTTTGTCACGCCCCTAACCTGGTCCTGGATGTAATACGGCATCCGGTGCCTTGCTACATACGACCGAGCGAACCAACTGCTGACTGAATCAACATGTGGTATCATAACATATTGAATGCGGAAGATAAGCTAACACGTGCTGATATATTAAAATTCTGAATGATATAGATCAAAGTGAGAAAATACTAATACAATTCTGAAACATATTTGTAGCCAACATTGCTTGACATGAAAAGCCTACGAGTCTGTCTAATTGTTACTCTGAAAACACTGACAGTCTATAAATACGGAAAGACTGTAAAGTAACAGTAATGTCTCGAAAGAACTGGGGCTCACCAATTAGCTGTTACGAGAATCCTAGCGCTCTGAATCGTCAACCAGTAAATCACTGCCTGCATTGTGAGATGGCCCCAGGCAAAAGGGACGTCATTACATTTGAATTGCACTGGTATATAAAGCAACTGAAAGAAAGAACTGTAAATGCTGAAACTAAAACTGAGCTGATAATAGAGAACTGATAACTTATAACTGAAATGATAACCGTTGAAACTGAAACTGCATTGATAATTAACAAAGGAAGTAAGGATATGAATACTCCCTTTTCTGAATGATGAACAACTTGTTTATCTGAATAAACTACGGCATCGGGCCCAATATATATGTGCACAAGCAACGACCTCATGCCCAAGTATACGTATACATAACTACGGCCTCAAGCCCAAAAATGCATAAAGCATAAACTACGGCCTCAGGCACAAACATGCATAAAGCATAAACTACAGCCTCAGGCCCAAATATGCATAAAGAATAAACTATGGCCTCAGGCCAAAGTATGCATAAAGAATATAAAGTACGACCTCAGGCCCAAATATAGGTGCTCATCATTCAGGGATTCAAATTCAGGAACTGAGAATCATATTGCAATATATGATGCTTAAATACTGAATCATATTGAGTTATATGATACAGGAATACTGAATAGGACTAGACTGAGACATGTATTCTTGAATTGATTATGAAAACTGAAACTTCAATTGTTTATGACATGTTGAGTAATCTAGACTGAGACTCATGGGCATTAAACCCAAGTCTATATTGATTACACAGTGAGCTCACAACGTCCAGAATGAATGTCATGAACGAGTTATAAGTCTAGATAATAGAAGTTCTGCAACTATTCAAGGAACTAGGCTTAACTATATTTCTGAGGCAATTAGTAACATCGTAAAAGAAACGTAGTGTAGGGAGAATCATTAACATTCCAAAACATAGAGAGTTAGCCTCACATACCTTAACTTCCTTCTCTTGAGCGTAATACAACATTCGACAACCCTTTCAACTTTAATCTATATCAATACAAGTCAAAGGGATTCCATATTAGCAATAATACTCGTGATTTGGTCACTTAGGCATTTTATCAAATACCTTATAGGTGTAAAGCCTCATATACCTCATTAATGGTGTTTCTAAACCCAACAAGCCATTCTCTTGTTCGTAGGTAAATTCTAAATTCTCAAATTTCTTATAATCAATAGAATTCTTCTTCACCCATAAGGTAAACAACGCCCTTAACCAATAATCAACAACCATTAACCCAAATCTATAATCGTTCATGCTTTTATATCTAACCCATCAACTCACATCTCATGAACTTACACAGGTCTGGTGGAAACATGTGAACACTGAACTTTCATGAATACTTTCATGCTAAACTGAATGAATACATGATTACTAAATTGCTGAGATACTGAACTCAATGACTACTGCATTGGCTAAATATTGAGTTGATTGAATATTGCATTGGCTAAATATTGAGCTGATTATAATATAAGGTCTAAATGAAAGGTTAGTTACCTTCAACATTTCTCCGAAATACCCTCCAGCTATCATAGCATATAACAAGCCTCACAGGGCATCATATTGCACATAACATGAAACATATATACGAATACTGATATGCCATGGGTACATGAATATTGAACTAACATGGATATATGAATACCGAATTGGCACGAATATTTGAGTACTGAACTGACATCAATATCTGAGTGCTAAGATGGCAAGAATGTCTGAGTACTGGACTAACATGAGTATCTGAGTATTGAACTGACATAAGTATCTGAGTACTGTAAACTTGAATGTCATAACATGACACGTGAAGTACTAGGTGTACAACCGCTAATTCTGGTGGCAACTCCAACTTATAAGCTATTTGGCTAATCCTTCGTAAGATCCTATACGACCTGATATATCTGGGACTGAGCTATTATTTCTTCCCAAATGTTATAACACCGAATAGGACTTTTGGTGGCTCTGAGCCGCCTTCAAATGCTCTTGAATCAAATTAACTTTCTGCATAGTCTGATAGACCAAATTTGTTCCCAACAACTCTGCTTCACAACTTCTAACCAACTAATTGGCGACCTACATCTTCGCCCATACGGAGTCTCGTACAGTGCCATCTTGATACTAGAATGTTAGTTGTTATTATAAGCAAACTCAATGAGTGGTATGTGATCATCCCAATTACCTTTAAAATCAAGGACATACCCTCAAGTGTCTGAATGGTGTGCTCTGCCTGGCCATCTTTCTAAGGATGAAAAACTATGCTGAGGTTTACTCTTATGCCTAATCTTTTTTGAAACGTCTTCTAAAAGATCATTGTAAACTAAGTACCACGGTCCGAAATGATGGACAACGAAGTCCCATACAATCAGACGATTTCCTGAATGTACAACTTGGCATAATCTTCTGCTGAATCTGTGGTCTTTATTGGCAATAAATGCGCTTACTTGGTAACTCTATTTACAATCACCCAATCAAATCATGCTTTCAAAATGAGCAAGATAATCATGTTGTAAAGTCCATATTTTCCTTCTCCACTCAAGAATATGAGTATTCTATGGTAAAACACTAGGCTTTCTACTGCTCGACTTTCACTTGTTGATAATTCGGACACTTGGCCACAAAGTCTGCGACAATCCTTTTCATGTCGTTCTGTAATGACCCGACCGATCGTTTTAAACATTTGCATTCCGTTCAGCCATTTAAAGTCTTGAGTAGCTTCATATCTTGAGTAGCTTCATATGATGTATTATGATTTGTGTGAATCGTCGGTTTTGGTTTTCAGGTTATTCAGAATTGATTTGAAAGAATGATTCTCAACTAGGAAGCTTTAAGTTGGAAGAGTTGACCAACTTGGACTTTTTAGTACTTGACCTCATATCGGAGTTTTGATGGTCCCGTTAGGTCCAGATGGTTATTTTGGACTTGGGTGTATGCCTGGATTTGTATTTGGATATTTCTAGAAGGTTTTAGAACTATTTGGCGAAAGTTAGAAATTTAAAGGCTTGGAATGTTCATAAGTTTGATCGGGAGTTGCATTTGATGATATTGGATTCGAATTGTGATTCTGTGAATTGGACTAGCTTCGTTATGTCATTTGGGACTTGTGTGCAAAATTTGAGTTCATTCCGAGTTGATTTGATAAGGTTCGACACGAGTTTTGGAAGTTGAAAGATTCAAAGTTCATTAAGTACAATTAGAGGTGCGATTCGTGGTTTTGATATTGTTATGCATGATTTGAGGCCGCCAGTAAGCTCATATTATGTTATGGGACTTGTTGGTATGTTCGGACAGGGTCCCGAGGGGCTCGGGTGAGTTTCAGATAGGCTTGATTTGTGTTGCGCTTGTTTTTTATGTTTCGACGTCGTTTCTTCAAGTATAAGTGGTACCACCTTAAGCAAATGAGCTCCAATTTTTGTCTTGATTAAAGTATTAGATCTGTATCATCATTGTAACACCATAGCAACTAGAATCATCAAATTGCGACATCGTACGAGGAATTTATGGTCATTTTGCTAAGAATTGGGTTATCAGATATTTTTCAAATTAATTTCGAAATTGCCACTGAAATCGTATTTAAAAATCTGCATTATTTTCAAATATTGAAACCAACATATCTCCTTCATTATAAGATCAAATGCAGTGCTTCAAAAGCTTAACTTGACTAAACCTTCACAAGGAATCCATTGGAGGCATCAAAAATGAGTTTTGTGATTGTTTGGCACGAGAAACGAGGTAGAACAACTGGCATAAACATATAGTATCAACGGTTTGTTAATTTGGTCATATTTTGAGTTAGGGAGCTCGGATTTGGGCGAATTTGGAGGAGATTTTCACCACACGAATTGGGGTAAGTATTCTTAACTCGATTTTGATTATATTTCATGAATCTATTCTCGTTTTTGGTATTTGGTGGATGAATTCAAAAGGGAAATTGGAGATTTTTGTCTAAAATTTCATAGAGTGAATTTTTGAGCTTTGAAAATTTATTCGGAGTTGAATTTGAGTGAAACTAGTGTGGTTGGACTAGTAATTGAATGGGTTGCCATTTGGGTTGATTTTGGGCTTTTGATTAAAGATTTGACCTTTATCGATTGGGTTAGTTTCTTTTGGCATTATTTGATGTATTTGAGTTGCTTGTGGATAGTTTCGAGCCATTTAGAGGTCGGTACGCGCAAGATGAAATTTTTGGAGCATCGCTTGGCTTGTTCGGTATTGGATTTGGCTTGTTCGAGGTAAGTAACACTTCTAAACTTGGTGCTGAGGTTATGAAAGCCCGAATCACATGTTATGTGATTGATGTTGAGGTGACGCACATGCTAGATGGAAAGCGTGTGGGCGTGTACTGCGTGAATTGAGATTTAGTCGATTCCATGGAACTGTGTAGCTATCTTATCTGAATATTTTTACTGTACTCTATGTGTTAGAGCACTTGAGTTGTACTTTATGCTAGAACTCATGTTTAGGTTATATACCGGTACTATTTGGGACCCACAATGGTCGTTCTTTGGTGTTGAATTATGTGCTTAATTACAGTTATGTACTCACTCGCATTCACATTTTATATCATATCTTAGTCTCTGTTATCGTATATTGTCACATCTCATATCATTGACTAGGGCTACTTAGCATGAGTGTTGTGAGCCCGAGGTACTTGAGAGATTGATGACTGAGTGAGGCCGAGGGCATGTTGTGAGTGATATTTATGAGATCGGGATGCACGCCGCAACATGCTTTATTGAATCATGCCAGGTTTTAGCTTATTATAGCGCTTGGGCTGGATCAGCCCCTCCGAAGTCTGCACACCCACAGTGGGTGCAATTGCTAGTAATCATTTGCATTGGGCTAGATCTTCCCTTGTTCATTTCTATTGGAAAGGATCTTCCCTGGTTTATTTGCATCTTTGGGTGGGATCTGCCTTGGTTTATTTGCATTTGGGCTTGATCTGCCCTGTACAGTACTGAGTAACTAAGTGTGCTGAGTATTGAGCATGATCAGTGAGAATACGGGACAGTAAGATTGAGTACTCTGAGAGTGTGAGTACATGTAGGCATATAGATGTATTTTCCTCATGATTTCACTTGTATATTGACATGCAGGCATATCGATGTATTTTCCCCATGCTATCTGAAAATGAAACATCTTATTTATTGTTGAAAGGTTTTTGGGAAAAATCACAATTTCAAACTTATTTATATATTTTGAGGTTTTTCGGTGAAAGATTTTGGATCTACTATTATACTTGAAAAGCATGCCTATTTTCTGTAACTGTGAACCACCTGAGTTATTTCTTGTACCATCTTTATTATATTGTTATGAACTGTCGCTGGTTATTGGAGTTGGACTTTGACCTTTGTCCCAGCTCGTCACTACTTTCAACCTAAGGTTAGGTTTGTTACTTATTGAGTACATGGTGTCAGTTGTACTCAGACTACAATTTTGCACCTTGCGTGCAGATGTTGGATGATGATGTAGCTGTGTACGGCGGGAGCTGGATCTGAAGATGTACCTGCGTTCCAGTCATAGCTGCCTCTTGATCCTCATAGCTTTAGTATTTCAGATCTGTTCATGTATATTTCAAATAAATTATGTATTTTATTTCAAACTAGCTTTGTAAACTCTATATTTTAGAAGCTCATGATTTGTACTATGAGTCCTATTATTATTTCTTCTCTTGATAAATCTCATTACATTGGGTAGTGGTTAATTGGCTTACCTAGCGGGTTGGGTTAGGTGCCATCACGACTAGTTGGATTTTAGGTCGTGACAAGTTGGTATCTGAGCAATAGGTTCATAGGTTCTACAAGTCATGAGAAAGTGCCTAGTAGAGTCTTGTGGATCGGTATGATGATATCCATACCTATCTTCAAGAGGCTACAGGGCATTTAGGATAAATTTCCCATATTTCTTTCCTTATCGTTCGACATTGATTCAGCTTGAAGCGTAACTCTTTGAATTCCTTCCATGCATTTGTATGTGCATGTGACCGCTCAGTATCAGTTGTGCATCGACGACTTGTGAATTCTATGGATGAGGTGCGAGATGTGATTTCTGTGTGCTGATGATGGGCTAGTTTGGAGGACTTGAGGCCGAGTTTTGACTGTAGCTTGAGCACGGGAATTTTAGTTGTGTGAGCACGTGCTTTTTGACTTATATGTCCGGTAGTGTCCCTATGAGTGGAATTTTTGGCTCGATGAGTGGTTGGATGGCTATATGATGAGTATAATCTGACTATGGGATGTGTTTAGATGGATTGAATGTGACGAAAAGAGTTTGTTTGAGACGTAAAAAGGACTATTGGGTGCTTGATTTATGTCTTGATATGACGTATAGCCTCAAGTTATGCGTGTAGTGAATGATCTTTTATGTTGCTTAATTGTGGATCGATGTAGATTCTCATGTCTTATTGATGAGTTCATACTTAGGAAGATTAAGTGATTGCATTGTAGTTGTGGTTGTGAAGGGGTATAGAGAGATGTCAGTTTGAGACTGAGCAAGTGGGTTATAACTTGCAAGGTAATCTATGGATGTGGGATCCTTGTGATTTTATGTGGAGCCTTTCTTTTCTGCTAGTGGGTTATATTTGTGTGATTTCAGTTTGGATCGGTTGTAATAGTTGACCTGGCCATCACAAAAATGAATGTGAGCTTAGCAGATGATTTGAGGTATTATGTGGTTTGTGTTACATGAGTTAATGAAGGATTTAGTTGAATCTCACAACGGTATTATGGCTATAATAAAGAATCGGCATTGTGAGTTATCGAGTGTTTTGATCTAGGGAGTCTGCTATTGACGATTTAGTTAGATGGTTACGTATTGTATTGGTTTCGGTCTGAAGCATACTTATGAATCAATTATGACTTGCAGAGGTTGAGATCAAGGATGACTTGAGTGAGGGAATTTCTGGATGCATGGTGTATTACACTCTATGGGTATATGTGAAACTTGGAATGATTGAGTGCTTATTCGTTAGGGATGTAGTGTGCATGAAGTAGGGGTTCACTCGGTTGTTTAGGGGTGTGGGTTGCTTCTTTGGGCATTGTCGTGATGTTAAGGCACGGGTCATTCAGGTGTTTGGGCGGTGCAATTGAGATTTGAACAGAGTGGATGACTCTCGAGAAGGTTTGATAGATTCGAGATTTATATGTAGCAATTAGGAATTTCGGATTGGTATATGGCCAGAATCTAATAATTGCATTGGTTGGTGTCGAAACTTGTGGCATTTCTATATCATTATGAATTATATATTTTAGTATCAGGAAGGTAGAGGAAATGGTTTCAGGTTCACATGACTCTTCAGAGTGGGTGTCTCCATTGTGGTACTTTTAGGGTGCTTGAATGGGAATACAACGGCTTATGTGCCTTAGGGTGATGTGGTTTTATTTTAGGATCTTACTGGGTGAGTTTTGGTTAAGGATCGTGGTATTCTCGCAATAAAAAGTGTCACCTTGAGGGTAATTCAGAAGGAACTCGGAGAAATGGGACAGCTTAGTAGTAGGTTGGATTAGCATGACAATGGATACGATCGGTTCCTTGGGTCCTTATGATGTGGTGAGTTTTCTACAGGTGTTTTGTGCCAATACTCTTGGGTTTGGCAACCAGCGTGGCTTGGTTGAGTTAGAGAGATTCAGTTTTGATGGCTTGATTATGTGCAAATGGGTTTCGAAGAGTTCTCGATGGTTTCTACCATGGTTTGAAATGGATATTTCCTACCAGCGTGAGGAACATGTTCTGTATTGTGATTTTTCTCCTGGATGGGTTGAAATGGAAGGTTTTTGATCGATTGAGTATGTATTATGCTGGCGACTCGGAGTGGATTATGAGATTCTCATACTTTTCATATGATGGCATGATGGATGTGATGTGTGTATGGGATTGAGATTTGCGTGTGCAAGGTCACGATTCAGTTTTGAAGGAAAGGTCGTGAATCTTGAACAATATGGACAATTTCAGGTGCTTAGATGAATCTACTACTACTTGGTATTGCCTGAAAAGGGTGCGCATTTCAGAAAGTGCACTAAGTTTTTACTTACGGATGCTTCATTGGTATTGCGGTACTCGCCTGGTTGATTGACTGTTGATATTCAGATTTTTTCATGTGGCACAGAAGAATTATAGAAGTATTCCTCGTGGGATGATCGTGTATGAGAGATGTGTCAGACATTCGGGCGGTGGAGTTGGGATCAGATATGGTGATTTGTGTGTTCTATGGATCTAGAGATTAGGAGTTCTCAGAAGTAGATTGTTTTGTGGTTGTGGACTGTGAAAATGTGGCCAAAGTTTGCCAGATGATAGTATGTGTTATGGTTAGGTCATTGTGGACTTTCGGAGGGTTATTTATCTATTTGTGGATTACCAAAGTTTATTTGGGGCCCATTGGTAGGTCCAATGAGGATGTGTATTCTATACCGGGTTGAATTGGTTGACACCATACTGCTATTGTTGAGGGATGTGCCATTTGGTTAGAGTTAAGATTATTCGTGTTCTGATATGTTCTATGAGATACTCTTCTATGATATGAGGGGTTGTGATTAGTTGGTTATATGCACACATGGTGCGGTACTATTTGGGCCTTATAGCGGAATTTGAGCGAGATGAGTATTACAGTGTTGAATGATTGATTGTACATTGGTTACGTTCTTTCCGGACTGTGGTATTGTATTATTTTCTTCTCCGTGGTTATGGTCATGCACCGTGGGTACTTGAAGTCGAATTGCGCGCGATTATTGATTTTGAGCATGGTGTCTTGAGGTATTTCATATGGACGCGTGTTTGGATAGGGTCACGTATTACATCTGGGCTATAATAGGACATGATACTTTGTGTTGGAATCGTGTGTTTTGGTTTTACTGTGTGTGATGGATACTAATCATTACGTTGTGATATTACTTGTTGAGGTTGCGGGCGATTCTCTCATTTGAGTCATTTTCCATTTTTGGGTACATTTGAATTATTGCTTATTGGTGCACGGATTGCACAGGTTATGATTCTAAGTATTATTGGTGTGATATGTCAATGGAATAGTTGTGCTTGATGAGGTAAGGCCATTGGACCTAGGATGGATACTATCGGATTTGATTTTGGTATGTTTGGAAGAATAATAATGGAAGTCGGCTTAGAACTTGGCTTTAGTCCTGTCGGACGAGAGAGAGCTCCATGACTTGTTGATCTGATGAGTGGTTAAGAGTTTCTGCATGTTTCTTTCATCACTGGCAGTGTACAAAGGTTCAGAACAAGATTTTAGTTGATATGAGGATTGTTACCGGTGTCGAGTTTTTTATTGAGCATCTATTGCAGTCGGAAGTTATTGCTTTGAGTATTTGCATTATGTAGTATATCATGTGATTATGTATTGGGTTATGGTTATGTCTTGATGCAGCTTGTTCGGACTAATTCAGCGTGTAGATGCGAGATTCAGGTATTATAAGGAATTTCGGATGTTGGATTAAGGATCTTCAGTTTAGTTGTGTCGTCAGGCTTATATGAACTAGAGTGTCATGGGATCACCCCCGGGTATATTCATGGTAAGGTTACACGACGATTTGATGGCTTTGGAATGACTCACGGCACGTTCGAGGATGAACATATGTTTAAGTGGGGGAGAGTGTAACGACCCGACCAGTCGTTTTGAGAATTTGCATTCCGTTCAGCCGTTTGAAGTTTTGAGTAGCTTTATATGATGTATTATGACTTATGTGAATCGTCGGTTTTGGTTTTCAGGTTATTTGGAATTGATTTGACAGAATGATTCTCAACTAGGAAGGTTTAACTTGGAAGAGTTGACCAAGTTGGATTTTTAGTACTTGAACTCAGATTAGAGTTTTGATGGTTCCGTTAGGTCCGGATGGTGATTTTGGACTTGGGCGTATGCCTCGATTTGCATTTGGGTATTTCTAGAAGGTTTCGGCACTATTTGGCAAAAGTTAGAAATTTAAAGGTTTGGAATATTCATAAGTTTGACCGGGAGTTGACTTTGAATATATCGGGTTCGAATTGTAGTTCAGGGAATTGGAATAGCTTCGTTATGTCATTTGGTACTTGTGTACAAAAGTTGAGTTCATTCCGAGTTGATTTGATAAGGTTCGACACGAGTTTGGGAATTTGAAAGATTCAAAGTTCATTACGTTCGATTTGAGGTGCGATTTGTGATTTTGATGTTGTTATGCATAATTTGAGGCCTCGAGTAAGTTCGTGTTATGTTATGGTACTTGTTGGTATGTTCGGACGGGGTCCTGAGGGCCTCGGGTGAGTTTCGAATAGGTTTGGGTTGTGTTACGCACATTTTTTTATGTTTCGACGTCGTTTTTCAAACATAAGTGGTACCACACTAAGCAAATGAGCTCCAGTTTCTGTTTTGATTGAATAATTAGATCCGTATCATAATTTTAAAACTATATCAAATGGAATCATCAAGTTTCGACATCGTATGCGGAATTTATGGTCATTTTACTAAGAATTGGGTTACCAGATTTTTTTCAGATTAATTATGCAATTGCCACTAAATTCGTATTTAAAAATCTACATTATTTCCAAATATTTAAACTAACATATCTCCTTCATTATAAGGTCAAATAGAGTGATTCAAAATCCTAACTTGACTAAATTTTCATAAGGAATCCATTGGAGGCAGTAAAAGTTAGTTTTAAGGATTGTTTGGCATGAGAAATGAGGCTGAACAGCTGGCAGAAACATATAATATCAAGGGTTTGTTCATTTGGTCATATTTTGAGTTGGGGAGCTCGAATTTGGGCGATTTTGGAGGTAATTTTGACCGCACGAACTGGGGTAAGAATTCTTAACTCGGTTTTGATTATATTTCATGAATCTATTCTCGTTTTTGCCATTTGGTGGATTAATTCAAAAGAGAAATTGGGGGTTTATGCCTAAAGTTTCATAGAGTGAATTTTTGAGTTTTAGACATTGATTCAGAGTCGGATTTGAGTAAAACTACTATGGTTGGACTCGTAATTGAATGGCGGATTTTGTGAGTTTCGTCGAGTTCCGAGGTGCATGCCCTGGTTTGACTTTTGGGTTAATTTTGGGATTTTGATTAAAGATTCGACCTTTATCGATTGGGTTTGTTTCCTTTGGAATTATTTGATATATTTGTGTTGTTTGTGGCTAGTTTCAAGCCGTTCAGAGGTCGGTACGCGTGATATGGCATTTTTTGGAGCATCGCTTGGCTTGCTCGATTTTGGATTTATCTTGTTCGAGGTAAGTAACACTTCTAAACTTGGTGCTGAGGGTATGAAACCCCGAATCACATGTTATGTGATTGATGTTAAGGTGACGCGCATGCTAGATGACGGGCGTATGGGCATGTACCACGTGAATTGTCATTTAGTCGATTTCATGGAACTGTGTAGCTATCTTCTCTGAACAATTTTTGCCATACTATATGTGTTAGAGCACTTGAGCTGTAATTTATGCTAGAACTCACTTTAAGGATATATGCCGGTACTATTTGGGACCCACAATGGTCGTTCTTTGCTGTTGAATTATGTTCTTAATTGTAGTTATGTACTCAGACGCATTCATCATTTCATATTATATCTTCGTCTCTGTTATCGTATATTGTCACATCTCATATCATTGATTAGGGCTGCTTAGCATGAGTGTTGTGAGCCCGAGGGACTGGAGAGATTAATGACTGAGTGAGGTCGAGGGCCTGTTGTGAGTGATATTTATGGGATTGGGCTGCATGCCGCAACATGATTTATTGATTCATGCCAGGAGTTTTCTTATTATATCGCTTGGGCTAGATCGACCCCTCCGGAGTCTGCACACCCACAGTGGGAGCAATTGCTAGCAATCATTTGCATTAGGATAGATCTGTCCTGGTTCATTTGCATTGGGTCGGATCTTCCCTGATTTATTTGCATCTTTGAGTGGGATCTGCCTTGGTTTATTTGCATTTGGGCTGGATCTGCCTTGTACAGTACTGAGTAACTGAGTGTGCTGAGTATTGAGCATGGTGAGTGAGAATACGAGACAATGAGATTAAGTACCCTAAGAGTGTGAGTACATGAGTTCATCATTGATATGCATTGCATTTGACATGCGTACTTGAGATACATGCATATAGATGCATTTCCTCATGCTACTCGGTTTTGGTGACATTCATGATTTCACTTATATATTGACATGTAGGCATAGAGATGTATTTTTCTCATGCTATCTAAAAATAAAAAATCTTATTTATTGTTGAAAGGTTTTTAGGAAAAATCATAGTTTTCAAACTTATTTATATATTTTGAAATTTTTCGGTGAAAGATCTTGGATCTACTGTTATACTTGAAAAGCATGCCTATTTTCCGTAACTGTGAACCAGCTGAGTTATTTCTTGTTCCATCTTTATTATAGTGTTATGAACTGTCGTTGGTTATTGGATTTGGACTCTAACCTTTGTCCCAGCTCGTCACTACTTTCAACCTAAGGTTAGGTTTGTTACTTATTGAGTATATGGGGTCGGTTGTATTCATACTACACTTCTGCACCTTGTGTGCAGATATTGGATGTTGATGTAGCTGTGTACGGCGGCAGCTAGATCTGAAGATGTATCTGCATTCCAGTTATAGCTGCCTCTTGATCCTTGTAGCTTTAGTATTTCAGATATTTTCATGTATATTTCAAACAAATTGTGTATTTTATTTCAAACTAACTTTGTAAACTCTATATCTTAGAAGCTCATGATTTGTACTACCAGTCCTTGGGAAATTCTTGTATAAATACAGTTGTATTATTATTTCTTCTCTTAATAAATCTTATTACATTGGATAATGGTTAATTGGCTTACCTAGCGGGTTGGGTTAGGTTCCATCACGACTAGTTGGATTTTCAGTCGTGACACATTCCACCAATAAATCTCCTAAAGACCATGATACATCTTTGTGGGACCTAGGTGAATAGAATACCTGGAAATTGTGGGCTTCTGACATAATTCGTTCTCTAAGCCCATTTATTTCTGGAACACACAGTCTAGGTGCCTCAAAGTACCATCATCTCCCCCTTGTTCAAAAGCCATCATCTTATGCTTGTGTATCCCCTATTTCAGCTGCAACAAGTAGGGTCATCAAACTGTTTCTCCTTCACTTCGGCTCCTAACTTGGATAAGCGGTGAAATTCTTTCACTATAGTTCTATTGTTTGCCTCAATCATGAGCTGAACTTCTTATACTTGATTGTCTTTTTAAGATACTTCCTGAAAATACTTATAGAATTGTTATGATCTAAGTCTTTGACCAGTACTCCGAAGATTAGAGTCTCGTGCAATGGCACTACCCTCATGATACATACCTGGGCATGGTTTTAGAGTTTTTATATCCCGTGCTAACTATGCGAGTTTCAAATCTCCAACTGGACTTACTAACGATTTTCACATTTCCCCCTTAGACCGAAGGTTAAGGTCTTGTACTTGCGGATCCTTCTCTTTTGTTGGGATCCGAACAACTTTCCTTATGTTCTACAATTCTTGCACTTTATGTCAATGAAGACTTATCTTCCGACTTTTTTTCTGGGCAATCTTTCTTACTAGGAAAAACTAATTTACTTACACAAATAGAAAGCTAATGTATTCACAACTATCATACATAATCTTAATGATTTAACTCTACTCACGCTGTCAATCTTGGGAAAACCTCTTTTCGATAACTCTTAAAGGGTATTCTTCTGTAGCTTGCTCTCTTACTACTTAGCTGATTTTTTTTTCTTCCATTGTCACTGAACTTCGGGTTTAACTTAAACTCTCTGGGTTCTAACATGCCTTCAGTATTTCAAATTTTCATCCACTCACTAGAGTTAACCTGGCTAAATGAATCAAATCTTACCTCTACTAACGCCACTGAAATTGCTAATTCACTGTATCTACTCAAAACTTACTTGCTATTCTTTTACTAACCACCTACTAGTATCATGTTTTCTTGTTCTGCTTTGAATATATAAAGTTAAGCATAAGGTTATTCCTAACTTCCATTACCATATGACCATATTCTACGGTCCCATACTATCCTTTTTTGAACTATGTACATGAATCACACTTAGGGAAATTTGATTTGGCTTAAACGAAATCGGAATATCTAACCCCAAACTTTCTATACACTTCAAAACCATACCAGACTATAAACATCAGTGGTAAATACTTAGTCACATAACCTAAGGGGAAACTGTTATATCTTTTATCTCACAATAATAGTTGTTTCTTATAGTAATTCACTAACGTGGTACTTTCTAATTCTGATTTGAATAAATCTAAACAACTTAAAATCATTTCCTGAAATTCAATAGCAGCTGCTCTTGGTTCTCATTTCGTACATCATATCTTCTTAGTCATATACATGAGTTGTACAAAAAAATACATCGTTGGCAATGACCAATGTTTCTGTCTTTTAGGTATTTTTCCCTTAAGCCCTTTTTCTGTCCAAAACTGTATGCCCGATGTAGTTAAATTCTTAACCTGTTACACTATGGGGTCTGACATCTGAACTATCATCATCCAATATGTGGCTCCATTTTCAAGAATTAAAAATAAATTGTTTCATGAGGTAAAACACATATAGATGCACTACCATACACAAATTTGTCCTTCAGAGTGTACCATCATCTGATAAATCACTTCATGCACCGTCCGGTGAGTCTTGGTCTTAATCTGGACCTAAAATATGCGAAGATTTTGCTATTATCACTGTCACTTACATTTTCTTTTAGCACCCGTAGGCATCACTGTATACTTACAAGTCACCAGAATTTGTATACACTAAAAATTAGAGATCTGGTAACTGAATACTGGCATACTAAATAACAATAAACATGCTAACTGAAAGACTACATAACTGGTAACTGAGGTAAACTGATAACCATAAAGCATGATAACTGCTTTTGTACTTTCTGATAAGGTTATGCTCTAATCTGTACTACTATCCAATGCATCCCACTTTCAACATCCTCTCAAGTCTCATTTGTTACCAACCTGTACTCCATAGTTATACCCCAATGGGCAAATTATCCTTTCTAGAACCTTGTACTTTTATTTCCCGTCGCTTGGTCATTCGATACGTTTGGAATTCGATAGGAAGAGAAGGTTACCTATTGCTCTAAGCTTCATGGCACAATCTAGAGTAGAAAGAAATGAGACAATCCTAGATGTCTTGGTAGACCATTTATATGAGTGGCCGACACACACATATAAGGGAAACTCCACTAGACACGGCTACATAGACTCCCTAAGACTCTTGAACCTAGTGCTCTGATACCAAGCTTTTTCACGCCCCGAACCTGGGCCTAGACATAACACGGCACCCGGTGCCTGACTACATGCGACCGAGTGAACTAACTACTGACTGAATCAACATGTGGTATCATAACATATTGAATGCGGAAGATAAGATAACATATGCCGATATACTGAAAGTCTGAATGATATAAATCAAAGTGAAAAAAATACTAATACAATTCTGAAACATATTTGTAGCCAACATAGCTTGACATGAGAAGCCTGCGACTCTGTCTAACTGTTACTCTAGTCTAGAAGCCTCTAATGAAGTACTCAAAACAATTATTGTCTGTAAATACTGAAAGACTGTAAGGTAATAGTAATGTCCCGAAAGAACTGGGGTTCACAAAATAGCTAGTACGAGAATCCTAGCGCTCTGAATCGTCAACCTATAAATCATTACCTTAATTGTGAGATGCATGCCCCGGGCAAAAAGGATATCAGTATATTTGAATTGCATTGGTATGTAAAGCAACTGAAAGAAAGAATTGTAAATGCTGAAATTGAAACTGAGCTGATAATAGAGAACAGATAAATAATAACTGAAATGATAACTGTTGAAATTGAAACTTCATTGATAATTGATAACGGATACTGAACAAAGGAAGTAAGGATATGAATACTCCCTCTTCGGAATGATGAACAACCTGTTTATCTGAATAAACTACGGCCTCGGGCCCAATATATATGTGCTTAAGCTATGGCCTCAGGCCCAAGTATACATATACATAACTACGGCCTCAAGCCTAAAAATACATAAAGCATAAACTACAGCCTCAGGCCCAAACATGCATAAAGCATAAACTACGGCATTAATCCCAAATATGCATAAAGCATATAAACTATGGCCTCAGGACCAAATATATGTATTCAACATTCAGGGATTTAAACTCAAGAACTGAGAATCATACTGCAATATGTGATGCTGAAATACTGAATCATATTGAGTTACATGATACTGAAATACTGAATAGGACTAGACTGAGACATGTATTCTTGAATTGATTATGAAAACTGGAAATTCAATTATTTATGACATGCTGAATAATCTAGACTGAGACTCATGGGCATCAAACCCAAGTCTATATTGATTACACAGTGAGCTCACAACTTCCATAATGAAAGTCATGAATGAGTTATGACGCTAGATAATAGAAGTTCTGCAACTATTCAAGGAACTAGGCTTAACTATATTTTTGAGGCAATTAGTAACGTCGTAAAAGAAACGTAGTGTAGGGAGAATCATTAACATTCGCAAACATAGAGAGTTAGTCTCACATACCTTAACTTCCTGCTCTTGAGCGTGATAAAACATTCACCAACTCTTTCAACTTTGATCTATTTCAATACAAGTCAAAGGGATTCCATATGAGCAATAATACTCATGTTTTGGTCACTTAGGCATTTTATCAAATACCTTATAGGTGTAAAGCCTCATAGACCTTATTAATGATGTTTCTACATCCAACAAGCCATTCTCTTGCTCCTAGATAAATTCTAAATTCTCAAATTTCTTATAATCAATATAATTCTTCTTCACCCATAAGATAAACAACACCCTTAACCAATAATCAACAACCAACAACCCAAATCTATTACCGTTCATGCTTTTCTATCAAACCAATCAACTCATATCTTATGAACTTAGAGTATATAATCACTTAGCCAATGCTATAATTAATTAGAGGGTGAAGACATTACCTTTTTGAAGTTCAATCCTCTTGAATTCGAGTTCTGTGGTTTCTTTTCTCAACCATGATGTTCCAATCGAATATCTAATGATTTGAAGGATTTACTAATGTTAATAAGGTATTGGAGAATTGAAATCAACTTAGAATCACCATTAGAACTTACCTTGGATGATGGAGGGACCTTTGAGGAGTTAGGTTCTTGAGAGCTTCCCTTTCTAGAGCAGGTTATTGTGTTTTGCAGTGTGGGGGACGAAGTAGGGCTTTAAAAATGACCCCCCCCCCCCGGGTATGCTTCTGTGCACTTGAAATCCCAACCGTACACCTAGACGCGCAGAAGGGCAGTAGCACTGCCACAAGTGTGTGGCCACTAAAGAGACCATCTGGTCACGCACCTAGTCGCGTATATTGCGCATTGTCCAGTAAAATGCACATATAATTTTACACAAAGATCCATTCCGGCTCCACAATGTATTTTTGGAAATATATTTTAAAGGGCTACAACTTTTATATTTTGAGTTTTGTCCAATACCTAACAAAATTGCATGAAATGAGGCTGAAAGATAGATCTTCCATAAACTTAGTCGATTTTATCGAATCTTATGCACCTCACTCTCCGTCTTGATTCCAAAACAGCTATTCTCACCCATACTCATCTCGCTAGGACTTTATATGTCTAAAATGTCACATTAATACTCATTTAACACGTCCACACCTAGTCCAAATTTATGTAGTGTTACAGAGTTATTAAAAGAGGCATTTCCATTTGCTCAACTACCCGAGTCTTTCTACAAGGCAACAAGCATGATAAAATACTTGGTTCTTCATTATAAAAAAATAGATGCACGTCCTAATGATTGCATGTTATTTTAGAATGACAATATAAATACAGATACTTTTTATGTGTGTGGGTCTTCTAGATGGAAGAATGTTGTTAATGTCTTGACTAATAAAAAGTCCAAAACCCCTGCAAAGGTTTTAAGATATTTTTCATTAAATCCTAGGCTTCAGAGGATATTTATGTATCCTGAAATAATTGCATCTATGATATGGCATGCCAATAAATGACCTAACGAAGGAAATATAAGACATCCTGCTGATGGTGATGCTTGGAAGGATTTCTACTCCTTGCACCCTGAATTCTCTAGCGACCCTCGTAATATTAGATTGGGTCTTTCAATTGATGGTTTCAACCCATTTCGAACAATGTGCATTTCCCATAGCACGTGGCATCTTTTGTTAATGAACTATAATATATCTCCTTAGATTTGCATGAAGCCAGAGTATATAATGTTGTCAATGATCATCCCAGGCCCATCATCTACGAGAAATGATATAGATGTGTACCTATAATCACTAATTGCTGAATTGAAGAAATTATGGGAATTCAATGTAGAAACATTTAATGCTGAATCTAACAAAATATTTCAAATACGTGCAATCTTAATGTGGAAAATTAATGATTTTTCTGCACTAGAAATGCTTTCTGGATGGAGCACAAAGGGAAAATTTGCATGCCCCACTTGTAATTATGGCACTTGCTCTCAATATCTTAAGAATAGTCGTAAGATGTGCTACATGGATCATCGGGCATTTTTGCCTCCTGAACATCCATTTCGAAGAGATAAGAAATCATTTGATGGCAAGGAGGATCATAGACTTACACCTACTCCCTTGTCGGGTACAGAAGTGCTCGAAAAGCTTCGTGAATTCAATAATGTGTTTGGAAAGGGTCAAAAGAAAAGGTCTCGGGATAACAGGGGTCCATGGAAGAAAAGATCCATCTTATTTAAATTACCATATTGGGAAACTAACAAATTGAGGCACAATCTTGATCCAATGCACATTGAAAAGAATATATGTGATAGTATTCTTGGGACATTATTGGAGATAGATGGAAGGTCAAAAGATCATATAAATTCTCTTTACGATTTGTAAGAAATGGGAATACTAAAAGAGCTTCAGCCAATAAAAGATGTTGTAGGTGGAACAATTTCTTTGGCTAAAGCTTGTTTATACATGAATCCAGAAGAGAAGAGGCGATTTTACACCGTCTTTAAAAATACCATATTACCAAAAGGGTGTGGCTCGAATATATCATGTTGTGTGCATGAGAAAGAGATGAAAATATCTGGGTACAAGAGTCATGATTCTCATTTTATAATACATTACTTTCTCCAAATTGTTGTTAGAAAATCATTACCCAAGAATGTTTCTTTGGCATTGATTAGGTTGGGAAACTTCTATAGAGCCATATGTGCTAAGGTTATAAGGCGGGGGGATCTTGATAGATTGTAGACTGAAATTAATGATATTACATGTGATCTTGAAACGATTTTCACTCCAACCTAATTTGATATAATGCCTCATTTGCCTATCCATTTAATAAAGGGAATTAAGCTTGGGGGTAACTCATTATCGCTGGATGTATTCCATCTAAAGAAACTTATGCAAGTATAAGGCGTTTGTTCGAAATCGAACTCATCCAGAAGCATTAGTTGCAGAGGGATTTTTGGCCGAAGAGTGCTTGACCTTTTGTTCGAGATATCTACATGTTGGGATAAAGATAAAATTCAGTATGTACCGAACTGAGGATTATAGGGACAGTGAGGGAGAAAATTTGTCACCTATATTTCCTAAAATAAGTCATCCAATTGGAATTAAGAATAAGAGAAAAAAAGAGATTTTTTTCATGGATTTGTAGTTATGTTTTAAGGCACATAGATATGCTCTATTCAATACTGAAGATGAACAAGTGGAGGCATTTATCATGTAAGATAAAATATATTACCATCACTTGTATTATAATCTTCATTTATTTTACATCTTATAATTTCTAAACTTAATTCATTTAGGACTAATGATTAAATTTGAAACATATAGCTTGCAAGGAACATAAGAATTTAATTGATAATCGTGCTAGATCAAATACATGGTTAAGAACAAGGAATCATAGTTTATTTCGCTAATTGGTTTAAAGAGAAAGGTAAAAGCATTGAAGTGCCCAATCATTTGCGATGGCTAGCTAAAGGGCCTAATACATTGGCCAAATGATATAATGGATATTTTATTAATGTCTACTTATTTCATACAATGACGTGGGATGCCCCGTTGAAGACTCAGAATAGTGGAACAACTTTGTCAGCAACAACTGATAGTTTTGCTAGTACTAGGGACCAGAATCCCATCGATGGAGAGGTTCTCTACTATGGAGCTATTCAGGATATCATTAAGATTGATTATTGGGGTCACTTTAGTGTTGTACTGTTTAGATGTGATTGTTTTGGTAATGAAGTAGATGAATATGGGTTATCTCAGGTATACTTTAACCGATTATATAGTACCGATGACCCTTTTGTATTGGCATCTCAAGTTAATCAAGTTTTTTATGAGGAGGATCTAATTGAGAAATAATTTATTATGCAAGGAATAAAATTCCTATTGATTTGTATGATTTGGAGGAAGAGAATATACCTAATGTTGGGGAGATATTTTGGAGGGAGCCTAATAATGACGCCGGTCCATGAACTAGAGTAGCCGATATTGATGTTAGATGGTCGAGGGAAGATGTACCTCTTAATGTCATTGATATGCCAGCTGATGTACAACATTCACAAGATACAATTATAGATATATAAGAAGAGGAGGATGATTTTGATGATACTGATTGGGATTGAATAGAGGCTGATGGTTGAAGAACGAACTTCTGAATTTATTTGTATTTTGAACTTTATTGCCTTATTTCGAACAATTTTTGTTCTTGTATGTTTTTGGCATTTGTAGTCTTTTTCAGTTCCAAGCTTTTGTAATATGCTAAGTACTTGATACAATAGTCTGATATATGGAGCTAGTTGAATTGATATTTTACTAAAGGGACTAGCTAGTTGGTTCATCAGCCTTTTATCTCATCTGCTGACATAACAAATTTGACTCCTTATCTTTCACTCTTATCTTTTGTCATAAAAACAACTTAAAGTTATTCTCTAGCATTGTCTTTCTATGGAAGTTAGTTTCTTCTGTATGTTTCACAAATATATACAAAACAGATCTATTATGTATGTTTCTTGTGTATGTAGTCTCAATGATGTTCTAATACTCATCTCATTCGTAGCACATGCAGATGAGATCTATTTAAGAGAAAAACAGTCAAAGTTCTTGAATCGCATGAGCAAATAGTTATTTTTTTATTAAAAAATTCAGAGCTTAGAGAGTACAAAACAAAACTTTAGAAGCTTTAAAAAAGAGAGGTTAAAGGGTACAAAGAACAAAGCAAATCTGTGAGTGGAAGTAGCTAGTTAACTTCTTCAATGAAGAAACAAGGTTGTGAAATTGAAGCAATAGGAATCAACTACACAATCTATACACAAAAGAGAGAAAACTCTTTAAAAATATTTAGCAAAAATTATTTAGGAAACAAAGCTAGGCATGTGCTTAAGGATGTGAATTGCAGAACAAAAGCAGGGGAAATTCTAGCCATTGTTGGTCTAAGTGGTGCTGGAAAATCTTCATTTCTACAGATTTTAGCAGGCAAGATTGAACCACAAAAGGACACTCTTTTTCCCTTATTAACTGTTGAAGAAACCTTGAGTTTTAGTGCAAATCTAAGGCTAAGACTTCCTGGAACAAAAAAGTGAAGTCAAGGATCAAGTCTTTGATTAATAAAAATCATTTATAGTACTTGATACTCACATCCATTCTTCTATGATGAGATATTAGTGTTCACTAAATGAAAATTCCTATCAGTTAGCATTTGCTTATTTTTCTTTCTCATTTTGACATTTATATCAGTTTGGTACTCTTGTCATTTATTTTTATTCTTTTTCAGATTCCAATAAACATGAGTCAAGAAAGACCTTCAAAATCCAAAATAAATACAGGCGCGACATACATAAAAGCTGGAACTGTGGCATATTTAGCAAACCAAATAAGGAGTTCATTAGCATACTATTCCTACTAGACAATCAAAGAAAGAGCGCCCAAATATGATTGAAGAGAATGTGCTACTGCCGCAATATCCATGAGTAATAATACAGGTACAAACTAGATCAACTACTCATGCAACACAAGTAGTAGAGGAACAAGTTCAATTGGATTCTACAACTCCTATCGTAGATGATCAATGCGAAGAACAAGGTAAGAATTATGTATTTTATCTAAAAAGGTTTACATCCTAATTCAGTTATAAATAATGTATCAACAATAGTAATCTGGTGATTTACTTTGGCTCATATAGCTGTAGGACCTTCCTTATCAAACAAGAAAAAGAGGTAAAATAAAGATGAAAAATGTACATGGGGGGTAGGAGCTTAAACTGATTTTGCTTAACAACTGCAATCAACATGTTAGTCCTAGTGAAGCAGTTGTGCTAGAGCTTGGAAGCTTCCTCGGTACATTGGAAAGGAATGCGACTTTATGTCCTCTTGATATTTTGGATTGGAGGAAGATGGACACAAAAGAGGATATATGGGAATATACCAAGGTTTGAAATTTTTAATTTTTAATTTTGGGTTGAAAATCTTTCATATTTCTGCATTAACAGATTTGACACCAATTATAGGATAAATATGATATTCCTGAAGCCGGAAAGAAATGGACTTTGGAAACAGTCCAAGATGCCTGGAGAAAGCACAAGAGTATATTGAAAAAAGATGACTTTGACGCTTATGGCAATGATGAAACTCGAATGCTTCATATCCCTGAAGATGTTCCATCTTCTCAATTTAAGGAACTCCTTAAATGTTGGAACTGTGAAAATCTTCAGGTATGTATATTTCTTTCTTCTTCTTGTTCTTCTTCTTGTTCCTGCTGTTTTTCTTCCTTCTTTCTCTGCGTTACTGCTACTATTTTTCTTTATCATCATTGTTGCATATACTCTTCTCACTGCTGCTGTTCCAGATGATAAAACCTGGCTTTTATATTGGGTGGAATTTGGTTCTTAGAAGAGAAAACCATGATAAAAACAAATATTGAGCTTCATGCCGAGAAAAGGGTACATAAGACATTGTCAAAAGATTAGAAAAGGCATGGTCTTTCTGGTTGAGAATTTGATATTATCGTCTGATATTGATGTAACAAGTTGTTCTTGCTTAATCATAGTTCTTGGCTTATTGCCGATTTCCATTATAACATTATCATTGATTTGTCATAGTCTAAGTTGAGATTGGGGGATTTTTATTGTCAGAAACACTTTCTGTTGGTTGTTTCTGTAAGAACTGTTGGAAAGAGTTACAAGGTTTACAAGGTGTTACAAGGTTTACTGTGAGTTCTTACATTTTACTATTGGAAAGAGTTACTGTGAGTTCTTACATTTTATACAATGTAGCGTTTTACTGTGAGTTCTTATATTTTACTGAAATGTAGCTTTGGAAAGAGTTCTTACTTCCATTCTTTCATTTCGTTTCTATTGTGTTTACTATATACTTCTCAAGTTCTACTTGTAAACTGTTGTTTGGTGCTTCTTTCTTCCTGCAGAGAATATGTCCAAAATTAATATTGAGAACCGAAAAAAGTTTAAGAATCCTCACACTACTGGGAAAAAAAGTTTTGCTTTAGTTCGCTCTAAGTTGGTATATAACTAGCAACTCATGGCAAATGCTTTCTCAATTTTTGCTCTTGTTTAGTTAATGGCAGATCACCAAGAAAGCTAACTCACTTTCATATAACTAGGAAAAGGATAAGGAAACTTCTGATCCTTTATCATCAAAAGAAGCCTTTGTAGCTACAAGAAAAAGGAAAGTTGGGTGATCATACAAATGCTCGGATGAAGATACAACTAGTAAAATTGTGTGGGTTATCTTTAACTGATGTTATTTCGAGATCAAATAATTTTTTTTATTACTTTACTTTTTATTTACTTGAATTCTATATTTTTGAATTTGCTTTGTAGGCTGAAATGGAGGAAAGTGATGCATAACAAAAGAAAAATGGCAATGAGTTTGTAGAGGAATTTGCATTGTCATGGGACCTGAACATCTGGGACGTCTGAGGTTGTATGGACGGAGGGTTACAAAAACTTCTTCGAGAGGAAAAATAGGATGTTTTGAACCCTTTTCAAATGCTACAAATTCTCTGCAAAAAATGGAGGAGAAAATACAAAGAATAAAGGAAATAATTTAGGAACAAAAGGCAACTATCCGTCAAGATGTTGTTACAGATGTCATTGCACGACTTCAACGTTCAAGAATTGATATTGATGCCAGGGCCGGCTATAGGGTAAAGCCTCTAAAGCATTTGATTGAGGCCCCCAAATTTGGGGTCCCCATTTTTTTAATAATCAAAATAGGTTTATATGCTGTTTTAAGAAAATAATAAGTAGTTTTTACCTTAAAAATTAAATATTTTTTTATAAAAGTAAAGAATAGATGTGTAACTAATTGAATTAAGCGTAATACTTTTTATAAATGTGAATTTCTTTCAAACTTTATTTTGTATGAACAAAAAATCTAACAGGTGAAATTATTATATTCCACTTTTTACCCTTTTTTTCATCAGAAAATATGTAGTACTAAATCATATTTTTACACTATTCATTTTTTTTCTTGGTTTGTCCAAGAGTTAATCGCTCGCATAACTTTATACTCTTATATATTCTTTTTCTTGCTTTTTCGGGTTTAAATCTGATAACTTAGTAGGAGTAGTATTATTCGAAAACCCACATAGCTTAAAAGTACTATTGATATCATATATCGTGCATTCTTTTTTATTTTTTCCTGAAGTTTCAAGCATTTTGTGTTATTTAAGGAGCAAAAATATTTCTTAAAATCAAGTCATCATTTTTCTTGAATTAAATTCTATTATTGTAACTTTCAAGTGTTATTATCATCTCATTTTATTCTTACTTCATAGTTATATATTATTTTTTATTTATTTATTAGAATTTAAATATGCCACGAAAAATATGAATCAAGTTGTTCAAAACTAAAATAAAAGAGTTAAAAACTATTATAATATTGTCCAAAATATTTTTAGGAGAGATCGATTATAAAAAGTTATTAATAATTTTGTATATCAATATATTAGAAAAATATATAATTTTGTGTGTATGATTTTTTTTTTTTTTTAAAAATAAAGTTTAGGGCCTCTTGTCAATATTGGCTTTAGGCCACAAATAGTTTTAAGCCGCCCCTGATTGATGCTAACATTATTCTAGCGCCATTGGATGATAATTCACCGGAAGAAGCTTTCTCTACACAACAAACAGCTTTGCAACCAATCCGTCGTCCATCTACTGGTAGCAACAAAGAAGTCCAGCTCATTCCAGGTGTTAACTCTTTGACAAGAACCTACTCTTCATTGGTTATCTTTCCTATGATTATTGGAAATCGGTTCATATTGTTAAGTTATGTCATTCATATTGGAGTGTGCTATATGAATATTGAGTCTTCTTTCTTCATTCTAATTTGTCTTACTAGACTCTAGAGATAAAATGTTGAACTTTATGAGAAGACAATGAAATCCAACAAAAATGGCATGTCCTTCCACTCTCTCCTAGGCGTGTCAGGAAAACCGTGTTTAATAAAAATTATGTGGCATATCTCATTTTGTATATGATGATCTCCTGTTGTTGTTGTTGTATCTAAATCCTCATTACCTTGTTTTCTTCTTAAATTGTTAATACTCCTTTGAAGTTATCTCTTTGTAACATACTAGAGAGTTTAAAATTATGCTCGTGTATAATATAATGATGTTTTGAGCAGGTTAAAAATTTTGGCATAATCATATTTACAAAGGAAACTCTGCCAAACATTTTAAGAATTTAGAGAGTTAAAAAATTTTCGAGTTATCAAATCGGTCATTCAATTTTGAACAGGTTGAAAATTTTGAGCATAATGATGCTTGTGTATAGCATAATGATGTTTTAAGCAGGTTTAAAATTTTGGGATAGTCGTGTTTACAAAGGAAACTCTACAGAAAATATTAAAAATTTAGAGAGTTTGAAAATTTTCGAGTTATCAAATTGGCCATTCAATTACTTTGTCATTCAATTATCTTAAAAAATTGATTAATTACTTCTGATTGTCTTTTGCATGTGCAACGATTGCGGATGAAAGCAGTGACGAAAATCTTACTTGAGTGCTGTAGATCGTTTTTAGACTTTCTATTATCATGTTCAAGGATATTTTAGTTTAGAACTTTTTGTATGCAAACTCATCTATTATGACTTTTGAATTGTTAATCAAACAATGTATTCATATTTTATTTTTGTTTATGGATAATGCTAGTTGAATATTTTAATTTTATTCCGTGATTTATATAAGTTATGGTGTATAAAATTTCATTGCATAGGAAAGTATTCCGCATTTTGCTTCTATAAATATCAAAAATTACAATTGTGAATTGTTGTAATAGAGAATATAACCATTCCAATAGACCTAGCAAATAATAACAGCAACCCCTAATAATTGTTGCAATATATTGCAACATCCGTTGTAATATGATACTAATAATTGTACCAATATATCACAAAACCATTGCAATATCATAAAAACCGTTCTCATAGATGGAACAATGGTAGCAGTTTCATAACAGTTACAATATTTTTGTAACGTCCTGACCGGTCGTTTTGAGCTCTAGCGCGTCGTTCGCCAGTTTGAGGTCCTGAGTAGCTTCACTTCTGGTATTATGATTTGTACGCGTGGTTGGAATTTAATTTCGGGAAGTCCGGAGTTGATTTGGAAAGAAAATTCTAATTTCCAAAGCCTTAAGTTGGAGGAATTGACTAAAGTGTGATTTTTGAGTAAACAACCTCGGAATCGGGATTGAAAAGTTCCAACAGGTTCGTATGATGATTTTGGACATGGGTGTATGTCCGGATCGGGTTTTGGATGACCCGGGAGCGTTTCAGTGCCTATTATGGAAGTTGGCATTTTGGAAGAATTTTCTAAATTTGGGTTGAAGTGCATTTTAATGTTATTGATGTCTGTTTGGGATTTTGAGCCTGGGAATAGCTCCGTATGGTGATTCTGGTATTGGGAGCGTGTCCGGATGTGAATTTGGAGGTCCGTAGGTCATTTGGCGAAAGCTGGAATTAGAAGGTTTTTGAGGAGTTTGACCAAGAGCGAACTTTTTGATATAGGGGTCGGATTCCGATTCTGGAAGTTGGAGTAGGTTCGTAATATCAATTATGACTTGTGTACAAAATTTGAGGTCAATCGGACGTGATTTGATAGGTTCCGGCATCGAATGTAGAAGTTTGAAATTTTAAAAGTTCATTAAGTTTGCAATGGGGTACGATTCATGAATTCGACATTGTTTGATATTATTTGAGGCCTCGAGCGAGTTCGTGTTATGTTTTTAGACTTGTGTGGGTGTTTGGTTTGGGGCCCCGGGGTCTCGGGTGAGTTACGAAGTGACTTCGGATTGTTTCGTTAAGAAGTTGGATTGTTGGTTATCGTATGATCGCAATTGCGATGTTTTGGTCCCAAATGCGACCATCGCATTTGAGAGGCAGTGTTCGCATTTGCGAACCTGGGCTGCTGAGGGAATGGATCACATTTGCGACAATATGGTCGCTTTTGCGAAGCCTGAAGAGTTCGCATTTGCGAACTCTGTATCACATTTGCGATGAAGGCCAACCCTGTTAGGGGTTGCATTTGCGATGCTTTGTTCGCATTTGCGAAGGTCGCATTTGCGACCCCCCCCCCCCCCCCCGTCGAAAATGCGACATCTGCGACTAGAGCCAAAGGCTTTTATTCCGAGACTTAGCTCATTTTCCACTTGGACTTGGGCGATGTTTTGAGAGGGGGTTCCATCATCATCATGAGATAAGTGATTTCTTCTAGTTGTGAGTTAAATACAAGGTTTATACATGGATTAAGACATGAAAATTTGTAGAAATTTGAGATTTTGAAGAAAAACCTAGAAATTGATATTTTTAGATTTTGACCAGGAATTTGGGCATGGAATTGAGAATAAATTATATATTAGAGTTTGTAATGCTATGGGTAGTGTTTATCTTCAAACAATTTCGGAATTCGGGCAGGTGGGCTCGAGGATTGCTTTATCGATTTTTCGAGCGGAGTTGAAAATTGTTATAAATTGATTGATTATAAGTATTAGAGTATATTTTGATTGGGTTGCATCTTATTTGACTAGTTTTGGATCGGCGGTCATCGGTTTGAGGTGTTAGAGCGGCGTTGGAGCCGGTTATAGAACTTCGTAGCGGGGTAAGTCTCTTGTCTAACTCTATGAGGGGGAAAACTACACCTAGGTGATGTATTTAATGGGTGCAACTTGTTGTGGGGACTACGTACGCACGAGGTGACGAGAGTCCGTACGTAGTTAGATTCATGTTATTGTTCGGGTAGACTTACGTTCACACCATGTTGTACTTGTACATTAGGTATTTTCCTTGTTTGTTTAATTCCTTATTTTACATTTCTACTTGAGACTAGACTTGTTGTTGTAGAAACTTTACGATTTCACGATTTGTCACCGAATAACTTCGCTCCTCCTACGGCATGTTTCCGTGATATATATATATACTTCATTCAAAGGTTTTTTTGTTAAAGAAATTACAACTCATACGTTTATTCGTGAGTGGAGTCAAGGACCCATCAAAGCTTCTTTCTTATGGGATCGGGTCGTTCGCCTCGGCAGGATTTATGTACCACACTCTCATGGGAGTGGGTCATTCGCCTCGGCAGGTTAATTGATTTATCATATGGTTCGGGCCGTTTGACCCTCGGCAGTGCACAGTTTGATTATTATGTTGGATCGGGCCGTACGCCTCGGCATTTCCTCTATCATATCTCCATGAAATGGTGCGTAAGACTTGGCAAGAAGCTAGTGTATCGGTAAATTTCCAGATTTGAATTATGATAAGCTACTTGATGAGACCCACTGTATCTATATATATGCTCAGGTTAAGGAGGGAATTTCAAATGAAGAGCTTGAGGTCCTCGTAAAGAAGGGGATTTGTATCACGTGTTTTATACTTGTTTATTTCATTTATTTACTCTGCCTCATATTTGCTACCCCTTTACTGTACCTTATGTTGTTGGACCACTAGTGAGTGTCGATATCGATACCTCGTCACTACTTCTCTGGGGTTAGGCTAGATACTTACTAGGTACACGTTTGCTTACGTACTCATGCTACACTTGCTGCACATTTTTTGTGCAGGTACAAATATGACTAGTAGCCTTGAGAGAGCAGAGGTGTGTATGCATACGGGGACTTACGTGAGCTTCATTCCACATTATGACCCACAACCGACAGAGTCTCCTTCGGAGTATTTATATTTCTCCTGTCCAAGTTTGTATTCCGGACATATGCTGTATTTTATTTTACATTCCTAGTTAATGCTCATGCACTTGTGACACCGGGTTTTGGGGTGACTATGAGTTATTTTATATTGAAATTTATTTAAAATATTATCATTTACTCTATAAATTTTATCTTCTACTATTTAATGGAAGGAACAATATGGTTTCAAAATATTAAAATGAGAACCAAATTAAGTATTTAGTGTTGGCTTGCCTGACAGCGGTGTTCGGTGCCATCGCGATCTTTAATGGATTTTGGGTCGTGACAACATGGTATTAGAGCGCTAGATTCAATTAGGTCTCACGAGTCATGAGAGAGTCTAGTAGAGTCTTTTGAATCGGTATGAAAACGTTTTTACTTATCTTCGAGAGGCTACAAGGTTGTTAGGAGCACTTCCCTTCTTGATTCCTCATCATATGAATTGATTCTTTTGAGGCTTATGCCTTCATTTCCTTCCCATTCAGTCTTATGTAATGAGAAGTACTTGTTATAAATTTGGAATCGAGGGATTTTTATGGAACTACCAAGGTAGAGCAGGATGTTTCTCCCTGCGTATTCGATTAGGCTGATGTCGTCGCCTGGTGGAAGGATGTTCTGTCATCTCAGATCAGTAGCTGTATTTCTGATGGTTTTGGAGTTATTCACCAATTGTTATGATGTTCACGAGTTATTATCGCACAGTATTAAATCAATGGTAGGATACTTGTCTGCGTATAGGGGCAATGAATGAATTGAAAGGAGGTTTTTCTCAGTGCATGATTCAGAAGTTTAGCATTTTATTTCCAGCAGAGGGAAAGGCAATCGGACTAAGAATGTTCAGGTTAGATTGATGGAGTAAAGAGACTTGGTATTTCGAGTGTGGTGGAGTCTTTATCCGAGATGGGGTGTCGTCATCCTTGATTGGATGTGTTAAGTTCGTCGGTGTTATGGCCTTCTTCAAATCGCCTTTGGGCAGAGTATTGTGAATGGTGGCGGGGAAGCGGCTGTCAGATGCCGCAGTGTGTTGTGGTTCAGGATCGAATCGGTAATCCAAATGTGGATCGCTCAAGAAGGATGATCTTCGGAGAGGTTTAAAGTGGTAGCGATCTATTGGTTCAAGTGTTACACAGATGTGTTTGGAATTGGGGCAACAACTGGGCAGCGAAGGATGAGGAACGACACGTGGGAGGTGTCTTGCGGTGGTTAAACTTCCAGAATGCCAAATGTAAGAAAACAGAAGTCGAGTAGTTGCTTTGAGGGTTTGACCAAAGTGGGAGAGTGGCAGAGTAGCATATGGGTTCTGTGGTAGGATAGCCACATGCCTTTGGAGAAGTTAGAGTGATTTGGGATTCATGGTGGACAATGACTAGGTCTACGGGCTTAATTTGGAATATTGGCTGCTATATTGAGGAAGATTGGGTGTGACATGATGGAGTTACCTAATATGAAGCAGGATACCACATGACATTGGATTGAAATGTATTGTCGCACCTTTAGTTGATGTCCATGAGGAGTGAACGGACTTGTACAACTGGTGAATGATCACGGGCTCAGGACGGTTTATTGGTTTCGTAGTAATTGTACTCGGTACAGAGTTGTTGGAGGATGTCGGCATGGAATTTCCACAGGTGGGATATCTCATGTGAGCAGGTTAGCGGTTGTGTGGTGTTGATAAAGCTTCAACGAAGAATTTTCCTGGCTATCCATGTCACGACCCAATTTCACCTATAGGTCGTGATGGCGCCCAACACTGTAGCTAGGCAAACCAACTAATAAATTAAACATATATCCATAAAATTTAATTCCAAGAAAAAAAATATAAGACACCAAATTCTACCAATGTGTGTGTCAAGACCCGGTGTCACAAGTGTATGAGCATCAAGTAAATTATACAAAACTCCAAAAACTGTCTGAAATGAAAATAGACAGAATTAAAAATACAAGAAGAGGTACTGGTAGCTGCAGGATGGCTCAGAAGGGCAGCTCACCACTACCCCCTTAGATAACGAGGATGTGCGATGATAGGTCCTCCACTAGTATCTGTCTCAAATCCTGTACAAAAAGTGCAGCAAGTGTAGCATGAGTACGTAAACAACGTGTACCCAGTAAGTATCAAGCCTAATCTCGAAGTGGTAGAGACGAGATGGCTGACTTTGACACTCACTAAGGGTCAACAATAATAAATAGAATAAATTATAATTATTCAAATCAACATGATTCACAGAGTTAACAATAATTTTATTCAATTAGTAGAAATAATAATAATCCTTAAAATGCAACAATTTCCAATCTATTAATTAAATCCTTCAATTTCAATAAAAAATCTAATTTATCAAATAGCTTTACAAGCTGCAATTCAGTTTCAATAAATTTTCAATTTATCAAATAGCTTTACAAGCTGCAATAAACTATCCAAGTATCGTGTAATTATTATTATTATTATTAAGCACGATTTTTTTCGAGGTCGTACGCCCGATCCAGAGATTCGTGTACACTGCCGAGGGACGTGCGGCATGATCAATAGATGCATCTATCCTGCCGACGTGTTCGGTTCGCTCCACAAGAAAGAATGAGATTTTCTTATGTACCTCTGGAATGAGAGTATATTTATTACAAGATAAATTCGGGAGGAAGAACAATTTCTCTTAACAATTAATTAATTTAAAGAGAAAATCAAGTATATGAGATTTCTATCCTTTAATATTCTTATCTAACGATTCACACACACACACACACACATATATATATATATATATATATATATATATATATATATATATATATATATATATATATATATATATATATATATATATATATAAATAATATTAATTAAATAAGGAATACAATTTACACAAGTAATTCATGATTTGAGTCCTAAACTACCCGGACTTTAGCATTAATAGTAGCTACGCATGGACCCTCGTCACCTCATGCGTACGTAGCCCCCACAATTAGCAACAATTATTTAATTTTAATCATCTATGGGGTAATTTCTCCTTCACAAGATTAGATAAGAGACTTACCTCGTCTTGCTCCAATTTAATCCACCATTAGGCCTTTTCCTCGATTATCCAAGTTCGATTGGCTCGAATCTAACCAAAAATAATTCAATACAATCATTAAAATTTATAGGAATCAATTCTATAAGGAAATACTACATTTTCAATAAAAATCCCGAAATTAATTAAAACTTTGTCTGTGGGGCCCACATCTCGGAATCCGATGAAAGTTACGAAATCCGATAACCCATTCAATTACGAGTCCAACCATACCAGTTTAGCTCAAATCTGACTCTGAATCGATACCGAAATCTCGAAAATTCGTTTCTATGAGATTTCAAAATTTCCCAAATTTCAATCTCAAAACACTAATTAAATGGTGAAAACAATGATATATTTGTGTATATAGACCAAATCCAATTTCGAATCACTTACCCCAATGTCTTTCCTTGAAAATCTATCCAAAATCGCCTCTGCTCAAGCTCCAATTTGTTATAAATAGCGAATGGGACGAATGCCCTCTTTCATACATCTACTGAGGCAGCCTTTGGAATTGGGCCTCGAACTGGGCCTCGATCATGGCTTCGATCGTGGCCCTCGGTCCTAGGCCATGATCGTGGATTCGATCACATGCTCGATCCTGGACCTCGTTCATGGCCTCGATTATGGCATCGAGCCTGGTGCTTCGAGCATGGCCTCGATCCTGGCATCAAGACTGGGCCTTCGATCATGGCCTTGATCATGGCATCGAGGTCGGGCCTTCGATCAGGGCATCGAGCCTGGGATCGATTCTGAGCCTCGTCCCTGGCTTTGACCCTGGCCATCGACCTTGGGTTCGATATCTGGGCTCGATCTTGGGCTCAATCACAGCCAAGAATATTCAGCAGAAGAGAAAAATTGCAGTAGCTTTTTAAGTCCAATTTTTGATATGTTAACCATCTGAAACTCACCCGAGGCCCTCGGAAACTCAACCAAATATACCAAGAAGTCCTAAAACATCATACGAGCTTATTTGAAACCTCAAATCATATAAAACGATGCTAAAATCACGAATCATGTTCCAATTCAAGCTTAATGAAGCTTAGAATTTCCAACTTCTACATTCGATGTTGAAACCTATCAAATCAAGTCCGATTGACCTCAAATTTTGCACACAAGTTATAAATGACATAACGGAGCGATGAAAGTTTTCAGAACTAGATTCCAACTCCGATATCAAATATTCAACTCCCAGGACAAACTTCCAAACGTAAATTCTTGTTTAAGCCATTTCAAACCTAATTTCACTACGGACTTCCAAATAAAACTCTGATCATGATCCTAAGTCCAAAATCATCATACGGAGCTATTGGAATCATCAAAATTCTATTTTGGGGTCGTTTGCACATAATTCGATATCCGGTCACTATTTGAACTTAAACTTTTATTTTTTTATCAAAATTCCATATCTCGGGCTAGGGACCTCGGAATTTGATTCCGGGCATACACCTAAGTCCCAAATCACGATACGGACCTACCAGATCTATCAAAATACTGATCCGAGTCCGTTTGCTCAAACTTTTTACCAAAGTCAACTCAATTGAGTTTTAAAGCTCTAATTCACATTTTAATCCATTTTTCACATAAAAGCTTTGCGGAAAATTTTACGGACTGCGCACGCAAGTTGAGGAATGATAAATAGTGTTTTTCGAGGTTTTAGAAAATAGAATTAATTATTAAATTTAAAGATGACATTTTAGGTCATTATATTCTCCACCTCTTAAACAAACGTTCGTCCTCGAACGAGTTAAGAATAATACCTGGAGCGCCAAATAAGTGTGGATATTTGCTCTGCATGTTTTCCTAGGCCTCCCAAGTCGCTTCCTCAACAAGTTGGCCCCTCCACTGGACTTTTACTGCAGAAATCCTCTTGGACCTCAACTGGCGAACCTGTTTATCAACAATGGAAACTAGCTCCTCTTCATAACCCAAGCTATTATCTAGTTGAACTTTGTTGAAGCCTAACACATGTGATATGTCGGCATGATACTTTCGGAGCATATATACATGAAAAACCGGATGAACTCCCGATAGACTAGGTGGCAATGCAAGCTCATAAGAAACCTCCCCAACTCGTCTCACCACCTCAAATAGGCCTATAAACCTTGGGGTCAATTTCCCCCTTTTCCTAAATCTCATGATTCCCTTCATCGGCGAAACTTTCAAGAGAACTTTTTCACCTACCATAAATGATAAATCACGCGCTTTCTGATCCGCGTAACTCTTCTGTCTGGAGTGCGCTATACGAAGTCACTCCTGAATCAACTTTACCTTTTCCAAGGCATCTTTCACCAAATCAATACCATATAACTTAGTCTCACCGGGCACAAACCACCCGATGGGCGAAGTGTGGATCATCATTAAGTGTGGATCATCATACTGGCGAGTCTTGATCTGCTCAAATAGTGAAGACTGGGCTACAACACATGCAAGAACTCGGCTGGGCTATGAAATGTCCAATCTTACAAGTCGGTTAGCCAAGGATTGAATATCCAAAGCTAATGGCCCCTCCTTTGCTGCAATGAAAGCCAAACTACCCATACTCTCCGCCTTTCTACTCAAGGCGTCTGCAACCACATTTGCTTTACCCGGATGATATAGGATAGTAATATCATAATCTTTCAGTAATTCCAGCCATCTGCGCTGCCTCAAATTTAGGTCCCTCTGTTTAAACAAATGCTACAAACTGCGATGATCAGTGTAAACTTCTCAAGACACGCCATAAAGATAATACCTCCAAATTTTAAGAGCGTGAACAATCGCAGCTAACTCCAAATCATGTACTGGATAATTCTTCTTGTGGGGCTTCAGTTGATGAAGCATATGCAATAACTCGCCCTTCCTGCATCAATACACAACCCAAGCTAATGCGTGAAGCGTCAGACCAATTTCACCTATAGGTCGTGATGGCGCCCAACACTATATCTAGGCAAGCCAACTAATAAATTAAACATATATCGATAAAATTTAATTCCAAGGAAACAAAAATATAAGACACCAGATTCTACCAATGTGTGTGCCAAGATCTAGTGTCACAAGTGAATGAGTATCTAGTAGATTATACAAAACTCCAAATATTGTCTGAAATGAAAATAGACAGAATTAAAAATACAAGAAGAGGCACTGGTAGCTGCAGGACGGCTCAGAAAGGCAGCTCACCACTATGTCCATGGATAATGAGGATGTGTGATGATAGGTCCCCCACTAGTATCTGTCTCAGATCCTACACAAAAAGTGTAGCAAGTATAGCATGAGTATGTAAACAACATGTACCTAGTAAGTATCAAGCCTAATCTCGAAGTGGTAGAGACGAGATGGCCGACTTTGACACTCACTAAGCGTCAACAATAATAAATGGAATAAATTATTATTATTCAAATCAACATGATTCACAGAGTTAACAATAATTTTATTCAATTAGCAGAAATAATAAAAATCCTTAAAATGCAACAATTTCCAATCTATTAGTTAAATCCTTCAATTTCAATAAAAATCCAATTTATCAAATAGCTTTACAAGATGCAATTCAATTTTAATAAATTTCCAATATATCAAATAGCTTTACAAGCTGCAATAAACTGTCCAACTATCGTGTAATTATTATTATTATTAAGCACGATTTTTGCAAAGGTCGTACGGCCCGATCCAGAATTTCGTGTACACTACCGAGGGACGTGCGGCACGATCCATAGATGCATCTATCTTGCCGAGGCGTTCGGCCCGCTCCACTAGAAAGGAGGACATTTTCTTACGTACCTCCGAAAGAAGAGTATATTTATTACAAGATAAATTTGGGAGGAAGAACAATTTCTCTTAATAAATAATTAATTTAAATATAAAATTAAGTATATGAGATTTCCATCCTTTAATATTTTTATCTAACAATTCACAATATATATATATATATATATATATATATATATATATATATATATATATATAAATAATATTAATTAAACAAGGAATATAATTTACACAAGTAATTTATGCTTTGAGTCATTAACTACCCAGACTTTAGCATTAATAGTAGCTACGCACGGACTCTGGTCACCTCGTGCGTACGTAGCCCTCACAATTAGCAACAATTATTTAATTTTAATCACCTATGGGGTAATTTCTCCCTCACAAGATTAGATAAGAGACTTACCTCGTCTTGCTCCAACTTAATCCACTAGTAGGCCTTTTCCTAGTGGATCGGGTTGCACGCCGCAAAAGTGTGTTATTGAGTACAGTTTCCCACATCTATTATTGTGCTTTTTGCGTCCCATTTCCCGAGGAAGGTTCATAACATCTTATCGGTTGTTTAAATTAGTTGTGTGGGTTGAGTAGTTCTTTGATCCGCGTAACTCTTCTGTCTGGAGTGCGCTGTACGAAGTCGCTCCTGAATCAACTTTATCTTTTCCAAGGCATCCTTCTCCAAATCAGTACCATATAACTTAGCCTCACCGGGCACAAATCACCCGATGAGCGAACGACATTGCCGACCATATAAAGCCTCAAATGGGGCCATCTCGATGCTGGATTGGTAACTGTTATTATAAGCAAACTCGACCAAAGGCAAGAAATGATCCCATTGACCTCCAAAGTCAATCACACATACCCTGAGCATATCCTCCAAAATATGAATTGTCCACTCTGACTGCCCGTCGGTTTGCGAATGAAAGGGTGTGCTGAGCTCTACACGAGTCCCCAACTCACTCTGTACCGCTCTCCAGAAATGTGGAGTAAACTGAGGACCTCTATCTTATATGATAGAAATTGGCACACCGTGCAACCGAACTATCTCCTGAATATAAATCTGGCCAACCTCTCTGAAGTATACGTAGTCACAACAGGCATAAAATGTGCCGACTTGGTCAACCTGTCAACAATGACCCAAACTGCATCAAACTTCCGCAAGGTCCGCGACAACCCAACTACAAAGTCCATAGTGATGTGTTCCCATTTCCACTCTGGTATAGTCATCTGCTGAAGTAGGCCACCTGGCCTATGGTGCTTATATTTAACTTGCTGGAAATTTAGACACCTAGCTACATACTCAACTATGTCCTTCTTCATTCTTCGCTACCAATAATGTTGTCTCAGGTCACGATACATCTTCGTAGCACCTGGATGAATAGAATACCGAGAACTATGTGCTTCCTCTAGGATCTTATTCCTCAGTCTATCCACATTAGGGACACATAGACGATCTTGAAGTCGCAGAATGCCATCCGTTCCAATAGTAACTTCCTTGGCACTGCCCCGTAGTACCATTTCTCGAAGAACCGTTAAGTGTGGATCATCATACTGGCGAGTCTTGATCTGCTCAAATAGTGAAAATTGGGCTACAACACATGCAAGAACTCGGCTGGGCTATGAAATGTCCAATCTTACAATTCGGTTAGCCAAGGATTGAATATCCAAAGCTAATGGCCCCTCCTCTGCTGCAATGAAAGCCAAACTACCCATACTCTTCGCATTTCTACTCAAGGTGTCTGCAACCACATTTGCTTTACCCGGATGATATAGGATAGTAATATCGTAATCTTTCAGTAATTCCAGCCATCTGCCCTGCCTCAAATTTAGGTCCCTCTATTTGAACAAATGCTGCAAACTGCGATGATCAGTGTAAACTTCACAACACATCCCATAAAGATAATGCCTCCAAATCTTAAGAGCATGAACTATCGCAGCTAACTCCAAATCATGTACTGGATAATTCTTCTCGTAGGGCTTCAGTTGACGTGAAGCATATGCAATAACTCGCCCTTCCTACATTAATACACAACCCAAGCCAACGTGTGAAGCGTCGGATCAATTTCACCTATAGGTCGTGATGGCGCCCAACACTATAGCTAGGCAAGACAACTAATAAATTAAACATATATCGATAAAATTTAATTCCAAGGATAAAAAAGTATAAGACACCAAATTCTACCAATGTGTGTGCCAAGACCTGGTGTCACAAATGATTGAGTATTTAGTAGATTATACAAAACTCCAAATACTGTCTGAAATGAAAATAGACAGAATTAAAAATACAAGAATAGGCACTGGTAGCTGCAGGATGGCTCAGAAAGGCAGCTCACCACTATTCCCCTTGATAACGAAGATGTGCGATGATAGGTCCTCTACTAGTATATGTCTGAGATCCTGTACAAAAAGTGTAGCATGAGTATGTAAACAACGTATACCCAGTAAGTATCAAGCCTAATCTCGAAGTGGTAGAGAAGATGGCCGACTTTGACACTCACTAAGGGTCAACAATAATATATGAAATAAATTATAATTATTCAAATCAGCATAATTCGCAGAGTTAACAATAATTTTATTCAATTAGCAGAAATAATAAAAATCCTTAAAATGCAACAATTTCTAATCTATTAATTAAATCCTTCAATTTCAATAAAAATTCCAATTTATCAAATAGCATTACAAGATGCAATTCAATTTCAATAAATTTCCAATTTATCAAATAGCTTTACAAGCTGCAATAAACTGTCCAAGTATCGTGTAATTATTATTAATATTATTATTAATCACGATTTTTGCAGAGGTCGTACGGCCCGATCCAGAGTATCGTGTATACTGTCGAGGGACGTGCGGCACAATCCACAGATGCATCCATCCTGCCGAGGCGTTCGGCCCGCTCCACTAGAAAGGATGGCATTTTCTTATGTACCTCCGTAAGAAGAGTATATTTATTACAAGATAAATTCGGGAGGAAGAATAATTTCTCTTAACAATTAATTAATTTAAACAGAAAATTTAGTATATAAGATTTCCATCCTTTAAATTTAGTACATATATATATTAATTAAACAAGAAATACAATTTACACAAGTAATTTATGCTTTAAGTCCTAAACTCCCCGGAGTTTAGCTTTAGTAGTAGCTACGCACGGACTCTCATCACCTCGTGTATACGTAGCCCCCACAATTAACAATAATTATTTAATTTTAATCACCTATGGGGTAATTTCTCCCTCACAAGATTAGACAAGAGACTTACCTCGTCTTGCTCTAATTTAATCCACTAGTAGGCCTTTTCCTCGATTATCCAACTTCGATTGGCTCGAATCTAACCAAAAATAATTTGATACAATCACTAAAATTTATAGGAATCAATTCTATAAGGAAATACTACATTTTCAATAAAAATCTTGAAATTTATTAAAAATTCGTCTATGGGGCCCACATCTCAGAATCCGATGAAAGTTACGAAATCTAATAACCCATTCAATTACGAGTCCAACCATACTAGTTTCACTCAAATCCGACTACGAATCGATACCGAAATCTTAAAAATTCGTTTCTATGAGATTTCAAAAATTTCCCAAATTTCAATCTCAAAACACTAACTAAATGGCAAAAACAATGATATATTTGTGTATATATACTAAATCCGAGTTGGAATCACTTACCCTAATGTCTTTCCTTAAAAATCTATCCAAAATCGCCTCTGCTCAAGCTCCAATTTGTTAAAAATGGCGAATGGGATGAATGCCCTCTTTTATAAATATGCCTAGGCATCCTTCTGAACTGGGCCTCGAACTGGGCCTCGATAGTGGCCCTCGAGCCTATGCCTCAATCATGGCTTCGATCACAGGCTCGAGCATGGACCTTGGTCATGGCCTCGATTTTGGCATCTATCATGGCCTCGATCCTGGCCTCAAGCCTGGGCCTTCGATCATGGCCTCGATCATGGCATCGAGGTTGGGCCTTCGATCACGACATCGAGCCTGGGCCTTCGATCGGGGCATCGATCCTAGGCTCGATATCTGGGCTTGATCCTGAGCCTCGTACCTGGATTCGACCCTGGCCGTCGACCCTGGGTTCGATACCTGGGCTTGATCACAGCCCAGAATATTCAGCAGAAGAGAAATATTGCAGCAGCTTTTTAAGTCCAATTTTTTATCTGTTAACCATCCAAAACTCACCCGAGGCCCTCGGCACCTCAACAAAATATACCAACAAGTCCTAAAACATCATAGAACTTATTTGACACCTCAAATCACATAAAACGACGCTAAAATCACGAATCATATTCCAATTCAAGCTTAATGAAACTTAGAATTTCCAACTTCTACATTCGATGTCGAAACCTATCAAATCAAGTCCGATTGACCTCAAAATTTGCACACAAGTCATAAATGACATAATTGGGCTATAAAAATTTTCAGAATTGGATTCCGACTCCGGTATCAAAAAGTCAACTCCCCGGTCAAACTTCCAAACTTAAATATTTGTTTTTGCCATTTCAAGCCTAATTTCACTATAGACGTCCAAATAAAATTCGGATCACTCTCCTAAGTCCAAAATTATCATACGGAGCTATTGGAATTATCAAAATTCTATTCCGGGGTCGTTTGCACATAATTCGATATCCGGTCACTATTTGAACTTAAACTTTTAATTTTTCATCAAAATTTTATATCTCGGGCTAGGGACCTCGGAATTTGATTCCGGGCATACGCTTAAGTCCCAAACCACGATACGGACCTACCAGAACTATCAAAATACTTATCCGAGTCTGTTTGCTCAAAATTTTGACCAAAGTCAACTCAATTGAGTTTTAAAGCTCTAATTTACATTTTAATCCATTTTTCACATAAAAGCTTTCCGGAAAATTTTACGGATTGCGCACGCAAGTCGAAGAATGATAAATAGTGCTTTTCAAGGTCTTAGAACACATAATTAATTATTAAATTTAAAGATGGCATTTTGGGTCATGACATTCTCCACCTCTTAAACAAACGTTCGTCCTCGAACGAGTTTAGAATAATACCTGGAGCGCCAAATAAGTATGGATATTTGCTCTGCATGTTTTCCTCAGCCTCCCAAGTCGATTCGACTGGTTGGCCCCTCCACTGGACTTTTACTGCAGAAATCCTCTTGGACCTCAACTGGCAAACCTGTTTATCGACAATGGCAACTGGCTCCTCTTCATAACCCAAGCTATTATCTAGTTGAACTTTGCTGAAGTCTAACACATGTGATAGGTCGGCATGATACTTTCAGAGCACAGATACATGGAAAATCGGATGAACTCCCGATAGATTAGGTGGCAATGCATGCTCATAAGCAACCTCCTCAACTCGTCTCAACACCTCAAATGGGCCTATAAACCTTTGGCTCAATTTCCCCCTTTTCCTAAATCTCATGATTCCCTTTATCGGCGAAACTTTCAAGAGAACTTTTTCACCTACCATATATAATAAATCACGCGCTTTCTGATCCGCGTAACTCTTATGTTTGGAGTGCGTAAATGATAAATCAAACTTCCAAACGTAAATTCTTGTTTAAGCCATTTCAAACCTAATTTCACTACGGACTTCCAAATAAAACTCTGATCATGATCCTAAGTCCAAAATCATCATACGGAGCTGTTGGAATCATCAAAATTCTATTCTGGGATCGTTTGTACATAATTCCACATCCGGTCACTATTTGAACTTAAACTTTTAATTGTTCATCAAAATTCTATATCTCGGGCTAGGGACCTCGGAATTTGATTCTGGGCATGTGCCCAAGTCTCAAATCACAATACAGACCTATCAGAACTATCAAAACACTGATCCGAGTCTTTTTGCTCAAAATATTGACTAAAGTTAACTCAGTTGAGTTTTAAAGCTCTAATTTACATTTTAATCCATTTTTCACATAAAACATTCCGGAAAATTTTACGGACTGCGCACGCAAGTCGAGGAATGATAAATAGTATTTTTCAAGATCTTAGTACATAGAATTAATTATTAAATTTAAAGAAAATATTTTGGGCCATCACAATCTAGTAAGAGGTCTAATATGTGAATATGGCTAGTGATTCAGAATGTTCATGAAATGTTTAACATAAGGTTTTCAAGGTATATTGCGGGTTGATTTTGCAAGATCATGTCAATAGGGGATAAGAAATCTTGGTGGGTTCTAGAGTTATGCAATGGTATCTTCAAGCTAAGTGGGAGAGCCCAACCGTCTATGATTGGATTACGTAATTGTCAACTTGTGCAGTTTCTGGTTATCAGTGTATTGGCGGGTTATCATGACTAAGGAAAGAGAAGATCAGTGGTAATTTGAGCAAAGGATTTGAGGAATGTGTGTTATAATTGGCCTTATCGATTCATGTTCAGGTTTTGGGAAGACTTAGAGTTTATGCTTCGTGGGGATGTGATGTACAAGGAAAAGGAACTTAGTCGGTTGCTTCTTTGAGAGAGTGTTCATGTGCTAGCAGGGCCTTGGAGTTTTATCATAATTGGGAACAAGTCAGAGTGGGTGACTCTCAACAATGGTTTTAGTGGGTTCAAAAATTCAAAGTACGGTGCCTAAGGATTTCGAGTCCGTGGTATGGTTAAGTATCGAGTTTTGGCGGCGGATTATGGAAAAGGGGACTTGGAATATTCTATGTTGTCTACAGTATGCGGTGCAGCATCAGAGAAACGAGAGAAAATAACTTCGGATTCATGGAAGAATTTTCAGAATAGGTGTACCAGTTGAAGATGCGAATATGCGCATAAGAAGGATATTAGATGGTTCGTGAGTTTTGGATATAGCGTGGTCTCGTGATATAAGGTCACTTAGGATGAGTGCGGATTGGGTTCATGATGTTTTGAATGGAGCTATCATTATTTCTAGGGCAAGTCCCGAGTAAATTAGAAGAAGTGGCTCGGTTGGTAATGGTTGAATCAGCACGGTTATAACAGTGGCCAGTTTCTCCAGCGTGAAGTTATACATGTAGTTTGTGGTTATACACTTGGGTTTGAGCGCCACCACAACTTGGTTGATTTGGGAGGTATTCGACTCGTATGGCTTTGTTATGTAAAGGGATTTCCAGAAGAGTTATGGCAGTTTAGACTACGACACGAGGTTGTATTTTCTGTGGTTTGGGAATTAGGTTACGTGTTGCATTGGTTCTTCCGAAATGAGCTAAGTAAAAGGTTTCTATATGATAAAGTGTTTATCCTATTAGTGTATCATGGGTTATTATGGAATTATGGTACTCTCATGTATTGGCATGTTAGGTGCAGTGAGCGGCATTGGAAATTGGAAGCTGAGGATCAAGGTTGCGGTTCGGAGTTGACAAGAATGTCACGAGCTCGGATAAGCAGGGAAGAATTCAGATATTTAGAGTAAGCTGGTATTGTCCTTAGCGTCACCTGAGATTGGTGTCCTGTGTAAGAGGCTTTATGTACTGATTTGCAGCTTCTTGATTTGCTTTACAGGCGTTAGTGTGACCGGTGGTATGGATGTGCAGACTTGTTACCTGGTGCGAATGGTTGTGGGTGTGTATCCCACTAGAAGAATGTATAAGTGTGACATGTAGTCACTTGATTGGTTAAAGATTTAAAACCAAGTATGGAGATTGTGGTACTATCGCTAATGTGAGAATTTATGCCTGAAGGGCGCTCGGTTCATTTGGTTATGGAATGTGGAAGTTTATTCCGGATTTGACGGCTGCTCTTAAATGTCGTGAATAGGTCATTGTGGGTCCTTGAGGGGCTACTTAGTCAAGCATGGTATGATCAGAATCGGTTTGAGGTCCGTGGATGGATCTAAATATGAATGTGGGCTCTATATTAGGTCGGATGTGCTCATCTCAGCATAGCGTTGTTTTCAGAAGAGTCTTCGGGCCTTGGATGTTATTTCTGTCGTCAACTATTCCGTGTAATTTATATTAGACCAGGTGGGTTGTGAGGTGGTTTGATTATTTACACTCGTATTGAGGTCCCATATAGTTTGTGGTATTATGTGAGCAGGATGGCTCTCGAGATGTAGATCATATATCGCACCTTAGTTGTGCTTGATTTTTGTAGCGCGTGACGCTACCCGTCTCCCCAGGATTTGTATTATGCACTTGGCATGCTTATGGTTGATATTCGTGCATTTTGTGTGTATGAGCATTACGACTCGATGTGTGTTTTCTTTAGATTATTATGTTGACTGGATCGGGTGGCACGCCGCCACGGGTATCATGATTGGCTCGGGTTACACACCGCAATGGTATCATGTGTGGATCGGGTTGCACGCCGCAATAGTGTGTTATTGAGTACAGTTTCCATATCTTTTATTGCGTGGTTTGCTTCTCATTTCCTAAGGAAGGTTCATAACATCCTTTCAGTTGTTTAATTAGTTACGTGGGTTGAGTAGTTCTTTCCAGAGTTCGTTTTCCTTATGTATCACCTTCGAGTCTGTAGCTTGTTGGCACATTGTGGCATCATACGAGATTTTTTGCAGTCTCTGAGGTGGCTTATTGCATGAGCAGCTTGTACTGGGTGAGACGAGATTATTGGACCTGGGATTAGTGCGATCAGATTGATATGAAGCATATTAAAGAGTAAATATTGTTATTTAGTTCAGAATGAGGTAATGGTTCTTATCGGGAGAAGAGACTCCATAAATTGTGATTCGGCAGGTGGTTATGAGTTCTACACATCTTCTCTGTCGTGACAGTATTGCAAGAGTTGGAACAGGACTTATATGGGTCATGAGGTGTGTTGTAAGCATCGGATTCGTGGGATTTCGGCTGTTGTTGTCAGGGGATGTTATCATGGTCATGTGAATTATGCGGTGCATGGTGTGGATTTCACAAAGGTATGAAAATATGTATTGGTGCATCGTATAGTGATTAATACTGTGTTCGTATGTTAGAAACAGACCTGGAAGAGGATTTCAGATGTTAGAATTTGGCTCTAAGGCTTATTTGACTAGTTAAAGGGAGGATTTTCAGGTTTTCTCAGGAAAATATGCTCAACTAGGTTATGGTAGCACGGGTAGGTGCACGAGGTGTTAAACAGCGATTTCAAACAACTCCAGAGCAGTTCTTAGCACGTTCGCACACGAACGTATGTTTAAGTGGGGGAGAATGTAACGACCCGACCGATCGTTTTAAGTCCCTGGCGCGTCGTTCGGCAGTTTGAGGCCCTGACCAGCTTCACTTCAGGTATTATGACTTGTACGCGTGGTCGGAATTTAATTTCGGGAAGTTCAGAGTTGATTTGGAAAGAAAATTCTAATTTCTAGAGCCTTAAGTTCGGGGAATTGACTAAAGTGTGATTTTTTAGTAAACGACCTCAGAATCAGGATTAGAAGGTTCCAACAGGTTTGTATGATGATTTTGGACTTGGGCGTATATCCAGATCGGGTTTTGGATGACCCGGGAGCGTTTCGGCGCCTATTATGGAAGTTGGCATTTTGGAAGAATTCCCTAAGTTTGGGTTGAAGTGCATTTTTAATGTTATTGATGTCCGTTTTGGATTCCGAGCCTGGGAATAGCTCCGTATGGTGATTATGGTATTGGGAGCGCGTCCGGATGTGGATTTGGAGGTCCGTAGGTCATTTTGAGGTCATTTGGCGAAAGCTGAAATTTGAAGGGTTTTTGATGAGTTTGACCGGGAGTGAACTTTTTGATATCGGGGTCGTATTCTGATTCCGGAAGTTGGAGTAGGTCTGTAATGTCATTTATGACTTGTGTGCAAAATTTGAGGTCAATCGGACGTGATTTGATAGGTTCCGACATCGAATGTAGAAGTTTCAAGTTCTAAAAGTTCATTAAGCTTGAAATGGGGTGCGATTCATGAATTCGACGTTGTTTGATGTTATTTGAGGCCTCGAACAAGTTCGTGTTATGTTTTTAGACTTGTGTGGGTATTTAGTTTGGAGCCCCGGGTGCTCGGGTGAGTTTCAGAGTGGCTTCGGAGTGTTTTGTTAAGAAGTTGGATTGTTGGTTCCTATATGATCGCAATTGCGATGTTTTGGTCAGAAATACGACCATCGCATTTGCGAGGCAGTGTTCGCATTTGCGAACCTAGGCTGTTGAGGGAATGGATCGCATTTGCGACAATATGGTCGCTTTTGCGAAGCGTGAAGAGTTCGCATTTGCGAACTCTATATCGCATTTGCGATGAAGGCCAACTCTGTCAGGGGTTGCATTTGCGATGCTTTGTTCGCATTTGCGAACCCCCCTGTCGCAAATGCGACATCTGCGACTGGAGCCAAGGGCTTTTATTACGAGACTTAGCTCATTTCCCTTATTTCCCACTTGGACTTAGGCGATTGTTTAAGAGCATTTTGAGAGGGGGTTCCATCATCATCAAGAGGTAAGTGATTTCTTCTAGTTGTGAGTTAAATACAAGTTTTATACATGGATTAAGACATGAAAATTTGTAGAAATTTGGGATTTTGAAGAAAAACCTAGAAATTGGTATTTTTGGATTTTGACCACGAATTTGGGCATGGAATTGAGAACATATTATATATTGGAGTTCGTAATGCTATGGGTAGTGTTTATCTTCGAAAATTTACAGAATCCGAGCTCGTGGGCTCGAGGGTTGCTTTATCGATTTTTCAAGCGGAGTTGGAAATTATAATAAATTGATTAATTATGAGTATTAGAGTATATTTTGATTTGGTTGCATCTTATTTGACTAGTTTTGGATCGGCGGTCATCGGTTTGAGGTGTTAGAGCGGTGTTGGAGCCGGTTATGGAACTTCGGAGCGAGATAAATCTCTTGTCTAACTCTATGAGGGGGAAAACTATCCCTAGGTAATGTATTTAATGGGTGCAACTTGTTGCGGGGATTATGTACGCACGAGGTGACGAGAGTCCGTACATAGTTAGATTCATGTTATTGTCCTGGTAGACTTAGGTTCGCACCATGTTGTACTTGTACTATAGGGATTTTTCTTGCTTGTTTAATTCCTTATTATACATTTCTACTTGAGACTAGACTTGCTATTGTAGAGACTTCACGATTTGACGATTTGTCACCGAATAACTTCGCTCCTCCTACGGCTATATATATATATATATATATATATATATATATATACACACTTCATTTAAAGGTTGTTTTTTGTTAAAGAAATTACAACTCACACATTTATTCGTGAGTGGGGTCAAGAACCTGTCAAAGCTTCTTATTCTTATGGGATCGGGTCGTTCTCCTCGGCAGGATTTATGTACCACACTCTTATGGGATCGGTATGTCCGCCTCGGCAGGATTTATGTACCACACTCTCATGGGAGTGGGCCGTTCGCCTCGGCAGTTTAATTGATTTATCATATTGTTTGGGCCGTTCGACCCTCGGCAGTGCACAATTTGATTATTATGTTGGATCGGGTCATATGCCTTGGCATTTCCTATATCACATCTCCATGAAATCATGCGTAAGACTTGGCAAAAAGGCAGTGTATCGGTAAATTTCCGGATTTGAATTATGGTAAGCTACTTGATAAGACCCATTGTATCTATATATATGCTCCGGTTAAGGAGGGAATTTCTAATGAAGAGCTTGAGTTCCTCGTAAAAAGGGGGATTTGTATCACGTGTTTTATACTTGTTTATTTTATTTATTTACTCTATCTCATATTTGTAACCCCTTTACTGTACCTTATGTTGTTGGACCACTAGTGAGTGTCGATGTCGACCCCTCGTCACTACTTCTCTGGGGTTAGGCTAGATACTTACTAGGTACACGTTGCTTATGTACTCATGCTACACTTGCTGCACATTTTTTGTGCAGGTACATATGTGACTAGTGGCCTTGAGAGAGCAAAGGCGTGTATGCATACGGGGACTTACGTGAGCTGCATTCCACATTACGACCCGCAGCCGGCAGAATCTCCTTCAGAGTATTTATATTTCTCTTGTCCTAGTTTGTATTTCGGACAGATGCTGTATTTTATTTTACATTCCTGGTTGATACTCATGCACTTGTGACACTGGGTTTTGGGGTGACTATGAGTTGTTTTGTATTGAAATTTATTAAAAATGTTATCATTTACTCTGTAAATTTCATCTTCTACTGTTTAATGGAGGGAAAAATATGGTTTCAAAATATTAAAACGAGAACCAAATTAAATATTTAGTGCTGGCTTGCCTGACAGCGGTGTCCGGCGCCATCATGACCTTTAATGGATTTTGGATCGTGACAATTCCTATATGGGGACGGTTTTCAAACCGTTCCAATTGACCTATTGTAAACATAATCCTGAAACGCGTTCCAATCTGTTCCATTAGCCCTACAAGAACGATTAGTATATCTATTGCCACGATTTTGGAAGGATTGCCATAAGCGTAATTTTTAGTAGTGACATCAGAACCAATCAAGGGTCACATTGAGAATTGATGTGATGCGTCGGGAAACGGCGTCATCATGACGCATGACGTTATGACATCACTCTTTCTCTTAGACCAGATGGCTCTAACAAATTACCCAAAAAATTCAAGAAATTTGAAATGCGCGGCCCGCAGAGAGCCACGTTGCCTAATCATTACAATGACCACGAAGCGTATGATCTACTCGATAAGCTCGACCACAAACGACATTATCCGCCCATCGAACTCGCCTGCGAGGACAACCCCGGCAAGCGGAGGGGCTAACTTTATGGGCCAAAAAATAACTTTGATATAGGCAAGCCATGTCAGCATCATTATAGCCTTCATCGGCTGCCGCGTGTTATCAATAAGATTTCAGCAAAGACCTGCCCCAGGTCGAAGTGGCTTTTAAGAGATAAAGGGCGCGGTCGAAGAGTCAGTGGAGATCAGGGTCGAGGTCGAGGATCTTAGACAGAGTTATAACGGCTAGTTTAAGGATAAGACATAAAAGAAAATATTCTAATGGATATTCTATGCACCTCTACTATTAGGGTTTTTAGGAATATGTTCCCTATAAATAGAAAGAGATACAATGAGAGGGGACATAAGATATTCACTTGTAAGAAAACACATTGACTTTAGAGAGAGAATCTGGCCATATTACAAGCATACGAAAATAACCCTTTTACTAAGATTCTTATCTAACTTTTTAACTTGATCTAAGAACAACGTGAGTGTTCAAAAGCTCATCAATCATTCATCATTGTGAGAAAGAATATCAAAGTTCCCATCCCTTTTCGGGTGACTCATATGTTCTTATTTCTTAAATGTCACTCATTGCTATTTATTATTATTTAATGCTATCTTTCACATTTTTGGATCATTGAATATTATTAGTGTTGCTCACATTTATTGCCATTCGGTCAAATATACATATTATGTGCCACAATCGATAATCTTGTCTTTTGTATATTAATATTAATTAAGATTAAGTCTACTTAATTTAAATCTAATTGGTTGAACCCGAATTTAAATTTTGGGTCAAATAAGAGATTTTAAGTCGGTAATGTAATAAACTCTTGCTTTGATAGCAATGGTGGGGAAGTCCATTTGTGATAACCAAAAAGACAGGGTGCGTACAACAAACCAACTGAGAACTAGTCTTGCAAATTGAGAGATTCTCGAGATTTTCTTTTTTCCCACTTTTAATAGGATAGATCAGTACCATTCATACTAAAGTTTATCATTTTAGTGGAATCGGTAAAAGTTTATCTCACAATTTATATGGATTAAATTCGTTGTTTTCTTCCTCCTATCTCTTCCTCGATCCTCGATACCCCATCTCCCTTATGTAACAAAATATTAATTAAAACTAAATATGTACAACCTGCGTGCTAAATGAACATTCCATGCGTTTTCTTTCTTATGCGTGCACGATGAAATTTCAATACTTTCACCATTAGACTTTGAGTACAGCTAACAAGTTGAGTTAATCAACCCATTAGATTTATTAGATGGATAAACGTAAAAAGAAATTACAATGAAAGCCACGCTTAAGATGAACTTTTGAAATACTTAACTCTTTACAAGGATATCTGCACCATTATGGTTAAGTTTATTGGAGTTTCAACTTCTTCTCTCTTAACATAACCCTTCGTTAAATTAGTCTTAACAAAAAAGCAAGTAGAATCATCTAATCATATTCTGTCTTTACATGAGTAGCCAAACGTGGCCATAGCAAACCTTGAACATGCAACCTAAAAAAGAACAATAATAAATTCATATAGTAAGTGTTTTTGTTAGAATCTATGGCAGATTAATGAATGGTTCTGAGTTGGAAAGATCTTTTGATTCAAAACTTTCTTTGTTCATTTATTCGTCTCTGCCTACTAAGGTGTCTTTGACTAGTTGCTTAGGTGGGTTTGGTATATCTGTCCAAATCATAAAAGGACGGAAGATAAGAAGCAGAGTGTGAATGGTCAAAATAGAGCCAAATCCACTAGGAAATATGCGGTTTTAACATTTAGCACTATTACCGTTTATAGTGATTGAGAAATATCACCAGGATAATAATTAACAGACTACGTAGATTTCACATCAACTAAAGATTATGGTGATGATATCCATGTAAATTATTTTAATTCACTAATATAAGCTGTTAAGGTACCAGAAGCCTCAACAATCACCACCTTGATAATTGGGATCTTTATACAAATAACAAGTCGAATTAAGATTTATTTATTTCAAAGTGGTTTCGTTGTTGGTGTTCTTTTCGATCTCTACGCATTTCATTGTTCCACCGAAAATTTCCTCTGCCCCTACCGCGTGTCCAGGGTTGAGCCCTGGGATTTGACGGCGGACTTAAAAAGCCACCTACAGACGCTTTACGTCCAATCAATCTGGATAACGTAACTCTTCCTCAGCCAGGCTTGGGCAGAATAGCAGAGCAAGTATTAGTAGCATAACAAAAAAGCCTTCCTCGTCATTAATATCTTTGCTCGCGGCAATTGTGACCTCTCGGGAGAATCGATGACTGCATCTTTGATGCAGTGCTAGTACATCTGAGACTTCTTAATTGGCTAGTTGTAAATAGCCCCAGGGCTATGGAACAAAGGATTATCTCGGACCTAGACCGAGGTATTGATGGTGATTTTCTAATCTCGCAGAACAGAATGTGATACGATGAGATAGAATGCAATAGAAACAAAGACAGGGAACGGGTTACCTACTCTTAACGGGCAAAGCGAGCCCCTTTATTCTGAATTCTTTAATTCATCAATCAAATCTCCCCAAGTAGGATTCGAACCTACGACAATCGGAATTATACACCATTAATTAAAAGGGATTATACATGAATATACAATATTTTACGTTTGTCGGCTATTTTTAGTTCAAGCGGTTGGATAGACCGCTATTTTATTATTATCCTTGATATCATCGGTGTCCTAGAAGTCCAGTCTATATAGTATATAGAGCTAGAGCTGCAAAAATGAGTTGGCACAGCCCAATCCAGTCTCGTTGGGGCTAACTTAAGCTGGGCTATAGAAGCCACAACTTAAAATGGACTAATAAAGACTAGTCGAGCCAACTCAAGGTGGGCAGTGGACCAACCTGTGGGCAAGACATTGAAATGTTTGATTGAAGTTTAGTATTGTAGTTGAGCATGACAATGAATAGAAAAAATGACATTGATAGTCGCTCTCAAAATAATAGTCCGGAAAATATATTTTATTATATATATATATATATATATTCATGTATATTATACACAATATATATATAAATTTTATATGCTTTTTCGACTACCAAATATAAATAATTTCGGCAGTGGGCTAAAAGTAATCTTTGTCCAAAGAAATATTTGAAAGTTGTTTTAGGAAGCATGAACAAGAAAGTAATCATGCTCCAAAATTAGATACGCCCTTATTTTCGTTTTATTAGGTAGATCGCAGTGGGCATGAATTTTAATAAAAAAGAAAGGAATTTTTTTTGAATCCATAAAAGTATGTTATGAAGGGTATAGTAAAAATTTTATAGTTAGATTATTTTTAATTATATAGAGATGACATTTTATTTGGAACAAATTCAAAAAGGAAAAGGTGTAACATGAAAAGAAATTTATCAGGAGAACTATTTGCTTTTATGATGACGATGAAAATTGTGTTGGCCCTTTCATTTTTACTATTGTGGCCCTCTCATTTTTACTACTGCGGGCTGCGGCCCTTCCATTGCCTAGAACCTAATTTCGTGAAGTGATCAATATTGTCATTTGAACCTTAGGAATGTCGTATAAAATTAGACTACACTCAGCTTATTTGATCGACTCTACTCAAAAATATTTACCAACACTAACATATTTGAAAAACAAAATCCATATATTTTGGAAAAAGTAATGCAGGACACCAGCTGATTACACAAGAAGGGTGAAAACAAGCACTACTACAAATTACAAAACAAATACTAGAGCAACATTCTGGAGACAGTGATTCTTTTATTTTGAAGAAAACACCAAGCAAGCAACTAATAACGAGTTTAGTTCCTTTTTTCCAAATTCAAGTGTTCCTTTCACATAGAAGCTAGAGAACTGGGATTGACTCTGCTGCAAACATCACGAATTTCCAATTGAACGCCCTGTGAGGGAGGCAAGTTTCCCATCTTGATCATGGCAGCTGCAAAATCTCCAAAGAAAACGTTACTATCATTGCTATAGGTTGTTACAATAGTAGCAGTTGTGGTATTCCCCGTCAATACTTGATCAGAGAAAAGTATCCCCTGGTTCCTGTTTAAATCCTCGTAGTATACTTTGTCGAACACAGTAGGAGTGCTGTCCAATTGTTGCAAGTTGGTGTTGTTTTGAGTGACGGAGCAGTTGCAGGAAAGACGTGCAGCCGGGTTAACGTTGGTGCTGACGCACACAGTGACACACCTGGTGAATCCCACAGTGTGTGCACCGACTAGCGCCACCATTTCCCGGACAGTAAAGTTTTTGTCACTGAATTTCGTGATTTGAACTGTTAGGTTGTCGAATGGAGCTGGAAGTTGAGTTAAAGCACCAGTGAAGTTGGCCGTTCTGGCATCTCTTCTCCCCAGAGCAATGTTATAGGTTTGTCCTCCTAGCTGTCAATCAAAAAACAGAGTCTAAGTTACAAGCTTAAACTCTTTATTTATATATAACTATAGATAACTCTTTATGATATACATTGATGTTGTAAGAAAATTTTACACTGTACCGATTATAGAGGTTATTTACTTTATTTTTCAAATTACCAAATACCAATTACCTGCTGTTGTATTTCAAGATAAGCTCCAAGCAACACTATGTGCTTGATATTTGAGTGGCGGTAATATGTGTTAAAGTAACATTTGGGATGTAAGGGAAAGAGAACAATGGACTTACTTTAACAACAGAATCACGAGCAGCAATGGCTAAGATGTCTGCACAAGAAACAGATGTGTTGGGACAAGTATCTTTTACACTTTGTTTAGCTTGTGCTATGACTTCAAAACCTCTGACTGAGTTGTTGTTGGGTATTGAGGTTTGTTCTCCTTGGAATGATCCAGCAATATCATCTAGAAGAATACCTCCATCGCAACCCTAGTTAATAAAAGATAAGAGTAGTTATTAGTCAACTATCTGATCTCATGTTACATAAGTAAATGTAAATAAGCCTTAATGTCGGTTTAAGCGGGTTAACGAATGTGACATGAAGTAATAAAATGAACGAAGTAAGTGTACAGAAAGTCAGGATGAGAATAATGAAAACGAGCGAATGATTAATCAAGTATTTATTGGCACTTTTTTTTTATATATTAAAAAGTGCAGAGAGAGTAAAGAAGGCGCCGAGAGCAGTTGAAATAAAGGAGTGAAGGAATTTACATCAACAAAGCAGTCGTGGAAATGGAGACGAATGAGAGAAGCTCCCATGCGTCTTTCTGTGTCAATAGCACTGTCTACAACTCCGCGAACAGCTGAGAAGACACATGATTCTGGAGATTGCTGACTCAACTTGTGTGAATTTTGCTGATCAACATTATTATTTAGAGTTAAAATGCTGACTGATGACTCCGACAAATCAAAATTTGGAGAGAGCTTTTGAAGTCCCATATTCATGGCTTCATAAGTGTTCCTATAAATAGCAACACCTGCAAGTGCAAGTGCCACAAGGCTCAGTGCAAGGCTCAAATGACTCGCACCAAAAGCCATGATCTAGTGATCAATGAAATGTTTAAGGAATATATATCTAAGAAACCAAAAGCTAGCTAGCTTCTTGAGGATATGTGTCTTTGTGGATGATTTTGATTTTATTTTTGCTTCTATTTATAGGGAATGAAGACTAACAATTAGTCATTATTCTGCTTTAAATTAATTGAAAGTAAAAGAACAAATAAACTAAAAGAATCCATTGGTGTGGAATTGTCTTTTATACTGCTGTCGTTCAACCGTGTTAAGTGTGCTTCTTTACTACTACTCCGTTCACTTTTACTTGGCATGTATACTAAAAATAAATTTTTATTTTTACTTGTCACTTTACGCATATCAAGAGAAGACAAAAAAAAAATTGTGTTATACCCAGAGTATTTATTACTCATTTCAAATCATTTTCTCAAATTCAATCAAATATACATCAATTAATATGGGTATCATGGTAAATTATGTACTTAATTTATTATTTATTAAGGGGCGTGAAAAGTCAAAATGTGTCAAGTAAAAGTGAACGGAGGGAATATATGTCTTCTCATAATTATTTCTAGAATCATGTAATTTTCTTTCATGCTAGAATCAATTCTAATATCCTTTTATTTCCTTTTCTTTTATCGAAAATATATTTCGGTAGAATTATTTTCTTCTATTCAAATCATATTATGGGAAATTATTTCCTCCAACGATATAATCATTTTTATAACTATAGGGGTGATGTTGAAAATTTTCAAAATCTGAAATCTAATATTCAAAGTTTGTGTGTGAAATATTGACAAAGAATGGGAAATTAAGTAGCTAATCTATTCTCAAATTCAGATTGCTATAAATTTTCAAAGTCTATGTCATAATTTATTTAAAGTTTGTACTGAAATCAAAACAACGATTAAGGTGACAGTCAACTACCTACGTTATAATATACACTGAATTGGAAAATGACAAGTATCAACTAAGTTGACTTTAGGTGGCATTTGAGTTTTAGGTACGTGGATGACAAATAAATCCCATGAAAGAAATTGTTCGGAAGAAAAGGAGATGTTGATGCCAAAACGCGATTTGGTGAAAGTTTGTGTTTCTTTGTATTTTTTTTTCCTTTCATTTTATCAGTTTCTCTGTGTTTGTCATTTTCTATTCTTCTCTTTTTGGGATAGAAAGTCAGAAGACATGAAGCAGGCAAAAAGAGAAAATTAAAATCTTTAGCGATACGTCAATGACCCAAATTTCAAAACAAGTTAGTCCATGTTCTAGAATTTAGAATATATGCTTGGATATCAACTACTCTCGGAACCGACAATTGGTTTTGGGGGGCTTTAGAAAATAATCCGAATAACAAGTGTGAGCAGAATACTCCAAAATAGTTTAATTGCCTTTATTGAATTTTAGGAATTTTCTTTATTTATTGGTTTGGCACTCCTTTGCATTTTTAGCATATTTAGTGGCGTTGCAAATCATGAAAATAACAAAAATATTTTTTATTTTATTCTTGCATTTTTAGATCTTAATCACATGTTAATTGCATTTCTAGAATATAAAAATCAAAAATAAAAGCATTAGTCATTTTGGTTTGAAGGATTTTGTTTTAGAATTTTGCATTAATTCACAAATTTAGCTAATTAATTAGTTTAATTGTAAGTTCAAAATAGGTATAATTAGAGTATTAAATAAGTGTTCAAATTTCAAAATGAAACAAAGAAGAAAAGAGGAGAGGCCTGCTAGGCAAATTTTGCCAATGCCAACTCAATTCCAGCTTTTAAATTTTAGAAAAAACATCAGAAAAACAAAAAAAAGGTCTTCTCATTTTGTTTCTTTTCTGTTGTTTGGTTTCACCTTTTCTGGGTTTGGAAGTTGGGTTTAACTTCATTTGTTGCTGTTTCATCAAAGCTGCAATTGTTTCTCTGTTGAACCTGTGCTACTGAATTTCGATCATCATTTCAGTCTTTATACAGTGGGTTGCTCTGATGGTAAGCACACTCCACTTCCAACCAAGAGGTTGTGAGTTCGAGTCACCCCAAGAGCAAGGTGGGAGTTCTTGGAGGGAAGTATACGAGGGTCTATTGGAAACAGCTTCTCTACCCTAGGGTAGGGGTAAGGTCTACGTACACACTACCCTCCTCAAACCCCACTAGTAGGATTATACTGGGTTGTTGAAGGTCTACGTACACACTACCCTCCCCAAACCCCACTAATAGGATTATACTGGGTTGTTGTTGTTGTATTTCAGCCTTTATATGGCTCTTCTGAAATTATTCTCTCATTGATTGAGGTATGAACCTCAGTCTCAGATAATGTAACTGTTAAGATGCCATAGTGTTATGAGATTTGAATGTTTGTTCATTTTGTATTTGTGAAATGATCCTGTTTTGGTTGGTTGATAATTGATTGTTGAATGCTTGACTATGTATAACACCTAAAGCATGTTGAAGATTTAATAGTAATGATCAGTTTGGTTGAAATTGATTCTGAAGTTGTAGTTGCACCCCGTTTCATGTGTTTATCTCGAATTTACTCTGCAGACTTCTTTAAATACACGCTGATTTGGTTGGGGGGAACAACTGATATTCAAATTAGGCTTCATGTCTTGCTAAACCACAAATTCAATGCTGTCACAGTAGGAGGTTTATTTTCGTTTGGTTTGGAGTTTTCAAAGATCAAGTTTAGAGAGCAGATTGCCAAGCTTGTATAGGAATCAGAAGTTTAAGGTCAAGTATTAGAGCTCTTTTGATACTCATTTTGTAAAAAACATTTTTAATTCTTCTGGAGAAGCACAGTCCTATAAATCTGGTGGTCGGAAGCTGAAACGTGAAAGTCATATGGTTGTGAAGTAAGTAATTGTGAATGCCTAAGTGTGTAATTTCAAAAGCTAGATGATGAGATTCTGATTGTAATCTATAGCGATGTTATTAGTAATCTTGAGTTCAAATTGATGAGTGTATAAGTCCTTCGTTACTATTCTAGTTAAACATGAAAATTGACACTAGAATTGTTCTTTTGTGCAATGCATATTTAAATTATGTTCTGGAATTTTTGTTTCTTCAGTAAATGTGTTTAGTTTCACATGTCAAATTATGTTGTGTTATATCAGAAATTATGAGGGCCTATTTTTTGGGCCCTGCTGATTTCAGGCCCAGGCTGGACCAGTAGCGTTGTGGCAAAGGCCATTAGTGTAATCCCATATCTAAATCATAGTTTAATCTATTTGATTCACTCATGGCCCAAACATAACACGCAAATAAGCTTAGACCATCGCGTTGTTGTCAATTATAAGAGATAAACTACTAGTCGTATCTGCGCGATACGCGGTCAATATTAAAAAATATTAATTAAATTAGATTGTGATCGGATTTGTTTGAATATAGTGGATCGTATTGCTTTAATAAATTTTAATTATCATCTTATTTGTCTATATGATATACCCAATAATAAAATCTCTATTAAATAAGGGGTACTTATATAGTCATTGAATAACTTTTTTTTCTATATTTTTCTTTATTCTATTATCCAATGTTTAGTATTTTTACATTGTTAATAGAAATTTTTATTAGCATATTACTTTGTTTAATATTTTTGTCTACTCGCTTTCTTTTTGTAATATAAAAGAAGATTTATATTTTATTAATCTTGAAATATTTTTTATTTTAAATTTTATTCTGTTGTTTTCAATAATATTATGTGAATTTAAATGAATAAAAACTCTATTAAATTAAAGGGACTTATAAAGTCATCGATTAACGTTTTTGTTTTGTATTTTCTTTTTTTGTATTATCAAATATTTAGTATTATTGCATTGTTAATAGAAAATTTTATTATCATATTACTTTGTTTAATATTTTTGTCTACTACTTTTTTTTATAATATAATTGAAGATATATATTTTATTACTCTTGAAATATTTTTTATTTTAAATTTTATCCTATTGTTCTCAATAATATTATCTGAATTTTAATGAATAAAATCTCTATCAAATTAAAGAGACTTATATAGGCATCGAATAACTTTTGGGTTATGTATTTTTCTTTATTATATTATCCAATATTTAGTATTATTGCATTATTAATAAAAAATTTTATTAGCATATTACTTTATTTAATGTTTTGTGTGCTACTTTCTTTTTATAATATATATATATATATATATATATATATATATTATATTTTATTCTATTGTTCTCAATAATAGTTTTTGAATAAATAAAAAAATTATTTTTAAAAAGAAACAAAACATTATTAAAAATAAACAAATTTGAATTGGCAGTTTTTAATTTTTTGTAATTTAATTTTTTATTTTAAAATAATTTAAAAACGCCAATTTGAATGGACAATTTTATTTTTAATTTTCGTTTTTTATTATAAAATATGTTTTAATTATTTTATAGATATTTAAATTCAAAAATAATAACCAATAACTAATTATTAACTAAATAATTAATTATTAACTACTTATGCCATGTGATTTTTTTTAGCTGTCACTTCGCTTAATGAGAGGACTTTTTCCTCTCCTTTTAATAATATATAAATTTTACCAACAGCTTTCAAAATAGGAAAACGCAAGTTTAGACAAAAAATAATTTTTGGTCGATCTCTCCGGTGGTCACTTTCCAGATTCACTAGGTTTTGAGCAGCAAATTGTTTTAATAGTATTCATATCAATTAGGTTCTTTTAACTTGTACACACTTCATCCACAATGAAATTCCATAACTCTTGTGCTTTACATAATAATCACCAAATTTAGCAATTGATTAACTTATGAATATTCGGAGAATGCTTTAGGCGCGCTCTTTAATTCATTATCGTGATTATGTACACGTTCGCATGACATAATTATGATTTTCAAAATAAATCAAGGTACATGTTCGCGCGACTTTGGCCAAACAATCTTAAATAATAAAGTGTTATTAAACGTGTACACGTACGCGTGACATGATTTTGGCACCCCAATAAAATGGATTTACACACGTGATCCGTTTTCAAGATTAATTTCATAATTAAAAGTGGTAAAAGGTAAAACACATATAGGTTTTAAAAAAATACGTAATTAAATAATTAATTAAGCTATGTATGATTAAAGCGACCGTGCTAAAACCACGGAATCCGGGAGTGACTCACACCTTCTCCCGAGTTAACATAATTCTTTACTCGGTCTTCTGTGTTCGCAGACCATAAATGAAGTCAATTTTCTCGATTTGGGATTTTAAAATAAACTGGTGACTTGGGACACCATAATAATTATCCCAAGTAGCGACTCTAATTAAATAAATAATATCATTTTGAATAATGTCACTTTAATTGAAAAAATTCCCGATTCCTCGTGAAAAGGAGGTGTGACAACAAGTTTATGCTAGTCCATAGTAATTAAATATATCTGATATATTATCATTATTATTTTCCATATGGTGAGTTTAGCTTGTAAGGCCTATTCAAGTGACTGATGTTGCCATACAAAGAAAAACATCATGGATCGAGTTAATCGTTTGTACTCATTTTTTTGTGTTTACCAAATATAAGAGAGAAATTTGATTAGATACATGGGAATGTCTTGCCAAAAGAGTTGGATGATGTTCGTTTATACCATGATCCATAATATTGTTTTCCTTTATCTAAGTATCCTTGAAAGTTTTTTTTAGGGGAAAACCAGTACTGGTGATTAATTTTTTTTTTAATTACATAGAATTGTAAAATACACAATCCTAGTGGAGTAGATCAAACATTAATTCCTACAAATCAATTATGAGAAAGGAAGAAACCTCAACCTAAAAAATACACCAAAAGATAACAACAAGGTTTAGTAAAGATCATTTTTAATTCATTTACTAATTTTTTTTTATATCAATTACGTTTTATGGTGGCATGGCCCTATCATTCAATAAAAAAGGAGTACAAAAATATGAAGGGGACCTATGTTGTTACCTCGCACAAAGGAGGCAACGGCTACCCCTATTTACTTATTATTTACCGCCCTTATTCATTACATACAAAAACAAAAGTGCGTTGTGCAATTTGACATATACACCATTGACCATTGCATATACAATAACCTACCAATCAACAAAAACTCTTCACAAAAAAGTATTCTTCCTATGTTTATGCCTTAGTGACACCATCTGAATGTAAATCAATCTGTAAGGTCCAACTGCAGAAGAAGGAAGAGCATGATGGGAGAAAATAAGAAGTTCTTCATTATCAATGCTCCATTTTGCTAATGCATCTGCAATTCATTTACTAATTGATGTCCCTTTTTCTTGCTCAAAAGGCATCCAAATTTAACTTGACATCCTTGAATTTGAATCCTGTTTAGCTACATGATATGTTTGTCTTCGTCAATGGGTCAGCAATCACTAGGCCCAAATGATGGACTTGTTTATATAAGAAATTAAAAACGAATCAAGACCTATGCTGTTCCAATTAGAGGTGGAAGTCAAGTGATATGAGAAGGGAAAGAAATGGACTTTTTCGAGGAATATTTTGAGGTAGAGGCAAGAAGAGGATCTTCTCTTTATATTGTCATACAATTGCCGGTTAGATTCAATATTAACTTTTTGTAATCAGTATATATTAATTATACACAATTACACATATAATATACAAATATTATATTTACATTATATATCCGCCATCTATTTTTAGTTTAACAGATTATTTGGGCGACTATTTGGACTAATTTTGTATTGATGATTAGAGTCAAGTGCTTATTCTAAATAATGATAGAAGTCACTCATTGTCCAAAAGCTTTTCACGTGTTTGACCCATAAACAAGCGATCTTCACATACTAATAAAACTGTTAAAAATATAATTAAGTAAGTAATAATATGTTTCTTTTATAGGATAAGCTTTTAGATATATAAAATCATCACACAATTTAACAAATCAGACTCCAATTAGTTACCAACATTCTCTTTACGATGAGACATTATATTTTTATTGCTTTTATTTACTGCTTTTCTTATATGGATTTTTTTGTTACTATACAGTATTTCAAACCTTATTACGAAAAATGTCCATATTTATGAATTTATCCGACCTAAACACAGTTTATCTGCAAAATCTATACATTTGTTTAAACTAGAATCCTTTCTGCGATAGTGTCACGACCCAAAATCTAACTAGTCGTGATGACACCTAACCCAACCCGCTAGGTAAGCCAACATTAAATTATCCAAATCCAATAATTATTATTAAAGCAATTTAAGTGAATAACGATCTTAATCTTATACATCCCCCAAGAACTAGTAGTACAAATCATGAGCTTTTAAGAATAGAGTATACAAAGCGGAAATGAAATAATTACATAGTCTGTTTGAATAATACATAAACAGAACTTTTATAAATCTAAGGCTACCATGAACAAGAGGTAGCTACAATAGGAGCGCTAGTACATCTTCAAATCCCGCAACCATCGAGCACATCAATAACAACAGCCAACATCTGCACGTAATGTGCAGAAGTGTCGTATCAGTACAACCGACCCCATGTACTGAGTAAGTAACAAACCTAGCCTTAAGTTGAAAGTAGTGACGAGTTTGTATCAAGGTTAGAGTCCAACTTCCATAACCAATAATAGTTCATAACAATATTAAACAAGTAATACCAGAAGTAACTCAAAGAATAAATGCTCAGCTAAATCATGACTTCTGAAAATAGTTCTACCTTTCAAGTACATCAATGAAAACCCAAATTGTTTACCGAAATTACCAAAAATATGAATAAGTTTGAAAACAGTAAAAAAAAAATCCAAAATCCTTTCAATAATAAATAAAATGTCTCATTTTCTTTCCAGATAACCAGTGTAAAACAAATGCATCATTATGCTCATCTGTCAACATGTGAGAGAAATCATGAATAATGTGATACCATACAGCATGAGGAAAATACATCTCTATGCATGTATGTCATGTGTGCATATCAATGCAATGTATCTCAGAGATTGTACTCATGTACTCACACACTCAGAGTACTCAATCTCATTGTCTCGCATTCTCTCTCACTATGCTCAGCACACTCAATCACTCAGCGCTATACAATACCTGCTACGACGTACAATCCGATCCCTGTTTATAGTCGATTGCACTCACTGGGGGTGTGTACAGACTCATGAGGGACTCCTACAACCTAAGCTCTATAAGCACGGATAACTCACGTGATGCACGGACATCTCACGTGCTATAATATCATATTTGGATCTGCAAGGACAACTCACGTGCTATAATAATATCTAGATTTGCACGGCCAACTCACCTGCATTAGTATAATATATGGATCCACACGGCCAACTCACGTGGTGCATGGCCAACTCACGTACAATAGTATAATATATGGATCCGCACGGCCAACTCACGTATTTCACGGCCAACTCATGTACAATAGTATAATATATATAAAGCCAACATGGCTTGCTGCGGCGTGCATCCCAATTCCAAAAAAAACATATCTTCACAATTAGGTCCTCGGCCTCCCTCAGTCATCAATCTCTCTAGTCTCTCTCTCATGGGCTCACAATGTAATGAGAATATCCCAAAATGGTGATATGATGTATTAATAAATAACAACAGAGACTGAGATATGATATGCAATGAAATGTATATGACTGAGTATAAATTTTTAATTTAAAATAAATAATTCACAACAATATGACCTATGTGGGTCCCAATAATACTGGCACATAGCCTCAACATGATTTTTAATATGCTTTTCAGCTCAATTTCTTTAACTCACAAAACCGCATAGAAAATGCCAAGATCATTTAACTACAAAATTCCACAGAAACAATTATGTCATAATTTCTATAGAGCACGCCCACATGCCCGTCACTTAGCATGTGCGTCACCTCCCAATAATTCACGAAATACATATATTCAGGGTTCATACCCTCAACTCCAAGATTAGAAGAGTTACTTACCTCGAACAAGTCAAATCCAATGTCGAGCAAGTTAAGCAATGCTCCAGAAATTTTATTCTGCGCGTATCAACATCCAAACGGCTTGAATCTAGTCACAATTAATTTGATTCAGCTCACAAAAATTATAGGAATTAATTCCATATCAAAATACTAATATTTTCCAAAAATCCGAAATTATACCCCAAAAATCACCTGTGGGGCCCATGTCTCGGAATCCGATAAAACTCATAAAATCCGAACCCCCATTCAATCATGAGTCCAACCATACCAAAATTACTCAAATCCGACCACAACTCGGCCTTCAAATCCTCAATTAAAATCTATGAATTTTTCTACTATTTTCAACCCAAAATACTAATTTGTTGATAAAAATAATAATAGATTCGTGTAATTTAACGAAAATCGAGTTAGAATTACTTACCCCGTTATTTTTCTTGAAAAACTCCCGAAAATTGCCTCTTTCCGAGATCAAATTCGTCAAAAACTGAAAATCATTTTCAGAACTTAAACTCTTTGTCCAAACCTCTCTTCTTCGCGAACGCGAGCGCGTTCGCGAAGCACAACTCGACTGCCCAAAAATTTAACCCTTCGCGAACGCGACCGTGGCTTCGCGAATGTGACCACGGCTTCGCGAACGCGAACGACACCTCGCGAACGCATAAAACAAGGACCCGGGGTCCCCAATAGCCTCACTCCTCTTCGCGAACGCGACACCTCTCACGCGTTCGCGATGCACACACAGACCATACCTTCACGTTCGCGTCCTCCCCTTCACTGACGCGAAGAACAAAACCTCACACTCAGAAAACACTCTTCGCGAACGCGAGGGCCCACTTGCGAATACGAAAGAGAAAATCAGAAAAATGCAGCAGCAGATATCAACAATCTCACCAAGGCCAAAAATGATCCGTTAACCATCCAAAACCCACCCGAGCCCCTCGGGACCTCAACCAAATATACAAACAAGTCCTAAAACATCATACGGACTTAGTCGAACCTTCAAATCACCTCAAACAACGCTAAAACCATGAATTACACCTCAATTCAACCATAATGAACTTTGAACTTTCAAATTCTATATTTTGTGCCGAAATACATCAAATCAATCCGGAATGACTTCAAATTTTGCACACAAGTCTTAAATGACAAGCTATTCCAATTTCCAGAATCTGATTCCAACCTCGATATCAAAAAGTCAACCCCCGGTCAAACTTTCCAAAATTCAACTTTCGGCATTTCAAGCCTAATTCCACTACGGACCTCCAAATAATTTTCCGGACACGCTCCTAAGTCCAAAATTATCATACTGGGCTATTGGAATTATCAGAATTAAATTTCGAGGTCATTTACACATAAGTCAATATCTGGTCAACTATTTCAACTTAAGCTTTAAACCTTAGAACTAAGTGTTGCAATTCATTCCAAAACTGTAAAGTATAATTTGAGCAGAAAATGGGGTGTCGGGGTTGTAATACTCAAAACGACCGGCCGGGCCGTTACAGATAGTCTCCTTATTTAGGCGCGGGATTTTTGGGATCGCTTAAAGATTTTACTGACACAATCTTTGAACCAATTATGAAGGCAACATATTCGTAGAATCCTTCTATTACGCAAATTTTCATTGGTTATCATCGCATCCTTCTATTCTTTTTTTTTTCCTGGTTTCCTTTGGTTTTCCACAAATAATGGTTTTGAACAATTCAATTGTAAACAATTAGCTACAATCGAATTGAATTTCGCGACATAATGTCAAAATTAGCAATTATGCTTCTGCTGCTCAATGGGCGGTGGGATAGCATTGGGAGATACAAAGTTTTTGATGTTGACATAATTGTAGTTAATGAAGATTCAAATTATAGTCAATTGAATTCCATAATTGCTGAGCATTTAATGATCGATACCTCCGCAAAAATCATCGAAATCAAATACATTGTCAATGAACGTTGTCCTCCAATGGAAATTCGGAGCGATATGGGAGTGCGAGTATTTATGGAGACGAAAAAGAAAAATAAAAATTTAGGAATGTATCTGTTGTGTATAACAATGCGTTATTTTGAATTGGAATGCAGTATGTCGAATGCGAGCACAATTGCATGTTTGCTATGTTTTTCCAGTGCTGATATTTTTTCAATTTCAAGTGTTTTACAATTTATCTACAATTTTACTACATAACAAATATAGTTCAACTATTATATCTCTACAAGCATTATTTCAAATACTGAACACATGAATATACAGAGGTCTGAATTGCTATACTTTTAATTGAGTGCATGTTCTTCTGATTATCGTAATACTAACATGGTACAATTGTCAAGCATAATTAGAGAAGTATCAGAAAAAATAAAGTTGATTGATATGCAAACATCTCCGGTAATTGTGGAATATGAAAGTATCATCATAATAGAACATACGCCAAATGTAATTGAAGTTGGCCAAGTTTACCAAGACAAGCAAACAATTATCATTGCAATAAAGCACTATTTTGTCATGAATAAGTTTCAATTTAGGGTGAAAAGGTCTAGTGCAAGAAGGTATGAATATTTTATTTGTCAAATTCATATTGTGGATAAGTTGTAGTTTTTTAGTATATAAATTATATATAAATTATTTAAGATAAGTTTTTGTGCATAAACTGCCTCGTATTTTGTAACTACAATTTTCATAATATTTTTTGAATTATTTTTATTTTGTAGCTACTGCCTCGTATGTGTTGGTGAAAATTGTACGTGGCACTTCAAGCCCACCAGCATCAATGATTCAGCATTGTTCAAGGTTCGAAAATTCAATAGCTTGCACACATGCTCTTTGATGGACAACACATACATACAACGCAAACTAACTACTATGGTAGTATGCAACATGGTGATGCTAAAATATGCAGATCCTAAGATAATATACACACCAAAAGACATACAACTTGACATGTTGTCGGATCATGGTGTGAACTTAACATACATGCAAGCTTGGAGAGCAAAGGAAAAGGCTTTGAAATTTTTGAGAGGTCATCCTGCTGATTCCTACAGTCGATTGCCGAGTTATTTGTATATTTTGGAGAAGACAATTATCCGGGGTCGATAGTGAAATTACATAAGACTGAAGATGATTTTTTCTTCTATGCATTTGTTGCACTTAGTACTTCCATCAAGAGTTGGGAGCATTGTAGGCCAGTTGTAGTAGTTGATGGCACCTTCTTGAAGTTGGCATATAGGGGAATCATGCTAACAGCTAGCACAATAAATGCAGTAGGTAATGTAGATAAATTATAAAAATATTATTATAAAGTTATTTTTGAGACTGTATTTTTTATATTCTTAAGTTTTATTACATAAATTGAATTTCTTTTTGCCACTTGTATGATATGTAGCATATTACCACTAGCATACGCTGTTGTTGATTCGGAAAATGACGCATCATGGAGGTGGTTTTTTAAGCAATTCAAATATGCATATGGAGAAAAACCAAATATATGTGTTGTTTCGAACCGAAATGAGAGTATCTTGAAGGCAACATCTATTGTTTATACTGGCATGCCACATTATGCTTGCATGTGACATATTTGGATAAATGTAAGGTCAAAGTTCAAGGAGAGTCATCTAAAGTTAAGCGAATTGTACTTTTCCACGGCACGATCATACACGCTTGATGAATTTAATGAAAGAATGTCAAAGATTGAAGAGATCGACACACGTATTAAAGCATACCTATACGATATTGGCTATCACAGATGGTCATGGGTACATGCTATAATGAACAGAACGTGGATGGTGCCATCAAACATTGCAGAGTCATTGAATGCAATAACCAAATATGCAAGAGAGTTGCCCGTAGTAGAACTATTAGAGTATATAAGGACTCTTCTTGAACGTTGGATTAGTGAAAAGTTATTGAATGCAAAGGGTACATTCACATACCTTGGGAAAAAAATACAACAAAGAGTTGGAGGACAACATGACATTATCACAGAAGATAAGAGTATTTTATAGCCAATAACATCAAATCATTGATTAAATCAATCTAAATATATACTGTTAATTATAGAAAAGTTGTTGTATAATTGTAGTTATTTTATTTTGTATTTGTTGTTGACAACTTGTTGTGTGTTTGTAATGAAATTGTAGGTGAGGGCTTCAACAGATTACATCCATACTGTGATAGATGGTGTGAAGCGCTTCATTGTTTGCCTTCAAAACAAGAGATGTAGTTATGGACAATTCATGTTTGATGAACTTCCTTGTGCACATGCTTTAGCTGCTTTGAGGCACAGGAACGAGTCTTATAAAAACTATTGTTCTCCTTATTACACGAGGGAGAGCCTTCTGCAGACTTATGAAATACCAATAGACGTGCTACCTAACGAAAGCAAATGAAATGTGCCACAATATATAGCTGAAGAAGTTGTAAAGCCACCTACCGGAAAAAAGGCAGCTTGGGAGACCTCAAAAACAAAGATACAAACCATATGATGAAGTAAATACAAAAAAATTACAAGGTTTCATGTGGCAACTGCGGAGTAGAAGGGAATAACAAAAAATCTTGTAGGAATGCTCCCAAAATAAAATAAAAATTGATACAATTTAAAGTTTTTTTTATACTTAGTACTGTTGATGATAATCTGTCTGTTAAGACATGAAGTTGTATTTGTTCTGTTCTGGAGAATTATAGTTTTGGTGTAAATGTGTTGCTAATTTGAATAAACATTGTCTCATAGAATGAATGCTTGCTAAACAGATTTCAACTCTTAATGCAATTGGTTTGTAGTTTTTTTGTTCAAATACTAGGTTTATTTATTACTTTCAGCCTTTCATAACAACACATCTAAATTGAATAGATTATGTATTTTTATATGTTAGTTGTAGAAATAATTGTAGTAATGATGTAAACAAATTATATAGTGCGAAAATTGAGATCAAGTACTAACAACTTTCAATCAAAAAAAACCACTGATATTTTTCTGGACAAAATAACAACACAAAAGGCAAAACAACTGTAGCACAAATCTGCTACAAATAAATTGCAACTGATTCATTCCTAATAAATAATTTGTCTATAACTTTACTATAATCTTGCTACATCTAAACACTTTAACTATAATTTTCTACTAAAAAGGGCAACTAATTCTTCTTTTTCTGGATTTGTGTTCTCTCGTTCACAGTCGGTGCCCCTTTTCTTCTTGCTAATTTTTCAGTCACCTCACTTTTACTAATTGCACCAAGCTCTTTCTTTTTCCTAGCATAATCCCAAAGGAGCGCTCCATAGCGTCGGCGGTGTTTATCAATATCAGAAAGGTCTTCCTAATAACATATTGATTTGGCCAAAAACAGCAGGGTCAGATAATATCTGGAACCTAGTGATGTCATAATCAACATCATGTGGTACAAAAAATATTCGATTTTGCACCAAATGAAACAGTAAGTTAAAAAAAGACTTGTTTGAATATCATAAACAAAATAAATAGAATTTAGCTACAATCAGAAAGACATAAATACCTTGCATACAAAGAAGTTATAAAATTTGTAAACATATATAACAACTGACTACATTGAAGCTACAAATTATGTTTAGAGCAAGAAATTAGAAAGTAACAACAAGACATAACATATACAATTTGTTTATAGAAAATGAAGCTAACATATACAAATAGAGCAACTAATAACCAATAAAACCAACTAAATAAGGTAGTAAATCTCCTAATAACATGATTTAGAATAATAGGCTATAAATGTTCGGTTCTGCACCAAATGAAATAGTAAGTTAAAAAAAGACTTGTTTGAAGACCAAAAAATAAAATAAATACAATTCTACTACAATTTAACTACAATCAGAAAGACGTAAATACCTTGCATACAAGTAAGTTACAAAATTAGTAAACATATATAACAACTGACTACATTGAAGCTACAAATTATGTTTATAGCAAGAAATTAGAAAGTAACAACTACACATAATATATATATATAATTTGTTTACAAAAAATAAAACTAACATCTACAAACTAGAGCAAATAATAACCAATAAACCCAACCAAATCATGTAGTACATTTCGTAACAAAATATTTTCGAATAATATACAAGAAATCTACAATTTTGAGGGAAATGTAGAAAAGTTGATAACCAACAACAAATATACACAATGTAGACAAAATTTCTACAAATACAAAAAAAAGAAAAAGAAAAAAAAAGTATGTATAGTCATGAGACTGAGAACAAGTTTTGTAACTTAAAAAAAACAATTGTAACTACTAAAATTTTATCTTCTCCAATTTAGGTGATTTTTGAACCTTATTCTTTTTTGAAGGTTTGACATTTGGAGAAACTTTGATTTTTTTGCAAGTTTCGGGATAACTTTTTTTCGACGAAATCATCATCACGGGCAATTTCTTTGCCCTTCTGCTTTACTAATTTAGCATATGTCGAAACTTCATCAGCATCCCTGTCATGCTTGAGTTTTGTTCGAGCTTCTACCCTAGCTTCACGAGAGGAAAGCTTGGACTTTATCTCTGGTTTTGCATGTATGACGAGCTTAAAACACACACTTAAATTGTGCTCGCTAGTCAAAGATAGTATAGTATAATATCGTGTCCACATTGATTGGATTTAAACAGTATTATCGTAGTTTGTAGCTAGATTGCTATTCAGGAGGATCAACAGTTGAGGTTTATATAATTAATAATCTAAAATCTACAGCTATTGACTAATGGCAATCTCAACAAAGGTAAGTAAGGGAGTTATCAATGGGAGAAAATATGGGTTGATAGGATAGGGGCAAGATAATTATTCAGGATCTAACTCTAGATAATTCACTTTTAATATTCAAGCGAGTCTTTTGAATTCACTTAATTATTAGTACAAATATTTAGTAGAAACTCCTCTCTCAATTAAGTTTCAACCTCACAATATGAACCAATTTAAGCTCGGTGAAGATATGCAAGAATTCGTAATAAATTGGTCTTTAAGAGAACCTCTTTCGATTATCCTCCTAACTAGGTTTAATCAAGGATTCAACTAGCCTCTTTCGATTACTTAGAAGAATCTATGAACTCAACCAACAACATAGTGCAAATATATCACAAGTTATGCCTCTTTCGATTATAAGAATAAGTGAACATATATACAATAATTAAATCTTCCAAAAACGATCCAAATACATAAACATAGAGTTATAATCCACAAACAACCAACAATATACTAGATCCATCAAAACCCAAAAGGTTCTACTCCATAGATATGGAGAAGTTCTTCAAATGAAATAAAAATAGAGGAATACATAAATACAATCCAAACCTGAATTTGAGTGAGGAGGGAAGGATGAAATCCTTGTGCTCTTGCTTCTCTTTCTTCTTCTAAGCTTCCCTAGGTCTAAGGTATGTCAAAAGTCTCTCAAAAATAGTATTTTGGGGTATTAAATCTGCCCCCAAAATGAAAATGGATGAAAATACCCTTTTCTTAGCCAAATAGGACTCTTCCCGGATAGGACATGCGCGACCGCGCACCTGGTCGCACACTTTGCACACCATTCTGCCCCAAGTGCGAGTCTAGTGCACGATCGCGCACTTGGTCGCGCAGCTAGGTTGTATAAGTTAGGAGTTTGGGAAAATGTAAAACATGAAAGTTGTATTCCTTTTAAATAGATTTCCAACAATATATTGTGGAGCCCAAACGGAGTTCCGAGCGAAAAGTTATGTGCATTTTACTGGACACTGCGCAATATGCCTGCTCGATTCTTCGTTTCGTTCCACTATCATCCGTTGATCCCCGAACTCGATCCCGACTTAATTCTTGGGCTTTTACTCAGTTTTTAAAACTCCAAAATAGCATGAATTCATGCCACAACATCTACATAGCTCGAAATCACTCATACATGGCATAAAACATACAATAAGTGCAAAACACGCCTAATTAAAGCTCAACATAAGTAAAGTGCAGTGAATTAGAGTGCGATAAACGACTAAAATACGAAATTATAGCCTACCATCAATGTGCCGCTTTTACTACTTTTTAGGGTAAATTATGTGACAAAACACCCAAATCAAAAGTAGGAATATTACCAACATTAGATTTTTTAGGACTATTCTTCAAAACTCCTTTCTTCTTCATTGTAAGGGAAGGAAACGTAGGATTTAGAGAGAGAATTAAGAAAGATTGAGAGAGATTATAAAAGATTTTTGAAAAAATATGGAAGGGAGCATTAACGGAGGGAAAGAGTACAGAATCGTGAGGGGAGGGGGGTATGGAGAGAGAAACGTGGGGGGAGTGAGATATGTACGTTAGAGAGATTTTAGGAGTTAATTGATACTCATTAAATTCCTAAAATGTATATAATTGGTAAATTATATATGCTTATGTAATTAAATTAAAACTTTAGTAGGGAGGGTAATAAGGTTTGAAACAGTGTATAGGAAGGTAAAAATCCCTTTCTTATATTCATGCTTCCTTACTTCCATATTAATCTTTTGGAACCCCAGGAAAACCCGCAGCCGCTACAGCCTCTGCCCTTCGGGTGAGCAATCTGTGGTGAACACTGGATAAATCCTTCACTGTGTAATAGTCTGCAACCACACTAGGCAAGCCCTGTGCGATAGACTCATACCTAAAAGGCATTGAGGGGGATCGATCTCCCGTCGCCCGTATGGACAAGACCCTCCAAACCAACTGGGCGTCCTTTCGGGACTTCCATATTAATCTTAAAAAGAAATATCCGCCAAGGATGTGACCTTTTAAATTACTAGAACCTTTGGTCAAGTAATCTTAAGAACTTAGTGTCGATAAATGGTGTCCTTGATCAATTTAGTTATTTGGACCTTAGGAATATATATACTACTAATTTAAACTACTCTGATCAACTCCTTAACTGATTCAGAATTTTTCAACACTGGAAAAATAATATAGGAGTACATTAATTTTGGAAGTTATACATGGAATCAAATGATTATACAAGAAGAGCGAAACCAAATATTACTACAAATTATAAAACAAATACTAGAACCACATTCTGGAACCAGTGATTCTTTTATTTTAAGAAAACATCAACCGACTAATAGTGAGTTCATGAATTCCTTTTTGCCAAATTCAAGTTTTCCTTTTACATAGAAGCCACAGAGCTGGGATTGACCCTGCTACAAACATCACGAATTTCCAATTGAACGCCCTGTGAGGGAGGCAAGTTTCCCATCTTGATCATAGCAGCAGCAAAATCTCCAAAGAAAACAGCACCGTTATTGCTGTAGGTTGTTACAATAGCAGCAGTGGTGGTATTCCCCGTCAACACTTGATCCGAGAAAAGTATGCCCTGGTTCCTGTTTAAGTCCTGGAAGTAAACTCTGTCGAACACAGCAGGAGTTGTATCCAATTGTTGCAAGTTGGTGTCGTTTTGGGTGACGGAGCAGTTGCATTGAAGGCGTGCCGCTGGGTTAACATTGTTGCTGTTGCACACGGTGGCGCACCTGGCGAAACCCACCGTGTGTGCACCGGCTAGCGCCACCATTTCCCGGGCATTAAAGTTTTTGTCATTAAATTTTCTTAATTGGACGGTTAGATTATCGAATGGAGCTGGAAGCTGAGTTAAAGCACCAGTGAAGTTGGCCGCTCTTGCATCTCTTCTCCCTAGTGCAACGTTATAGCCTTGTCCTCCTAGCTGTCAAATACACAACAGACTTTTCAGTTATTCTCTTGGTTTGTTTATGCTATTTTCTTATTAATTTATTACCAAAAAAAATGACACATTTCTATATTAAAAACTTTTAATAACATAATTTTATAATTCACACAAATATCATGACATGTTTAAAAATATAATTCCAAAAGTCTTTCTTTGTTAAACTCCGTATCCAGTTTCACATAAGATGAAACGGGCGGAGTAATAATAACTGGTTACAAAAGTTACAATAAATTAACATGCTATCACATATTAAAATTCATTGATCGTGCGAAAAATCCTTGATACTATCTGTGTATATAATTAAAATCCTATTCTAATAATGTATATTTAATTGCTTGGCCTAATAATTCAATTTTAGGTTTAACAATTAATCTACGTACTTATTTTTATTGCAAAATTAGTCCTGATTGCCATATTATTGACATACCTTACTGTTGGTGGAAGTCAACTCTTAATCTAATAATATAAAATTGTTTTTCGCTGTCTTGTGTAGCGAATTAACAGAAACTCTATACCCCAAAACCATGGGGTGGCGGTAAATAATCGTTAAAGAAACATTTGGTACGTTAGAGATAGAAAATTAATGAACTTACTTTAACAACAGAATCCCGAGCAGCAATAGCTAAGATGTCTGCGCAAGATACAGGCGTGTTGGGACAAGTATCTTTTACTCTTTGTTTAGCTTGTTCTATGACTTCAAAACCTCTGGCTGAGTTGTTGTTGGGTGGTGAGGTTTTTTCCCCTTGGAATGATCCGGGAATATCGTCTAGAAGAACTCCTCCATCGCAACCCTGTTAATAAAAGATGTAGCTATAAGTCAACCATAATCATCACTTCAGTAAAATATATATGTTTTTATATTATAAATGAACTATAGGTTACGTGAATTGATGTAAAATGAACCTTAATCTTGCTTTATGGTTAATGAAAATGAAGTTTTATGACTAGCTAGATAAACTGAAAGAAGAAATGGAAGCTCGATCATGAGCATAGATAGATAGTCAGGATGAGAATAATCAGAACGAGCAAATGACATTCAAGTACGTTGAAAGTGAAAAAGCATGTGGCAAAGCTTTGTTAAGGGGGGAATAGGACAAAGCTACTCCCTCCCAACATTTACTTTTTACTTTTTAGTCCTTTTAAAAAAGGATAAATATTTTTTAAAATTTTGGTAACTATTTTAACAATTTTTTCCCTTGATTTAGGATCACACAAATATGTATGACTAATTTTAAATCATAAATTTCAGAAATCCTTTTTTTTTTCTTCGTGTCTACTTAAATTTTGCCACGTAAAATGAAATTGATAGAGTATTTTTTTTTCATTCTTTTTTTTTTAGGAAAAAGTTACTTAAGCGACAGTAACAAACAAGAATTGGAAGGCAACCTAAAAAGAAGCAGAATAGATTTTTCCAAGTTAGGGTGGGTTTGACTTGTTCCGTGCAGGTTCACAGCTACTCCACTATTTGTACCCCTCCACCTCACCCCCCATACCCCCCCCCCCCCAAAAAAAAAAAAAACTGAGATTTTTCAATATAGTCGTAATAGCAAACATTTCTCATAATATAATAATAAATTGATAAGTACTTGTTTGATTGATTAAATACTAGCTAGGACAAAATATTTTTTTACCATAAGTAAATAAATTGTTTTGACCTTATTTAGGTGCATGCATTATAGGTTAATTATGGCCGTGGTAGGGGCAGAGTTACAATCAGTTGGACAACCTTGCTCGTAGGAAATCTCAAACACTCATAGCGAAATTATTGGCTTTAGACAGTTGTGAAAAACTCCGGTTAAACCTTTAAAGATTGACAAATTTAGGAAAACTTTTTACCAAAAACAAAACTGCATTTTATTGATTCTTATTCTTTTAATTTCTTTGTTGTTCTTTTAAAGTAAAAAGGGGAAAGAGGGTAAAGAATGCGAGAGCAGTAGGAAGGGGTGAAGGAATTTACATCAACAAAGCAGTCATGGAAGTGGAGACGAATGAGAGAAGCTCCCATGCGTCTTTCTCTATCAATTGCACTGTTTACAACTCCTCGAACAGCCGAGAAGATGCATGCCGATGGAGATAATGGTTGAGTTAACTTGCTGTCTGAATTTTTCTTAGCATTATTATTTAGAGTTAAAATGCTGGCTGCTGACTCCAGCAGATCAAACTCTGGAGAAAGTGTTTGGAATCCCTTACTCATGGCTTCATAAGTGTTCCTATAAATGGCAACACCTGCAAGTGCAAGAGCCACAAGGCTCAGGGCAAGGCTCAAATGACTCAAACGAAAAGCCATGACCTAATTGAATGAAAGAAATTAAATGTATATGCAGGCAAAAGCTGTGGATGATTTTGCTTTTATTTTTGCTTCTATTTATAGGGAGTTAAGACTAACAAATGTACGCAACGATTAGTCATCCTTCGGCTTTAAATAATTGCGAACACACAAACTGAAAATTGTTGTTTGGTGTGGAATTGACTTTTATGTATATAGAACAGATTTTCTCCTTTCCTAGTTCTAGCTGTGTGTGTATTACGTGTGCTGCTTCCCTTCGCTATGTTTCTCCGATCTTTTTGTCTAAAATATTCTATTTTTCTTTCATGTAGTCAGAATCAATACTAATATCCTTTTATTCGTTTTTTCCTCTTTTGGGGTAAAAAGTAAAAACGCTAGTTTACTTTATATCGAGAATAAAGAAGAAAATTCCAATTTGTTCTTTATATAGTATGTGTTTGACCATATAGAATAAAGATAGTAAGCCAGTTTAGTTTGTATATATACGAGAGACAGAAAAGGCAATTGAAAAAAGCCCACCATAATTAAGGAATTAATTCTGAACCTATATACAGTGAATAATATGGTTGGCAACAATCTACAGTCACTTTTTCCGCAGACGTAGCAATGCACGCAATAGATATATGTTGAATTTTGATAAGATTAATGTGAATTAGTGTGAACATTTGAAGCCTCATTTTAGGAAGAAATTGGTAGATGCATTTTTCATGCATTTACATTGCATGTTCACACTTAATATGATGTCATGCATGACATGCAATTTCTCTTCTATAAATAGCAAGGGTTTTGTTCATTTGTAAACATCTTTCACTTGACTTCTTATCTCCTAAGGCATTTGAATCTTCCTTCTCTCTTGTAATATTTCACTTGTATTTTTTGAGTGAAATAAATTTGAGTTGATTGTGTCCGAGGACTAGGCAAAAATATAAATTTTGCTGAACCTCGTTAATTTCTGGTGTTCATTTTATTATTGTCTCATTTACTATTTATTAGGTACCTTTAGATATAGTAGTTGTGATTTAATCACTCTCTATATATTCGGCTTCCGCAACAATTGGTATCAGAGCCAATGTTCTATCTTAGTATGCTTTGTGATTGCAGCATAGTCTGAACTTCCACATCAGAAAAGAATTACTCTGGTGTTCTGTATTGTCAGCAAATAAATAATATCTATAGCAAAATGGGAGATAATAAAAATGAAGAGTCCACATCGGGTGTTAGTAATACGTCATTGGCATCTTCGCTTATGACAAGAATTATGTCAAATGCGAAATTTGCAGTTGAAATTTTTGACGGGTCAGGACATTTCGGGATGTGGCAAGTTGAGGTTCTTGATGTCCTTTTTCAACAAGGGCTAGATACTGCCATAGAAGAAAATAAATCAGACAATATCAGAGAAGGAGATTGAAAGATTATCAACCGCGTTGCTTGTGGTACCATTCGATCTTACCTCGCAAGAGAACAGAAGTATCCATACACAAAAGAAACTTCTGCAAGTAAATTGTGGAATGCGTTGGAGGATAAATTCTTGAAGAAAAATAGTCAAAATAAACTTTGCATGAAAAAAAGACTGTTACGCTTCACATATGTTCCTGGTACTACAATGAATGATCATATCACCAACTTTAATAAGTTGGCGACAGATTTGCAGAATATGGACGTGACTTTTAGTGATGGAGATATGGCCTTAATGTTATTAAGTTCACTTCCCGGTGAGTACGAGCACCTTGAAACTACTCTACTCCATGGGAATGATGAAGTGTCTCTCAAAGAAGTTTGTTCGGCCTTGTACAACTATGAACAAAGAAAGAGAGAAAAATAAAAGAGTGGAGAAGGAGAAGCACTGGTCGTGAGAGGTCATTCTCAAAATCATATGAGAACGAAGAAAGGAAGATCCAAGTCAAGATCCAGACCCAACAAAGATGAATGTGCCTTTTGCCGAGAAAAAGGGCATTGGAAGAAAGACTGTCCAAAGTTGAAAACAAGGCCAAACCTAACAATGGAAAGGCTGACATGGATTCAAATGTAGTTGATTGTGACGACTCTGATTTCTCGCTAGTTACAACTGAGCCATTCAAACTATCTGACATATGGCTGATAGATTCAGCTTGTAGCTATCATATGTGTCCCAATAAGGACTGGTTCGTTGACTTTCAAGAAGAAGAATGTGGAGTTATTCACACAGCAAATAACAATTCTATGGTATATTTGTAATACTGTAGATGTTGGATTGATTTTTGAGCACGAAGATAGTCAGTATCTGATTGGATATTGTGACTCGGATTATGCGGGTGATTTGGACAAGCGTAGATCAACTACTGGTTATGTTTTCACTATTGCAAATGCACCAGTTAGTTGGAAGTCTACTTTGCAGTCAACGGTTGCTTTGTCTGCTACTGAGGCAGAGTACATGGCAATTACGGAGGCTGTAAAGGAGACAATTTTGCTTCAAGGGTTGCTTAGAGATCTTGGTATTGGTCAAGAAAACATCACATTATTTTGTGATAGTCAGAGTGCTATCCAATTAGCAAAGAATCAAATTTATCATGCAAAGACGAAGCACATTGATATTCGATATCACTTTGTACGAGATATTATAGAAGAATGTGGAGTCATGGTATAGAAAATTTGGACTACAGACAACCCTGCCGATATGCTAACAAAAGTAGTGACTGCGATCAAGTTTCAACATTGTTTGAACTTGATCAACATTGTTGAACTTTGAAGATTGGAGTTGAAGACACAATCAAAATTTATTAGTAAGAGAAAATTGCAAAAGTGGAATCTTGTCAAGGTGGAGATTTGTTGAATTTTGACAAGATTAATGTGAACTAGTGTGAACATTTGAAGCCTCCTTTAGGAAGAAATTGGTAGATGCATTTTTCATGCATTTACATTGCATGTGCACACTTTATATAATGTCATGCATGACATTATTAAGGCCATTTCTCTTCTATAAATAGCAAGGGTTTTATTCATTTGTAAACATCTCGCACTTGTCTTCTTATCTCCTAAGCCATTTGAATCTTCTTTCTCTCTTGTAGTATTTCACTTGTATTTTTTGAGTGAAATAAGTTTGAGTTGATTGTGTCCGAGGACTAGGCAAAAATATAAATTTTGCTGAACCTCGTTAATTTCTGATGTTCATTTTATTATTATCTCATTTACTATTTATTAGGTACCTTTAGATATAGTAGTTGTGATTTAATCACTCTCTATATATTCGACTTCCGCAACAATATATATGCGACAGTAATTGATTAATTTGGTTTGACATTGGCATATAAGCACGTCACACTACGAGAAGAAAAGTCTTTTAGATACAGGTTTCAACTTAGAAAATAAGAAAACCCGGCTCCTTTAGTTGAACAGATGTAATAATCAGTACATTAATTCCAGTCGGGATTTATGATATGATTTCACAAGCATAACTTTAGGTTAATAACTATTAGTAGAATTCTGTATTAAATAACTATTAGTAGGTTAATAACTTTAGGTTAATGATATGATTTCACATGCATGTTTTCTGTATTAAATTAACATTATTTCAACCACTGTATTAAAATTAGTAGAATCAGTTGTAAATAGGAGTCCTCCTATGCGTAAATTGTTCCAATAAAGATTGAACCTGTTCGATCTTTAGTATGGAGCTAAGATTTATGTCCCCTCTATCATGTAATTTTTTATAGTAGTATTTAATATACAGAGTAGTGGTCCACGTCAAACCGTCCATTACGTAGGCTAGTATAAGTGTATAACCCGGGTTTAGACTTAGAAGAAAAAACCACCGTATTAGTATTTCTTCTATCACCATTAATATAATACGTGTGTCAAAATAAATGCTTGCACTCTGATTTTAGTAAAAAGATTTCAAATAATTGAGATTGATATAGTACTAATATTGCTTCTACTTGCTTAATTAAAGAATAATTTCCATAAATTTAAGAAGGGTATGAAATTATAAAAAACTTAGTTAATTGTATACAGTCAAAATCGGGCTTGCCTAATTTTGTATGGTTAATCGAGACCGGGGTGGCAGACCGAGGTTCAATCCCAAGTTATATTGGATCGTTACATGAATAAATACTGCCTAGTTCGTGATTCAGGTATCGATCGAGATCGAGACCAGCTAAGGTCGAGACCGAGAAGGATAGGGATCTAGCGAGATCGAAGGAAGCCTGCTAAGTCGAATAACAGAAAGTTGAAGAATCTGTGACCGGACGAGGATTGTGACGGAGATCTCGGCATGCATCAAGCCAAGACTGGTTGATTAGCCAATTAGGAAATTTCTTTCTGTATTTAGAATTGTACCATATATAGAACTCCTCTACTATATAAAGGGGGTTCCAATCATTTTGTAAGGGGACATTCACGCATAACAAAGCAATATATTACGTTTCCTCTCTTAAGCTCTCTTATTCAGTTGTTCAGTTCTTACTTTTCAATAATATACTTAGTTGGTTCGAGGGCGACCTAGCTCGAGGGTCAAAGTTGCGCGTTACATTGGTTTGCTTCATTTTACAGTTAATTTCTAACTTCAATTCTCATATTTCTCAGTTTGTGCCAACTGAAATCATATATCCTTAAAACCACTTACAAATTTAATTATTATCTAATTTTAAGGGTAAACAGTTTGGCGCCCACCGTGGGGCTAAGGATAATGGTGATTGCATGGTGCTAATTTTCATAACACACACTGCTTTATACTTGTTCTTGTAAGCGTTTTTGATTCTAGGATCAGCATGTCAAACTCTCGAGCAGTACCCACACACATCGACAATGGCCTTAGTTTTCATGGCGAAAACGACAACGTAGCCACTCCAGGAAACGAAGTGCCTCCAGTTGATCTCGGGGGAGTACCAGTTGCAGACCCCATCGACGTCAGTTCCCATATTGCCCTGAATGCAAATCTAGACGTCGACCCCGAAAATAGCATCTGCAAAGACGTTCGATCAGCCGGTCAGAACGCACAAGGCGGCGAAGAAGGCGGAATCAGCCTTCGAATAATATTCGAAATGATACAGGCCCAACAAGTTGAAATAGCACAACTTCAAAATCATAACCATGCACCGAGTAGGGTCGAACCCGAGCCATCACAGGAAGTTGTTCACAAGGCCGAACCAGTACCGGGGAGGTCAAATATGAATGAGTCACGGACCGACCCTGCTATCTTGAAAATGTTCGAAGAGCTAACAAAGCGAATTGAATCGGGGGAGAAGTAGATTGAAGCGAATGACAAAAAAAGTGGAAACATATAATTCCCGAGTTGATCAAATTCCGGGGGCATTACCGATTTTAAAGGGTTTGGATTCAAAGAAGTTCGTACAAAAGCCCTTCCCCACGAGCGCGGCTCCTAAGCCTATTCCGAAGAAATTCTGCATGCCAGAAATTCCCAAGTATAATGGAACTACCGACCCCAACGAGCATGTCACTTCTTACACATGCGCAATAAAGGGGAACGATCTAGAGGACGATGAGATTGAATTCGTACCGCTGAAGAAATTCGGAGAAACTTTATCAAAGGGGGCGATGATATGGTACTATAATTTTCCACCTAACTCCATTAATTCTTTTGCTATGCTCACAGATTCCTTCGTCAAAGCACATGCCGGAGCGATAAAGGTCGAGACTAGAAAGTCGGACCTCTTCAAAGTAAAAACAAAAAGACAACGAGATGCACAGAGAGTTCGTATCTCGGTTCTAAGTGGAGCATATGGATCTGCCGCCCGGTCGCCGATTATTGGGTCGTTCAGGATTTCACTCAAGGCCTAAACATACGAAGTTTGGTAGCTTCACAACAGTTAAAGTAGAACTTGATTGAATATCCAGTTGTAACCTAGGCCGATGTGCATAATCGGTACCAGTCAAAGATTAGGGTCGAGGATGACCAGTTGGGGGCTCCTTCCGGGTCAATTTATCCAAATAGGACCATCGACAGAGTTAAAAGGGATATTGATCGGGAACCACGGTCAAACAGAGATCGATATCAGCCATACGGTGGATATCAGAGAAACAACGGGCCTGGATGCAACCTCGTTCGAATTGATAGAAGAAATGATCGAGGACAGAGCTCCCGAGGGCTCATGAGTAAGAGCGGTTTCGACAGAAATGCCGAACCCAAAGAAGCACCACGACTATCAGAATACAACTTCAACATTGATGCATCAGCTATTGTATCGGCCATTAGGCGCATCAAAGACACTAGGTGGCCCCGACCTCTGCAGACTGATCCGTCCCAGAGAAATCCTAACCAAATGTACAAATATCATGGCACCCATGGTCATAGAACTGAAGATTGCAGACAGTTGAGGGAGGAGGTAGCCCGTTTATTCAACGAAGGGCATCTTCAAGAATTCTTAAGCGATCGGGCTAAAAACGACTTCAAGAACAGAGATTCAAACAGACAAAATGATCAAGAAGAGCCGCAACACGTGATCCACATGATTGTTGGAGGGGTCGATATTCCTCAGGGGCCCGTATTCAAATGCACCAAGGTGTCGATCACGAGGGAAAAACGGACTCGAGACTACGTACCACAAGGGATCTTGTCTTTCAATGATGAGGATGCAGAGGGGATCTTACAACCCCACAATGACACACTAGTAATATTCTTCCTTATAAATATAATTCAAGTTAAACGTGGTTTGATTGATCCAGGTAGCTCGGCCAACATTATTCGATTGAGGGTCATAGAACAACTCGGCCTACAAGATCAAATTGTTCCCGCAGCCCGAGTACTTAACGACTTCAACATAGCAAGCAAAACTACCAAAGGTGAAATTACTTTGCCAGTGAATGTGGATGAGACCATCCAAGAAACAAAGTTCCATGTGATCGAGGGTGACATGATGTACAACGCCCTGCTCGGAAGGCCGTGGATCCATAACATGAGGGCAGTACCCTCGACCCTTCACCAAGTTCTGAAGCTCCCGACATCAGAAGGAGTCAAAAAGTGTACGAGGAGCAACCCGCCGTCAAGGAGATATTTCCAATCGATGAAGTGATACCGGCATCGTCACTCTCATCAACGAAGGGATCAGATTTGAAGGGAAAGCAGGAGGCCAAATAGCACTCACAGATACCAGCCTCGACCCAATTGCAAGAGCAAGGAATCGACAAGGATGATGACTACTAGATCCCTCGATCCTTCATAATTCTCGATGACTCCGACACCACCAAGTCAATGGTCAAAGATCTGGAACAAGTCACACTGGACAAACATCAGCCCGAACGAAAGGTATACCTAGGCACGGGGCTAACCCCCGAGCTCAGGAAAAAAACTTATTCATTTCCTTAAAGCTAACACATATTGCTTTGCTTGGTCCCACCTAGATATGACATGGGTCTTACCAGAAATTACCACTCACAAACTGATCTTGGACCCTAAATTCCGCCCGGTGAAGCAAAAAAGAAGGCCCCAGTCCGAGGTCAAACATGCCTTCATCAAGGACGAGGTAACCAAACTTCTTAAAATAGGATCCATTCAGGAAGTAAAGTACCCCAAATAGTTAGCAAACATAGTGGTAGTCCCTAAGAAGGGAAACAAACTTAGAATGCGTGTAGATTATAAAGACCTGAATAAAGCATGCCCCAAGGATTCTTTTCCTTTGCCTAATATCGATCCTATGATCGATGCCACGGCCAGCCACGTGACTCTCAGTTTTATCGATGCCTACTCCAGGTACAACCAGATACAAATGAACCCAGATGATCAGGAAAAGACCTCGTATATCACCAAGTACGGTACCTACTGTTATAATGTAATGCCATTCAGTCTATAAAATGTTGGTGCAACTTATCAACACCTAGTAAATCGAATGTTCGAAGAACAAATAGATAAGTCATGAGTGAACCTAGGCTCTTCAAGACTAGCCTTTCACTCCTAAGAAGTGGGAATAGGAAAAAATCAATGGAAGTTTATATTGATGACATGTTAGTTAAGTCCCTTCGAGTAGAGGACCATTTAAAGCATTTGCAGGAGACTTTCAATATACTGAGAAAGTACAATATGAAGCTCAACCCCGAAAAGTGTGCATTCAAAATTGGCTCGGGCAAGTTTTTTGGTTTCATGGTGTCCAATCGGGGAATCGAGATCAACCCAGATAAAATCAAAGCTATCGAGGATATCACGGTAGTAGATAATGTAAAGGCCATGCAGAGGCTGATGGAGCGGATAGCCGCCCTAGGACGATTCATTTCGAGATCTTCAGATATGAGCCACTGATTCTTCTCGCTGCTTAAGAAGAAGAGCAATTTTGAATAGACTCCGGAATGCCAGCAGGCCTTGGAATAACTAAAGCGGTGTTTATCGAGCCCCGTCGCTGCTTCACACCCCGAAAGTGGACGAACAACTTTACCTGTACTTGGCAGTCTCAGAGATAGCGGTAAGTGGAGTCGTGGTCCGAGAAGAACAAGGTACTCAATTCCTTATTTATTATGTTAGTCGGACCTTAGGTGAGGCCGAAACTAGATATCCACACTTAGAAAAATTAGCGATTGCTTTAATAAGAGCCTCTAGGAAACTAAAACCACAGTTCCAATGTCATTCAATATGTGTTGTAACAACTTTTCCTCTTAGAAATATTTTGCACAAACCCGAGCTTTCAGGTCGATTGGCCAAATGGGCCATAGAAATCAATGGGTACGATATTGAGTATCGACCCCAAACTGCCATCAAGTCTCAGATCTTGGCGGACTTCGTTGCTGACTTTATGTCGGCCCTCATATCCGAGGTTGAAAAAGAACTACTGATAAAATCAGGTACATCTTCGGGAGTGTGGACTCTCTTTACGGATGGTGCTTCGAACGAGAAGGGGTCTGGATTAGGCATCGTACTAAAATCACCCACAGGTAATGTAGTTAGATAGTCTATCAGAACTACAAAATTGACTAACAATGAGGACGAGTATGAGGCCATGATTGCAGGTCTCGAACTAGCTAGAAGCTTGGGGGCGGAGGTCATAGAGGCTAAGTGTGATTCTCTCCTCATGGTAAACCAAGTTAACGGGACTTTTGAAGTCCGAGAATAACGAATGCAGAGGTACTTGGATAAACTACAGGTGACTCCACATCAATTTAGGGAATATACCTTGCAACATGTACCTCGAGAACAGAACAGTGAGGCCAACGCTCTTGCAGACTTAGGTTCATCGGTCGAAGAGGATGAACTAAACTCGGGGAATATCGTACAACTCATGAGATCAGTAATCGAAAAAGGTCAAGCCGAGATAAACTCCACAAGTTTAACCTGGGATTGGAGAAACAAGTACATAGAGTATAACGGGAAGCTTCCATCAGATCCAAAGGAGTAGAGAGATCTGTGCACAAAGGTAGCACAGTTCACTTTGTCCGAAGATGGAATGATGTTTAGAAGGACGTTCGATGGACCATTGGCAATATGTTTGGGACCGAGAGATACCGACTACATCCTACGGGAAGCTCACGAGGGCACTTGTGGAAATCATTCTGGTGCCGAATTGCTGGTCCACAAAGTAATCAGAGCAAGGTACTATTGGACCGATATGGGGAAGGATGCAAGAAAGTTCGTTCGAAAATGCGACAAATGCCAAAGGCATACGACCATGATTCATCAATCTGGGGAACTACTCCACTTGGTCCTGTCCCCATGGCCCTTCATGAATTGGGGAATTGACATCGTTGGCCCTCTCCCGTCGGCCCCAGGTAAAGTTCAGTTTATTTTGTTTATGACTGATTATTTCTCTAAATGGGTTGAAGCACAGGCTTTCGAGAAAGTCTGAGAAAAGGAAGTCATAGACTTCATTTGGGACCACATCATATGTTGATTCGGGATGCCCTCCGAGATTGTATGTGATAATGGAAAACAATTCATCGGCAGCAAAGTAACTAAATTTCTCGAGGATCACAAGATCAAAATGATCCTATCTACACCTTATCATCCCAGCGGGAACGGACAAGCCGAATCGACCAACAAACCCATCATCCAAAATCTTAAGAAGAGATTGACCGACGCCAAATGAAAATGAATAGAAATACTACCCGAGGTTCTATGGGCATACCGCACAACATCGCAATACATCACCGGAGCAACACCGTTCTCGTTAGTTTATGGCGCCGAAGCTCTGATCTCGGTCGAGGTCAGAGAACCTAGCATTAGGTTTCGATATGCAACAGAGGAGTCGAATAACGAGACCATGAATACGAGCATAGAATTGTTGGACAAAAGACGTGAAGCCGCTCTCGTCCGATTGGCCGCCCAAAAACAGCGGATCGAAAGGTACTACAATCGAAGAGCCAATCTTCGACATTTTAACATCGGGGACTTGGTGCTAAGAAAAGTCACCCTCAACACCCGAAATCCGAATGAAGGGAAACTGGGTCCGAACTAGGAAGGACTGTACTTATTTCTCGAAATCATTGGAAAAGGATCCTACAAGCTCGGCACGATGAATGGCGAACAACTGTCGGGTAATTGGAATGCATTACACCTAAAACGATACTACTACTAAGGTACGACCCCTTCCATTTTCATTTATATTTTAAACTAACCCTTGCAGGTGTTCGACCAGAAACAACAATGGATTCTTCATCACAAAGCCTTTAGGTCTGAAAGTACGCGTTGCACTCTTTTTCTCTTAGACCGGTTTTGTCCCAAATGGGTTTTCCGGTGAGGTTTTTAATGAGGCAACCATTGATCGTGCTAACTTAGAACAATTCAACATTATCCTAGGTTTCTTTATAATCAACCTCGAATACTGGGGGCATTTCCCTCGAATGTCAACTTTGATGCGAAGAAATTACTTCATGGCAGTAGGGTCTCGATAGAAAAAATTTGTAAGGGCCAAAAGATCAAACGAACCGTGCCCGCGTAGTTTTCTCGAGCCATGAACAAAACATGTACGCATGTATAATCATTTATGAAGATAAGTATTTTTCTTTACCGATATCTCATGACTTAGAAAATATTTTCTACTTTACAATTCCATACTCTTGATCTATTAAGTAAACAGGCTTAAAGGTCGACCATAACCAGAGTTCAGATAATTTTCCCCACACTCGAGGACTGCCGTCCGAAAAATAAACGAGATCGAATTATTAAAACTCTGAGATCATAAGACCTTTTAGGCAACCCTTGATTTTTATAGGCCACGGCCACCCCACTCGGGGACTGACACTTCGGGCAAGCTTGAAGTAAAATGGGAAAATAAGCTTAAGGGGCAAATCCCGAGCTAAAAAGGCTACGGCCGAATTAACACGGTTCGAAGACGTCCGAATTCCGTAACAAAATAGGCCTTTGAATTCCCTCATAAACCGGTTAAAAGGGCTACCCCCGGCAAAATCATAAAAGGCTTCGATAATATCAAGCCTCGAAAACCCTAATGAGTACAAAATTGTTTGAACTCTCGAACAGTTCCTTATTACATGCTAAGGCATTACAAGTTTTGCAAATACAGATGATAAAAAACTTTTTCAAACCGAAAAGGGGAGAAAACCATAAACAACATTTTTACAAAGGCTATATCGGCCTAATACAAAAGTCTAAGGGTTGTTTTTGCTTTGAGTTAGAGAGACCATCCTCGCTCAAATAAAAAACCCAAGGGTTACCTTACTTCGAGTTCTAGCAAGCACTCACTCGATCGTAAAGCATAAGGGCTATACTAGTTCGGTTTCAATCAAATTGTCTAAACCTCGGACCTGAGAATACAACTTCATAATTTTATAAGGCAGAAAGGAAGAAAGTTTATATATATATATATATATATACACATCAAAAATCATTTACAAAGGCAGCATGGCCCGATCAAATTTTTCTACAAAAGACCGAAATGGTCTTAAAAGAAACACACAAAAAATACTAATCTTAAAGGACTTAGTCTTCTCCACGAGTAGCATTTTCGCTCTCGAGGCCTTCTCCGCTTTTCGATCCGCTCATACTCCCAGAATCATCATCATCAGGAAAGGCCAACACTCTGGCTTCAACTTCGAGCTCCTTAGCATTCTCGATCTCGGCTGTAAGATCGAAGCCACGAGCATGGATATCCTCGAGAGTCTCCCTTCGAGACTGGTATTTAGCATGCTCGGCAACCCAGTTTGCTCGAGCCTGAGCAGCTTTAGCGTCGGACCGGAAAACAGCCATCATTGCAATGTAGTCCATGTTCTTCTTCCATGCCTCGGCCTTGGGTCTCAGCCGAGGCCAGTTGAGCTTGGGAAGCTTCCTTTTCTGAGGCAAGGCAGTCCATGTTCTTCTTCCATGCCTCGGCCTCCGCTTTCACTGCGTCCACTTCCTCACAAAGCTGCCCGATCACATCGATCTTTCGCTGGACCTGTGGGATCGAACTATTAGACATCACGACCAAGTCAGTGTCATTAACTTCAAAGATTCTTTTTACCTGCTCGGCCAGATCAGCTTGTTCTTTCTGAGATGCTTCTAGCTCAACCCGAAGTCCTTTTGCTTCCCTTTCTCTCTGCTCACTCAGAAGCTTGAAGGCATCTCTCTCCTCAGTAAGCCCTCGATTTTCGGCTTTGTACCGGCTCAGCTCCCCTCGTGATCTGAAGAAAGCCTCGTGATGAAGCACATAAGCCAACAAAAATAGAAAGAAGGAATTATACAAGGGGATAAAAGTAAAAGTATGAAAATTAACAAAGAAATTATGAACTTACCCGGTTCAGGGCTTTGTTGAAAAGACAAGGCGCTCCCACCTCGTCCATCTGGGCTTGGTCTTCTTCCGTGACCAAACATCGGAGGTAGCTAGCCATCCCTACGGGGGGCAGCAAGAACCCGGGCATCCTCCGGGACCATGATAACGATTGTTTGTTTATGCCCAGGATCAACACTAGGGTCCGGAAAGTGATTGGTCAGCTTAAAACTCAAGGAAGCCTCGCCCGAGCTCTTCTTCGGAGCCTCCAAGTCACTCAGATCGGTGACATCTTCTACCCCAACAAAATAACCACGGAAAGGATCTTTCTCTCTGTGGGCTCCCTCCCCCTAACAAGTCTCCACAGCCTGAGCGTCGCGTATCATCAACTCAGAAAATGAAGGAAAGGAGGGGGAATACCTGATCTCTATTGCCCCAAGTGGGTCTTTTGGGGCCCCGCCTCCGTCTTGGGGAGCCTCAAGCCTGGTTTCTACACCGGCATCCACCGTCTCTTCAACAGTCTCTTCGCCCTGAGATAAAGCATCTTCGGTTCCTCTTGGCTCGGGGACTTGGGCCGAAGTCTCTTCCTCGGCCTCATCAAGCCTAGACGGAGCAGTATCAACTCCCATCGGTTCCGAAGTTCTCCAAATCTTGGTGCTAGCTCGCGCACGGGCCACCAGCCCGGAATCATCTTTTTTCTCTTCTTCTTCTTCTTCTTTTTCTTCTTCTTCTTCTTCCCTTAGTCATTGGACTGACTCCATAGTCAGTGGGATTGTGTTCCCCTTGGGTTTACGGGCTGTTCTCTTCTTGGGTTTTTGACCCTCGGAGTTTGAGGCCCTTTTCCTCTTATTCTCCTTCGCCGGTTTCGAGATAGGTGTTGAAACTTCTTCATCACCTGACGGGGGTCTCATAGTCGCATCCTTTACGAGACCTACAGAAAGAGAAAGTAAGTAAACTCATGTTTGAAAAGATGCTTGAACGATAGGCAAATCGGTAAGTCAGGTTGAAGTCTTACCATGAGTACGAGCCTCCCACCGGCCCTTTGACAAATCGCGCCATGCGTGCTCAGCGTATGTTGACGTCGAAACCAGGCTCCTAACCTAGTTCTCGAGGTAGGGAACCACACCCGGCATCCAAGCGACGACTACATCGAGAAAAACACTGATAAGAAAGGATGAAGAAGTAAAAACAATAAACATAAATTAAAGACGGAACCATACTTACGTTTCATATTACATTTCTTAGGAAATGGAATGCTCTCAGCCGGGATTAGGTCTGTGGTCTTCACCCGAACGAACTGGCTCATCCAACCCTGATCTTTGTCTTCATCTATACTCAAGATGAGCGCCTTGGTGGCCCAACATTGAAGCTTTATTAGCCTACCTCGATAGAGTCGAGGGCTATATAGTCTTATGAGGTGGTCAAGGGTGAAGGGATGCCCGTCGATTTTGCTCACGAAGAAACAGAGCATTATCACGATCCTCCAGAAAGAGGGGTGAATTTGGCCGAGGGTTACCTGGTATTTCTTGCAAAAGTCTACGATGATCGGATCGAGGGAACCCAACATGAAAGGATAAGTGTAAACACTCAGGAACCCTTCCACGTGGGTGGTGATAGCTTCTTCTGGTGCCGGTTTCACAACCTCTTTGTTTCCTCAGTTGCAATCTTTCTTCAGCTGGCCAGGGAGGCTTTTGGGTATCGAGCATATATATCTCGATATCGGCTTGCATCGATCAGGAACCGATAAGGTTTTCTCGACCTTAAAGTCAGAATCTATGACACACTCCCCGGGAATAAGTTCTTCAGGGCCTGGCTCCACCATTGGTTTCTTGTCGGCCGACCGAGATGAGGAAACAACCTCTTTCTGCAGAATAGTTTTAGATGTTTTAGCCATTTAGTTTTTGTGGGCAAACAAGAATAGAGACTGAAGTATTTGGTGTTTTAGGAAGAACAAGCAAACAAACTCAAAGATCTGAAGATAGGAAGCTTTGAAGAAGGAAAAGAACTATGGAGATTGGAATGAAAAAGATATGAAATAATGAAGAAGGGGGCTATTTATCGGTTTCACAACGACGGTCCAAAACTGGTAGTGGCCGACCGTCGACTGACGCGCATTAAATACTTGGAAAACTATACCGACAAGATGTTTTTGTCACTTCTTCTGCTTATGTCATGACGATTACGTCATGATCGAAGGCTCAAATCGTTTCTTGTCACTACTCTCCAATAAACGAGGGGACTATCTGTATATTGTCAAAATCGGTCTGCCTGATTTTGTATGGTTAATCGAGACCGGGGTGGCAGACCGAGGTTTAATCCCAAGTTATATTGGATCGTTACATGAATAAATATTGCCTAGCTCGTGATTCAGGGATCGATCGAGATCGAGACCGAGAGGGATAGGGATCTAGCGAGAACGAAGGAAGCCTGCTAAGTCGAATAACAGAAAGCCGAGAAATCCGTGACCGGGCGAGGATTGTGGCGGAGATCTCGGTATGTATCAAGTCAAGACTGGTTGATTAGCCAATCAGGAGATTTCCTTTTATATTTAGAATTATACCATATGTAGAACTCTTCTACTATATAAAGGGGGTTCCAATTATTTTGTAAAGGGACATTCACGCATAACAAAGCAATATATTACGTTTTCTCTCTTAAGCTCTCTTATTCAGTTGTTCAGTTCTTACTTTTCAATAATATACTCAGTTGGTTCGAGGGCGACCTAGCTCGAGGGTCAAAATTGCGCGTTACATTGGTTTGATTCATTTTACAGTTAATTTCTAACTTCAATTCTCATATTTCTCAGTTTGTGTCAACTGAAATCACATATCCTTAAAACCACTTACAAATTTAATTATTATCCGATTTTAAGGGAAACATTAATCAAAATAAAAATTTGGAACTTACTGAATATAAACTGTAACTAAAGAAAATGGCATGACATTCTTAGTGACAAATTTGAATATAACGGAAGCACAACATTTTACTAATTTGGTTAGAAGTTTAAATAACTTTTGTAGCAGCAATTTAAAAGCTCAAAGCAAATTTTCTAATTATCATGCATAGACTCTTTTTCTTCTCCCCATTCTCCCGTGCATTTTTATAACTGGCAGCTGGCTCCTCTGCTGTTAATGACTACTATGCGCCTGGGGGGGTTGAATAATCAAGGATTAAAAAAGGTTATTGGAGCTCTATGAAGTATGAAGGAAATGGTGGTATGATTAATTGAAAATCTCTATCCTTAATCGGTGATTCAAGGCATGGAAATGAAAAATCTTTTAGTAAAGAGTATTTTATCCTCTGGGTTGAACTCCACCTAGTGAGAATTTTTATATTAGTCGAATTGATGAATTTTGAATATCGAATAAATTTATTGGAGTGGCTATCGTTATCATGTGAGGGTGGCTTAAGCGTGCTTATACTAGTCAATTATTTTTTATCAAATTACCAATTTATTGACTAGAAGCTTATTCCAGTCAATTGAATTTTAGGTACATACATGACAGATACAATAATCTCGGAAGAAAGGAGTACGCGGATGACAAAGAGTAATTTGATGGATCTTTGTGGTTATTCTTTGTCGGTTTTTATTTTCACTTTTTGTGTTTGTCCTTTTCTGTGATTTTTTTTCCTTTTGGCCTTTTTTGGAATTTGGGATAGTAAGTAGGAAAATTGGAATGACAGTCAGATAAATATGAATAATTTGCAGCAATATGTCAAAGGGCCAAATCGTCCAAACAATTGTTTTGTCAAACAAGTCTGTTCTGGAATTTTATTTAAATAAACACATGGCAGGGCCGGCCAGAGGGGGAGGCCACTAAGGCCTTTGTTTAGGCCCCAACTTTCGAGGGGCCCCATTTCCTAATAATAGCATATGTATCTGTTATAAGAACTATAAAAAATAAATTATAAAAAAAGGAAAGTAAACTTTTGGAATAGTGCTTAATATTTAGAGAGAAAAAATTAGGTAATGACAATAACTCATTTAGATCCTTACTTTCCTCTGAATATAAATTATTCAGCGTAATTTACATTTGAGGAAATGACCCAAATTGTGCTTCTCATTTTTCACTTCTTATGGGAAACCGGTACTTCTATTTTTCTCTCTCTTTATCCAAGTACGCTATTATTCGGTCAAATACAGGGCCTGTAGTGCATTGCACATTTTTAATTATATATTCCATTTGACTGTTTCAAGCATTGCAACAACCAAATTGACGTAGTGAAACTCTATTTTAATATAATTAAAGTTATCAAAGGCAAGAATCAAGTTCAATTATTCTAATTTTATTCTATTGCCTCTGTTTTTCAATCTATAAATTAATATTTTTATATTTATTTCATAAGTATATATTGTCTTTTTATATTTTTCTTACCTTCAATCAATATTGTATCGAGAAATATTAAATGGATTGGATGTATATTATCAAATAAAAAATAATTATTAGAAGAAATCGATTATTAAAAAAATAATTAATAATTTTGCAAAGCATTGATGACGCACGGACACAAAGTTTATATATATATATATATATATAAAATTAAGGCATGTTATTAAAAGTTGGCTTTAGCTCGTCAAATACTTGATTGACCCTTGGGATTGAATCTGGCTAGGTAAAGACTAAAACCTCGTTACGCCGAAAATAGTAGAGGTGCGACAGCGCTTTGGTAGTGAGTGAAAATTTACTTTCTGTTTCGTTGAGCCGGCCCCTACACATAGTTGCGTATTAAACGAACTCTTGGAACCGACAATTTCTTTATTGAGCCTTAGAAGAATAATAAGAATTACTAGCTTATTCTGCTCCATAGTAATTATTTAAATCTGATTATATGTTGTTAGTTGTCAACTTGACCTTGTAGCATTAGAAATTATGAACTTGCACATATAATATTTTATGAGTTGAGTGCTTAGAATCATTCAACTAATAAAAATTATGTAAGAAAATCATGTTTTTTTGTCACAGAAAAGTACTTTGTTATTGTTATTTTATACATAGTTATCCTAACCGGAAGTTGATATTACAGGCACCGTTTAATGACATTACAAAAAATTAAAAACATAAAAAATCACCCAGGTGGACTAAATGAACCCCAAAAAAACTATATCCCGACCCACTAGCTTTCATTTTAAATAATGGAAGACCAATTTTCATTTTAGAAGAAAAAAAAAACTGATGGCTTCTTCTTCGAATCTCTCCGGATTTTTTGCAAAATGAAAATGAGTGTTCTATTGTTAAATATATATTGAATAACTAAATTACTTATATTGAGTACTTAATGAGTTAGTCAATATATACCTAAAGTAGGCATTAGAAGTTGAATTATATATGTAATCTCTGAAATCTTAGCTCAAAGATAATAGCGTGTAAAAGTATACAATTGCAATATTCAAGATGCTATGAAACATTGAGCGATAAAGAAAGGGGTTAGTTGAGAAAGAGGCAAAAGTCAAGGGGCAAATATTACTAGAATCTCAGTGACATATGAACGTGGTATATTGTTGACGATTAACATTATTTTAGAGCGTTGTACATCCTCTGAACTTGAAATTTCAGCTCAAATATTACTAGGATCTTTACAGAAATAGCCAGTCGGATTCATTATTTTCTTTTTCTAGCTACACGGTATACATAGATTATACATCAATTACACACGATTATTCACATATTATACATTAATTATACATTTATAATGTATTCGTCGGGTTTTTTTAGTTTAAGTTGTTAGGTGAGCTGCTATTTGAGTCGTGTGGTTGCCACAATTTGACAATTTGCCGCATCCAAGATTTCGTGAAGAATTGTGATATCTGATATGCCTAATTTTATATGATTAATATGATTGAAATTTTCCATTTATGATTTTTATATTTTCCAATTATCCCAGTTATAGAACCTTCTCTCCTACGCTCCTTTCACTTAGTTAAAGCCAGCAATCAATTATTACCCCTTGGTGACAAAGACCGAGCTCTTATCTTTGTCTTGTTTAAGGATTTCTGTACTTGCACTGGAGAAAATTCACCATTTTTGGGGTCGTATTCGTGGTTTTTGGTGTTGAGTTTAAGCAACGGTTGAGAAAGCAATAACAAAGTGATTGTGAGTTCACGGTTTTCTTTGAGATTAAAAGCTATTTCTTATGATGGGATGTTTAGAATTCCCTTTTCTTTCCGTTTAATATAAGCCAATGAGTACAAAACAAAGTGACAAAAATTAATTAGTTTTAACCATGTTTTGTTTTTTGCCATGAAAAGAAATGCCTTCCTTAAATAAGGAGATAAAAAGAGAAGGGATCTTTATAAAAAGCCGCCCACAATCATTATATATATATATATATATATATATATATATATGCGAGGTGCGATCAACTGCGAAAAGTCAGTAATAAAGAATCCGCTCTCCGGTAAGCGAAGGAAAGCAGGTCAAAAGCCTGCCAAGGCGTCAAGGCAGTTCGACAAAGGCAGAAAGAGTCTTCGTCCTGAACACAGAATGAAGGCGGGTTTGTCAATGCTTGAACTGATTGATCTAAGTGAGCTACGAGGTTAGTCTTCTAAGATCAACTTGCTTCAAAGTGTCCATTAATGATTTGTTAATTTCATGAATGATCATATCAGTGATTATGTACTACTAGGCTTATCTAATGAATTGAGTCCTCCAAGAAAGATTTCTAATGAATCTGCTAATTGAGGTTCTAGATTCGTTCAAAAGACAGAAAGGAATAGGCTAAGGGTCGCACCTTAATGATCCCTAACCGTATTAATGTTCCCGAGTTCTAGTTTTTCTGGTAGCCAATGATCTAAGGGAGCTAGCGGTGCAAAGATACTCAAAAGTGGTACGCGCGCATAAAAAAGCGGTTGAACGGTGTCTTTCTCTGTTTTGTTACTTCCTCGGCAAGCTTGAGAGTTTCCTGATGTAAGCTCCCTAGGTACGGTTTCGGAGTTTATGTAAATGCCCTATCTTCAAAGGAAGCTGCTGACTTAAAGTATCCCCTGATCCGAGGGTGAGCTAGAATTTCGTATGGTGAAAAGGAAAGGAAAAAGTCATTGTAAAGGAAGACGACATTTACCATTTCCGCTGCCTACCTAAAGGCTTATTGATAGCTCTTAGGTTCTCTGCCATTAGAGTGATATATATATATATATATATATATATCTTCACCGGCTATTTCTAATTTAAACAATTGGGAATCCAGTTATTTGGATTAAGGATAGAGAAGAATTAAGGACATGCGAAAGAGAAATATTATTCACCTCTATTTGGTCATTCCTTAACGACATTATGTGGCCCAAACAAAATAAATTTGTTGGCCCATAGCAGAAGCCTCATTATAATGAAAAAATAACATGTGACAACACATAAGAGAAATTGATAATTTTTTAACTTCATATTTGGTTTGACAAAGACAGCCCAAACAATTGGCATTATCTAGCCAAATAATAGAAACCTTACTTTCTTATTTGTTCTCTTTTACAGTTTGCTGCCTCCTGTAAGCTGCCCCCCCCCCCCCCTTCTTCTTGTGCTGCTTCCTTCCCCCTTCTTGTTCGTTGTCCCCCCTCTCGGTTAATGATTCAAAATTCCCCTCTCTAATCTTCCAAATGTCTTATTCAGTTTTAGTTTGGGCAAATATTCATCAGTTTTGGCTTTTAGTGACAAAATAATGCCTTGACTAATATGTTTAAATTAATTACATTTAGTTATTTTGCTACAAAAAGTCTATCACTAATACAATGGTATTTTTGTATAATAATCTGCTAATGTCTAGGTTGTATTTTCAAAAAAATAAATTACTTCGTGATTCATCTTCAAACGTTCGTATTAAAAAATTCTTGCATAATATTTGTGTATATCCATAAGAAATTATGTGTTATACACTAAGATATAAAAAGAAGGAACATAAATTTTTTATATAAATTTTAATATATACAAAGAAAAAAATAAAGTTGTGATATATATTTTGTTATACACATTATTTCATGTGCTACACATTGTAATATATAAAACATACAATCGTTTTTGTGTTATACACTTGGATAAAGAGACAATATTAAATTATGAACAACTATATTTATAATTGTATATTTTAGATATACAAAGAAGGAAAATAAAGTTGTAATATACACTTTGATATACACATAGAAAGAAATAAAAGTTGTGATATACATTTTGATATACATATTATTGATATGATATACATTTATTGATGCCAATATTTATAAGAGAAATTTTCAGAAATTACTATTGTTTAGTGGCTATTAACTTCCTATAGCTACCATATATATAATTACTTCCTATAACTACTATTTAATTATTACGCGACTGTATTCTATGTATTCCCTGCCTAAAATATAGGTGAGTCCAGTTGTTTTATAACGGAAAGAGGATCAATTAGCATGTATCACTCATAATGTAATTCAAAAAAATTAATTCTACATAAATTTCGCTGCTACTATGTTGTGTTCCATGTAGTCGCGCGACTGTATTTATAAATACAATGATGTAATCAAGAAATAGGGCGTATACCGTTCTATTCAATTTCATTGTATACATTGTATCCAATTCACATATATTCATTATTCACTATTATATATTGCATTCAATTCACCGTATTAAGTTCGACTGTATTCAAACAATAAAAATCACAAAACACAGTGATATTCGACTGTATTAAAAAAATACAGACTTTCGGAATACATAAATACAAGTAAAAAAATAATATATTTGAGTGTATTTGTACAAAATACAATGTATTTGTATTATTGTATGTGACAAAATAGCAAAGAAGAGAAGAAAGTTAGCCGAAGATGACGTTTTCCGGCCAAACAAAATACTGTATACATTGTATTAAAACTAAAAATGGAGCCGAACAAAAAATATTACATATAGAAATATAATTTAAGCACCCCCCATAGTACACACATGCTAATTTTTGGTGCGTAGCCATTTATCCTGTGAAAGCACAAGAAGGGAACAAGCAATGTTGGACCAGACGCCTCAAGCACAACAACCGGTTTCTTCCACCGTAGCTCTGCCGCCTCTCTTCCACTTCTCTCCGATCCAAAATCACAATTCTTCCACCGCAGCTCTGCCGCCACCTATTTCCCCGAGTCACCGGAGACATTGAATCTCCTGATTTAAGGGAGAAGAGAAGAGAGAGGATTGAAAATCTTGTTGATAGAGATATAGTATAAAATAAATATCTATTTTGCTATAAAATAAAAAAAATAGCTATAAATAATAATATTTTAAAATTATTTTGATTTATAATAAATATATTATAATAGCTTGCTGCAGGAGGTAAAATACCCTATTTATAACTAGGCGTTTTTTGCTAATTATGTAGCTATGTTGTCATAGCATGCCAAAATCCCACAGATTCTAGCCCAATTTGCTTTTCCTAATTTGTTGCCTTTACAACCATGACTCCCCCAAAATCTCACTCTCCCTCTCTCCACCCTCTCTTTCTCTCTCTCTCTCATTATATATTTTTATTTTAACTCCCTATCATGTATATCTCTCTCATTATTGATTAATCTCAATTCCCAAATGTTACACTTCATATTTTCTTTTTATCTTCCCCGTCGGCCCCCCTCCCCTTCAAGAAGCTCTATATTTCATTAGAGAATCAGGACTTAGTTAAAACAGAACAATTATCGAATTTCAAATTTTGGAGCAGCTCAAATGAAATCATAACAAGTCAGTTACTGTTATAACTAAGATTGAACTCTAAAACTTTTTGAAGAAAAGTGAAGTGAGAAAAGCATAGAAAACAAATCAATTGCAATCAAGCATCAAGAATGACGTTTTAGGATTAGCTTTTTTCAACGCTATATCCTAAAATAGGGTCATACGAAATGAAAAAGACTAAGAAAATAAGTAAATCACATAATAATCCTATTAATTCACAAAACAAGAAGAGATCATTGATTTTTCTTTTTTACTGAAATTGAGCTTAACAAGAAGAAGAATAACATAAATTTAAAGTGCCATAAAACCTAAATTTCATATAGAAAGTACACGCGGAAGGTAGATCTGAAGTAAGGAAATAAGAAGGGACATTGCCAGCTGTGGAGGTCTGAAAAGATTCGAAAAAAAAAAGGTCGAGATAAATTGCAAAAAGAGGGAGAGAGAGAGAGAGAAAAGGGAAAATTTGGGGAGATGAATCAGTTATAGTAAATGCTTTCACAAAGAAGGTTATAAATTATGGGGCCCACATAACCACTTGTCAAATACTCGAAAGGGTCATCTGCCAAGTAATACTTGAGCTAGACACAAAATAAAATTTCTCTAGCCCGTCTAATATAGGGATGGACATTCAGTATTTCGGTTCGGTATTTAAGAATTTCGGTTCGGTATTCGATTTATCAATTGTGTATGCCAAATATCGTACCAAATTATTTCGGTACGGTTCAGTATTTCTTATTTTGGTTCGGTACGATTTCAGTACGGTTCGGTATTTCTTATAATAATCGCTAAATAAGCAATACTAACCAGTGACAACATTGCACAACGATTAACAAGTGCACAATTCTGTGCAACAGTGCATTGCGCATAACAATTAAGGACTAAGGAGAGCAACATCTTCACAATGTACAATTCAAACTTCAAAGCTACCAATTCAAAGTGCACAATTCAAAGCTTAACTCACACAGTGCAGCAGAATTCAAAGTGCACATTACACAATTCACAATTCTGCCTAACTCACACATTGCACCATGATTAAGAACTAAGGAGTGCAACATCTTCACAGAATTGTGCAAAATATTTCAGCATTTTTAACCTCCTGAAATTAACCCAATCATAACACAATTAATCAGAGAGAAAAATAAAATCAGAAAAGAGGCAAGACACATTTTAACAGTGACATAATTAATCAAATCAACCTAGTTAAGCGACGATACAAGCAGAAATGAATTAAATGAAACAGAAAAATGAGTACTTAATTACCATTTTGTATGCCTTTTACCGTGGCTGCCTTTTTGACTTTTTTTTATCAGCCTCACCGGGGCTCCCTTCAAGATACATAAAATTGATTTTTAAAAAACCAAAATCGTTTATTGTAAAATACAAAAAGAAATTCAGTACTGCAACTAGAAGAAGAAGAGAGATCCTCCAACACAACAGTAAACTCAAGTTTATTGTGAGGTAGTGCACCAATTGTAAACAGGCTCTTCTCACCATCATAGGCAAAATCTTTGCGAGCTAGCTCCAATGCATACGTTTGTCACTTTGTTGCACCTTGTCTAGAATTTTTCGTCCTATACATTTTGCCTTTACAGGATTTCCATCTTCATAATTTAGAGCAACCTGAGAAAATAATAATCATTATTTTTTCAGTTCACTTTGAAATATTCATACCCCAAAATTCAACACTACAACTACATCAAAATTCATACCCCAAAATTTAAAATAACATTCCTTCTCCAACAGTACATCTATTATTATAAAAACAGAAACTGAAGATTGATGAATGAAAAGTTATGAACCTGTTGAAGAGTTGAAGATTGAAGAATGAAGGTAAAAAATAGGAAACCAGCAGTAGATTCGTCGGCGCCGAGGTCGTGAAGTCGTCGTGACGTCGTATGACTCGTCTCTATCACGTGAGGTTCTTACTTCTTTGAATTCTCTCTCACAGTGATAACAACCGATCTCTATTCTCTTAGGTTAGGTTTATCCGTTTCTGTTTCTCCCTTTCTAATTCCCTAATCCCTATAGTGAAAGACTAAAAAGGTTTCTGTTGGGCCTTATTGGGTTGGGCTGGGGCGTTGGGCACTAGGGTAGTGTAGAGAATTAGATATATAACATATTGGGTTGGGCAGGGCAGTATAGGTCCAATATAAAATTCTTTAAAAATTCGGTATTTTGGTATACCGAAATTTCAAGCTACTAATACCGAGTACCGTACCGTTATACCGAAATACCAAAAATGTAATACTGAATTATACCGAAATACCAAATTAATTCGGTCTGATTCGAAATTCATTTTTTCAAATTTTATGCCCACCTCTAGTCTAAAATTAGGTTGTCCAAATAAAGGTTCATCCAAGAACTAAGGTAACGTCACAATTCATTCCTCCAACTTCTATTTCTAGCAAAATTTCGGAAAGTTGTGCTATATAGCCTCTCATATATAAGAGTACAAATAAAATAATTTTGTATATTAGTGTATAATATACATATTTAATATATAATCAGTATATATATTTTGTATATTTAGCTAGCGTATGTATTTATTTTTAGCCGACCGACCAAATATGTAACTTTCCCATTTCGAGGTTAACCTAGCTAATGTAATGTCCAAAAAATAGAAATTGAACATCTAAACACATCGAAGCAAAACATACATGCTTGTCTTGGGAATAAATTTCCTCTTTAGCTCGCATATACAAGCACTAGGAATTTTCGATTTGAAATAAAAGAGGGGAGAGGTGAATTGTGCCCTGTTTAAAAACTTAGTTGACTAGAGAGAGAAATAGTCGACTAATCTTTTCAGCAGGTTTGATTTCAGCAAAAGTAAATTATGCTGAAACAAAAATAATAAGGACACATGAGTTTTATACTGGTTCAGTACATGTATGGTACCTACATCCAGTTCCCTTGGGTCACAAAGGTTCTCTTAGATCTTCAATATTGAGTCGTTACAATAGTTTCGATTTTAGTTCGTTCACCACTAATGATATTCAACAACAATGTTTATCTATGCCTGACACAACTCTTGTTTTGTCTTTTAACTCTTCCTATCTTTTGCGAAACTTGTAAACTCATGAATACAATGTTTGTACTAAGAACTAGAAAGATATAGAAATATGTATTAAGTTGCGTGACTCTTTCTTCTGTCTTCCAGTCTTCTTATAGGAATGACTTGAAGTTTTGTAATCTTCTCTTGAACTAGTCATTGCAGATTAACCATTGATTGAGGCAAAAATATTCTAAAAGATATGACCTAAGGGTTGCCTCTGAATCCAGCTTACAAGGAAGGCTGAATTCAATGAACTATTTTCCTTCTTGCATTCCTGATATATAGGAATGATTTGCGACACGACTTGATTGATTCATCATCAGAATCTTCTGATCTCTTTCTCCATAGACTCTCCTTAATTTATGAACTAACATCCCCATATCAACTGCATTGGATCTTATTTCATTTTGATAACACTGGCTCCTTGATTTCCTGCAATCAATTAGAGTATATTAGATTTGCACTATTGTCATCATTAAAATATAGGTGTAACAATCTTCTCCTTTTTGATGATGACAATCAAAAAGTAGTAAACATAGTAGATGACCTTTCCCTTTTAGTGAAGGCTCCCACTGAATGTGTGCACGCCTGAATTTGATGTTGATGTTGCTCCCCCTGAGTTGTTGCTTTGCATTACTCTACTGTTTCTCCCCCTTTGACATCAATCAAAAACAAATAAGAAAGTACAAGAAGATATGCAAGTATTATAGCAAGTAATATGTAATGTAGTAGATAATAAGCATGCCAGATAAAGTAAAAGATATTATGCCTTCCGCTGAGGCATATGATAATGGTTTCTACAGGCCTAAAGCCAAAACAAACAGAACCAAAAGAAATTATTTTAGACACACACACATATTGGGCCTCATTTCCTCCCCAGATAGTATTTCAAAGTATTGATCACTTTGGTGCAGAAAAGGTCATATGGGGTTTCAACTTCTTTAGCGAGTTTGTCCATTTTCTTTGTCATGGAGTTGAATGCCTCGATTCCTTGTCTCTTTGTGGCTCCATGTCTACCCTGAGCTTAGCCACATCTGTACCCGTTTCTTTAGTGACATCCCTGATCTTATCCACCTGTTCTTTCATGGTAATGAGCATGGTCTTTTCTTCATCCATTCCTTGTTGAGTTTTCAAAGATGAATTTGAAAGAGAAAGGTGTCAAATCAACCTTCATTACTTCTAGAATGCGGGAGATAAGCAGACCATAGGGTAAACATGCAACACATTATGATATATCTCTAATACTTTCAAGCATATACTGACGAATCCATACAAACCAGTCAAGTCTTTTGTTGTTCACAGGACATCACATAAAAAAAATGTCCCTAGTGATTAAAGTACTGAAAGATCCATTCCTAGGAAGAAGAGTGGTTACAATCATATGAGATAATATACGATGTTCAAATTTAAGACTTTTAGGACCAATATCAGGGGGATTTCCAGATAGGGTTGCTTTTGCCTCTTCTAAGGTCACTTTGAAATCTTTTAGCCAAAGGTTCTGAACAAACACATCATAGACATGCAACTTTGCAGAAACGTGTTTTCTCAAATTGATATGCATCAAGCACAATACGAGTACCTAGGACCATTGAATCCAAGTCATCTTTGTCATTCACAAATATATTTGCATAGAATATTTGCACAGGTTTTTCATACACAGTATTTCCAACAACATCAATGTCACGCCCTAACACCACGTTACCGACATTTGGTACTCTACCCGACTCGAGTGAACCATCCCATAAATTAATACTCACCTATGTTCCTAACAGGAGGATGCGAAAGCCTCTTCAAGTACAATTATTTTAAGATATAAAACAAGACATGAATAATATCTTTAACTAAACATTTTTCTCTGAAAGAGAACTTTATAAATATAAAAGAAAGTTTCATTCATGCATGCCATATTAGTAACCATAGGATTACAACCCAAAATGAATACTACTATTGTCAATAAAATATCTATGACACAGAATGAAATAGCCAACCAAGGCATAACTGGATGGCTAAAAGGATAATAATATAATAAAGTTCTCCATGGGTACGAGTGTGGAGTCTCACCAAAAGCGCCAACAGAAAATGTAGAGCTGCCCTAACCACGTGGTCCAAGCTGCTCAGGTCCAGTCCCTGAAAATAGAAATGGAAATGTGGCCGAAAGGCCTAAGCTCCACATGCATAGTACGAATCATGAACCGTTCCCCAAAAGAAAATAGGACAAGACTTATAAAGATATAAGATATGCAATAACAATTGATATAGAAAGAAGCCTCCATATCAATTAACAATTTAGAAAATAAAATAAAATAGTATGGTAAAACATATTTCAAAGTCTTCCTTTAGCATTAATCTTTGCAAATCTTGTTACATTTTTTATCTACCGGGAGCAATATACCATCACCGACACGAAAGAAGGTCAACTAGGTTATGTAACTAGCGGCAAGTATCATATACCCTACTTGCTAAGGTTGTCTCATCATTGTGCCGCATTGGACGCGTCACATGCTTCATCGTATGCGTCCCAGCTCTTTCAATTTGTGTGGATGCCAACTTTGGCACTTTCGGACAAGTTCACTGCCTCAAATTTTGGCAGCTTCAAAATCGAGACATATAAATTTCATTCTTTATTTGCCAATTTACCACTCTTGGACTTTGTATACCTTTGTCTCCTTGTCCCTTTACTTCATGACATACCTTACTTTTCCAATTTATTTTTAATTAGCCATCTTTGTTGCAAGCTTGATTGCTTTATTTTATTCTCACTTATTTCCATGCATATTATTCAATTCCATGGAAATTAATAATTAATTCCTTGGATCTCATAATGTGTATCTATCTCGGCCACTCCAAAACTCAAACATTCATCTAAACCTTCATCTTTGTGACATTAATATTTTTCTTTCAAGAGTTGTTAATAAGCTTTTTAATTACCATTAATCCAACACTCATTCTTTGATAAAATAATTATTTCCAAATATCTCAATAAGTTAGTTCTACTCAAATAATTCATGTAGCTTGGGTTTGATTAAATTACATCCTTAAGCTCAAATTAAATCTAAATTATTCGTAGAAATTACGGTGCTTTACATTCTCCCACACTTGGAAACATTCATCCTCGAATGTAAGTTTTTAGTCAGATTTAAATCCAAAAGTTTACTATCCAATCCTTTCTTTTACTTGCAAATCATTAAGGCCTCAAAATTTGACTAACTCTCCAAGTTCTAAAAATTTCGGCAGAGTTTCCTTTATTTCTAGGCCTACCTAAATTTTCAATACACCTGTGAACCATGAGAATACAATATAAAATGCCCCACACAGCTCTACTCATCACAGCTACATCAATAAAGGCCTCCACAATTTCATATACCTTCAAACACCATTACATAGCCTCTCTCGTCATCACGAAAATAAACTCTATTACCATGAGAAAAATCTTACCACCATGAGCAGTAAATGAATCAATGACATCGGGAAATACCGAATCCCAACCCATACGTAAGATAAATCAAGTAATCACTTTCCCCATGGAAGTAAAATATGATAAACTCTAAACTCAAGATTTCTACAAAGTAGTCATACCTGAAGTCGCGAATAAGTGTGGGTATCAGATTTTCATATCTTTCCCGGCCTCCCAAGTAGCCTCCTCAACGTCATGATTACACCATAAAACTTTAATTGAAGTTATGTCTTTAGTACTCAACCTACAGACTTGCCTATCAAAAATCTTAACCGGTTCCCCGTTATTTATTTCTACTACCTCCAGTGAGCATGATCAGGCATATACCCCCGTAGCATCGATAAATGAAAAATAGGGTGAACTAAAGTCATCGATGCAGGTAACTCTAGCTTGTAGCTACTTCACCAATCCTTTTCAAGACTCGATATGGACCAATGAATCTAGGACTTAGCTTGCCCTTCTTCCCAAATCTCATAATGCCCTTCATTGGCGATGCCTTCTAGAATGCTTGATCACCCTCTTTAAATTCCAAATTACGACGATGTACATTTGTATAGATTTTTTGTAGACTCTGAGCGGTCTTAAGCCGTTTTTGAATCAAAGCCACCTTCTCTAAGGCATCATGTACAAGATCAGTACCAAGTAGTCCTACCTAAGTCGGCTCAAACCATCCAATAGATGATCTACAACATCATCTGTACAAAGCCTTATATGGAGCCATCTGGATACTAGCTTGATATCTATTATTGTAGGCAAATTCAATCAGAGGTAAGTGTTCATCCCAATTCCCACCAAAATCAAGGACACAAGCCCGCAACATATCCTCAAGCGTCTGAATAGTTCTCTCAGCCTGTTCGCCAGTCTGTGGATGAAAATTGGTACTCAAATTGACACTTTACCCAATCCTTCTTGAAAGGACTGCCAAAACTGAGCAGTAACCTAGGCCCATCTATCATATATAATAGAAACTGGAATCTCGTGAAGTCTGAAAATTTCTTTCAAGTACAACTTAGCATACTGCGGTGCCGTGTCAGTCATCTTTACTGGTAAGAAATGCATCGACTTTGTAAGTCGGTCTACAATCACCCAAATAGAGTCATGCTTTAAGTAAGTACGAGGCAAACCCACAATAAAGTCCATATTAATCATCTCCCACTTTCAATGTGGAATCTCAATATTTTGAGCCAATCCACTAGGTCTTTGATGCTCATCTTTTACTTGCTGGCAATTTAAACATCTAGCCACGAAGGCCGAAACATTTTCCATCATTCGATTCCACCAATAGATCTCCCTCAAGTCCTTGTACAATTTTGTGGACCCTGGATGTATAGAATATCTCGAGCTGTGTACCTCAGTCATAATTTCATTACGAATTCCATCAACATTTGGCATGTACAAATGATTATTCATCTTCACACACCCCATCCTCGTCAAGAGAAAATGCAAGGATATCTTTAGTTTGTACACCATTTCGAATATTCATCAAATTTGTATCTTCAAATTGCTTAGCCTTGACACGCTCAACAAGTGAGGAACGTACAATAGCACAAGTGGCAATGTCTTTAGCTATCGGTAAATGTGCCAAAGTACCTTCTGACTTTAGGCTTAGCGCGTCGGCTACCTCATTCGCCTTCCCCGGATGGTAATGAATGCTTAAATCATAATCCTTCAATAGTTCTAACCATGTCCTTTGCCTCAGGTTTAATTCCCTCTACTTGAATATATATTGCAAACTTTTATGGTCGGTATATACTTCACAATGCACACCGTACAAATAATGCCTCCAAACTTTCAAAGCAAATACCGTCGCAGTAAGTTCCAAGTCATGGGTTAGATAGTTCTTCTCATGGATCTTAAATTTTTTAGAAGCATAAGCAATAACCTTACATTTTTGCATCAAGACATAACCCAACCCAAATCTAGAGGCATCATAATATACCACAAAGCCATCTGAACCTATTGGTAAGGTCAACACCGACACCGTAATCAATCTAGCTTTCAACTCTCGAGAACTTCTCTCACAAGCATCCGACTACTGGAACTTCGTTGCTTTTTGCGTCAACTTGGTTAACGGAGATGCAAGAGTAGAAAATCCTTCAACAAACCACCGATAGTAGCCCTCTTATCCCAAGAAACTAGGAATCTCTGTCAGTGTAGTTGGTCTATGCCAACTCTTAACAGTTTCAATCTTTTGAGGATCAACCGTAATACCTTCACGAGTTACCACATGACCCAAGAATGCTACGGATTTAAGCCAAAATTCACATTTAGAGAATTTGGCATACAACTTATGCTCCAGAAGCATCTGCAACACTATCCTCAAATGATTGGCATGTTCCTCTTGACTTCGCGAATAGACTAATATGTCATCAATGAAAATAATCAGGAACCTGTCAAGAAATGGTTTGAAAACCCGATTCAATAGATCCATAAAGGCTTCGGATGCATTTGTTAGCCCAAATGACATCACCAAAAATTCATAATGCCCGTAGCGGGTCCAAAAAGCTGTTTTGGGAATATCCTTCTCTTGAATTTTCAATTAATGATACCCCGACCTTAAATCAATTTTCGAAAAGTACTTCGCCCCTTGTAACTGGTCAAACAAGTCATCTATTCGAGGTAATGGATACCAATTCTTGACATTCACCTTGTTAAGTTGCCTGTAGTCAATACACATCCTCAAAGAACCATATTTCTTTTTCACAAATAACACTGGCACACCCCAAGGTGATACACTAGGTCTAATAAACCCTTTATCCAATAAATGTTTCAATTGCTCATTCAATTCTCTCAACTCAGCCTGAGACATTAGGTATGGGGAAATAGATATCGGCTGAGTATCTGGCACCAAATTTATCCCAAAGTCGATGACCCAATCTGGTAGAATACCCGGAAGCTCTTCAAGAAAAATATCAGGAAACTCATTAACAACTGGCATAGACTGAATGCTTGGTACCTCTGCAGTTGTGTCAGTGACTCTAACTAAATGATAAAGACATCCATCTTCTTCTCCATAAGGTATGAAATAAACTTACCATGAGGCTCAGTAATATTGCCTTCCCACTCACGAACTGATTCATTAGGAAACTTAAACTTGACCATACTAGTACGACAATCCAGAATGGCGTAACACTTGTATAACTAATCCATCCCCATGATCACATCAAAGTCAACTATTTCTAACTCAATGAGGTCTGTCGTAGTCTCTCGATCTTGAATTATAATCACACAACCCCTATAAATGCAGGAGGCAATAACAAAATCTTCCACCGGAGTCGACACAGAAAATGGTTCAAGTAGTTGTTCTGGCTTTATCCCAAAATTCAAAGCAAAGTACGGAGTAACATAGGAAAAAGTAGATTTGGAGTCCATAAGAGCATAATCATCTAGAGTACAAATAGTAAGTATACCCGTGATGACAACATCTGAAGCCTCCGCAGTAGGGCGAGTAGACATGGCATAGAAACGAGGATGAGTCCCCTGGGAAGTAGTAGATGTTTGTGGCACATTTCCTGCATTGCGCCCACTATGGGCCCTATTACCCCTAGGTGGGAGCAGTGCAACCAAAGTAGTAGCCATAGATGGTGACTGATGAGCTATCGAACCCTGTTGACTATTGGGGCAAAAATTTCAAATATGACACATCAACCCACGACCATAGCACAGACCACGGGGTCCCCTAGTAGCACTAGAAGACTGACGCTGATGAGAACCCACACTACTCTGAGCCTGATGTGCAGTACGGTGGTCACTTTGAATGGGCCTAGACTGGCCTCCCTGTCCGGTACTGTATGCCATTGGAGGGCTACTAGAAGCTTTTTGCATCCTAGACTGCACTGGGTGGAATGACCCTCTGCTGCTCTGCTATTTGCCCGAATTAGGCACTGCACTGCCAAACATCTGGGCCTTTTTGTTATGCTCCCTATTGGCCCTCTCTTCCTGATGAATCCTCTCAAGATCCATTCCTAAATCCACAAAGTCAGTAAAGGTGATGTTTCTTCTCCCACTAGCTGTATCGTTTTTTATGCCCAGAATCAAACCACGAGTAGCCCTCCAATGGAATAACAAAATAACTTCTCGAATTTGATGCTATACTCTAGAACGGTCATAGTATCCTGATTTAAGGTCTAAGACAATATATCAAGGGCAGCTCTAACTCCTGGTGGTAACCACTTCTTAATGAAGATCTTCTTAAACTCCGCCCAAATCATTGGAGGTGCATCCTCCAATCGAATCTTCTCTACCCCCTTGAACCAGAGGTCAGCAATGTCTTTCAACTAGTAGGCTGTCAATCGAACCACTCGATAGTCTTTAACTCCCAGCAAAGTAGTAGCTTTCTCAACTTCCTCCAAGAAATCCTGAGGGTCTGCAGTAGGATCTGTACCAGTGAAAACTAGTGGCTCAAGTCTCACAAATTTTATGGACAACTGCTCCATGTACTCAACCACTGGTTCTCTCATCTCTCCCTGTTGGAGTGCCTGAATACCCACTTGAAGGTTCTGCTGGGTCTGCATAGCCATGAGGTCAGCAAAAGTATCCATAGCCTTCCTAATATTAGTGAGGGTCTTCTCCAAGTGATTTGTTTCTAGAGGTGGAGCAGGTGCCTCATCAACTTCTTCCTCGAGCTCCTGGACTAGCCTTGGAACCATTGGAACTGACATAGTCCGTACTCTTGCAGCCTTCGGAGGTCGACCCCTAGTGTGATGACCCGATATGTTATCTTATATTTTAGAACCTAATTATGTGTTTTGAGGTCTTAAAAACCTCATTTTAGCCTTCCTCGATTTGCGTGCGTAGTTCGGTGTTCTTCTGGAAGGCCTATATGTTAAAAATTGATAAAAATAAGAATTTTCCCCTAGAAATTCATTTAGGTTGACTTCGGTCAATGTTTTGAGCAAACGGACCCGGATCCGTATTTTGACAGTCCCGGTGGGTCCGTATCATAATTTGGGACCTGGGCGTATGCTCAGAATCGAATTCGGAGGTCCTTAGCTCGAGTCATGAATTTTTGTTGAAAATTGAAAGTTTGAACGTTTAATGGTTTTTAAGAATTGACTAATGCTTGGTCTTGTTGATACCGGGTCCGTATTTTGGTTCCGGAGCCCGGTACAGGTCCACTATAATATTTATGACTTGTCTGTCGAATTTGGTGAGAAACAGAGTTGATTTGACGTGATTCGAATGTTCAGATGTGAAAAATAGAAGTTTTAAAGTTTTCTTAAAAATTCCATTTGATTTGGTGTCCGATTCATAGTTCTAGGCATTACTGTGGCATTTTATTCGCGCGAGAGAGGTCGTATGAGGTTTTTGGACTTGTGTGCATAATTGGTTTGGAGCCCGAGGGATCGGGTGAGTTTCAGATAGGCTACATAAGCTTTTTGCACTTAGAAATCTAGTTTTTCTGCTTCAGCTGATATCTTGTGTGTTCTTCTTCGCGTTTGCGAAGGTACTCTCGCGAACGTGAAGAGTGAACTCGGATGGGGAAGGTTTTCTTCTTGGCGAACGCGAAGGCTGGGTCACGAACGCGGAGCGATGAGGGCCTTACCCTTCATGAATGCGATCAGCTCATCGTGAACGCGTAACTTTAGGGACTTGGGGGGAGGAGTTAGTCATTCTTCTACGCGAACGTGAGCATTGGCTCGCGAACGCGAAGGCCAGGGGGAGAAACCTTTGCGACCGCGAAGGAATAATCGTGAACGCGGCAGGCCCTTCGCGAACGCGAAGAAGTCCTGACGCTTGTGACTTAAAACAGAACCAAAACGGGATTTTTGCCATTTCCTTCAAAATTTCAAAACTAGAAGTCCTAGAGACGATTTTCCTAAAAGATTTTCTTCCCTAATTTGTTGGTAAGTCATTCTAACCTACTTTATTTCAATTACCCATTACATTTCACGAGTTTTCAACCTAAAATCTTGGATTTTCATGGTGAAAATTGGGGGTTTGGGTAGAATTAGGGATTTTTGTATATTTGGAATTTAGACCTCGAATTGAGGTCGGATTTCGAAACAAATTAACTAATCGGGCTCGGGGATGAATGGGTAAATGGATTTTGGTCCGAACCTCAGGTCATGACCAAGCGGGCCAGGGTCAATTTTTGATTTTTTGGGGGAAAGTTTGGAAAATCTAAATTTATGCATTGTAATTGATTCCTTTAGCAATAATTGATATTATTGAGTCGCTTGTGGATAGATACAAGTGGTTTGGAGGTGAATTCTAGAGGAAAAGGTGTGATTGAGCATTGAGTGGCCTTTGGATCAAGATAATATTGTGTCTAACTTTGACTTGAGGGAATTAGGAACCCTCAGACTATTTGCTATGTGAAATTCATGTGAGCGGCGTATATGTGAGGTGACGAGTGATTATGCACCGCAGAATTATCTGTTTTTCCCTGTTTCTCCATTTTTCTTATATTATCTCTTTCCCTGTCTGATTTGTTATATGCTCTAAATGTGTTTACATGCCAAATTGCTAATTGTAGTCATTGTTTTCTCATGTTCATAATATTTGTTCTTTCCATGGTTTCATAATCTCCTACTATTTGCTCAAGTTGGTTTATCTGTACCTTGTAGTTGTAAATTCTGGATTGGTCTCTCTGTATAATATTACTTATTCGGACTATCATAATATACAAGGTTTCCTATTTATTCAGTTTGGTGTCTTGGAATTGTAATAGGGTTTTTTCTATGATTTGAATTGTGAGTTTACTATGATTATTGAGTAGTTGATATTGATATGGTGGGAGCGGGTTGCACATCGCAACATGTGAAATAAGGGTGATATGTTAAGGTGGAATAAGGGTGAATTTGTACTATACGCTAGGATCGGGTTGCACGCCATAACAAGTGGAATAAGGGTGTATTGACATGGTGAAATAAGGGTGAATTATGATACTAATATTGACATTTGGTGGGAGCGGGTTGCACGTCGCAAAAACCTATATGTTTCCATTTCTTTAGTTGTGTTGGTTTTCTTTTGGTATTTGTATCTGAATTATTAAAGATTGGTAATTCTGGATGACACTGGTTTATTCTTGAGGCAGTGGTTATTATTTTCAGTTGGATATTTAATTCTGTTCAATATTCCCATTTTCTGTCATTATTATATACTGCGTTCAGGTTGTAGAGTAGATGACCCGCCTTAGCCTCGTCACTACTTTATCGAGGTTAGGCTTGACACTTACCAGTATATGGGGTCATTTGTACTGATACTACACTCTGCACACTGTACAAATTTTGGAGATGGTCCCAACGACATCTACTAGAGAGCTCAAATTGGACAGCCTGCGGAGGCTTGAGGTACAACTGTTCAGTGCCTGCAGCTCCTAAAGTCCCCTTCTTTATTTTTATTTAGCTGTGTATTTTTATTCAGACAACTTTATATTTATTTCAGACCCTTGTATGCATTACTCTAGAAGCTCGTGCACTTGTGACACCGAGTTCATGGATTTGTAGCAGATGTTTTTACGGTTTTAGCTTCCGAATTTATATTTGGATTATTGCAGTTACATAAGTTCTTCTTCATTAATTAAGTTTAAATTGTTAAAAAGGATAAATTATTCTAATGTTGGCTTGCCTAGCAAGTGAAATGTTAGGTGCCATCACGGTCCCGACGGTGAGAATTTTGGGTCGTGACACTTAGTTCTAGCGGGTATCCCCCCGAAGCCGCATCGGGTATAAGAGCAGCTTCCAGGTTCATATTACTGCCACGCGTGTTCACCATCTTCTGCCAATAGATATAGCGTACGAGTTAGGAAATATTTCTTAGCTCTATTGCACGATTCTATAATAGGAAGAAAGAGTGAAGTATTCTTATAATGTCCATATAGCCTTCTCGATATAAGTGTGGTGCACAACACACCAATAAGGAAAACTCTACTAGACAAGATTTCATAGACTTCTTAGGACTCTGATATCAAGTTTGTCACGCCCTAACACCACGTGACCGGCACTTGGTACTCTACCCGACCCAAGTGAACCATCCCATAAATTAATACTCACCTATGTGCCTAACAGGAGGATGCGAAAGCCTCTTCAAGTACAATCATTTTAAGATATAAAACAAGACATGAATAATATCTTTAAGTAAATATTTTTCTTTGAAAGAGAACTTCATAAATATAAAGGAAAGTTTCATTCATGCATGCCATATTAGTAACCATAGGATTACAACTCAAAATGAATACTACTATTGTCTATGGAATCTCTATGACACTTCATAAATATAAAAGAAAGTTTCATTCATGCATGCCATATTAGTAAGCATAGGATTACAACCCAAATTGAATACTACTATTGTCTATAGAATCTCTATGACACATAATGAAATAGCCAACCAAGGCATAACCGGATGGCTCAATACATAATAATATAATAAAGTTCTCCACGGGTACGAGTGTGGAGTCTCACCAAAAGCGTCAACAGAAAATGTAGAGCTGCCCTAACCACGCGGTCCAAGCTGCTCAGGTCTGTCACGACCCAAAATCCCAACCTGTCGTGATGGCACCTATCTCGACACTATGCTAGCCGATAATCTCAATAAACCAAAATTTCTTTTAAGTTTGAAAATATAATATATAAATACAATACAAAATCCCACAAATACTAATACAAACACTCCCCAAAACCTGGTGTCACTGAGTACATGAGCATCTAATGTGAATACAAGTCTGGAAAATATGGTCTATAATAGTCTAAGACCAAATATAGTAAACAAGGAGAGACAAGGTCTGCGAAATACGACAGCTACCTCTGAATCTCCGAAAAATCAACTGTACGAGAGAATCAACACCCGCAATGTACGGAAACCCCTAGGTCTGCACATAAAGTGCAGTATATAGTATGAGTACAACCAACTCAGCAAGTAACAATAATAACTAAGGAAATGAAGATAATGACAAGCTACATAGTTATAGTTCATTTTCAGTAATTCTAGCAGAGATTAGACATGCTTTCAAATCCAGCAGTTTAAACCAACTCAGTTCTATGCAGTTCAAGTTCATGTAATCCGGATATAACATCCTTCAGAAAATTTGACAACAATGATAGATAGCAACTAAGTGAAACAACAAAACGAATGAAAAGCAAGTACACCCTCTCAAGGAAACAGTCACTCAACTCGTCACAACAGCTCAACCACTCGGCTCTCAGCCCTTAGCACTCACACTCAATGGGTACCCGCGCTCACTGGGGGGGTGTACAGACTCCAGAGGGGCTCCTACAGCCCAAGCTCTATATTCTGCACGGCCAACTCACGTGTTGCACGGACATCTAATGCGCCATAATATAAATATGTGGATCCGCACGGCCAACTCACGTGCTGCACGATCAACTCATATGTTGCACGGCCAACTCACGTGCTATAGTATAATATAAGAATCCACACGGACAACTCACGTGCTGCACGGATAACTCACATGATATAGTATAATATCTCACAATCAGGCTCTCGGCCTCACTCAGTCATAAAGCTCTCCAGTCTCTCGGGCTCTCAACAATCATGAAATCAGCCCAAACAACAATGATATGATACATCAATAATGAACAATAGAGACACATATAAAATAATCAAGGAAACTGTGACTGAGTATAAAATAACAATTTAAGCAGATAATTCAACATGTACACAATCTCTCTGGGTCCCAACAATACCAATATATAGCCTAAACATGGTTTCTAACATGACTTATAGTCAAATTTTCACAACACATAGAGGAGACATAACTATCAACAAATTATTCAACTTTACAGTTTCCATAGGACGAACCAAGTCACAATCCCCTCGGTGCACGCACACACGCCTGTCACCTAGCATGTGCGTCACCTCCAAAATAGTCACATGACACAAAATCCGGGGTTTCATACCCTCAGGACCAGATTTAAAACTGTTACTTACCTCAAACCGTGTAATTCTTTATTCCGCTATGCCCTTTCCATGAGAATTGGTCTCCGAAATTCTCGTATCTAGCCACAATTAATTGGATTCAGTCAATACCAACTATTGTAATTAATTCCATAAGAAAATACTAATTTTCCAATAAAATTCGAAATTAACTCAAAAATTGCCGGTGGGGCCCATATCTCGGAACCCGACAAAAGTTACAAAATATAAAAGCCCATCCAACCACGAGTCCGACCATATAAATTTCACCAAATTTCGACATCAACTCGACCCTCAAATCTTCAATTAAAGTCTTTGAAGATTTCTACCATCTTCAATCCAATCTTTACTCATTTGAACTCAATAATCCTTCCATAAACCTTATTGGTATGTGTATTTATAAATAATACTCTAACACCCAAGAATCATACATTTAATTACCCATCTTTACTCCAAACCTGAAATTGAAGAATTGAGGAAAGAAATTCTTACCTCTTTGAAGCCCTAGCAAGATCCTTGTGAAATCTTCAACCCTTGAACAAGAATTGATGGATAAATGACTAAGTCTTCACTTTCTCTCTCAAAACAATGCTCTCACCCCTCTCTAAAATGTTAGATTTTGGCTGAAAAATGAGCTTCAAGGGCTATAAATCGATGTTGGGTCGATTCAAAAATTAGAAAGAATGGAAGCTCCAATGCAGTTATGCGATCGCATAACACATATGCGGTTCGCATAACGGCCGCATAATTTGGCCTCCAAAACTGGGCTTGACTGATCCGGTCTGCGGTTATTATGCAGCCCACATACCTGTTCTGCAATCGCATAATGCACCGCAAAAGAGGTCTGCGGTCGCATAGTGCACCGTAGATTTTCCTCAAATCTTGCTCCTCTCCTGATCCACTTTGCGACCATTATGCGGTCCGCAGATTGATTCTGCGACCGCATAGTAGTCGCAGAAATGACCCTTTTTCTAGCAAAATTTTTCTTTACACATCGGTGCATTGTTCAACCCAATCTTTGTACTAATTGATCTATCTCGGCATCACAAAACCTTAATTTCCTTAGCAAAATTTCTCCGGGGTCGTTACACTTAAGTCAACATTTGGTCAACCTTTTAACTTAAATTTTAAACCATGGAACTAAGTATTCCAAAACCTCACCGGACCCAAACCAATTACCCCCGACAATTCACGTAACAAATGTAATGCATAAATTGAGCAGTAAATGGGGGAACGAGGTTGTAATACTCAAAACGACCTGCTGGGTCGTTACAAGGTCCAGTCCCTGAAAACAGAAATGGAAATGTGACTGAAAGGCTCTCCACATGCCTAGTACGAATCATGAACCGTTCCCCAAAAGAAAATAGGACAAGACTTAAGAAGATATAAGATATGTAATAACAATTGATATAGAAAGAATCCTTCATATCAATTAACAATTTAGAAAATAAAATAAAATAGTATGGTAAAACATATTTCAAAGTCTTCCTTTAGCATTAATCTTTGCAAATCATGTTACATTTTTAATTTACCGGGAGCACTATACCATCACCGACACGAAAGAAGGTCAACTAGGTTATGTACCTAGCGGCAAGAATCGTATATCGTTGTGTCGCACTAATCGACTCAGCCGTGCTAATAAAGTAGCACAATAGTACCCCCTAATGGGAAGTACGCTGCCGTAGTTCCCAACCGTAAGGTAGGTTCTACGCCTATACCGGCACGTGTAGTTTCATGACCTAATGAGAAAAAGTATCAAAGGTCAATCTCGGTGAACTTAAGTAACTCCCAAAACTTTTACATTAATCAATGACGATGTTCATAGCCAAATCAACTATTTGAGAATAGTTAAATCCAAGATATTTCACAACTTATGTATTTCCACTTCAAATATACTACAAGTGCTATTCCTTATTTTAGTTTTAAACATTTGAATAACATTTCAAGAAAATAATATTCATAGCACTTAAATCTTTTATGATGCAAGAAATGGTACAATCCCAACTCGCTCGTCCACAAAAGCTAGGACTCATATTTAGAAACTTAATTTAACCGTGTTTCGATATGAGTTTCGAGAAAAGCTTCGAGGGTCATAAGTTTCAACGTACCTCAAATAGCTTCCAACCTTACCCCAAATGATCCAATAATGCCGACAAGTCGCAATCTACATATATGAACTCACATAATTTAATAATGCGTCACAACAATACCAACTAAGCCAACTAAGTGTCTAACACTTAAGTCTAACTTGGATAGGGTCCCGAGGGGCTCGAGCAAGTTTCAAATGGCTAACGAATCAATTCAGACTTACGAGAAAAGGCTGAAGTTTCTGCAACCTGATGCAATCGTACCTGCGGAAATTCCATCGCAGGTACGAGCTCGCAGAAGCGAGTCTGGCAAGCGCAGATGCGGGTAGGGGCTATTAGGCATTGGTCACAAGTGCGAGGGAAATTTCGCACCTGCGTGAGTACAGATGCGGAAGATTGCGCACAGAAGCGAGATGGCTGGAAGCTGAGGATTTTTGCATCTGCGATGTCTTTCCCGCAGATGCGGCTTCGCAAATGCGATGGTTTCCTCGCAGATGCGCAAACTGGGGGAGCAAGTGAAGTCCGCACATGCGACATTTTGTTCACACAAGCGGAGGCGCATGTGCGCAAATCGTGTTCGCAGGTGCAGATCGACTGGGCATAATCCTTTAAGTTTGAGGTTCGACATTTTCACCCATTTTCGGATTTTGGAGCTCGATTTGGGCGATTTTGGAGAGGCATTTTCCCACACAACTTGGGGTAAGTGTTCTTGAATCCCTTGTGGTTTTATTTCATGAATTAATCTTCATATTTGGTGTAAGATTATTGAATCTTCAAGATAAATAGAAGGAAATTTCTATAATGTCACAAAACGAATTTTTCGAGTTTGAATACCGATTCAGAGTCAGAATTGAGTGAAATTAGTATGGTTGAACTTGTAATCGGATTTCAAGACGTGGGCCCCACGGGTAATTTTTGGGGCGTAATTTCGGATTGTTTGGAAAATATTAGTATTTTGATATGGTGTAAATTCCTATAATTTTCGTGGGCTGAATCAAATTAAATGTGACTAGATTCAAGCCGTTTGGAAGTTGATACAAGAAAAATTGGATTTCTGGAGCATTGTTTAGCTTGCTCGACATTGGATTTGGCTTGTTCATGGTAAGTAACTCTTCTAATCTTGGAGCTGAGGGTATGAACCCTGAATATATGTGTTACATGAATTGTTGGGAGGTGACGTACATGCTAGGTGACGGGTGTGTGGGCGTGCACTTTAGTAATTGTGATATAATTGTTTATGTGGAATTTTGTAGTTAAATAATCTTGGCATTTTCCATGTGGTTTTATGTGTTAAAGAAATTGAGCTGAAAAACATATATTAAAAATTATGTTGAGGCTATGTGCCAGTATTTTTGGGACCCACAGAGGTCATATTGTTGTGAATTATTTGTTTTAAATTAAAAATTCATACTCAGTCATATTCATTTCATTATATATCATATCTCAGTCTCTGTTGTTATTTATTGATGCATCGCATCATCATTTTTGGGCTATTCTCATGACATTGTGAACCCATGAGAGAGAGAGACTTGAGAGATTGATGACTGGGGGAGGTCGAGGGCCTGATTGTGAGGATATTTTTGGGATCGGGTTGCACGCCGCAGCAGGCCATATTGGCTTTATATATATATATATTATTATTATTATTATTATTATGTGGATCGGGGTTGCCCGCCTACAGTAGGCCTTATTGGCTTATTATGGCACGTGAGTTGTCTGTGCGGATTCTGATATGATATTATAGCATGTGATTATCCGTGCAACACGTGAGTTGTCCGTACTAATTATAGTGCTTGGGCCGAAGGAGCCCCTCCGGAGTCTGTACACACCCTTAGTGAGCGCAAGTACCTACTGAGTGCGAGTGCCGAGTGCCGGTGTTGAGTTACTGGGAGGCATAAGAGATGGTGAGGTATGCCCGACTGGCTGTTTATGAGTGATGGTGAGGTCTGCCCGAGGGGCTGTTTGTGATTTTATCACTGAGTTGCATCGCATTGGCATGCACGCATGACATACACGCATAGATATGTATTTTCCTCATGTTGTACAACATCACATCATTCATGAATTCTCATATATTTTTGACAAATGAGCATAGTGATGCATTTTATTTTACACGGGTTATCTGGAAAGAAAATGAAACATCTCATTTATTATTGAAAGGATTTTTGGGAAAAATTATTTTTTTCAAACTTATTCATATTTTTGGCAACTTCGGCAAACGATTTGGGTTTTCACTCATGTACTTGAAAGGAAGAAATATTATTTTCGAAATCATGATTTGGCTGAGCATTTTACCTCTGAGTTACTTATGGTATTATTTGCTTTATATTGTTAAGAACTGTTGTGGACTAGTGGTTTTGGACCCAACCTTGGTTTAAGCTCATCACTACTTTCAACCTAAGGCTAGGTTTTGTTACTTACTCAGTATATGGGGTCAGTTGTACTGATATTACACATTTGCACATTGCTTGCAGATGTTGATTGTTGTTGTTGCTGTGCTCGATGGCTGCGGGATTTGCAGATGTATCTGCGTTCCTGTTATAGCTGCCTCTTGTTCATGGTAGCCATAGATTTATAAAAACCTCTGTTTATGTACTATTCAAACGGACTATGTTTTTATTTCATTTCCGCTTTGTAAACTCTATTCTTAGAAGCTCATGATTTTTACTATCAGTTTTTGGGGATTGTATAAGATTAAGACCTTTATTTACTTAAATTGCTTTAATAATTTTTATTGGAATTGGATAGTTGGTAATTGACTTACCTAATGTGTTGGGTTAGGTGCCATCACGACTAGTTGGATTTTGGGTCGTGACAAATTGGTATAAGAGCTCTAGGTTCATAGGTTCTACAAATCATGAACAAGTGTCCAGTAGAGTCTTGCAGATCGGTATGATGACGTCCATACTTATCTTCGAGAGGCTACAAGGCATTTAGGATATATACTTCCGATCTTTCTTTCCTTATTGTGCGGGATTGATTCAGCTTGATACATAACTTTTTGAATTCTTTCCACGTATTTGTATGAACACATGAGCGCCCGGTATCAACTGTGCATCGCCGGCTTGTGATTCCATGAACGAGGTTCGAGATGTGTATTATGTGTTTTGGTGATAGGCCAGTCTGGAAGGACTTGAGGCCAGGTTTAGACCGCAGCTTAAGCTCGGTAGCTTTAGTTGTAACTTGTACATTTGGACTCATATTTACCGTAATGTCCCTACGAGGGGAATTTATGGCTCGATGAGCGGTGGAAGGACTTTGTGATGAGTATGATGTAACTGCGGGATGTGTTAAGATGATTTGAATGTGACGAGAAGTGTTCCCTTGAGATGTAAAGGAAAGGCCATTGGGTTCTTAATTTTCGATTGCTATGACGTACAGTCTCGAGTATTAATGTTTTGGAGGATCGTTCACGTTGTTAAATTTTGGGACAAATTAAATTCTAATGTTTGGTTAGTGAATTTGGACTCAGATAGACTAAGTGATTGAATAGTAATTGTGACTGCAAAAGGGTATATCAAGATACCAATTTTAGGCTAAGCAGGTGGGTTATCCCCTGCAGAGTTATCCACGTAGGTGTGCTCCTTATAGTGGAGAGTTTCTTTTCTGCGAGTGGGGCATATGTGTTGATATTTGAACTTGAATCTAGGTGAGAAAGTTGACTTTAGTGGTAAGAGAATAGATGCAAGCTTAGCGGACGATTGAGGTATTTTTATGGTTGGCGTTGTATGGGCTTAAGAAGAATTTTCGTTGAACTGATTGAAATATTAGGACAGTAGGAGAGTATGGATATTGTGAGTTATTGAGTGTTTAAATTTATGGCTTTGAGCCAAGTGGGGGAGCCTACTGCAGACGGCTTAATTTCATGGTTGTATATTAAATCTTAGTTTTGGTCTGAGGCATACTTGTGGATTAGTTATGACTTGCAGAGGTGGAGTTCGAGAATGACTCGAGTAAACTAATTCTTTGATACGGGTTATATTGTACTTTATGAGTATGTGAAAATCATGGGATGAGTGAGTTGTTATTTTTAAAATATGTAGAACGTACGGAGTATGAATTTGATTGGGGGTATTAAAGTAGAGTTATTTTTTTAAGTGTTGTTGCGCTAATGAGGTATGTGTCTTTTGGCCCACGTGGGTGGTGTAATGGGTATTTGAACAAAGGGGGGAGACTCTTGAGAAAGTTCCAATTGGTCAGAGGTTTACATATAGCAATTGAGAATTCCTCCGAACTTGTGTATGGATAAAAATATGAGATTTGCATTTGATGGTGCCCGGACTTACGAAAATTTTGTATGACTATGGATTCTACATTTTGTATAAGGAAGGTAAGAAGAACAATTTCAAATTCACACAAGGTATTCCCAGAGTGAGTGTTACAGTTGTGGTATTTTTGAAGCTGATTAAGAAGAATACAATTGCTTATGGGCCGTAGGGCATTATGGTTCTATGTTAGGTTTGTGGGGTGAGCTGTGGCTAAAGATCGTGGCGTTTTAGCAAGGAGAGGTATTAATCTGAAGATAGATTTGGAAGAAACTCGGAGAAATAAGACAACTGGGTAGTAGGTTGGATCAGTATGGTAATGGATATGATCAGATCTATGAATGTTTATGATTTGCGAGCTTTCTATAGGTGCTTTGTGGAAATACACCTGGGTTTGGCAACCTGCGAGGCTTGGTCGAGTTAGAGGAATTTAGTTCTAAGGGCTTGATTATGTGCAAATGGAATCCAAAGTACCCTGGATGGTTTGAGTCGGATACTTTTCTACCGATATGGGGAACATGTTGTGTATTGTGATTTCCTCCTGGAAGAAGCAAGAGAAAGGGTTCTAACTAATAGGGTATGTAAATTGTTGGTGACTCAAAATTTATAATAAGATTCTTGTGCTTTTCACATGATAGCAAGATAGATGTTATGTGTTGTGCGGAAGTTAGATTTACATGTACGAGGTGGTAGTACAGTCTTGAAGAGAAGGTAACTAATGTTTGACAACATGACCGGTTCCGAATAACTAGATAAATACTATTACTACTTGGTGTTGTATGAGAAGGGGGCGGACTTCAGAAGGCGCATTGTATTTTGACTTACAGATGTATAAATTAGTATTGCGGTACTCATATGGTTGATAGACTGCTGATATTCAAATTTTGCCAAGTGGCACGAAAGAACTTTTAAAGTATTTCTCGTGGGATGATCGTGTATGAGAGAGGTGTTAGGCATTCAGGCGGTGGAGATGGAATCAAATATGGTGATTCACGTGTTCTATGAATTTGGATATTTGGAGTTCTCAGGAGCATATTGTTTCATAGTTGTGGACTTTGAAGTTGTGGCTGGAGCTAGCCAGATGATAGAATGTGTTATGATTCAGCCATTATGGATTTTCAGAGTGATTATTTTTCTATTTGTGGTTAACCCGAGTTGATTTGGGGGTCCATTGGTAGGCCCAACTAAGATATGTATTCTTCACCGAGCCGGAATGGTTGGCTCTATACTAATATTGTTGAGGGATGTGTCATTCGGTTGATGTTGAACTTATTCGTGTTCTGAAATGATCTGTGAGTTACTCCTTCATGCTACGAGGAGTTGTGATTCATTGGTTATGCGCATATATGGTGCGGTTCTATTTGAGCTTTATAGCAAAATTTGAGCGTGATGAGTAGTTGGGTAGTGCATGACAGATTGCGTAATGGTTATGTTCTTTCAGGTTTTGCGTGGAATTTTTGTCATTTGCCTCTCTATGGTTATTGATTTTGAGCGGGGTGGCTCGAGGTATATATTATGAACCAGCGTTTGGATGGGGTCATACATTGCAACTGAGTTATGTTAAAGTATGAACCTTGTGTTAGGATCGGGTGATGGTTCTACAGTGTATGATGAATTTTCAGCATTTCGTTGTGGTGGTACTTGTTAATCTGGCGGGTCACTTCTCTCATTTGAGTCATTTTCCATGACTGAGTACATTTGAATAGTTGAGTATCGGTGCACGGATGGCACGAGTTGTGGCTCTGAGTTATATTGGTGCGGCCTGTCTATGGAAATAGTTATGTTTAGTAATATAAGGACATTGTACCTAGAATGGGTACTATCAGGTTTGATTACGGTATGTTCGGAAGGATAATATTGAAAGTCGGCTCAGAAAGCGATTTATGGTTTTGGTTGGGGCAAGGGAGCTCCGTGACTTGTTGATCTGGTAAGCGGTCATGAAATTTTGCCTGTTTCTTTTATTATCAACAGTGTACAAAGATTTTGGGATGAAGTTTGATTTGTTATGGGTTTAATACTAGTAATTGGATGGTTTTGGAGTAGTCAATATGGTCAGGAATGGTGCTACGAGCATGCGAGTTGTGTAATATGTTAGGTGATTATGTTTGTGGTTATGGTGATAGTTATGGCTTGATACAGCTTCTTCAAACTCATACAATGTGTAAATGTAAGATTCGTGTCTTGAAAGAAATTCTAAAGGTTAGAAATTAATTTCCAAGATTTATGGGCTAAAGTTAAATCAATGTTTTCAGTGGTATGGTTTTGTCAAGCCTATATGGAATAGGGTGACGGGGGTTCACCCCCGGGTACGTGTGTAGTGATATGGAACAGTGATTTGATGCCTTGGAAACATCTCTTGGCACGTTCAAGGATGAACGTATGTTTAAGTAGGGGAGAATGTAACAACCCGACCGGTCGTTTTGAGTATTACAACACCGTTTCCCTATTATTTACTGCTCAAATTATACTTTACAGTTGTTGTGTGACTTTCCAGGGTAATTAGTTTGGGTCCGGTAAGGTTTTGGAATGAATTGGAATACTTAATTTTAAGGTTTAAAGCTTAAGTTAAAATAGTGATCGGATGTCGACTTATGTGTAAACTACCTCGAAATGGAGTTTTGATAATTCCAATAGCTCTGTATGGTGATTTTGAACTTAGGAGCGTGTCCGGAAAATCATTTGTAGTTCCGTAGTGGAATTAGGCTTGAAATGCCGAAAGTTGAATTTTTTGGAAGTTTGACCGGGGGGTTGACTTTTTGATATTGGGGTCGGAATCTGATTATGTAAATTGCAATAGGTCTGTAATGTGAAATGTTACTTGTGTGCAAAATTTGAAGTCATTCCTGATTGATTTGATGTGGTTCGGCACAAGATGTAGAATTTAAAAGTTCAAAGTTCGTTGATTTTGAATTGAGGTGTAATTCGTCGTTTCGATGTTGTTATGTGTGATTTGAGGTCTCGAGTACCTCCGTGTTATGTTATGGAACTTGTTGGTATGTTTGGATAGGGTCCTGAGTGGCTCGAGCAAGTTTCAAATGGCTAACGGATCAATTCAGACTTAGGAGAAAAGGCTGAAGTTTCTCCAACCTGATGCAATCGCACCAGCGGAAATTCCATCGCAGGTACGAGCTCGCAGAAGCGAGTCTGGCAAGCGCAGATGTGGGCAGGGACTATGAGGCATTGGTCGCAGGTGCGAGGGAAATTCCGCACCTGCGTAAGCACATATGCGGAAGATTGCGCGCAGAAGCGAGATGGCTGGAAGCTGAGGATTTTCGCATATGCGATGTCTTTCCCGCAGATGCGGCTTCGCAAATGCGATGGTTTCCTCGCAGATGCGCAAACTGGGCAGGCAAGTGAAGTCCGCACATGAGACATTTTGCTCGCACAAGCGGAGGCGCAGGTGCGCAAATTGTGTTCGCAGGTGCGGATCGACTGGGCAAAATCCTTTAAGTTCGAGGGTTCGACATTTTCACCCATTTTCGGATTTTGGAGCTCGGGTTTTGCGATTTTGGAGAGGAAGTTTTCCACACAACTTGGGGTAAGTGTTCTTGAATCCCTTGTGGTCATATTTCATGAATTAAACTTCATTTTTGGAGTAAGATTATTGAATCTTCAAGAGAAATAGAAGGAAATTTCTATAATGTCAAAAAATAAATTTTTCGAGTTTGAATACCGATTCAGAGTCGGAATTGAGTGAAATTAGTATGGTTGATCTTGTAATTGGATGGGTTATCGTATTTTGGGAGTTTCGTCGGATTTCAAGATGTGGGTCCCACAGGTGATTTTTGGGGCGTAATTTCGGATATTTTGGAAAATATTAGTATTTTGATATGGTGTAAATTCCTATAATTTTCGTGGGCGGAATCAAATTAATTGTTATTAGATTCGAGTTCCTTGGAAGTGGATTCGCGCAGAATGGGATTTCTGGAGCATTGTTTAGCTTGCTCGGCATTGAATTTGGCTTGTTCGAGGTAAGTAACTCTTCTAATCTTGGAGATGAGGGTATCAACCCTGAATATATGTATTATATGAATTGTTGGGAGGTGACGCACATGCTAAGTGACGGGCGTGCACTATAGAAATTGTGATATAATTGTTTATGTGGAATTTTGTAGTTAAATAATCTTGGCATTTTCCATGCGGTTTTATGTGTTAATGAAATTGAGCTGAAAAGCATATATTAAAAATTATGTTGAGGCTATGTGCCAGTATTTTTGGGACCCACAGAGGTCATATTGCTGTGAATTATTTGTTTTAAATTGAAAATTCATACTCAGTCATATTCATTTCATTACATATCATATCTTAGTCTCTATTGTTATTTATTGATGCATCATATCATCATATTTGGGCTATTCTCATGACATTGTGAGCCCATGAGAGAGAGAGAGAGAGAGAGAGAGAGAGAGAGAGAGAGACTGGAGAGATTGATGACTGTGGGAGGCCGAGGGCCTGACTGTGAGGATATTTTTGGGACGGACTGCACGCCGCCGCAGGCCATGTTGGCTTTATATATATTATTATTATGTGGATCGGGGTTGCCAGCCTGCACCAGGCCTTATTGGCTTATTATGGCACGTGAGTTTTCCGTGCGGATTTTGATATGATATTATAGCACGTGAGTTGTCCATGCAGATTATGGCGCTTGGGCTGAAGGAGCCCCTCCGAAATCTGTACACACCCCCAGTGAGTGCATGTACCTATTGAGTGCAAGTGTCGAGTGCTGTGTAACTGGGAGGCATGAGAGATGGTGAGGTATGCTCGAGGTGCTGTTTACGAGTGAAGGTGAGGTATGCCCGAGGGGATGTTTATGAATTTATCATCGAGTTGCATCGCATTGGCATGCACACATGACATACATGCATAGAGATGTATTTTCCTCATGCTGTACAACATCACATCATTTATGAATTCTCACACATTTTTGACAGATGGGCATAGTGATGCATTTGTTTTTACACGGGTTATCTGGGAAGAAAATGAAACATCTCATTTATTATTGAAAGGATTTTTGGGAAAAATTATTATTTTCAAACTTATTCATATTTTTGACAACTTCGGCAAACGATTTGGTCTTTCACTGATGTACTTGAAAGGAAGAACTATTATTTTCGAAATCATGATTTGGCTGAGCATTTTATCTCTGAGTTACTTCTAGTATTATTTGCTTTATATTGCTATGAATTGTTGTGGACTAGTGGTTTTGGACCCGACCTTGGTGGAAGCTCGTCACTACTTTTAACCTAAGGCTAGGTTTGTTACTTACTCAGTACATGTGGTCGGTTGTACTGATACTATACTTATGCATATTGCGTGCAGATGTTGGCTGTTGTAGTTGCTGTGCTCGATGGTTGCAGGATTTGAAGATGTACCTGCATTCCTGTTGTAGCTGCCTCTTGTTCATGGTAGCCTTAGATTTATAAAAAGCTCTGTTTATGTACTATTCAAATAGACTATGTATTTATTTTATTTTCTCTTTGTAAACTCTATTCTTAGAAGCTCATGATTTGTACTACCAGTTCTTGGGGATTGTATAAGATTAAGACCTTTATTTACTTAAATTGCTTTAATAATTATTATTGGAATTAGATAGTTGATAATTGGCTTACCTAATGGGTTGGGTTAGGTGCCATCACGACTAGTTGGATTTTGGGTCGTGACAATATAAGTTTGGAGTGAAGAGATTACTTCTTTGTCAAACCCTAGAAAATTCAAGACTTGAGTTCTTGAAGTGTTCTTGAGATTTTCTTCAAGAATCTATAATTTCCATGTAGTTGAAGAGTTAAGAGATGTATTTAATGAACTAAACTCTACCAAGAAAGACCTAAATTCTTACTTTAAAGGTGTATTAATGGTAAAGAACTCTCTTCTCTCTCTAAATCTTCAAAGACAAAGCCCCAAAATAAAAGATAAATCTCCTCCAGTAATTGCCTTCAAAAGGCTTCAGAACTCGATCCCGCATGGGACGTGTCACATGCTTCATTGTGTGCATCCCAGCTCCTTCAATTTGTGTGGACGCCAACTTTGGCGCTATGGGACAAGTTCACTGCCTCAAATTTTGGCATCTTCCAAATCGAGACATAAATTTCATTCTTTGTTTGCATTCTTGGACTTTGTATTCATTTGTCTCCTTGTCCCTTTACTTCATGACATCTCTTACTCTTCCATTTTATTTTTAATTAGCCACATTTGTTACAAGTTTGATTTTTTTTTTAATTCTCACTTATTTTCATGCATATTATTCAATTCCATGGCATTTAATAATTAATTCCTCGGGTCCCATAATGTATATCTATCTTAGCCACTCCAAAACTCAAACATTCATCCAAACTTTCATCTTTGTGACATTAATATTTTCCTTTCAAGAGTTCTTAATAAGGTTTTTAATTACCATTAATACAACACCCATTCTTCAATAAAATAATTATTTCCAAATATCTCAATAACTTCATTCTACTCAAATAATTCATGTAGCTTGGGTTTGATCAAATTATATCTTTAAGATCAAACTAAATCCAAATTATTCATAGAAGTTACGGGGCTTTACAATCAAAGATTGAAACAACATGACAATGAATATTGTGAGCACTTAATTTTTGACTATATTTAAATTTTTATCACCTTTTGTATTTAATATTTTTTAGGTTTAATCTTGATATTTTAACTTTTATGTTATTTTTATTAGTAAGCTTTATAGAGAATATGTAATATTTTTAACAAAGTCTATTACATAGAGGAAGTAAGAACTTATTTTGATCACTGAGCAAATCTAATAAAATTACTTCCTACCTTCTCTAAACTATTTTCTTATCCCATCACCCACCTACGATACTATTCACGTGTCACATCTCGCTCCCCTTTCACTATTTCCCTATTCTATCACCATCTCCCTACACTCTTTCTCTCTTATTTTTTATTATTTATATACCAACAAACATCCCTGAAAAACTAATCCAGATTATCACCCATAAACCACCTTTTCCTCCATTAAGATTTCCATGTAAACTCACCTAAAATAGCTCAAAATTCCCCACAAAATCCAGTCCCAAAACAGCCACGAAGACTGATCATTTTTGCACTTTTTAACACCAAAAATCAGCAGTGAATCACCTTTGAAAAACAGCCAAAACAGCCGCCTAAACCCAGCTGAAATCCACCACCAACCCAGCTCAAAAATAGTCCAAAGAAGTAGCCAAAAATGCAGTTGCTTCATGAGAAACAAACACATCAGCTGCTGTTTATTTTCTTCCTCCAAAAATGACCTCAAACCTCCCTAAAAACAGCTCTTTTCCACCTTAAAATAACCCCAAACCACCGGCAAAAACATCCCAAAAAAAGCCCCCGAAACCTGGTCTTTCGTACAAAACAACAACTCCAAAACGGCTCCAACAGTTGGACTTTCGAGGTTGACATCGAGGTCACCGTTCGAGTCCAAGGTCAGAAGTTGATTGGAGTTTTCCGTGTATTATTCAAGTACAAGAATGTCTTACTCTATAATTAATGTCCATTTCTTTATTCTTATTCTCCTAACTATTTGATTCCATTGAAGTTATTTGGAAGATTTGTTTCTATTGTTTTTTTTTGCTCTTGTATTTCTTCGTGAAAATGACCCATTGTTTTGGTTAGTTTATGTAATGTCCTGACTTATCGTTTTGAGAATTTATATTCCGTTCAATGACTTAAGGTACCGAGCAATTTTGTAATATATATTATGACCCGCGTGTGGGGTCAAGTTTGGTTTTTGGAAAATTCAGAATTTAATTGAAGGAATAATTCTCATTTATAAAGCTTGTATTTCTAAAGTTTGACCGGAGATTTGACTTTTGAGCAAACAACCCCGTAACGAAATTTGATGATTCCAATAATTTCGTATGGTAATTTCGGATTTGGACGCATGTCCGAATTTGGATTTGGAAGTCCGTAGGACAATTCAATGTATTTTGGCGAAAGCTGGAAAATAGAAGATTTTTGGAAAGTTTGACCGGGATTGACTTTATTGATATCGAGTTCGAAATCCAGTTCTAGAAAGTTTTGATAGGTACGTTATGGCATGTATGACTTGTGTGCAAAATTTGAGATCAATAGGAGTTCATTTGAAAGGTTTCGGCATGGAATGTAGAATTTGTAATTCGTTAGTTTTTATTATGCTTGAATTGAGGTGTAATTCATATTTTAGTGTTGTTTAATATAATTTGAGGCATCAACTAAGTTTGTGTCATATTATGGGACTTGTTTATATACTTGGTTGGGGTCCCATGGGGTTCGGATGAGTTTAGGAAGAGTTTTTGGAAGCGTTTGGTGTTTTGAACATAAGCAGGTAATGGTCCAAATGTTCATTTTTAGTTCTAGAGATCAAAATTCAATTTTGAGACTTCCAAGAGTTTAATAATGAATTATAGGAATGATATGGAATGTTTGGTCTAATTTCATCAAATCGTGATTGGGTTTTTAGCGCGAAACATGAGTTAAATGTTTAATGAGCGAAATTGGTATCACATTGAGCAAATGAGCTCTGAATTGAGTTTTGATTGAATGACTAGGTTCTTATTATTATTTGTGACTCATAGGAACAAGAATCGTCGAATTCCGAGTTCGTATGATGGAGTTAGAGCCTTTTTAGTGAAATAATAAACTGCTGGTGCAAGCACGTTCTGGTGCGGACCTTTAGTGACGGGAAATGGATTTTTATTGAGCAATTTTTTTTAGCTCATTTCAACATTTTTGGGCGAAAGAACACGGCTTGGGGCGATTTTTCAGAGAAATTTCACGGGAAATCTTGAGGTAAGTCACTTGTGATCATTGTTAGTCAATAATATTGAATTATCATCAAATATTCTGACTACATTACGTATTTTTGAGGTGTAATTTGAGAATTCGGGCCTAGAAATTTTAAAATAATATTTGAAAATTTGAAGGTCGAGTTGAATGGGTGTTCGAATTTTGTAAAAATTATGTCGGGTTCCAAGAGGCGAACCCCGCATTGACTTTTTAATGTGAATTTTTAAGTCGACGTTTTATTATCCGGAATTATTTTCGATGAATTTTAATGAAGTTATACAATTAATTTGGATAGATTTGAGCTGTCCGGAGGTCAATTCAAGCAAGAAAGCTATTTTAGAATATTGTCCTAACTTCAAAAAGGTAAGTATCTTACCTAACCTTGTGTGGGGGAATTTTCCCTTAGGCATTGAGTCATATGTGCCATTTGTGTAATGTGAAAGCTGTGTACACGAAGTGACGAGTACGTACTCGGCCTTATATGTGCAAATTGTATTGGTTTAAAGTCGTAGACATTTTTAAGTTTTAAATTGGAAATTTGCTGGCATTTTTAAATCCTTATTTGCCATGCTTCGTTCTTTGTTTGTAGAATTTGTTTTATATGATAATTTGGTGTGATTGATACTTTGACCTTTATATGGATTCTGTGTGCTGGTTGAGTTGACATTTTCTGGAAATAATTATATTTTTGATTTTTCTATCTACAAATAATTATTAAATAAGTTTATAGGGGGACACTAATATATTTATCAGAAATTTGGATTTTAGAAGAGCTTGTTCTTGCTGAGTTATTCTTCCGTCATTGCTCTTACATATTTACTTTGGGATTACGAGGAGTTTACTAGGGAGATCCCCATGTATTGCATATTTACTTTGGGACTACGAGGCGATCTTCCTATACTGCATATTTACTTTGGGTCTACGAGAGGGTATCTCGGGAGATCCCCATGTCTTGCATATTTACTTTGGGACTATGAAGCGTTTACTCGGGAGATCCCCCTGTACTGCATGTTTACTTTGGGACTACGAGGCGTTTACTTAGGAGATCCCCCCGTCTTGCATATTTACTTTGGGACTACGAGGCGGTACCTCGGAAAATCTCCCTGGCTTGCATATTTATTTTGGGACTACGAGGTGGTACCTCAGGAGATACCCCTGTTGAGAATTTACATTTGGGTTTACAAGGCGATACCTCGGGAGCGCCCCTGTTGTTTACCTCTATTTGCTGTGTTATTGTCTTTCTGTAAATTCTCATTTGTTCATTTATCACTCATTTTATTATATTATTTTGTCTTCTGTTTTGTGAATTGTCTATGCGGTTGTGATAGAGATATGAGCACGAGGTGTCGTGAGATATGAAAGTGGGCCGAGACCCGAGACTTTTAGGATTTTGAGGTGAGGTGTCAATCGGTGATTTTATTTGAAAGAATTATATTCGAAAGATTTTATTTAAAAGAAATATATTCGAAAGGTTTTATTTAAAACAATTATATTCGAAAGGTTTTTATTTGAAAAAATTGTATTCGAAAAGTTTATATTTGAAAGAATTATATCCGAAAGGTTTTATTTACTTGAAAGATTTACATTCATAAGATATTGGGGGGTATTTACTTGAAAGATTTACATTCATAAGATATTTATTTGGAGGAAGTATATTCAGGATATATTAAATTGAAAGGATTACATTCTAAAAAATTTTATTTGAAAAACTTATAGATAAATGATGTATATTTTGAAGGACTTGGTTAATTGGCTGCACTTGTATTTATTATTAGTGTGAGCAATATTTATGGTGTTCTTGTTGTCTTGTTGTTCATATCATTAGTTGGTTATTGTTGCTATCAGTGTTATATGTTTTTTATTATTTTTGTATGTTATGCTGCACAGGTTATTTGACTAGTAAGTGTCTTGATTGTACCTCGTCACTACTCCACCGAGGTTAGTCTTGATACTTATTGGGTACCGACTGTGGTGTACTCATACTATACTTCTGCACATTTTTGTGCAGAGTCAGGTATTGGAGATATCGTACTCGGGCAGAGTTAGTGTGCTGATCGCAAGGATTCAAGGTAGAGTTTCTTGGCCGTCGCAGTCCTTTGGAGTCTCCATTTTATTTGTACTGTCACTCTTATTCGAACAGTGTTGTACACTCGATCCTTGATATCATGGCATGTACTCAGTTAGAGTTCGTGACTCAGTATTACCAGTCTTGGGAGGTTGTTATATTTGTTTCCGCTTTTGATTTCGACACTTGTATTAAATTACACGTTTTAAAAAAAGGCTCAAAATATAATTGTAATCGGCTTACCTAGTATTAAAGACTGAGTACCATCATGACGCTTGTAGTGTGAAACTATTGTCCATTAGATAAATCATTTAGGTCGTAGTACTAATAAGTAATTAATTGGGAAGATCTAATTTTCTGTTAGTAATTTATTGTTGTATTGTTGTTCTTTTAGTGACGAATCAGTGCATTGTGGTATTAATTTTGTTCCTTTGGAGTGACCCCAATTTTGAGACGATAAGGTGGATTAATAAGATTAAGTTGTGTTGCTTTAACTTTTAGTGTGCCGTAGGGTATAGTTGGAGCTTGATAAGTCATGGGTTACTATCATTGGACCAGTATTATAGATCTGACAGGCCCAATAACAAGCTGGCTAATTTTCTTCCTTTTGTTTGATAATATTTTTTTTTTAAATTTGGACCATTTTTCAATTTGTGCGTGTTTCATAATCATTAAGAACAATTAACTAGACTAGCCGCCCATATTAACAATAAACTAAAAATAGTCTCATTCTTTTTAAACTACCCGATTTAAACATTTACTTTCATACATTACTTTTTGTAGCCCACTACCTAGAAAAACCTAATATTTTCATATCTCATTCTCACACCTAATATTCCTCTTTCTACCCTAATACTCAGTCACCGCATGTCTCCTTCCAACTGCCACAAGGTCCTTTTGCCAAAAAACACAACAAATTCATGATTTACGAAAATTCATAGCCATTTCATAGAGGTGGAAGAAGCCTAATAGAGAAAATGTAAGAGACTATGAAAAGCCAGCTATTATTATTTTTTGGCCAGTGTAATTGGACTTTGCGCAATTGAGAGACGAGGGGTTAGAGGTATATACGTGATTGAAGATCGTGATCTATCTTGTTATCTCTTATTTTTTCGAGATTTTTCTCTTCTTTTTCCCCAAATTTGTAATTGATGAGATTCTAGACAGTGTTAGTGTATAATCACTAGATAATCTATGTATAATCAGTTTATCCTCAGTTACAAATATTATATACTTATTACATATTAATTATACAGAGGTTATGCAGCATATAGATATAGACTTTTAAGATGTATAGTCACTGAATATTGGATGTATAATGTTTATACATTGATTATACACCCGTTTTGGTTTTTGAATAATAAATCTAGTATAAAAAAAAACATTCTCCAGCCAATTTGTTATTTTCGTTTTTATTTGACTGTATGATTTTGATGTGGAATTCACTTGGTGAGTGTGATAATAGGAATAATCTTCATAGTAATTATTGAACTCAAAGCATTTTAATTTATAGGTTTGTAGCGGAGGTGCGAATTACGTTAGTCGAGTTATGAATCTTTTAACTTAAATCATAATTGGCTTTTAATTCATTTTTGATAGATTGTTCAAATCACTAGTTTTCTATGGAAATTTTGAAGAAGCGTGTTTTTCGCCTATTTTGTTGGTTTCCATAGTGATCCGGCTATAAAAGTTTAGGTTTAGTGTAAGAAAAAAATTAGGGCTAGGGGGTGTAATCTGTTTTAAGAAAAATCAAATTATGATGGATGTCTACTCTTCCTCCATGATTTTCTCAAATGCTTAATGACATATTCAATGACATATTTCTATGCTTAATGACATATTCAATGACATATTTTTCTTCACTTTTCATGCCTATATAAAGGCCTTGTAATAGATAGAAAAATACACACAATTAAAGAAGAAAATCTCTTCCTTCTCTCTATCTCCATTTCTTGTTCATGTTTTACTAAATTGCTTTTATTTCATAACAACATGTCTTGTTCATGTTTTACTAAGTTGCTTTTATTTTATAACACGTTATCAGCACGAATTTCTCATTTCATAATCTTTTATGTTAAGACTATGTAAGTTATAAGCATGCAATGAGATCAAGTACAATGAAAAGTATCTTGGATGATAATACAAAGATAAGTTTTACATCCATCTAAACCCATTCATATTTTCATATCTTTGCATTAACTTTATGTGCAGTGTTTAGTAAAAATATTTTTTTTTCAGTTGTATCCAGTGAAATAAAGAACTGGAAAGGTATATCTTTATTTGCTACATCTCTTATAGGACAAAGATAATATTCTAACGTATATATATATTCTGACCTTTTACATACTATGATAGATAATTATTAAGGTAATTTAGTAATAATATTTTTACAATCACATGATGTATTTCATTGAAAGCAAAATTATCAAATATGTAGGTGATTTTACAGTACCTTGCAAATTTGGCATTCAAATATACAATCAATATAAATTCATTATAGTTATAATTTATAATAGTCACAGTTATGCATTAAGCCTTAAATATTTTTGCTGGAAACATAAGGCTCATTCCTCCGTATTGAATTTTTTTGGTGAAGTTCTTATAGTCTATGAAATATAAGTGGTTATAGGTTATCTGCACCTTTCCCCTAATTAATTTATTAAAATATAAAAGTGATTGTATCATTTGAAAATAAAATGGCATATATCCTAACTAACATTTTTGTTGCAGAGAAACTGTTTCAAGATTGAAATAGTTATATATGTCTTCTTGAAAGTTAATTTACTTATCCCTATAATTATGAAGTAATAATATTTTAAAGGCTCGAGTGCGAGTCCTAGTGAATTTTGGCCCATTATGCCAAAGTTTGAGGGTAAGACAATGAGTTCAAGTCCCAACGCACTATGTTGATGAAAAGACGTTGGATTCAAGTTCCAACGCATTATGGCCTAGCATGCCTTTATATGGGTAAGGCATTGGGTTTGAGTCCTAATGCACCATATTGATAATAATAATAACTAAAGAAAAAATAATGTAATTTTCATGAAAAAGCATGAAGCTTGTCCCACTTGATTTGCTCCATTCTTGAAGTGAATGTGATAGTAGTGCATGATAAGTCTAAATAAAGACAAGTGGTTGACCAATGAATGTGGGCGTGCGAAAGGCCAAAATAATAATAGTTATCACTATGGTAATTATAAAAAGGGAGAAATTCTTTGAAGAGAATGTGACTTGTGATAAACATTGAGATTGCATACTCATTCCTGAAAGTGAATGTGAAAATATATATATGATAAAAATTATGCATAATAATGTACTTGTGCATAGTTGGATAAATACTACAACTCACCTCTAAGGGAGGTTTGAGACAAAGAAAGATAATGAATATTATTGTGTAGTTACATAAATATATCATTGGTCGCATGCATATGATACGCCAAAATATATTTTGTCATGCCTTATGAAAGTTATTAAAAGCAAAATTAAAGCAAAAAAATTATTTTGCTTGTGATAATTTTGAACATTACAATTATTATGATATGATTCTCTTTGTGAACGAGACATTCATTATATGGATGGTGTGACAAAAGATCTTGTAGTACAAAAACAGTTAAGAGCTCTGAAAGAACTAATTTGTTACTACCCGGATGAATGAAATTGTTCATAACATTAATATTGTAGTAAGTCTCAAAAGAAATATTTTGATTTACAAATATATTAGCCAAAGTGGTTGGCATATTGAGACTATAAATGAAAAGAAGATTGAATATCTTTATATTACTATAATCATACCGGGTAAATATGAAAGGTTACCTGACTTTTCTTTTATTTGTACTACACAAGTATAAGCATGATGATGCAATCACAAGCCACAAGTAAACTAGAGGTTTACTGAAATAAATATTAGTTGGCATGACCGGTTGACCATCTCGGTTCAATTATAATGCGAAAAAAATTAATTGAGAATTACATTGGCATATATTAAAGAAATATAAGATTCTTCAAGAATTCTCTTGTGCTGCTTATTCTCATGATATACCAGTTAAGGTTAGGGATTGAATCCCTTGATTTCTGGAATGAATAAAAGGTGATAAATATATGGGCCAAGTCACCTTCCATGTGGACCGTTTACTATTATATGATTTTCATAGATGCATCTATTTTATGGTCACATGTGCATTTGTTATCAACTTGTAGTTTGGCTTTTGCAAGATTGATTGCTCAAATTATTAGAGCACAGTTCCAGAATATAAATTATGATGATTTATCTTGATAATACTGGTTTAAATCCAAGTTGGTTTAGTAGAAATTGTATGCCTCCAATTATATCTAAACCATTGGTTATGAGAACAAAATTGCCAAAATAAAATTTGGTATTTGATGTATTATTTAATATACAACAGCACTTGTAAGCATCTAGCCAAGTTATGATAAGTTCTCCCTATAACAATCGGTTCAGGGTCAGGAACCAAATAATTTCTATTTACAAATATGAATGTGCTATATGATTTAATTGTTCCACCACAGTGCACAAAGATGGATCCCCAAATAAGGTTAGGGATATGTGTTGGTGATCCCAATAATAGGGGGAGAAAATGAGCAGCTGAAAAAGTAATGTATGTAATGAATTATTATAAGTACATCGAGATCCTCGTACGAGAAAATATGAACTTGAAGTTCAAGTGATAATTCATTTGCAAAATATTGTCAGGCGTATTTGCTGACCCAAAGCTAAATGTCATATTCAGCTGCTAATGCTCCAAATAAAATAAAGTCCATAATGAATAGAGTGTATGGCATGCATAAAGCATAATAGACTAATCGGTTCCAAAGATAAAATTCCTTGAAGAAGGAGAGGAGCAAATGTTCAAGATGGTCATAATAAGGAGGCAAGTGCTCTAGAAGAGCACCACGACATAACACTTCATAAGACCTCATGGGAGAGGCTCAGGTACATGAAAATAATAAGATAAAGAGATCTCAATAAGTTATGTCTTTATTGAATAATAGTAGAACCGATATAAAATGATCGTCGACGATATTGTTAATATAATGTAGCGCTCAATATTATTAATATTGATGAGGATCTTGAGCTCAAATCTGTCATGAAATTTGGACAGATAAATAATTGGCCAAATGAAAAATACGCAATAAAAATTGATTTCACATGAAAAATATGAAGTTGGACGGATAGTCCCAATACCTGAAAGTATAAAGCCAGTTGAGGTATAAATGTGTTCTTGTGCGAAAAAAAAGGTCAAGTCGATAGACATAAAGACGACTTGTGTCACAAGAAGATTTGTAAATATCCTGGCATTGATTATATAGAGACATGTTCTCCTGTGGTGGATGTCGCCATTTCAGGTTTTAATCTGGCAATACAAGAAAAACGTGATATGCATATAATGGAAATCATTGAAGGATTTAAATTGTTCTGAAGCATATTAAGGTTTTCAAGTAATTTATTAAATAAAGCTTCAAAAATTCTTATACAGATTGAAATAATTAGGGCACATGTGGTATAATCGCCTGAGTGAGTACCTGTTGAAAGAAGGGTACAAGAATGATTTAATTTGTCCTTGTTTCTTTATAAAAAGATCTGGATTTAAATTTATTATAATCACCGTGTATGTTGATGATTTAAATATCATTGGAACTCCTAGAGAGCTTCCTAAAGCAGTAGAGCTTCCTAAGGTAATAGACTATCTAAAGAAAGAATTTGTAATGAAATCTTGGAAAGACAAAATTTTGTCTTGGTCTACAAATTGAGTATATGAAAGATGGAATTTTTGTCCATCAATCAACATACACTAAAATGATTTTAAAGCAATTTTATATGGATAAAGCACATCCATTCCGACCTCATAAAAATAATAAAGAGTTTCTTGGTCCCGACGTACCATATCTTAGTGCAATTGGTGCACTAATGTATCTTTCTAACATTACAAGGTCTGACATAACTTTTTCAGTTAATGTCTTAACAAGATATAGCTCTGCTCCTATAAGGAGACATTGGAATGGAATCAAACACATATTACGGTATCTAAAAGGGACTATCGGTATGGGATTATTTTATGGAAATGATTACAGTCCCGATCTTGTTGGTTATGCCGATGCTGAGTATTTATATGACCCACAAAAGGTTCGATCTCAAACAGGCTATGTGTTTACATATGGAGGCACTGCCATATCTTGGAGATCGACTAAGCAATCAGTCGTGACTACTTCATCTAATCATGATGAGATAATTGCTATTCATGAAGCAAGTCGAGAATGTGTATGGTTGAGGTCTATAATACACCTTATTCGAGACAAATATGGTTTGAAGTGTGACAAACCACCCACAATTTTGTATGAAGACAATGCAGTATGCATATCCCAGTTGAAGGGAGGATTCATAAAATGGGATAGGACAAAGCACATTTCACCAAAGTTATTTTTTACACATGATCTTCAAAAGAATGGTGATATCAATGTGCAACAGATCCGTTCAAGTGATAATATGGCTGATTTGTTCACCAAATTTCTACCGACGTCAACCTTCAAGAAACTAGTGTACAAGATTGGGATGCGAAGGCTCAAGGATGTGAATTGATGCTCTCATCAGGGGGTGTTAATACGCGTTATACTCTTTTTCCTTACAAGGTTTTGTCCCACTGGGTTTTCCTTGCAAGGTTTTTAATGAGGAAACCAAAAGGCGTATTTCTAAATATGTGTACTCTTTTTCCCTCACTAGGATTTTTTTTCCCATAGGATTTTTTTTTCTAATGAGATTTTAACGAGGTACATTATCTATGGACATCCAAGGGGGAGTGTTATAAGAAAAATCAAATTATGGTGGATGTCTACTCTTCCTCCATGATCTTCTCAAATGCTTAATGACATATTCAATGACATATTTCTATGCTTAATGACATATTCAATGACATATTTTTCTTCACTTTTCATGCCTATATAAAGGCCTTGTAATAGATAGAAAAATACACACAATTAAAGAAGAAAATCTCTTCCTTCTCTCTATCTCCATTTCTTGTTCATGTTTTACTAAATTGCTTTTATTTCATAACAACATGTCTTGTTCATGTTTTACTAAGTTGTTTTTATTTTATAACATAATCAATAATAATGGGCGGCTATTTCTGTTTTTTCCCTCATTAATTCTATAACACCCGAAAAGGCTTTCAGCTAAGTCACTCTATATTGATCCCAAAAGATAGAATGTCAGGTTATCATTAGTGACTTGTGAAAAATAGTTAAATTGTACACTTCTTTCGTAGTTCTTTATCCATAAATTTATGACCTTATAGCAAGCTCAAATTAGACTAGGAAAATGAATAATAAAACACTCAATTAGGTGCGCTTTAATTTTTCAATCACAACGTGATGTTTAACATTCAATAAATTAACTCAATAATCTCATACCATGTCCACTAGCTTTAAATAATTCCTAATTTAATTAATTCCCACAATCGCAGATTCGTTGGCATAGAGCGATAGTGACATTTAATAAATTTTAAAATTAATTTCCTCAAGCACATATGTAGTAATTTCTCAAAAGTAATACAAATAATTGAATGTCGTGATTTTAGATTTGCTTGCGAGGCGCGATTATGATAAGTAAATTAATTTTATTTTGATCACGCATTCGCTTGCGTAGCGTGATTATGACAACATAGTATTATCCAAATCATTGTTTAGTAATTCTAAGCAACAAAAGCGGATATAGGCGAAACATGAAAATCCAATAAAACACAGTTTATCCATAAATAATATAAGCCAAATGTAGTCAATAAAGCGACCGTGCTAGAATCACTAGACTCGGGAAATTCCTTACACCTTCTCCTCGCCCAATAGAATTTCTTACCCTGGCTTTGTTTTTGCAGACTAATTATAATAGAGTCAAACCTTTTTTTGACTATGGATTCAAATAAAATGTGACTTGGAACACCCAAAATAAATTTCAAGTGGCAACTCTGTAAATAAAATAATTCCTACTCAAATTTATCACTTCAAATGGAAGTATTGCTCCCGGTACGCTACCCTTTCCTTACTCGAGTTGTCCGCTCAGTTTATGGCCAGTCTAGATAAAACTCATCCCTTAGGATTTTAAAAATCTAGAAGAACAAGCCACATGCTTGGTTATCCCTAGCATGATCGTTTTGTTGCATCATGTGTAATTGACTTAGCGAAGTTCGGCATAGGGGCCTCGTCCGTATAAGACAAGTATCCTTTTTGAGACCATCATGTTCACTTATGTGCTACTTGCTGCATCATTTGGAAGGCTTGCTTGCATTGTTGATCGACTTTAGAAAATTAGTTGAGTGGATGTCACGACCCAAAATTCCACTAGTCGTGATGTCACCTAACACAACCCGCTAGGTAAGCCAATTAACAACTATCCAATTCCAATGATATTTAATAAGACAGTTAAGTAAAGAAATTATCTGAATCTTATACATTTCTCAAGGACTGGTAGTACAAATCATGAGCTTCTAAGAATAGAGTTTACAAAGCGAAAATGAAGTAAATACATCATATGTTTGAAAAATACAGTAACCGAGTTTTATAGATCTAAGACTACCATGAACAAGAGGCAGCTACAACCGGTATGCATGTACATCTTCAATGCTGGATCCCGTCGATCACATCAACATCAACAGTCAATATCTGCAAGTGTAATATGCCTTTCTATGCCTATATGTAAAAATGTATGAGAAGTCATAAATGATGTGATACTATACAGCATGAGGAAAAATGCATCTCTATGCCTGTATGTCAAGTGTGCATGCCAAATGCGATGCAAATCAGTGATAAAGATCATATGCATACTCTCAAAGTATCAATTCACTCCGTCCTCCCAGTCACTCAGCACTCGGCACTTGGCACTCGACACTCGCACTTAGTAGGTACCTGCGTTCACTGGGGGTGTGCATACTCTGGAGGGGCTCCTAACAGCCCAAGCGCTATAATCTGCATGGACAACTCATGTGCCATAATATCAATATCTGAAATCGCACGGACAACTCACGTGCTGTACGGACAACTCACGTGCTATAGTAAACCAATCCGACCTGTTGCGTCATGCAGTCCAATCCCATAATCATTCTCACAATCAGGCCCTCGGCCTCACTCAGTCATCAATCTCTCAAGTCTCTCGGGCTCACAATGTCATAATAGTAGAAGTAAAGTAGAAGTAGAACACCAATCAAGTTTGTGGAAGTGTAATTGGAGCCAAAACTTACAATTAGCTTAGATATACACCTAATCCCATATTCTAACTCCCTGTGGATTCGATCCCGACCTTTCGTTGGGTTTATTATTGCATCGATCGCCTCACTACTTAATTGTGGCATGGGTTTGGCTGAGATCAATGGACAACTCACGTGCCATAATATCAATATCTGGAATCACACGAACAACTCACGTGCTGCACAGACAACTCACGTGCTATAGTAAGCCAATCTGACCCGCTGTGGCATGCAGCCCGATCCCATAATCATTCTCACAATCAGGCCCTCGGCCTCACTCAGTCATCAATCTTTCTAGTCTCTCGAGCTCACAGTTTCATGATATTAACCTGAACCCAATGATATGATGCATCAATAAATAACAACAAAGACTGATATATGATATGAATGTGAATGCGTATGACTGAGTATGTAATGCAATGAAAGTATATTACTCAACAACAGAAATGACCCAGTGGGTCCCAACAGGATAAACATGTAGCCTTGACATGGTTTCTAACATAATCACATCTCGATAACTCTAGTACATAGAGATTTGATGATTTCAGACAAGTTCAGGTAACTACACAGCACCACAGAAATAACGAAAATCACAGTTCACACGGTGCACGCCCACACGCCCGTCACCTAGAATGTGAGTCACCTCAACACTAATCACATAACATATATAGTCAGGGTTCATACCCTCAGCTCCAAGATTAGAAGAGTTACTTACATCGAACAAGCCAATTCCAACACCGAGCAAGCCAAGCGATGCTCCAAAATGCCATCCCGTGCGTTCCGACCTCCGAACGGCCCGAAACTAACCAAAAACAACTCAAGTACATCAAACAATGCTAAAGGAACCAATCCCAATCGAAAAGATCGAATCTTGAATCAAAAGCCCAAAACCGGCCAAAAACCCAACCCGGGCCTACACCTCGGAACCCGACAAAATTTACAAAATTCAACAACTCATTCAATTACGAGTCCAACCATACTAGTTTCACTCAAATCCGACTCCAATTTGATGTTAAAAATTCAAAAATTCATATTATGAAACTTTAGGCCAAACCCCCCAATTTTCCTCTATAAAATTCACAATCCAGTTACCAACAACGATGGTAGATTCGTGATATAAAATCAAAAATGAGTAGGGAACACTTAACCCGGTCCACAAGATGCAAATTGCTTCTAGAATCACCTCAATCTGAGCTCCATAGCTCAAAAAAAATATAAAAATGGTCGAAACCCTCGAAATAGAGTTCTTATAATCTACCCAGACGTCCCTTTTTCGCGAACGTGGAATACCCATTGCGATCGCGATGAACAAAATATCCTGCCACCAAAACACTCTACGCGTTCGTGATACACCCCACGCGAACGCGATGACTACTGCTGCCAAAGCTTCGCGAACACGACTCATATTACGTGACCGCGATGAAGGATTCCCCAGCCCCAGTTGCAAACCTCAACACTACGCGAACGCGATCCTTCATACGCGAACGCAAAGAAGACTTGCCCCCAATTCTACACGAACGCGTAACATATTTCGCGATCACGAAGAACAATTGCTTCTTCCATCGAAATACACTACGTGTTCGCGATACTTGCCACGCGAACGCGATGAAGAAATGTGACACCAGACACCAGAACACACCAGCACTGAAAACATGAAAGAATATAGCCCGAAATCAATCCAAACCACGCCCGAGCCCCGCCCAAACATACCAACAAGTCCCATAACATAACACGGACCTACTCGAGGCGTCAAAACACACATAACAACATCAAAACAACGAATCACACTTCAATTCGAAATCAATGAACTTTGTAACTTTAAACTTCCACAACTGATGCCGAAACTTATCAAATCACGTCCGATTGACCTCAAATTTTGCACACAAGTCACATTTGACATTATAGACCTGCTCCAACTTCCGAAATCGGAATTCGACCCCGATATCAAAAAGTCTACTCCCGGTCAAACTTTCCAAAATTTTAACTTTTGCCATTTCAAGCCAAAATCAACCACGGGCCTCCAAATCACAATCCGGACACGCTTCTAAGTCCAAAATCACTCAATGGAGCTAACATAACCATAAAAACTCCAATCCGAGATCAAATATTAAAAAGTCAAACTTGGTCAACTCTTTCGAATTTAAAGCTCCCTAGTTGAGAATCATTCTTCCAAATCAGTCCCGAATAACCTAAAAACCAAAATCGGCGATTCACACAAGTCAAAATACCTACCGAGCAAAGTGAAAATGCTCAAAACGACCGATCGGGTTGTTACATCCTCCCCCACTTAAACATACATTCATCCTCGAACGTGCCCAGAGTTGTTCTCGAGGCCATCAACTGTCGTGTAACCTTCCCATGCACACACCTAAGGGTGATCCCCCATTACCCTATTCTATATAGGCCCGACAACACAACATAACTGAAGATCATTACTCCAACCTTAGCCCATAAGCCTTTGAATCCAATTTCCAACATCCGTAATTTATATAAGGTCTGAATCTCGCATCTACATACTGTATAAGTCTGAACAAGCTGTAACCATAACCCAAGATGTAATCACATGATATACCGTATAACTCAAATACTCATAGCAATAATTCCTAATCACAATGGCTGCTCAAAACCACCCAATATTAGTAATAAACCTCATGTCAAACAAAACCTCGTTCTAAAACCTTCGTACACTGCCGATGATGAAACAAACACGCAGAACTCATAACCATTCATCAAATCAACTAGTCATGGAATTCCCTCTCATTCGGTAAGAACTATAGCTAATTCTAAGCCAACTTTCTATATTATCCTTCTAAACATGCTGTAATGAATTCCGATAGTATCCATTCTAGGTCCAATGATCTCATCTCATCCAACACGACCACTCTAGTGATATGCCACATCAATACAATCTAACGCCATAACCCGTGCAATCCATGCACCAATAAGCAACATTCCAAATATACTCGAATCATGAAAAACTGACTCATACGGGAGAACTGTCCCGCAAGATCAACAAGTACCACCACAACGCAATGCTAAGAACCAATCACACACCGTCTAACACAAGGGATCATATCTCAACATAACTCCGCTGCAATGCGTGACCCCATCTAAACACTAGTCCATATGAAATACCTCAAACACCATGCTCAAAATCAATAACCATGCGAAATTCGACATAAAGTACCCAAAGTGCATTACCGTAACCCCGGAGAGCAAATAGCACAATAACACAATCCAGAAAGAATATAGCCAACACACAAACAATCATACAATACTCAAATACTCATCTCGCTCAAATTCTGCTATAAATCCCAAATAGAACCACACCGTGTGTGCATATAACCCACGAATCGCAACCCCTCGTATCATAGAAGAGTAACTCACACATCATTTCAGAACACGAATAAGCTCAACAACAACCGAATGGCACATCCCTCAACAATAGCAGTACGAAGCCAACCAATCCGGCCCGATGTAGAATACCCATCCTAGTTGGGCCTACCAATGGGCCCCAAATCAGCTCTAGTCACCCACCAATAAGTAAATAACCCTCCGAAGGTCCATAATGACTGAATTGAGAAAGAGAGACTAAGTCTAGGAAAACCTGGCTAACAAGAAATTGGGGTGAACTCAAGAAATTGATAGTCTCAATTAAAGGGTTAAACCTAGAGATAGTAATATGGGCTTGAGCTAATATCACTTGTATTGTGCAATTATCCAATTGGACTTGAGAAAGCCAAATTGGTAAAATCACTCAAACTACCGAGAGGTATAGAGTGAGTACCCGGATGTGATTGCTATATAACGACCCCAAATAATCAAATTTTCCCTGGAGTTTACAACTCATTATATAACCACCTAGGTAGAAGTCACAACCCTAGTTCCTTTTAATCATTTGAAAAATTCAAAACCAAAAATATTGTCCTTAGTTTTATACTTGCAAACAATAGAGTAAAGTAGAAGTAGAACACCAATCAAGTTTGTGGAAGTGTAATTGGAGCCAAAACTTGCAATTAACTTATATATACACCTAATCCCATATTCTAACTCCCTGTGGATTTGATCCCGACATTCGTTGGGTTTATTATTGCATCGACCGCCTCACTACTTAATTGTGGTGTGGGTTTGGCCGAGATTAATTTTTGGTGTCGTTGCGTGGGCGTTAAACGGATTTAGCTATATATATATATATATATATATATATATATATATATGTATTTGTGTGTTTCACTGTTTTGTCTTTCTTTCCTTCAGAGTCACTAATTTTGTTTGTGAATTGCTTTTAGTTACAAAATGACCCTTAACAACGAACCCCTCAGAAGTTTTCCATTGGGGTAGGAGGTAGATAATGATCAAGTGGATGAGGTTCATCCCAAACCTCAAGTAAATAGGCGAGGCCGACTGCCTCCACCAAGAGCATCACACCGGGTGTTGCCGAATGGAGGCTATGCAAGTACAATAGTCCCGCCCCGGATTAGGGCTGGCAACTTCCAAATTACCAGCGTGGTGTTTACACTACTTGAGCAATGAGGTTTCTTCACCGGAGCTCCACACCAAAATGCCTACAATCATCTCAAAGGTTTCGTCGATATTTGTTGGGGGAGAAAGCAAAAAATTATCACCGAGGATGAACTGCGGTTAAGGCTGTTTCCCTTTTCTATACGGGGAGAGGCTTTGAACTGGTTAGAGAGATTGACCAATCATTCCATTTACACTTGGGATGAGTTGGCCAAAAAGTTCATTGCCAAATTCTTCTCTCTGGGGCACATGTCTACACTAAGAGATGAAATTCTAGCTTTCAAATAAGAGCCCAATGGGTTATTGCACGAGATTTGGGAAAGATATTGTACCATGATCAAAGAATGACCGAACAATGATGTGACCGAGGCCATGATCCAACAGACCTTCTATAGGTGGATCAACACAATGAATCAGTGTGTGGTAAATCAACTCATTGGGGGTAACTTCATGAACATGCCTTATTCTAAAGCTTGTGAAATCTTGGATGAGATGGCGGATACCTCTTCGGCGTGGCAAAGTAGATCCAATGTTTCTCAGGGTGACCCAAATATTATTCACCTACACAAGGAGCTACATGATCATAGGCAAGCTATTGCAGAGTTGACAACCACCATTAACCAATTGGACAAGGCTCAGTTTCAACATGCAGGTGAATGCTATAGAAGGGGTGAACATAATGGTAAACAAGAGACGACAACGAGGTCAACAAGTACAAAACCATCCGGAACAATTTGAGCAAAGTAATAGTGGGTATAATCAAGATGAATCATATGATGAGAAAGATGGAGAAGTTCAATATGTCAACAATTATCAAGGTCAAAGAAGCAATGCTCCAAATCAATAACAATGGAGATCACAAGGAAACCAAGGAAATTGGAACAACCAAGGCCAGCAAAGAAATTGGAGTGGTGACAACAACAATAATCAAAGCAATTGGGGTAATTAAGGAAATTGGGGAGGAAATAATCAAGGTAATTGGGGTGGGAACAATCAAAGCAATTGTGGAGGCAACAATAATCAAAGGGGTTGGAACAATAGCAATCAAGGAAATCGGGGGTCAGGCTTTTAGAGGCCCCCGATGTATCAACAACCAAACAACCATCCTCCATACCCGTCGCAAGGTCCTAGTTCTTCCAATAGTAAAATCGGACGGATTTAAAACATGTTTAAGCAAATGATGGAGAAAAACGCCGACTCTGATGCCTAATTAGCCTCCAACAATACTTCTATCCGCAACTTGGAGGTTCAACTTGGCCAAGTTTCTCAAGCTTTAAATACACACCCAAAGGGGGCACTGCCTAGTGATACAGTGGTGAACCCGAAACGTGGGAATATGGGGCATGCAATGGTCGTGACAACAAGAAGCGGGAGAGGTGAGTTGCTGGTACCTCAAACCAAAGAAGACATGTGGGTGATGATGTGTTGGTTCAAGATGATGATGAGCCAGGCAATGATGTTCAATCTAATGAACAAGCGAGAATTGATATTGATGAAAATATGGAGGAGACGCAAGAAGAAATGAACCCGTCTAAGGAGCATGTGACTGACACGCCAGAGCCGGTAGTGCCAAAGGCTAAGGCACCAATGCCAAGGCCTATTCCTCCATACCCTCAAAGACTTGCATAGAAAAACAATGAGAATCAATTCAAGAAATTCATTGATATGATGAAAAGTTTGTCCATAAATGTGCCGTTGGTTGAAGCCTTAGAACAAATGCCGGTATATGCCAAGTTCATGAAGGATTTGGTAACAAAGAAGAGATCAATGAACTGTGAAATGATCAAAATGACACATCAAGTGAGTGTTGTTGTGCACTCTATGGCTCCAAAGTTAGAATACCTCGGTGCTTTCACAATCCCGTGCACTATTGGGAGTGCCGATTTCGCTGAAGTTTTATGTGACTTGGGGGCAAGCATTAACTTGATGCCCTATTCTATGTTCAAAACGTTGGGGATTGGGCAACCAATACCCACATCCATGAGGTTGAAAATGGTGGATCGGACAATGAAAAGGCCATTTGGGATAATTGATGATGTGTTAGTTCAGGTCGATAAGTTCATCTTTCCCGCAGATTTTGTGATACTTGGCTGTGAGGTTGACTACGAGGTGCCAATCATTTTGGGGAGACCTTTCCTTGCTACTGGGAAGGCCTTAGTTTATGTGTAAGCTGGCGAGCTCACCTTCCGGGTGGGCGATGAAAATGTGGTGTCCCATTTTTGTAAATCAATGAGGTAGCCAAAAGCAATGAAGTGTGTTCGTTCGTGGATCTTGTGACCGTAGTAATTGTTGATGACACAAGTGTTATGATAAATGTTGAAGATACATTGGAAGTTGTGTTATTGAATCATGATGAGGATGATAAGGAAGGCTTTGTAGAATGTGTCAATGCTTTGCAAGGAATGGGATCATATACTTATGAGCCCCGAAAACTTTCCTTGGATCTTGAAAACTGGAAGTCTCCACCAACAAAGCCCTCAATCGAGGAACCTCCCACCTTGGAGTTAAAGCCTTTGCCTTCACACCTCAAGTATGAGTTTCTAGGCCCTTGTTCCACTTTACCTATTATTCTTTTCTTGTGCTTAACTAACATGTAGGTAGATTCCACCCTTGTGGTGCTCCAAAAGAGGAAGAAAGAAATAAGTTGGACATTGGCGGATATTCGGTGTATAAGCCCCGCCTTTTATATGCACAAAATCATTTTGGAGGAGGATTCCAAACCCTCTGTAGAACATCAAAGATGATTGAATGAGGCCATACAAGAGGTAGTAAAGAAAGAGATCATCAAGTGGTTGGATGCCGGGGTTGTTTACCCCATTTCCAATAGTTCGTGGACCTCACCGGTGCAACGTGTCCCAAAGAAAGGGGGCATGACTGTGATAAAAACTGACAAAAATGAATTGATCCCTACAAGAACTGTCACCGGGTGGAGTGTGTGCATAGATTATAGGAAGCTCAACAAAGTTACTTGGAAAGACTACTCTTCACTTCCATTTCTTGATCAAATGTTGGATAGGTTAGCCAGACGTGCTTATTATTACTTCCTTGATGGATATTCCAGGTATAACCAGATTCTTATTGTCCCTGAAGACCAAGAGAAGACCACTTTCACTTGTCCCTATGGCACTTTCGCATTCTCGCGGATGTCATTCGGGTTATGCAATGCACCGACAACTTTTCAACGGTGCATGATGGCCATCTTCACCGATATGGTGGAGGACTTTCTTGAGGTTTTCATGGATGATTTTTCTATCGTAGGGAATTCTTTTGAAGAGTTCTTGGATAACTTGGATAAGGTATTGGCACGTTGTGAAGAAACTAGCTTGGTGTTAAATTAGGAGAAGTGTCACTTTATGGTCGAGATGGGCATTGTCCTCGGTCACAAGATTTCCAAGAATGGTATTGAGGTTGATAAAGCAAAAATTGAAGTGATATCCAAACTCCCTCCCCCTACTTCGGTAAAGGGAGTGAGGATCTTTCTAGGTCATACGGGGTTTTACCGCCGATTCATCATGGATTTTTCTAAGGTGGTAAACCCCTTGTCCAAACTCTTGGAGAAATATGCCAAGTTCCTTTTCAATGAAGATTGTATGAAGGCATTTGAACTACTCAAGTATAAGTTGACTACCACTCCTATTATCACCACGCCAAATTAGAGCTTACAATTTGAGCTCATGTGTGATACAAGCGATGTGGCGGTTAGAGCGACATTGGGGCAAAGAATTAACAAGACCTTTCATCCGGTCTACTATGCTAGCAAGACCATGAACGAGGCCCAATTCAACTATACGGTGACCGAGAAAGTACTCCTAGCCATTTTCTTTGCTATGGAGAAGTTCTGCCCGTATCTAATCGGTACAAAGGTGATTGTTCACACCGACTATGCGACACTACATTATTTGATGAGAAGAAAACACTCTAAGGCAAGGTTGATGCGGTGGGTCCTTTTATTGTAAGAGTTTGATATAGAGATTCAATACCTCAAAGGTAGTGAGAATTAAGTGGCGGGCCACTTGCCCCTATTGGAGGAGTAGGGGAGGCCACATGATGGACTTGAGATCAATGATTCATTTCTTGACGAACAACTCCTTTCCATTTCTATGACTGGGATGCCATGGTTTGCCGAAGTGGCCAACTATCTTGTGAGTGGCATTGTTACGAATGAATTCTCTTCAAAAAAAAGGAAGAATCTCAAATGGGACTGCCTGGATTACTATTGGGATGAGCCATATCTCTTCAATTTATACTGATGGTGTTATCTGAAGATGTGTAACAGTAGAAGAACAATTGAGTATTCTTGAAGCTCGCCACTCTTCGCCATATGGTGGTCACCATGGTGGAGCAAGGACTGCTACAAAGGTGCTAAGTTGTGGATTCTATTGGCCTACCCTTTAGAAGGATGCTAGCGATCTCGTTAAGCATTGTGATGAATGCCAAAGGGCCAGTGGGATATCCAAGAAACATGAGATTCCTCTCACCACCATCCTAGAGATTGATAGTTTTGATGTTTGAGGAATTGATTTTATGGTTCCGTTTGTGAGCTCATGTGGGAAAACCTATATATTGGTAGCTGTGGATTACGTGTCCAAATAGGCTGAAGTTGTGGCTTTACCCAACAATGAAGCTCGGAGTGTGGTAGCTTTCTTGAAAAAGAACATATTCACAAGGTTTGGTACTCCAAGGTCCGTTATTAGTGATGGGGGATCACACTTTTGCAACAAAGATTTTGATACTTTACTCTCCAAGTATGGTGTCACTCACAAAGTGTTGACCCCCTATCATCCTCAAGCAAGTGGACAAGTTGAAGTGTCCAACCGGGAGATCAATAGTATTCTGTCAAAGACTGTGAATGCCAACCGGACAGATTGGTCGAAGAAACTTGACGATGCTCTTTGGGCTTATAGAACAGCTTACAAAACACCAATTTGTATGTGTCTATATTGGTTAGTGTTCGGGAAAGCTTGTCACCTACCGGTGGAACTTGAGCATAAGGCTTTTTGGGCATTGAAGAAGCTTAACCTAGGGTGGAGCAATTGAATGAACTTGATGAGTTTTGGTTCCATGCATACTCCAGTTCGTCCTTGTATAAGGACAAGATGAAGTACCTCCATGACAAGTATGTTCAGAACAAAGAATTCAAAGAAGGTGATCTTGTGCTGTTGTTCAACTCTCGGTTGCGGATGTTTCCGGGAAAGCTAAAATCAAAGTGGAGTGGCCCATTTGAAGTTGTACATGTGACACCCTTTGGTGCTCTAGATTTGAAAAATAAGAATGATGAGGTGTTTAGAGTCAACGAGCACCGGGTTAAACATTATCTTGGCAAGGTTGATGATGGCCACGTTGTGGCATTGCTCCATTTTAAGTGATTGATGGTAACATGCGTCGTGTCGCGACGTTAAATGAGGCACTTCTTGGGAGGCAACCTATGTCTTTTTCTTTATTTTGTTTTTCTTCTTTAGATTAGATAGGCTTTGTTGTGTGCTAACTAGTTTTGAAGAGTATGCAGGAATGAGTGTGCATGGCAGGGACTGTGCAAGAAAATTTGGCTAAGTATCAAAATGCATGGTCTATGAAGTTTGGCCTGTCAAAAATGCTGAACAAATTGCGGCCGCACACATTTTTGTGCAGTCCACACTAATGTTGCGGCCGCACTCACTTTTGTGCGGTCCGCAGCGAGAATTCTCAAAGGCAGGTAAGGAGTGCGGTCCACATCAAAATTATACGGCAACACTCAGGTAAAAAACTGGGGCCCACGGGTAAAAGTATAAATAGGGCTTCTCTCATCATTTTACACTTTTCGATCTTTTTAGCCCTGAAGCTAGACTAGCATAGTAAATTTCTCCATTGCTCTCAAATTGTCTCTCATTTTATAACCTACATCTTCATAACTGGTATGTTAATTCCATCTATAGATTTTTCATCTTTTATTTTGCTTTGTTCTTTGATTTAGGGTTAATTACATGTCTAAAATGTCAATAGTTAGTTTTTTCTGCTTACAATCATGTGGGTAGCATATTAAGTGTTAATTGGGGTCTGGGTAAGTAGTTATCCATGTTTAATTGTGAAAACCATGTCTAGATTATGCAAATATTGCATGAACCCTAAAAAGTGCCCGTGAATTTTGAATTATGCGGCCACACTCATTTTTTTGTGTGGTCCGCACTAGAGGATATGCATCCGCACACACTTTTGTGCGGTATGCAGCTCTCTGAGTTGGGAAAATTGTGTGCTTGAATTGTGCAGCTGCACTCAAAATTGTGCGGTCCGTAGTAGACTTGTGCTGCCGCACTGATGAAACATCAGAGACCGTAGTAGTCTGAACATGGAGTTGTGCGGCCACACTCAAAATTATGCGGACGCACTCAAAATTGTGCGGTTCACACTTTTTGTAATGCGGCCGCACTCACTTTTGTGCGGTCTGCACAGGGTAGTTTGCGGCCGTACTCACTTTTGTGCGGTCTGCACTGCCCCTTCTGAGACTGCTTTACTGTAATTGTTATGCATTCACCTGTGGTTTACAAATCTAACTGACTCTTATCCTTATGCATTGCAGATAATGGTTCTCTCACGTGGTAGAGGAGATGCATCACAAGGGAGAGCAGAACCCTCTCGAGGCCGAGGTCGAGGTAAAAACAACCTACCTCTAGCACTTCAAAGGGCTATAAGCAAGAAAGTTACAGTCACCAGACCTCCCGAACCTTCGAAAACCAGTGAGTATGTCCCATATGGGGAAGCTTCTGAGGGTAACTCTGTGCAATCACAGCCGAAATCCCAATCACAATAATTTCCTGGTAGATTCCACCTAGTATATGAGTCATCATCTTCTGCCAGTTCGTCTGAAGGTTCGGAAGAGGGTAGTCAAGATTCTGAGCCCTCTTCCTCACATGCTCCAGCTGACCTAATTTATGTGGACGATGATGATGATGTCCCAGATGATGGGAAAGGGGGTGATACTTCAGTAGGAGTTTTGGAGAGATCTAAGATAGCAGAGGTATGGAAGGATAGATTGTCAGTGTTGTCGCCTTTGCAAAGTTTAGGGAATAGTGCCCACAGAGGTAGCTCACTCTTAAGCAACAATTTTTGATGAAAGATTTGAACAAGCACAAACTCAATGTCCTTAGGCAATTCCAGGAGCGTAAAGGATGGAAATGGTTCACCACCAGTCCTAGATGCAAATGAGTACCTGGTCAAGGAATTCTACGCAAATGTTGCTCACATCAAAAAGGGAACTAAGGTGACAAAAGTGCAAAATATGAAAATCTGCTTTGACGCATGTGCACTGAAAAGGTATGTGGGGTTTGAGGAAGTGGAGGCAGTCCAATACCTGGAGAAGCTATCTATGGGTGACGCATCTCGCCCATGGCTAGCTGAGATTCTGGAAATTCGAGGGTCAGCACCTCAGTGGCTCACAGCAGAAGGTCCAATAGTCCGAGCCACCCTAAACTTTGAAGCAAAACGGTGGAAAACGTTCGTGTGTAACCGCATTGACCTATGCCTCAATGAAAACATGCTTCCACTTCTCCATGCAGTCTTGGTGGCTTCAATTATGGCGGGGTATCCGATAAATATTGGTGCCATCATGTCCACCAACATCACTTTAGCTGTCCAGAAGAGTGAAAGATCCTATCCGTACCCGAACTTCCTTACAGAATATTTCGAGGATCAAGGGGTGGAGCCGAAGCATTATGAAACAGAAGTGAAGACCAAGATGCCTTTTTCATGGTACCACCTTCAGGGAGCTGACAACCCGAAATTCAAGGGTAAAGCTACTACCTCCACTGGCCAGTCTTGAGGAGCCAGCAGTAATGGTTACTGATTTAGCTGTCGAGCCTTCCACTGCAGCCGGTACTTCCACCGGTACAACAACCATGCTACCCTCATCTTCCAGTCCGCCTGTTTCTGCTAGACTGTCAGTACCATTACCAGTGCCGACCTCATATACTTATCCTTAGACTGCGCTGTGAGTCTCCCAAATATTGGCGAGTCTCAACAACTGGATGCATGCAGCTACTACTAAGCTGACCGATATATCCAGTGCTGTTGCAGCACAGTCCTCAGCCCCATCAGCCCCAGCATAGCCATAGGTACCTCCATCAGTGGAGGAAACATTGAAGAAGATTCTGGAGAACCAGAAGACCATTGTTGATACTATGGCGACGCATGGGAATGTCATTAAAGATTTGGGCAAACATGTCAAGAAAATGCGTAGATCCCACGCATCAAAGAAGTCGATAGAGAAGCTGAGGAAAGAGGTTGAAAGAATTGCATCTGCCAGAGATCTTTCATTGGAATTCCTAATGGAGCAGACAGTCCCAACAACACAGGCAGCACTAGCAGAGGCACTAGTGGCAGCAACTGTCTAGTCTGAGGAGCTGGTTGCGACTGCACACACTGCGGAGGAGATGATACAGATGCTCGGCAACCATGTTGTCCCTCAGCCCGGAGATGATGACATACAGTTGGAGGAGACAAAGGGTGCTGATGATCCTATGCAGACTGAGACCACATAAGGAGTTCTCTTAACTCTCTACCCGTTCCCTGTTCTTATTTTTGTTAAGCATTGCGGACAATGCTTATTTTCATTTGGAGGGTGGTCTATTTTGATTATTTGACATTGACATTTGACATTTGGGCTATAATAACTCTGATACTATTTTTTCTTTCGTCTTTATTTTCCTTTGGTATGCATATATTCTTCCTATTTGATATAGATATTCATTTTTCTTATGTATATACTCATTTGACTTCAGTTTGTATATTCATTTATCTCGCTTTCCGTAGTTTATTTCATAGATTCTTTAGTTTGTTTTTCCTTAGTAGTATAACTTCTTATTTACTTTAGTAGCTTCTTTTTAATTTGCTAGCTGTGAACAATAAGCCTTTGGTTTTCTTAATGCCACGGTTCTTTCCAAAGGTGGATTTTGTGTGAACCAGGTGGCTCTTCCCAACGATGGATGGCGTGACAACCTTCTTATGGGATTGAGTCCGATTTCTTTCATGTTTTGACAAAATATAGTAGTAATAAATAAAAATGTCTCGAGCATGCTTCACTTGGTACCAACACATTTACCTTTGACCTTATGGTTAAAAACAAAGTTGTTGGCATAAAATAGCTCTAGTTGTGATCTTTAGACTCTTGTGTTGACTCAAAGAGTCATCATGTGGTTCAGTCGAACCATTTGTGATTCTCAATCTTATCTAGGGTTGTTGTGGGACCTCGACTCCATTCTCTTTAGCAATCCAGCAGTGTGAGAGGTGAGGTATTGAATTACAAGTCCAAGTTTTCGTGCCAATAGTCTAGAACTTGCCCCGAGTGTTTTTCTAGGCGAAATTCTAAGTGTAGCTTGGCTTGAGAAATGATTGTAGGCTCTCATTTGAAATTGAAATTTTCCATAGCCTACCAATGTGATATCCATAGTCAATCCCTTTGAGCCGAAGCCTTTGTCTATCAATAACCAAGTTACAAGCCTTTATCCATTATGAAATGACCCTCTCTTGGCACCCAATCTTTCCTTAGCATTCTTGAAAACAATTGGTAAAAATATAAGTTTGGGGGAGAGACGAGGTGTTTGCAGTGATAAAAGGTACAAAGAATAGAAATAAATGAAGAAAAGGGAAGGCAAAAAGAAAAGAAAGAACAAAAAGAAAAATGACTAAAAAGTGAATAATGTAAAGAGTTAAAAGGAATTCAAAAGAAAATGAGGATAGAAGGCTGAAGTAAATAGAAAAGGAGAAGAAAGAATGTCATGATCAAGAAAGAGCGACGTCACATCTCTCTAGTTCCCCCGAGGAAGAAGAAAATGACTCAAAGAGTCGAGAAAGTATGAGCCAAAAAGAGAAAATAGAGTGCTTAAGGAAAAATGAAACCATTATATTCCAAGAAATCCTACCTTGGTCTAAAAGCCTTCATTACATCCCACAAAAAGCCCTACATAATTTCAAGATGAGTGAGCTTAAATTAGTGGTGATTTACATGAGAGGCAAGCTTATGGTACTTAGATCCAGACTTGTGGCATTCTTTTGAGAGAGATGAGCGAACTTTTGACAATTCTTGTATCGAGTGCTGAATTCTAAAGTGAGATGTGCTAATGGAGAGTAGAGGAGGAGGAGTTCGGGATCCACAATAACCTACGTGAAAGAACAAGCTTCCTTGATCAATAGAGTCAACTCTAGATGCTCTAGTGTCACATTAGAAAATTATTGCATTGTTGATAATTCATATGTGTTGTGGGTAATTGTTGGTCCCAATTGATGTGTGATTGATTCACCTTAAGCCAGCTGAAATATCTCTTTTTCTAGTGGAGGTGGGAATTGCCTTATTTGCTTGAGGATAAGCAAAATCTTAAGTTTGGGGGAGTTGATAAGTGGGGATTTTGACCGATTATTTTCTCTCCATTACTTGCGATTTAGCTCAAAAATGCTTCAAGGCATTCCCGAAAACTAACAAAATGTGCTTACTTGTAGGAATATTGGGACACGAGCCAAAGAAGTCAAAATCAACTCATAAAGGAGTCAAAAATGAACAAAAACCAAAGCAAGGCAAAAAGGCAAGCAGTGCGAACCGCACAATTCTAATGCGGTCGTAGATGGGAGATTCAGAGAGTAGTTTTTGGGCCAGCTAAAGGCATTCGGACCGCACCGAAATTGTGCATCCACAGGAGGCCAAGTGCGGCCGCATTCGTTATCATGCGGTCCGCAAAGTTGAAGAATCAGAGAGCTGTGTTAAGTCCAAAAAAGCAAGGAGTGCGGACTGCAGCAGTTTTGTGCAGCCGCATAATTATAAGTGCGGCCACACCCATTTTTATGCGGACCGCAAAAGCCCCCAAGTTCCAAGCCCAAGTTCCCAAGAATGCGGACCGCACGATAATTGTACGGCCGCAGTAGCTCATTGTGCGGACCACACCAGAATTATGCGGCCGCACAACCTTCGTAGGGGAATTTTTGTCAGATATTTTTAGCTTAGTATAAATAGAACGTTTTGTCATTTTCAGGTGAAATGGAGTTTTCAAAAGTGCACCTGGGCCTTTTTCTTTACTGTATTGAGTAAGTTTGTACTAGATTAACTTCTTAACATTAGAATTTCTTTGTCTAATCAATTATTATGCATTCTATCTTAATTTATTCTTGTATTTCTTTATTTTTCATGAGTTGCTAAATCTTTAGCTAGGGTTGTGACCCAACCCTAGTGTGAGTATTGGATAGGTATTTAAATTAGGGCTTATTTTTGATTGGGTTAGTGATATTTAGCCTTGTTCATGATTGAACCCTAGAATAAATGGTTGCAAACATTGATTCATGCCTATTTGACTCAGCCTCTACTTGAGAAAGAGAGACTAAGTCTAGGAAAACTTGGCTAACAAGAAATTGGGATGAACTCAAGAAATTGATAACTGCAATTAAAGGGTTAAACTTAGAGATAGTAATACCCGACTTGAGCTAAGATCACTTGTATTGTGCAATAACTCAATTGGACTTGAGAAAGCCAAATTGGGCAAAATCACTCAAACTACCGAGAGGTATAGAGTGAGTACCCGGATGTGATTGCTACATCACGACCCTATCTAATCAAATTTTCCCTGGAGTTTACAACCTATTAGATAACCACCTAGGTTGAAGTCACGACCCTAGTCCCTTTTAATCATTTGAAAAATTCAAAACCAAAAATATTGTCCTTAGTTTTATACTTTGCAAACAATAGTGTAATGTAGAAGTAGAACACCAATCATGTTTTTGGAAGTGTAATTGGAGCCAAAACTTGCAATTAACTTAGATATACACCTAATCCGATATTCTAACTCCGTGTGGATTCGATCCCGACCTTCGTTGGGTTTATTATTGCATCAACCGCCTCACTACTTAATTGTGGTGTGGGTTTGGCCAAGATCAATTGACAACTCACATCCATAATATCAATATCTAGAATCGCACGAACAACTCATGTGCTGCATGGACAACTCACGTGCTATAGTAAGCCAATCTTACCCGTTGTGGCATGCAACCCGATCCCATAATCATTCTCACAATAAGGCCCTCGGCCTTAATCAATCATCAATCTCTCCAGTCTCACGGGCTCACAGTTTCATGATATTAGCCTGAACATAATGATATGATGCATCAATAAATAACAACAAAGACTGAGATATGATATGCATGTGAATGCGTATGACTAAGTATGTAATGCAATGAAAGCAGATTACTCAACAACATAAATGACCTCAGTGGGTCCCAACAGGATTAACATGTAGCCTAGACATGGTTTCTAACATAATCACAACTAGATAACTCTAGTACGTAGAGATTTCATTATTTCAGACAAGTTAAGGTAACTACACAGTAACAAAAATCACAGTTCACACGGTGCACGCCCACACGCCTGTCACCTAGCATGTGCGTCACCTCAACACCAATAACATAACATATATAGTCAGGGTTCATACCCTCATCTCCAAGATTAGAAGAGTTACTTACCTTGAACAAGCCAATTCCAACACCGAGCAAGCCAAGCGATGCTCCAAAATGCCATCCCGCATATTCCGTCCTCTAAACGGCCCAAAACTAACCAAAAACAACTCAAGTACATTAAATAATGCTAAAGGAACCAATCCCGGTCGAAAAAGATCAAATCTTGAATCAAAAGCCCAAAATCGGCCAAAAGCCCAACCTGGGTCCACTTCTCAGAACCCGAACAAATTTACAAACTTCAATAACACCTTTAACTATGAGTCCAACCATACTAGTTTCACTCAAATCCGACTCCAATGCGATGTTCAAAACTCAAAAATTCATATTATGAAACTTTAGGCCAAAACCCCCAATTTCCACTAAACAAATCACAATCCAATTACCAAAAATGAAGGTAGATTCATGATATAAAATAAAAAATGAGTAAAGAAAACTTACCCCAGTCCACTAGATAAAAATTGCTTCAAGAATCGCCTCAATCCGAACTCCATAGCTCCAAAAATGTAAAAATGGCTGAAACCCTTGAAATAGAGTTCTTATAATCTGCCTAGACATCCCTCTTTCGCGAACACGGAAAACCCATCGCGTTCGCGATGAACAAAATATCTTGCCACCAAAACACTCTACGCGTTCGCGATACACCCACGCGAACGTGATGACCACTATTGCCAAAGCTTCACGAACATGACTCATATTACGCGACCGCGACAAAAGAGGTCCATATGCAAAAGTTGAAGAGGTTTTGTAGTAGAGGTTATGTTTTTGACTTTAAACGAAGACCATGTTTGTTTTCCTAACTGACATGCATCACAAATTTGATCTTTTGAAAAATCTAGTTTTGGAAGACCAATGATAAGATCGCGTTTGGAAAGTTTTTGAATTGTATGCATACTTGCATGACCAAGTTTTCTATGCCATACACAGGGATCATCAATCATAGAAGGTAGAAAAATTCGATTTTCTAGGCTATCAATATTACTGAGAGTATAGACATTCCTATCTTTATTCCTAGATATAATGATTCTACATGATTCATCTTTAATGAACCAACTATGATTTTTAATACGAACCTCATAGTCATTATCGCATAGTTGACTGATGCTGAGTAAGTTGTAACCAAGTTCATCTGCCAAGTGGACTTCATCTACATCACATGATGAGTTGATGGGGACTTTTCCAACTCCAATTACGTTTCCTTTTGATTTGTCTCCAAAGGTGGCTAATCCACCATCTAGTTTAGTGACAGTTTTGAATAGTTGTTTGTCACTTGTCATGTGTCTGGAACACGCGCTTTCGAGATACCATTTTCCTTTTCGATTGTTCTTTCTGGTGTTCTTACAAAAACAATTACTTATTTTTAGGTACCCAAGACTTCTTGGGTCCTGAATGGTTAGTATTTTTATTGTTAGCCTGATTTGAGGCCTTGGGTCACCAAACCCATCTTCTATTATTCTTAAATCTGCAATGGTTAGATATATGCCAGGTTTTCCACAATAAAAACAAGATGGATCAGTAAAACTTTCAGAATCCTTTTCTCTGCCATTTCTAAACCTGCAATGGTTAGATTTGTGACCATCTTTGCCACAATGAATGCATGCAGAATAATTTCTTGTCCGAGTTGAGTTTTTACGAGAAGTTGACTGGTTTGATTTGATGAAATTGTGACTGGTGGATTTTTGCAACCCATTCAGTTGAAGTTCATGAACTTTTACGAGAAGCATGTCTCTTTCAATTTCACATACTTCTAGATTCAGTTCCCGGTCTTTCTTTTCTCTTTGAATATTTTGAAGATCATGTAGAACTTTCTTAATGTCTACAAGAGCAATATCAATAAATTCTTGAAGTTCATTACATTTAGGACACATAGGTAAGCGTACCTTACTTATTCCTTCGTCTTCCATGAGACCAAGCTCACCCGAATCTTCATCATTGTCTTCTTTGATGGCCATAAAACACATGCTGGCTATTACCTCAGGATCATATTCTTCTTCATCACTCCATGCTCCAAATTACTTCTTCTTTTGGAAGTTTCTGCTGAGTTTGTTTTTCAGTTCAGGGCATTTTGCTTGAATGTGTCCGTATTTTTCACATTCATTGCATCTTACATCATTTTTGTCATTCTCATTTCCCATTTTCCCTTTCTGAAATTTGGTTTACCTCTTCTACTATTTCTGATTTTCCTTATCATCCTTGTTACAACTTTAGAGAGCATAAATTTCCATCTTCTTCGGCCACAGATAAATGCAACTATCTTTTTTTTTGCTGTACTTGCCTGTCTAAATGATTTCTCGCAAAGGCAATTAGGTCACCTCTAAGTTCATCATATGACATCTTGTCAAGATCCTGACATTCCAGTGCAATTACTTTGGTTTCCAAATAGTGGGTAGGCTTCTTAGTATTTACCTGACCCACTCTCCACTTCTGATTGGTCTACCAAAGGATTTCAAATCACCAATAAATTTGCTGAATCTTCAGAAATTTCTTCCAGTGATTCTCTGTCTTTCTTTTGGTATAATTCATAGTCACGAACCAGGAGATTTATCCTTCTTTCTTTCACTTTGTTTGTTCCTTTATATGTGACTTCTAGCTTGTCCAACATTTCTTTCGTAGTTTCACAGCTTGATATGTTTTCATACTCTTCTCAGCTTATGGCATTGTACAAGAGATTCTTTTCCTTAACATTCACTTGAATATTAGCTTCTTATTCTTCAATGTAATCATCTAAATCGAGAGGGTCAGATGATACTATGATCTTACCGTTTTTATCCTTCCTAGGTGGGATTGGAAGATTTTCCTTTTTTTTTATCAGAAACCATACTTTTAATGTCGTATGACATAGTGTAGGTTCCCATTCACACTTTCCAGTGTGAAAAGTGCTGGCCGTTGAAGTAGGGTGGTCTTACTTGAGAGGTTTCTTCTTGGAATGGTGCTCCAACGACTGTGTTTGATACCATGGTGTTTTTCTTACTTGCTGTTAGGTAATGCTTGTGAGTCCTTGCTCTGATACCAATTGAAACACAAGAGGGGAGGGGTAAATTGTGCCTAATTTAAAAAATTATTTGACTAGAGAGAGAAATAGTTGTCACGGCCCAAAATTTCCCTCCGTAGGACGTCGTGATGGCACCTAATCTCTAAGACTAGGTAAGCCTATCAATGCGAAATAATAATAGAAATATGAAATAAATAAATTTGCAAACTCACATAATTATAACTCTCAAAACCTGGTAGATAAAAGTCACAAGCTTCTAAAAATTTATTCTCAATGTATCTATATATCAGGGTCAAAGGAAAATAAGGAAGCGACATAATAATGGTAGAAGGGGACTCCGTAGTCTGCGGACGCTGGCATATATACCTCGAAGTCTCCGTACACAGGTAGCTCACAGATGTTTGGACTGGTGGGATGTACCTGGATCTGCGCAAAAAGATGTGCAGAAGCGTAGTATGAGTACATCACAGCGGTACCCCGTAAGTGCCAAGCCTAACCTCGATAGAGTAGTGACGAGGTCAGGTCAGGCACTACTGGAATAATAAAAGACAAGGTGAAATGTTTAACAATATAATAAAAATGAAATAACAATGGAAATGAATCAAGTAAGTAGTATGTCACCAATTAACTACGCAAAATAATGGTAAATAATACCTCATGGAAACAAAACATAATTCTTTTCAACATTAAGAAAATCACAACAATAATCAAAGGCAATTGCAGCCATAAATCAATATCAACAAGGGCACTCCCGAGGTACCGCCTCGTAGTCCCAAATCATAAATAAATTCATAATATCTCATTTCCTTATATCACCGCGGGAGCCTTCACATTTAATTTTAAAGAAAAATATTTTTTCCCGAAATAGCATCTCGCGTTTTAGCCACCCTTATCACACCGCATGACTTCTAGTAGTTCCCCTACTAGCCACGCGTATCAAGCCACCCTTATCTCACCGCATGCGTTACAACACACACACCTTATACCACCGTATGCATATCAATATCACAATATATCACAATTTGTACCTCACGTGCCCAATAATTCAATTCGCCAAAATAAACAATATCAACAATACTTTCCACAACAGGGAGCTCACGACTCAATCACAATGAGTACAAAATCTCACAAAAATATTCGGGAATAAATAACTCAGCAAAAATAATATTTAAAAAAATATTAATACGTTGCCTCAGTTCCAAATTTAAAATATCAAATACTTCATATTAATAATATTTAAATTAAAGAAATTCCACCTTCAAATAATGCACAGAATAAAAGAAACCAAGTTTCAGCTAAAGAGGTAAAAACAATTAGCAGGATAAAGTCAAGCAAATTTAAAGTATATAAATCAGATCAATGATGGAGAATATAATAAGATTTAATAATTTAATTAATATGCAACGGTGATCTACACAATTAAAAAATATAATCTTTCACATTTAACCCGTGTACACACTTGTCACCTCGTGTACATGACTTTCATCACATTACAATTATCATCTCAATACCAATCCTAGGGAAAATTTCCCCCACACAAGGTTAGACATGTCACTTACCTCGATTTGCTCCAATTTAATCAAGTAGTATGCTTTTTCCTCCATTTTCTGACTCCGGTCGACTTGAATCTAGTCATAACTAATTCGATACAGTCAACAAAAATTATAGAATCAATTCCATGAAAAAATACTACATTTTTTAATAAAAAGCCAAAATAAACTCAAAAATCGCTCGTAGGGCCCACATCTCGGAATTCGACGAAAGTTACAAAATACGAACGCCCATTCAACCACGAGTCTAACCATATCAAAATGACTAAATTTCAATAATAATTCGACCCTCAAATCTATCCAAGAGGGTTTTCAAAATTTTTCAACTTAAATCACCAATTAAATGTTAAAATAGTGATGGATTCGGGTAATATAATCAAAATTGAGTTAAGAATACTTATCCCGATATTTTCTCTGAAAATCTCCAAAAACTCGCCTCTTCCTGAGCTCCAATCCGTCAAAATTGAAAATGGGACGAAGTCCCATTTTCAGAACATAAACTCTCTGCCCAAACATTTGCACTACGCGATCGCGAAGCACAGTTTTCCACTGCCCAAGTTTAACCCTACGCGATCGCATGTACAAGATTCCAACTACGCCTACACGATCGCGTCCCAATCTTCGCGATCACGAAGAAGGTTTGAAACACCAGCAACAACAGCTACCAGCGGTGCCAAAATGAAGGAATATAATCTGAATACCATCTGAAACACGCCCGATCCCCTTGGGACCTCAATCAAATATACCAACTAGTCCTAATACATCATACGAACTTAGTCGAGTCTTCAAATCACATCCAATAACACTAAAAGTACAATTCACACCCCAATTCAAACTTAATGAAACTTAAGAATTTCTAACTTCTACATTCGATGCCGGAACTTATCAAATCAAGTCCGATTTCCTCAAATTTTGCACACAAGTCATAAATGACGTAACAAAACTATGAAAAATTTCGAAATTGGATTCCGAGCCTGATATCAAAAAGTCAACTCCCCGGTCAAACTTTCAAACTTAAATTACTATTTTAGCCATTTAAAGCGTAATTTAACTACAGATTTTCAAATAAAATTCCAAACACACTCCTAAGTCCAAAATCACCATACAGAGCTGTTGGAATCATCAAAATTCTATTCCGGGGTCATTTGCACATAGGTCGACATCCAGCCAACCTTTTCAACTTAAGTTTTAAACTTTGGAACTAAGTATTCCAATTCATTCTAAAATCTTTCCGGACCCTAACCGACTACCCCAGCAAGTCACATAACAGTTATAAAGTAGAAGTAAATGGGGAAACAAGGCTACAACTTTTAAAATGACTGGTCGGGTCGTTACAATAGTCGACTAATCTTTTTAGCAAGTTTGATTTCAGCAGAAGTAAATTATGCAGAAACAAAAACAATAAGGACACATGAGTTTTATACTGGTTCAATACATGTGTGGTACCTACATCTAGTTCTCTTGGGTCACAAGGGTTCTCTTAGATCTTCAATATTGAGTCGTTACAACATTTGTGGTTTTAGTTCGTTCACCAGTAACGATATTCAACAACAATCTTTATCTTTGCTTGACACAACTCTTGTTTTGTCTTCTAACTCTTCCTATCTTTCGCGACACTTGTAAACTCATGCATACAATATTTGTACTAAGAACTAGAAAGATATAGAAACATGTATTAAGTTGCGTGACTCTTTCTTCTGTCTTCCAGCCTTCTTATAGGAATGACTTGAGATTTTGTAATCTTCTCTTGAACTAGTCGTTGCAGATTAATAATTGATTGAGGCAAAAATATTCTAAGAGATATGACCCAAGGGTTGCCTCTGAATCCAGCTTACAAGGAAGGCTGAATTCAATGATCTATTTTCCTTCTTGCATTCCTAATATATAGGAATGATTTGCGACACGACTTGATTGATTCATCATCAGAATCTTCTGATCTCTTTCTCCATAGACTCTCCTTAATTTATGAACTAACTTCCCCATATCAGCTGCATTGGATCTTATTTCATTTTGATAGCATTGCCTCCCTGAGTTCCTGCAATCAATTAGAGTAGATTAGATTTGCACTGTTGTCATCATTATAATTTAAGTGTAACACTATTCATGTATTTCTTAATCATTTTTCCCGCAATCTCTAGTTGTGAGTACGACTCTGCATAATGTAGGCTAGACTAAGGTTCCCAAGAATTTCAAACTTAAAGCCTTTTTCGTCTTTCGACATATTTTTGTTTTATCTAGTAATTTTGGAAAGAAACTTTATTTTCTTACCTTATGTTTGACACAAGATTCATACATGGAACTAAGTACTCTAGTTCTGCATCTGTTATAAGTATACTTTTCAAAGATTCAGATTTCAATTATATTTAGCCAATGCTTATATTCCAAATATCAAGTCACAATTATCAACTAAGCATGTTTTTTTTTAAAGATGAATGACAAATAACCAAGCTGTAAATCATAACCCCGACTCTGATCGATTATTTCTGGGGAATGGAAATGTCAAAATTTGTCCCTAGTTTCAACAATAGAACATAATAATGTAACGACCCGACCGGTCATTTTGAGATTAATAGCCCCGATCCCCTAGTTACTGCTTCTCCCATATCTATTTTTGCTATATTGACTTGCTAGTAGGTAGCGTTTTGTTTTTTGGAGTGATTTGGGACACTTAGTCCCTAAATGAAAGCTTAAGTCTTAGGATTTTGACCGTAGTCGGAACTGTGTGAAGATGACTCTGGAATGGAGTTTCGTTAGTTCCGTTAGCTCCGTTGGGTGATTTTGGACTTAAGAGCGTGTCCGGATTATGTTTTGGAGGTTCGTAGCTTATTTAAGCTTGCAATGACGAAAGTCGAATTTTTGGAGATTTGGACCGATAGTGAAAATTTTGATATCGGGGTCAGATTCCACTTTAGGAAGTTGGAGTAGGTCTGTAATGTTGAATATTACTTGTATGCAAAATTTGGAGTCAATCGGACGTGGTTTGGTCAGTTTCGGCATCAGTTGTTAAATTTGGAAATTTCAAGTTCTTTAAATTTGAATCGGAGGATGATTTGTGATTTTAGCATTGTTTGATGTCGTTTAAACGCTTGACTAAGTTCATATGGTGTTTTAGGACTTGTTGGTATATTTGGTTAAGGTCCCGGGGGGGCTCGGGTAAGTTTCAGATGGTTATTGGATCATTTTTGGACTTGGAGGATTTTTCTAGTCCTGGTTCTGCTATAATCGTACCTGCGCAAGGCTGCCCGCATGTGCAAGAAAATTGGCACAAAAGCGGATTTGCGAAGCCCACAGATGCAAAAGTGTAATCGTAGATGCGAAGTTAGACCGCAGAAGCGCAAAGGATTTCCGAAGGCGTGCACTCGCAGGTGCGGAGGTAGAGGGGGTAAGTGATTTACGCATATGCACACATTTTCCGCACAAGCGCACCCGCAGGTGCGAGCCCAGGCTCCGCATGTGTGGAAATACCTGGGCAGTGGTCAAAAGCGAAGGGCTTCACGATTTTTGTCATTTTGGACTTTGCAAACTCTATTTAGGGCAATTGTTTAGAGTATTTTCGAGAGATTTCTTGAGGTAAGTCCCTTGTGCTTATTTTGATCAATAATCTTGCTTTCCCATTTATGTTTCTACCTAGACTCATGAGTGAATGGGCATTCGGATTTTGTGGCTTTTACCCGATTCCGAGATGAGGGCTCGGGTCGGCGTTTTAGGGCAAATTTCGGAATTTTTGATAAAGTAGTGATTTAATTAATTAGATGAGTCTATTATGGTTGTATTTATGATATGTAATTTTTTTTGGCTAGATTTGGGGCATTCAGAGCCGGATATTCGTGGGAAAGGCATTCTTTCCGATTGATTGAGCTTGGTTCGAGGTAAGTCGCTTGCCTAACCTTGTGGGGGGGAACTCCCCATAAGATTTGTACTATTTTTGATATATGCGCACCGTGTACGTGAGGTAACGAGTATGTTTATGGGCTAATTGTGTAAAGACCCGATTTTCTACTAAGTGAAAACCTGATTTCTTTCTTATTTGAGTTTCATCAGCATGTGTAGTATCCTGCTAGATTAGAATAGCATGCCTACTTGCCTTAACCGTTTACTTGAACTACGTGCAGCATGTTTAGTGAATTTACCTATCTTTCTTTAACTGATACTTAGGTTGAACTGTAGAATTTTGTGCCGTAACTATTGAATTTTATTGTTATCGATGTATATTTACTTTGGGACAATGGAACGGTATTCCGGGAGATTCTCTTGTACTACACATTTACTTTGGTACTATGGAACGGTATTCCGGGAGATCCCCATGTAATGCATATTTAATTTGGGACTACGGAACGGTATTCCGGGAGATCCTCTTGTACTGCATATTTACTTTGGGACTATAGAACGGTATTCCGGGAGATCTCCCTATACTGCATATTTACTTTGGGACTACAGAACGGTATTCCGTGAGATCCTCCTGTACTGCATATTAATGTTTTGGACTACGAGACAGTATCTCAGGAGATCCCCTGTTGTGTTTTTGTGTACTGAGCTGTTACCTTCTATGATTTCATTGTTGTTAAATTTCAGCCTTTATCTTATTGCGGTATTACACTCTATCTTGTTTTATTATATATTTACCAGTAGGGCCCTGACCTGACCTCGTCACTACTCGACCGACGTTAGGCTTGGCACTTACTGGGTACCGATTGTGGTGCACTCATGCTACTCTCTGCACATGTTTTTCGTGTACAGATCCAGGTACTCCTTATCAGCCGCACTATCAGTGAGCCGAGACAGCTTTGGAGACTTCAAGGTATATCTGCCGCATCCGCAGACCTCGGAGTCCCCTTCTACTCTTTCTCATGTCCATTATCTTCTGTATTTTTCCTTGGTTAGACTCTGATGTATAGAGACACTAGATTTTCCTTCTATAGTTAGTGATTCACGATGTTCCGGGTTTTGAGAATGTTGTGTTTTTTTGAATAGTTGGTTAAATTTATATTTCTTTATTTCATTATTCCGAAAAATGTTAGGCTTACCTAGTTGTAGATACTAGGTGTCATCACGACGTCACACGGAGGGGAAATTGGGTCGTGACAAGTTGGTATCAGAGCTCTAGGTTCATAGGTGTCGTGGGTCACAAGCCGGTTTATTAGAGTCTCGCGGATCAGTACAGAGACATTTGTACTCATCTTCGGGAGGCTGTGGAACTGTTAGGAAAATTTCACTACTTTGATTCCTTGTCGTGCGAAAATTGTTGACTTCAAAGATTCTAAACTTCTATATTTTATTTTCTTACAGATGGTGAGGACACATACAAGCGGATCTAATGAACAGGCACTCGCGCTCCCTGCTAGAGCCGCGAGAGGCCGGGGCCAGGGTAGAGGCCGAGGACATCCACGTGGTTCACCCAGAGCACCCGCATAAGCTGCTACAGAGGAGCCCCCAGTAGCTCCAGCTGGAGGGCAGACACCTTAGGTACCTTTTTCTGCACCAGCCCTCCAAGAGACTCTAGCCCAGTTTATGAGCATGTTCAGTACCTTAGCTCAGTCTTGATTGATTCCACTTGCTCCTACCACATCAAAGGCCGGGGGAAGAGCACAGACTCCCGTCGCCGGTACTCCAGAGCAGCGGGTTCAGGTCAACCAGGTTCCAGAGATTGTACCAATGAAGCTGGTAGCTCCAGCTCAGCCCGAGGTTAGGGCAACAACTTCTGAGGTAGAGCATCTTAGACTTGAGAGGTACAAGAAGTACCACCCACCTACCTTCAGCGGATTGGCTACAGATGATGCTTAGGGTTTTTGGAGGAGTGTCATCGTATTCTCCGTACTATAGGCGTAGCGGAGATGAGTGGGGTTTCTTTTACTACATTCCCGCTTAGGGGAGCAACCTATCAGTGGTGGCATACTTATGAGTTGAGTAGTCCAGCTGAGGTAGCTTCACTTACATGGACTCAGTTCTCAGACATGTTTTTGAGAGAGTATGTCTCTCAGAGCCTCAGGGACTCATGGCGCGTGGAGTTTGAGCAGTTGTGCCAGGGTGCTATGATTGTGTCAGAGTATGCATTTTGTATCAGTGATTTGGCCTGACATGCACCGGCCTTGGTTGCCACAGTTCGAGAGAGGGTTCGACGGTTTATTGAGGGACTCAACCCCAGCATCCGGATTAGTATGGCCAGGGAGTTGGAGATGGATATTTCCTATCAACAGGTTGTAAGTATTGCCAAGAGATTGGAGGGCATGCTTTCCCGGGATAGAGAAGAGAGGGAGGCCAAGAGGTCTCGAGAGACTGGTTATTATTCTGGAGCTCGTATTCCAGCAGCTCGCCATGGTAGGGGTTATGAGAGTCGCCCCTGATAAGTAGGGATTTTAACCTATTATTTGCTCTGTTTTACTTGTGTTTAGGGCCAAAAATGAGTAAAGGTATTCTCGGAAACTAATGTAATATGATTGCTTGTAGGGATTGTTCAAAATGATCCAAATGAGTCATAATCAACTCATAAAGGAGTCAAAACTTGAATAAAAATCAAGACAGGGCCAAAAGATGTGCAACGCGGACCGCACAAATATTGTGACGCCGCGAGCACTTTTTCGAGGTCCGCGAAAAGAAGATTCAGAGAGATGGAATTTTGGTCTAAAACATCAATGCGTACCGCGTCATAAAGGTGTGGCCGCAAAAGTACCTACGCGGCCGCGATCGGAATTACGCGGACCGTGGTTGCTGAGGTTCAGAGAGTTTACATTTTAAGAAAAAATAAGAAGTGTGGTCCGCGTCAAGATTACGCGACCGCAGAAGTATCCTACACGACCGCGATGGAAATTACGCGGTCCGCAAAACCATGCTCAACCCAGATCCAGAAGTGAAGAATGCGGACAGTGATCATAATTACGCGGCCGCGTAACCTCCGCAGGGGTATTTTTGTTCGAAAATTTCAGCTTAGTATAAATAGAACGTGTTGTCATTTTTAGGTTATGTTGTGTATTTGCTAAACACGTGAATCGACTAGAACTTTCCTTTTGGGCAATTTTGTACTAGATTCACTTTTTAAAATTAAATTTTCATTCCCCAAATTAATATTATGAATTTTATCTTCATTTCATCTTTAATTTCTGTTATTTCCATGAGTAGCTAAACCCATAGCTAGGGTTGTGACCCAACCCTAGTGTGGGTATTTAACATGTACTTAACATGGGTATTTAGCCTAGTTCTTGCTAGAATTGTAGAATTAGTAGTTGCAAACACTGATTCATGCCTTTATGAAAGAGACTAAGTCTAGGAAAACTAGGCGAACAAAGAATTAGGGTGAACTCAAGAAATTGATAGCCCCAATTAAAGGGTTAAACCTAGAGATAGTAATACATGACTTGAGCTAATATCACGTGACTTGCATGAATACCCATTTGGACTTGAGAAAGCCAAATTGGGCAAATTCACTCAAACTATCGAGAGGTATAGAGTGAGTACTTGGGTGTGATAGCTATATTACGACCCCAAATTAATCAAACTTTCCCTAGATTCTTGTTACCCGTTAGATATCCACCTAGGCGGAAGTCACTACCCTAGTCCTTTTAAACACTTGAAAACCAACATCAAAAATATTATACTTAGCTCTAATCATTGTATACAATAGAACTGAATTAGAGGTAGAATCATAAACCAAAATGTGTGGAAGCGTAATTAGGAACAAAACACGCATCTAGACTTAGATATAAACCTAATTCCAAATCAATTAACTCCCTGTGGATTCGATCCCGACCTTGTTGGGTAAAACTGCATCGACCATCCTCGCTACTCAAAAGTAGTGCAGGTTTGGACCCGATCAATTTTTGGCACCGTTGCCGGGGAGTTAGACAGTCTTAGCTATATATCTAACTATTTGTGTGTTTTGTTTTTCTTTCCTTCCATTTTTCTAATTTCTGTGTATCAATTTCTTTTAGGTACAAAATTTCCCTTAACACTGAGCCCCTCAGAAATTTACCATTGAGGGAGGAGGTAGATGACGATCAAGTAGATGAGGTTCATCCCGAGACTCAAGTAAACGGCGAGGCTGACCGCCTCCACAAAGAGCAGCGCACCATATGTTGCCGAATGAGGGCTATGCAAGTGCAATAGTCCCGCCCCGGATTAGGGCTGGCAACTTCCAAATTACCAACGTGATGCTTACAATGCTTGAGCAGTGGAGTTTCTTCACCGGAGCTACACACCAAAATTCCTACAAGCACCTCAAAGGGTTCGTTGATACTTGTTGGGGGAGAAAGAAAACAAATGTCGCCGAGGATGCACTGCGGTTAAGGCTATCTCCCTTTTCTCTACGGGGAAAGGCTTTGGACTATTTAGAGAGACTGCCCAATCATTCCATCCATACTTGGGATGAGTTGGCCGAGAAGTTCATTGCCAAATTTTTCTCTCCGGGGCACATGGCTACACTAAGGGATGAAGTTTTAGCTTACAAACAAGAACCCAATGAGCCATTGCACGAGATTTGGGAAAGATATCGCACCATGGTCAAAGAATGCCAGAACAATGATATGACCAAGGCCATGATCCAACAGACCTTTTATAGGGGTATCAACACAACTAACCAGTGTGTGGTGAACCAGCTCGCAGGGGGTAACTTCAAAAACACGCTATATTCAAAAGCATGTGAAATATTAGATGAGATGGAGGACACCTCTTCAGCTTGGAAAAGTCGGGCCAATGTTCCTCAGGGTGGCCCTAATTTTATCCACCTTCACAAGGAACTTCATGATCACAGACAAGCCATAGCAGAGTTGACAACTACCATGAATCAGTTAGCCAAGGCACATCTTCAGCATGTTCAGGGGCCAAAGCAAGTACATGCCATGGAAGGAGTGAATGTAATGGTTAACAAGAGGAGACAAAGAGGTCACCAAGTTCAACACAATGAGGATCAATTTGAGCAAAGTAGTAGTGGGTAAAACCAAGATGAATCTTATGACGATCAAAGTGAAGAGGTTCAATATGTGAACAATTACCAAGGTCAACGGAGCAATGCTCCAAATCAACAACAGTGGAGATCACAGGGAAACAATCAAAATTGGGGCAACCAAGGCCAAGGGAATTGGAATAGTGGCAACAACAACAATCCGAATAATTGGGGGAACAACAATCAAAATTGGGGGAATCAAGGAAATAACCAAGGCAATTGGGTTGGCAACAATAATAGTAATTGGGAGGCAATAAAAACCAAGGGGGTTGGAACAATAATAATCAAGGGAACCGGAGGTCGGGATTTCAAAGGCCCCCGATGTATCAATAACCCAGCAACCCGCCTCATTATCCGTTACAAGGGCAAAGTTCTTCCAACAATGAGATGGGACGGATAGAAAGTATATTCAAGAAAATGATGGAAAGAAACGTCGACTCCGATGCCCAAATATCCTCCTACAACACTTCTATCCACAACTTGGAAGTCCAAATAGGTCAAATTTCTCAAGCCATGAATACTCGCCCTAAGGGGGAACTACCAAGTGATACGGTAGTAAACCCGAAAGGTGGAAACAATACGGGTCATGCTATGGCGGTGACTACAAGAAGTGGTAGAGGTGGAGTTGCTAGTACCTCTAATCCAAGAAAGATCGTGAATGATGATGTGGTTGTGCAAGAAGAGAATGAGCCAAGAAATGATGAGATTGTGAACGATTAAGTGTGGATAGACATTGATGAAAACGTGGAGGAGACACAAGATGATGTGAACCCGTCTAGCGAACACGTGATAGATATACCGGATCCGGTAGTGCCTAAAGCCAAGACTGCTTTGCCAAGGCCTCATCCACCATATCCTCAAAGGCTCGCAAAGAAAAACAACAAGAACCAATTCAAGAAATTCATTGATATGATGAAAAGTTTGTCCATAAATGTGCCTTTGGTTGAAGCTCTAGAACAAATGCCGGGATATGCAAAGTTCATGAAGCACTTGGTAACAAATAAGAGGTCAATAAACTGTGAGACGATCAAAATGACACATCAAGTGAGTGCCATTTTTCATTCCATGGCTCCAAAGCTAGAAGATCCCGGTGCCTTTACAATTCCATGCACTATTGGTAGTGCCGATTTCGCCAAAGTCTTGTGTGATTTGAGAGTGAGCATTAATTTGATGACATATTTTGTGTTCAAGACATTGGGGATTGGGAAACCAAGACCTACTTACATGAGGTTTCAAATGGCGGACCAAATAATGAAGAGGCTATTGGGGATAATTGATGATGTTCTAGTTCGGGTAGACAAATTCATACTTCCCGTAGATTTTGTGATACTCGACTGTGAGGTTGACTATGAGGTGCCTATCATATTGGGGAGACCTTTCCTATCTACAGGGAAGGCCTTAGTCTATGTGGAAGCTGGGGAGATCACCTTCCGGGTGGGCGATAAAAATATTTTGTTTCACGTGTGCAAGTCAATGAGACAGCCTAATAGCAACGAAGTATGTTTGTTTGTGGATCTTGTGACTGAGGTGATTGTTGATGACACAAGTGCTATGATTAATTTGGAAGACCCTTTGGAAGTTGTGTTGTTGAATCATGATGAGGATGAGAAGGAAGGCTTGGTAGAATATGCAAATTCTTTGCATGGAATGGGATCCTACACATATGGACCCCGAAAACTTTCCTTGGACCTTGAGAACCGGAAGACTCCACCAAAAAAACCCTCAATCGAGGAGCCACCCACATTGGAGTTGAATCCCTTGCCTTCATACCTCAGATATGAGTACTTAGGCCCTTGTTCCACATTACCTGTTATTCTTTCTTCGTGCTTAACTAACGTGTAGGTAGATTCCACCCTTGCGGTGCTTCAAAGAAGGAAGAAGGCAATATGTTGGACATTGGCGGATATTCGGGGTATAAACCCCGCCTTTTGCATGCACTAAATCATATTGGAGAAAGATGCCAAACCCTCCGTGAAACATCAAAGGAGGTTGAATGAGGCCATGCAAGAGGTAGTGAAGAAGAGATTATCAAGTGGCTAGATACAGGGGTTGTGTACCCCAATTCTTATAGTTCATGGACTTCGCCGGTACAATGTGTCCAAAAGAAATGGGGCATGACTATGATCACAAATGATAGAAATGAATTGATCCCCACAAGAACGGTCACCGGTTGGAGAGGATGCATGGATTATAGGAAGCTAAAATAAAGTGACCCGGAAAGACCATTTTCCATTGCCATTTCTTGACTAAATGTTGGATAGACTTGTCGAAAGTGCTTATTATTGCTTTTTGGATGGGTATTTTGGATATAACTAGATTCTCATTGCACCTGAAGACCAAGAGAAAACCACATTCACTTGTTTGTATGGTACATTTGCGTTCTCAAGGATGTCGTTTGGTTTGTGTAATGCACCAGCTACTTTTCAGCGGTGTATGATGGTAATATTTACGGATATGGTGGAGGAGTTCCTCGAGGTGTTCATGGATGATTTCATTATTATGGGGGATATCTTGGAAGAATGCTTGGATAATCTTGATAAAGTGTTGGCCCGATGTAAAGAGACCAACTTAGTGCTTAATTGGGAGAAGTGCCACTTTATGGTAGAGGAGGGCATTGTCCTCGGCCATAAAATCTCCAAGAATGGTATTGAAGTGGACAAAGCAAACATTGAAGCGATATCAAAACTCCCTTCTCCGACTTCCGTCAAGGGAGTGAGGAGCTATCTTGGTCACGTGGGGTTTTACCGTAGGTTCATCAAGGATTTCTCAAAAGTGGTGAACCCCTTGTGCAAGTTGTTGGAAAACAATGCCAAGTTTGTGTTCAATGATGATTGCATAAAATCTTTTGAGCTACTCAAGTATAGGTTGACTACCACTCCTATCATTACCGCACCCAATTGGAGCTTACCATTTGAGCTCATGTGCGATACTAGCGATGTTGCGGTAGGAGTGGTATTGGGGAAAAGAATCAACAAGATATTTCATCCAGTATATTATGTAAGCAAAACAATGAACGATGCCCAAGTCAACTATATGGTGACCGAGAAAGAGATATTAGCCATTGTCTTCGCCATGGAAAAGTTTTGCCCGTGCCTCATGGGTACCAAAGTGGTTGTGCACACCGATCACGTGGCACTTCGTTATTTGATGAGTAAAAAGGACTCTAAGGCTAGGTTGATGAGATGTGTTATTCTTCTAAGAGAATTTGACCTTGAAATCATAGACCGAAAAGGGAGTGAGAATCAAGTGGCAGACCACTTGTCCTGCTTAGAAGAGTAGGGGAGGCCCCATGATGGCCTCGAGATTAGTGATTCATTTCCGGATGAATAACTCATCTCCGTGTCTTTGACTGGGATACCTTGGTTCATTGATGTGGCTAATTTTCTTGTGACCGACATTTTCCCGAGTGAGCTATTGTCTAACCAAAGGAAGAAGCTCAAACGCGACTGCTTGGATTATTATTGGGATGAGCCATATCTTTTCAAAAATTGCAATGATGGTGTTATCCAGAGATGTGTTCCGGAAGAAGAGCAATTGAGTATTGTTGAAGCTTTCCATTCCTCGCCCTATGGGTTCTATTAGCCTACCTTGTACAAAGATGCTAGTGAGCTCGTTAGGCATTGTGATGAGTGCCAAAGAGCCGGTGGAATTTCCAAGAAGAATGAAATGCCTCTCACCACCATCCTTGAGATTGATATTTTTGACGTGTGGGCATCGACTTTATGGGACCATTTGTGAGTTCATGTAGGAACACTTATATTCTTGCTGCTGTGGATTATGTTTCCAAATGGGTTGAAGCTGTGGCTTTGCCCAACAATAAGGCACAGAGTGTGGTGTCTTTCTTAAAGAAAAATATCTTCACAAGGTTCGGCACCCCAAGGGCTATCATTAGTGATGGGGGTTCTCATTTTTGCAACAAAGCCTTCGACACTCTACTATCCAAGTATGGTGTCAACCCCCTATCACGCCCAGGCAAGTGGGCAGCTTGAAGTCTCCAACAGGGAGATCAAGAACATTCTATCCAAGACTGTCAATACAAACCGGATTGATTGGTCAAGGAAACTTGACGATGCTTTGTGGGCCAATAGAACATCTTACAAGACTCCAATTGGTATGTCTCCATACCGGTTGGTATTTGGGAAAGCATGTCATCTTTCAGTTGAACTAGAGCACAAGGCCATGTGGGCGCTGAAGAAATTGAACCTTGAATGAGATGTAGCTGCCAATCTCCGGGTAGAGCAACTAAATGAACTTGATGAGTTCCTGTTCCATGCTTATTTTAGCTCGTCCTTGTATAAGGACAGGATGAAGTACTTATATGATAAGTATATTCGGAACAAAGAATTCAAGGAAGGTGACTTTTTTCTTTTATTCAACTCTCGGTTACGGATATTTTCGAGAAAGCTCAAGTCTGAGTGGAGTGGCCCTTTCGTACACGTGACTCCTTTCAGTGCTCTAGATTTGAAAAACAAGAATGGTGAGATCTTTAGAGTCAATGGGCATCGAGTGAAGCAGTACCTTGGAAAGATTGATGATAGCCATGTTGTGGCATTGATCCATTTCAAATGATGATGGTAACATGCGTTGTGTCGCGACGTTAAATCAGGTGTTTCTTGGGACGCAACCCATGTGTTTTTCTTTCTTTTGATTTTCTTCTTATATTAGACATTGTTTTGGACTGATTGGTTATGAAGTGTATGTAGGAATTGGCCGTGCAGTGTAGGAAATTGACAAGGAAAATATTTGGCTATGTGGTGAACTTTCGTGAACCGCATGAGCACTTCGCGACCGCACAATTCTGCGCGTGGCCGCGTAGCTGAAAGGGGCAAAATGCCAACTCTCTGAACTTGGCCTGTCAAAATTCCTTCAGAGTTCGCGGCCGCGTTCAAATTTTTGCGGTCCGCACAAATTGTGCGGCCGCGGCCAGATTTTCACGGACCGCGCCCGTGCATCTGAGGCAGATATACAAAAAGGTAAAGAGTGCGGACCGCGAAAAAATTTCGCGGCCGCACTCAGGTAAAGCAGTGGGGTCACTGGGTTCTGAGTATAAATAGGCGTGTTTGAAACTATTCAAACTTTATAAACTCTAACCTCTCAAACTCACCTAAAGCACTGTGCATCCTTACTTGGTTTCTAACTCATCCTATTCTCATCAATTGTCGATTTCCTACCACATTTTTACATCTGGTGTGTTCATTTCAATAATTTGATTTTATCTTTTTCTTTTATTTTCTCTGTGTTTTAAATTTTCTTTTTAGATAGGGTTAGAATCATGCCAAAATGTCAAATTAATGCTTAATGTTTTATTAACAACATATGGGTAGTGCGTGTATGCATAATGGGGGTTGGGGTTAGTAACTTTGCATGTTTAATTGCTATAATTATTGGGTAATTAGTGAAAACCTTAGTTTTAAGTGTTCATCGGTGCCGATTTATTTTGAATTTTGCGACCGCGGTCATTATTTTTGCGGTCCGCGATAGGGTATGCGGTCGCGTCCAAATTTACGCGGTCTGCGATACCCTAGCTTCAAGGCACTGATGGTTGTTTAGAATTCGCAGTCGCGGTCACTTTTGTGCAGTCCACAATTGGTCTTTCGCGACTGCACCCAATTTTTTGCGGTCCGCGCGTTTGAACTTCAGAGACTCGATCATTTGCCTTCGCGACCACCTTCATTTTTAAGTGAGAAGGAGTATGGGAATTTTCGGTAATGGTGGCCCCAAAGGTCTCTCACTCTTGAGCGAAAATTCATAAACAAAGACCTAAGCCAGCACAATCCGAATGTCCTAAGGCAATTTACGGAGAGAAAAGGGTGGAAATGGTTCACCGTCCAGTTGAAAGATGACAATGAATACCTCATCAAGGAATTTTATGCAAATGTTGCCCACATCAAAAAGGGTACAAAGGTGACGAAGGTCCGAAACTTGAAACTTCGGTTTGATGGAAATGCACTGAACAATTATGTGGGGTTTGAAGAGGTCGAGGCAGTGCAATACCTAGAGAAGCTAGCTTTGGGTGATGCAGTGCACCCATGGCTAGCTGAGATACTTGTTATTCCTGGGACAACACCTGCATGGCTCACAGCAGGAGTTCCAATCGTCAGAGCTACCCTAAACTTTGAAGCAAAATGGTAGCAAACATTCGTGTGCGACGTCTTGACCCGTGCCAGCATGAGAATGTACTTCCACTCCACCAGGCAGTATTGGTAGCTTCAATTATGGAAGGCTATCCTATTAATCTAGGAAACTTAATGTCCTACAACATCTCAAATTCAGTCCAGAAAGAAGAAAGATCTTATCCCTACGAAATAGGAGGATATCTCAAATTGATATGGGAGGATTATCAAGGATTTGGGGAATCAGGTGAAAAAGATGCGAAAAACTCAAGCATCTAAGGATCCAGTGGAGAAGTTGAGCAAATAAGTTCAGAAGATTTCTTCTGCCGGTGATATTCCACTGGACCTTCTCATGGAGGACACATCCCCAGCAGCACCTGCATCATTGCCCGATGCATCAGAGGCAGCAGCCGGCCAGTCTGAGGAACCTACTGTCACTTTAAACACTGCTGAAGAGATGATTCAGATGCTCAGAAACCTTGTAGTCCCCCAGTCAGAGGATGTAGAGATCCAGTTAGAGGATAAAGAGGGTGATGATGACCCGATGCACACACCATATAGGGAGTTTTCTCTACTCTCTACCCTTTTTTCCTGTCCTTATTTGTTATGAGCATTGAGGACAATACTATTTTTTTATTTGGGGGGTGGTCCATTTTGATTTGATCTGTGATGACATTTGGTATATAATAACTATGATACTATTTTTCTTTATCTTTATTTGCCGTTATTTTTACTTTTTAGTATGTATATAATTTTACCTTTCGATGTATATATTCGTTTACTCCATCTTGTACATATTCAATTTACTTTCCGTAGTTTACTTCATAACTTCTTTCGTTATTTTCCCTTAATAGCTTAGCTTTTTATTTCCTCTAGTAACTTCTTTTAAAGTTTTTAGCTTCTTTTTACATTTTGTGTGAACAATAAGCCTTTGGTTTTCTTAATGTCATGTTTCTTTCCAAAGGTGGATGTTGTGTGAACCGGGTGGCTCTTCCCGACGATGGATGGCGTGACAACCTTCTTAAAAGATCGAGTCTGTTTTCTTTCTGTTTTGGTGTGTATAGTAGTAATAATGAATAAAAGTGTCTCAAGAAGGCTTCACTTGGTACTAACACATTTACCTTCGACCTCATAGTTAGAGAAAAGTTGATTAGCAAAGATTAGCTCTAGTTATGACATTTAGACTCTTGAGTTGACTAAAATAATCATCAAGTGATTTCCTTGAGCCATTTATGATTTTCAATCTTAGCTAGGGTTGTTGTGGGCCCTCGACTCTGTTCTCTTTAACAATCCAGCAGCTTGAGAGGTGAGGTATTGTATTGCAAATCCAAGTCCCGTGCCAATAAGTCTAGTACTTGCCCTGAATATTTGTGTAGGAAAAATTCTCAGTGTAGCTCAACTTGAGAAATGATTGTAGACTCTACTTGGTCCAATTTGAACGTTGAAATCTTCCATAGCCTACAGATATGATATCCCTAGTTAACCCCTTTGAGCCTAATCCTATTACATTCAATAGCCACATTACAAACCTTTATCCATTCTATAATGAACCTCTCTTGGCACCCAATATTTCCTTAGCATTCATGATAAACAATTGGCAAAAGCATAAGTTTGGGGGAGAGACGAGGAATTTGAAAGTGATAAAAGGTTCAAAGAAGAAAAAAGCTTGATGAAAAGGAAAGGCAAAGAAAGAAAAGCCAAAAAGAAAATGAAGGTTGAAGGGATTCAAAGAACGCAATGATGAAAGCATGGAATGATGAGAAAAGGAGAAAAATGATTGTCATGAGTAAGAAAGAGTGACAGTGTGTCTCTCTAGTTCCCCTAAGAAATAAGAAAATGACTCAAAGATCAAGAAAGTATGTGCCGAAATGAGAAAATGAAGTGCTTAAGGAGAGATGAAACCATCATAGTTCGATAAGTCCTACCTTGATCCAAAAGCCTTCATTACATCCCATTAAATCCCTATATGATTTCAAGTTGAGTTAGCTTATATTAGTGGTGATTTACATAAGGGGCAAGCTTATGGTACTTAGAGCGGGACTTGTGGCATTCTTTTGAGAGTGATGAGCGCACTTCTTCACATCCTTGTTTTGAGTGGTACATTCTAAAAAGTGAGATTTGATCATGGAAAGTAGAGGAGGATGAGTTTGGGATCCATAATGACCTACATGATAGAGCGAGCGTCCTGGATGAATTGAGTCAGCTCTTGATGCTTTAGTGTCATATTAGAACTATAGTACTCAAAAGGTCATAACATAATATTATTGATAATTCATTTGTGTTGAGGGTAATTGTTAGTCCCAATTGATGCTTAATAGAGTCACCTTAGGCCAGCTGAAATATCCTTTTCTTTTTCATGTGGAGGTGGGAATTACCTTATTTGCTCGAGGACAAGCAAAAGCTTAAGTTTGGGGGAGTTGATAAGTAGGAATTTTAACCTATTATTTGCTCTCTTTTACTTGTGTTTAGGGCCAAAATGAGTGAAGATATTCCCGTAAACTAATATAATATGCTTGCTTGCAGGGATTGTTCAAAATGAGCCAAAGGAGTCATAATCAACTCATAAAGGAGTCAAAACTTGAACAAAAACCAAGACTGGGCCAAAAGATGTGAAACGCGGAAAGCGACCCGAATGCTACAACGTGGCCGCGAGCACTATTTCGAGGTCCGCCAAAGGAAGATTCAGAGAGATTGATTTTTGGCCTAAAACATGAACGCGGACCGCGTCAGAAAGGTGCGGCCGCGAAAGTACCTACGCGGCTGCGATTGGAATTACGCGGACCGCGGTTGCTCAGGTTCAGAGAGCTTACATTTTAAGCAAAAATAAGAAGTGTGGTCCGCGTCAAGATTATGTGACTGCGGAAGTCTCCTACGCGACTGCGATGGAAATTACGCAGTCCGTAAAACCATTCTCAACCCAGATCCAGAAGTGAAGAACGCGGACCGCGATCAGAATTACGCGGCCGCTAAAGCAAGAGTGCGGCCGAGGTCAGAATTATGCGATCGCGTAACCTCCGCGGGGGTATTTTTGTCCAAAAAACTAGGTTAACAAGGAATTGGGGTGAACTCAAGAAATTGATAGCCCCAATTAAAGGGTTAAACCTAGAGATAGTAATACCCGACTTGAGCTAATATCATGTGACTTGCATGAATACCCATTTGGACTTGAGAAAGCCAAATTGGGCAAATTCACTCAAACTATGGAGAGGTATAGAGTGAGTACTTGGGTGTGATAGCTATATTACGACCCCAAATTAATCAAGCTTGCCCTAGATTCTTGTTACCCGTTAGATATCCACCTAGGAGGAAGTCACTACCCTAGTCCTTTTAAACACTTGAAAACCAACATAAACAATATTGTACTTAGCTTTAATCATTGCATACAATAGAATAAAATTAGAGGTAGAATCAAAAACCAAAATGTGTGGAAGCGTAATTAGGAACAAAACACGCATCTAGACTTATATATAAACCTAATTCCAAATCAATTAACTCTTTGTGGATTCGTTCCCGATCATCCTCGCTACTCAAAAGTAGTGCAGGTTTGGACCTGATCAACCCCGTTCATTCAGCTCTTCCAACCGCCAGCGATGTTCCAGCTCCTTCTAGACCCCAGGAGATTTATTATGCACCACCAATATCTAGTGTGCCTCCTACATGGGGTGTTCTTAGCGGCTAGTCCAGCAGATCTGGCCCGAGCAAGCCACAGCAGCCACGTCCTCCCAGAGCTTGTTTTGAGTGTGGCGACACTCGCCATGAGGTGAGGGATATCCCCAGGATTAGGAGGGGTACACCTCCACACACTTCTCAGCCACAGAGTGTTCCACCGGGTCCTCAAGCTATGATTACAGCACCAGCTACCACCCCACCTGCTCAGCCAGCTCGAGGTGGAGGTCGCCCCAGAGGGGGAGGCCAGGCCAGATATTATGCACTTCCTGCTCATATAGAGGCAGTTGCTTCTGATTTTGTCATTACATATATTGTCCCACTTTGTCATAGATATGCGTCGGTATTATTTGACCCAGTCTCTACATATTTTTATGTGTCATCTTATTTTGCCCCGTATTTGGGCGTATCTCGAAATTCTTTGAGTTCCCCTATTTATGTGTCTACTCCTGTGGGGTATTCTCTTGTTGTGGACCGCGTGTATCGGTCGTGTTTGATTGCTCTTAGTGGTTTTGAGACCAGAGCTGATTTATTATTGCTCAGCATGGTATACTTTGATATTATTTAGAGCATGGACTAGTTGTCGCCCCATTATGCTATTCTTGATTGTCATGCTAAGACTGTGACACTAGCTATGCCAGGATTTCCGTGATTAGAGTGGAGACGTACCTTAGAGTATACTCCCAGCAGAGTTATTTCATTTCTTAAATCTCAACCAATGGTTGAGAAGGGGAGTGACGCGTATCTAGCTTATGTGAGAGATGTCAGTATTGATACCCCTACAGTTGAGTCAGTTCCAGTAGTGAAGGACTTTCCAAATGTGTTCCCAACTGATCTTTCGGGTATGTCGCCCGACAAAGATATTAATTTTGGCATTGATTTGTTGCCGGGTACTCAACCCATCTCTATTCCTCCATATTGTATGGCTCATCCTGAGTTGAAGGAGTTCAAGGAGCAGTTACAGGAGTTTCTTGATAAGGGCTTCATTCGGCCCAGTGTATCACCTTTGGGTGCTCCTGTCTTATTTGTGTAAAAGAAGGATGGTTCTATGCGGATGTGTATTGATTGCCGCCAGTTGAACAAAGTCACAGTAAAGAACAGGTATTCATTGCCTCGTATTGATGACTTATTTGATCAGTTACAGGATGCCAGAGTGTTTTCCAAGATTGACTTACGTTCAGGATATCAACAGTTGAAGATTCAGGAGCTAGATATCCCAAAGACGGCTTTCAGGACCAGATATGGTCATTATGAGTTTCTTGTTATATCTTTTGGGCTGACCAATGCTCCAACAACTTTTATGCACTTGATGTACAGTGTATTTCGGCCTTATCTTGACTCATTTGTCATTGTGTTCATTGACGACATTCTGTTTCACTTCAGACCTTAAGAGAAAAGAAGTTATATATCAAAATTTTCAAAGTATGAGTTTTGGCTAGACTTAGTGGAATTCTTGGGTCATATAGTATCAAGTAAGGGGATCCAGGTGGATCCAAAGAAGATTGAAGCAGTGCAAAGTTGGCCCAGACCGTCCTCAACTACAGAGATCCGGAGTTTTCTTGGTTAGGCAGGGTATTGCTGTCGATTTGTAGAGGGCTTCTCATCTATTGCAGCACCTATGACCAGGCTGACCTAGAAGGGTGCTCCATTCAAGTGGATAGAGGAATGTGAGGAGAGTTTTTAAAAGCTCAAGACATATTTAACTATGGCCCCAATAATTTTATTGCTTACAGGTTTGGGGTCTTATACTGTATATTGTGATGCATCGCAAATTGGTCTCAGCGCAGTGTTGATGCAGGATGGTAGGGTGATTTCCTATGCGTCTAGACAGCTGAAGGTGCATGAAAAGAACTATCATGTCCACGACCTTGAGTTAGCTCCTATTATTCATGCCTTGAAGATTTGGCGGCATTATTTGTATAGTGTTCATTCTGATATTTACACCGATCACCAGAGTTTGCATCATCTATTCAAGCAGAAGGATCTTAATTTGCGTCAGATGAGGTGGTTGGAGCTACTTAAAGATTAAGATATCACTATTTTGTACCACCCTAGGAAGGCCAATGTGGTGGCTGATGCTTTGAGTCGTCGGGCAGAGAGTTTGGGGAGCTTGGCATATCTACCAGCAGCAGAGAGGCCCATGGCGTTGGATATTCAAGCCGTAGACAGCCAGTTTGTGAGATTAGATATTTCTAAGCCGAGTCGAGTATTGGCTTGTGTGGTATCTCGGTCTTCTCTTTATGATTGTATCAGGGAGCGTCAGTATGATGACCCCCATCTGCTTGTCCTTAAGGATACGGTTCAACACGTTGATGCTAAAGAGGTCACTATTGGAGATGATGGTGCATTGAGGATGCAGGGCAAGCTATGTGTGCCCAATATAGATGGTTTGCGTAAGTTGATTCTCCAGGAGGCTCACAGTTTGCGGTACTCTATTCATCCGGGTGCCGCAAAGACGTATCAGGACTTGAAACAACATTACTAGTGGAGGAGAATGAAGAAGAACATAGTAGAGTACGTGGCTCGATGTCTAAATTTCTAAGAGGTAAAATATGATCATCAGCGATCAGGTGGATTGCTTCAGAAGTTAGAGATTCCGGAGTGGAAATAGGAGCGGATCACTATGGATTTCGTTATTGGACTCCCACAGACTCAGCGGAGATTTGATGCAGTTTGGGTGATTATGAATAGGCTAACCAAGTCAGCTCATTCCATTCCTGTGATGACTACCTATTCTTCCTAGCATTTGGCTTTATATCCAGGAGACCGCCAGGCATCATTGCGTACCGGTATCTATCATCTCTCACTGAGGTACGCAATTTACATCACGATTCCGGAGGGCTATACAGCATGAGTTAGGTACTCAGGTCGAGTTGAGCACAACATTTCACCCTCAGATAGACGGACAGTCCGAGCGCACTATTCAGATACTGAAGGATAGGCTTTATGCTTGTGTGATAGATTTGGGGGTGCTTGGGATCAGTTCTTTCCACTTGCGGAGTTTGCTTACAACAACAGTTATCAGTCCAGCATTCATATGGCACCGTATGAGGATGGTAGGCGGTGTCGGTCCCCATTGGGATGGTTTGAGCCAGGTGAGGCTAGATTATTGGGTACAGACTTGGTTCAATGCCTTGGAGAAGGTTAAGGTGATTCAGGATCGACTTCGCATAGCCTAGTCCAGACAGAAGAGTTACGCGGACCAGAAGGTTTGCGATTTAGCATTTATGGTTGGAGAGCGGGTCTTGCTTCGGGTATCGCCTATGAAGGGCATCATGAGGTTCGGGAAGAAGGGCAAGTTGAGCCCGAGGTACATCGTTCCTTTTGAGATATTGCGGCACATTGGGGATATTTCTTATGAGATTTCTCTACCTCCCAGCCTAGCAGGGGTTCATCCGGTATTTCATGTTTCTATAGTCCGGAAGTATCACGGCGATTTGTCCCATGTGTTGGATTTTAGCTCAGTCCAATTGGACAAGGATCTATCTTATGTTGAGGAACAAGTGGCTATTTTAGGCAGGTAGGTCAGAAAGCTAAGGTCAAAGAACATTGCTTCTGTGATGGTTCAATAGAGGAGACAACCGGTCTAGGAGGCAACTTGGGAGACCGAGCATGTTATACGCACCCGTTACTTCACCTTTTCACCACTTCAGGTATGTCTGTATGCTCGTTTGAGGACGAACAATTACTTTTAGAGGGGAAGGATGTAACGACCCGGCCGGTCATTTTGAGAATAATAGCCCCGATCCCCTAGCTACTGCTTCTCCCATATCTATTTCTGCTATTGTGACTTACCGGGAGGTTTCATTTTGGCTGTTAGAGTGATTTGGGAAACTTAGTCCCTAAATGAAAGCTTAAGTCTTAGGATTTTGACCATAGTCGAATTGTGTGAAGACAACTCCGAAATGGAGTTTTGTCGGTTCCGTTAGCTCTGTTGGGTGATTTTGGACTTAGGAGCGTGTCCGGGTTGTGTTTTGGAGTTCTGCAGCTTATTTAGGCTTGAAATGGCGAAAGTCAAATTTTTGAGATTTAAACCGGTAGTAAAAATTTTGATATCGGGCTCGGATTCCGATTCCGGAAGTTGGATAGGTCCGTAATGTTGAATATGACTTGTATACAAAATTTGGGGTCAATGAGACGTGTTTTGGTTGGTTTCGGCATTGGTTGTCGAATTTGGAAGTTTCAAGTTCTTTAAGTTTGAATCGGAGGATGATTTGTGATTTTAGCGTTGTTTGATATGGTTTAAAGTTTCGACTAAGTTTGTATGGTATTTTAGGACTTGTTGGTATGTTTGGTTGAGGTCTCGGGGGGCCTCAGGTGAGTTTCGGATGGTTATAGGATTATTTTGGACTTGGAAGATTTTTCTGGTGTTGGTTATGCTGTAATCGCACCTGCGCAAGGCTGCCCACAGGTGTGAGCCCACAGGTGCGAGTAAATTGGCACAGAAGCAGATTTGGGCATCCTAAGCTGGGATTGCAGGTGCGAGGTTAGTTTCGCATCTGTGATGCCCGCAGATGCGAGAGAGGAATCGCAGATGCGAAGTTAGACCTCAGAAGCGCAAAGGATTTCCACATGCGCCCTTTATCGCAGGTGCGGAGGCAGAGGGCATAAGTGATTTGCGCAGATGCGCACATTTTCTACACAAGCGTACCCGCAGGTGCGAGCCCAGGCTCCACAGGTGCGGAAATACCTGGGCAGTGGTCAAAACCGAAGGGCTTCGCGATTTTTGTCGTTTTGGACTTTGCAAACTCGGTTTAGGGTGATTTTTTAGGGCATTTTCGAGAGATTTCTTGAGGTAAGTCCCTTGTGCTTATTTTGATCAATAATCTTGCTTTCCCATTTATTTTTTCACCTATTTAGTATGTATTTAGGGTGGAATTTGGGAGTTTGAGATTAGGAATTTGAAAAGTTTGAATTGTGGATTTGAAGGACTATTTGGTGTCGGATTTTAGTAATTTTGATATGGTTAGACTCGTGAGTGAATGAGCTTTCGGATTTTGTGACTTTTACCCGATTCCGATATGTGGGCCCGGATCGACTTTTTAGGGCGAATATTTGTTAAAGTGGTAATTTAATTAATTAGATGAGTCTATTATGGTTGTATTTATGAGATGTAATTGCTTTTGGCTATATTTTGGTCATTCAGAGCCGGATATTAGTGGGAAAGGAATTCTTACCGATTGATTGAGCTTGGTTCGAGGTAAGTGGTTTGCCTAACCCTATGTGGGGGAAATCCCCATAAGATTTGTACTATTTTTTATATATGAGCGCTGTGTACGTGAGGTGACGAGTACGTACACAGGATAATTGTGTAAAAACCCGATTTTCTACTAAGTAAAAACCCGATTTCTTTCTTATTTGAGTTTCATCAGCATGTGTAGTATCCTGCTAGATTAGAATAGCATGCCTACTTGCCTTAACCATTTACTTGAACTACGTGCAACATGTTTATTTTGAGACTACAGAACGGTATTTCGGGAGATCCCCATGTACTGCATATTTACTTTGGGACTACGGAACGGTATTCCGGGAGATCCTCTTGTACTGTATATTTACTTTGGAACTATGGAACGGTATTTCGGGAGATCCCCATGTACTGCACATTTATGTTTGGGACTACGAGACGGTATCTCGGGAGCTCCCCTGTTATGTTTCTTTGTATTGAGCTGTTACCTTCTATGATTTCATTGTTGTTAAATTTCAGCTTTTATCTTATTGCGGTATTACACTCTATCTTGTTTTATTATATATTTACCGATAGGGCCCTAACCTGACCTGACCTCGTCACTACTCGATCGAGGTTAGGCTTGGCACTTACTGGGTACCGATTGTGGTGTACTCATACTATTCTCTGCACATATTTTTCGTATGCAGATCCAGGTATTCCTTATCAGCCGCACTATCAGTGAGCCGGGACAGCTTTGGAGACTTCAAGGCATATCTGCTACGTCCGCAGACCTCATAGTCCCCTTTTACTCTTTCTCATGTCCATTATCTTCTGTATTTTTCCTTTGTTAGACTTTGATGTATAGAGACACTAGATTTTCCTTTTGTAGTTTGTGATTCACGATATTTCGGGTTTTGGGATTGTTGTAAATTTTTGAATAGTTGGTTAAATTTATATTTTTTTTATTTCATTATTCCGCAAAATGTTAGGCTTCCAGCTTACCTAGTTGTAGAGACTAGGTGCCGTCACGACGTCACACGGAGAGAAAATTGGGTTGTTACAAATAATCATAGTTCTTCACAAAGGAAACTCTTCACTAAAACAATTAAATAATAACACACATTAATTAGACTAGCTAGTAGCATTCAAATAGCTAGAAGTTCCATTACAATTTTATGGTAATGATATTACATTTGGAGTCCATTTATCAAGTTCCGCAGTAAATATCTCAGAGTATTCACATCAATAATTGGTTTTCCAGTTTACAATCAAGTAATCACGAATAGTCTTATAACGTAACGTCACATTGTCACCTTTCTGTAATTTTTGAAGAAAAAAAAAATAGTTTCCTTCCAATACCAATCATTAGTAAGCTGAGGGTCGAGGGATATTATCCAGTATTTTTGACTCTACTGGAATATGAACCTAAGAGCTCTATGTTTCCAATTTATTTCATTGACTACTATGTCACATCGTGGATGCACCCTTTCTCTTCCCTATGTAAAATATATTTTTTTTAAAAAGAAAGATTGTGGGCTGCAAAATAAAAAAACAAAACAAAACAAAAAGATGGTGGGCTGCAAGTTTACCTTTTTCCTTGTATAAGATAAGGTTTGATTTTGGATTTTCTTTTCTGTTTCCCTATTGTAGTCTTCCTCCGCTCCCTCAGAAGAAAAGGAAAAAAATCTTCTTTTTAATAATAAGTGGATTGTCAACACGTAAATTCGGGTTTCGACAATCTTTATCGAAGCATATATACCAGAAGTACTACCTTAACGTTTAATGTTACCCAAAATTTTAGGACATGCTGACAGGCGAATAAATAGTTTTTCCATATCCATCAGTTGATAACCTTTCTATGTGTAAAAAGATGATGAAGGATACGTGAAACTCTCACAACATCTCGTTTAATTGTTGAAAGTAGTTGATATTTTGTATACATTTAGTTTTTATATGTACCAAAAATATTATTGTTTCTTAAAGTAAGTTAAACATAGGCACATAAAATATTGGAAAAGAGGGAGTAACAATTAACCAACAAATTACCATGAGTTCTGAAGAAACCACATTAATTAATGATGGCAAAAACAAAAAGAACCATAGCTATGAACTACAATAAGCTAGACAGATACATAGGGAAAGAAAATAAGAACATGGTACTAATAGAGCCTAGCATAGACTAATTAATAATCCTAGTCCAAATTTAAAAGACATTGGCAACAGTCTCAGCAAACCACAATCTTGATTTGTCCATCAAATCAGGGCTCAAGCGAACCATGAGCACACAAAACTCCCTCTCATTCAAGCAACCATCTCCATCCAAATCCCCTTCCCTTAACATGCACATCAGCTCATCATCACTCATTTCCTGCAACCCTAGCAATGCTGAATTCTTCTTCAAGCTCTCAAACGTGATTACTTCCCTCTCCTCATCCATCAGCACCCGAAACCCGTTTCGAAGCTCCTTCAAGAACCCTTCTGACCCGAGCTTCTCCACCATTGACGGGAAGAAATCCTCGAACACTACGTCACGTCCCAATGCAGCCATTAATCAGTTGAAGCTTCGACTAGTACGATATATATATATATAGGCTTATAATTAATCAGCAGATTCAGATGTTTTGTTAATGAGAGGATCTAAGGACTCAATATGCATATATATAGTGTATATGTAAAAGGTGGTGATGACCTGGAATAATAATAATAATAATGGATATGAAGAAGAGGAAATTTTCGAGATGCAAACGAAGGTACAGAAAGAGGATAAAAAGGGATGGTGGCAAAAAGCATCGGTGGGGGAGTTTTCATGCATGGTGGGGGAGACTGGACTAGTTTCGTGGAAGTTACATGGAAATTAATACTCTCTGTTCATATGTGATGGAGCGTCTTTTATTTTTGCAGAAAGAAACATTTTTGGATTTGAAGGGCAATTTCCTATGACTGCCGCAACAGACAACATGCATGTACGTACCTTATTTACTCCATTTAGTATGCTCACCACTTCTACATTATTTTTTGTCTCAATCACACCAAATTCTTATTCTTTTGGAGTTTTTCTTTTCAAATTTTCTTGTATTTATATTGCGACAGTGTGATAACCACAATGATTGTACGAGAATTTGACAAACAAATTCCCTTATGTTTGAGTAGGTCTAAGATATAGTCCAAATATACTCTTTGAGTAATTTTGGTCCTTTAAGTTTGTTAAAAATAACACTTTTGATCCCTGTCAAATAGGGGTGCTCATAAAAATTCAAAAAACCGAACCAAACCGACCAAAAAAAATCGATACATTTTTGGTTTGATATGGTTTTGGTTTTGAATTTTAAAAACGAACAAATTTGGTTTGTTTTTAATTTTAATAAAAGAAATAACCAAAAAAAAGAACCAAACTGACTATAGATAGCTTTTTAAAGTTTATTATTACACCTATATATATGTATATATTTTTATACAAAGTTTCTAAATTTTTGGGGTACATAGTAATCGTTTGCACTTTTAGTCTAGTTCTTTGTTATTATAATAATCTAGTTTTTTGCATTTCCATTCTAGTTATAGTTTTCTTTTGCTACGTACTAGAATCTATTTTATGTTAAAAATAATCTATTTTTAATTGAGTCTTCAAATTATTTATCACTATTTGATTTAATTACCATCAATATATCTTAGTAATTGATAGATCTCTCAAAGAGCAATTGGTTTAATAGTATTACGTATAAAATGTAGTGGCCGAAATATGTATTTGATAGTGTATGTCTCATCTTTAAGAAAAAATCGATAAAAAATCGAAAAACCGACAAAAACCTACATATATTGAATCGATAAAAAATTGACTTAATTGGTTTGGTTTGATTTCAATATTTTAAAAAATGGACTTACTTGATTTGGTTTCTTTTTAGAAAAAAATCGATTCAAATCGAACCATGAATACCCCTAGTGTCAAATATTTAATAAATTTTTGCTATTAAATTTAGCGGAAACTTTGAAAAAATATATTCAAGAAACACCACGAATGTCCCATCAAATTCCAAAAACCCCAACATAAAAAAACTACCTTCAGAAACCACAACTTAGAGTATTGCACTCTCTCTAATCCATAATAAGTAATTTTTTGGCTTTTGGAACACCCTTAAGAAAATACCAAATCCTAGAAAAAAAGAAGATATTTTGACTAAACTACCCTTACTTAAAATTAGCACATTGTTAACTTCTTTTTTTTTCTCAACAACATATTGTTAACTTGACACACTGGGATTTGTAAACAAAGGGCAAAGTCTGGAAAAATAAAGTTAATTCCTTCTTGATTATGTAAAAGGTAACTTATTTTGGATCAAAATAAAAAGGTCAAAAAATTACTTATTATGGACCGGAAAGAGTATTAGACACCATAAAAAAAGTGTAACAGAAATTACTTTAGACGTACCATAAGGGACCATTTTAGTCATTTTGTCACAAATATTTTTTCAAACTTTCTTTGAGCCCAATAATTCTTCCATTCCAGCAAGAATGACGAATTGATTGACGTACTAATTTTTATTTTGAATTCCGTGTATAAGTTTGAGATTTATTTTTAGAAATTTAAATATTGAAATATATTACGTAAAATTGTTGTCGATCAAAATTATTTATCGTTATCAATATTTAAAATTTAAAAACTGTTCAACGTTCTCACATAGAGTACTGTTATTCCTTTTGGAAGGAAGGAGTACTTTATCTCAGTTCAATCTAGCGAAAATGCCTAATTCACCTATATGATTGACGGGTGATATTGAATATTCAATTCGTATTTGTTCCAAATATAAATTTACAACTTCTCTTTAATGTCAAGTTAGCTAATGGCTATATAATATTGAGATTGCTTATGATAGAACAGCATATACAATTTTATATTAAGCTGACTTCTCATGTCTTTTTTCTCTTTTCTTTTAATCTGTTATATTCAAGAAATTTTACTATACCTATAAACCAACCCATTATTGCCAGCGAAATCCCAAATCAATGATATCTTATTTGCCAGCTAAGTGAGTCGCAATTAATTGAGGACATATATATTTTCCTTTTATTTTTTTTAAATTGTTTTTGACATTCTTCTCTAGTTAGCAGGTTTTTGAATTCAAATTTGTGAAGTTGCTACTTTTTTTCCACCTGAAGTTGCATCTAAAGTTCGAATAATGACCTGATTACTACTATTAACATGTACTGGGAACACTGTCTTTTTAGTCCAGTTGCGTTATTGCTCATTGATTCTTTCAAAATTATTCTTTTCCCAACTAGCACAATGTATTGGGTTACGAGCAGCAACATGGATTTTACACTTCCGTAGAATGGAGTATATATATATATATAGACGTCTAACATTGTATGTGAACTTACCATTCCATTATTCGTTAGAGAAGTATAGAATAAGATACAAGGCTTTCTACATCAAGGGAGTTAGTTGCACCGAGGGTATGACCTAACGGTCAATGAAGTGGATGAAATCTTTCAGAACAGAACACGGTTCAAATTTATTAGAGATGAAAAAAACACTAGATAGTTGTTGCCTTTTTGGCATGAGGTAGCAAGTATTGATTTCTACATAAAGGGTCGGGAGCCTCTAATTGCTATATTTCGCAAGGATTTTCATTTTTTTTTGGGTTGCTAAAGAGGATATATTATGGATAGAAAATAAATATTGTAGTACATATTTTCTGGAACCAGTCCAGTGACTTGGTTCCTAGTAGATCTTGAACTTAGAAACAGTTAACAAAAGATGGAGGAGGAGTGAAAGAGACTATATTTCACAGAGTTCACACATAGAAAGTAGATGCTATTTCCATTTCTTTCTTCTTCTGAATATTTTCCCCATCTCTTTTTCTTCATTAAAAGGCTTTACAAGCCGAAGATGTAGCGCTAGGGAATGCCATCCCAAAAAAACAAAATCAAAAATCTTTTAAAGCTATGACTTAGAGTAGTGAGTGATCTTCATTGAGTAGAAATAAGCCAATATTCCTCTCTATCAATGAGGAATAAAGACGTAATCTGTGGACCATTAATGAAGGTGATGATCGGGACACTGAAGTAGCAAATTCCAAGTCGGCTTTAATTTCTCTTGAATGATATGTGATGATTGGTAAAACATGAGGAGAAAATATATTCTCTTTCCTTTTCTTCTTTTGCCTTTTTTATTTAGACATGCAATTTCAAAATAACAATAACTACACCGATCCGATACACGCTAATTAATAAAAACACTATTGGTACAATGTACAACTCTTTATAGTATTATTAATGAAGTTGACACATAGACAGAAGTCCTATTGAAAAGGCTGTTAAATTGTTGATGAAGTTGACACATGGGAAGTTTCCTACCCATGTTATGTTGTGGTGCCGAGATTATGTTGACAAACTTATTCTAGTTTAGGATAGCTCAATCAAATATGCTCTTTCTACTTCTTTTGTGAATTGGATTCACATTGAGAGACTATACTTGTTGACATTTATATATTAGCACGGGAGTTTCCATACCGTTGATTTTGTTTGGTAAGCCTTCCTGAGCTAATTGTCAATTACTAAATAATCAATGTGTAGAAATCCAACTTGGCGGCTCAACAGATGCATCTGATCCAGATCAACAGCTGATAAAGACGAAATTTATACAGTCAAACATACTGTAGAGAAGAAGTGTGAGAAAATATCAAGAAATCACAGCAAATATAGGAACCTCCATTTCAGCTTATATTCAATTAAGTAATTCTCATGCAATTGGCAGAACAAAACATCATAAGCAATGAAATTAAGCACTAGAAAGATACTTCTATTTCGAGCTGCTCTTGTTCTGGTTTTTTACATAGCAAATGCTTCAGACACCATTAGCACCAACAAAGCCCTGTTAGATTCAGAAACTTTAGTCTCAAATGACAAAAAATTCATATTCGGGTTCTTTAGTCCTGAAAATTCGACGAATCGTTATGTTGGTATTATGTTCAATATCCAATCACCAACTGTGGTATGGGTAGCCAACAGAGACAAGCCTTTACAGGATTCTAGTGGAAGAGTGACAGTATCAGAAGATGGCAATCTTGTAATCTTGAATGCACAGAAGAAGAGAGTATGGTCATCTAATATTTCAACAGCTGTGCGAAATTCTACTGCCCAGCTCTTGGATACTGGGAACTTAGTTTTGAAGGACAATTCCACTGGCAGAGTTCTATGGGAAAGTTTCCGGGATCCTTCAGATTCCTTCTTGCAGTACATGAAAATTGGGGTCGATAAGAGTACTAACACGACGAATCTGCTGAAATCATGGAAAAGTCCTTTGGATCCATCTGCTGGGAGTTTCTCAGCCGGTATTCAACCTGAAACGGTTCCCCAGATTTACATATGGAAAAATGGGAGACTCCCTCATTGGCGTAGCGGTCCATGGAATAAACAGATTTTCATTGGAGTACCAGACATGACTTCTTTCTACCTCAATGGATTTGATCTAGTAAATGACAACAAGGGAACCGCATACCTCTCCTTTTTATACGCAAATCAGGCTGAGATTGCCTATTTCACCTTGAACTCAACAGGGTTTTTGCATCAGAAATATTTGGATCCTAGGAAGAATGATTGGGAAGTGACATGGGAAGGTCAGGTAAGCGAGTGCGATTTTTATGGAAAATGTGGGCCTTTTGGAAGCTGTGATCCTAGAAGCTCACCAATCTGCTCTTGTTTAGGGGGATTTAAGCCGAAAAGTGAAGAGGAATGGAGGAAAGGAAACTGGACCAACGGATGCATCAGAAAGACTGCATTAGAGAATGAAAGAAACAACTCTAACCTTGAGCAGGGTAAGCAAGATTGGTTTCTGAAGCTACAGTCAATGAAAGTGCCAGATTTGGCTATTTGGGTGCCTTTTGTGGATGAAGATTGTCATAAGGGTTGCTTGAGGAATTTTTCCTGCATAGCTTATTCATACTACATAGGCATAGGATGCATGCATTGGGAAGGAATCTTACTTGATGTCCAGAAATTCTCCACAGGCGGGGCAGATTTATTCCTTCGCCTTGCATACACTGAGCTTGGTAATACCTTTTTCAGAACTATAATATATGCTAGTATAAAACTCTGCAATTGCCAAAAACATATGTATAATGGAAACTATTTTTGGAATGCAGATCAAAAGAGAGATATTAAAGTAGCCATTGGGATCATAGTACCAGTAGGCTCAATAGTTCTTGCCATTTTTGGATACTTTTCATGCAAATATTTGGCTAAGCACAGAGGTAGCAATCTAATCTGTAACATTAGGAAATCTCCAGTAGCTTTAATCATTCATTATCAGTTTATCTCTAATGTGCTCTTGAATCAGCAAGGAAGAAAAAGAGAGAGCTCTTATTACGAGAATCATCGCCAGACTTCTACAAGGAAAGCATGGTTACAGATGACATCAACCAAGCTAAATTTGAAGAGCTGCTTGTATACAACTTTGACATCTTAGCAAGTGCAACTGACAATTTCCACTTGTCTAGCAAGCTTGGGCAGGGAGGTTTTGGTCCAGTTTACAAAGTAATGTTCTCTGTCATTGCGTCATTTATTATCTTTTTCAGAAAAGAAATTGACGGAATATAACTACAGGGAAAATTGCCAGAGGGACAAGAAATTGCTGTGAAAAGGCTTTCACAGTCTTCTGGTCAGGGGCTAGAGGAGTTCATGAATGAGGTTGTGGTAATTTCCAAACTTCAACACCGTAATCTTGTTAAACTCCTTGGCTGCTGCACAGAAAGAGGAGAGAAGATACTGGTTTATGAATACATGCCAAAAAGAAGCTTAGATGCATATCTCTTCGGTTAGTTGATTACCATTACTTACCATAGTGTCTAGCTAAAAAGGATATTGTTTGAAATATTCTCAAACTTACAGGTTCAACCCCTGAAGAGAAAGAGTTCCTTGATTGGAGTAAACGTGTGATCATCATTGAGGGAATTGGTCGAGGCCTTCTTTACCTTCACAGAGATTCAAGGCTAAGGATTATTCACAGGGATTTGAAAGCAAGCAACATTTTGTTGGATGAACAACTGAACCCGAAAATTTCAGATTTTGGCATGGCAAGGATTTTTCCAGGCAACCAAGATCAGGCCAACACAGAGAGAGTTGTTGGTACCTAGTAAGTTCGTGTATCTTTGTCTTTATCTTTTCATGATTGCAAAGAATACACAAAGTAAACATTCAAAAATATAACATGATGCAGTGGTTACATGGCACCTGAATATGCAATGGAAGGAAGATTCTCAGAAAAATCAGATGTTTACAGTTTCGGAGTTTTGTTACTGGAAATTATTAGTGGAAGGAGGAACACTAGCTTTCACCGAGATGACTGTGAATTAAGCCTTCTAGCATATGTAAGTTCATATGAAAATTAAGCTCCTACTACTTTTTATGAAATGACAACTTTTCATAATTCAAGTTTCCATTGTGTTGTCAAATGCGCTTGCTCTTCAGGCATGGAAGTGTTGGAACGAAAACAACATTGTCGAATTGGTTGATCCCAAGATAATAGATATGCAGTTTGAAAGGGAAATTCTGAGATGTGCACATGTTGGGCTATTATGTGTTCAAGAATATGCAGAAGATAGACCAAATGTTTCGGTGGTTCTATCTATGCTCACTAGTGAAATTTCTGATTTGCCAAGTCCTAAACAACCTGCATTTACAACAAGACCGAGCTGTTCCGAGAAGGAATCTTCTAAAACTCAAGGCTCTGTGAACACAGTTAGCATTACCATTATGGAAGGACGATAAGACATTTTAGCATTTTAATTTGGGCATGTATTTTATTCCTTCCCCTGTAATTAGTAAATTGTTTTAGTTCTGCACCCTCCACAAACACACACACACAACGCACAGGGAGAAAGCAATGCTATATTGTTTGATAATAGAATCCATATCCAAGCAAGAAGATAGCAAAGACTTCAAACTCAAAGTTGTTAAGCAGTAGCCTAAAAAGATGTGTTTCTTGAAATTAGAGAGTTCATCTACTACTAGATTTGGAGTTACCTTTCTTTCATGGGGAAAATGACTTCCGTTACAGCTATCTTAACGTTTAATTTTAATATCAATTGTTCCGCTCAACACTTTAAACATTATTATCATTCTTTACTACAATTCCGAAACCGCCTTTATGTCTTTTTGAAGTTAGGGGTAAGGTTTGACTTACCCTTTCTACCCGATTGTTGTTGTTGTAATCTTCAAAAGTGGCCACATTAAAAGTAAGAGAAAAATACTGACCTTTGGTCTTGGGGAAAAAAGGCATTTGTTCGTATAGTTCAGCTTCTCATATCCGATACTAATTACCGCCGCATCCAACTGAAATATATATAGCGTGGCTGGTCAGGATCTGAAACCTCTGCATTTTAATCTCCTCATTCAGGTTTTGATTTTGACAAGTCGAGAGTCCATTATAAATCTGCTTTCATTATTTTAACCAACTTAGCCACCGTTCATATTAGATAATTTTGCAATCGAATGGATAGTATAATATGAGGCTTTTGCATCTATACCAGGATTTGAGGTCACAATTGAACTTATACCCACTTAGCAAAAACAATTGCAAGCCTACTGTATACGGTTAAAACCGGACTCACCCGATTTTATATTTTTCCAAGACGGGAGATTGCATCGAAGGACGGCCTCGTAATGGAACAGACTAAATCACGAGGACTAGGTACCGAGTTCAGAACCGAGGTACCGGTCGAGATCGAGACTAGTAGCGATCGAAGCCAAACAAGACAGACATCGAGTAAGATCGAAGATAGCACAATAACAGAAAGGCGAGATATCCGTGACTGGTCCAGGATCATAGCGTAAACCTCGGTGATTGGTCGATGATCATGGCGTAAATCTCAGAACGGATCAAATCAGAAACAGTTAATTAGATAATCATGGAATTTCCTTCTGTAATTAGAGTTATACCATAAGTAGAACTCCTCTAGTATATAAATGGGAGTGTGAATCATTTGTAAGGCAGATTGTTCTCGCATAAACAAAAACCAATATAACGCTCTCTCTTTAACTTATAATCTCGTGTTCATCATCTTGCCTTATTTTTAATTGCTTTGGAATTATTCAGTTCAAGGGCACCCTAGCTCAAGGGTTGAATTCCATCTCAACACTGGTTTGCTTTACTTTATAGTTGGTTTCTATTATTAATCTTCACATTTATCAATTTGTATTAAGTGAAATCACGTGTCCTTGGAACCATATTATAAGTTTAATTATTATCCAATTTTAAGGGTAAACAGTTTGGCGCCCACCGTGGGGCCTAGGATAATAGTGATTGCTTAATACTGATTACGATAACACACACTGCTTTACACTTGTTCTCGTAAGAAGCTTTGTTTTCAGGATAAACATGTCAAACTCACAAACAACGCCTACACACGGTGACAACAACCTCGGATTTCACGGGGAAAATGACAACATAGCCACCCTAGGAATCGAGGTGTCTCAGGCCGACCTCGAGGGATCACAATTGCAAATCCCGCCGATGTCAGTTCATACGTCGCCCTAAATGCAAATTTAGGCGTTGAGCCCGAAGGTAGTATACTCATGGAAGTTCGATTAGGTGGTCGATGTATGCAGGGCGGAGAAGATGGTAGAGTTAGCCTCCAATTGATATTCGAAATGTTACAGGCTCAACAGGTCTCTATAGCACAACTACAAAATCAACACCGAACACCGAGTAGGATCGAACCAGAAATCGTTCAAAGGACTGAGCCTGTGCTGGAAAGGTCGAATGCCAACGAATCGGGGACTGACCCCGCCATTATGAAAATGTTCGAGGAGCTCACTAAACGGATTGAATCGGGAGAAAAGAAAATCGAGGTAACTGACAAGAAAGTAGAGACATACAACTCCCGGGTTGACAAAATACCGGGGGCACCGCCGATTCTAAAGGGCATGGATTCAAAGAAATTTGTACAGAAGCCTTTCCCTCCAAGTGCGGCACCTAAACTGATTCTGAAAAAATTTCGAATGCCGGAAATTCCCAAGTACAACGGTACCACCGACCCTAATGAGAATGTCACTTCTTATGCATGCGCAATAAAAAGGAATGACTTGTGATCTGTTGTGGAAACTCACTTAAGGGCCAGTCACAACTAAAGTTCGAACAATTGACCCCACACTCTGGGACTTCCATCTAAAAAATTGACATGATCAAATTACTAAAATCTCGAGACTGTAATACCTTAAAAAGGCAACGCTCGATCTTATAGGCCGCCCCACTCGGGGACTAATACTTCGAACAAGTTCGAAGTATAACAGGGGAACAAGCCCAAAAGGCGAACCCCAAGATTAAGGCTACGGCCAAATTAATATGGTTCGGAGACGTGCGATTTTCGTTATAAAACAAGCCTTCGAATATTTTCATAAACCGGTTAAAAAGGCTACCCTCAGCTGAATTACTATGGGTATCGATAATATCGACCCTTTAAAACCCTAATTGGTACAAAGTCGCTCGTTGAAAAGGCTCGATGCCTTGCCCGAGTCCTTCCTCGAGATCTCCAAGTCGCTCAGGCTGGTAGCATCTTCGACTTCAATAAAGTAATCATGGAAGGGATCGCTCCTTCGATGTAGAGGGTCTTCAAGGCCCGAGCCTCTTGAATAATCTCCTCGAAAAATGAGGGGAGCATCGGAAAACCTCCAATTTCTATTGCCCCAAGCGGATCACTTGGGGCATTCTTTCTATCTCAAGGGGCCTCGAGATCAGTCCCTACAGTCGTACCCACCGTTGGCTTATTATGGTGGGAGGCATCTTCAATCCTCGATGACTCGGGTACTTCGCCCGAGTCCCTTCCCAAGAACCCCTCATCTCGAGACGGAGTCTCTACAGTCTTCACTGATTTAATGGGTTTTGGGGACTCGGTGATCATTCCCACTCGGGCCACCAGCCCAGAGTCGTCTTCTTCCTCTTCTTCGCAGAGTCTTCGGTCAGGAGGATGATGTTCTTCCTCGGCTTACGAGCCTTCTTCTTCTTAGGTTCTCGATCCTCGGAGGTTGAGTTCTTTTTTCTCTTTTTTTCCTTCCCCAGTTGCGGTGCCGGGATCGAAGTCTCCTCCTCACCAGATAAGGGCCTCATGACAGCATCTTTACCAAGGCCTATATGAAAGGAAATTAAGTAAGAAATGCTTTAACAAAATCATCAAAGACGTAGAAAGGGGGCTTACCATGAGTTTTGGCCTCCCATCATCCCTTTGTTAAATCCCGTCATGAGCGCTCTACATAAGTAGAAGTCGAGGCCAGGTCCCGAACCCAGCTCTCGTGGTTAGGAATTGCACCGGGTATCCAAGAAACCGCTACATCACGGAAAAAGATATCGATGAGAAGAAGCAAAACAATTAATATGAGCAAACAAGGGGATTGTACTTACGCTTCATATTCCATTTCTAGGGAAATGACATCTTCTCGGCTGGGATTAGGTCAGAAGTCCTAACTCGAATGAATCGGCTCATCCAACCTCGGTCCTTGTCCTCGTTTATGCTCAAGAACAGCCCTTTGGTAGCCCGGCATTGGAGTTTTATTAACTCGCCTCGATATAGGTGGGGGGCTGTACAACCTGATAAGGTGGTCAAGGGTGAAAGGCGTCCCCTCGACTTTGCTCATGAAGAATTGGAGCATAATTACAATTCGCCAAAAGAAAAGATGGATTTGGCCTAGGGTCATTTGGTATTGACGGCAAAAATCAACAATGACGGGGTCGAGAGGGTCCAGCGTGAAAGTGCAAGTGTAAACACTTAGAACCCGTTCCACGTGTGGTGATATCCTCTTCGGGGGTCGGGATCACCACATCTTTGACCTCCCAGTTGCAGTCTTTCTTTACTTGCTTAAGGCATCCCTCGGTTATCGAGCATATATACCTCGATATTGGCTCGCATCCACCAGGAATCGACGAGGCCTTATCAGTTTTAAAGTCGAAAGTGAGAACGCACCTCCCGGGAACACACTCCCCAGGGTGCGCCTCCACCGGTGTTTTGTCGCCGGCTGGCCACGATGAAGAAGCGTTTTCCTTTGAGGAACAGTTTTTGACATTTTCTCCATTTGGATTTGAAGTTAAAAATAGATGGAGATGGTAAGGTTTGGTGTTCTAAGAAGAGGTTAGCAGTAAAAATCGTAGATCTGCAGATGAAGAACTTAGGAGATGTAAAAAGCTTTGGAGATTGGAAATTTGAAAGTAAAAGTTTAAAATGTTGAAGAGAGGAGCTATTTATAGATTTCACAACGACGGTTCAAAATTGGCGGTGGCCGACCATAGACTGACGCATATTTAATGCCTTGGTAATTGTACAGAAGGGAGGTTTAGGTCACTTCCGTCACGAGGATGACGTCATGACAGGTCGAGGTTGAAAAATCGAAGGTTCAATTCGTTTCTTGTCATTACACTCCAAAAAAGCGAGGGGACTATCCGTATACGGTTAAAATCAGGCCTACCCGATTTTACTATTTGACCAAGACCGGGAGATTGCATCGAAGGACGACCTCGTAATAGAACAGACTAAATCACGAAGACTAGGTACCGAGTTCAGAACCGAGGTACCAGTTGAGATTGAGGCTAGTAGCGATCGAAGCCAAACAAGACAGACATCGAGCAAGATCAAAGATAATACAATAACAGAAAGGCGAGATATCCGTGACTGGACGAGGATCATAGCATAAACCTCGGTAACTGGTCGAGGATCATGGCGTAAATCTTAGAACATATCAAATCAGAAACGGTTAATTAGCTAATCATGGAATTTTCTTCTGTAATTAGAGTTATACCATAAGTAGAACTCCTCTACTATATAAAGAGGAGTATGAATCATTTGTAAGGCAGATTGTTCTCGCATAAACAAAAACCAATATAATGCTATCTCTTTAACTTATACTCTCGTGTTCATCATCTTGCCTTATTTTTAATTGCTTTGGTATCAGTCAGTTCAAGGGCACCCTAGCTCAAGGGTTGAATTCCGTCTCAACACTGGTTTGCTTTACTTTATAGTTCATTTCTGTTATTAATCATCATATTTATCAATTTGTATTAAGTGAAATTACGTGTCCTTGGAACCATATTATAAGTTTAATTTTTATCCAATTTTAAGGGTAAACACCTACCCAATTTACGATCAACTTCAGACTTATCGGGTTTGAAGTTAAAAAACAAATTAGTCTAGAGTGAAAAAATTACACTTCAGATGCACTTAAGGCCAAATAGGTATGACGTGCAGCCAATGGTTTCATGCACTTATTAAGGCCAATAAGTCTGAAGTAAAAAATTACACTTCAGATGTACTTAAGGCCAAAAGGTCCGAAGTGCAACAAACGTTTTCCTAAACTGAAGGCCAATAAGTCTGAAGTGAAAAAAATTCACTTCAGATGCACTTAAGGCCAAATAGGTTTGAAGTGTAACAAATGGTTTCATGTACTTAAAGTCAATAAGTGTGAAGTGAAAATTTTCACTTTAGATGGTCTGAAATGCAACAAACGTTTTCCTACCACTTCATGCCAATAAGTCAAGTGAAAATTTGAACTTCAAATGCACTCAAGGCCAAAAGGTCTAAAGTGCAACCAACGTTTTCATGCAATTAAAGTCAAATAGGTCTGAAGTGCAAATTGTCAAGAAATAAAAATTTGTTCTTTGAATTTTAACAATCCAGTATACGATTTAATACCTAAGTCTACTCCAAATGAGATCAAATTTGAAACATAACCTCCAAATATCATCAAGAACAAACACAATCATCAATTTGTCAAAACAATGATAAATCTAACGAACTCATTTTACAATTAAGAAAAAAAAGAAAAAGAAATTCTAAGCAATAGTAAAAAAAAAATAAAGCGCCACAACAACTCACCACTGTAAAATATCATAAACTATCTTAAAATATGTTATAAAATGCCATAAAAAAATCATTGTCCGGAGAAGAAGAAAAGAAAGGAGAAAAATGCCTTAAGTTGTATAAAAAGTAAGTACAAGTCAAAAAATAAAAAGTATGTGGGAGCGACCAAATAGTGCTATTTTTACTATAATACGGGCAAATGCCTTTATGAGGCCCATCAATACCAAAGCTCCGAATCATAAAACGAAGCGTTGCCTAGGGAAAGATACGCATAAAATACATATAATAATGACATTATCAGTAACTTTAAAAAATTAGAATTCTGAACTAGTAATTTTTATCAATTCAGGGGATATTAACACCAAACGAGATTTCCTTGCAATTTGGCATATATATATATATATATATATATATATATATATATATATATATATATATCTAACTAACGCACGGAAATCAAGCAAATCAGGAACCAATCAGAAAGTGACTTTGTAACATGTTCAAAAACTCAACTGAAACCCCCACCTAATCCTCCACCATTTTTACCCATAAATTGGAAGGTTCAATTTGTTTTTTTAATTAAGATTTGGTCAAATACACAATTCACATTCAATAATCAGAAATTATGTTAAAAAGGAAAATAAATAAACGATTATTGTAGACATATTTTTGAACCATTGCCTCCTGTATTCAAACATAACTCTATAAAATAACTGGGAAGGAAGTTTCCTGCCTATGTCATATAGTGCTGCAGAGATTAATTTGACAATCTTATTCTAGTGAAATACCATATTGTTGACATTTCTAATTAGCATGGAAATTTTCCTTATGTTGGTGTGGTTTCCTTAGCCATCCTAAGTTAATGATCAAACATTTTAGTAATCACCTACTGTAAGAAATCCAATCTGACGGGTCAATCAAGGCATTTGATTCAGACATTTGTTGTTGACAAATAAGAAAAGGGTACTATTGAGTGAATGGTATCGAAAAAGAAGTGAAAATATCAGGGCATACTGCTACTATAGGAAAATCAATTTCAGATGATAACCACAATTCTCATGCTTATTGGCAGAAGAAATCTTGATAAACAATGAAGCTAAGTTATAACAAGATATTTCTTTGGCGCGCTGTTCTTGTTCTGTTTTTTCATATAGCAAATGCTTTATCAGACACCATTAGTATCAATCAATCTCTGAGTGGTTCAGAAACTTTAGTTTCCAATAATAACAGATTCATATTGGGATTTTTTAGTCCAGAGAATTCGACGAATCGTTATGTTGGTATTATGTATAATACCCAATCACCAAGTGTTGTATGGGTAGCCAACAGAGACAGTCCTTTACAAGATTCTAGTGGAAGAATAACTATATCAGAAGGTGGAAATCTTGTAATCTTGAATGCACAGAAGAAGAGTATTTGGTCATCCAATATTTCAACAGCTGTGAGAAATACTACTGCCCAGCTCTCAGATACTGGAAACTTAGTTTTGAAAGACAGCTCCAGTGGGAGAACTCTATGGGAAAGTTTTAGTGATCTTTCAGATTCTTTCTTGCAGTACATGAAACTTGGCAACGATAAGAGTACTAACACGACGAATCTGTTGAAATCATGGAGAAGTCCCTTAGATCCTTCTGATGGGAGTTTCTCAGCTGGCATTCAATCTGAAACTATTCCCCAAATTTTCATATGGAAGAATGGCTTACCACATTGGCGTAGCGGTCCATGGAATAAACAGATTTTCATTGGAGTACCAGAAATGACTTCTTTCTATTTCAGTGGATTTGAGCTAGTAAATGACAACATGGGTAGTGCCTACTTCTCCTATTCATATTCAGATCAAGGTGATGAGATACTCTACTTAGTCTTGAACTCAACAGGATTTTTGCAGCAAAAAAAACTACTATATGCTAGGAAGAATGACTGGACAGTAACATGGGCAAGTCCTGCAAATGAGTGTGAATTTTATGGAAAGTGTGGGCCTTTTGGAAGCTGTGATCCTAATAGTTCACCAATTTGCACTTGTTTGCAAGGGTTTAAACCAAAAAGTCAAGAGGAATGGGGAAAAGGAAACTGGACCAATGGATGCATCAGAAAGACTGCATTAGAGAATGAAAGAAACAACTCTAACATTGAGCAAGGTAAGCAAGATTGGTTTTTGAGGCTGCAGTCGATGAAAGTACCGGATTTTGCTATTTGGGTGCCTTTTGCCGTTGAAGATTGTTATAAGGGTTGCTTGAGGAATAATACCTGCATAGCTTATTCATACTACATAGGCATAGGATGCATGCATTGGGAAGGAATCTTACTTGATGTTCAGAAATTCTCCACGGGCGGGGCAGATTTATTCCTTCGCCTTGCATACACTGAGCTTGGTAATACCTCTTTTTCAGAACAATAATATATGCTAGTATAAAACTCTGCAATTGCCAAAAACATATGTATAATGGAAACTATTTTTGGAATGCAGATCAAAAGAGAGATATTAAAGTAGCCATTGGGATCATAGTACCTGTAGGCTCAATAGTTCTTGCCATTTTTGGATACTTTTCATGTAAATATTTGGCTAAGCACAGAGGTAACAATCTAATCTGTAACATTAGCAAATCTACAGTAGCTTTAATCATTCACTATCAGTTTATCTCTAATGTGCTTTTGAATCAGGAAGGAAGAAAAAGAGTGAGCTCTTATTAAGAGAATCATTGCCAAACTTCTACAAGGAAAGCATGGTTACAGATGACATCAACCAAGCTAAATTTGAAGAGCTATTCGTATACAACTTTGACATCTTAGCAAGTGCAACTGACAATTTTAACTTGTCTAGCAAGCTTGGGCAGGGAGGTTTTGGTCCAGTTTACAAGGTAATGTTCTCTGTCATTGAGTCATTTATTATCTTTTTCGGAATAGGCATTGACGGAATGATAAACTACAGGGGAAATTGCCAGAGGGACAAGAAATTGCTGTGAAAAGGCTTTCACAGTCTTCTGGTCAGGGGCTAGAGGAGTTCATGAATGAGGTTGTGGTAATTTCCAAACTTCAACACCGTAATCTTGTTAAACTCCTTGGCTGCTGCACAGAAAGAGGAGAGAAGATGCTGGTTTATGAATACATGCCAAAAAGAAGCTTAGATGCATATCTCTTCGGTTAGTTGATTACCATTACTTTTCTTTTATATACCATAGTGTCTAGCTAAAAAGGATATTGTTTGAAATATTCTCAAACTTACAGGTTCAACCCCTGAAGAGAAAGAGTTCCTTGATTGGAGTAAACGTGTGATCATCATTGAGGGAATTGGTCGAGGTCTTCTTTACCTTCACAGAGATTCAAGGCTAAGGATTATTCACAGGGATTTGAAAGCAAGCAACATTTTGTTGGATGAACAACTGAACCCGAAAATTTCAGATTTTGGCATGGCAAGGATTTTTCCAGGCAACCAAGATCAGGCCAACACAGAGAGAGTTGTTGGTACCTAGTAAGTTCGTGTATCTTTGTCTTTATCTTTTCATGATTGCAAAGAATACACAAAGTAAACATTCAAAAATATAACATGATGCAGTGGTTACATGGCACCTGAATATGCAATGGAAGGAAGATTCTCAGAAAAATCAGATGTTTACAGTTTCGGAGTTTTGTTACTGGAAATTATTAGTGGGAGGAGGAACACTAGCTTTCACCGAGATGACTGTGCATTAAGCCTTCTAGCATGTGTAAGTTCATATGAAAATTAAGCTCCTACTACTTTTTATGAAATGACAACTTTTCATAATTCAAGTTTCCATTGTGTTGTCAAATGCGCTTCCTCTTCAGGCATGGAAGTGTTGGAACGAAAACAACTTTGTCGAATTGGTTGATCCCAAGATAATAGATGTGCAGTTTGAAAGGGAAATTCTGAGATGTGCACATGTTGGACTATTATGTGTTCAAGAATATGCAGAAGATAGACCAAATGTTTCGGTGGTTCTATCTATGCTCACTAGTGAAATTTCTGATTTGCCAAGTCCTAAACAACCTGCATTTACAACAAGACCGAGCTGTTCTGAGAAGGAATCTTCTAAAACTCAAGGCTCTGTCAACACAGTTAGCATTACTATTATGGAAGGACGATAAGACATTTTAGCATTTTAATTTGGGCATGTATTTTATTCTCCCCCTGTAATTAGGGATGTATCTGATTCTTTCCTGTAATTATTACTGCCTCTGATTCATTTGGTAATGATTCCACTCAATATTATCTCAGTACATTAAGAATTCAAGAGAAAAGAGTAAACTGTGCAAGTCACTTATGCAGTAGGTGTTTAATCATGAGTTCAGCACTAATAACATCAGATTAATAAATTGTTTTAGTTCTGTACCCTCCACAAACACACTGAGAGAAAGCAATGCTATATTGTTTGATAATAGAATCCATATCCAAGCAAGAAGATAGTAAAGACTTCAAACTCAAAGTTGTTAAGCAGTAGCCTCAAAAGATGTGTTTCCTGAAATTAGAGAAGTTCATCTACTACTAGATTTGGAGTTACCTTTCTTTCATGGGGAAAATGACTTCCATTACAGCTATCTTAACGTTTAATTTTAATATCAATTGTTCCAGCCTAACACTTAAAACATTATTATCAATCTTTACTACTATTTGGAAACAGTCTTTTTGTTGTAGGGTAAGGTTGGGTACACTCCTCAGACCCTTCTAGTGTAATCCTACTAGGTCGTTTTCGTTGTTGTTGTTGTTGTTGTTGTTGTAATCTTCTAAAGTGGCCACATTAAAAGTAAGAGAAAAATACTGACCTTTGATCTCGGAAAAAAAGGCATTTGTTCGTATAGTTCAGCTTCTCATATACGCATCCAACTGAAATATATATAGCGTGGCTGGTTAGGATCTGAAACCTCTGCATTTTAATCTCCTCATTAAGGTTTTGATTTTGACAATTCGAGAGTCCATTATAAATCTGCTTTCATTATTTTAACCAACTTAGCCATATTGGATAATTCAGAAAAGGGTTTAAAATGCCCCTAAGCTATTGGAAAAGTTTGAAAATACCCTTTACCCACCTATTGGGCTAAAAATACCATACACCTTTTTGGTTCACTTGTGCTCTTTGACCGTTATGTCAATGCTGAATTAAAAATAATAATTATTTAAATTCCACGTGATAATTTCTTATTGATCGAAATTAAAACATCTAATCTATTAGAAAAACTCACCCATATCTACCCGTCTTTCGGACTAACCCACCCCAAACACTAACTCGACCCGAATAAAAAGTTCAACTTAAAAAGACGCCCCACTTCCGTCTAACTCCGGGTTAACTGCTGGAAAAAGCACATTAGGAAACCAGGAGATCAAAATTATGCTTCACTAGTGGATTTTCTTGACCAATCTGGGAAACTACAAGAGGCAGAGAAAGTCGTTGAATAAATGCCAATGCAACAAACAGAATTAGCACTGAATTGGTGAAAATAAATTTTCAGCTTATGTGGTTGATAGGGCTTATTAGTTAGCATTTGTTAGCCCTGATGTAATGCTACTGCTAATAAACATCAAGAAGCTACCAAATCTAGGAAAATGCTTACTCACCAACATGTTGAGTTAAAGATATTTCACACAGATGTAATGCTACTGGTTAGAGTTGTTGGAAGTTCACACTAGCATAACTGATGGAAATTCACTCCTATTATATCATTTCTTTCAACTTTTAGTGTCATAAAGGTGGACAAACCTAAGATAAGCATGGTGAAAATAGGAAAGGTTATTGTTGTCATCCTTCCATCTGTAATACCCCATAATTTAAACGAGGACAAATTGGTCATTTAGCTAACAATTAAAAAGAAGAAGAAGAAATGAAGCAACTTGTGAGGCCAAAGCCCAACAGAATGGTGTGGCGTGAGAATTAATAAGGGTTTGTAGAGGAAAGACTTTCTTGCCAACAAATGGAGTACATAAAAGAAAATCCGGAAAACGTTTACAATTCTAATTGGTAAGCAAATTGAAAGCGAGAAAATTTAACAGCAACTTGGAGTCAAAACCAAACTGTTGGCCCGGAGAGACGAGGACGCGAGGCTTGAAGAGGAACAAGACGCACCCGTTGTTTTTCTTGAATAAAAAGTACTCTATTTGGCATCAAAGAGCTGTAACAAGAAACTACCAAACTAGCAACGTGAGTATTCTGGAAGAATTTTAAGTTTTATATTGTTTAACTCTTCCATTGTAATATTGGAATTTAGTTTGGTGTTTAATTATAGGGAGTAGTATTAAATATGAGTTTTTATGATAAAATTAATTAATTGTTGAATTGGTGATACGAAGGAATTACAGAGAATTAGTTTGATAGGGACATGTTAGCCTAAATTGAGGTTATTCTAAATGGAACTAAGGGAAAATTATATAGAATAGCACCCGTTTATGTTGGTAGTCATGAAGCTGACACTTAGACTCTTGTTTGTGATAATATAGATTGATCTAAACAATTTGTACGGATTGTTCGAGGCGGCACGCTTGGTATTTCGACACGAGTACTGTGAGTAGTAATCTTACCGCAATTTGTATTTCCATAACCTACATGATTTATATATGATTTTGAAAATAAATGTGTTACCGATGCTTTGAAATTGCATGTGGGACAAGTCCTTTACTTGATATGGTACCGAACAATTTACTTGAGATGTTTACCGGTTAACCTAAATATTTTCATTGTTACTAGATATTATGTATTGTTTCTTGAATTTACTGTTATCGAAATGCAATTACATGATTTGATAAGAACCGAAATGCCCTATATTGTTTTAAAATATTTTTCTATGAGTATATACGGATTACAGAGACAAGTGTAAATGAGAGTAGACTTTGAAGGATCCCGTAGCTAACGGCGGGTTCGTTAAATCTGATGCACCTTGTAATTACCGATTACCATTACAACCCTCGCTAGTGGGAAGGTAGAACTAGCATACCGTTACTGATTTCCCTTTAGTAGGGACAACCGTTATATTTGACTTCTTGAAAAGAAGTCCACAGCTATACCGATTACATGATCCGTTCATTGAAACCTCCCAAACATGAATATTGATATTACACTATGTTTATCGAGCTTATTATTGAATTGTCAATTGAATTATATTACATGAAACACGTGATGAAACTGATTATTGTTTATTATTCTGAAAGGGCATTCTTATGATATTCTTTATTAAATATACTAGCATGTTTTCTGACTTGTCCCCATTAAAAACGGTTGTGGTTATGTGTTATTACTCACTGAGCTAGCGACTCACTCCCCGCTATTATTTTTACAAAGGCAACAGTAGACACATGCGAGGACTCCGTTAATTAGAGTACATGAGTTGACAGTTCCTGGTGAACCCCGTATTTATTCGCGTGGGCAAAGATTGTTATTTATTTGTTATAGTCTCTTTCTTGAAACTCTTAGAGTCGCTCCATAGTCATTTTTATGGGTGTCATGAGTATTCTTTCGTTATTATAGACTTATGATGGTATTGCACTTTCTTATCTAATTTGGAGATAGATTAGTATTTCTGGGTGTTAGTGGGTGGATTATTAATGGTTAAGACTTATTTTGATTAATTGATAAAGTTATTATTGTTTGGATTGATATTAGGATGTTTGATTGTTGATTTTGGGACAGGAAAGATTTTGGAATGTCCAAAAACAGGGGAAACTCTGTCCAATTTTCTATAAAATACCGATGAGGCTTACTTGGGAGAACTTGCTCCTAAGCGCCGGTCATGATCCTAAATTGGGTTATGACAAAGTTGGTATCAGAGCCCTAGGTTATTTTTGTGACTAATGGATCACGCGTTAGTAGTAGAATCTCAATTATGGTTATGTAGCCGGCCATTCCAATAATCACGAGGGTATGATTGGATGTTTATTGTCCTTCTTTCTTATTCCTCCGTACGTGTGTGGCAATTTTGGTCAAATCTGAATATGTCATTACTTATCCTATTTGCGTATGGCTCGGACCAATTACCCTATAATAGAATTTGGCTAGAGGTTCAAACTTCAAAGACGTCAAATTTCGCCAATGGACATGCATCCATCTCCAAGCAAAGAAATGATACATAAGTAGTATACAAGACCAGTGAAAGGTTCATTGTGACATATGAGGTGCTATCCGATAAAATGCGTAATAGAGTCCATTTCGGAAATTTATACTAGTCCACCACTACAGCAATAAAGGAGTGCTATCACAAAAATATACTTGCCTCCATTAAGAAAAAAGAAAATAAAATTGAGATCTTTATGATATAATAGATAAACAAGAGATGAACGAGCAACGGAATAGGGGCTCTAAAGTCCTCATGCACTTTGAAGATTATGGGAAACAACAAAATATTCTTAATAAAGTTCCTAAAGTTGAAACTACTAAGTTTACTATTTCTTATAGTTCAAAGGATTCTTAAAGGTTTTAGTAAAATACTTACTATGTTATGAGCTGTAGGATATTTCATGAAGAGGTCTATGGAACAAACAACTTTTAGACTAGAGAACATGGCGAATACATAAAATGATATTGTACTCTTAGAGATGTCAACAAGAGCAATACAACTAATTTGGGAATAAATTTCACTAAAGTGTTTATGAATCACTTCCTTCTTGACAGTTTCTGGCGTGAACTTGCCTGCTAGATCATTTAAGAAATTGATTTAGACGTTGGGTATACTTACATATAACACCAAACTTTCTCAGCCGGATACGCAAGCAAGATATTAAATTTAGAGGCTTGTTGAAAGCTTGGCTAATTATTTAAACAAGATAATAACTGCATATATGAAGACTTAAACCTATTCTATAGCAGTTGCACTTACCAGAAAGATTGAAAATATGGACATGATAGGCGGGCAAAAACTCACATAAGAAGATCGAGATTAGAATATCTTTTAGTATGGGTTTTAATATGAGTCGAAGATTTAAAAATCAAGAATGTTTTGAGATATTAAGCGATCCTTTTCGGGTTGCCACATCTGTGAAAAATTTATAGTAGTTAGACACGTGTTTAAAACTTTTAAGATTCAAGTTAAGAGAAAAAAATCCTAGCTAACCAAGTTGTACCTGATATGGTTGACTCTAACGTACAAATAGATATGGATTAATTATCTTCTTACCAAGCTACCCTCGATTACTATGGAAAGACTATTAGATTTGGTGAACTTTAAAAGCTAGTTTTGTCCAAAAAAAGGATTATAGGTTTTAGAGACGGGGAAATTATATATTTTGAAGACTTAACGGTTATAGAAGAAAGGTTGTTTGGATCTCATAGATATGGTAAGGGGCACAAGAGAAGAAACACTTAGTTTGAAAAAAAAGAAGTATTATAATGAGATATTCTCTAATGTATTCCTAAGGATTTACTAGGACTACACCCCGATATGAGAAATAGACTTCGGTATTGAGCTGACACTTGACACGCAAACTATATCATATAGCACCAACAGAGTTGAAAGAGCTAATTGAATAATTGAGAGACCTACTGGATACAGGTTTTATCATACTGAGTGTTGCACCATGGGGTACACCAATATTGTTTGAAAAAAAAAGGATGAGTCTTTAAGAATGTAGGCCAACTATAGATAATTAAATAAGATAACAATACACAACAAATATTCCTTGTCTTGTATAGATAACTTGTTTGATCAGTTACAAGGAGCCATTTATCTTTAGTTTGGTTATCATCAGTTTAGAATAAGAAAGGAAGATATTTCGATGTTGCCTCTAGTACTCGGTACAAATATTATGAGTTACATGTGATATTATTTAGATTGGCCATTACTACAATTGCATTGATGTATATAATGAATATGGTGTTCAAAGTTATTTTTGGAGAAAATATTCATAGTTTTTACTTATAATATTCTGGTATATTCTTGTACCCAGGAAGAGCACGAGAATTACTTGAAAAATATTTCAAAGAAGCTACAGGAATATCAACTTTTTTTCCAAGTTCTTCAATTAGCTGGACTCGGTGGTATCTAAGAATGAGAAAAGGTAGATTCTAAGAAGATAGAAACAATTCATAAATGGCCGAGACCCATTTCTCCTACAGAGATTACTTTTGGCTTGACATGCTACTATGGGCATTTGTGTAGGATTTCTCTAGAATAGAACCACCACTCACCAAGGTAGTATAGAAAAAACACCAAATTTCAGTGGATCGAGGAATGTAAGCCGAGATTCCAAAAGCCCAAGGCATGTTTGAGGGTCTTATCCCACAACCTCACCAATATTAGCCTTATTCCATTAGGCTCTACTTCACGATGTTCTGTGATGCCTCGAAGGTAGGATTATGATATTTTCTCATGCAGAATGGTCGTGTGATAGCTTATATTTCAAGGAAATTGAAGAATCTTAAGACGGTCTATGCTAATTTGGAGATGGCCACAGTGGTATTTCCTCTTAGGATTTGGAGACACTACTTATACGTAGAAACCTATGAGATTTATACATAGCAAAAGAGCTTGAGGTACTTTGAAAACCAACAGAGATATAAATATTTATCAACACCAATGTAGGGAACTAATGAAGATATAAATGTACTATTTTTATTATTGTTCGAAAAAGACAAATATTCTGGCTTATGCATTAAGAAAATAAATATGGGTAATTTGGCGCATATAGCTCCTGTAAGGAGACTTCTGGACAAAGATATATATAGATTAGAGGATATGCGTATTAGATTTAATGTGAAAAATCAAAAAAAAAAATCTATTGGCCAAGCCAAATATAAAGTGCATAAAGGCTAGTTAGTAGGAGGATAAGCGATTGTGCGAATACTAAGATGATGTCCTAGCTGTAAAATCAAGGATATGACTACTGGCTGTGAGGGTGTCAACTAGGTAATGGATTATGTGTAGCAGATGTAGGCAAGTTGAGATGTGTTACATATTCTTGATGAATCCCAAGATTTTAGATACATGTATATGAACCATGACCTAAAGCAATTGTATATTTTAAGCAAATATACCACTAGATTGAGTGCCTAGTGGTATTTTTTTTTATTAATAATAACAAAATGTAAATATAAAATGTCAGGAGGTCTCACAAAATGAAGAAATATAAAGTATGAAAATACATCAATCCTATTATCAAAGTTGAGCAATATACCCAATTGTGCATACTTATGAGAATAAGAAATATGAAGTGACCAAGTATAAACATGAACAATGCTATCCCAATGTGTGCACCAAGTGTTGCACATCTTCTGCATGCTTAATTTTGGGCATGAGCATCCACAAATACTTACGATCAAACAGTTCCAAATGAGTCCAAGAATTGAAATAAAGTTGTGATATAGCCAAGAAGCCAGCTAAATCACATACAAGTAGAACCAAACTTTTGTTTTTGGCTACTTTGTTTCTATTTGCTTAACTTGTCAACTAGACAAGGTTGAATGTCAATGACCCTTGGGTCTACTACAACAACTGAAGTCCTAGAGTAGAAATAGGAAGAGTTATCATGTACTTTGTGAATGGGCTACCTGAATGCTTATAGGTTATGATAGTATGTGGGTAATCATAGACGAACTTATAAAATGGGCACCTTATCGATCAAACTGAATTTGCCTACAACAATCGCTTTTAGTTAGAGCACTAAGATGGAATTGTATGAAATGTTGTGGCAATATCGATTCCTTATTAGATGAATAAAAACGATGAGGCTAAGGTATTAGGTCCAGATTTGGTAGTATAAGAAGCTATTAATAACATCCACATAATCAGACATATATTGCTTACATCACAAAGCAAATAAAAGTCTTGTATAGATAAGAGAATAATATACTTAGAATTTATAGTTAAAGACTGAGTAATCGTACGAGTCTCACTATAAAAGGCGTGATGCAATTTCGAAAAAGAATAAAGTTGAATCCAAGGTTATAAGATTATAAAAGATACTTGAAGGGATGAGAGTCGTCGCTAATTGGTTGTCACTTCTTCCTGAGTCTTTTTTTTTATTTACTCCATCTAATGTTCAATGCTTTCATTCTAAGAAAATGTATATTGGACTCCTCTCATGTGCTGGAAGAACCAATTATACAACTTGATGAGAGATTAATTTATGATGAGTAGCCAATCGTTATTGTTGACATACAAATAAAAAAGTAACGATCGAGAGAAATTATGTTCGTGAAGATCTTATGGAGAAACTATATCGTTGAATAAGCTACTTGGGATGTGGAAGATGCTATGCGAGTCAAATATCCTCACTTAATTTAGTCTACATGCATGCACATGGCTTAAAATTTGGGGACCGTATTTTATATGGTGGGGAGAATGTAATACCCCATAATTTAAACAAGGATAAATTGGTCATTTAGGTAACAATTAAAAAACGAAGAAGAAAAAAAGCAACTTGTGAGATCAAAGCCCATCAAAATGGTGTGGCGTGAGAATTAATAAGGATTTGGAGAGGAAATACTTTCCTGCCAACAAATGGAGTACATAAAAAAAAATCCGGAAAACGTTTACAATTCTAATTGGTAAGCAAATTGAAAGCGAGAAAATTTAGCAGCAACTTGGAGTCAAAACCAAACTGTTGGCCTGGAGAGACGAGGACGCGAGGCATGAAGAGGAACAAGACGCACCAGTTGTTTTTCTTGAATAAAAAGTACTCTATTTGGCATCAAAAAGTTGTAACAAGAAACTACCAAACTAGCAGCGTGAGTATTTTGGAAGAATTTTAAGTTTTATATTTTTTAACTCTTCCATTGTAATATTGGAATTTAGTTCGGTGTTTAATTATAGGGAGTAGTATTAAATATGAGTTTTTATGATAAAATTAATTAATTGTTGAATTGGTGATACAAAGGAATTACAGAGAATTAGTTTGATAGGGACATGTCAGCCTAAATTGAGGTTATTCTAAATGGAACTAAGGGGAAATTGTATAGAATAGCACCCGTTTATGTTGGTAGTCATGAAGTTGACACTTAGACTCTTGTTTGTGATAATATAGATTGATCTAAATAATTTGTACGGATTGTTCGAGGCGGTACGCTTGGTACACGAGTATTGTGAGTAGTAATCCTACCACAATTTGTATTTTGATAACCTACATGGTTTATATATGATTTTGAAAATAAATGTGTTACCGATACTTTGAAATTGCATGTGGGACAAGTCCTTTACTTGATATGGTACCGAACAATTTACTTGAGATGTTTACCGGTTAACCTAAATGTTTTCATCGTTACTAGATATATTTTATTGTTCCTTGAATTTACTGTTATCGAAATACAATTACATGATTTGATAAGAACCGAAATGCCCTATATTGTTTTAAAATATTTTTCTATGAGCATATACGGATTACAGAGACAAGTGTAAATGAGAGTAGACTTTGAAGGATCCTGTAGCTAACGGTGGGTTCGTTAGACCTTGTGCACCTTGTAATTACCGATTACCGTTACAGCCCTCACTAGTGGGAAGGTAGAACTAGCATACCGTTACTGATTTTTCGCGAGTATGGACTACCGTTATATTTGACTTCTTGCGAAGAAGTCCACAGTTATACCGATTACATGATCCATTCATTGAAACCTCCCAGACATGAATATTGATATTACACTGTGTTTATCGAGCTTATTATCGAATTGTCAATTGAGTTATATTACATGAAACACGTGATGAGACTGATTATTGTTTATTATTCTGAAAGGGCATTCTTCTGATATTTTCTGTTAAATATACTAGCATGTTTTCTAAATTGTCCCCATTTAAAAGGGTTATGGTTAAGTGTTATTACTCACTGAGCTAGCGACTCACTCCCCGCTATTGTTTTTACAGAGGCGACAATAGACGCATGCGAGGACTCCGTTAATGAGAGTACATGAATTGATAGTTCCTGGTGAACCCCGCATTTATTCGTATGGGCAAAGATTGTTATTTATTTGTTATTGTCTCTTTCTTAAAACTCTTAGAGTCGCTCCATAGTTATTTTTATGGGTGTCATGAGTATTCTTTTGTTATTATAGACTTATGATGGTATTGCACTTTCTTATCTAATTTGGAGATAGATTAGTATTTCTAGGTGTTAGTGGATGGATTATTAATGGTTGAGACTTATTTTGGTTAATTGATAAAGTTATTATTGTTTGGATTGATATTAAGATGTTTGGTTGTTCATTTTGGGACAGAAAAGTTTTTGAAAAGTCCAAAAACAGGGGAAACTCTATCCAATCTTCTGTAAAATATCGATGAGGCTTACTTGGGAGCAGTTGCTCCTAAGCGCCAGTCATGATCCTAAATTGGATCGTGACACTATCCAACTCGGAGTTAGATGAAAGTGGGGCGTCTATTTTTAGTTGAACTTTTTATACGGGTCGGGTTAGTGTTTAGGGCGAGTTAGTCCAAAAAACGGGTAGATATGGGTGAATCTTTCTAATAGGTTAGATGTTTTAATTTCGACCTGTAAAAGTTTCCACGTGAAATTTAAATAATTATTATTTTTAATTCAGCATTGACTTAACGGTCAAAAGGCATAAGTGAACCAAAAGGGTAGATGGGAGGATATTATTTGCCCAATAGATGGATGAAGGATATTTTAAACCTTTTCTAATAATTTAGGGGAATTTTTAACCCTTCTCTGTAGATAATTTTGCAGTCGAATGGATAGTATAATAAGGGGCTTTTGCAAATATATCCGGTTTTAAGGTCACACCTATACCCACTTTGCAAAAATATTTGCAAGTCTACCCACTTTACGATCAACTTCAGACTTATAGGGTCTGAAGTTTAAAAATAATTAGTCTGAAGTGAAAAAATTGCACTTCAGATGCACTTAAGGCCAAATAGGTCTGAAGTGAAACCAATGAGTCTGAAGTAAAAAATTGCACTTCAGATGCACTTAAGGCCAAAAGGTTTGAAGTGCAACAAATATTTTCCTACACTTTAAAACCAATAAGTCTGAAGTGAAAAATTGCACTTCGGATGCACTTAATGCCAAATGGGTTTGAAGTGTAACCAATGGTTTTATGCACTTAAGGTCAATAAGTATGAAGTGAAAAATTGCACTCCAGATGTACTTAGGGCCAAAAGGTCTGAAGTGCAACAAACGTTTCCTACCACTTAAGGCCATTAAGTCTGAAGTGCAAATTTGAACTTCAGATGCACTTAAGGCAAAAAGGTGTGAAGTGCAACCTACGTTGTCATGCACTTAAGGCCAAATAGGTCTGAAGTGCAAATTGGCCAGATATAAAAATTTGTTCTTCGAATTTTAACAATCCACTATACGATTTAATACCTAAATCTACTCCTAATGAGCTCAAATTTGAAACATAACCTCAAACTTTTATCAAACCCCAATTATCAACTTGTCAAAACAACGATAAATCTAACAGACCCATTTTATAATTAAAAAAAAAAGAAGAAGAAAAATAAACCCTAAGCAATAGTAAAAAAAATAAAGTGCCACAATAGCTCACCGTTGTAATCTATCATAATCTACGTTAAAATATGTTAAGAAACACCATATAAAATCATTGTCATCCGAAAAAGAAGAAGAAGAAGAATAAGAAGAACGAAAACAAAAAAAAGGCCTGAAGTTGTTTAAAAAGTGGGTAGAAATTAAAAGAAATTTAAAAAGTGAGTACATGTTAAATGGGGGCGATCAAATAGTGCGCGAGTGATATTTATACTATAATACGAACAAATGCCCATATGAGGCCCATCAATACCAAAGCTCTGAATATGATAAAATGAAGTGTTTCCTGGGAAATATATTCACAGAATACAGACAAAAATGACATTATCATATGCTCTAACACTACAAAAGCAAAATTATGTAACAAATTAGCAAAAGAAAAAAAGGTTTCAAAGTTTTATCCTTATCACTATAATTGGTTGTTATGGAGGGGCAGAGCTAGAACATTCGCAGGATAGGATCCTCTGATAGGATCCCCTCTAGTAGTATAACGTCCAGTAATTCTCAATAGATTAATTAGATGATGCCATGTGAGCAGCTAAAGTTTCAATGTAACGACCCAGCCATTCGTTTTAAAAGTTGTAGCCTTGTTGCCCTATTTATTACTTATTTTATACTTTATAACTGTTATATGACTTGCGGGGGTAATTAGTTCAGGTCCGATTAAGTTTTTAGAATGAGTTGGAACACTTAGTTCTAAAACTTAAAATTTAAGTTGAAAAGGTTGGCTAGATATCGACCTATGGTGATTTTGGAGTTAGGAGCGTGATCGAAATTTTATTTGGAAGTCCATAGTAAAATTAGGTTTGAAATGGCTAAAATAGGAATTTAAGTTTGGAAGTTTGACCGTGGAGTTGACTTTTTGATATCGAGGTCGGAATTCAGTTCCAAAACTTTTTATAGCTTCGTTACGTCATTTATGACTTGTGCGCAAAATTTGAGGTCAATCGGACTTGATTTGATAGGGTTCGACATCGAATGTGAGAGTTGGAAATTTTTAAGTTTCATTAAGCTTGAATTGGGGTGTGATTTGCGATTTGTGATTTTAGCGTTATATGATGTGATTTGAGGATTCGACTAAGTCTGTATGATATTTTACGACTTGTTGGTGTATTTGGTTGGGGTCCCGAGGGCCTCGGGTGAGTTTCGGAAGGTTAACGGATCATTTTCATACTTGGGAATAACTGAAGGTTTTCTGGTGTACAACTCTTGTTTCCTTCTTCGCGTTCGCGAAGGGGAACTGGGGCAGGCGAGAAATTTCTCTTCGTGTTCGCGAAGAAGGAACCGCGTTCGCGAAGGGTGCTAGCAGTTTTCATCGTGAATGCGTTCGCGTAGAAGGGCGAGGCCATGCTGGGGTATTGGGCATTAAAGCTTCGCGTTCGCGAAGGAGGGATCGCGTTAGTGAAGGCCAAGCTTGGTAAGGCATCGCGTTCGCGAGTGGACCATCGCGTTCGTGAAGAGGAAAGTTGGGCAGCACATTTTTGTGCTTCGCGAACGCGAGGCAAGTGTCGCGCTCGCAAAGAAAACACCATTGGACATAAAGTTTAAATTCAGAAAATGGGACTTCGTCCCATTTTCCATTTTTACCAAATAGGAGCTCGGGAAGAGGTGATTTTCGGGATATTTTCAAGGAAAACATCGGGGTAAGTGTTCTTAACTCAAATTTGGTTAGGTTACCCAAATCCATCGTTATTTTTAACATTTAATTGGTGATTTAAGTTGGAAAATTTTGAAAACCCTCTTGGATAGATTTGAGGGTCGAATTGTTATTGGAATTTAGTCATTTTGGTATGGTTAGACTCGAAGTTGAATGGGCGTTCATATTTCGTAACTTTCGCTGGATTCGGAGACGTGGGCCCCACGGACGATTTTTGAGTTAATTTCGGATTTTATTTAAAAATGTAGTATTTTCTTATGAAATTGATTCCTATAATTTTTGTTGACTGTATCGAATTATTTTGGCTAGATTCGAGCCATTCAGAATTGGATAATCGAGGAAAAGGCCTACTAGTGGATTTTATTAAAGCAAGTCGAGGTAAGTGATTGTCTAACCTTGTGTGGGAAAAATTCTCCCTAGGATTGGTATTGATATGATAATTGTAATGTGTTGAAAGTCGTGTGCACGAGGTGACGAGTGTGTACACGGGCTAAATGTGGAAGATTATGTTTTTAAATTGTGTAGATCACTGTTGCATATTAATTAAATTTTTTTATTTTTTTATATTCTTCATCATTGATCTGATTTGAATACTTTAAATTTGCTTGACCTTTTTCTGCTAATTGTTTTACCTGTTTAGTTTAAACTTGGTTTCTTTTATTCTTTGCATTATTTGAAGGTTGAATTTATTTAATTTAAATATTATTAATATAAAGTATTTGATATTTTAAATTTGGTACGGAGGCAACATATTAAAAATTTTGAAATAATTTTTTTTTGTTGAGTTATTTATTCCAGAAATTTTGTGGGATTTTTGTACTCATTGTGATGGACCCGTGAGCTCTTTATTATGGAAAATATTATTGTTGATTTATTTTGGCATGAGCCGTGAGCTCTTTATTATGGAAAAATATTGTTGTTGATTTATTTTGGCAAGTTGAAATATTTGGGCACTTGAGGTGAAAATTGTGATATAGTGTGATATTGATACGCAAACGGTGTTATAAGGTATGGGTGTTGAAACGCATGCGGTGAGATAAGGATGGATTGTTACGCGTGGCTATTAGGAGAATTACTAAAAGTCATGCGGTGTGATAAGGGTTGCTAAAACGCGAGATGCTATTTCGGAAAAAAATATTTTCTTTAAAATTGATTGTGAAGGCTCTCACTGTGATATAGGAAAATGAGATATTGTGAATTTATTTATGATTTGGGACTACGAGGCGGTACCTCGGGAGTGCCCTTGTTGATATTTATTTATGGATGTATTTGCCTTTGATCATTGTTGTGATTTTCTTAAAGTTGTAAATTTCTGTTTTCTTTCCACGAGGTATTATTTGCCCTTATTCTATATAATTAAATGGTGACATATTACTTGATTCATTCCATTGTCATTTTATTTTTATTATATTGATAAACACTTCACCATGTCCTTTATTATTTCGAGTAGGGCCTGACCTGACCTCGTAACTACTCTACTGAGGTTAGGCTTGGCACTTACTGGGTACCGCTGTGATGTACTCATACTACGCTTCTGCTCATCTTTTGGTGCAGATCCAGGTGCTTCCTATCAGACCATGTATCAGTAATCTAGCTGAACGCGGAGATTTCAAGGTATATTTGCCAGCATCCGCAGACCTCGGAGTCCCCTTCTATCTTTATTATGTTGTTTTCCCTATTCACATTTAAACTCTAATATATAAAGATATTCGTATTACTTCTTTAGAGATTGTGACTTGTATTTCACCGGGTTTTGGGAATTTCTTAATGTATTGAGAGGTTGAGATTTTAAAAGTTTTTAATTGTTATTTTGGTTATTCCGCATATTGATAGGCTTACCTAGTTTTAGAGACTAGGTACCATCACGACATCATACGGAGGGGAATTTGGGGTCTTGATAAGTTGGTATCAGAGCTCTAGGTTCATAGGTGTATGAGTCACAAGCAGGTTTAGTAGAGTCTCGCGGATCGGTATAGAGGCATCTGTACTTAGCATCGGGAGGCTATGGAACCGTTAGGAAAATATTTACTTCATTGATTCCTTATCATGCACATTTGTTGAATTCAAAATTTTAAACCTTTGTCTTTCTATTCTCTCATAGATGGTAAGGACACGCACAACTAGATCCGATGATCAGACACCCGCACCTCCTATTGGAGCTGCAAGAGGCCGAGGTCGGGGCAGAGGGCATGCCAGAGGTCTAGGAAGACCACGTGGTGTAGCCAGAGCACCTGCACGAGCTGCTGCAGAGGAGATACTAGTAGCTCCAGTTGGAGAGCAGGCACCTGAGACGCCTGTTACTACCTCTGCACTTCAGGAGACTCTTGCCTAGGTTTTGAGCATGTTTGGTACTCTAGCTTATGAAGGGTTGATTTTTGCTCCTACCACCTCTCAGGCTGGGGGAGGAGCACAAACTCCCGCCGCTCATACCCCAGAGCCACATGCCCAAGTTGACCATGACCTAGAGGATATACCAGTGCAACCAATTGTCCTAGTTCGGCCCGCAGTTAGGGCAGCAGTTGTAGAGGGGGAGCAACTCAGACTCGAGAGGTACAAGAAGTACCACCCTCCTACCTACCAGTGGTGGCGGGCATATGAGTTGGATAGTCCGGCTGAGGCAACTTTACTCACTTGGACTCACGTTTCAGATATGTTCTTGAGGGAGTATGTTCCTCAGATTCTTAGGGATGCATGGCGCATAGAGTTTGAGCAGCTGCGCCAGGGTGCTATGACCGTGTCAGAGTGTGCGGTCCGATTCGGTGATTTGGCTAGGCATGCACCGGCCTTGGTTGCTACCGTTCGAGAGCAAGTCCACCGATTTATTGAGGGGCTCTACCCTAGTAATAGATTTAGTATGGGTCGAGAACTGGAGATGGACATCACATACCAACAAGTAGTGTAAATTGCTAGGAGATTGGTGGGTATGCGGACTCGAGAGAAGGAAGAGAGGGAAACTAAGAGACCCCGAGATTATGGCACATATAATGATTCTCGTGCCCCAGTTGCAGCCCATCATGGTAGAGGTTATGTGAGTCATCCTATTCATTCAGCACTTCCAGCTTCCAGTGGTATTCCGGCTACTCCCAGACCTCAAGTTCCATATTATGCACCTCCAGTGTTTTCTGTACCTCCTGTACGAGGTGCCTTCAGCGGGCAGTCTAGTCGATCAGGCCCGAGGCAGTCCCAGTAGCCACGTCCTCTAAGGGCTTGTTTTGAGTGTGGTGACACTCGTCATATTATGAAGGATTGCCCCAGACTTAGGAGGGGTACACCTCCACAGATTTCTCATGCCCCACCTATTCCACAGGGCACTCAGGCTTCTCAAGCCATGATTACTGCACCAATTGCCACCCCACCTGCACAGCCAGCTAAAGGTGGAGGTCGAACAGGTAGAGGTCGCCTTAGAGGGATAGGCCAGGCTAGATATTATGCCCTTCCTGCTAGGACAGATGTCGTTGCATCTGATTTTGTTATCACAGGTATTATTCCAGTCTGTCATAGAGATGTATCAGTTTTATTTGATCCAGACTCAACTTATTCTTATGTGTCATCTTATTTTTCTCCTTATTTGGGCGTATACCATGATTCTTTGAGTTCTTCTATTTATGTATCTACACCCGTTGGTAAATCCATTATTGTGGACCGCGTGTATCAGTCATGTTTAATAATTATAAATGGTTTAGAGACTAGAGCTAATTTATTATTGCTCAGTATGGTGAATTTTGATATTATTTTGGGCATGGACTGGTTGTCGCCCTATAATGTTATTCTTGATTTTTATGCCAAGACGGTGATATTGGCTATGCCAGGTCTACCACGGCTAGAGTGGAGAGGTACCTCGAATTATGCTCCTAGTAGGGTTGTTTCATTTCTTAAGGCTCAACGGATGGTTGAGAAGGGGTGTGATGCGTATCTCGCCTGTGTGAGAGATGTTAGTGTTGATACTCCTACCGTGGAGTCAGTTCCTGTAGTAAGGGAATTTCCTGATGTATTTCCAGCGGATCTTCCAGGTATGCCACCCGACAGGGATATTGACTTTGGCATTGATTTATTACCGGGCACTCAGCCCATTTCTATTCCACCATATAGTATGTCCCCAACAGAGTTGAAAGAATTAAAAGAACAGTTACATGAGTTTCTTGATAAGGGCTTCATTCGGCCCAGTGTATCGCCTTGGGGTGCTCCTGTCTTATTTGTGAAGAAGAAAGATGGTTCTATACGGATGTGTATTGATTACTGCCAGTTGAACAAGGTTACAGTGAAGAATATGTATTCATTGCCATGTATGGATGACTTATTTGATCAGCTTCAGGGTGTCAGAGTGTTTTCTAAAATCGACTTGCATTCAGTCTATCATCAGCTGGAGATTCAGGAGCCAGATATCCCGAAGACTGTTTTTAGGACTCGGTATGGTCATTATGAATTTCTTGTAATGTCATTTGGGCTAACCAACGCCCCAACAATATTTATGCACTTAACGAATAGTGTATTTCAGCCCAATCTTGATTCTTTCGCATTGTGTTTATTGACGACATTCTGGTGTATTCCCGGAGTCGGGAAGATCATGAGCAGCACATAAGGACTGTTCTTCATACTTTGAGAGAAAAGAAGTTATATGCAAAATTTTCAAAGTGTGAATTCTGACTTGATTTAGTGGGATTTTTGGGTCATATAGTTTCGTACGGGGGGATCAAGGTAGATCCGAAAAAGATTGAGGAAGTGCAGAGTTGGTCCAGACCGTCCTCAGCTATGGTGATCCGAAGTTTCCTTGGTTTGGCAGGGTATTATCAGCGATTTATAGAGGGTTTCTCTTCTATTGCTGCACCTATTACCAAATTGACCAAGAAGGGTACTCCGTTCAGGTGGACCGAGGAATGTGAGGAGAGCTTCCAAAAGCTCAAGACAGCTTTGACTACAACCCCAGTATTGGTATTACCTACATGTTCAGGGTCTTATACTGTGTATTGTGATGCATCGCGTATTGATCTCGGCGCAGTGTTAATACAAGATGATAGGGTGATTGCCTAAGCGTCCAGATAGTTAAAGGTACACGAGAAGAATTATGTGGTCCACGACCTTAAGTTAGCAGCTATTGTTCATGCCTTGATGATTTGGCGGCATTATTTGTACGGTGTCCATTGTGAGGTCTACACCGATCACCGAAGTCTCAATATAGTGGTCGATGCCTTGAGTCATAGGCGTAGGCATTGCCGGCCTCTAGTGGGGGTGGTTCGAGCCGGGCGAAGCTAGACTATTGGGTATAGACTTAGTTCAAAATGTTCTGGAAAAGGTTAAATTGATTCAGGATCGACTTCGTACAGCTCAATCTAGACAAAAAGGTTATGCGGATCGGAAAGTTCGTGCTGTTGCATTCATGGTTGGTGAGCGTGTATTGCTCCGGGTTTTTTCCATGAAGGGTGTTATGAGGTTCGGAAAGAAGGGCAAGTTGAGCCCGAGCTATATCAGACCTTTTAAGATTCTTGAGAGAGTTGGAGATGTGGCTTATAGACTTGAACTACCACCTAATCTCATTGCAGTTCATCCAGTGTTCCATGTTTCCATGCTCCGAAAGTATCACGACGATCCATATCATGTGTTAGACTTCCGCTCAGTCAAGTTGGACAAGGATCTATCTTACGATGAGGAACCAGTGGCCATTTTGGACAGACAGGTTAGAAAGTTGAGATCGAAGAGCATCGCCTCAGTAAAAGTACAGTGGAGGGGTCATCCGACAGAGGAGGCAACTTGGGAGACCGAGCCTCATATGAGCAGTTGTTATCCTCATCTTTTCACCACTCCAGGTAAAATTCTAAACTCGTTCGAGGATGAACGTTTGTATAAGAGGGGGAGGATGTAACGGCCCAGCCAGTCATTATAAAAATTGTAGGCTCGTTTCCCTATTTACTATTCATTATGTACTTTATAACTCTTATATGACTTGTCAGGATAATTAGTTCGGGTCCGATGAGATTTTTAGAATGAATTGGAACACTTAGTTCCAAAGTTTAAAACTTAAGTTAAAAGGGTTGGTTGGATGTCGAACTATGTGTAAACGACCCCGGAATAGAATTTCGATTATTCCAACATCTTCGTATGGTGATTTTGGAGTTAGGAGCGTGATCAAAAGTTTATTTGGAAGTCCGCGGTTAATTAGGCTTGAAATGACTAAAATAGGAATTTAAGTTTGAAAGTTTGACTGGGGAGTTGACTTTTTGAGATCGGGGTCGGAATCCAGTTTCGAAAATTTTCATAGCTTTGTTATGTCATATATGACTTGTGCGCAAAATTTGAGGTCAATCGAACTTGATTTGATAGGGTTCGGCATCGAATGTGAGAGTTGGAAATTCTTAAGTTTCATAAAACTTAAATTGGGGTGTGATTTGTGATTTTAGCATTATTTGATGTGATTTGAGGATTCGACTAAGTCCGTATGATATTTTAGGACTTGTTGGTGTATTTTGTTGAGGTCCCAAGGGCCTCGTGTGAGTTTCGGAAGGTTAACTGATCATTTTCGGACTTGGGAACAACTGAAAAATTCCTGGTATCAAGCTCTGGTTTCCTCTTTCTAGTTCGCGAGAGAGGTCTCGCATTCGCGAAGGAGAGCTAGGGCAGGCGAGAAATTTCTCTTCGCATTCGCGAAGATGGAACCGTGCTCGCGAAGGGTGATGGCAACGTTCATCGCCAACGCTTGGCGTAGAAGGGGGAGGCCAAGCTGGGGTATTGGTCATTAAAGCTTCGCGTTCGCAAAGGCCAAGTTTGGTAAGGCATCGCGTTCGCGAGTGGAACCTCACATTCGCGAAGAGGAAAGTTGGGGATCGTATTTTTGTGTTTCGACGAACGCGAGGCAAGGATAACGTTCACGAAGAAGAAACCACTGGACAGAGAGTTTAAGTTCAAAAATTGGGACTTCATCCCATTTTTCATTTTTACCAAATTGGAGCTTAGGAAGAGGCGATTTTCGAGAGATTTTCAAGAAAAACTTCGGGGTAAGTGTTCTTAACTCAATTTTGGTTAGATTACCCGAATCCATCGTTGTTTTTAACATTTAATTGGTGATTTAAGTTTGAAACATTTGAAAACCCTCTTGGATAGATTTAAGGGTCGAATTGTTATTGGAATTTAGTCATTTTGGTATGGTTAGACTCATGGTTGAATGGGCGTTCATATTTCGTAACTTTCACCGGATTCGGAGATGTGGGCCCCACGAACGATTTTTGAGTTAGTTTCGGATTTTATTTTAAAATGTAGTATTTTCTTATGAAATTGATTCCTATAATTGTTGTTGATTGTATTGAATTAATTTTGCTAGATTCTAGCCATTCAGAGTTGGATAATCGAGGAAAAGGCCTACTAGTGGATTAAATTGAAGCAAGTCGAGGTAAGTGACTTGTCTAACCTTTTGTGGGAGAAATTTTCCTAGGATTGGTATTGATGTGATAATTGTAATGTGTTGAAAGTCGTGTACACGAGCTAACGAGTGTGTACACGGGCTAAATGTGGAAGATTATATTTTTAAATAGTGTAGATCACTGTTGCATATTAATTAAATTATTTTATTTTGTTATATTCTTCATCATTGATATGATTTTTATACTTTAAATTTGCTTGACCTTTTTCTGCTAATTGCTTTACTTGTTTATTCGAAACATGGTTTCTTTTATTCTGCGTATTATTTGAAGATTGAATTTCTTTAATTTAAATATTATTAATATGAAGTATTTGATATTTTAAATTTGGTATGGAGGCAACGTATTAAAAAATTTGAAATATTATTTTTTTTGCTGAGTTATTTATTTCCGAATATTTTGTGAGATTTTTATACTCATTATGATGGAGCCGTGAGCTGTTTATTATGGAAAATATTGTTGTTGATTTATTTTGGCATGAGCCGTGAGCTCTTTATTATGGAAAAATATTATTGTTGATTTAGTTTGGCAAGTTGAAATATTTGGGCACTTGATGTGCAAATTGTAATATATTGTGATATTGATACGCATGCGGTGTTATAAGGTCTGGGTGTTGAAATGCATGCGGTGAGATAAGGGTGACTTGATACGTGTAGCTAGTAGGGGAATTACTATAAATCATGCGGTGCAATAAGGGTGGGTAAAACGCGGGATGCTATTTCGGAAAAAATAAATTCTTTAAAACTGATTGTGAAGGCTCCCGCGATGATATAAGAAATTGAGATATTGTGAATTTATTTATGATTTGGAACTACGAGGTGGTACCTCGGGAATGCCCTTCTTGATATTTATTTATGGCTGCATTTGCCTTTGATCATTGTTGTGATTTTCTTAAAGTTGTAAATTTCTAGTTTCTTTCCACAAGGTATTATTTGCCCTTATTCTGTGTAATTAAATGGTGACATATTACTTTATTCATTCCATTGTCATTTTATTTTTATTATATTGATAAACATTTCACCGTGTTCTTTATTATTTTCAGTAGGGCCTGACCTGACCTCATCACTACTCTACTGAGGTTAGGCTTGGCACTTACTAGGTACCGTTGTGGTATACTCATACTACTCTTCTGCACATCGTTTTGTGTAGATGCAGGTACTTCCTATCAGACCAGGTATCAGTGAGCTAGCTGAACGTAGAAACTTCAAGGTATATCTTCCAGCGTTCGCAAACCTCAGAGTCCTTTCAATCCTTATTATGTTGTTTTCCCTATTCACATTTAAACTCTGATGTATAAAGATATTCGTATTACTTCTTTAAAGCTTGTGACTTGTATTTCATCGAGTTTTGGAAATTTCTTTATGTAGTGAGAGGTTGAGATTTTAAAAGTTTTTAATTGTTATTTTGATTATTCCGCATATTGATAGACTTATCTAGTCTTAGAGTTTAGGTGCCATCACGACATCCTACGGAGGGAAATTTGGGATCGTGACATTCAACGACCTGGATTTATTTTATACTAATTGTTTCTTTATTATGTTTTTTGTTTGATTAATTAATAATAATGCTTAGAAAATAAAAACAAAAATTGACACGATCAGTTTACGCCACTTCCTTCACTAATGCTGTTCTCCTCTTCTTCAACCTTGTGATTTTCTTCACACATTATTACACTTTTACATTATTTTAAAATATCGAAAATCCCATTTGTTTCATTTTTCTAGATGCCAATTTTTTGTACATCCACTTAGTAGAAGAAAATTCAATTGAGTTTCTAGATAAAACATACCTTGTTTGTACATAGATATGATGAGAATTTTCTTATATTTAAGATTGACAAACTGATCTTTGTTTGAAAAAAGAATGAGCTGGACATGTTGCAGCAGCGACCATTTTTTCTTTATCTAATACATATGCATAAAAACAGAAAGTATAATTTATTAACAATCCAAATAAAAAACACTAAAAAGAACCAGTAAATCTAAGCCTTTGAAACTTCAACTGCACACATGGCATACATCTAGGTAGCCATTGAGAATTACTGGATATTAGAGTACCTGAGGGAATCACATCCCCACATTAGGGGTGTACATAAGTCGGGTTGGTTCGGATACTTCAATTATCAAACAAAACCAATGTTGTCGAGTTTTTAAATGTATAAACCAAACCAAACCAACAAAGTCGGGTTTTGCAATCTCGATTTTTCTCAGGGTTTTTCGGGTTTTCGCATTTTTTTCCGGTAAAGTCTTCATAGCATAAAATATGTAACTTGTACTCCAAATATTTCTTAAGTCCTAGTAAATACAACTATATAATGTGTTTTCCAAGAAACTAACACAATAATATGAGATAAGTCATAGCATTATATTAAAATATTCAATAGCAAAGATAAGATAATAATATTACATAAAATAAATATTGCTAATTAATAAGCCATTATAAAAATTAACATAATCTAAAAATACTATATAGGTCATGCTAAAATAAGTATAACTAATAAGTACTAATATTAATTACATAACTAAGCACTAAAGAAAAAGATAAACTAAGTTATGCATTTTCATTATAAACCAATGTAAAACTAAAATAATTATACAACACTATCGTCATTCCTAGTATTGAATTGAATTTCTTTCGTTAGCATTAGTGTTGATTTGAACTTTGTTTGAGTTATTACATTTATGGGCTATAAAATTTATTTACCATTCAAGAATGTTAAGTCTAAATTTGAAATAATACGTTAAAAGATAAAACTGTGAAAAAGTTTAAGAAATATTTATAAATTACATTACAAGAAATATTTATGTGTACAAAATATTTTTAAAAATTATATAAATGTACTATTGAGTTGGTTTGGTTTCGGTTTAATTTTTTTAGTTAAAACCAAACCAAATCAATTATGGTCGGATTTTATTTTCCAATACTAAACCAAATCAAACCAAACCACATCGAGTTTTTTTCCCGGTTTGACTCGGATTATCAATTTGGTATAGTTCGTCAGTTTTCTTTATACACTCCTACCCCACATACGTTGTGGGTTTGGCCGAAGTAATAACTTTGGTCCAAATTCTGTATTTATCTTAAGAAATTTATTAAATATGTACAAATCAGTAATTTAACTAAAATTCTGAACCCACAATTTTTATCAATTCAGAGGATATTAACACCAAACGACATTTTCTTGCAATTATATATATATATATATATATATATATATATATATATATATATATATATATGGGGCTAACTAACACACGGAAAATCAAGCAAATCAGGAACCCAATCAGAAAGTGACTTTGGAACATGTTCAAGAACTCAAACCGAAACTCTTTTTTAATCTAGTGTCAGCTAATCCTCCACCATTTTTACCCATAAATTGGAAGGTTCAATTTGTTTTTTTTAAAGATTTGGTCAAATACACAATTCACATTCAATAATCAGAAAATATTTTTAAAAGGAAAATAAATAAACGATTATTGTAGACATATTTTTGAACCATTGCCTCCTGGTATTCAAACATAACTCTATAAAATAACTGGGAAGGAAGTTTCCTGCCTATGTCATATAGTGCTGCAGAGATTAATTTGACAATCTTATTAATATCTTTCTGCCCACTACCTATGTTCAATCAGCATATTATTTAGGCCACATATATACGCAAACACTTAAACTTGTCCCAACTTTTCGTTTAGACACCTAAACTAAGTTTAATATCCATCAAACACTTAAACTTGTCCCAACTTTTCGTTTAGACACCTAAACTAAGTTTAATATCCATCAAACACTTAAACTAGATTAGAGCTGTACCAATTGAACACAACTTGGTGACATTGCAAGTCATGTGTATCTCACCTAACAAGGACGCGTAATGGCCACAAAAATATGATTTCTGTTTTTCTCTTCAAATTGTCTTGTTCTCCGTACTCACAGTCATTTTCATCTTCAAAGCCAAAATTCTTGTAGGAGAAAATAGAGTTTCACCGGAAAATTTTTGGATGAGCTGTAATCATTTTTTCTTCATGTGTTAAGAGACCTAATTCTGCCTTCATCGTCTTCGCCAAAATATATTTGAGACCCAACAAATGCAGATTCAAATTTAATTAGTCCTCAAATTAGAACTTGACAGCTTTAAAATATAGACTATAAAAAGTCATACTCTCAGTGAGCTAGATAATGGCAAGAAAGCTTTTTAGGAACTCACGAGCAAGCTCCAAACGCCAAGTAGATCAAACAAAGCGGACACTGATTGATCACGCCTAACTATGCCTTATAAAAAGTACTAAGGGGTTGTTGTAAAATATATTTCGGTTAACAAGTGCGGAGTCGAATTCCACAGGGAATTAACCTATTAAACACAACTACTAGACTCGCACAAATTCACGCAATCAATATTCAAAAATATTAAAATAACAAGTTGGATATTTACTAACTAAATATCATGTAATGAATATGCCGTAATTAATAACTAACTATGAACAGGTTGTAGACAAGAATTGGAATGGTCTAAGGTTCTGATTTTTCCTATTGTCGGAATCCTTTCCGCTATATTTTCTATAAATTTGCCTAAGTTTTTTCTAATGATCATGAGCTCTCTGAGTGTCGTAATTCTCTCCCGAGTAACTACCACAATTTACTAGACATATTCTTCCGAATTACGCTAGCTGGCACTGAGTTACAGCTCATTCGGATCGCACCAAGGTTTCGTTATTCCTAATCCCACCTTTAAACCCTCCGTATTGATCTCTCATATACGTTAGGAGTGATGTTGTTCAACAACTACCTAAATATGCACTCTCTTACGAGTAATACACACTAATTAGGCACAGTCGATTGAGAGCTCTTCAACCAACCATAATATAAATGTAGTTGAACAAATAGAGAAAAGCTACGGCAAATCTATAGTAACGTAACAGGAAAATCATCCTCCAATAAGTTCCATCAAAACCCTAGATTAGAAGTTTAGCTACTCATACTCATAGTAACAATATCCCAAGTATTTTGCATAAATAAATTAAAAGTAAAGATGAAGGAATGTAGAAATCGATGATTCTATCCCCAAACGGGTATTCCACGAGCTATTCTTGCCTCCGATCGCAAAACTCCTTCAAAAGTGGTATTTAATGTCTATTTATATATGTAGTAAAAGACCTAAATGACATACCCCAAGTCCTAGTCAAACAAGGAGACGAAATAAGCCTTCAAAATCCGGATCAGGTTCACCTCAAACCGTGCCTCGCGAGGTATTCAGCGCGCTCATCCTTGCCTTACCCCTCGCGTTGCTTTCTCCCACGTGAGCTCACAGGCTCGCCTCGCCAGCTCTAACACGAGCTTCATAGCTCGCTCCGCGTGTTGCTTCATTTTTTCGTTGCTCAATTCTTTCTTTCTTCTTTCCCTACTGTTTTTGAGCACGCTTTATACGTTAAATATTCTTTTTGCTCTAATTTCATCTCCAATATACCTACACATAAAATAGACTCCATTACGTGTAAATAAAGTATAATTTGGCATTAAAGCACCCCAAAATGTAAGGTAAATAATCTACTAAAATATGGAATTCTAGCCAAACATCAATACCCCACACTTAAACGTTGCTCATCCTCGAGCAATCAAACTACACTTATAGACACGACCTTTTTAAGCAATTCCCTTAACTCGTCACACCAAGAATCTTTAAAATATACTAAGCACAAATATGTAACATCCTCACCTCAAGATTTGACTCACAAATACCATGTATTATTCATAATTCACTTACTTACTCTAACATGGAGGTCAACGACATTACCTCTCCATCATGAATCACGTGCCCTCACACAACAAAGGAGATGAGTTCCACACACAATACATTTTAAGACCGTAGGAACTCAAGATAGGAAGAATTCACTCGCTCTCAGATATAACATTCATATGCCACAAATGATGCACCATAGGCTTTCCCGTAGTATAATACTCTACTAATTGAGCTCATTCAGTCTAGGATCAAGTAGGACTTTAACTGGTTGTAATGTAGGATGCGGGTCGGGTAGGATACATTTGGATATGAGTGACTACACCTCCCTTAAGCACTTTAATACATATACTTTAACACTCGAGCCCATACTTATGTCAAACCAAAACTTCACCTTCACATCAATGTATATTACCCCATACTTCTTTAAGCACAATTACATCACTAGCCACCACCATTAAGAATTATTTTTCATACAATACAACTATATATATATATATATATATATATATATATATATATATATATATATATATATCTTCAATCCAAGTGGATTTTATTGATATATTGTTTTTTATTTTCTTTTCAAAACGGTGCACCTTTCTCCTTATTCAATTTGTTCCACTCAAAAGCCAAACCAGCACCCCACACTTTAACTTTTACATAATTCCTCACAATTCAAATGCTCATGAGAGGTTACAAGGTTCAAATATATGGTCAATTCAAACAAAGGGGTACGACTTGTAATGTGGTTACCAGAGAAACAAGATTATAGGTTCAAAGGGGTTAACTACGTTATATGACATTTAGGCGGGTAAACTATATACATCTGGCTCAACAAAGAAACGCTTATATCACTTCCCAGACTGAACAAGACTACTATTTCGCTTTGTACACACATACGGGGAAAGTTCTAGACATCAATTGTAATGCATAGAATACATACAAACCCCACACATACATGTCATATAACTCACTCAGGATTAATTTTATCATGACATTCTAGTCAAAGCAGTTAAGCAAATTTTAGAACCTACGGTTTAAGGTACTTATACTAGAATCAAACATTGAGCCTAAGCGTCACAACTAGAGTACTCACTATTCTCAAGGTATAACAAAGTCAAGAGATATCGCTGCAATTCAATTCATAGCATAGTGGTTTCTACTCCTAAAATTAAAACTAACTACACCCGGTTCAACTAAAACCCTTGAAAAAGAATCACGACACAAAGAAAACCCAAGGGGGCATTACTACACTACCAACAAGAAAATCTTTTTGTCTTTTTTTTCTTTAGACTTAATTCCCTAAAGAAAACTGTCTAGGAGATCCGTCGTCGGGAAGAGTCCAATTTTTTATACTTTTTTTTTATATCAGGCAAAGACGACACTAACTAAAAAAATAACTAAAATAAGACTAATATTTACAAGTTACCACCCCACCCTTATTTCATGCAATGTCCTTAGTGTATACTCAAATAGACAAAATAAGAAAAAAATAACAAGTAGGGTGTATGAAAACTCCCTAATCAAGCTTCGTCATCGCCTTCATCCTCGAAGGCTTCCCATTCCTCATCTTCTGCTTCCACCTCCTCCTCCTCATCATCATCTGACTGCTCCTGCTCGGCCTCAGACTGCTCAGGTGTGTTGACATCCTCATCCTCTGGGAGTCTGTAGCCATCACTGAGCATGAGCATTGAGCGGGAAACGCTCCTCCAATATGGACCTCTCCTCTATAGTGGCCAAATGTCCTCAAATCTGAAGCTGCAAGTCCATCATCCCATATAAATGGGCCATAAAGATGTCATCGCGAGCATTGTGCTCGACACCTGTCATTGATGGCTTAACAGTCTCCTCCTTAACCCGAATGCTTGTAATGTTCGTTAGTCGTAGGGGCTGATCAATGATATGATCGAAAGCTTTCTCCGCCTCTATCTCTTCCTGTCTCAAGTATTGAGTCAATATGTTTGCAAAGGGCATTCGATCAATTCTCTTGCTAGTTCTCACTTGAGTCATCTGGTAGCGGATCAAGTGGCCCACATTCACCCGCTTGCTAGTCATAAGGAAATATAGCACACACGTCCTCTCACGGCTAATGAGAGTGTCTTGATTGCAAGGTAGGAGCCGTGTATTAATCAATTTCAGCCATACTTGAGCCTCTACCCTCGTCTTCTTCTTGGGGAATTTCCTATGACGATTGGTTTTCTTATCCCGAACCCACACCGCCACATAATTGACACCACAAAGAGTGTGTCTCAGTTCTCGATATGTAGGACGGGTGATGAAATTGTCCAAGGGTTCCTGAGGAACATCTGGAGCACCTAAGAAATTGCATATTGCTGAGGCTGAAAAATCTATCATCCTTCCCCGAATAGGCACCAGCTGCTCAGGATCCTTTGGATCGAAACCGACATAAAATTCTCGAACCATATTGACATTGATATCCTCGGTATTTTTAAACACATAATGCAACCCCAACTCATTAATACCTCTCCAGATTGCTTGGTACTTGGCTTGTAGGCAACGCTCATGAATAGCAGATTTCAGATGTATATGTCTCGGCTTACAACATTTGTACCAATCCTTAACATGTGGAGGTATTCTTTTGGGTCCAAACTCTCTCTGTCCTTGAGATTGTGGGCGAGTGGCTGCTATAGCTGCCACTGCTTGCAGTCCTTCAACTTGACTTGAAGTGGCTTCACCCCCTTTTCTCTTCTTCGGTAGATGTGCGGAGGGAGCCTTAGCTTTAGATGAAGCAGTGGATGTGGCCTTGCCTTTACTGGTGTCCTTCCTTGGAGGCATGTTTGTATTTACACAAGTGAGCATTAATCAGTTTAGGACGTATTGCAAAATTCAAAACATGGTCTTGCGACCCCACACTTAAGAGTTCAACACATGATTTCGATTATTCCAACAACTCCGTATGGTGATTTTGGAGTTAGGAGCGTGATCGGAAGTTTATTTGGAAGTCCGCGGTTAAATTAGGCTTGAAATGGCTAAAATAAGAATTTAAGTTTAACTTGGGAGTTGACTTTTTGAGATCGGGGTCGGAATCCAGTTTCAAAAATTTTCATAGCTTTGTTATGTCATATATGACTTGTGCGCAAAATTTGAGGTCAATCGAACTTGATTTGATAGGGTTCGACATCGAATGTGAGAGTTGGAAATTCTTAAGTTTCATAAAACTTAAATTGGGGTGTGATTTGTAATTTTAGCATTATTTGATGTGATTTGAGGATTCGACTAAGTCCGTATGATATTTTAGGACTTGTTGGTGTATTTGGTTGAGGTCCCAAGGGCCTCGTGTGAGTTTCGGAAGGTTAACTGATCATTTTCAGACTTGGGAACAGCTGAAGGATTTCTGGTATCCAGCTCTGGTTTCCTCTTTCTAGTTAGCGAGAGAGGTCTCGCATTCGCGAAGGAGAACTAAGGTAGGCGAGAAATTTCTCTTCGCATTCGCGAAGAAAGAAATATGCTCGCGAAGGGTGATGGCAGCGTTCATCGCGAACGCATGAAAGCGTTCGCGTTGGCATAGAAGGGGGAGGCCAAGCTGGGGTATTGGTCATTAAAGCTTCGCGTTCATGAAGGCCAAGTTTGGTAAGGCATCGCGTTCGCGAGTGGACCCTCACGTTCGCGAAGAGGAAAGTTGGGGATCATATTTTTGTGCTTCGACGAACACGAGGCAAGGATAACGTTCACGAAGAAGAAACCACTGAACAGAGAGTTTAAGTTCAAAAATTGGGACTTCATCCCATTTTTCATTTTTACCAAATTGGAGCTCAGGAAGAGGCGATTTTCGAGAGATTTTCAAGAAAAATTTCGGGTAAGTGTTCTTAACTCAATTTTGGTTATATTACCCGAATCCATCGTTGTTTTTAACATTTAATTGGTGATTTAAGTTTGAAACATTTGAAAACCCTCTTGGATAGATTTGAGGGTCGAATTATTATTGGAATTTAGTCATTTTGGTATGGTTAGACTCGTGGTTGAATGGACGTTCATATTTCGTAACTTTCGCAGGATTCGGAGACGTAGGCCCCACGGACGATTTTTGAGTTAATTTCGGATTTTATTTAAAAATGTAGTATTTTCTTATGAAATTGATTCCTATAATTTTTGTTGACTGTATCGAATTATTTTTGCTAGATTCGAGCCATTCAGAGTTGGATAATCGAGGAAAAGGCCTACTAGTGGATTAAATTGAAGCAAGTCGAGGTAAGTGACTTGTCTAACCTTTTGTGGGAGAAATTCCCCTAGAATTGGTATTGATGTGATAATTGTAATGTATTGAAAGTCGTGTACACGAGGTGATGAGTGTGTACACGGGCTAAATGTAGAAGATTATATTTTTAAATAGTGTAGATCACTGTTGCATATTAATTAAATTATTTTATTTTGTTATATTCTTCATCATTGATCTGATTTTTATACTTTAAATTTGCTTGACCTTTTTCTGTTAATTGCTTTACTTGTTTATTCGAAACTTGGTTTCTTTTATTCTGTGCATTATTTGAAGATTCAATTTCTTTAATTTAAATATTATTAATATGAAGTATTTGATATTTTAAATTTGGTACGGAGGCAACGTATTAAAAATTTTGAAATATTATTTTGTTTGCTGAGTTATTTATTCCCGAATATTTTGTGAGATTTTTGTACTCATTATGATGGAGCCGTGAGCTGTTTATTATGAAAAATATTGTTGTTGATTTATTTTGGCATGAGCCGTGAGCTCTTTATTATGAAAAAATATTGTTGTTGATTTAGTTTGGCAAGTTGAAATATTTGGGCACTTGATTACAAATTGTGATATATTGTGATATTGATACGCATGCGGTGATATAAGGTCTGGGTATTAAAATGCATGCGGTGAGATAAGGGTGACTTGATACGTGTGGCTAGTAGGGGAATTACTATAAATCATGCGGTGCGATAAGGGTGGGTAAAACGCGGGATGCTATTTCGGAAAAAACAAATTTTTTAAAACTGATTGTGAAGGCTCCCGCGATGATATAAGAAATTGAGATATTGTGAATTTATTTATGATTTGGGACTACGAGGCGGTACCTCGGGAGTGCCCTTCTTGATATTTATTTATGGCTGCATTTGTCTTTGATCATTGTTGTGATTTTCTTAAAGTTGTAAATTTCTAGTTTCTTTCCACAAGGTATTATTTGCCCTTATTCTGTGTAATTAAATGGTGACATATTACTTGATTCATTCCATTGTCATTTTATTTTTATTATATTGATAAACATTTCACCGTGTCCTTTATTATTTTCAGTAGGGCCTGACCTGACCTCATCACTACTCTACCGAGATTAGGCTTGACGCTTACTAGGTACCGCTGTGGTATACTCATACTACTCTTCTGCACATCATTTTGTGTAGATGCAGGTGCTTCCTATCAGACCAGGTATCAGTGAGCTAGCTGAACGCAGAGACTTCAAGGTATATCTTCCAGCATTCGCAAACCTCATAGTCCCTTCTATCCTTATTATGTTGTTTTCCCTATTTACATTTAAACTCTGATGTATAAAGATATTTGTATTACTTCTTTAGAGCTTGTGACTTGTATTTCATCGAGTTTTGGAAATTTCTTTATGTAGTGAGATGTTGAGATTTTAAAAGTTTTTAATTATTATTTTGATTATTCCGCATATTGATAGACTTACCTAGTCTTAGAGTTTAGGTGTCGTCACGACATCCTACGGAGGGAAATTTGGGATCGTGACATTCAACGACCTGAATTTATTTTATACTAATTGTTTCTTTATTATGTTTTTTATTTGATTAATTAATAATAATGCTTAGAAAATAAAAACAAAAATTGACACGATCAGTTTACGCCACTTCCTTCACTAATGCTGTTCTCTTCTTCTTCAACCTTGTGATTTTCTTTACACACATTATTACACTTTTACATTATTTTAAAATATCGAAAATCCCATTTGTTTCATTTTTCTAGATGCCAATTTTTTGTACATCCACTTAGTAGAAGAAAATTCAATTGAGTTTCTAGATAAAACATACCTTGTTTGTACATAGATATGATGAGAATTTTCTTATATTTAAGATTGACAAACTGATCTTTGTTTGAAAAAAGAATGAGCTGGACATGTTGCAGCAGCGACCATTTTTTCTTTATCTAATACATATGCATAAAAACAGAAAGTATAATTTATTAACAATCCAAATAAAAAACACTAAAAAGAACCAGTAAACCTAAGCCTTTGAAACTTCAACTGCACACATGGCATACATCTAGGTAGCCATTGAGAATTACTGGATATTAGAGTACCTGAGGGAATCACATCCCCACGTTAGGGGTGTACATAAGTCGGATTGGTTCGGATTTTTCAATTATCAAACCAAACCTTTGGTGTCGAGTTTTTAAATGTATAAACCAAACCAAACCAACAAAGTCGGGTTTTTCAATCTCGATTTTTCTCAGGGTATTTTGGGTTTTCGGGTTTTTTTTTCCGGTAAAATTTTCATAGCATAAAATATATAATTTGTGCTCCAAATATTTCTTAAGTTCTAGTAAATACAACTATATAATGTGTTTTCCAAGAAACTAACATAATAATATGAGATAAGTCATAACATTATATTAAAATATTCAATAACAAAGATAAGATAATAAAATTACATAAAACAAATATTGCTAATTAATAAACCATAATAAAAATTAACATAATCTAAAAATACTATATAGGTCATGCTAAAATAAGTATAGCTAATAAGTACTAATATTAATTACATAACTAAGCATTAAAGAAAAAGATAAACTAAGTTATGCATTTTCATTATAAACCAATGTAAAACTAAAATAATTATCCAACACTATCGTCATTCCTAGTATTGAATTGAATTTCTTTTGTTAGCATTAGTGTTGATTTGAACTTTGTTTGAGTTACTACATTTATGGGCTATAAAATTTATTTACCATTCAAGAATGTTAAAGTCTAAACTTGAAATAATACGTTAAAAGATAAAACTATGAAAAACGTTTAAGAAATATTTATAAATTACATTACAAAAAATATTTATATGTATAAAATATTTTTAAAAATTATATAAATGTACTATTGGGTTGGTTTGGTTTCAGTTTGACTTTTTTAGTTAAAACCAAATCAAACCAATTATGGTCAGATTTTATTTTCCAATAACAAACCAAACCACATCGAGTTTTTTTTTTCCGGTTTGACTCGGATTATCGTTTGGTGCGGTTTATCGATTTTCTTTGTACACTCCTACCCCACATACGTTGTGGGTTCGGCCGAACCAGTGCCTTTGGTTCAAATTCTATATTTATCTTAAGAAATTTATTAAATATGTACAAATCAGTAACTTAAAAAGATTAGAATTTTGAACCCACAATTTTTATCAATTCAGAAGATATTAACACCAAACGACATTTCCTTGCAATTTGGATTTATATATATGGCTAACTAACACACGGAAAATCAAGCAAATCAGGAACCCAATCAGAAAGTGACTTTGGAACATGTTCAAGAACTCCGACCGAAACTCTTTTTTAATCTAGTGTCAGCTAATCCTCCACCATTTTTACCCATAAATTGGAAGGTTCAATTTGATTTTTTAAAAAATTTGGTCAAATACACAATTCACATTCAATAATCAGAAAATATTTTTAAAAGGAAAATAAATAAACGATTATTGTAGACATATTTTTGAACCATTGCCTCCTGGTATTCAAACATAACTCTATAAATAACTGGGAAGGAAGTTTCCTGCCTATGTCATATAGTGTTGCAGAGATTAATTTGACAATCTTATTGTAGTGAAATATCTTTCTCCCATTGCCTATGTTCAATCAGCATATTATTTAGACCAAATACATACACAAACACTTAAATTTGTCCCAACTTTTTTGTTTAGACACCTAAACTAAGCTTACTATCTATCAAACACTTAAACTAGATTAGAGCTGTACCAATTGAATACAACTTGGTAACATGGAAAGTCATGTGTATCTCACCTAAAAAGGGCGCGTAATGGTCACAAAAATATGATTTATGTTTTTCTTTTCAAGTTGTCTTGTTTTCCGTACTCACAGTCATTTTCATCTTCAAAGTCAAAAATCTTGTAGGAGAAAATAAAGTTTCACCGAAAAATATTTGGATGAGCTGTAATCATTTTTTCTTCATGTGTTAACAGACCCAAATCTGCCTTCATCGTCTTCGCCAAAAAATATTTGAGACCCAACAAATGCGGATTCAAATTTAATTAGCTCTCAAATTAGATCTTGACAACTTTAAAATATAGACTATAAAAAGTCATGCTCTCACTGAGCTAGATAATGGCAAGAAAAATTTTTAGGAACTCACGAGCAAGCTGCAAATACCAAGTAGATCAAACAAAGCGGACGCCGATTGATCACGCCCAACTATGCCTTATTAAAAGCACTAAGCGATCGTTGCAAAATATATTCAGGTTAATAAGTCCGGAGTCGAATCCCACAGGGAATTAACCTATTAAGCACAACTACTAGACTCGCACAAATTCACGCAATCAATACTCAGAAAAATTTAAATAACAAGTTGGATGTTTACTAACTAAATATCATGTAATGAAAATGCAGTAGTTAATAACTAACTACGAACAGGTTGTAGACAAGAATTGGAATGGTCTAAGGTTATGATTTTCCCTATTGTTGGAATCTTTTTTGCTATGTTTCCTATAAATTTGCCTAAGTTTTCTCTACCGATCATGAGCTCTCTGAGTGTCGTAACTCTCTCTTCCGAGTAACTACCATAATTTACTAGACATATTCTTCTGAATTATGCTAGTTGGCATTAAGTTACGGCTCACTGAGATCGTACCAAGGTTTCGTTATTCCTAATCCTACCTTTAAATCCTCTGTATTGATCCCTCATATACGTTAGGAGTGATGTTGTTCAACAACTACCTAAATATGCACTCTCTTCTGAGTAATACATACGAATAAGGCACAGTCGATTGAGAGATCTTCAACCAACCACAATATAAATGTAGTTAAACAAATAGAGAAAAGTTGCGGCAAATCTATATTAACGTAACAGGAAAATCATCCTCCAATAGGTTCCATCAAACCCCTAGATTAGAATTTTAGCTACTCATACTCATAGTAACAATATCCTAAGTATTTTGCATAAATAAATTACAAAGTAAAGACGAAGGAATGTATAAATCAATGATTTAAGCTCCCAACGGGTGTTCCACGAGCTATTCTTGCCTCCGGTCGCAAAACTCCTTCAAAAGTGGTATTTAATGTCTATTTATATGTGTAGGAAAAGACCTAAACGACATAGCCCAAACCCTAGTCAAACAAGGAGACAAAATAAGCCTTCAAAATCCGGATCAGGCTCGCCTCAAATCGTGCCTCGCGAGGTATTCAGCTCGCTCATCCTCGCCTTACCCCTTGCGTCGCCTGCTCCCACGTGAGCTCAGAGGCTCGCCTCGCCAGCTCTAACGCGAGCTTCATAGCTCGCTTTGCCTGTTGCTTCATTTTTCTGTTGCTCAATTCTTTCTTTCTTCTTTCCTATTGTTTTCGAGCACACTTTATACGTTAAATATTTCTTTTGCTCTAATTTCATCTCCAATGTACCTACACATAAAATAGACTCCATTACACGCAAATAAAGTATAGTTTATCATTAAAGCACCCCAAAATGTAAGGTAAATAATGTACTAAAATATGGAATTCTAGCCAAACATCAATACCCCACACTTAAATATTGCTCATCCTCGAGCAATCAAACTACACTTATAGACACGACCTTTTTAAGCAATTCCCTTAACTTGTCACACCAAGAATCTTTAAAATATACCAAGCACAAAGATGTAACATCCTCACCTCAAAATTTGACTCACAAATACCATATATTATTCATAATTCACTTACTTACTCTAACATGGAGGTCAACAACATTACCTCTCCATCATAAATCACGTGCCCTCACACAACAAAAGAGATGTGTACCACACACAATACATTTTAAGACCGTAAGAACTCAAGATAGGAATAATTCACTCGCACTCAGATATAATATTCATATGCCACAAATGATGCACCAGAGGCTTGCCCGTAGAGTAATACTCTACTAATCGAGGTTATTAAGTCTAGGATCAAGTAGGACTTTAACTGGTTGTAATGTTGGTTGCGGGTCGAGTAGGATATATTTTGATATGAGTGACTACACCTCCTTTAAGTACTTTAATACATATACTTTAACACTCGAGCCGATACTTATGTCAAACCAAAACTTCACCTTCACATCAATGTATATTACCCCATCCTTGTTTAAGCACAATTACATCACTAGCCACCACTATCAAGAATTATTTTTCATACAATACAACTATATATATATATATATATATATATATATATATATATATATATATATTTTTTTTTTCTTCAATCCAAGTGACTTTTATTGATATATATTTGTTCTCGTTTCTTTTCAAAATGGTTCACCTTTCTCCTTATTCCATTTGTTCCACCCAAAAGCTAAACCAACACCCCACACTTTAACTTTTACATAATTCCTCACAATTCAAATGCTCATGGTTAATTCAAACGAAGGGGTACGACTTGTAATGTGGTTACCAAAGAAACAAGATTATATGTTCAAAGGGGTTAACTACGTTATATGACATTTAGGTGGGTAAACTATATATATCTGGCTCAATAAAGAAACGCTTATATCACTTCCCAGACTGAACAAGACTACTATTTTACTTTGCACACACACGAGGAAAGTTTTAGACATCAACTGTAATGCACAGAATACATACAAACCTCACACAGACATGGCACATAATTCACTCAGGATCGTATTTATCACGACACTCTAGTTAAAGCAGTTAAGTAAATTTAAGAACCTACGATTTAAGGTACTTATACTAGAGTCAAACATTGAGCCTATGCGTCACAACCAGAATACTCACTATTCTCAAGGCATAACAAAGTCAAGAGATATCAGTGCAATTCAATTCATAGCACAGTGGTTTCTACTCCTAAAAATTAAAACTAACTACACCCGATTCTACTAAAACCCTTGAAAAAGAACCGCGACACAAAGAAAAACCAAGGGGCATTACTACACTACCTACAAGAAAATATTTTTGCTTTTTTTTTCTTTAGACTTAATTCCCTAAAGAAAACTGTCTAGGAGATCCGTCGTCGGGAAGAGTTCAATGTTTTATACTTTTTTTTATACCAGGCAAAGACGACACTAACTAAAAAAATAACTAAAACAAGACAAATATTTACAAGTTACCACCCTTATTTCTTGCAATGTCCTTAGTGCATACTCATATAGAGAAAACAAGAAATAAATAATAAGTAGGGTGTATGAAAACTCCGTGATCAAGCTTCGTCATCGCCTTCATCCTCGAAGGCTTCCCATTCCTCATCTCCTGCTTCCTCCTCGTCCTCCTCCTCATCATCATCCTATTGCTCCGTCTCGAGCTCGGACTGCTCAGGTATGTTGACATCCTCATCCTCTGGGAGTCTATAGCCATCACTGAGCATGAGCATTGAGCGGGAAATCTTCCTCTAATATGGCCCTCTCCTCTGTAGTGGCCAAACGTCCCCAATCCGAATCTACAAGTCCATTATCCCATATAAATGGGTGATAAAGCTGTCACCGCGAGCATTGCGCTCGACACATGTCATTGATGGCATAACAGTCTCCTCCTAAACCCGGACGCTTGTAATGTCCGTTAGTCGTAGGGGCTGATCAATGATGTGATCGAAAGCTTTCTCCTCCTCCACCTCTTCCTGTCTCAAGTACTGAGTCAACATGTTTGGAAAGGGCGTTCGATCAATTCTCTTGCTAGTTCTCACTTGAGTCATCTGGTAGCAGATCAAGTTGCCCACATTCACCTGTTGGCTAGTCATGAGGAAATATAGCACACACTTCCTCTCACGGCTAATGAGAGTGTCGTGATTGCAAGGTAGGAGCCGTGTATTAATCAATTTCAGCCATACTTGAGCCTCTGCCCTCATCTTCTTCTTGGGGAATTTCCTATGACGATTAGTTTTCTTATCCCGGACTCACGCCACCACAGAATTGACACCACAAAGAGTGTGTCTCAGTTCTCGATATGTTGGATGGGTGATAAAATTGTCCAAGGGTTCCTGAGGAACATCTGGCGCACCTAAGAAATTGTATATTGTTGAGGCTAAAAAATCTATCAACCTTCCACGAATAGGCACCAGTTGCTCAGGATCCTTTGGATCAAAACCGACATAAAATTCTCAAACCAGATTGACATTGATATCCTTGGTATTTTTTGAACACATAATGCAGCCCCAACTCATTAATACCTCTCCAAATTGCTTGTACTTGGCTTCTAGGCGACGCTCATGAATAGCAGATTGCGGATGTATATGTCTCGGCCTACAACATTTGTACCAGTCCTTAATATGTGGAGGTATGCTCTTGATTCCAAACTCCCTCTATCCTTGAGATTGTGGGCGAATGGGTGCTATAGCTGCCACTGCTTGCAGTCCTTCAACTTGACTTGAAGTGGCTTCACCCTCTTTTCTCTTCTTCGGTAGAGGTGTGGAGGGAGCCTTAGCCTTAGATGGAGAAGTGGATGTAGCCTTGCCTTTACTGGTGTCCTTCCTTGGAGGCATGTTTGTATCTACACAAGTGAGCAATAATCAATTTAGGACGCATTGCAAAATTCAAAACATGGTCTTGTGACCCCACACTTAAGAGTTCAACACATAAATTTCAACAAATTTCGAGGTTACTCAGGCTTCACCTCATCTTTTCTTAGTATGAGAATCTAGAAATGACAAGTAGGTGCTTCCTCCAATTTCGAAGCATCGGGCTACTAGTGAGCCACCGCACACTTAAAATTTTAAAGTGGTGCACGACTCCATATCACTAGTCTCACAATCCCGGAGACTCGGGCTCCAATGGGGACAAAGAATGCCTTTGAGGCATTATGACAAACACTTAGCATGTGCTAGTGCCATGGGAGTTCTTGTAGGGATGAGGGATTGACTCACCCTCCCAATTTGGCTTGGGAGTTTTGTGCTACCACTTGTTCACACAATAACAACACCATTCATATATGGTTCATGGGGTTGGGACACACAAACACATTGTTACAATGAAGAACAACCCCAAAATTTGTATCCAATGACATCCATTCACCCAATTCGAAATTTCCAAAGAATGGATGTAGAAACCATACATTAGATATTTAAGAGGAGGGATTGCCCTTGAATTGATGTTGCAGGTGAAGGAAAGAGCATAGAGTGCTTGTCTTCAAAGGTTTTGTGTGGGAGGGTTCTTGAGGCATGAGTGTGTGAGATCGTTATGAGTAATGTTTGAGGCGTTTAGTTTATGTTTTAAGGGAGGGATTTTAAAAGGAACAAAACAAAAGGATTAAAAGAAAATCGGAAAAAATACTTACCTTGCGACGCGAATCTAATGGCGCGCTATACCCCATGCGAAGCGAGCTCCAACGCGAGATGTGGGGCGCGTGGTGCGAGACAGTACGCGCGTTTCACCTTGATGTAACCCACGCAAGGCAAGCTCCCACGTGAGAAATAACGCTGGCGACGCGAGGCTTTCCGCCCGGCCTAGCTCGCTGGGGACCTAGCGATGTGAGGTCCAGTGCACAATCCGCCAAAATTGCCTGCAAATATGTTAGTTCCTACAAACGATTTTTTTTAATTATGCTAAAAATCAACTACGAATTGGGTTGCCTCCCAATGAGCGCCTTAGTTAACGTCATGGCATGACGAATACAACATTACAATGGGTTGCCTCCTATGAAGCGCCTAATTTAACGTCGCGGCACAACGCATGCAATTGACTTAAGGCTCGCTCAACATTGTTGGCTCTAGAAAATGAGTCACCGATACTACTTTCGTCTCATCCATGCCCAAATAAAGTTTCAACCTGTGACCATTGACTCTGAACTTACGAGAACCATCTTCTGAAGCAATCTCTACAGCTCTGGTGGGATGAATCTCTAGCACACGAAATGGTCCTGACCATCTTGACTTCAATTTGCCTGGAAACAACCTCAATCTCGATTTTAATAATAATACCACGTCTCCCAGCTTAAAATTTCGCTCAAGAATGTTTTTGTCGTGCACCAGTTTCATTCTTTACTTGTATAACCTTGTACTCTCAAAAGCATGGTAACGGAACTCGTCAAGTTCATGCAACTCTATGACTCTACTAGTTCCAGCAGCCTCCAAGTCCAGATTTAATTGTCGTAACACCCAGAAGGCTTTATGCTCTAACTCCACCGGCAAGTGACATGCCTTTCCAAACACCAATTTATACGGTGACTTACCAATCGGAGTTTTGAATGCAGTGTGGTAAGCCCATAGCGCATCATCCAATTTTCTTGCCCGAGTAGCATTTATAGTTTTGGTCAAAACACTCTTGATTTCTCTGTTTGACACCTCGACTTGCCCACTTGTTTGTGGGTGATACGGAGTAGCAACTTTATGGCGAACGCCATATTTCTCCAACAACTTTGCAAAGGCTAGGTTGCAGAAGTGGGTGCCCCCATCACTAATGGTAGCTCTTGGAGTGCCAAATCGGGTGAAGATATTTTTTCTCAGGAAACCAATAACTGCCTTTGCATCATTTGTTGTAAGTGCCACGACTTCTACCCATTTCGAGACATTGTCTACCGCTACAAGTATGTACTTGTTGTTATATGAGCTGACAAATGGTCCCATAAAGTCGATTCCCCATACATCGAATACTTCTACCTCTTGAATTGGGTTTATGGGCATCTCATGTCAACGAGAAATATTCCTCGTCTATTGGCACTCATCACAACTTTTCACCCAGAAGTGTGCATCTTTAAACAACGTCGGCCAATAAAAACCTGACTCCAACACTTTAGCCGTTGTCCTTACACCTCCAAAATGTCCACCATACGGTGAAGCATGACATGCCTGCAAAACAAAAGATTGATCTATCTCGGGAATGTATCTCCGGATTATGTTAATAAGATAAATCCTAAAAAAATATGGTTCATCCTAGAAATACATGCGACCATCACGAAATAACTTTTTGTTTTGAACAGAAGACAAGTCATAGGGAACAATACCACTTGCTAGGTAATTTGTAATATCTGCATACCATGGTGTAGCCTCAAGGCTCGTTTCTAAGAGTTGTTCATATGGGAAAGTCTCCATGATCTCCTCCACCTCAAACTTCTTTTTCGCTCCTTCAAGCCTGGACAAATGACCAGTAACTTGGTTTTATGTTCCCTTTCGGTCCCGAATTTCCAAGTCGAACCCTTGTAACAGTAGCACCCATCGAATTAGGTGCGGCTTTGACTCATTTTTCTCAATTAGGTACCTGAGGGCAGCATGGTTAGTGTAAACAATTACCTTTGAGCATATCAAGTATGACCAGAAATTTATCAAATGCAAACACCACAGCTAGCATCTCTTTCTCTGTCACTGTGTAATTCAGTTGGGCGCAATTCAAGGTTCTAATTGCATAGTATATCGGATGCATGACTTCATCTTTTTGTTGCCCAAGAATGGCTCCCACAATATAGTTGCTTGCATCGCACATCAGTTCGAAAGGTTTCCCCTAGTCGGGGGTGACTATGATTGGTGCAGTCACCGTTTCTTTTTCAACTCCTCAAACGCTACCCTGCAGTCATCAAAAATACAAAAAGGTGATCTTTTTCAAGCAGTTTACACAAGGGGTTAGCAATTTGGGAAAAATCTTTTATAAACCATCTGTAGAAACCGGCATGGCCAAGGAAACTTCTTATTGCTTTGACGGAAGTAGGTGGTGGAACTTTTCTATCACATAAACCTTTGCACGATCCACCTCAATGCCTTTACTTAACACTAGGTGCCCCAAGACTATACCTTCTTGTACCATGAAATGGCACTTTTCCCAGTTGAGCACCAGATTGGTCTCCACACATCTTTTCGGCACTCTTTTCAGATTCTTAAGGCAATCATCGAATGAGTATCCCACCACTGAGAAATCATCCATGAAGACTTCCATTATGTCTTCTACCATATCTATGAAGATGGCCATCACGCACCTTTGAAATGTGGTGGGTGTATTGCATAGGACGAACGACATTCTCCGGAAAGCGTAGACGCCATGTAGACATGTGAATGATGTTTTCTCTCTATCTTCCAGGGAAATAGAGATCTGATTATACCACGAGTATCCATCCAGAAAGCAGAAGTAGGACCTCCTAGCCAATCTATCTAGCATCTGATCAATGAACGGCAAGGGAAAATGGTCTTTTCGGGTGGCCTTGTTCAATCTTCTATAGTCCATACAAATTCGCCATCATGTGACTGTTGTTGTTGAGATAAGCTTGTTGTTATCGTTTTACAGAACAGTTATTCCACCTTTCTTTGGCACACATTGAACTGGGTTAATCCAATTGATGTCGGAGATGGGGAAAATGATTCCCGTATCTAACCACTTTATCACCTCCTTTTTCACGACTTCTTTTATGTTGGAGTTCAACCTTCTTTGATGTTCGCTGGAAGGTTTGTGGTCATCTTCCAGTAAAATATTATGCATACAGAAGGCTGGGCTGATACCCTTAATATCTGCAATGGTCCAACCAATTGCAGTTTTGCACTCTATTAATGCAAAAGTTGTTCTTCCTGCACATTTAACAAACCATATGAGATAATAATAGGTAAAGTTGATTTAGGTCCTAAGAAAGCATACATGGGATGAGGTGGTAGCTGTTTCAATTCCAACTGTGGTGGCTCCTCGATCGATGGCTTAGCTGGAGAAGTCTTTCTTTCTTCTAAGTGAAAAGACTCAAATTCGAGCTCTCTTTTCCAGAACCCTTGACCTTCAAGAGCCAGCACCCACTCTGCCAAGTCCTCTCCATCTACTTCTTCTAAGTTTATGAGACAGGCTGCTAGAGGGTCTTTAGCGTTCGGAGTCTCGTCTTTCTCATCCAAAATTACATCCACATCTTCTATTAGAGAGCAGTTAGCAAATTCACTTGGTCGCCGCACAGACTTCTGCACATTGAATGTTATCTCTTTATCGTTAAGTCTCATTTTTAGCTCTCTAGTTTCACAATCAATTAGAGCTCTCCCAGTGGCCAAAAATGGTCTTCCCAAAATTATGGGGATCTCTTCGTCAACCCGGCAGTCCAGAATGACAAAATCTACTGGGAACACAAAATTTCCAGCCTGCACTATTACATCATCAAGGACACCTGATGGCCTCTTCACTGTCCGGTCGGCTAGCTGTAGTAATATTGATGTGGGTCTTGCTCTTCCAATGCCTAACCTTTTGTAGATAGCCAAGGGCATCAAGTTTATGCTTTCCCCCAAATCACACAATGCTTTGGCAAAAGCATAGCTTCTTATTGTGCATGGGATTGTGAAACTCCCTGGGTCTGACAACTTCTTAGCTATGGGTCTCATCACGAAAGCACTACAGGTCTGGGTTAGTGTAACAGTGGACAAGTCTTGAAAGTCGAACTTACGAGACATCAAATCCTTCATCATTTTGGCATACCCAGGCATCTCCCTCAAGGCATAAATTAGTGGAATGTTCACCTGGATTTGTTTCAACATCTCCATGAACTTCTTATACTGCTCATCCTTCTGATATTTGGCCAATCTCTATGGGAATGGTACTGGAGGTCGCTTCCTTCCTGTGATTTGAGTTTTATCCTGCTCAGGCACTACTTCTTCTGCCATTTATTGTGCTACATCAGTCTCCTTCGCAACCTCTTTTTCTTTTCTTGTGCTCTCTTATGCATGTTGTATCGACACCTCAGTTAAACTTGTTGAATTATCTACCTCAATGGGTACTGGCACAAGTGTTTCAGTTGGTCGGCCTTCACAAGAAATTTCTTGCTCTAGATCTAGATCTCTACCATTTCTTAGACTCACTGCCATAAGCTATTTCGGGACCTGCTTTTTTGGATTAACTTCTGTGTCTGCAGGTAACGTCCCTTGGGGGCGGTTATTTAAAGCCATTGATATATGTCTTAATTGAATCTCAATGCCTTTTATCGATGATTCATGTGTGTCCACTCTCTCTTGCATTTTTCCATTGGACCCAATCAGTTGTTGCAACATTCCTTTAATTTCAGACAACCCATCATCTTGTCTCATTATTTGCTGTTGTTGAGGCTGTTGATAAGCTAGCTGCTAATTTTACTGGTTGTATCCCTGTTGCCTTTGGTACGGCACAACTTGACCCTGTGGTCGCATAGCTACAGGATTGATGCTATTATTGTACTGTTGTCGTGCTTGTCTATATTGTTGATTCTGTTGCTCCCAATTCTGACCACCTTGCCTTTGTCCTCCATAGTTGGCCACATAGTTCATATCTTCCCGATAGTGTTGGTTGTCACTTTACGCACTCCAAGAGCATACATATGGTTGGTTAATGCATGGTGTACATAAGCCCTCATTAGTCGCGTCAACTATGTGTACCTGCTTTTTCTGACTTGATTCATCGATCTTTTTGGTGAGGATACTCAGTTGCATCATCAAAGTGGCCATATTTTCGGCTATGGAGTTGTTTGGGTTTAAAGCCACTGAGTGAACGACATGAATGATCGTAGAGTCTCTTGTCATCCATCCTGAGTTTTGAGCCATTTTATCAAGTAGGATCTTGCATTCACTGAATTATTTGCTCAAAAATTCTCCACCTGCTGAAGCATCAACATTGGCTTTTAAGCTGTCTGCCAATCCCATGTAGAACCTCTGCCCCAACATCTGATCTGGAATGCCATGATGTGGACACTTAACTAGCATATCCTTAAACCTCTTCCACGTTTCTTGTAGTATTTTTGTTGGTCTCTGCCTGAATCTCAATATCTCATCAATTTGTTTGGCAGTCTTATTGGGTAGTTAGAACTTGTTTAGAAATTGCTTGACTAATTCCTCCCAAATAGTGATGGAGTTTATGGGGAGTGAATTAAGCCAAGTCTGAGCCTCTCCCGTCACCGAGAATGGAAACAATAACAGTTTTATTGCTTCCGGTATCACATTAGGTTGCCTTTGTGTGACACATATTGACAGGAAATTTTTTAGATGCTGCCGAGGATCTTCAATGTAAGACCCTGAGAACAGTCCCTTGTTCTGCAACAAATATAGCATGTTGTTTGTGATTTGAAATGATTCCGCTTGTATCTGAGGGACTGCAATTGCGGTTGCTAGATTTTTGGCAGTGGGTTGTGCCCAATCATACAATGCTGCTTCTGGCACAAGAGACACCACACCCTGATTGTTTGGGTCATCGCATTATTTTTGTTGTTTGGATTTTCTATTCCGTCATCCATGTCTGTTTCGATTTATTCTATTGAGTTATGTTGTTGTTTGCCCTTCTTGTTTGCATGATTCAGTGCCTTGAAAACTTTCTCAGGATCTGATAATGCTTGGAACAATTCACCAGTTCTTGAGGAGTTTCTAGGCATGCACCTGTAACACCCAAGACTACAAACGTTAGAATTTTAATGCATTTAGTTTAAAATAAAGAAAATTGACTACACTAAGAATTCTTGCACTTATTTTAGCTGTAATTAATAACACTGTTAAAGTCCCCGGCAACGATGTCAAAATTTGATCATGCCCAACTATGCCTTATAAAAAGGACTAAGCAGTCATTGCAAATATATTCCGGTTAACAAGTCTGGAGTCGAATCCCATAGAGAATTAACCTATTATGCACAACTCCTAGACTCGCACAAATTCACGTAATCAATATTCAGAAATATTTAAATAACAAGTTGGATGTTTTAGCATTTTTTGGCCAAAAAACTAGAATTTCGCCCGATTCCCATATTTTCGTGTGCTATACCCATGCATTCCGAGTGGTCCCAAGAGCTGCGGACCCCGATCGCCTAAAAAAATTTCGGGCAATCAAATACGACCTAAGGAACCATAGTATCCGCCCCGCCATGATCGTTCCTTATTTTTTGCGTTTTTCGGCCAAACAACTAGAATTCCGCGCGATTCCCATATTTTTGTGTGTTATAGCCCACACCTTCCGAGTGGTCCCGGGACCTCCGGACCCCTATCGCCTAAAATTTTTCCGGACTATCAAATACGACCTAAGGAACCATAGTAACCACCCCGCCATGATCGCTCCTCATTTTTTGCATTTTTCGGCCAAACAACTAGAATTCCGCGCGATTCCCATATTTTTGTGTGTTATAGCCTACGCCTTCCGAGTGGTCCCGGGAACTCCTAACCCCTATCGCCTTAAATAATTTCGGACTATCAAATACGACCTAAGGAACCATAGTATCCGCCCCGCCATGATCGTTCCTCATTTTTTGCGTTTTTCGACCAAACAACTAGAATTCCGCGTGATTCTCATATTTAAATATCTAAATGAAAAGTTGAGACAAGTTTAATGTATTTGGTCTATTATTTAATTTGACATTTGAACTACCACGTTCAAATAAAGCGCTGACCCTAAATTCACAGCGTTACTTTTTGGTCATGTCCGGGCATGTTGCAGCACCGATCATTTTTTGTTTATCTAATACATAAAAAAACAGAAAGTATAATTTATTAATAATGCAAATAAAAAATACTAAAAAGAACAAGTAAATCTAAGCCTTTGAAACTTCAACTGCACACATGGCATACATCTAGGTAGCCATTGAGAATTATTGGATATTAGAGTACCGGAGGGAATCCCATCCCCACATACGTTGTGGATTCGGCTGAACCAATACTTTTGGTCAAAACTCTATATTTATCTTAAAAATTTATTAAATATATACAAATCAATAACTTAAAAAAATTACAATTCTGAATCTATAATTTTTATCGATTCAGAGGATAATAACACCAAACGAGATTTCCTTACAATTTGGCTATATATATATATAACGCACGGAAATCAAGCAAATCAGGAACCAATCAGAAAGTGACTTTGGAACATGTTCAAAAAATGAAACCCTTTTTTATGTAGTGTCAGCTAATCCTCCACCATTTTTACCCATATTTGGAAGGTTCAATTTGTTTTTTTAATTAAGATTTGGTCAAATACACAATTCACATTCAATAATCAGAAATTATGTTAAAAAGGAAAATAAATAAACGATTATTGTAGACATATTTTTGAACCATTGCCTTCCTGTATTCAAACATAACTCTATAAAATAACTGGGAAGGAAGTTTCCTGCCTATGTCATATAGTGCTGCTGAGATTAATTTGACAATCTTATTCTAGTGAAATTTCTTTTTGCCCACTGCCTATGTTCAATCAACATATTATTTAATTTGACATTTGAACTACCACGTTCAAATAAAGCGCTGACCCCAAATTCACAGCGTTACTTTTTGGTCATGTCCGGGTTAAGATTGACAAGGAAATATCATACTGTTGACATTTCTAATTAGCATGGAAACTTCCTTACGTTGGTGTGGTTTCCTTAGCCATCCTAAGTTAATGATCAATCATTTTAGTAATCACCAACTGTAGGAAATCCAATATGACGGGTCAATCAAGGCATTTGATTCAGACATTTGTTGTTGACAAAGAAGAAAAGGGTACTGTTGAGCAACTGGAATAGAAAAAGAAGTGAAAATATCAGGACATACTGCTACGATAGGAAAATCAATTTCAGATGATAACCACAATTCTCATGCTTATTGGCAGAAGAAATCTTGATAAACAATGAAGCTAAGTTATAACAAGATATATCTTTGGCGCACTGTTCTTGTTCTGTTTTTTCATATAGCAAATGCTTTATCAGACACCATTAGTATCAATCAATCTCTGGGTGGTTCAGAAACTTTAGTTTCCAATAATAACAGATTCATATTGGGATTTTTTAGTCCAGAGAATTCGACGAATCGTTATGTTGGTATTATGTTTAATACCCAAACACCAAGTGTTGTATGGGTAGCCAACAGAGACAGTCCTTTACAAGATTCTAGTGGAAGAATAACTATATCAGAAGGTGGAAATCTTGTAATCTTGAATGCACATAAGAAGAGTATTTGGTCATCCAATATTTCAACAGCTGTGAGAAATACTACTGCCCAGCTCTCAGATACTGGAAACTTAGTTTTGAAAGACAGCTCCAGTGGGAGAACTCTATGGGAAAGTTTTAGTGATCTTTCAGATTCTTTCTTGCAGTACATGAAACTTGGCAGCGATAAGAGTACTAACACGACGAATCTGCTGAAATCATGGAGAAGTCCCTTAGATCCTTCTGATGGGAGTTTCTCAGCTGGAATTCAACCTGAAACCATTCCCCAAATTTTCATATGGAAGAATGGCTTACCTCATTGGCGTAGCGGTCCATGGAATAAACAGATTTTCATTGGAATGCCAGATATGACTTCTTTCTATCTCAACGGATTTGATCTAGTAAATGACAACATGGGTAGTGCCTACTTCTCCTATTCATATACAGGTCATGGTGATGAGATACTCTACTTAGTCTTGAACTCAACAGGATTTTTGCAGGAAAAAGAACTACTATATGCTAGGAAGAATGACTGGACAGTAACATGGGCAAGTCCTGCAAATGAGTGTGATTTTTATGGAAAGTGTGGACCTTTTGGAAGCTGTGATCCTAATAGTTCACCAATTTGCACTTGTTTGCAAGGGTTTAAACCAAAAAGTCAAGAGGAATGGGGAAAAGGAAACTGGACCAATGGATGCATCAGAAAGACTGCATTAGAGAACGAAAGAAACGACTCTAACATTGAGCAAGGTAAGCAAGATTGGTTTCTGAAGCTGCAGTCGATGAAAGTACCGGATTTTGCTATTTGGGTGCCTTTTTCCGTTGAAGATTGTTATAAGGGTTGCTTGAGGAATAATACCTGCATAGCTTATTCATACTACATAGGCATAGGATGCATGCATTGGGAAGGAATCTTACTTGATGTTCAGAAATTCTCCACGGGCGGGGCAGATTTATTCCTTCGCCTTGCATACACTGAGCTTGGTAATACCTCTTTTTCAGAACAATAATATATGCTAGTATAAAACTCTGCAATTGCCAAAAACATATGTATAATGGAAACTATTTTTGGAATGCAGATCAAAAGAGAGATATTAAAGTAGCCATTGGGATCATAGTACCTGTAGGCTCAATAGTTCTTGCCATTTTTGGATACTTTTCATGTAAATATTTGGCTAAGCACAGAGGTAACAATCTAATCTGTAACATTAGCAAATCTACAGTAGCTTTAATCATTCACTATCAGTTTATCTCTAATGTGCTTTTGAATCAGGAAGGAAGAAAAAGAGTGAGCTCTTATTAAGAGAATCATTGCCAAACTTCTACAAGGAAAGCATGGTTACAGATGACATCAACCAAGCTAAATTTGAAGAGCTATTCGTATACAACTTTGACATCTTAGCAAGTGCAACTGACAATTTTAACTTGTCTAGCAAGCTTGGGCAGGGAGGTTTTGGTCCAGTTTACAAGGTAATGTTCTCTGTCATTGAGTCATTTATTATCTTTTTCGGAATAGGCATTGACGGAATGATATAACTACAGGGGAAATTGCCAGAGGGACATGAAATTGCTGTGAAAAGGCTTTCACAGTCTTCTGGTCAGGGGCTAGAGGAGTTTATGAATGAGGTTGTGGTGATTTCCAAACTTCAACATCGTAATCTTGTTAGGCTCCTTGGCTGCTGCATAGAAAGAGGGGAGAAGATGCTGGTTTATGAATACATGCCAAAAAGAAGCTTAGATGCATATCTCTTCGGTTAGTTGATTACCATTACTTTTCTTTTATATACCATAGTGTCTAGCTAAAAAGGATATTGTTTGAAATATTCTCAAACTTACAGGTTCAAACCCTGAAGAGAAAGAGTTCCTTGATTGGAGTAAACGTGTGATCATCATTGAGGGAATTGGTCGAGGCCTTCTTTACCTTCACAGAGATTCAAGGCTAAGGATTATTCACAGGGATTTGAAAGCAAGCAACATTTTGCTGGATGAACAACTGAACCCGAAAATTTCAGATTTTGGCATGGCAAGGATTTTTCCAGGCAACCAAGATCAGGCCAACACAGAGAGAGTTGTTGGTACCTAGTAAGTTCGTGTATCTTTGTCTTTATCTTTTCATGATTGCAAAGAATACACAAAGTAAACATTCAAAAATATAACATGATGCAGTGGTTACATGGCACCTGAATATGCAATGGAAGGAAGATTCTCAGAAAAATCAGATGTTTACAGTTTCGGAGTTTTGTTACTGGAAATTATTAGTGGAAGGAGGAACACAAGCTTTCACCAAGATGACTGTGCATTAAGCCTTCTAGCATATGTAAGTTCATATGAAAATTAAGCTCCTACTACTTTTTATGAAATGACAACTTTTCTTAATTCAAGTTTCCATTGTGTTGTCAAATGCACTTGCTCTTCAGGCATGGAAGTGTTGGAACGAAAACAACATTGTCGAATTGGTTGATCCCAAGATAATAGATGTGCAGTTTGAAAGGGAAATTCTGAGATGTGCACATGTTGGGCTATTATGTGTTCAAGAATATGCAGAAGATAGACCAAATGTTTCGGTGGTTCTATCTATGCTCACTAGTGAAATTTCTGATTTGCCAAGTCCTAAACAACCTGCATTTACAACAAGACCGAGCTGTTCTGAGAAGGAATCTTCTAAAACTCAAGGCTCTGTCAACACAGTTAGCATTACTATTATGGAAGGACGATAAGACATTTTAGCATTTTAATTTGGGCATGTATTTTATTCCTCCCCCTGTAATTAGGGATGTATCTGATTCTTTCCTGTAATTATTACTGCCTCTGATTCATTTGGTAATGATTCCACTCAATATTATCTCAGTACATTAAGAATTCAAGAGAAAAGAGTAAACTGTGCAAGTCACTTATGTAGTAGGTGTTTAATCATGAGTTCAGCACTAATAACATCAGATTAATAAATTGTTTTAGTTCTGCACCCTCCACAAACACACAGAGAGAAAGCAATGCTATATTGTTTGATAGTAGAATCCATATCCAAGCAGTAGCCTAAAAAGATGTGTTTCTTGAAATTAGAGAGTTCATCTACTACTAGATTTGGAGTTACCTTTCTTTCATGGGGAAAATGACTTCCATTACAGCTATCTTAACGTTTAATTTTAATATCAATTGTTCCAGTCTAACACTTAAAACATTATTATCAATCTTTACTACTATTCGGAAACAGTCTTTTTGCTTTAAGTTAAGGTTGCGTACACTCCCCAGACCCTAATAGTGTAATCCTAGTAGGTTGTTGTAATCTTCAAAAGTGGCCACATTAAAAGTAAGAGAAAAATACTGACCTTTGTTCTCGGAAAAAAAGGCATTTGTTCGTATTGTTCAGCTTCTCATATACGCATCCAACTGAAATATATATAGCATGGCTGGTCATGATCTGAAACCTCTCATTTTAATCTCCTCATTAAGGTTTTGATTTTAACAATTCGAGAGTCCATTATAAATCTGCTTTCATTATTTTAACCAACTTAGCCATATTGGATAATTCGGAAAAGGGTTTAAAATGCCCCTAAGCTATTGGAAAAGGTTTGAAAATACCCTTTACCCACCTATTGGGCTAAAAATACCATACACCTTTTTGGTTCACTTATACCCTTTGACCGTTGCATCAATGCTGAATTAAAAATAATAATTATTTAAATTCCACGTGACTTCTTCTTATTGGTCGAAATTAAAATATCTAACCTATTAGAAAGACTCACACATATCTATCCGTTTTTTCGGACCAACCCACCCCAAATACTAACTCGACCCGAATAAAAAGTTCAACTAAAAAAGACGCCCCACTTCCGTCTAACTCCGGGTTAACTGCTGTAAAAAGCACATTAGGAAACCAGGAGATCAAAATTATGCTTCACTAGTGGATTTTCTTGACCAATCTGGGAAACTACAAGAAGCAGAGAAAGTCGTTGAATAAATGCCAATGCAACAAACAGAATTAGCACTGAATTGGTGAAAATAAATTTTCAGCTTATGTGGTTGATAGGGTTTATTAGTTAGGATCTGTTAGCCATGATGTAATGCTACTGCTAATAAACATCAAGAAGCTACAAAGACCTAGGAAAATGCTTACTCACCAACATGTTGAGGTAAAGATATTTCACACAGATGTAATGCTACTGCTTATAGTTGTTGGAAGTTCGCACTAGCATAACTGATGGAAATTGTCACTCCTATTACATCATTTCTTTCAACTTTTAGTGGCATAAAGGTGGACAAACCTAAGATAAGCATGGTGAAAATAGTAAGGGTTATTGTTGTCATCCTTCCATTTGTAATACCCCATAATTTAAAAAGGACAAATTGATCATTTAGCTAACAATTAAAAAAAAAAGAAATAAAGCAACTTGTGAGGCCAAAGCCCAACAGAATGGTGTGGCGTGAGAATTAATAAGGGTTTGGAGAGGAAAAACTTTCCTGCCAACAAATGGAGTACATAAAAGAAAATCCGAAAAACGTTTACAATTCTAATTGGTAAGCAAATTGAAAGCGAGAAAATTTAGCAGCAACTTGGAGTCAAAACCAAACTGTGAGCCAGGAGAGACGAAGACGCGAGGCATGAAGAGGAACAAGATGCACCAGTTGTTTTTCTTGAATAAAAAGTACTCTATTTGGCATCAAAGAGTTGTAACAAGAAACTACCAAACTAGCAACGTGAGTATTCTGGAAGAATTTTAAGTTTTATATTGTTTAACTCTTCCATTATAATATTGGGATTTAGTTTGGTGTTTAATTATAGGGAGTAGTATTAAATAAGAGTTTTTATGATAAAATTAATTAATTGTTGAATTGGTGATACAAAGAAATTATAGAGAATTAGTTTGATAGGGACATGGCAGCCTAAATTAAGGTTATTCTAAATGGAACTAAGGGGAAATTGTATAGAATAGCACCCGTTTATGTTGGTAGTCATGAAGTTGACACTTAGACTCTTGTTTGTAATAATATAGATTGATCTAACTAATTTGTACGGGTTGTTCGAGGCGATACGTTTGGTATTTTGATACGAGTACTATGAGTAGTAATCTTACCACAATTTGTGTTTTCATAACCTGCATGGTTTATATATGATTTTGAAAATAAATGTATTACCGATACTTTGAAATTGCATGTGGGACAAGTCCTTTACTTGATATGGTACCGAACAATTTACTTGAGATGTTTACCGGTTAACCTAAATGTTTTCATCGTTACTAGATATGTTTTACTGTTCCTTGAATTTATTGTTATCGAAATGAAATTACATGATTTGATAAGAACCGAAATGCCCTATATTGTTTTAAAATATTTTCCTATGAGTATATACGGATTACAGAGACAAGTATAAATGAGAGTAGACTTCGAAGGATCTCGTAGCTAACGGCGGGTTTGTTAGACCTGGTGCACCTTGTAATTACCGTTACAGCCCTCGCTAGTGGGAAGGTAGAACTAGCATATCGTTACTGATTTCCCTCGAGTAGGGACAACTGTTATATTTGACTTCTTGCGAAGAAGTCCACGGTTATATCGATTATATGATCCGTTCATTGAAACCTCCCAAACATGAATATTGATATTACACTGTGTTTATCGAGCTTATTACCGAATTGTCAATTGAATTATATTACATGAAACACGTGATGAGACTGATTATTGTTTATTATTCTGAAAGGGCATTCTTATGATATTTTTTATTAAATATACTAGCATATTTTCTGACTTGTCCCCACTAAAAACGGTTGTGATTATGTGTTATTACTCACTGAGCTAGCGACTCACTCCCCGCTATTATTTTTATAGAGGCAACAGTAGACGCATGTGAGGACTCCGTTAATTAGAGTACATGAGTTGACAGTTCCTTGTGAACCCCGCATTTATTCGCGTGGGCAAAGATTGTTATTTATTTGTTATAGTCTCTTTTTTGAAACTCTTAGAGTCCCTCCATAGTCATTTTTATGGGTGTCATGAGTATTCTTTCGTTATTATAGACTTATGATGGTATTGCACTTTCTTATCTAATTTGGAGATATATTAATATTTCTGGGTGTTAGTGGGTGAATTATTAATGGTTGAGACTTATTTTTAATTGATAAAGTTATTGTTGTTTGGATTCATATTAGGATGTTTGGTTGTTGAATTTGGGACAGGAAAGTTTTCGGAAAGTCCAAAAAATAGGGGAAACTCTGTTCAATTTTCTGTAAAATACCGATGAGACTTACTTTGGAGCACTTGCTCCTAAGCGCCTGTCATGATCCTAAATTGGGTCGTGACAAAGTTGGTATCAGAGCCCTAGGTTATTCCTGTAACTAATGGAGCAAACGTTAGTAGTAGAATCTCAATTATGGTTATGTAGCTGGTTATTCCCATAATCACGAGGGCATGATAGGATGTGTCTTGTCTTTCTTTCTTATTCCTCCGTACGTGTGTGGCGATTAGGGTCAAATCTGAATTTGTCATTACTTATCCTATTCGTGTATGGCTCAGACCAATTACCCTATAATAGAATTTGGCTAGAGGTTCAAACTTCAAAGACGTCAAATTTTGCCAATGGACATGCAGCCATCTCCAAGCAAAGAAATGCTACATAAGTAGTATACAAGACCAGTAAAAGGTTCATTGTGCCATATGAGGTGTTTTCCGGTAAGATGCATAATAGAGTCCATTTCGAAAATTTATACTAGTCCACCACTACAGCAATAAAGGAGTGCTATCATAAAAAGGTACTTACCTCCATAAAAAGAAAAAAATGAGATCTTTATGGATATAATAGATAAACAAGAGAAAAATGAGCAACAGAATAGGGGGCTCTAAAGTTCTCACGCACCTTGAAGATTATGGGGAACAACAAAATATTCTTAATAAAGTTCTTAAAGTTGAAACTACTATGTTTACTATTTCTTATAGTTTAAAGAATCCTTAAAGGTTTTAGTAAAATACTTACCACGTTATGAGCTATATGATATTTCATGTAGAGGTCTATGGAACAGGAAACTTTTAGACTAGAGAATATGAAAAATACATTAAATGATATTGTACTCTTAGAGATGTCAACAAAAGCAATACAACTAATTTGGGAATAAATTTCACTAAAGTGTTTATGAATCATTTCCTTCTTGACAGTTTGTGACGTGAACTTGCCTGCAAGATCATTTAAGTAATTGATTTAGACGTTGGGTATACTTACATATAACACCAAACTTTCTCAGCGGGATACACAAGCAAAATCTTAAGTTTAGAGGCTTGTTGAAAGGTTGGTGAATTGTTTAAATAAGATAATAAATGCATATATGAAGATTTAAACCTATTCTGTAGCAGTTGCACTTACCAGAAAGATTGAAAATATGGACATGATAGGCGGGCAAGAACTCACATAAGAAGATCGAGATTAGAATATCTTTTAGTATGGATTTTAATATGAGTCGAAGATTTAAAAATCAAGAATGTTTTGAGATATTAAGCGATCCTTTTCGGGTTGCCACATCTGTGAAAAATTTATAATAGTTAAACATGTGTTTAAAACTTTTAAGATTCAAGTTAAGAGAAGGAAACCCTAGCTAACCAAGTTGTACCTGATATGGATGACTCTAACGTACAGATGAATATGGATTAATTATCTTCTTACCATGCTACCCTCGATTACTATGGAAAGACTATTAGGTTTGGTGAACTTTAAAAGCTAGTTTTGTCCAAAAGGGGGATTATAGGTTTTAGAGACGAGCAAATTATATATTTTGAAGACTTAACGATTATAGAAGAAAGGTTGTTTGGATCTCATAGATACGATAAGGGGAACAAGAGAAGAAACACTTAGTTTGACAAAAAAGAAAAAGTCTCATAATGAGAGATTCTCTAATGTATTCCTAAGGATTTACTAGGACTACCCCCAATATGAGAAATAGTCTTCGGTATTGAGCTGACACCTGACACGCAAACTATATCATATGGCACCAACAGAGTTGAAAGAGATAATTGAATAGTTGAGATACCTACTGGATACAGGTTTTATCATACCGAGTGTTGCACCATGGGATTCACCAATATTGTTTGAAAAAGCAAGGGATGAGTCTTTAAGAATGTGGGCCAACTACAGATAATTAAATAAGATAACAATACACAACAAATATCCCTTATCTTGTATAGATAACTTGTTTGATCAGTTACAAGGAGTCATTAATCTTTAGTCTGGTTATCATCAGCTTAGAATAAGAAAGGAAGATATTTCGATGTTGCCTCTAGTACTCGGTACAAATATTATGAGTTACCTGTGATGTCCTTTAGATTGGCCATTGCTTCAATTGCATTGATGTATATAATGAATATGGTGTTCAAAGTTATTTTTGGAGAAAAAATTCATAGTTTTTACTTATTATATTCTGGTATATTCTCGTACCCAGGAAGCGCACGAGAATTACTTGAAAAATATGTCAAAGACGCTGCAGGAAAATCAACTTTTTTTCCAAGTTCTTCAATTAGCTGGACTCGGTGGTATTCATAGGACATATGGTATCTAAGAATGAAAAAAAAAGAGGTAGATTCTAAGAAGATAGAAACAGTTCATAAATGCCCGAGACCCATTTCTCCTACAGAGATTACTTTTGGCTTGACAGGCTGGGCTACTATAGGCATTTGTGTAGGATTTCTCTAGAATAGCACCACCACTCACCAAGTTAGTATAGAAAAATACTAAATTTCAGTGGATCGAGGAATGTAAGCCGAGATTCCAAAAGCCCAAGGCATGTTTGAGGGTCTTATTCCACAACCGCACCAATATTAGCCTTATTCCATTAGGCTCTAATTCACGATGTTCTGTGATGCCTCAAGAGTAGGATTAGGATATTTTCTCATGCAGAATGGTCGTGTGATAGCTTATATTTCAAGGAAATTGAAGAATCTTAAGACGGTCTATGCTAATTTGGAGATGGCCACAGTAGTATTTCCTCTTAGGATTTGGAGACACTACTTATACGGAGAAACCTATGAGAATTATACATAGCAAAAGAGCTTCAAGTACTTTGAAAACCAACAGAGATATAAATATTTAGCAACACCAATGGAGGGAACTAATGAAGATATAAATGTACTATTTTTATTATTGTTCGAAAAAGGAAAATATTATGGCGTATGCATTAAGAAAAAAAAATATGGGTAATTTGGCACATATAGCTCCTGTAAGGAGACTTCTGGACAAAGATATACATAGATTAGAGGGTATACGTATTAGATTTAATGTGAAAAATAAAAAAAAAATTCTATTGGTCAAGCCAAATATAAAGTGCATAAAGGTTAGTTAGTAGGAGGATAAGTGATTGTGCGAATACTAAGATAATGTCCTAGCTGTAAAATCAAGGATATGACTACTGCCAGTGAGGGTGTCAACCAGGTAATGGATTCTGTGTAGCAGATGTAGGTAAGTTGAGATGTGTTACATATTCTTGATGAAGCCCAAGATTTCAGATACATGTATATGCACCATGACCTAAAGCAATTGTATTTTTTAAGCAAATATACCACTAGACTGAGTGCCTAGTGGTATTTTTTATTAATAATAACAAAATATATATACAAAATATCACGAGGTCTTACAAAATGAAGAAGTATAAAATATGAAAATACATCAATTCTAATACCAAAGTTGAGCAATATACCCAATTGTGCGTACTTACGAGAATAAGCAATAAGAAGTGACCAAGTATAAACATGAACAATGCTATCCCAATGTGTGCACCAAGTGTTGCAGATCTTCTGCATGCTTAATTTTGGGCATGAGCATCCACAAATACTTACAATCAAATAGTTCCAAATGAGGTCAAAAACTGAAATAAAGTTGTGATATAGCCAAGAAGCCAGCTAAACCACAGGCAAATAGAACCAAACTTTTGTTTTTGGCTAGCTTTGTTTCTATTTGCTTAACTTGTCAACTGGACAAGGTTGAATGTCAATGACCCTTGGGTCTACTACAACAACTAGAGTCCTAGAGTAGAAATAAGAAGAGTTATCATGTACTTTGTGAATGGGATACCTGAATGCTTATAGGTTATGATAGTATGTGGGTAATCATAGACTGGCTTATAAAATGGGCACCTTGTCGATCAAACTGAATTTTCCTACAACAATCGCTTTTACTTAGAGCACTAAGATGGAATTGTATGAAATGTTGTGGCAATATCGATTCCTTATTAGATGAATAAAAACGATGAGGCTAAGGTATTAGGTCCAAACTTGGTAGTATAAGAAGCTATTAATAACGTCCACATAATCAGACAGATATTGCTTACATCACAAAGCAAATAAAAGTCTTGTATAAATAATAAAAGAATATACTTAGAATTTATAGTTAGAGACTGAGTGATCGTACGAGTCTCACTATAAAAGGCGTGATGCAATTTCGAAAAAGAACAAAGCTGAATCCAAGGTTATAAGATTATAAAAGATACTTGAAGGGATGAGAGTCGTCGCTAATTGGTTGTCACTTCTTCCCGAGTCTTTTTTTTCTTTACTCCATCTAGTGTTTCATGCTTCTATTCTAAGAAAATGTATATTGAACTTCTCTCATCTGCTCTGCTGGAAGAACCAATTATACAACTTGATGAGAGATTAACTTATGATGAATAGCCAATCGTTATTATTGACATACAAATAAGAAAGTAACGATCAAGAGAAATTATGTTCGTGAAAATCTTATGGAGAAACCATATCATTGAATAAGCTACTTGGGATGTGGAAGATGTTATGCGAGTCAACTATCCTCATTTAATTTAGTGTATATGCATGCACTTGACTAAAAATTCGGGGACCGAATTTTATAGGGTGGGGAGATTGTAATACCCCATAATTTAAACGAGGACAAATTGATCATTTAGCTAACAATTAAAAAAAGAAGAAAAAATAAAGCAACTTGTGAGGCCAAAGCCCATCAGAATGGTGTGGTGTGAGAATTAATAAGGGTTTGGAGAGGAAAGACTTTCCTGCCAACAAATGGAGTACATAAAAGAAAATTCGGAAAACGTTTACAATTCTAATTGGTAAGCAAATTGAAAGCGAGAAAATTTAGTAGCAACTTGGAGTCAAAACCAAACTGTGGGCCAGGAGAGACGAAGACGCGAGGCATGAAGAGGAACAAGATGCACCAGTTATTTTTCTTGAATAAAAAGTACTCTATTTGGCATCAAAGAGTTGTAACAAGAAACTACCAAACTAGCAACGTGAGTATTCTGGAAGAATTTTAAGTTTTATATTGTTTAACTCTTCCATTATAATATTGGGATTTAGTTTGGTATTTAATTATAATTAATTGTTGAATTGGTGATACAAAGGAATTAGAGAGAATTAGTTTGATAGGGACATGGCAGCCTAAATTAAGGTTATTCTAAATGGAACTAAGGGGAAATTGTATAGAATAGCACCTGTTTATGTTGGTAGTCATGAAGTTGACACTTAGACTCTTGTTTGTAATAATATAGATTGATCTAAACAATTTGTACGGGTTGTTCGAGGCGGCACGCTTGGTATTTCGATACGAGTACTATGAGTAGTAATCTTACCACAATTTGTGTTTTCTTAACTTGCATGGTTTATATATGATTTTAAAAATAAATGTGTTACCGATGCTTTGAAATTGCATGTGGGACAAGTCTTTTACATGATATGGTACTGAACAATTTACTTGAGATGTTTATCGGTTAACCTAAATATTTTCATCGTTACTAGATATGTTTTACCGTTACTTGAATTTACTGTTATCGAAATAAAATTACATGATTTGATAAGAACTGAAATGCCCTATATTGTTTTAAAATATTTTCCTATGAGTATATACGGATTACAGAGACAAGTATAAATGAGAGTAGACTTTGAAGGATCTCGTAGCTAACGGTGGATTCGTTAGACCTGGTGCACCTTGAAATTATCGATTACCGTTACATCCCTTGCTAGTGGGAAGGTAGAACTAGCATACCGTTACTGATTTTCCTCAAGTAGGGACTGTCGTTATATTTGACTTCTTGCGAAGAAGTCCACAATTATACCGATTACATGATCCATTCATTGAAACCTTCCAAATATGAATATTGATATTACACTGTATTTATCGAGCTTATTACCGAATTGTCAATTGAGTTATATTACACGAAACACATGATGAGACTGATTATTGTTTATTATTCTAAAAGGGCATTCTTATGATATTTTTTATTAAATATACTAGCATATTTTCTGACTTGTCCCCATTAAAAACGGTTGTAGTTATGTGTTATTACTCACTGAGCTAGCGACTCACTCCCCACTATTGTTTTTACAGAGGCAACAGTAGACGCATGCGAGGACTCCGTTAATTAGAGTACATGAGTTGACAGTTCCTGGTGAACCCCGCATTTATTCGCGTGGGCAAAGATTGTTATTTATTTGTTATAGTATCTTTCTTAAAACTCTTTGAGTCGCTCCATAGTCATTTTTATGGGTATCATGAGTATTCTTTTGTTATTATAGACTTATGATGGTATTGCACTTTCTTATCTAATTTGGAGATAGATTAGTATTTCTGGGTATTAGTGGGTGGATTATTAATGGTTGAGACTTATTTTGGTTAATTGATAAAGTTATTGTTGTTTGGATTGATATTAGAATGTTTGATTGTTGAATTTGGGATAGGAAAGTTTTTGGAAAGTCGAAAAACAGGGGAGTCCAATTTTCTGTAAAATACCGATGAGGCTTACGTGGGAGCACTTGCTCCTAAGCGCCGGTCATGATCCTAAATTGGGTCGTGACACCATCTAACTCGGAGTTAGATGGAAGTGGGGCGTCTTTTTTTTAGTTGAACTTTTTATACGGGTCGGGTTAGTGTTTGGGGCGAGTTAGTCCAAAAATTGGGTAGATATGGGTGGGTCTTTCTAATAGGTTAGATGTTTTAATTTCGACCAATAAAAGTTTTCACGTGAAATTTAAATAATTATTATTTTTAATTCAGCATTGACCTAACAGTCAAAAGGCATAAGTGAACCAAAAAGGTAGATGGAGGGATATTTTTTCCCCAATAGATGGATGAAGGATATTTTTAAACCTTTTCTAATAATTTAGGGACATTTTAAACCCTTCTCCATAGATAATTTTGCAATCGAATGGATAGTATAATATGGAGCTTTTGTATCTATACCCGATTTTAAGGTCACAATTGAACCTATACCCACTTTACAAAAATATTTGCAAGCCTACCCACTTTACGATCAATTTCAGACTTATAGGGTCTAAAATTTAAAAAAAGATTAGTCTGAAGTAAAAAAAATTGCACTTCAGATGCACTTAAGGCCAAATAGGTCTGAAGTGCAACCAATGAGTCTGAAGTAAAAAATTGCACTTTAGATGCACTTAAGGCCAAAAGGTCTGAAGTGCAACAAACATTTTCCTACACTTAAAGACCAATAAGTCTTGAGTGAAAAATTGCACTTCAGATGCACTTAGGGCCAAAAGGTCTAAAGTGCCACAAATATTTCCTACCACTTAAGGTCATTAAGTCTGAAGTAAAAATTTGAACTTCAGATGCACTTAAGGCAAAAAGGTGTGAAGTGCAACCAACGTTGTCATGCACTTAAGGCCAAATAGGTCTGAAGTGCAAATTGCCGAGAAACAGTAATTTGTTCTTCGAATTTTAACAATCCACTATACGATTTAATACCTAAATCTACTCCAAATGAACTCAATTTTGAAACATAACCTCAAAATTTTATCAAGAACAAACCCCAATCATCAATTTGTCAAAACAATAATAAATCTAACAAACTCATTTTATAATTAAAAAAAGAAAAAAAAAGAAACCCTAAGCAATAGTAAAAAATAAAATAAAGCGCCACAATAGCTCACCGTTGTAATCTATCATAATCTACCTTAAAATATGTTAAGAAACACCATATAAAATCATTGTCATCCGAAAAAGAAGAAGAAGAAGAAGAAGAAGAACGAAAAGAAAAAAGGCATGAAGTTGTTTAAAAAGTGGGTACAAATTAAAAGAAATTTAAAAAGTGAGTACATGTTAAATGGGGGCGACCAAATAGTGCGTGAGTGATATTTATACTATAATACGAGCAAATGCCCATATGAGGCCCATCAATACCAAAGCTCCGAATATGATAAAATGAAGCGTTGCCTGGGGAAATATATTCACAGAATACAGACAAAAATGACATTATCATATGTTCTAACACTACAAAAGCAAAATTATGTAACAAATTAGCAACAAAAAAAAAGGTTTCAAAGTTTTATCCTTATCACTATAATTTGCTGTTATGGAGGGGCGGAGCTAGCACATTCGCGGGATAGGATCCCCTCCAGTAGTATAACGTCCACTAATTCTCAATAGATTAATTAGATGATGCCATGTGTGCAGCTAAAGTTTTAATGTAATGACCTAGTCAGTCGTTTTAAAAGTTGTAGTCTCGTTTCCCTATTTACTGCTCATTCTATACTTTGTAACTGTTATATGACTTGCCAGGGTAATTAGTTCGGGTCGGATGAGGTTTTTAGAATGAATTAGAACACTTAGTTCCAAAGTTTAAAACTTAAGTTGAAAAGGTTGCCTGGATGTCGACCTATGTGTAAACGACCCGGAATAGCATTTTGATGATTCAAACAGCTCTGTATGGTGATTTTGGAGTTAGGAGCGTGATCAGAATTTTATTTGGAAGTCCGTAGTTAAATTAGGTTTAAAATGGCTAAAATAGGAATTTAAGTTTGAAAATTTGACAGGGGAGTTGACTTTTTGATATCGAGGTCGGAATCCAGTTCCGAAAATATTTATAGCTTCTTTATGTCATTTATGACTTGTGCGCAAAATTTGAGATTAATCGGACTTGATTTTGTCACGCCCCAAACTCGGGGAGCGCGACCGGCGCTCAACCGAGTAAACCCTGCTGAGCAAGTCTGTTAGATTTCACTTTACCCAAACTCATTCATGAAATAATAGGAGATGTACTCCATTAATCAAACACTGAAAAGATTTCATTAACAACTTCCTTTTTCATTCCCATTAGCAGCTTCCTTCATAATTTCCAAAATACTACGAGTTTATAGAATTAATGAAAAATATGATTTCCAAAAACCAACATATCTGGTTCAGTTCCCAACATCAACCACAACCCACAACCTGTCTACGGAGCCTCTAAGTACAATATAAGAGTAATATGGAAATGCGAGCAACAAGGCCCCGGCTATACCTCAAAACACAGTACATGAGAAACAAATACATGACCCCGAAATGAAGTGGGGTTCACCAAATCAGCTGCAAAGAGTGTACTGCTATCACTGATCAATGACACGTGTTATACAACCACCTGCATCCATTAAAGATGCAGCGCCCCCAGCAAAAGGGACGTTAGTACTGTCGAATAGCACTAGTATGTATAGCTAAAAATCCTCTTTCAAAATAGAATGCCCATATAAGAAAAGGCAACACATAATAACAACAAGTCAAAATCCACAATATCCAAATGTCCAGTTAAAACATAATAATTTTCAAAATACGAACTTCTTATATAATTTTTGGTTAGGAGATCATTAGCACCGATATACTAATATTCACAATGCCAATATTCACAATACCAGTGTTCACAATACCAATACCACCGTACTTTTAGTACGGAGTCCGATCACGACCCGATCGGCTAGGCTATCTCATTAGAGAATCAACCATAATTACTATCAATACCAATACCACCATAAATTTAGTACGGAGTCCGATCACGATCCGATCGGCTAGGTTATCTCATTAGAGAATCAACCACAATTACTGTCAATATCAATACCACCGTAAATTTAGTACGGAGTCCGATCACAACCCGATCGGCTAGGCTATCTCATTAGAGAAACAACCATAATTACTGTTAATATCAATATCACCGTAAATTTAGTACGGAGTCCGGTCACGACCCAACCAGCTAGGCCATCTCATTAGAGACATCAACCATACTTACTATCATTACCAATACCACCGTAAGTTAAGCACAGAGTCCGATCACGACCCGATCGGCTAGGCTGTCTTATTTGAAGACATCAACCAAAATCTCAATTTCAATTAGGAGGAATAATTTTATTACATCAATCTCATCCTAAATAAGGAGAATAATTCACAAAAATAACAAAGGTGCAAATATATTTACCTCATCATCTTTCACATTGTATAAATCTCCACTAGTATTTTTAGCCATTCACAACGATAATATTTCCTTGGCTCTTTTGGCCATTCACAAGATTCTTTATTCAAGGCACGATGGCCATATTTGATATTCTACACTTTCATTTCTTTCCTCTCATATATCATCATCATAAATATCAACATACATATAATATTCCGGAAATCACAACTTTAAGTTTATTAGAAATGAACAATTTAAGCACAATAGATTTCTTTGCGAGAAATGGAGTAATATAATTGGTAATTGATGCGTAAGTTAAAATCATTAACAAGTAACACACCATTTATTATTGAAATACTTTTCCCCAAAAAGGATAATACACAATTTTCAATCACGAATATGTAAGAACGCAAAACACATTGAAAATACTCACAAAGCATAGTATTTGTTAAAACAACCACTTATGGTATGATTGAGTACGAAAGCTTTTAGGCAATTCTATTTTCGAAATCATTTTAAAACATTTGAGTCGAGGCTCATTTCATAACCTTTCTCACATCATTTCATTTCATTGGCACCATTAGCCACAAGTATAACTTTCATTCTTGCACATTGGCCACACTTTATATCCCAATTCACTTATTTTATTTCCAACCACCTTTATAGTTTATCAACAGTAATACATTTTCAATCCAGACTTTAGGTACACATATGAGCAATTTCGAGTCTTAAGAATATTGAGATTTTCTCACACAATTAGTATACTAGTTCTCATCTAAAACACGATTCAAAGCCACAATATTTTAATATGCAAACCATACTTTCAACATCTATCTTTCGACATAAGGCTCATTCGGAATAAACAAGTTTATAGGGAATAACCCGGAATATAGAAGTTAGGAATCTTGAGCCAATCATACCTGATCTTACGGAAATATTATGGATATCTATTTTAAGAGAGAAAGTTTAGCCAACATACCTTGCTTTGAGCTTTTCTTAAATTACTACAACGTTTCGAAAATTCTAGCAATCCCAATCTATTTTGATACATAACAAAAATTGAACCATTATTAGGAAGATATTCATGATCTCAACTCATTTGAGTATTTTATCAGACACTAGGTGTCCAAATTTAACCACAAGGTTCTTCTACAAGATTTCCTTCACTCCACAACCCAATCCTTACTTATTTCAGCTCAACAATCTTCCCACAATTCTTATTGGTATGTATAAATAATAATCTCATACCCATGAATCATACTCCTAATTAACCATCTTCTACCCAAATTCAAAATTAAAAACTAGGGTATGGAACCTTACCTCTTAGATGAAGAACTTGTGGGTTTTCCTTGTATATCTTCCAAGATTTTAGCAAGATTTGATGAATAATTAGCCTAGGGTTTCCTCTCTCTCTAAAACACTCTCCCTTATCTCTAAAACATCAGAATGTTTGCTAAAAAATGAACCTTGGCGTGTATTTAACAAAGTAGGATCGGGTTGTAAGAACTCAAAAATGGAGCTCCGGAATAGGTTCTGCGGTCGCATATGCGACCGCATATCGGTCGCATAATTACAAACCAAAATGATCAAAAATCTATCTGTGTATGCAGTCACTATGCGGTCCGCATAACTGTTATGCGATCGCATAATGCACTGCATAACAGTTATGCAATCGCATAATGCACCGCATAACAGTTATGCAATCGCATAGTAGACCGCATAATTGCCCCCAGACTGGCCTTTCTCCTGCTCACTTCTGCAGCCATTATACGGCCCGCAGAGTGGTTCTGTGGTCACATAATGGACCACAAAAATGTGTTTTTTCGCCAAACATTTTCTTTTACTTTTCGATTCATTGTTCAACCCAAAAAGTCCGAACCGCGGTGAGCTTGCGAGTCGCGAAGATTTTATACCATCCTCAAATACGTAAGCCTACTTCGACAGCACGAAACATTGAATTCACTTGCGAAATTTACCGAGCTTTACAATGAAATACTTCAAAAATTTTCGGGGTGTAACAGATTTGATAGGATTCGGCATCGAATGTGAGAGTTGGAAATTCTTAAGTTTCATTAAGCTTGAATTGGGGTGTGATTTGTGATTTAGCATTGTTTGATGTGATTTGAGGATTCGACTAAGTCTGTATGATATTTTAGGACTTGTTGGTGTATTTGGTTGAGGTCCCGAGGGCCTCGGGTGATTTTCGGAAGGTTAACGATTCATTTTCGTACTTGGGAACAACTGAAGGATTTCTGGTGTCCAGCTCTGGTTTCCTTCTTCGCGTTCACGAGAGAGGTCTCGCCTTCGCGAAGGGAAACTGGGTCAGGCGAGAAATTTCTCTTCGCGTTCGCGAAGAAGGAACCGTGTTCGCGAAGGGTGATGGCAGTGTTCATCGCGAACGTGTGAAGGCGTTCGCGTTTGCATAGAAGGGCGAGGCCAGGCTGGGGTATTGGCTATTAAAGCTTCGGGTTCACGAAGGAGGTATCGCGTTCGCGAAGGCCAAGTTTTGTAAGGCATCACGTTCGCGAGTGGACCCTCGCGTTCGCGAAGAGGAAAGTTGGACAACACATTTTTGTGCTTCGCGAACGCGAGGCAAGTGTCGCGTTCGCGAAGAAGAAACCACTGGACAGAGAGTTTAAGTTCAGAAAATCGGACTTCGTCCCATTTTTTATTTTTACCAAATTGGAGCTAGGGAAGAGGCGATTTTCGGGAGATTTTCAAGAAAAATATCGGGGTAAGTGTTCTTAACTCAATTTTGGTTTGATTACCCGAATCCATCGTTGTTTTTAACATTTAATTGGTGATGTAACTTGGAAAAGTTTGAAAACCCTCTTGGATAGATTTGTGGATTTGAGGGTCGAATTATTATTGGAATTTAGTTATTTTGGTATGGTTAGACTCGTGGTTGAATGTGCGTTCATATTTCGTAACTTTTGCCGAATTTCGAGATATGGGCCCCATGGACGATTTTTGAGTTAATTTCGGATTTTATTGAAAAATATAGTATTTTTTACGAAATTGATTCCTATAATTTTCGTTAACTGTATCGAATTATTTTGGCTAGATTCGAGCCATTCAAAGTTGGATAATCGAGGAAAAGGCCTACTAGTGGATTATATTGAAGCAAGTCGAGTTAAGTGTCTTGTCTAACCTTGTGTGGAAGAATTGTCCCCTAGGATTGGTATTGATGTGATAATTGTAATGTGTTGAAAGCCATGTACACGAGGTGACGAGTGTGTACACGGGTTAAATGTGGAAGATTATATTTTTAAATTGTGTAGATCACTATTGCATATAAATTAAATTATTTTATTTTGTTATATTCTTCATCATTGATCTGATTTTTATACTTTAAATTTGCTTGACCTTTTTCTGCTAATTGTTTTACTTGTTTAGTTAAAACTTGGTTTCTTTTATTCTGTGCATTATTTGAAGGTTAAATTTCTTTAATTTAATTTTTATTAATATAAAGTATTTGATATTTTAAATTTGGTACGGAGGCAACATATTAAAATTTTTGAAATATTATTTTTTTTGCTGACTTATTTATTCCCGAATATTTTATGAGATTTTTGTACTCATTGTGATGGAGCCGTGAGCTCTTTATTATGGAAAATATTGTTGTTGATTTATTTTGGCATGAGCCGTGAGCTCTTTATTATGGAAAAATATTTTTGTTAATTTATTTTGGCAAGTTGAAATATTTGGGCACTTGAGGTGCAAATTGTGATATATTGTGATATTGATACGCATGCGGTGGTATAAGGTCTGGGTGTTGAAACGCATGCGGTGAGATAAAGGTGGCTTGATACGTGTGGCTAGTAGGGAAATTACTAGAAGTCATACGGTGTGATAAGGGTGGGTAAACGCGGGATGCTATTTCGAAAAAATATATTTTCTTTAAAATTGATTGTGAAGGCTCCCGCGGTGATAAAGAAAATGAGATATTGTGAATTTATTTATGATTTGTGACTACGAGGCGGTACCTCGGGAGTGCCCTTGTTGATATTTATTTATGGCTGCATTTGTCTTTGATCATTGATTTTCTTAAAGTTGTAAATTTCTGTTTTCCTTCCACGAGGTATTATTTGCCCTTATTCTATGTAATTAAATGGTGACATATTACTTGATTCATTCCATTTTCATTTTATTTTTATTATATTGATAAACATTTCACCATGTCCTTTATTATTTCCAGTAGGGCCTAACCTGACCTCGTCACTACTCTACCGAGGTTAGGCTTGGCACTTACTGGGTACCGCTGTGGTATATTCATACTACGCTTATGCACATCTTTTTATGCAGATACAGGTGCTTCCTATCAGATCAGGTATCAGTGAGCTAGCTAAACGCGGAGACTTCAAGGTATATCTGCCAGCGTCCGCAAACGTCGGAGTCCCCTTCTATCATTATTATGTTATTTTCCCTATTCACATTTAAACTCTGATGTATAAAGATATTCGTATTACTTCTTTAGAGCTTGTGACTTGTATTTCACCGGGTTTTGAGAATTGTTTTATGTACTGAGAGGTTGAGATTTTAAAATTTTTAAATGTTATTTTGGTTATTTCGCATATTGATAGGCTTACCTAGTTTTAGAGACTAGGTGCCATCACGACATCCTACGGAGGGGAATTTGGGGTCGTGACAAGTTGGTATCAGAGCTCTAGGTTCATAGGTGTTATGAGTCACAAACATGTATAGTAGAGTCTCACGGATCGGGTACAGAGACGTTTGTACTTATCTTCATGAGGCTATGGAACTGTTAGAAAAATATTCACTTCTTTGATTCCTTATCGTGCGCATTTGTTGACTTTAAAATTTTAAACCATTGTCTTTCTATTCTCTCACAGATGGTGAGGACACGCACAACTGGATCCGATGATCAGACACCCCGCGCCCTCTATTAGAGCCGCAAGAAGCCAGGGTCGGGGCAGAGGTCATGCCAGAGGTCGAAGAAGTCCACGTGGTGTAGCCGGAGAACCTACACGAGCTGCTACAGAGGAGCCATCAGTAGCTCTAGTTGGAGAGCAGGCACATGAGACGCCTGTTACTACCCCTGCACTTCAGGAGACTCTTGCCCATTTTTTGAGCATGTTTGGCACTCTAGCTTAGGCAGGGTTGATTCTTGCTCCTGCCACATCTCAGGCTGGGGAAGGAGTACAGACTCCCGCCACCCATACCCCAGAGCCACATGCCCAAGTTGACCATGCCCCAGAGGTTATACCAGTGCAACCAGTTGTCCCAGTTCGACCCGAGGTTAGGGCAGCAGTTTCAGAGGGGGAGAAGCTAAGGCTCGAGAGATACAAGAAGTACCACCCTCCCACATTCAGCGGTTTAGCTTTAGAGGATGCTCGGGGTTTTCTTGAGGAATGTCACTGTATCCTCCATACTATGGGCATTGTGGATTCCAGTGGGGTTTCTTTCATGGAATTCCAGCTTAGAGGAGCGACCTACCAGTGGTGGCGGGCATATGAGTTGGATAGTCTAGTTGAGGCAGCTTTACTCACTTGGACTCAATTTTCAGATATGTTCTTAAGGGAGTATGTTCCTCAGAGTCTTAGAGATGCATGGCACACATATTTTGAGCAGCTACGCAGGGTGCTATGACCGTGTCAGAGTGTGCGGTCTGATTCAGTGATTTGGCTAGGCATGCACCAGCCTTGGTTGCTACTATTCGAGAGCAGGTCCGCCGATTTATTGAGGGGCTCCACCATAGTATCAGATTCAGTATGGCTCGAGAACTGGAGATGGACATCACATACCAACAAGTGGTGTCAATTGCTAGGAGATTGGAGGGTATGCGGACTCGGGAGAAGGAAGAGAGGGAAACTAAGAGACCCCGATATTCTGGCACATATAATAATTCTCGTTCCCCAGTTGCAGCCCATCATGGTAGAGGTTATATGAGTCATCCTATTCATTAAGCACTTCCAACTACCAGTGGTATTCCGGCTACTCCCAGACCTCAGATTCCATATTATGCACCACCAGTGTCTTCTCTACCTCTTGTACGAGGTGCCTTCAGCGGGCAGTCTAGTCAATCAGGCCCGAGCCACTTCCAGTAGACACGTATTCTGAGGGCTTGTTTTGAGTGTGGTGACACTCGTCATATCATGAAGGATTGCCCAGACTTAGGAGGGGTGCACCTCCACAGAGTTTTCAGGCCCCACCTATTCCACAGGCCCCTCAGGCTTCTCAAGCCATGATTACTGCACCAGTTGCCACCCCACCTGCACAGCCAGCTAAAGGTAGAGGTCGGACAGGTAGAGGTCACCCTAGAGGGAGAGGCCAGGCTAGATATTATGCCCTTCCTGCTGGGACAAAGGTCGTTGCTTCTGATTCTATTATCACACGTATTATTCCGGTCTGTCATAGAGATGCATCAGTCTTATTTGATCCAGGCTCCACTTATTCTTATGTGTCATCTTATTTTTCTACCTTGGAGTCAGTTCCTGTAGTAAGGAATTTTCCTGATGTATTTCCAGCGGATCTTCCGGGTATGCCACCCGATAGGGATATTGACTCTAGCATTGATTTGTTACCGGGCACTCAACCCATTTCTATTCCACCATATTGTATGTCCCCAGCAGAGTTGAAAGAATTAAAAGAACAGTTACAGGAGTTGCTTGATAAGGGCTTCATTCGGCCCAGTGTATCGCCTTGGGGTGCTCTTGTCTTATTTGTGAAGAAGAAGGATGGTTATATGCGGATGTGTATTGATTAATGCCAGCTGAACAAGGTTACAGTGAAGAACAAGTATCCATTTCCACGTATTGATGACTTATTTGATTAGCTTCAGGGTCTTAGAGTGTTCTCTAAGATTGACTTGCGTTCAAGCTATCATCAGTTAAAGATTCAGGAGCCAGATATCCCGAACACTGCTTTTAGGACTCAGTATGGTCATTATGAGTTCCTTGTAATGTCATTTGGGCAAACCAACGCCCCAACATCATTTATGCACTTAACGAATAGTGTATTGCAGCCCTATCTTGATTCTTTCATCATTATGTTTATTGACAACATTCTGGTGTATTCCCGGAGTCGAGAAGATCATGAGCAACACCTAAGGACTGTGCTTCATACTTTGAGAGAAAATAAGTTATATACAAAATTTTGAAAGTGTGAATTCTGGCTTGATTCAGTGAGATTTTTGGGTCATATAGTTTCGTGCGAGGGGATCAAGGTAGATCCGAAGAAGATTGAGGCAGTGCAGAGTTGGTCCAGACTGTCCTCAGCTACGGAGATCCGAAGTTTCCTTGGTTTGGTAAGGTATTATCACCGATTTGTAGATGGTTTCTTTTCTATTGCTGCACCTATGACCAAATTGACCCAGAAAGGTGCTCCGTTCAGGTGGACCAAGGGATGTGAGGAGAGCTTCCAAAATCTCAAGATAGCTTTGACTACAGGCCCAGTATTGGTATTACCTACAGGTTCAGGGTCTTATACTGTATATTGTGATGCGTCGCGTATTGGTCTCAGCGCAGTGTTAATGCAAGACGGTAGGATGATTGCCTACGCGTCCAAACAGTTAAAGGTACATGAGAAGAATTATCTGGTACATGACCTTGAGTTAGCAGCTATTGTTCATGCCTTGAAGATTTGGCGGCATTATTTGTATGGTGTCCATTGTGAGGTCTACACCGATCACCGGAGTCTACAACATCTATTTATACAGAAGGATCTTAATTTGCGGTAGCGGAGATGGTTGGAGTCTCTTAAGGATTATGATATCACCATTCTCTATCATCCCGGGAAGTCCAATGTAGTGGCCGATGCCTTGAGTCGTAAGGCGGAGAGTTTGGGCAGCTTAGCATATTTACCGGTAGCATATAGGCCTTTAGCCTTGGATGTTTAGGCCTTAGCCAACCAGTTTGTTAGATTGGAAGTTTCCGAGCCGAGCCGAGTTTTGGCTTGTATGGTTTCTCAGTCTTCTCTGTATGATCGTATCAGGGAGCATCAGTATGATGACCCCCATCTGCTTGTCCTTAAGGATACAGTTCAGCACGATGATGCCAAGGAAGTCACTATTGGAGATGACGGTGTATTGCGGATGCAGGGCAGGCTATGTGTGCCTAATGTATATGGTTTGTGTGAGTTGATTCTCCAGGAGGCTCACAGTTTGCGGTACTCCATTCATCCGAGTGTCGCGAAGATGTATCAGGACAATAGACAACATTACTGGTGGAGGAGGATGAAGAAAAACATGGTGGAGTATGTGTCTCACTGTCTAAATTGCCAGCAGGTGAAGTATGAGCATCAACGACTAGGTGGGTTGCTTCAGAAGTTAGAGATTTCAGAGTGGAAATAGGAGCGGATCACTATGGATTTCATTGTTGGACTCCTACGAACTTAGCGGAGGTTTGATGCAGTCTGGGTGATTGTGGATAGGTTGACCAAGTTAGCCCATTTCATTCTTGTAGTTACTACTTACTCTTCAGAATAGCTGGCTTAGGTCTATATTCGCGGGATTGTCAGACTTCATGGCGTACCGGTATCTATCATCTCTGATCGGGGTACGCAATTTACATCACGGTTCTGGAGGGCTGTACAGTAGGAGTTAGGTACTCGGGTTGAGTTGAGCACAACATTTCACCCTCAGACGGACGGACAGTCTGAGCGCACTATTTAGATACTGGATGATATGCTTCGTGCGTGTGTGATGGATTTTGGGGGTGCTTGGGATCAGTTCTTACCACTTGCGGAGTTTGCTTACAACAACATTTATCATTCGAGCATTCAGATGACGCCGTATGAGGCCTTATATGGTAGGAGGTACCGGTCTCTAGTGGGGTGGTTCGAGTCGGGCAAAGCTAGATTATTGGGTACAGACTTGGTTCAAGATGCTCTGGAAAAGGTTAAATTGATTCAGGATCGACTTCGTACAGCTCAATCTAGACAAAAGGGTTATGCGGATCGTAAAGTTCGTGATGTTGCATTCATGGTTGGTGAATGGGTCTTGCTCCAATTTTCGCCCATGAAGGGTGTTATGAGGTTCGGAAAGAAGGGCAAGTTGAGCCCGAGGTATATCGGACCTTTTGAGATTCTTGAGAGAGTTGGATAGGTGGCTTATAGACCTGCACTACCACCTAATCTCATTGCAGTTCATCCAGTGTTCCAAGTTTCCATGCTCCGGAAGTATCACGGCGATCCATCTCATGTATTAGACTTCAGCTTAGTCCAGTTGGACAAGGATCTACTTTACGTTGAGGAACCAGTGGCCATTTTGGACAGACATGTTAGAAAGTTGAGATCGAAGAGCATCGCCTCAGTAAAAGTACAGTGGAGGGGTCATCCGTCCGAGTAGGTGACTTGGGAGACCGAGCATGATATGCGCAACTGTTATCCTCATCTTTTCACCACTCCAGGTAAAATTGTAAACCCGTTCGAGGATGACGATTTATTTAAGAGGGGGAGGATGTAACAACCCGGCCAGTCTTTTTAAAAGCTGTAGCCCCGTTTCCCTATTTACTGCTCATTCTGTACTTTATAACTGTTATATGACTTGTCGGAGTAATTAGTTCGGGTCCGATGAGATTTTTAGAATGAATTGGAACACTTAGTTCCAAAGTTTAAAACTTAAGTTGAAAAAGTTGGCTGGATGTCGACCTATGTGTAAACGACCCCGTAATAGAACTTTGATGATTCCAACAGCTCCGTATGGTGATTTTGGAGTTAGGAGCTTAATCGAAATTTTATTTGGAAGTCCGTAGTTAAATTAGGCTTGAAATGGCTAAAATAGGAATTTAAGTTTGGAAGTTTGACCGGGGAGTTGACTTTTTGATATCGGGGTCGGAATCCAGTTTCGAATATTTTTATAGCTCTGTTATGTCATTTATGACTTGTGCGCAAAATTTGAGGTCAACCGGACTTGATTTGATAGGGTTCAGCATCGAATGTGAGAGTTGGAAATTCTTAAGTTTCATTAAGCTTAAATTGTGGTGTGATTTGTGATTTTAGCATTATTTGATTTGATTTGAGGGTTCGACTAAGTTCGTATGATATTTTAGGACTTGTTGGTGTATTTGGTTGAGGTCTCGAGGGCCTCGGGTGAGTTTCAGAAGGTTAACAGATCATTTTCGGACTTGGGAACAATTGAAGGATTTCTGGTGTCCAGCTCTGATTTCCTTCTTCGCGTTCGCAAAGGGGAACTGGGCAGGCGAGAAATTTCTCTTCGCGTTTGCGAAGAAGGAACCGCGTTCGCGAAGGGTGATGGCAGTGTTCATCGCGCATGCGTGAAGGCGTTCGCGTAGAAGGGAGAGGCCAAGCTGGGGTATTGGGCATTAAAGCTTCGCGTTCGCGAAGGAGGGATCGTGTTTGCGAAGGTCAAGTTTGGTAAGGCATCGCGTTCGCGAGTGGACCCTCGCTTTCGCGAAGAGGAAAGTTGGGCATCACATTTTTCTGCTTCGCGAAGCAAGGTCCGTGTTCGCGAAGAAGAAACCATTGGATAGAGAGTTTAAGTTCAAAAAATGGGACTTCGTCCCATTTTCCATTTTTACCAAATTGAAGCTCGGGAAGAGGCGATTTTCGGAAAATTTTCAAGGATAACATCGGGGTAAGTGTTCTTAACTCAATTTTGGTTAGATTACCCGAATCCATCGTTATTTGTAACATTTAATTGGTGATTTAAGTTGGAAACATTTAAAAACCCTTTTGGATAGATTTGAGATTTTGAGGGTCGAATTGTTATTGGAATTTAGTCATTTTGGTATGGTTAGACTCGTGGTTGAATGGGCGTTCATATTTCGTAACTTTCACCGGATTCCGAGACATGGGCCCCACGGACGAATTTTGAGTTAATTTCGGATTTTATTGAAAATGTAGTATTTTCTTATGAAATTGATTCCTATAATTTTTGTTGACTGTATCGAATTATTTTTGCTAGATTCAAGCCATTCAGAGTAGGATAATCGAGGAAAAGGTCTACTAGTGGATTAAATTGAAGCAAGTCAAGGCAAGTGACTTGTCTAACCTTGTGTGGGGGAAATTCTCCCTACGATTGGTATTGATGTGATAATTGTAATGTGTTGAAAGTCGTGTACACGAGGTGACGAGTGTGTACACGGGCTAAATGTGAAAGATTATATTTTTAAATTGTGTAGATCACTGTTTCATATTAATTAAATTATTTTATTTTATTATATTCTTTATCATTGATCTGATTTTTATACTTTAAATTTGCTTGACCTTTTTCTGCTAATTGTTTTACCTGTTTAGTTGAAACTTGGTTTCTTTTATTCTGTGCATTATTTGAAGGTTGAATTTCTTTAATTTAAATATTATTAATATAAAGTATTTGATATTTTAAATTTGGTACGGAGGCAACGTATTAAAATTTTTAAAATATTATTTTTTTTGCTGAGTTATTTATTCCCGAATATTTTGTGAGATTTTTGTACTCATTGTGATGGAGCCGTGAGCTCTTTATTATGGAAAATATTATTGTTGATTTATTTTGGCATGAGCTGTGAGCTCTTTATTATGGAAAAATATTATTGTTGATTTATTTTGGCAAGTTGAAATATTTGGGCACTTGAGGTGTAAATTGTGATATATTATGATATTGATACGCATGCGGTGGTACAAGGTCTGGGTGTTGAAACGCATGCGGTGAGATAAGGGTGGCTTGATACGCGTGGCTAGTAGGAAAATTACTAGAAGTCATGCGGTGTGATAAGGGTGGGTAAAATGCGGGATGCTATTTCGAAAAAATATATTTTCTTTAAAATTGATTGTGAAGGCTCTCGCGGTAATATAAAAAAATGAGATATTGTGAATTTATTTATGATTTGTGACTACGAGGCGGTACCTCGGGAGTGCCCTTGTTGATATTTATTTATGGCTGCATTTGCCTTTGATCATTGTTGTGATTTTCTTAAAGTTGTAAATTTCTGTTTTCCTTCCACGAGGTATTATTTGCCCTTATTCTGTGTAATTAAATGGTGACATATTACTTGATTCATTCCATTGTCATTTTATTTTTATTATATTGATAAACATTTCACCATGTCCTTTATTATTTCTAATAGGGCCTGACCTGACCTCGTCACTACTCTACCGAGGTAAGGCTTGGCACTTACTGGGTACATCTGTGGTATATTCATACTACGCTTATGCACATCTTTTTGTGCAAATGCAGGTGCTTCCTATCAGGCCAGGTATTAGTGAGCTAGCTGAACGCGGAGATTTCAAGGTATATCTGCCAGCGTCCGCAGACCTCGGAGTCCCCTTCTATCCTTATTATGTTGTTTTCCCTATTCACATTTAAACTCTAATATATAAAGATATTCGTATTACTTCTTTAGAGCTTGTGACTTGTATTTCACTGGATTTTGGGAATTTCTTTATGTGCTGAGAGGTTGAGATTTTAAAAGTTTTTAATTGTTATTTTGGTTATTCCGCATATTGATAGGCTTACCTAGTTTTAGAGATTAGGTGCCATCACGACATCCTACGGAGGGGAATTTGGGGCCGTGACATTCAATGACCTGGATTTATTTTATACTAATTATTTTTTATTATATTTTTTATTTGCTTAATTAATAAATAATGCTTAGAAAATAAAAACAAAAATTGACACGATCAGTTTACGCCATTTTCTTGACCTTCCTCCACTGATGTTGTTCTCTTCTTCTTCAACCTTGTGATTTTCTTTACACACATTATTACACTTTTACATTATTTTAAAATATCGAAAATCCCATTTGTTTCATTTTTCTAGATGCCAATATTTTGTACATCCACTTAGTAGAAGAAAATTCAATTGAGTTTCTAGATAAAACATACCTTGTTTGTACATAGATATGATGAGAATTTTCTTATATTTAAGATTGACAAACTGATCTTTGTTTGAAAAAAGAATGAGCTGGACATGTTGCAGCAGCGACCATTTTTTCTTTATCTAATACATATATATAAAAACAGAAAGTATAATTTATTAACAATGCAAATAAAAAACACTAAAAAGAACCAGTAAATCTAAGCCTTTGAAACTTCAACTGCACACATGGCATACATCTAGGTAGCCATCGAGAATTACTCGATATTAGAGTACAGGAGGGAATCCCATCCCCATATTAGGGGTTTACATAAGTCGGGTTGGTTCGAATTCTTCAATTATCAAACCAAACCAATGGTGTCGGATTTTATAATTTATAAACCAAACCAAACCAACAAAGTCGGGTTTTTCAATCTCGATTTTTCTCAAGGTTTTACGGATTTTCACGTTTTTTTTCGGTAAAATCTTCGTAGCATAAAATATGTAACTTGTGCTCCAAATATTTCTTAAATCCTAGTAAATACAACTATATAATATGTTTTCCAAGAAACTAACACAATAATATGAGATAAGTCATAGCATTATATTAAAATATTCAATAACAAAGATAAGATAATAAAATTACATAAAATAAATATTGCTAATTAATAAGCCATAATAAAAATTAACATAATCTAAAAATACTATATAGGTCATGCTAAAATAAGTATAGCTAATAAGTACTAATATTAATTACATAACTAAGCACTAAAGAAAAAGATAAACTAAGTTATGCATTTTCATTATAAACCAATGTAAAACTAAAATAATTATCCAACACTATCGTCATTCCTAGTATTGAATTGAATTTCTTTTGTTAGCATTAGTGTTGATTTGAACTTTGTTTGAGTTATTATATTTATGGGGTATAAAATTTATTTACCATTCAAGAATGTTAAGTCTAAACTTGAAATAATACGTTAAAAGATAAAACTGTGAAAAAGTTTTAGAAATATTTATAAATTATATTACAAGAAATATTTATATGTATAAAATATTTTTAAAAATTATATAAATGTACTATCGGGTTAGTTTGGTTTCGGTTTGACTTTTTTAGTTAAAACCAAACCAAATCAATTATGGTCGGATTTTATTTTCCAATACCAAACCACATCGGGTTTTTTTCGGTTTGACTCGGATTATCGGTTTGGTGCGGTTTATCGGTTTTCTTTATACACCCTACCCCACATACGTTGTGGGTTTAGCCGAACACATAATTTTGGTCCAAATTCTGTATTTATCTTAAGAAATTTATTAAATATGTACAAATCAGTAACTTAAAAAAACTAGAATTCTGAACCCACAATATTTATCAATTCAGAGGATATTAACACCAAACGACATTTCCTTGCAATTTGGATATATATATATATATATATATATATATATATATATATATATATATATGGCTAACTAACACACGGAAAATCAAACAAATCAGGAACCCAATCAGAAAGTGACTTCGGAACATGTTCAAGAACTCCTACCGAAACTCTTTCTTAATCTAGTTTCAGCTAATTCTCCACCATTTTTACCCATAAATTGGAAGGTTCAATTTGTTTTTTTTAAGATTTGGTCAAATACACAATTCACATTCAATAATCAGAAATTATGTTAAAAAGGAAAATAAATAAACGATTATTGTAGACATATTTTTGAACCATTGCCTCGTGTATTCAAACATAACTCTATAAAATAACTGGGAAGGAAGTTTCCTGCCTATGTCATATAGTGCTGCAGAGATTAATTTGACGATCTTATTCTAGTGAAATATCTTTCTGCCCACTGCCTATGTTCAATCAGCATATTATTTAGGCCAAATACATATGCAAAAACTTAAACTTGTCCAACTTTTGGTTTAGACACCTAAACTAAGCTTACTATCCATTAAACACTTAAATTAGATTAGAGCTATATCAATTGAACACAACTTGGTGACATGGCAAGTTATGTGTATCTCACCTAACAAGGACGCGTAATGGCCACAAAAATATGATTTTTGTTTTTCTTTTCAAGTTGTCTTGTTCTCCGTACTCACAATCATTTTCATCTTCAAAGCCAAAATTCTTGTAGGACAAAAATAGAGTTTCACCGAATTTTTTTTGGATGAGCTATAATCATTTTTTCTTCATGTGTTAAGAGAGCCAAATCTGCCTTCATCGTCTTTGCCAAAATATATTTGAGACCCAACAAATGCAGATTCAAATTTAATTAGTCCTCAAATTAGAACTTGACAGCTTTAAAATATAGATTATAAAAAGTCATGGTCTTAGTGAGCTAGATAATGGGAAGAAAGCTTTTTAGGAACTCACGAACAAGCTCCAAACGGCAAGTAAATCAAACAAAGCGGACACTGATTGATCACGCCTAACTATGCCTTATAAAAAGGACTAAGCGGTCATTGCAAATATATTCTAGTTAACAAGCCTGGAGTCGAATCCCACAGGGAATTAACCTATTAAGCACAACTACTAGACTCGCACAAATTCACTCAATCAATATTCAGAAATATTTAAATAACAAATTGGATATTTACTAACTAAATATCACGTAATGAAAATCTAGTAATTAATAACTAACTACGAACAGGTTGTAGACAAGAATTGGAATGGTCTAAGGTTCTAATTTTCCCTATTGTCGGAATTCTTTCCGCTAAAGTTTTCTCTACCGATCATGAGCTCTCTAAGTGTCGTAATTCTCTCCCGAGTAACTACCACAATTTACTAGACATATTCTTCCGAATTACGCTAGCTGGCACTAAGTTACAGCTCACTCGGATCGCACCAAGGTTTCGTTATTCCTAATCCCACTTTTAAACCCTCTGTATTGATCCCTCATATACGTTAGGAGTGATGTTGTTAAACAACTACCTAAATATGCACTCTCTTCCGAGTAATACACACTAATTAGGCACAGTCGATTGAGAGCTCTTCAACCAACCATAATATAAATGTAGTTGAACAAATAGAGAAAAGTTACGGCAAATCTATATTAACATAACAGAAAAATCATCCTCCAATAAGTTCCATCAAAATCATAGATTAGAAGTTTAGCTACTCATACTCATAATAACAATATCCCAAGTATTTTACATAAATAAATTACAAAGTAAAGATGAAGGAATGTAAAAATCGATCATTCTATCCCCCAACGAATGTTCCACGAACTATTCTTGCCTCCGATCGCAAAACTCCTTCAAATGTGATATTTAATGTCTATTTATATGTGTAGGAAAATACATAAATGACATAGCCCAAGTCCTAGTCAAACAAGGAGATGAAATAAGCCTTCAAAATACGGATCAGGCTCGCCTCAGACCGTGCCTCGTGAGGTACAGCGCGCTCATCCTCGCCTTACCCCTCGCGTCGCCTGCTCCCATATGAGCTCAGAGGCTCGCCTCGCCAGCTCTAACGCGAGCTTCATAGCTCGCTTCGCCTGTTGCTTTATTTTTTTGTTGCTCACTTCTTTCTTTCTTCTTTCCCTACTGTTTTCGAGCATGCTTTATACGTTAAATATTTATTTTGCTCTAATTTCATTTCCAATGTACTTACACATAAAATATACTCTATTACGCGTAAATAAAGTATAATTTAGCATTAAATCACCCCAAAATGTAAGGTAAATAATGTACTAAAATATGGAATTCTAGACAAACATCAATACCCCACACTTAAACATTGCTCATCCTCGAGCAATCAAACTACACTTATAGACACGACCTTTTTAAGCAATTCCCTTAACTCGTTACACCAAGAATCTTTAAAATATACTAAGCACAAAGATGTAACTTACTCACCTCAAGATTTGACTCACAAATACCATGTATTATTCATAATTCACTTACTTACTCTAACATGGAGGTCAACGATATTACCTCTCCATCATGAATCACATGCCCTCACACAACAAAGGAGATGAGTTCCACACACAATACATTTTAAGACCTTAGGAACTCAAGATAGGAAGAATTCACTCGCTCTCAGATATAACATTCATATGCCACAAACGATGCACCATAGGCTTGCCCGTAGTGTAATACTCTACTAATCGAGCTCATTCAGTCTAAGATCAAGTAGAACTTTAACTGGTTGTAATGTAGGCTGCGGGTCGGGTAGGATACATTTGGATATGAGTGACTACACCTCCCTTAAGCACTTTAATACATATACTTTAACACTCGAGCCCATACTTATGTCAAACCAAAACTTCACCTTCACATCAATGTATATTACCCCATACTTCTTTAAGCACAATTACATCACTAGCCACCACCATCAAGAATTATTTTTCATACAATACATACATATATATATATATATATATATATATATATATATATATATATATATATCTTCAATCCAAGTGGATTTTATTGATATATTATTTTTTCTTTTCTTTTCAAAACGGTGCACCTTTCTCCTTATTCCATTTTTTCCACTCAAAAGCCAAACCAGCACCCCACACTTTAACTATTACATAATTCCTCACAATTTAAATGCTCATGAGAGGTGAAAAGGTTCAAATATATGGTCAATTCAAATAAAAGGGTACGACTTGTAATGTGGTTACCAAAGAAACAAGATTATAGGTTCAAAGGGGTTAACTACGTTATATGACATTTAGGCGGGTAAACTATATATATCTGGCTCAACAAAGAAACGCCTATATCACTTCCCAGACTGAACAAGACTACTATTTTGCTTTGCACACACACACGGGGCAAGTTCTAGACATCAACTATAATGCATAGAATACATACAAACCTCACATAGACATGGCACATAAATCACTCAGGATTGGTATTATCACGACACTCTAGTCAAAGCACTTAAGCAAATTTTAGAACCTACGATTTAAGGTACTTATACTAGAGTCAAACATTGAGCCTAAGCGTCACAGCCAGAGTACTCACTATTCTCAAGGTATAACAAAGTCAAGAGATATCGCTGCAATTCAATTCATAGCATAGTGGTTTCTATCCTAAAAATTAAAACTAACTACACCCGGTTCAACTAAAACCCTTGAAAAAGAACCACGACACAAAGAAAAACCAAGAGGGCATTACTACACTACCTACAAGAAAATCTTTTTGTTTTTTTTTCTTTAGACTTAATTCCCTCATGAAAACTGTCTAGGAGATCCGTCGTCGGGAAGAGTCCAATTTTTTCTACTTTTTTTATATCAGGCAAAGACGACACTAACTAAAAAAATAACTAAAGCAAGACTAATATTTACAAGTTACCACCCCCACCCTTATTTCATGCAATGTCCTCAGTGCATACCTAAATAGACAAAACAAGAAAAAAATAACAAGTAGGGTGTATGAAAACTCCCTGATCAAGCTTCGCCATCGCCTTCATCCTCGAAGGCTTCCCATTCCTTAGCTTCTGTTTCCTCCTCCTCCTCCTCCTCCTCCTCATCATCATCATCCGACTGCTATGGCTCGACCTCGCACTGCTCAAGTGTGTTGACATCCTCATCCTCTAGGAGTTTGTAGCCATCACTAAGCATGAGCATTGAGCGGGAAACGCTCCTCCAATATGGCCCTCTCCTCTGTAGTGGCCAAACGTCCCCCAATCCGAAGCTGCAAGTCCATCATCCCATATAAATGGGTCATAAAGCTGTCATAACGAGCATTGCGCTCGACACCTGTCATTTATGGCATAACAATCTCCTCCTTAACTTGGACGCTTGTAATGTCTGTTAGTCATAGGGGTTGATCAATGATATGATCGAAAGCTTTCTCCTCCTCCACCTCTTCTTGTCTCAAGTACTGAGTCAACATGTTTGCAAAGGGCATTCGATCAATTCTCTTGTTAGTTCTCACTTGAGTCATCTGGTAGCGGATCAAGTGGCCCACATTCACCCGCTGGCTAGTCATAAGGAAATATAGCGCACACATCCTCTCACGGCTAATAAGAGTGTCATGATTGCAAGGTAGGAGCCGTGTATTAATCAATTTCAGCCATACTTGATCCTCTTCCCTTATCTTCTTCTTGGGGAATTTCCTATGACAATTGGTTTTCTTATGCTGAACCCACGCCGCCACAGAATTGACACCACAAAGAGTGTGTCTCAGTTCTCGATATGTAGGATGGGTGATGAAATTCTCCAAGGGTTCCTGAGGAACATATGGAGCACCTAAGAATTTGCATATTGCTGAGGTTGAAAAATCTATCAACCTTCCCCGAATAGGCACCAGCTGCTCAGGATCCTTTGGATCAAAATCGGCATAAAATTCTCGAACCATATTGACATTAATATCCTCAGTATGTTTTGAACACATAACGCAGCCCCAACTCATTAATATCTCTCCAGATTGCTTGGTACTTGCCTTGTATGTGACGCTCATGAATAGCAGATTCCGGATGTATATGTCTCGGCCTACAACATTTGTACCGGTCCTTAACATGTGGAGGTACTCTCTTGAGTCCAAACTCCCTCTGTCCTTGAGATTGTGGGCGAGTGGCTGCTATAGCTGCCACTGCTTGCAGTCCTTCAACTTGACTTGAAGTGGCTTCACCCCCTTTTCTCTTCTTTGGTAGAGGTGCGGAGGGAGCCTTAGCTTTAGATGAAGTAGTGGATGTTGCCTTGCCTTTACTGGTGTCCTTCCTTGGAGGCATGTTTCTATCTACATAAGTGAGCATTAATCAGTTTAGGACGCATTGCAAAATTCAAAACATGGTCTTGCGACCCCACACTTAAGAGTTCAACACATGATTTTCAACAAATTCTGAGGTTACTCAGACTTCACCTCATCTTTTCTTAGTATGAGAATCAAGCAATGACAAATGGGTGCTTCCTCCAATTTTGAAGCATCAGGCTACCAGTGAGCCACCCCACACTTAACATTTTAAAGTGGTGCATATCTACATAGCACTAGTCTCACAATCCCGGAGACTCGGGCTCCAATGGGGACAAAGAATGCCTTTGAGGCATTATGAAAAACACTTAGCATGCACTAGTGCCATGGGAGTGCTTGAAGGGATGAGGGATTGCCTCACCCTACCATATCGGCTTGGGAGTTCCGCGCTACCACTTGTTCACACAATAACAACACCATTCCTATGTGGTTCATGGGGTTGGGACACACAAACACATTGTTACAATGAATAACAACCCCAAAATTTGTATCCAATGACATGCATTCACCCAATTCGAAATTGCCAAAGAATGGATGTAGAAATCATACCTTAGATGTTTAAGAGGAGGGATTGCCCGTGAATTGATGTTGCAGGTGAAGGAAAGAGCAGAGAATGCTTGTCTTCAAAGGGTTTGTGAGGGACGGTTCTTGAGGCGAGAGTGTGTGAGATTGTTATGAGTGATGTTTGAGGCGTTTAGTTTATGTTTTAAGGGAGGGGTTTTAAAAGGAACAAAATAAAAGGATTAAAAGAAAACCGGAAAAATACTTACCTGGAGACGCGAGGCTAATGGCGCGCTATACCCCGTGCGAAGCGAGCTCCAACACGAGCTGTAGGGCGTGCAGTGCGAGATAGTACGCGTGTTTCACTTCGTTGTAACCCATGCAAGGCGACCTCCCACGCAAGAAATAACGCTGGTGACGCGAGGCTTTCCGCCTGGCCTAGCTTGCTGGGGACCTGGCGACACGAGGTCCAGTACACGATCCGCCGAAATTGCCTGCAAACATGTTAGTTCCTACAAAGGAAAAGAAAAATTCTAATTACGCTAAAAATCAACTACGAATTCGGTTGCCTCCTAATGAGCGCCTTAGTTAACGTCACGGCATGACGAATACAACATTACAATGGGTTGCCTTTCATGAAGCGCCTGATTTAACGTCGCGGCACGACGCAGGCAATCAACTTAAGGCTCGCTCAACATTGTTGGCTCTAGCAAATGAGTCACCAATACTACTTTCGTCTCATCAATGCCCAAATAATGTTTCAGTCTGGTACCATTGACTCTGAACTTGCGAGAACCATCTTCTCAAGCAATCTCTACGGCTCCGGTGGGATGAATCTCTAGCACACAAAATGGTCCTGACCATCTTGACTTCAATTTGCCTGGAAACAACCTCAATCTCGAATTAAATAATAATACCACGTCTCCCAGCTTAAAATTTTGCTCAAGAATGTTTTTGTCGTGCACCAGTTTCATTCTTTACTTATATAACCTTGTACTCTCAAAAGCATGGTAACGGAACTCGTCAAGTTCATGCAGCTCTGTGACTCTACTAGTTCCAGCGGGCTCCAAGTCCAGATTTAATTGTCGTAACGCCCAGAAGACTTTATGCTCTAACTCCACCGGCAAGTGACATGCCTTTCCAAACACCAATTTATACGGTGACATACCAATCAGAGTTTTGAATGCAGTGCGGTAAGCCCATAGCGCATCATCCAATTTTCTTGCACAATCAACCTGAGTAACATTTATAGTTTTGGTCAAAACACTCTTGATTTCTCTGTTTGACACCTTGACTTGCCCACTTGTTTGTGTGTGATACGGAGTAGCAACTTTATGGCGAATGCCATATTTCTCCAACAACATTGCAAAGGCTCGGTTGTAGAAGTGGGTGCCCCCATCACTGATGATAGCTCTTGGAGTGCCAAATTGGGTGAAGATGTTCTTTCTCAGGAAACCAATAACTGCCTTTGCATCATTTGTTGGAAGTGCCACGGCTTCTACCCATTTCGAGACATAGTCCACCGCTACAAGTATGTACTTGTTATTATATGAGCAGACAAATGGTCCCATAAAGTCGATTTCCCATACATCGAATACTTCTACCTCTTGAATTGGGTTCATGGCCATCTCATGTCGATGGAAAATAATCCTCATCCGTTGGCACTCATCACAACTTTTCACCCAGAAGTGTGTATCTTTAAACAGTGTCGGCCAATAAAAACCTGACTCCAACACTTTAGCCGTTGTCCTTACACCTCCAAAATGTCCTTCATACGGTGAAGCATGACATGCCTGCAAAATAGAAGATTGATCTATCTCGGGATTGCATCACCGGATCATGTTATCAAGATAAATCCGGAACAAATATGGTTCATCCCAGAAATACATGCGACAATCACGAAAAAACTTTTCTTTTGCATAGAAGACAAGTCATAGAGAACAATACCGCTTGCCAGGTAATTTGCAATATATGCATACCATGGTGTAGCCTCGAGGCTCGTTGCTAAGAGTTGTTCATCTGGGAAAGTCTTCATGATCTCCTCCACCTCAACCTTCTTTTCCGCTCCTTCAAGCCTGGACAAATGACCAGCAACTTGGTTTTCTGTTCCCTTTCGGTACCGGATTTCCAAATCGAACTCCTGTAACGGTAGCACCCATCGAATTAGGCGCGGCTTTGACTCCTTTTTCTCAATTAGGTACCTAAGGGCAGCATGATCAGTGTAAACAATTACCTTTGAGCCTATCAGGTATGACCTGAATTTATCAAATGCAAACACCACAACTAGCATCTCTTTCTTTGTCACTGTGTAATTCAGTTGGGCGCCGCTCAAAGTTCTACTTTTGTAGTATATCAGATGCATTACTTTATATTTTCATTGCCCAAGAACGGCTCCCACAATATAGTCTCTTGCATCGCACATCAGTTCGAAAGGTTGCCCCCCAGTCGGTGGCCACTATGATTGGTGCAGTCACCGATTTCTTCTTCAACTCCTCAAACGCTACCCTGCAGTCATCAGAAAATACAAAAGGGTGATCTTTTTCAAGCAGTTTACATCAGGGGTTAGCAATTTTGGAGAAATCTTTTATAAACCGTCTGTAGAAATCGGCGTGGCCAAGGGAACTTCTTATTTCTTTGATGGAAGTGGGTGGTTGTAACTTTTCTATCACATCAACCTTTGCACGATCCACCTCAATGCCTTTACTTGACACTAGGTTCCCCAAGACTATACCTTCTTGTACCATGAAATGACACTTTTCCCAATTAAGCACTAGATTAGTCTCCATATATCGTTTCAGCACTCTTTTTAGATTCTTAAGGAAGTCATCGAATGAGTCTCCCACCACTGAGAAATCATCCATGAAGACTTCCATTATTTCTTCTACCATATCTGTGAAGATGGCCATCATGCACCTTTGAAATGTGGTGGGTGCATTACATAGACCGAACCGTATTCTCTGGAAAGCGTAGATGCCACATAGACAGGTGAATGATGTTTTCTCTCTATCTTCCAGGGCAATAGAGATATGATTATACCACGGGTATCCATCCAGAAAGCAGAAGTAGAACCTCCCAACTAATCTATCTAGCATCTGGTCAATGAACGGCAAGGGAAAATGGCCTTTTTCGGGTGGCCTTGTTCAATCTTCTGTAGTCCATACAAATTCATCATCCCGTGACTGTTCTTGTTAAGACCAGCTCGTTGTTCTCGTTTTGCACAACAATCATTCCACCTTTCTTTGGCACACACTGAACTGGGCTAATCCAATTGATGTCAGAGATGGGGAAAATGATTCCCGCATCTAACCACTTTATCACCTCCTTTTTCACGACTTCTTTCATGTTGGGGTTCAGCCTTCTTTGATGTTCGCTGGAAGGTTTGTGGTTGTCTTCCACTAAAATCTTATGCATATAGAAGGCTGGGCTGATACCCTTAATGTCTGTAATGGTCTAACCAATTGCAGTTTTGCACTATATTAATACCTGCAAAAGTTGTTCTTCCTGCACATCTAACAAACCAGATGAGATAATAACAGGTAAAGTTGAGTTAGGTCCTAAGAAAGCATACCTGAGATGAGGTGGTAGCAGTTTCAGTTCCAACTATGGTGGCTCTTCGATCGATGGCTTAGCTGGAGGAGTCTTTCTTTCTTCTAAGTGCAAAGTCTCAAATTCGAGCTCTCTTTTCCAGAACCATTGGCCTTCAAGAGCCAGCACCCACTCCACCAAGTCCTCTCCATCTACTTCTTCTAAGTTCATGAGACAGGCTGCTAGAGGGTCTGTAGCGTTCAAAGTCTCATCTTCCTCCTCCAAAATTACATCCACAGCTTCTATTAGAGAGCAGTTAGCGAATTCACTTGGTCGCCGCATAGACTTCTGCACATTGAATGTTATCTCTTCATCGTTAAGTCTCATTTTTAGCTCTCTAGTTTCACAATCAATTAGAGATCTCCTAGTGGCCAAAAATGGTCTTCCCAAAATTATGGGGATCTCCTCGTCAACCCGGCAGTCCAGAATGACAAAATCTGCTGGAAACACAAACTTTCCAGCCTGCACTATTACATCATCAAGGATACCCGATGGCCTCTTCACTATCCGGTCGGCTAACTTGTAGTAACATGGATGTGGGTCTTGCTCTTCCAATGCCTAACCTTTTGTAGATAGCCAAGGGCATCAAGTTTATGCTTGCCCCCAAAACACATAATGCTTTAGCAAAAGCATAACTGCCTATTGTGCATGGAATTGTGAAACTCCCTGGGGCTGACAACTTCTTAGCTATGGGTCTCATCACGACAACACTACAAGTCCGGGTTAGTGTAACAGTGGCCAAGTCTTGAAAGTCGAACTTGTGAGACATCGAATCCTTCATCATTTTGGCATACCTAGGCATCTCTCTCAAGGCGTCAATCAGTGGAATGTTCACCTGGATTTGTTTCAACATCTCCATGAATTTCTTATACTGCTCATCTTTCTGATATTTGGACAATCTCTGTGGGAATGGTGCTGGAGGTCGCTTCCTTCCTGTGATTTGAGTTTTATCCTGCTCAGGCACTGCTTCTTCTGTCGTTTCTTGTACTACCTCAGTCTCCTTCGCAACCTCTTTTTCTTTGCTTGTGCTCTCTTGTGCATGTTGTATCGGCACCTCAGTTAACCTTGTTGAATCATCTACCTCAATGGGTACTGGCACAAGTGTTTCAGTTGGTCGGCCTTCACGAGCAATTTCTTTCTCTAGATCTAGGTCTCTACCATTTCTTAGACTCACTGCCATAAGTTGTTTCGGGACCTGCTCTTTTGGATTGACTTGTGTGTCTGCAGGTAACGTCCCTTGGGAGCAATTATTCAGAGCCATTGATATATGTCCTAATTGAATCTCAATGCCTTTTATCGCTGATTCGTGTGTGTCCACTCTCTCTTGCATTTTTCCATTGGACCTAATCAGTTGTTGCAGCATTTCTTTAATTTTAGACAACCCATCATCTTGTCTCGCTATTTGCTGTTGTTGAGGCTGTTGATAAGCTAGCTGCTGATTTTGCTGGTTGTATCCCTATTGCCTTTGGTACGACACAATTTGACCATGTGGTCGCATAGCTCCAGGATTGTTGCTTGTACTGCTGTTGTGCTGGTCTATATTGCTGATTCTATTGCCCCCAATTCTGACCACCTTGCCTCTGTCCTCCATAGTTGGCCACATAGTTCATATCTTCCTGATAGTGCTGGTTGTCACTTTTCGCACTCCAAGAGCATACATATGGTTGGTTAATGCATGGTGTACATAAGCCCCCATTAATCGCGTCAACTATGTGTACCCGCTGCTTCTGGCCTGATTCATCAATCTTTTTGGTGAGGATACTCATTTGCATCATCAGAGTGGCCATATTTCGGCTATGGAGTTGTTTGGGTCTAAAGCCATAGAGTGAACGACATGAGTGATCGTAGAGTCTCTTGTCATCCATCCTGAGTTTTGAGCCATTTTATCAAGTAGGATCTTGCATTCTCTAAATGATTTGCTCAAAAATGCTCCACCTGCTGAAGCATCAACATTGGACTTTAAGCTATCTGCCAATCCCATATAGAACCTCTGCCCCAACATCTGATCTGGAATGCCATGATGTGGATACTTAACCAGCATACCCTTGAACCTCTCCCACGTTTCTTGTAGTGTTTCTGTTGGTCTCTGCCTGAAGCTCAATATCTCATCAATTTGTTTGGCAGTCTTATTGGGTGGGTAGAACTTGTTCAGAAATTGCTTGACTAATTCCTCCCAAGTAGTGATGGAGTTTATGGGGAGTGAATTAAGCCAAGTCTGAGCCTCTCCCGTCACCGAGAATGGAAACAATAACAGTTTTACTGCTTCCGGTGTCACATTAGGTTGCCTTTGCATGAAATATATTGACTGGAAATTTTTCAGATAATGCTGAGGATCTTCAATGTAAGACCCTGAGAACAGTCCCTTGTTCTGCAACAAATGTAGCATGTTTTTTGTGATTTGAAATGATTCCGCTTGTATCTGAGGGACTGCAATTGCAGTTGCCAGATTTTCGGCAGTAGGTTGTTCCCAATCATACAATGTTGCTTCTGGCATAAGAGGCACCACACCCTGATTGTTCGGGTCATTCGCTTTATTTCTGTTGTTTGGATTTACTATTCTGTCATCCATGTCTGGTTCGATTTGTTCTATTGAGTTCTGTTGTTATTTGCCCTTCTTGTTTGCACGATTCAGTGCCTTGAAAACTTTTTCAGGATCTGATAATGCTTCAAAAAATTCACCAGTTCTTGAGGAGTTTCTAGGCATGCACCCGTAACACCCAAGACTACAAACGTTAGACTTTCAATGTAATTAGTTTAAAATGAAGAAATTTGACCACACTAAGAATTCTAGCACTTCTTTTAGATGCAATTAATAACACCATTAAAGTCCCCAGCAACGATGCCAAAATTTGATCACGCCCAACTATGCCTTATAAAAAGGACTAAGCGGTCATTGCAAATATATTCTAGTTAACAAGCCTGGAGTCGAATCCCACAGGGAATTAACCTATTAAGCATAACTACTAGACTCGCACAAATTCACTCAATCAATATTCAGAAATATTTAAATAACAAATTGGATATTTACTAACTAAATATCACGTAATGAAAATATAGTAATTAATAACTAACTACGAACAGGTTGTAGACAAGAATTGGAATGGTCTAAGGTTCTGATTTTCCCTATTGTTGAAATCTTTTTCGCTACGTTTCCTATAAATTTGCCTAAGTTTTCTCTACCGATCATGAGCTCTCTAAGTGTCGTAATTCTCTCCCGAGTAACTACCACAATTTACTAGACATATTCTTCCGAATTACGCTAGTTGGCACTAAGTTACGGCTCACTCGGATCGCACCAAGGTTTCGTTATTCCTAATCCCACCTTTAAACCCTCTGTATTGATCCCTCATATACGTTAGGAGTGATGTTGTTCAACAACTACCTAAATATGCACTCTCTTCTGAGTAATACACACTAATTAGGCACAGTCGATTGAGAGCTCTTCAACCAACCACAATATAAACGTAGTTGAACAAATAGAGAAAAACTACGGCAAATCTATATTAACATAACAGAAAAATCATCCTCCAATAGGTTCCATCAAAACCCTAGATTAGAAGTTTAGCTACTCATACTCACAGTAACAATATCTCAAGTATTTTGCATAAATAAATTATAAAGTAAAGATAAAGGAATGTAGAAATCAATGATTCTATCCCCCAAGGGTGTTCCACGAACTATTCTTGCCACCGGTCGCAAAACTCCTTCAAAAGTGGTGTTTAATGTCTATTTATATGTATAGGAAAAGACCTAAACGACATAGCCCAAGCCCTAATCAAAGAAGGAAACGAAATAAGCCTTCAAAATCCGGATCAGGCTCGCCTCAGACCGTGCCTCGCGAGGTATTCAGTGCGCTCATCCTCGCCTTACCCCTCGTGTCGCCTGCTCCCACGCGAGCTCAGAGGCTCGGCTCGCCAGCTCTAATGCGAGCTTCATAGCGAGCTTCGCCTGTTGCTTCATTTTTTCGTTGCTCAATTCTTTCTTTCTTCTTTCCTACTGTTTTCGAGCACGCTTTATACGTTAAATATTCCTTTTGCTCTAATTTCATCTCCAATGTACCTACACATAAAATAGACTTCATTACGTGCAAATAAAATATAGTTTAGCATTAAAGCACCCCAAAATGTAAGGTAAATAATGTACTATAATATGAAATTCTAGCCAAACATCACTGATGCAGCCAAAGCTATGAGCCAGAGAGCTCAAAGATGAGAAATCCGACAAGCTCCCAATTGGTTCTGGGTTATGACATTAGCAATGAGCTTACCTCATTTTTCCGATACAAGATAGCATGAAGAAGTTATTTAGAACACCTATGGAAGACGGTGGTTCAGAAACCTGGTGGGTTTTGATTTTTATTTTATTAAAATATTTTGACTTTTTGTGCTGAGGTGTCTTTTTATTACCGGTTGTATTTACCACATCAGAGTAAGTGGCTTTCACGCACTATAGGTTGTCTAGAATTGTAAAATATGTGCTCAATTGGTATAGTTTAATCTTGTTTAAGTGTTCTTTAAGTGTTCGATACGTCATAAGCTTAGTTTAAATGTCTAAACGAAAAGTTGAGACAAGTTTAATATATTTGGCCTATTATTTAATTTGACATTTGAACTACCACGTTCAAATACAGCGCTGACCCCAAATTCACAGCGTTACTTTTTGGTCATGTCCGGCTTAAGATTGACAAGGAAATATCAACTGTTGACATTTCTAATTAGCATGGAAACTTCCTTACGTTGATGTGGTTTCCTTAGCCATCCTAAGGTAATGATCAAACATTTTAGTAATCACCAACTGTAGGAAATCCAATATGACGGGTCAATCAAGGCATTTGATTCAGACATATGTTGTTGACAAATTTAGAATAAAAGGGTACTGTTGAGCAACTGGAATAGAAAAAGAAGTGAAAATATCATGAAATACTGCAACTATAGGAAAATCAATTTCAGATGACAACCCCAGTTCTCGTGCTTATTGGCAGAAGAAAAGCTTGATAAGCAATGAATCTAAGTTGTAAGAAGATTTTTCTTTGGCGCGCTGTTCTTGTTCTGTTTTTTCATATAGCAAATGCTTTATCAGACACCATTAGTATCAATCAATCTCTGGGTGGTTCAGAAACTTTAGTTTCCAATAATAACAGATTCATATTGGGATTTTTTAGTCCAGAGAATTCGACGAATCGTTATGTTGGTATTATGTTTAATACCCAATCACCAAGTGTTGTATGGGTAGCCAACAGAGACAGTCCTTTACAAGATTCTAGTGGAAGAATAACTATATCAGAAGGTGGAAATCTTGTAATCTTGAATGCACAGAAGAAGAGTATTTGGTCATCCAATATTTCAACAGCTGTGAGAAATACTACTGCCCAGCTCTCAGATACTGGAAACTTAGTTTTGAAAGACAGCTCCAGTGGGAGAACTCTATGGGAAAGTTTTAGTGATCTTTCAGATTCTTTCTTGCAGTACATGAAACTTGGCAGCGATAAGAGTACTAACACGACGAATCTGTTGAAATCATGGAGAAGTCCCTTAGATCCTTCTGATGGGAGTTTCTCAGCTGGAATTCAACCTGAAACCATTCCCCAAATTTTCATATGGAAGAATGGCTTACCACATTGGCGTAGCGGTCCATGGAATAAACAGATTTTCATTGGAGTACCAGAAATGACTTCTTTCTATTTCAGTGGATTTGAGCTAGTAAATGACAACATGGGTAGTGCCTACTTCTCCTATTCATATTCAGATCAAGGTGATGGGATGGTCTACTTAGTCTTGAACTCAACAGGATTTTTGCAGCAAAAAGAACTACTATATGCTAGGAAGAATGACTGGACAGTAACATGGGCAAGTCCTGCAAATGAGTGTGAATTTTATGGAAAGTGTGGGCCTTTTGGAAGCTGTGATCCTAATAGTTCACCAATTTGCACTTGTTTGCAAGGGTTTAAACCAAAAAGTCAAGAGGAATGGGGAAAAGGAAACTGGACCAATGGATGCATCAGAAAGACTGCATTAGAGAATGAAAGAAACAACTCTAACATTGAGCAAGGTAAGCAAGATTGGTTTTTGAGGCTGCAGTCAATGAAAATTCCGGATTCCGCTATTTGGGTATCTTTGAATAAGGAAGATTGTGGAAGTGGTTGCTTGAGGAATTTCTCCTGCATAGCTTATTCATACTACATAGGCATAGGATGCATGCATTGGGAAGGAGTCTTACTTGATATTCAGAAGTTCCCCAAGGGTGGGGCTGATTTATTCCTTCGACTTGCATATACTGAACAAGGTAATACCTATTTTTCACTTATGTTTGCATTCTTTAGCTTAATGTCTCAAAACAAAAACGTAAGTTTGGTTGAGCTCTGCATGCCAGAATATGAGTATAATAATGGAAATATTTGGAAATGCAGATCAAAAGAAGGAACATAAAGTAGCCATTGGGATCGTAGTCCCAATTGGCTCGATAACCATTACCATTTTGGGATGCATTTCCTGCAAACTGTTGGCTAAACATAGAGGTAACAAGCTTATCTATAACATTTGAAAATATACAGTACCTGTAATCAAGAAAATGAGTTGAGTTGATCTCTCAAACGTGCATTTTGAATCAGGAAGGAAGAGAAAGAGTGAACTCTTATCAAGCAAATCATTACTAACCTATTACAAGCTAAGCTTGGTTAGAGATAACATCAACCAAGCTAAATTTGAAGAGCTGCCGTTATACAACTTTGACATGCTAGCAAATGCAACCGACAACTTTCACCTCTCTAACAAGCTTGGGCAGGGTGGTTTTGGTACAGTTTACAAAGTAATGTTCTGTGTGATTGAGTCATTTATTATCCTTTTCCAGAATAGAAATTGACGGAATATGATATAACTACAGGGAAAATTGCCAAAGGGACAAGAAATTGCTGTGAAAAGGCTTTCACAGTCTTCTTGTCAGGGGCTAGAGGAGTTTATGAATGAGGTTGTGGTGATTTCCAAACTTCAACATCGTAATCTTGTTAGGCTCCTTGGCTGCTGCATAGAAAGAGGGGAGAAAATGCTGGTTTATGAGTTCATGCCAAAAAGAAGCTTGGATGCCTATATCTTTGGTTAGTTGATTACCATTACTTTTCTTTTATATTTCATACTGTCTAGCTAAAAAGGAAGTTGTTTGAAATATTTTCACTTGTATGTTTTTCAATATATATACTTACAGGTTCACACCTTGAAGCAGAAGACTTCCTTGGTTGGAGTAAACGTGCAATCATCATTGAGGGAATTGGTCGAGGCCTCCTTTACCTTCATAGGGATTCAAGACTAAGGATTATCCACAGGGATTTGAAGGCAAGCAACATTTTGTTGGATGAATACCTGAACCCCAAAATTTCAGATTTTGGGATGGCAAGGATTTTTGCAGGCAACCAAGATCAGGCCAATACAAGTAGGGTTGTTGGAACCTAGTAAGTTTGTGAATCTCACTTTATATTTTCATGGTTAAAATGAAAAGAAAAGAAACCATTCAAATTCATAATGTGATATAGTGGCTATATGGCACCTGAATATGCAATGGGAGGAAGATTCTCAGAAAAATCAGATGTTTACAGTTTCGGAGTTTTATTATTGGAAATTACAAGTGGAAGGAGGAACACTAGCTTTCACCAAGATGATTGTGCATTAAGCCTTCTAGCATATGTAAGTTCATATGAAAATTAAGGTCCTAGTTTTAATGAAAAGACAACTTTTCATAATTCAAATTTCCTTTGTCTTGTCATTGCACTTGCTCTTTAGGCATGGAAGCTTTGGAACGAAAACAAGATAGTCGAATTGGTTGACCTCAAGATAATTGACCTGCAGCTCGAGAAGGAAATTCTAAGATGTGTACATGTTGGACTATTGTGCGTACAAGAATATGCAGAAGACAGACCAAATGTCTCCACAGTTTTGTGTATGCTCACCAGGGAAATTGCTGATTTACCAAGTCCTAAACAACCTGCATTTACGACAGGACCAAGCTGTTCCAAGAAAGATTCCTGTAGAACTCAAGGCTCTGTCAACACCGTTAGCATTACCACTATGGAAGGACGATAGACATCTTATATTTTTTATGGTTTCCAGTAATGATTCTTGTATGTGATATTTAAAGTAATGGCTTTACTCAAAGTTTTCTCAGTTATATTAAGAATCCATAAGAAAACTTTTTCCAGTGAGAATTTCTGACATGTTAACAAGTTAGCCTTGCTAGGGAAGGTTATTCCTTATCTGAATATTGTTTACCCAAAAATAGATTTCTCGGTCAAAGTCAATATCAAGAAGAAATCGGGTCACTGATAACCAAGATTTACTTCACTTTCTCAATAATTTGAAGAATAAATCAAGTAATAGAAATAATTGACAAAGAAAATATGAAACATATTGGTAATCACTCCCAAAATTGCGGTTTAGAACTTTGAGAATAAAGTAAAGAATGATTGCATGAATTTTAATAATTATTCGATGATCTTACAAATGAGGCTTCAGTCCTTATATAGGAGTATACAATTATAACCATTTCCTTACTTAATTCGGCCTCACTAGTGGCATTAATTGCCTTGATTAGCCGTTACCATATATAATTGTAACGGAAGTATTTATGGCTAAAGATTTTCTGTAACCGTATCGATTTCTCTACCTTATTTATGACAGGTTCGTGCATCTTCCCTTCTTAACGACCTTTATTCATTTCGCTCATGTTTCTCCTTCTACAGCTGTCAGGTCCAGCTCTTTTCTCAGTGTAACCCTGAGGGTGTTCCTCCCGTACCTTTTTCGTATTCTTTACCTTGTCTAATTAAGAATGCCACTTGTCGCTATATTTATGGTCCACGTACCATGCCCTGTCACACTGATAATAGTCCACGTGTCATGCCTTTTTTTCACTTATACAGATAGTCTCCCACTTTCTGAATATTCTCACTTGAGTATTCGGGAAGTGGTAAGTATTTATGGCGGGAATTCTTTGCCGCCATTTCTCAAGTATCATTATGCCCTTTTCAGAATCGATGCAACGTATGTCACATCCATTTAATGCCCGTGCCATGTGGCTTTACTTGATTGGTTCTACGGTTTCTCAGGGCCTTTTAGGGTTTTTCTGCAGCTGCATCAGTCAAGAAGTGACAGTTCTATTATGGCGCTTCATAATGATCAACCTTAATGACGGTTGCCTCTCATCATATACTTCATCTCAATTGATTTTTTGAAATCTTTTTTCCTTCTTTGGTATATTCATCTCCTTAACCTTCCTTCGTATTCTTCTATCTTTCCTCTATATTTTCTTCGTTAAACATGTCTTCTTCATCACCAGACCCTCGCAAAGTCATTATCGTCGACGAACTTGCTCCTTATACCGCCCCTACTAGAAGTAGGAGGGGTGGCAAACTCAGTATCTTGGTTCGTTATCTACTCGCAGTTATACTTCCCAAAGTAGTTCCGTCAAACCATTTTCTTCTAGACCTAGAGCCCCTTTAACCCCTACATCTTCTTCTAGGGCTGGGGATCAGAATGAACCCATGTGTGAGCCTACAGTTTCTGAGATTGTTCCTCAAGAGTTTTCCTTTGTACCAGATCGTGAAACCATAGAGAATCAAGTTTCTCTATAGCCTCCATTAACCCTGCTGAACACTACCCAAGTCTGATCACTCCTAGTCTTCTCTCTTTAGTTCGACGTGTATGTCATTGGAAACCAGATTTTCCTGTTTTAATTCATGGTGCTAACCAAAGAACCACTTCTTACCATATTGGCTTCTCTTTCGTTTATACTTACCCTTTTACTTTAGGGTTTAAACCTCCCATTGACCCAGTGATCATTGAGTTTTGTCGCTATTTTAATGTTTGCCTTTTTCAAATCGGTCCCATTGTGTGGAGGGTAGTGGCATGCCTTTATTATTTGTCGGATTTGGTTTCCGCTCCTTTCATCTTCTGTCATTTACTTCATCTTTACTCTCCCAAGTTATTTCGTGAAGGTGTCTTTTCTCTCGTGGCTAGGAGTAAACGGGTTTTAGTAAGCCTTGAGGATGACCGTGACCGTGGCTGGTACGCCAGATTTGTTGTTGGCCCCACCAGTGGATTAGTGGGTGAAGAAAACATGTCTTTTCCAGAAGAAGAAATAAATAACTTTGCACGTAAGTGTTGTTTTTTTTCCCATTGATATCTTGAATTCCTCTTCATAAACGTGTTTTTACTTCTTCGGCAACCATAGATGTTTTCAAAGAAATTCCTGACTTCCGTGCTTGGGTAGAAAAGATGTTAACTGCTGCTCCCAAGGACAAAAGATCTTGAAAATTTCTTTCACAGAAATTTGGTTGGAAAGTAAATACTCACGGTACCTTTTTATTCTCGTGATTTCCTTTCCTCTTTAATTGTTCATATATAACTTATTTCCCCCCCCCCCTTTTATTAGGGTTTGACATTCGCAACATTAGCCCTGCATCGGTTCCCACAACCAGGCTTTTTGTAAGCTCTGCTCAAGAACGGATTTTAAGTGCTTCTTCTTCCAAAAGAAAAACTACCGAAGCTCGTGGGTCTGATGATGATGAGGATACTGAGGAAGGTTCCTTGGTGAGAAAACCGCGTGTCAGAAGACGCGTGGTTTTAGATTATATAACCCTTGTCTCCCAAGATCTCCCATCAGGTTCAATTCCCTTCAGACTCGTTGATGAACTAGAGAGTGTTCCTTTAGAAATTTCTGATGAAGATGTTGGTAATTTAGTCAATCCCCCTCTAGTCCTATTAAAAGGTTATTCGCCCAAGGCTTCCTCGGTGAGGAAGGCTTCGGGCATGCTTCTAAAGAACCGCCACTTGCTTCCCTTCCAGTTTTATCCACTATTAGCCCCATATGTCTTTACCTAGCGTTGTCCCAATGGTTGCTCTCCCTGCTGCTCCTCATGTAGAAGCTGAGCCTTCTAGCAGCAGGCGGAACATGAAAAAAGTTGTAATTGAAGTCCCCGAGGGTGGTAATTTGTTGATAAAATCTGGCCAAGCTGATGTGTGGTTGAAGACGTTGTTAGGACTAGTAGAAAAGAAGAAGTTGGAGGGTCATGGTTCTTTGACCTTAATGAATGACATCGTTTATTCATCTCTCAAGGTATAACTTTACTTATATTTCTTTCTTTTTCCTCATCTGTAACTCCTCTACTTTTGCCTTTTTGTAGATTAATTTGATAGGCACTGATATTATGAAATGATCTCTTGGATTGACCATCAATTAATTGAGTTGCACACCGAGTCTGATAGCTGTAGAGAACAATTTGAAGGTCTTCAGTTGGAAAATGACGTTCTTACAGAGAAAAAAGGAGCTTTGAAACAACAACTGAGGATCGTCTCCGCTGAGTTAGTGGTTTTAAAAGCTTCTTCCAGTCAAGTTGAGAAAGATAAGGATAGATTGAAATTCTCCTTTGCTGAACAACATTCCAAGGCTACTGAAGAGTTAAGGAGTTTGAAAGAGCTCCTTAATGAAAAAGAAATTTACGCGGGTGAACTGGTTCAGATGCTTACCCAAGCTCAAGAATACTTACGCGCCTCTACAAATAAAGTTCAGTTCCTTAAAATCTCTCTCGCTCCTTTGAAGACAACTTATGAAGCCTCAGAGGGAAAAAAAATAGAATCGAAAGCTGAGGTCGAGCAGTGGAAGAATGATTATGAAGCCCTTGGAGATAAGTCATCACTGGATGTTAGCTGGGCTTTCTTGAATACTCGCCTCGACACTTTAACTGAATCCAACCAAGAAGGTTTTGACCTTAATGCTGAAATTTCTAAATCCAAAGAAACAATTGAACAGACTCAGCAGTATCAAATTTTTTCCATACCTGAAGACGAAGGTTCTAAGGGTGATGGAGATGGACTTGCTCCTAGTGAAGTCGATGTTCAACCCTTTTCTCCTCAAGTCAATCCTTCTTCTCTCGTTGATGATGATCCTTAGCTCTCCCCTTTCCTGACTTTTGTTGAAAGTGTTTGTTTGTTGGTTTTTGGTTGGAATTACCTTGTGTGTTTTGGACAACTTTTGGAAGGTTTTATCGCCCTGTCATTTTTTGGGGGGTAATGATATAAATATCTTTATTGATCTCATCGTATATTATGCTTTTTGCTCTTTAATTTTTGAGCTTTATTCTCGTACTTAAAATGCTTTAATAGACTGTGACATCAATATGCACGAATTTTCATAAAAGAAGGCCATTTTATGTTAACGACACTGATGAAGATGACGTCTCATCTTCATATTGGTTTAAATATATAAAACATGAAGTAGATATGAAATAAAAAGTAATTTGAGGAAGTTTTATTTTTTGAACTCTCAAATAAGTAAGTTTGTACAATGTTTTCATAACTGTTCGTACAACATTTTCATAACTGATTTCATTGTAGCAGGTTTACAAATTCAAGTATGTCTTTCTGCGACTAAATTTATGGCATTAACCTAAAAGCTCGTAGGAATATCTTGTATTTGCGAGCTTGAACGCCTTTGAAATGTTTTTGAGAAAGTCTTCAAGGGTTTCTCCAAGGTTTTGATTTAGGCTGAACTATGCCCTTGGAATACATCTTCTTTCCTTGTGTAACCTTCTATATGAATAGTCCCCCCAGTGTTGGAGAATTGAAGTATGAAATCTCGAACACTGGATCAACTCCTTTCTTTTGGTCCTTTTCCTGAAAAGAAAATACAAACGAGACTTAGAGGTAATTTTTTATATGATGATTACATAACCCTTTTCCCCATCAGAAAAGTTATAACCTATACGGGGAATTATTCAGTATTCCGCGTGTCTTTCGGGTCTAATATCATTATTTGGTATGGACCAGCTTTTTGCCTATTATCTAAAATGGTTAGTAAAATTTAAAAAAAAACGAACTTGCATGATACCTGACCATGGGTATTATCCTCGTTTAGAAGTAATACTTCTTCAAATGGACTGCATTCCAATTTTATGGTAGCACCTTGCCGTTCATGGTTTCCAACTCATACGCTCATTTTCCAGCAATGCCTCTAACCCTATATGGGCCTTCCCAATTTGGACTCAAATTTCCTGTGTTTGCCGCTTTTGTTGACCGGAATACCTTTTTGAGGATGAAGTCCCCAATCTTGAAGTACCTCAAATTGGCTTTCATGTTATAATATCGTTCAATCGTCTGCTTTTGAGCCGCCATTCGAATTAATTCTACTTCTCTCCTTTTTTCTGTCAAATCTAAATTTACTCGTAACGCTTCCTCATTTCTTCAGTGGTATGTGTGAACCTCATGCTTGGTTCACCTATTTCCATCGGAATCAAAGCTTATGTTCCGTATGTAAGTGAAAACGGAGCCTCGCCCGTACTGGTTTATCGTTGTTCGGTAAGCCCATAACACTCCTGAGAGTACTTCTGGCCATTTGCCTTTTGATTCTTCTAATCGCTTTTTTAAATTATTGATGATAATCTTATTTGTCGATTCAGCTTGCCCATTGGCCGTTGGATGATAAGGTGCAGAGATAATTCGTTTAATCTGCCAACTTTAAAAGGATTCGGTGACTTTCGCGCCTATAAATTATGGGCCATTATCATAGACGATCTCTTTTGGAACTCCAAATCGACACATAATATTTCTCCAAATGAAATCTATGACTTCCTTTTCTTACACCTGTTTAAAGGCACCTGCTTCTACCCATTTTGAGAATTAATCCTTTAAAATTAACAGAAATCGTACCTTTCTTTTGGCTTGAGGCAAAGGCCCTACAATATCCATACCCCATTTCATGAAGGGCCACAATGATATAACTGAATGTAAGAGTTCCTCTGGTCGATGCATGTCATTGGCTTATCGTTGATATTTATCACACTTGGCTATGAAGTTTTCTGCTTCTTCTTCCATTTTTGGCCAATAATATCCTGCCCATATTAATGTCTTCACCAACGATCTTCCCCCGGCGTGAATGCCACAATGCCCCTCATGAATTTCTCTCATTACATACTCTGTTTGCGATGGTCTAAGGAACCGTGCTAAAGGTCCACCAAACATTTTGCAATATAAAATTTCACAAATTAAGCAATACTGGGCATCTTTCAACCGTAACATTTGAGATTTCTTCTTATCCTCGGGCAAGATACCATACTGCAAAAAGTTCACAAATTCGTTTCTCCAATCCCAAGTTAAATTATTAAAATTTACCTCATTTTTTATTTGATCGAGTGCTGAATGAAACAAATGTACCACCATGACATTTTTTGCATTTGTCGCATCTGCGACAGAAGCGAGATTCGCCTACGCGTAATGCCGCATTCGCGTCTCTCTTGCCACGTAAGTCCCCTGCATTTGATTGACCACTAGCTGCGAGTCACTTTTGATCATAATTTGTTCGATACCAAGTTCTCGTTCCAGTTCCAAGCCTGCAATCACAGCTTCATACTCTGCGTCATTGTTTAGTAATTTGATAATATTTTATTGCATGTCTTATGACTTCTCCTCATGATGGAATCAAAACAATACCTAAACCTGCTCCTTTTTTAACCTGGATGAAGAACTCGTATCTTTTTGTGTTAATCTTGAATCAAATCGTGCATTTTCCCGTTTAGATTGAGAGTCTCACCCCGCGGGTCCCATGTACGACTAGTACATATTTTTACCGAACCTCCTTTCTAATTTTAAGCGTCTCGAACCTGGTCTTTCTTCAGCCCGTAGTTGTGCGACCATATCTTCTTCTATCCGCAGCTTCGTACTGTATCTATTGTACACATCATTCCAAGTTGTTGATGGAAATTCTCGCAAACTTTATTTCAACCATCTCGTGGCTTTTGAACTTTTCGCGTTCAAGTTGCTCGCGAATTCCATAGCCGCCCAATTATCAGGTACTCGAGGCAACATCATCCTCTCTCGCTGGAATCTATCTACGAATTCCCTAAGCAATTCTATACTCCCTTGTTTAACCTTGAAAATGTCTTCCATCCTTTTTTCAACTTTTTGAGCCCCCGAATGAGCTTTTATTAATGAATGAGAAAAATAATCAATGGAATTTCAGGTAAAGGAGAATACCATTTCAACGCTCTTTTTGTGAGTGTTTCACCAAACTTTTTAACCAAAACCGATTCGATCTCCTGATTTGGTTAAATCATTGCCTTTCACGCCGGTACTAAACATGGTTACGTGATCCCAAAGGTTAATTGTTCCATCATATTTGGGAATATCAGGCATTTTAAACTTTTTTGAGAATTGGTAAAGGTGTTACACTTGGCTTCCAGGGTTGCTGTGAATACTTGTCAATATCCACACCTTTGATTAGGGGAGGCACGCCAGATATTTTCTCTACACAATCGTTTTGCTCCTTCAATTATTTCTGTAAATTTAACACTAAACTTTGTAAACTAAATTATCTAGTGTACCTGACCCTCTATCGCGAGATTCATTGGGAATTTCTCCACTTCCAGAGTTATCAAGCCCTGAACGCGAGTTCTTCAAAGTTATTGTATTAACTGGTGTAGGAATTTACGCTGCATTGGGTAATCCTCTAACAAAATACTGTAGTGCATTGTTCATGTGTACTGTAATCAATTGCTTTAGAGCATCCTGCTCCACGGTTTGATCGTCTCCTTGTTGATCATCAGTGCGCGAAGTAGACCTTTCAGGTGAACTCTCACGGGATTGCTGAGGAGATCCCGTAGGTGTGTGGTGTGGTGGAGTTCCACCTTATTGGTTCAGCTGGTTGTTCTCGTTAACGGTTGACATACATGGTCGTTAAAAATGAAGTTTGGAAAGTGAACAGATTATCAGATTCACGGTAACTGAACCAATTTATTTAATCCAAAAATAAATTTCTCGGTCAAAGTCAATATCAAGAAGAAATCGGGTCACTGATAACCAAGATTTACTTCACTTTCTCAATAATTTGAAGAATAAATCAAGTAATAGAAATAATTGACAAAGAAAATATGAAACAGATTAGTAATCACTCCCAAAATTGCGGTTTAGAACTTTGAGAATAAAGTAAAGAATGATTGCATGAATTTTAATAATTATTCGATGATCTTACAAATGAGGCTTCAATCCTTATATAGGAGTATACAATTATAACTATTTCCTTACTTAATTCGGGCTCACTAGTGGCATTAATTGCCTTGATTACGCATTACCATATATAATTGTAACGGAAGTATTTATGGCTAAAGATTTTCTGTAACCGTATCGATTTCTCTACCTTATTTATGACAGGTTCGTGCATCTTCTCTTCTTAACGACCTTTATTCATTTCGCTCATGTTTCTCCTTCTACAGCTGTCAGGTCCAGCTCTTTTCTCAGTGTAACCCTGAGGGTGTTCCTCCCGTGCCTTTTTCGTATTCTTTACCTTGTCTAATTAAGAATGCCAGTTGTCGCTATATTTATGGTCCACGTACCATGCCCTGTCACACTGATAATAGTCCACGTGTCATGCCTTTTTTTCACTTATACAGATAGTCTCCCACTTTCTGAATATTCTCACTTGAGTATTCGGGAAGTGGTAAGTATTTATGGCGGGAATTCTTTGCCGCCATTTCTCGAGTATCATTATGCCCTTTTCAGAATCGATGCAACGTATGTCACATCCATTTAATGCCCGTGCCATGTGGCTTTACTTGATTGGTTCTACGATTTCTCAAGGGCCTTTTAGGGTTTTTCTGCAGCTGCATCAGTCAAGAAGTGACAGTTCTATTATGGCGCTTCATAATGATCAACCTTAATGACGGTTGCCTCTCATTATATACTTCATCTCAATTGATTTTTTGAAATCTTTTTTCCTTCTTTGGTATATTCATCTCCTTAACCTTCCTTCGTATTCTTCTATCTTTCCTCTATATTTTCTTCGTTAAACATGTCTTCTTCATCACCAGACCCTCGCAAAGTCATTATCGTCGACGAACTTGCTCCTTATACCGCCCCTACTAGAAGTAGGAGGGGTGGCAAACTCAGTATCTTGGTTCGTTATCTACTCGCAGTTCTACTTCCCAAAGTAGTTCCGTCAAACCATTTTCTTCTAGTCCTAGAGCCCCTTTAACCCCTACATCTTCATCTAGGGTTGGGGATCAGCCTACAGTTTCTGAGATTGTTCCTCAAGAGTTTTCCTTTGTACCAGATCGTGAAACCATGGAGAATCAAGTTTCTCTATAGCCTCCCTTAACCCTGCTGAACACTACCCAAGTATGATCACTCTTAATCTTCTCTCTTTAGTTCGACGTGTATGTCATTGGAAACCAGATTTTTCTGTTTTAATTCATGGTGCCAACCAAAGAACCACTTCTTACCATATTGGCTTCTCTTTCGTTTATACTTACCCTTTCACTTTAGGGTTTAAACCTCCCATTGACCCAGTGATCATTGAGTTTTGTCGCTATTTTAATGTTTGCCTTTTCCAAATCGGTCCCATTGTGTGGAGGGTAGTGGCATGCCTTCATTATTTGTCGGATTTGGTTTCCGCTCCTTTCATCTTCTGTCATTTACTTCATCTTTACTCTCCCAAGTTATTTCGTGAAGGTGTCTTTTCTCTCGTGGCTAGGAGTAAACAGGTTTTAGTCAGCCTTGAGGATGACCGTGACCGTGGCTGGTACGCCAGATTTGTTGTTGGCCCCACCAGTGGATTAGTGGGTGAAGAAAACATGTCTTTTCCAGAAGAAGAAAAAAAAACTTTACACGTAAGTGTTGTTTTTTTACCCATTGATATCTTGAATTCCTCTTCATAAACGTGTTTTTACTTTTTCGGCAACCAAGGATGTTTTCAAAGAAATTCCTAACTTCCGTGCTTGGGTAGAAAAGATGTTAACTGCTGCTCCCATGGACAAAAGATCTTGAAAATTTCTTTCACAGAAATTTGGTTGGAAAGTGAAGACTCACGGTACCTTTTTATTCTCGTGATTTCCTTTCCTCTTTAATTGTTCATATATAACTTATTTCCCCCCCTTTTTATTAGGGTTTGACATTCGCGACATTAGCCCTGCATCGGTTCCCACAACCAGGCTTTTTGTAAGCTCTGCTCAAGAACGGATTTTAAGTGCTTCTTCTTCCAAAAGAAAAACTACCGAAGCCCGTGGGTCTGATGATGATGAGGATACTGAGGAAGGTTCCTTCGTGAGAAAACCACGTGTCAGAAGACGCGTGGTTTTAGATTATATAACCCTTGTCTCCCAAGATCTCCCATCAGGTTCAATTCCCTTCAGACTCATTGATGAACTAGAGAGTGTTCCTTTAGAAATTTCTGATGAAGATGTTGGTAATTTAGTCAATCCCCCTCTAGTCCTATTAAAAGGTTATTCGCCCAAGGCTTCCTCGGTGAGGAAGGCTTCGGGCATGCTTCTAAAGAACCGCCACTTGCTTCCCTTCTAGTTTTATCCACTATTAGCCCCATATGTCTTTACCTAGCGTTGTCCCAATGGTTGCTCTCCCTGCTGCTCCTCATGTAGAAGCTGAGCCTTCTAGCAGCAGGCGGAACATGAAAAAAGTTGTAATTGAAGTCCCCGAGGGTGGTAATTTGTTGATAAAATCTGGCCAAGCTGATGTGTGGTTGAAGACGTTGTTAGGACTAGTAGAAAAGAAGAAGTTGGAGGGTCATGGTTCTTTGACCTTAATGAATGACATCGTTTATTCTTCTCTCAAGGTATAACTTTACTTATATTTCTTTCTTTTTCCTCATCTGTAACTCCTTTACTTTTGCCTTTTTGTAGATTAATTTGATAGGCACTGATATTATGAAAGGATCTCTTGGATTGACCATCAATTAATTGAGTTGCACACCGAGTCTGATAGTTGTAGAGAACAATTTGAAGGTCTTCAGTTGGAAAATGACGTTCTTACAGAGAAAAAAGGAGCTTTGAAACAACAACTGAGGATCGTCTCCGCTGAGTTAGTGGTTTTAAAAGCTTCTTCCAGTCAAGTTGAGAAAGATAAGGATAGATTGAAATTCTCCTTTGCTGAACAACATTCCAAGGCTACTGAAGAGATAAGGAGTTTGAAAGAGCTCCTTAATGAAAAAGAAATTTACGCGGGTGAACTGGTTCAGATGCTTACCCAAGCTCAAGAATACTTACGTGCCTCTACAAATAAAGTTCAGTTCCTTAAAATCTCTCTCGCTCCTTTGAAGACAACTTATGAAGCCTCAGAGGCAAAAAAAGAAGAATTGAAAGCTGAGGTCGAGCAGTGGAAGAATGATTATGAAGCCCTTGGAGATAAGTCATCACTGGATGTTAGCTGGGCTTTCTTGAACACTCGCCTCGACACTTTAACTGAATCCAACCAAGAAGGTTTTGACCTTAATGCTGAAATTTCTAAATCCAAAGAAACAATTGAACAGACTCAGCAGTGTCAAATTTTTTCCATACCTGAAGACGAAGGTTCTAAGGGTGATGGAGATGGACTTGCTCCTAGTGAAGTCGATGTTCAACCCTTTTCTCCTCAAGTCAATCCTTCTTCTCTCGTTGATGATGGCTAAAGATTTCTTGTAACCGTATCGATTTCCTTTCCTTATTTATGACAGGTTCGTGCATCTTCCCTTCTTAACAGACTTTATTCATTTCGCTTATGTTTCTTCTTCTACAGCAGTCAGGTCCGGCTCTTTTCTCAGTATAACCCCGAGGGTGTTCTTCCCGTGCCTTTTTCGCATTCTTTACCTTGTTTAATTAAGATGCCACTTGTCGTTATATTGACGGTCCACGTACCACGCCCTGTCACCCTGATAATAGTCCACGTGTCATGCATTTTTTTCATTAATACAGATATGGAGTTCAAAATACAAATTGCTTTCATGCTGAGTGCCCAACGAAAAAAAGGACTCCAAAAAAGGAAAATAAATAAATAAATACGTTTCATCATTTGATTACAAAATCCGTATCTAAGCAAGAAGAAGGGAAGAGTTCATACTCAAATTTGTTAATAAGTAGCATAATTCTTGGTGTGATATGGTTTCCAAGGGAATGGGAAATTGCCAGATGGAAAAGAAATTGCTGTGAAAAGGCTTTCACGGTAGTCTTCTGTTCAAACTTCAACATTGTAACCTTTTTAGGCTCCTTGGCTGATTCATAGGGAGAAGGGAGAAAATGCAGGTTTATGAATACATGCCAAAAGAAGCTTGGATGCCTACCTCTCTCTTTAATTGATTGTATCTGCTATGGAAAATTAATCTGAAATATTAACTTCAGACTTTCTATTTTTTAATGTACATTCAAGCCCCATTATTGGAGTCAACGTGAGATCATCATTGAGGGAATTGGTGAGGAATTCTTATAGTGATTTGAATGCAAGCAGCACTTTATTGGATGAACTACTAAACCTGAAAATTTAAGATTTTGGCATGGCAAGGATTTTGCTGACGACTAAGAACAGATGTACTAAATTTGATGGATTAAAAGAAGACAACAAGAAGGATTTGTTGAATGTCCCACATTGAGTGGGATTGAGTTTCTTGATCTCCTTATATGGTCGATCGTTTTTGGGGTCGAATTAGGTCCAAGGTGTTTTTTTTATTGGAAGGAAGATTCTCAGAAAAATAAGATGTTTAACATTTCAGAGAATAAAAGTCATCTTTCCGTTGCTCAATTTGCTATTGTTTTGTCAATGCCTTTGCTCTTCAGGCGTGTTAGTTGAATGAAAACATGGTTTGTCAAATTGGTAGACCCCAAGATAATAGATAAGCAGTTTGAAAGAGAACTTTTGCGATGTGCACGTGTTGGACTATTATGTGTTCAAGAATATGCAGAAGATAGATATAATTGTATCCATGGTTTTGTCTATGCTCACTACCGAAATTTCTGATCTACAAAAATTCTGAACAATATTTACAACAAGATCATATAAATGAGGCAAGTCATAATCACTCATTTGGAGAAATATATTTTCAACCATTCAAGGTAACGAAATGTTATAGTATAGAATACCAATTCTAAATATAGATGTCATCACTCATCATTTGACAGGAGATGAGAAAAATAAAAATTTCGGACTTTTGGAGAAATAAAAAGGAAGGAAAAATAAAAATCTGATATCACTATCTTATAGAGTATATAGCTTGTACATGGATGCAGACACCCTTCCTTCCCAAAATTTGTTTACAGAATCACAGGTATCAAATGCACAAGAAATACTCAGAAATACAGTACGCGTAGAGTTAGAAGACAAAATGTCCACTTAAGAAATCATTTAAGACACAGGCCCAACAATTAATTGACAACTGATTGAAAAGTAAACGGAAGAGAAATTTCGTGGCTAAAAAGAAAGAAAAAAAAGTGTTATCCGTGAAGTTCACAGCTCTTACATTTCAAATGATAGACTGAACCTGTTGGCAGAAAAGAACTTAGGATGAGCTTACCTCTGTTTTTTCATCTTTTACTTTATTGTTTTTATGTAGTTTTCTCCGGCGCCAATGTATCAGATACCATTAGCAGTAGTGCTCCCGTGAGAGACTCGGAAACTGTATTTTCCAGCGGCAGAAGATTTAAACTGGGATTTTTCAGCCCTGGGAATTCTGCAAATCGTTATGTAGGTATTATGTTCAACCTACCATCAACAACACCAACTGTAGTATGGGTAGCTAACAGAGACAAGCCTTTACGTGATTCTAATGGAATACTCACAATATCAGAAGATGGGAATCTTGTAATCTTGAATGGACAGAAGCAGATTGTTTGGTCGTCCAGTGTTTCAAGCTCTATATGGAATTCAACTGCCGGGCTCTTGGACACTGGCAACTTAGTCCTGAAAGACAGCTCAAATGGGAGAGTTATATGGGAAAGTTTTCAGCATCCTACAGATTCTCTCTTACCGTTGATGAAAATGGGCATTAATAAGTTTACTAACACGACGACTTTCCTGAAATCATGGAGAAGTCCTGATGATCCATCCATCGGAAGTTTCTCAGCTGGCATTCAACCTCAATACATTCCCCAGTCTTTTATTTGGAACAACAGCTCTCCTTACTGGCGTAGTGGTCCGTGGAACAAACAGATCTACATCGGATTACCAGAAATGAAATCTTTTTATAACTCTGGTGTTGACCTTGTAGCTGATAATGCAGGCACCGCATACCAAACTTATACCTACCAAAATCAGTCTTGTATACTCTATTATTCCTTGAATTCCACAGGGTCTTATCAGGAGAAGGTTTGGGATCCAAATAAGAAGAATTGGATGGTAACATGGGCAAATCCCCGAAGTGAGTGTGATTTTTATGCCAAGTGCGGGCCATTTGGAAGGTGTAACCCAAAGAGTTCTCCAATGTGCAGTTGCATACAAGGGTTTAAGCCGAAAAATGAAGGAGAATGGGAGAAGGGAGATTGGAATGGTGGTTGCGTCAGAAATACTGCACTTGACTGTGAAAGAAACAAAACTGATATTGACAAGGGCAAGCAGGATGGGTTTTTGAAGCTGCAGACAATGGGAGTGCCAGATTTTGCAATTTGGGTATCATCTACAAAAGAAAACTGTGAGAGTGATTGTTTGAAAAATTGTTCCTGCTTGGCATATTCATACTACACAGGCATAGGTTGTATGCATTGGAATAGAAGCTTAATTGGTATTCAAGAATTCTCCACGGATGGGGCGGCTGATTTGTTCATTCGCCTTGCCTACTCTGAACTTGGTAATATACTTCTTTTCAACCTTAAGCTTTCGGTTGTTTAGCTTATGTTATTGGAACAACAAGGTGAGTTAAATTTAATGTCTTCTAGTCTTTGATACATATAATCAAGAAACTCCTGATACTTTCTAAACTCCCATAAAAATATTCTCCAATTCTCAATGAGTGCTTTAACTTCCATGGACAAAAGGTATGCTCAAGAACTGTCTATAACTCGTACAAGTTTTGCAGCTGCAACTCACAAGAAACGTATCCCTGTAGTAGCAATCACTGTCTCGACGGTCTCAGTAACAGTTACCTTATGTGGATATCTTTTCTGGAAATTGTTTACTAAGCACAGAGGTAATTAATCAAATAAGATATCTGATAACACATACTAGAGCTTTTACTTTGTAGATCATTTAATTTCTGAATATCCATTCTGAACCAGGAAGGAAGAGAAAAAATGAAGCATTCTTAAGAGAAGCATCTCCAGACTATTACAAGGAAAGCATGATTAAAGATGACATCAACAAAGTCAAAATTGAAGACATGACCTTGTACAGCTTTGACATGTTAGCAAATGCAACTGACAAATTTCACTCGGCTAGCAAGCTGGGGCAAGGAGGCTTTGGTCCAGTCTACAAAGTAATGTCTCTCGATGCAGCTCTGCAGTGTTTTGACGAATGAGCAAAGTATGAAATAAATTAGATCAATTGTCTGCAGGGAAAATTTCAAGATGGACAAGAAATTGCAGTAAAAAGGCTTTCACAGTCTTCTAGTCAGGGGCTAGAGGAGTTTATGAATGAAGTCGTCGTGATCTCTGGACTACAACATCGTAATCTTGTTAGACTTCTCGGCTGCTGCATAGAGAGAGGGGAAAAGATGCTGGTTTATGATTTCGTGCCGAATAGAAGCTTAGATGCATATATCTTTGGTTAGTGCTTAACTTTCTTTCATTGTTTTTGCGTGTTATTGTTACTTAAGGACATCCAAAATCAAACAAAATCTGTACTGTCTTAAGGAAGCAAAATCCATCAAACATTTCTTCCTTTTTAGGTTCACACCAGGAAAAGTTCCTTGATTGGAGTAAGAGAGCCATCATTATTGAAGGAACTGGTCGAGGCCTCCTTTACCTTCACAGAGACTCGAGACTACGAATTATTCATAGAGATCTGAAAGCAAGCAACATCCTGTTGGATGAACAACTATACCCAAAAATTTCAGATTTTGGCATGGCGAGGATATTTGGAGGAAATCAAGATCAGGCCAACACTATAAGAGTTGTTGGCACATAGTAAGTTTGGATTGCTTCCTTAATTTTGTCTGGATGAAATGACATGATTAGTTATTGGGTCTCCTTTTTTATATGTTATGCAGTGGTTACATGTCCCCTGAATATGCAATGCATGGAAGATTCTCAGAAAAATCAGATGTCTATAGCTTTGGAGTGTTGATAGTGGAAATTGTCAGTGGAAGGAAGAATTCCAGTTTTTACGACGATGAAGATGAACTGACTCTATTTGCATATGTAAGTTCAGTACTTTGATTAGTTATAAAAAAATGATAAAGAAAAAAGAAAGAAAGAGAAAAAACACGAAACTTCTGAACACAATCTTTTCACTGTTTGTCAATGTCTTTGCTCTTCAGGCATGGAAGTTGTGGAATGAAAACAATATTGTAAAATTGGTAGACTCCAAAGTATTTGATCCAAGATTTAAGAAAGAGGTTGTGAGATGTGTACATATTGGATTATTATGTGTGCAAGAATATGCAGAAGATAGGCCAAATATCTCCACGGTTCTATCAATGCTCACTAGTGACATTGCTGAACTACCTACTCCTAAGCAACCTGCATTTACCGGAGGCGGAGGACATGGTTCTTCAGAGCAAGGATCTTCTAATAGCCAAGGTTCTGTGAATACTGATTCCATAACTGTAGTGGAACCACGATAGGCTGTAAAGTTTTCAACAGGCAGGCAAAGATCATTTCTTTCCTTAAAATTGTATGTAACTGTAGCTATTTCTTTTTCTGATGCTTTCCCAAAAACTGAGGAGTAATATTTAATCGTTCTGATCGCGTAAAAAATCTAATTTTACAACTATGATCAACATTATGTCAAGGAATTATCTTTCTGACAAAAGGTATTTCTTATGAGTACGATCAAATCTTGAAGTCTAAGGCCCAAAGTTCTTTGGTTTCCATCCAATTCCTAGCAACAAAAAAGGGGATGAGCAGCAACATTATTACTGTTTAATTGCAGAATGGTTCCTTCCTATAGCCAAATGTTATACTGTACTATACACTACAAGATAAAGAAGAAATCAAGAAGACAACAAAAACGAAAATACTACACTTATGCATGTAATGAACTAAAAACAGGAACAGGAATCACTTTCAACAAATTCTCAAATTATCCAAAAAAGTATTTTAAAAAAACTTGATTTACTATAAATTTTTATACAAGATTCTTATATTGAATCTTTAGCCTTGCATTATGAAACTCCTTGGAAAGAAACTAGACTAAAATCACAGATCTGATGAAATCCCATTAATTACTTGATCTACATGTAGCAATTAACAACTTCTAATAATGGCAGTCAAATACTTCAAAATTTTCACGTACTGATGCACGGAACGGTGATAAATGACCAATCCTTTTACCTCTGTTTTTCTCATCTAATTTATAGAAAATTGCAGAGATCATGTGGTGTTATTCTTAATAAATTTGGAAAATCTTAGTAATCATAGAAGCTAAGTGAATTGGTGGATTAATCAACATTGGGAAAAAACTATTATGAGAAATTAGGAAGAGAAAAGGCTGTATCTGCAGTGTTTTAGACTATATCACTAACAAGAAAAGTGATAATTTTGTAGATGGGATTTTCCGTTATAGGCTTACAGCATTGTCATTTTTTTTTGTCACACAACCCTTAATTCTAGATTTATGGAAGAATGAGTTCTGCGCAATTTCCCCAAGATACAGGATGGATTAGCAAATAGAAAAATACCATGTGATATATATTTTGAAACTCTCAAAATAGACAATTGGGACATTTGGAGTTTTATTTTGTGTAATATCAATAGAATTTATTCGATTTATCCAAAATGAAAATTTATCATCCATCTTTAATATGGTCAAACGAATCAATAGAACAAGATAAACAGTCTAATTCAAATAGTTTATTTAATATAAATGCTTCTAATATAATCATTTCTTGATGAACGTACACTAAAATTATAATAAAGGATAATCATTCAAAGGAAAGAAGGTCTTTAACATTGTTTGAATGCACTAAAACAGCCACGAGACGGGTTGTGATAACATTTGATTCATTGGCACTGATTTGCAGTTGATAAACAGTACCGTCAGGAGTTACATCAGTTCCTCCTGCCATCACTCTTACAATCCTTGTTGTGCTCATTCACAGCAAATGTTGCGATTCCCACAACTTTAGGGTCATTTGGGTTTATAGGTTGCTCACCATTAAGGAAATTATGTTTCAGGCCATTCTTTGCGGAGGAAACATGAAAGAAAGTAGAAGCAATAATTAGGACTGAGAGACTTGAGAGGAGGAGAAAGTTGAATTGTATGGCCATTTTTTTAAACTAAAAACTGTCAGATGAGTGATTAACACTAAGTGTTGCAAGTCTTATTTATAGGAGAAGGTAGTGTAAAATTAGTTTGGCGAGGTGAAACTAGATAGGAACAAGGTTAGTATGTTGGTGTTGTAATTAAGCAATTTGTGCATAATATTCATAAGATGACTATGTTTGTAAATGTTAAAAAAAGGAATTTTTTTAATAATAGTATATATTAACTGAAACTAATTATATATTCTACTAATAAAGGAACTATTATGTGATTGTAATAAATATTTTCCTATTTCATGTACATTGAAACTATTTACCCTCCATCCAAAATTACACTAACTTCCATATTATTTCATTGCATCTTAAGAGAAAACTTAATTTTCCTGCTATACTGTGTAACTTTACAGTTTACACTATCTGCTTACATAATAAAAGGATGTACTCTGACTTCCGATTCATTGTGATCTAAGAATATGACTTTTTGTTCGGTGATATCTAGCTACACTTGTTTATTAGGAAAAAGTTCAATTATTTTACCTTTCATATCTCTTCTACTTCATTACTTGCATTAGAAAACAAAAATAATAGGAGCAGGTTTTTTGATAGCTTACTATAATTTACTGCCACTCTTATATTTGGTATACGGTCAAAATCGAGCTTGTCCTTCGTATAACTAATTGAGATTGGAACATAATAGGACAAGGTTCGAACTCGTGTAATATCGAACTGTGATGCGAGATTTGAGTGCCGAGCTCGTAACCTAGAGACCAATCGAGATCAGGACCGTCCAAGATCGAGACCGAACAAGATAGAAATCGAGCGAGACCGAGGGAAGTTTATCGAGCCAAAAAACAGAAAGCCGGAATATCCGTAATTGGATGAGAATTACGGAGAAAATCCCGGCGCATATCGAGGAAAGGCCAATTAATTAACCTATCATGAGATTCCGTATTGTATTTAGAACTATATCAAGAGTAGGAATTCTCTACTATACAAAGGGAGTCTGATAGATTTCTTTATGCAACAAAAAGCAATATAATGTCTTTCTTCTGGTTTTCAATACCTAGTTATTTTGTTCTTGTACCAGTTTATTCTCCACTTGGTTTGAGGGTGATCGAACTTGAGGGTATAGGCTAATTGATTCATTTGGTTTGCATTTATTTCTTTTACAGTTAATTTCAATACTAATATATATATATATATATATATATATATGTTTTCTCAATTTGTGCCAAGTTATATCACGTATCCTTAAAACCACGTATAAATTTAATTGTTATTCATTTTTCGGGTAAACATATTCAATTGTGATTAATAAATTTAAAATGAATAAGATTTGGGTAGACAGTAGTAAACCTCATATGCAATTTAAAAAAACACGTTAATCACTGACAGTTGAGGAGAGAGATAAGATTGGAAAAATACTTACATGATCATAGTACACATACCAAATCAATTAATGCCTGCGCACCAAATTCAGGTGTACAAAACCTTATACTCAGATAATAAATTAAAATAATTTGAAACTTCATTTTGATATTTATTTTTCAATAAATAAATGTCGTTTTTACTGGAGTTGCTGCATAAATACATACTCGTGTGTGTCTATTTAGGTAGAAAATGCATAATTTTCTATTGATCAAGTGAAGATGGGAATTACATAGGCTATTCTTTGCTAAAATCCTTTTTTTCTTGTTTGGAAACCCTTTTTTTAATTTAAAGTAATAAATAGCCAATACGGGATAAACATTCAGATAGGAAGCTGGGATAAATAGCCATGACTTACACTACAATAGGAAAACAACTCCTAGATGCTTAATGAAAATAGACTTCAAAAAGGCATACGACATAATAAGTTGGGAGTTTTTGGAGGAAGTTTTAAGAGGATATGAATTTTCTGAGAAATTCATCCATTGGGTCATGGTATGTGTGTCTACTACTATGTTCACAGTCAAAGTTAATAGTGAAGGCGATGGTTACTTTGCCGGAAAGAGAGGATTGAGGCAGAGAGATCCCATTTCTCCACTACTATTTGTTCTAGTAATGGAATATCTTTCTAGAACCTTAAAGACAATCAGTAGATTACCTGACTTCAGGTTCCATCCAATGTGCAAAGTGATTAAGATGACACACCTCATATTTGCAGATGATTTGATGATATTCTGCAAAGGTAATGTTAGCTCAGTTAATAGAGTAATGAAAGCCCTTGATTACTTCAGTAAAGTATCTGGTTTGATTGCCAATATGGAGAAATCTAGCATCTTTATAGCTGGGGTTGAAGAAGGTATATATCAAGGACCAATTGCTGGAAAGAACAAGATTTACTTTTGGAACTTTTCCTATAAGATACTTAGGACGGCCTTTATCTCCAAAGAAATGTAATAAGATGGATTGTCAAATGTTGATCGGGAAGATCACTCACAGAATCAATATTACCTACTCTAAGCAATTGTCTTATGCACGAATACTTCAAATAGTAAATGTTGTGCTCTTCTCTATACATAGCCTTGCTCTGCAGGCATGGATGTTCTGGAACGAAAACAACATTGTAAAATTGATAGACCCCAAAATATTGGATCCTTTCTTTGAAAAGGAGGTTGTGAGATGTGTAAATGTTGGATTATTAAGTGTTCAAGAATATGCAGCAGATAGGCCAAATGTCTCAGCAATTCTCTCAATGCTCAGTGGTGAAATTACTAACAGTGGTGAAATTCTCTCAATGAAGTTCAGGATTATTCCTTTCCTTAAAATTGTTCTCGTACCTATTTGTTGTTCTGATGCTTACACTAAATTTATCTAGTGTTGTTAAAGGTTAGTCTAAAGTGCGCCTAAGCCCTAAATTAGTGAAGCCCAAGTTGTAATGTGCGCTTCGCCTCACTTAAAATTTTGGTGTATTTTTGTGCTTTTCACTTTTGAGTACTCTGAATTTATTATCAAGAATCCTAGTAAAAATTCTATTTCATATATTACACTTGAAAACTATGAGCAACATTAGATCAAATAGTTAGCTTTCTGAAAAAAGGAATTTCTTATCACTTATGAGTATGATGAAATCTGGAAGTCTACGCCATTTTCACATTTCTTTGGCTTCCTATCAACAGAAAGAGAAAATGAGCAACAACAATACACTATTACTGTTTGATTACAGAGTGGTTCCTTCTTATGGCCAATTGTTATGCTATATGCAAAATAAAGCAGAAATGAAGAAAGATAACAAAATTGAAAATACTACAGCATTTAAATAGTTGGAGAAAGAGAAATGGCCCAAAATAGTCCAGCATCTTTGGACTTTAACTCAAACTCGTCATATTTCTTTCACATGGAGCACTAATAGTCCACATTCTTTAATAAAGTGGTACACTTTTAGTTTTCATGTTTGATATGAAAAAAAATATTTTTCATAGGAAAATATTTTCCTATAAAATGAGTGGTTATCATTTATTTTTCCTTGTTTGGTTGGTGAGTGAAAAAAAAAATTCGAAAAATCTTTTCGTAGTGTTTGTTTAGAGAGAAAAATATTTTTTAGAAATTTTTTATGCTACTTTTCTTACCCCTCCCCCTTTTTCCAAATTCTCATGTTCCCCGTGCTCCCCTTCCCCTTCCCCTCCCCTCCCCTCCCTTCCTCCCAACCCCAATTACCCAACGTATTCAAGACTCTATTTTTTTCAAGAATTTAATTATTCTTTTAAAAATTTACACAAACCCAAAGAGACTAATGTGTTACTTTACCTTTTCTCACAAAAACAACGTTGAAATTTGTGTTACACAACTAAAAAGAAAATACTTTTTTTTGTTGAAAAAGAAAGTACTCTTTCTACAACACGAAAAAGTAATCATTTTATTAAAATGAAAGAAAATACTTTTTACTACATTATTTTGTTGAAATGAAAGAAAATATTTTTTCTACATCATAAAAAGAAAAGAATTAACCCAAATAGCCACCTACCTAACTACTTAAACTAAAAATAGTTGGCGGAGGTATAATATATATATAATTTATGTATTCTATGTGTATAGTTTTTAAATAATAAATGTATAATCTTGTATATAGAGAAATGTAAACGGTGAAGAAAAGTTTGAAGAAAAGGATAAGGAAAGAGTTTTGAAAAATATTTTTCTTTCCTCCTTTTGATAGGAAAAATATTTTTATGAGTTCATAAGGAAAATATTTTACAAAATATTTTACAAAACATATAAGTCAACCAAATATAAGAAAATTAAAAAATATTTTTCGAAAAATATTTATTTTCATATCAAACATGAAGATTAAAAGTGTACCACTTTATTAAAGATGTGGATTATTAGTGCTCCATTCATGTGAAAGAAATAGAACTAGTTTGAATTAAAGCCAAAAGATACTAGACTATTTTGGTTCTTTGGAGAAATAAGCATTGAGCACATACTGGTTTTTGATACACAGCCAAAGAGGAAAATACTTGTTTAGAGAAGGAGAAGAGCAACGGGTCATGAATTACCTGTTGAACTCGGAGCCGACCACCCAGTACCGCCGTCCGGCCGCCGGGGTAAAAGATGGAGTATATAATTTGGGCGGTATGTTAAGTCCACTATGTACGGTAGCCAGAGATTTGGTTTTGTTCGGAAAGAGTACATTTTGTAATTCCGCTTTTCATTCTGATCAATTCTAGCGCTGAATATTGAATTGCGATTTAAAAGCAAATCAAATCCCTAACCAAAACTAACTGATTTGGGGAACGGAGTTAACCAACGTTTGAACTAACTCCCCCTTCGCCGGCTTCGCGGGGTAAACTGGTAATTAAAGTAAATACAGAGTCCTCCCATTCAACTTTGTCAAGTTCTTCCGCTACCATTTAGGTTAAACATTTCTCACTCAAAATGTTACTTCAGTTTTGCCGGGAATATTTCATTTTCTCGTTCAAGTTTTTATTTGAAGAAAATGACTTGGTGTGTTAGTTACAGATTAGTGAGTTAGTTAGAAGATTAGTGTGAATAGCTCTTGTACGGATATTTTCCCCCCAGTTAATCCAGTTTTGAACATCATGTTCAGAGACAGTTGTGCTAAATCATATTGTTAATTTATTTCGCTAATTAAAGGAACTTAAATAGATGGAAATGACCAGAAAAACAAGCCTAAGCAACAACTGGCTGCTTGAAGAGGAAAAATCTTTGGTCAATTTCAGCCAGTCAAAAAAGATACATTGGTCATTGGCTGCAAAATGTCTTACGTTTAGAAACTTTATTTTTTAAAATAGAAATCAGATACAAAGAGGAATGATAACAGATTGTGAAGCATCTTTGAATAATAAGGCATAATAATATAAGAAAACGATTCATTTACGCGGATATCAATTCTTAGTCATGTTAAAATTAAATTTAGTCATGTTGGTACACTTGCTTTAGGTTCAATATTCCCTATGAGTCTATTAAGAGATCTCAATATTAGTAGAAAATGTAACTAAATTCTTGTGTTAAAAAATCTGAATTATTGAGCATTTAATTGAAACATGTTGCATGTCTAACGGTAAAAACTTACCCGCACCGAGTGTTTACACTCAACTAATTTAAAATTGTCACATGTCACCTTATTTAATTATAACTATTAATACTTAACTACAGTTAACCATTATATATTTTGCACACGCTCCTTAATAATTTCTCAAAAAAAAAGATATCCTTATATTCACCGTTGTATTGGATGTAAATAACCCTCCAGTATGTAAAAATATTTACGTCACTAATTGAACATAAACCTACTGTGTTCAACATAATTCTGTTTACTGGTTTCTTGGAATGTTATTTTAACGAGTTACAAGATTCGAAAGCCTTCACTCCATATGGGAACATTTTAACTACCTCCTTCCAACTTTTTTTTTTTTTTTATAAATCTCTCCCAAATTAGGAGGATCTATAATATTTTCATACTTCCCCTCGAGCATGACTCGAATGCAAAACCTAAACGGTCGTGGGTGGAGTTGTTTTACCAAACTGAGCAACCCTCAGTTGTCACCTCATTCCAACCAGAAAGAGGAACCAGACAAAAGGAGAAACATTCTAGGTATAAACACTTGCTACTTAAGCTCATCACTCCAGGAAATTTCAAGTGCCCTCAGATTTCTCAGTGCTGCCGGAAAAAAAAAACAAGCGATGATCATGTTAGCATCAAATCCATCTTCTCTTAACAGCAAGTATTGAGAACTGAGAAGTGATAAACCAAATGCAGAAGATGGAATTGCATCTCTCTTCTTTCTTGACTCTTGGCTTTTCCAACATATCCATCTCTGAAAACTCATTTTATGCCGAAGTAATACATCTCTTTTGAGGATCAAGCCACAATTGCAGTGCCAAATAGACTACAAGCCACAATTGCAGTGCCAAATAGACTACAAACCTCCTCCTACTCCCTACTCCCTACCCCCTAGTCAGAAAAGCAGAATTTCCAGCATCAATAGCACTTCTACCTTTGAACAAACCCGTAAATGCACGTAGGATCAAGTTAAGAGTTTAAATTTATTTTCCTTGAAAAATCCAAGAAAAGACAAATAGAAAGGTGATATTGGAAGAACATTTTGAACTAACACCTAGAGAAGACTACAATGGAGAAGCAAAGTAAAGCTAATGTAAGCAAGGGTAATTATGAGTTTCAATAACATAAAAAATTTATTAGTGTACAAAAACAATCAATGATTCTCCACAAATGTAAGCAAATTCTTCTATCCAAAAATCGAAGAAATCTAGTTCACTAGCTTCTCCTTCTCGAATGTCTCAAAGTACTACTTCATATAAATCATTCAATATAAGAATTTCAATTTTTATACCGCTGGTGAAAAGTAACAAGCCTAATTGTATGCAACAATGCAAGTATCAACAAAGGCAGACACACTATATTACTTCAATTGTACTTTGCTCCTGATTTTCACGTACTTGTAGATGATTGCTACAAAAATAAAAATAAAAATAGAATTATAAAAAGCTTTAAACACACTAACTATAATTGCAGTATTTCCCCACACTTCCTATACAAGAAAGTCAGATTGTTAAAATACGTGTGTTGTGTTCTCAACACTTTGTAACAAGGCTAAAAGTGAGACATTTGATTCATTCATATCCAAATCAAAATCAACATCCTTACAGGAAAAAGAAAATTCAAGATGAGTTAATAATATGACAATAATTTAACATAAGTTTTATGTAAAATGGAATGAAAGAAAACTAACTTGCAAATTAACTTCTGGTAAAGGAGATATTGCTTGATGGGGAGTGTAATCGTTGTCCTCAAACAAGTTTTTTATTGGTGGTGCAATATCTTTTTGAGATTTCTCTGTGAACAAACAACTAATTAGATTGTAATAAAAAAAAAAAAAGCAAAACCAGCAAAGACTTGTACTATAATACTTACTAATTATCCCATTAGTGGGTTGAGAAGTTTTTTTTTGGGTTTCTCCCAATGTCGTACAATACGCTTTTTACGAATACCTTGTCCTTTTATATAAAGAGACTCTAATACCTTGTTGTCTTCTATATTTTCTCACAATTTTTTGCGGGAAATATGGGCAGCAGTACTGTTCAATTTCTCTAGATAATCATCTAACTAATCTCTCGACACTCCACACTATATTTGCTAAGATGAGTAAGATTATAACAAGTTTGCATCACACTATTAGTGTAAACATTCTTAGATTCTGAACTTCTATTCATAGAACAACTTTGACTTGGCAAATTTTTTATTCTTTTCCTCCCATCTTTGGTCCATCTTCTCAAATATATTTCTCAGGGATTTCACAAACTTTATTTGACGTATAAATCATCAGATAATGTGTACATAAAATACCCATAGATTCAAACTTCTTGCAAGTCCATGTCACATACAAAGTTGGGGGATCCAACTCAAAAAACCAACTCTTACTTTAATTATACGTTCTTACTTCATATTTGGACACTTGACATCACAATTTACTTGTGCCTCAATAAAACATGCCCCAGCTCTATTGAGAAACTCTTTCTCAAACATGTTATAAATCTTATGAATGTAGACTGCAGAAATCTGAGTTAAAATTGGACTACCTTAAACAGCAGGAGTAGGCTTACCTTGTTTACATTTGAAGTCTTCATGTTCTTCACTGAGACGCCACTTATTTCCTATATGTTTCTCATAATTAGTCATAAATATATGCAAATAAGTGCTCAAATCTCCAAGCCCATTTAGTACATGATTAGTAGATTCACTTCGAGATGTGACTTTCAATCCAACACTAAACACATCATTATTAAAAGTTGTAGACCACACGTGTCGAATATTATAAAGATTCTTCAACCACTTATGTTCTTCTACACTGTGCATTGTAAGCATCATCTCCCACGTTTTTTTCAAATTCAGTAATAGAATCACATTCGGACATATACTTGTTAAAAAGTTTAGAAAAAACTTTATCATTCTTAAGTGAGTCCAAATGAGATGGGGCATTCTGCGATATACCCATTGACACAATCTATGTCTAGTGCCAGACATCACTTCTCTAATGGCAATTGTCATTGTTTGAGCTTGATCAGTTATAAAAGTTTTCGGGGCAATACCTCCCATTGACTTTAAAAATGTAGAGAATAACCATTTGAAAGATTTTGCAGACTCATCAGATAAAAAAGCACAACCAAAAATTATATTCTGCCAATGATAATTTATTCCAATAAATGATGCACAAATCATACGATACTTATTTGTTTGATGTGTGGTATCAAAAGACACGACATCACCAAATATCTCATAGTCAATTCTAGATTGATGTCACGACCCAAAATCCACTAGTCGTGATGGCACCTAACCCAACCCGCTAGGTAAGACAACTAATAACTATCTAATTTCAATAATATTAATAAGACAAATAAACAAAAGGAATTATCTGAATCTTATACATTTTTCGAGGACTGGTAGTACAAATCATGAGCTTCTAAGAATAAAATTTACAAAGCCGATATGAAATAAATACATCATCTGCTCGAAAAGTACATAAACAGTCTTTATGAATCTAAGGCTACCATGAACAAGAGGCAGCTGCAACCGGAACGCAGGTACGTCTTCAAGTCCAGCTCCAGTCGAACACAGCAACATCATCAGTCAACATTTGCACGCAAGGTGCAAAAGTGTAGTATGAGTAGAACCGACCCCATGTACTCAATAAGTAACAAACCTAACCTTAAGTTGAAAGTAGTGACGAGCTGGAACAAAGGTCGGGTCCAACACCAATAGCCAACAACAGTTCATAATAACGTAAAGCAAGTAATAAAAGAAGTAACTCGGAATTCAAAATGCTCAGCTTATTCATAATTCACGAAAATAGTTCCGCCTTTCAAGTATATCAGTAAAAATTCAATTCCTTTACCGAAATCGTCAAAATATGAGTAAGTTTGAAAACAATAATTTTTCCCAAAAATTCTTTCAATAATAAATAAGATATTTCATTTTCTTTCAAGATAGCCAGTGTGAAATGCATCACCATGCTCATATGCCAATATGTGTGAGAAATCATGAATGACGTGATACCGTACAGCATGAGGAAAACACATCTCTATGCATGTATGTCATGTGTGCATGTCAATGCAATGTATCTCAGAGATAAACCCATGTACTCACACTCTCACAGTACTCAATCTCACTTTCTCACACATTCCACTCATCATGCTCAATCACTCAGTACTGTATATGGCCAATCCGGCCCACGGAAGATCCATCCCAAAATATACACATTAATTGATCATCAGTTACTCAGTACCGATTAGGGCCAATCCAGCTCATGGAGAAGATCTATCTCCAAGTATATAATGCTTCGGACAAGATCTATGTCCAGGGAAGATTCATCCCTCAATATAAATCAATCGCGCTCACTGGGATGTGTACAGACTTCGGAGGGCTCCTTCAGCCCAAGCGCTATAATCCATACGGACAACTCATGTGCCATAATATCAATATCTAGATCCGTGCATACAAATCACATGATGCACGGACAACTCACTTTCTAAAGTATCAATATCCTCACAATAGGTTCCCGGCCTCACTCAATCATCAATCTCTCCAGTCTCACTCACGGGCTCACAATGTCATGAAACTAGCTCGACAACAATGATATGATGTATCAATAAATAACAACTGAGACTGAGATATGATATGAATGCATGAATATGACTAAGTACGAAATATCAATGAAATCAATGAAATGACAGCAAGTAACGACCACTATGGGTCCTAGCAGTATCGTCATAAAGCCTAAACATGATATCTAGCATGATTGACAACTCAATTACTTTATCACATGGTGAAAACACGGACATCAACAAAGTAGGACCACTATACAGTGTCGTGGAAACAACAAAGTCTTAATTCACATGGTGCACGCCTACACGCCTGTCACCTAGCATGTGCGTCACCTTAATACCAATCATATAACACGTATTTTGGGGTTTTATACCCTCAGCTCTAAGGTTAGAAGAGTTACTTACCTCGAACAAGTCAATACCAATGCCGAGCAAGCCAAGCGATGCTCCAAAGATGCCATCACGCGCGTAGCAACCTCTGAACCACTCAAAATTAGCCAAAAGCAACTCAAATACATCAAATAAAGCCCAAGGAAACAATTCCAAATGATAATGGTCGAATCCTTAATCAAAACCCAAAACCGGCCCAAAATCACACCTGGGCCCACACCTCGGAATCCGACATCACAAAATTCAATAACCCACTCAATTACGAGTTCAACCATACTAGCTTCATTCAAATCTGACTCCAATTTGATGTTCAAAACTCAAAAATTCATATTATGAAACTTTAGGTCAAAACCCTCAATTTCCTCTTTAAAATTCACAATTCAATTACCAAAATCGAAGATAGATTCAAGAAATATAACCAAAAACGAGTAGAGAACACTTACCCCAATCCTTGTGATGAAAATTGCTCCAAAAATCGCCTCAATCCGAGTCCCGCATCTCAAAATATGAAGAAAGAACCAAAACCTCAATTTTTATGATTTCTGCCTAGCATTTACGCATATGCGGTCAATTTGTCGCATCTGCGACCACCGCTTTTGCGGTAAAACCTCGCTTCTGTGAAAGAAGCCTGACCCAGCAATCCCTCGCACCTGCGGTCTTTAAGCCGCTTCTGCGATTCCACTTCTGCGCACTTGAACCGCATCTGCGGTTGCGCAGGTGCATCTAAGCACCCGCACCTGCGATCCTCATGCCCAGCTCCCCTTCACGCTTCTGTGACCATCGCACCTGTGCAAACCAGCCGCATGTGCGATCACACCAGAACCAGCAGCTTAGCAAAAATGCAATGAAATGATCCGAACCTCTTCCGAAACTCACCCGAGCTCCTCGGGACCGCGTCCGAACATGCCAAAAAGTTCCAGAACACAATACGGACCTACTCGAGGCCTCAAAACACACATAACAACATCAAAACGACGAATCACACCTCAAATCGAAATCTATGAACTTTGAACTTTCAAATTCAATAACTCATGTTGAAACATAGCAAATCAATCTGGAATGACTTCACATTTTGCGCACAAGTCATAAATGACATAACAAAGCTATTCCAATTTCCAGAATCGGATTCTGACCCTGATATCAAAAAGTCAACCCCCGGTTAAACTTCCCAAAAATTTAACTTTCGTTATTTCAAGCCTAATTCTACTACGGGCCTCCAAAAAACTCTTTTGGACATGCTCCTAAGTCCAAAATAACCATACGGAACTATTGGAATCATCAAAATTCAAATCCGAGGTCGTTTACACGTAAGTCAATATCCGGTCAACTTTTCCAACTTAAGTTTTCAATTATGAGACTAAGTGTCTCATTTAACTCAAAAATTCTTCCGGACCCGAACCAATTACCCCAGCAAGTCATACAACAACTGTAAAGCATAAAGTGAGCAGTAAATGGGGGAACAGGGTTGTAATACTCGAAACAACCGGTCGGGTCGTTACATCCTCCCCCACTTAAATATACGTTCATCCTCGAACGTGCCAAGAGTTGTTTCCAAGCCACCAAATCATTATTCCATCTTACCACGCACGTACCCGGGGGTGATCCCACATCACCCTATCCCATATAGGCCCGACAACACAATGTAACTGAAGATCATTACTCCAAACTTAGCCCATAAGCCTTAAAATCCAATTTCCAACATCCGAAATTTCTATAAGGTCAGAATCTCGCATCTACACACTGTATAAGTCTGAACAAGTTGTAACCATAATTCAAGATGTAATCACATGATATACCGCATAACTCAAATACTCATAGCAATAAATTCTAATCACAGTAGCTGCTCAAAACCACCAAATATCGTAATCAACCTCATCTCAAACAAAACCTCGTTCTAAAACCTTCGTACATTGCTGATGATGAAAGAAACACGCATAACTCATAACCATTCATCAGATCAACCAGTCATGGAACTCCATCTCATTCGACAAGATCTATAGCCAATTCTAAGCTAACTTTCAATATTATCCTTCCAAACATGTTGTAATCAAATTCAATAGTATCCATCTTAGGTCTAATGACATCATCTCATCCAACACGACCCCTCTAGTGACATGCCACATCAATACAATCTAAAGCCACAACTTGTGAAATCCGTGCACCAATAAGCAACATTTCAAATATACTCAAATCATGGAAAATTGACTCAAATGAGAGAACCATCCCGCAAGTTCAACAAGTACCACCACAACCAAAATGCTACAAACCAATCATACCTAGTATAACCAAGACACAAAAATCTAACACAAAGGATCAGATCTTAACATAACTCTGTTGCAATACGTGACCCCATCCAAATACTAGTCCATATGAAATACCTCAGCCATCATGCTCAAAATCAATAACCACGCAAAATTCGACATCAAGTATCCAAAGTGCATTGCCATAACCACGGAAAGCAAATAACACAATACCACAATCCGGAAAGAACATAACCAATACGCAATCAATCATGCAATACCCAAATACCCATCTCGCTCAAATTCCGTTATAAGGCCCCAATAGAACCGCACCATGTGTGCATATAACCAACGAATCACAATTCCTCGTAACATATAAGAGTAACTCACAGATCATATCAGAACACGAATAAGCTCTACAACAACCGAATGTCACATCCCTCAACCATAGCAGTATGGAGCCAACCAATCCTACCCGGTGTAGAATATACATCCTCATTGGGCCTATCAATGGACCCCAACTCAACTCTGGTCACCCACAAATACATAAATAACCCTCTAAAATTCCAAAATGACTGAGTCGTAACACATTCTATCATCCTCTAACTAGTTTTGGCCTCATTTTTACAATCCACAACCACGAAACAATCTGCTTCTGAGAGCTCCTAGTCTCTAAATCCATAGAACACACGAGTCACCACATCTGGTCCCAACTTCACCGCCTGAATGTCTGACACATCTCTCATACACAATTATCCCACGAGGAATATTTCTCTAATTCTTCCGTGCCACATAGAAATATCTGGAAATCAGCAGTCGATCAACTAAGAGAGTGTCACAATACCAATGAAATAATATCATTCATCTATTCATCTGAAATCGTCCATGTTGCATAAGAATTTATGTCCTTCACTTCAAAACTGACATGTGACCTTGCACATGCAAATCTCTATCCCACGCAACACACCACATCTATCATGCCATAATATGAAAAGTACGAGAATCTCATATTCCACTCCAAGTCAAAAGCAAACTACATACTCAATTAGCCAGGAACCTTCCATTTGATCTCCTCCAGGAGAAAGTCACAATACGCAACATGCTCCTCACACCAGTAGGAAATATCCACCTCGAACCGTGATAGAAATCATCGAGAACTCTTTGGAATCTATTTGCACATAACCAGACCATCAGAACTGAATCTCTATAACTCCACCAAGCCACGCGGGTCCCCAAAACCCAAGAGCATTGCCATGAAGCACCTGTAGAGACTCACCAAGTCGTAAGAACCAAAAGAGCCAATCATATCAATTACCATGCTGATACAACCTATTACCAAGCTGCCCTATTTCTCCGAGTTCCTCCGAATTACCCTCAAGTTGATACTTCTCCTCGTCGGAACACCACGATTCTTACCCAAAGCTCACCACACAAGAGATCCTAGCATAAAACCACAATGCCCTAAGGCCCATAAGCAGCTGAATTCTATCTTAAGCACCCCCAAAGTACCAGAACCAAGATACCCACTCCGAAGAGACCCTCTGCAAATCTAAAGCCATTTCCTTCACCTTCCTGATACTGATATGTAGAATCCATAAGGATATAGAAATACCGCGAGTCTCGACACCATCCAATATAAATCTCAGTTTTTAGCCATATACAAATCCTGAAAATTTCCAATTGCTACATATAAATCTTGAATTCATTAGAACCATTCTCGATAGACTTCCACTCTACTCAAATCTCAATTAAACCGATCATACAACATGTGCTCCATTAGCACACCAACACCCTAAAAAATAATCCACACCTCTAAGCAATCGAGTGCATCCCTACTCCATGCTCACTACATCTGTCACAAATAACAAACTCAAATCATTTCGTGATCTCCATATACCCATAAAGTGTAATACATCATGCATCCAGAAATTTTCTTGCTTAATTCATCCTCAAAACCAACATCTGCAAGTCATAACCGATCCACAAGTATGCCTCAGACTAAAACCGATATGACACATAACCATACAATCAAATCATCGATAGTAGACTCCTCCACTTGGCTCAAAGCCATGAAATAAAACATCTGATAACTTACAATAATCGTACCCCATTACTGCAGTGAGATTCAACTAAATCATTCATAATCTCGTGTAACACAAACCATCTAATATAAATTATCTGCAAATCTCGCATTCACCATTGTAACAGTCACAACTACTACGCAATCACTTAACCTTCCTGAGTCTGAACTCACAACAAGATATGAAAATCTACTTCACTCCATAATTAAACAACATGAAAAATCCCTCAACACGCCCACAACTCTAGCCAATACGTCAAATCAAGACAGAAATCAAGCACCCAATAGTCCTTTTACATCTCACGCAAAGTCTTCTTGCCATATTCAAACTATATGAACACATCTCGCAGTCACATCATACTTATCATGTAGCCATCTTGCCACTCATTGAGCCACGAATTCCACTCATAGAGACACTACCTGACGTATAAGTCAAAAAGCACGTGCTCACACAACCGAAATCTCCGTTCTCAAGCTACAGTCAAAACCCAACCTCAAGTCCTCTAGACTGGCCCATCATCAGCACACTGAAATCATATCTCACACCTCATTCATGGAATCACAAGCCATCAATGCACAACCGATACCGAGCGCTCATGTGCGCATACGAATGCATGAAAGGAATTCGAGAGTCTTTAAGTTGAATCAATGTCACACGATAAGGAAAGAAAGATGGGAAGCATATCTTAAATGTCTTGTAGCCTCTCGAAGATAGGTATGGACGTCATCATACCGATCCGCAAGACTCTACAAGACACTTGCTCATGACTTGTAGAACCTATAAACCTAGAGCTATGATACCAATCTGTCATGACCCAAAATCCACTAGTGGTGATGGGACCTAACCAACAACAACAACAACCCAGTAAAATCCCATTAATGGGGTCTGGAGAGGGTAGTGTGTACGCAGACCTTACCCCTACCCCGAAGGAGTAGAGAGGCTGTTTCCGAAAGACCATCGACTCAAAAAAATAAAAAGACAAAATGACAAAAAGAGACAATATTAGTATCACAACAACAATCATAGGATAAATAGAAACACCATGAAATCCAGAAGAAAGATGCAAAGCAAAGGGAGACAATATTAGTAAATATTAGTATCACCACAACAATCATAAGAAAAATAGGAACACCATGAAATCTAGAAAAAAGATGCAAAGCAAAAGCGATAGCTAGTAAATAGGACATGCACTGAAAAGCGAAATAGTAAGCCACAACATTGACAATAGCTATCTTAGACAAAAATCCTATATGGCTAGTCCCACAATGGTACGAAGTAAGGCACGACTCAACTACCTCCTAATCTACAACCCTAATACTCGACCTCCACATCTTCCTATCAAGTGTCATGTCCTCGAAAATCTGGAGCCTCGCCATATCCTACCTGATCACATCTCCCCAATACTTCTTAGGTCGCCCTCTACCTCTTCTCGTGCCATCCACAACCAGCTGCACACACCTCCGTACCGGAGCATCTGGGCTTCTCCTCTGAATATGTCTGAACCATCTAAGCCTCGCTTCCCGCATCTTGTCATCAATGGGAGCCACATGCACCTTCTCCCAGATACCATCATTCCTAATCTTATCTATCCTAGTCTGCCCGCACATCCACCGCAACATCCTTATTTCTGCTACTTTTATCTTCTGGATATGTGAGTTCTTAACAGGCCAACACTCAACCCCATACATCATGGCCGCTAAATAAGCCAACTAATAACTATCTAATTTCAATAATATTAATAAGACAATTAAACAAAAGCAATTATCTGAATCTTATACATTTCTCGAGGACTAGTAGTATAAATCATGAGCTTCTAAGAATAGAATTTACAAAGCATGTATGAAATAAATACATCATCTACTCGAAAAGTACATAAACATAGTCTTTATGAATCTAAGGCTACCATAAACAAGAGGCAGCTGCAACCGAAATGCAGGTACGTCTTCAAGTCCAGGTCCCGTCGAACACAACAACATTATCAGTCAACATCTGCATGCAAGGTGCAGAAGTGTAATATGAGTACAACCGACCTCATGTACTCAATAAGTAATAAACCTAACTTTAGGTTAAAAGTAGTGACGAGCTGGAACAAAGGTCGGGTCCAACACCAATAGCCAACAACAATTCATAATAACGTAAAGCAAGTAATAAAAGAACTAGCTCGGAATTTAAAATGCTCAGCTTATTCATAATTCCCAAAAATAGTTCCGCTTTTTAAGTATAGCAGTAAAAACTCAAATCCTTTACCGAAATCGTCAAAATATGAATAAGTTTGAAAATAATAATTTTTCCCAAAAATTCTTTCAATAATAAATAAGATGTTTCATTTTCTTTCTAGATAGCCAGTTTGAAATTCATCACCATGCCCATATGCCAATATGTGTGAGATATCATGAATGGCGTGATACCGTACAACATGAGGAAAGCACATCTCTATGCTTGTATGTCATGTGTGCATGTCAATGCAATGTATCTCAGAGATGAACTCATGTACTCACACTCTCAGAGTACTCAATCTCACTTTCTCACACATTCCACTCATCATGCTCAATCACTCGGTACTGTATATGGCCAATCCCACCCAGGAAAGATCCATCCCGGAATATACACATCAACTGATCATCAGTCACTCAGTACCGAGTAGGGCCAATCCAGCCCGTGAAGAAGATCTATCTCCAGGTATATAGTTCTTCGGACAAGATCCATGTCCAGGGAAGATCCATCCCTCAATATAAATCAATCGCGCTCACTGGGGTGTGTACAGACTCCGGAGGGTCTCCTTCAGCCCAAGCGCTATAATCCGCACGGACAACTCACATGAAATAATATCAATATCTGGATCCGCACAGATAACTCACGTGCTACAGTATAAATATCATCACAACATGCCCCCTGCCTCACTCAGTCATCAATCTCTCCAGTCTCACTCACGGGCTCACAATGTCATGAAACTAGCCCGACAACAATGATATGATGTATCAATAAATAACAACTAGGACTGAGATATGATATGAATGCATGAATATGACTGAATACGAAATATCAATGAAATGACAGCATGAAACGACCACTATGGGTCCTAGCAATATCGTCATAAAGCCTAAACATGATATCTAGCATGATCGATAGCTCAATTACTTTATCACATGTTGAAAACAAAGACATCAATAAAGTAGGACCACTATACAGTGCCATGGAAACAACAGAGCCTCAATTCACAAGGTGCACGCCCATAATCTAGCATATGCGTCACCTCAATACCAATCACATAACATGTATTTTAGGATTTTATACCTTCAGCTCCAAGATTAGAATAGTTACTTACCTCGAACAAGCCAATACCAATGTCGAGAAAGCCAAGAGATGCTCCAAAGATGCCATCTCGCGCGTAGCGACCTCTAAACGGCTCAAAACAAGCTAAAATCAACTCAAATACATCAAATAAAGCCTAAGGAAACAATTCCAAATGATAAAGATCGAATCCTTAATCAAAACCCAAAATCGGCCAAACATCACACCCGGTCCCACACCTCGAAACCCGACAAAACTCACAAAATCCAATAACCCACTCAATTACGAGTCCAACCATACTTGTTTCACTCAAATCCAACTCCAATTTGATGTTCAAAACTCAAAAATTCATATTATAAAATATTATGCCAAAACCCCCAATTTCCTCTTTAATATTCACAATCCAATTACCAAAAACGAAGGTAGATTCATGAAATATAACCAAAACCGAGTAGAGAACACTTACCCCAATCCTTGTGATGAAAATTGCTCCACAAATCGCCTCAATCCGAGTCCCACATCTCAAAATATGAAGAAAGAACCAAAACCTCGATTTTTATGGTTTCTGCCTAGCATTTCCGCATATGCGGTCAATTCATCGCATATGCGACCACCGCTTTTGCGGTAAAGCCTCGCTTCTACGAAAACAGCCTGACCAGCAATCCCTCACACATGTGGTCTTTAAGTCGCTTCTCCGATTGCGCTTCTACGCACTTGAACCGCATATGTGGTTGCGCAGGTGCGTCCAAGCACTCGCACCTGCAATCCTCACGCCCAGCTCCCCTTCATGCTTTTTTGACTCATCTGTCTCTTCTGCGACCATCGCACCTGCGCAAACCAGCCGCAGGTGTGATCACACCAGAACTAGCAGCTTAGCAAAAATCCAAAAATGCAATGAAATGATTTAACCTCATCCGAAACTCACCCGAGCCCCTCGGGACCCCGTCCGAACATGTCAACAAGTTCCATAACACAATACGGACCTACTCGAGGCCTCAAAACACACATAACAACATCAAAATGACGAATCACACCTCAAATTGAAATCTATGAACTTAAACTTTTAAATTCAATAACTCATGTTGAAACATAGCAAATCAATCCGGAATGACATTAAATTTTGCACACAAGTCATAAATGACATAACAGAGTTATTCTAATTTCCAGAATCGGATTTCGACCTCGATATCGAAAATTCAACTCCCTCCCCCCAGTCAAACTTTCCAAAAATTTAACTTTCGCCATTTCAAGCCTAATTCTACTACGGACCTCCAAAAAATCTTTCGGACACGCTTCTAAGTCCAAAATCACCATACGGAGTTATTGAAATCATTGGAATTCAAATCCGAGATCGTTTATACATAAGTCGATATCCGGTCAACTTTTCCAACTTAAGTTTTTAATTATGAGACTAAGTGTCTCATTTCACTCCGAAATCCTTCCGGACCCGAACTAATTACCCCGGCAAATCATACAACAACTGTAAAGCATAAAGTGAGCAGTAAATGAGAGAACGGGACTGTAATACTCGAAACGACCGACCGAGTCATTACAATCGATCATGTCTCCAAAAGAAATTAGCTATACGCCCTTCCAAATCATGTTGAACATCCCAATAAAAGAGTGACTTATTTGCTTGTCTATTATTAAATTCATTAACAACACTTTGAGCATCCCCAACATCCACCTTAGATTTCAACAACTGATGTATAAAATTAAAACAATCCTTTTTTGAATAACCTAAAACATCATCCCCTCCAACCTCTTCTGCCAAGTAAAAATATGTTGCAGTCGGCTTTATACCAGCGTTAACTATATTTTCAATCACTAGTCATTTGGTTTTAGTTATTGAATGAGCATATCTTAACAAGTGTCTCTTTTTCGGTGAAGCCATCTCATGATTATGCTCTTTAACAAATCTATCCACCATGAAAGGACTATTAGGAAAGTGACGCTTAAAGCTTATCATTGCAGTACAATTTGATCATGTGTCTATGTGACTGCAAGATGTCTTACTGGATTTTCGTTGCTTTTCATCTTTTTCCCATGCTTATAGCACACAAATAGTTTTTCTCTTATCACTGCACCACCTTGAAAGAAATATTATTTATCTCTCCTTACACTGAAACCTTTAGAATGTGCATATTCACATTATAAGCTTCATCCTCGTCCCTAACAATTTGATCTTTCATTTTTTCCTCTAATTCAGTTATGTAATTTTCTAAAACTTTCTCTTCTTCTATTTTCTCATCTTCCTTTTCAGTTCTAATATCTTCTAATGACTCTTCATTTCTCTCAATATTATTTGTCTTCTCAAAATTTGACATTATGATATTACAAAAGAAGAAATAAATTTTTGTAATACATATATAACAACAGAAAAAATAGAAATATTTATACAACTATAATCAAATTTAGCCAGATTCATGTAACAAAATATAAAAATACCAAATTAATAATATTTAAAAATAAATTTTTTGGAGATAGTATAACTGAGAATACTCCTAAATACTACATATAGAATTTTTGTTTCTACACATTAATCGACGCGAAAAGGCTTTCCTAAGTTCTAAAGTCAAACCATGAGTATTTGTTTTAATATTTAGAATTAGAGTACGGATACTTCTGATTTTTTTCAAGTACCAAGACAAGTAAAACAATGAGGTTTTTCAATAAGCTGCAATGGAGATATAAAAATAGTGGCAGAAACAATATACACAAAAAGTATTCCTTAATTCTTTCAATATGCATATGTTCCGAAAATAGTATGAACTAACCTGTTATATGCCGATTATTTAACTCCCAAACCAGTAGTAGTCCTTGGAGAGTGATGGATAAGAACCCCTGGAGAACTTGGAATTGAAGAGCCACCCGAAATAAAAGAGAAGGCACGTTGACGACAAACTTATACTTTGTATCGTTATATTTCTGTTATTATGAATTTACACTATAAAAAATCGAAATTATTGCAGAGGTTAAATAATGGCGGTTCAATAAAACCGCCGCAATATATATCATAATACGGCGGCGTTCCATATGCCATTAGGGCATATGTTATAACGGCGTTCTTTTTTAAATTACAGCGGTTCAAAACCGCCACTAATTACAATAATTTCTAATAATTCTTTTCCCTCTACATATTTAGAACTCCCCCGCTAATATGTTCAATATTAAAAATATAATTTTAATTATAAATAGACGGTCTTCTCTCTCTCTCTCTCTCTCTCAAAAAGACGATTCCCCCAAATCATTTAAGGTCATATCATTTAATAATTCTCCCAAATCAATAAATGTGAATATATTGGATGGATATCAGTTTAAAGCACTGATCTTAGCCGTGAATTTCACTGATTTAGCTTTCGATTTTATTGATTTAGCCATTGATTTCATTGATTCTAGGCGTGCATGTGTGTCACGACTCAAAATCCAACTAGTCGTGATGGCACCTAACCCAACCCGCTAGGTAAGCTAATTAACAACTATCCAAGTTCCAATGATATTAACAAGACAAATAAACAAAAGTAATTTAGTAAATCTTATACATTTCCCAAGGACTGGTAGAACAAATCATGAGCTTCTAAGAATAGAATCACAAAGTTGAAATGAAATATATACATTGTATGTTTGAAAAGTACATAAATAGAATTTTATAGATCTAAGGATAACACGAACAAGAGAAAGCTACAACCGGGATGCAGGTACATCTTCAATTCAGCTCCCATCGATCACAGCAACATCAGCAGCCAACATCTGCACGCAAGGTGCAAAAGTGTAGTATGAGTACAACCGACCCCATGTACTCAATAAGTAACAAATCTAACCTTAGATTGAAAGTTGTGACGAGCTAACATAAAGGGTCGGGTCCAATACCAATATTTTACAACAGTTCATAACAGCATAGTATAAGTAACAAAAGAGTATCTCAGAAATAAAAGGCTCAGTTCGTTCACAGTTTCAGAAAAGTATGCATTTCTTTTCAAGTATCTCAGTAAAAACCCAAATCTTTTACCGAAAAAGCCAAAATACGAGTAAGTTTGAAAACTGTGATTTTTCCTAAAAATCCTTTCAACAAATGGTAAGATGTTTCATTTTCAGATAGCATGAGGAAAGTATTTCTTTATGCCTACATGTCAAGATACAGGTAAAATCATAAATGTTTCCAAAACTGGGTAGCAGAAGGAACTGCACCTCTATGCATGTATCACAACTGCGCATGTCAAATACAATCCATCTCGATGATGAGCTCATGTACTCACACACTCAGAGTACTCAATCTCACTATCTTGCATTCACTCTCACTATGCTGAGCACACTCAATCACTCAGCGTTGTACAATACCCGATGCGGCATGCAACCCGATCCATATATGACAATAAGGGTCGTTACGGCGTGCAACTCGATCCACATATAAATAGTCGACTGCTCTCACTAGGGGTTTGCAAACTCCGGAGGGGCTCCTTCAGCCCAAGCGTTATATAGCTGCAGCGTGCCGTCTGATCCCATAAAATGTAATCAATATAACATATTGCGGCATGCAGCCCAATCCCATAAAATGTAATCAATATAACATGTTGCGGCGTGCAGCCCGATCCAAAAATATGTAATCAATATAACCTGCTGCAGCGTGCAGCCCGATCCCAAAATATATAATCAATATAACCTGATGCGGCGTGTAGCCCGATCCCAAAATATCACTCTCACTCAGGCCCTCGACCTCAGTCAGTCATCAATCTCTCCAGTCTCACTCATAGGCTCACAATATCATGAAACTAGTCTGACAATAATGATATGATGTATCAATAAATAATAACTAAGACTGAGATATGGTATGAATGCATGGATATGACTGAGTATGAAATATCAATGAAATCAGTGAGATGACACTAAGAAACGACCACTATGGGTCCAAACAGTATCGGCATAATGCCTAAACATGATATCTAGCATGATTGACAACTTAATTACTTTATCACATGGTGAAAACATGGATATCAATAAAGTAGGACCACTATAAAGTGCCATGGGAACAACAAAATTTCAATTCACATGGTGCGCGCCCACACGCCTGTCACCTAGCATGTGTGTCACCTTAACACTAATCACATAACACGTATTTAGGAGTTCCACACCCTCATCTCCAAGATTAGAAGAGTTACCTAGAACAAGCCAATTCCAACACCGCGCAAGCCAAGCGATGCCCCAAAATGCCATCTCGTGCGTTCTGACCTCCGAACAGCTCGAAACTGACCAAAAACAACTCAAATACATCAAACAATGCTAAAGGAACCAATCCTAATCGAAAAAGATCAAATCTTGAATCAAAAGCCCAAAATCGACCAAAAGCCTAACCCGGGCCCGCACCTCGAAACCTGACAAAATTTACAAAATTCAACAACCCATTCAATTACAAGTCCATCCATACTAGTTTCACTCAAATTCGACTCCAATTCGATGTTCAAAACTCAAGAATTCATATTATGAAACTTTAGGCCAAAACCCCCAATTTCCTCTGTACAATTAACAATCCAATTACCAAAAACAAAGGTAGATTCGTGATATAAAATCGAAAATGAGTAGGGAACACTTACCCCAGTCCACAAGATGAAGATTGCTTCAAGAATCGCCTCAATCCGAGCTTTATAGCTCCCAAAATAAAGAAAGAACCAAAACCCTCGATAATATAGCTTTTGCCTAGCGATTCCGCATTTGCGGACAATCTGTCGCACCTGCGACCACCGCTTTTGCGGAAAAACATCACATCTACGAAAAATAGCCTTGCCCAGTAACCCCCACACCTATGGTATCAAACTCTGCATCTGCGAAGATGCTTGCCCCTACGCTTCCACTCTACGTACCTGCGCATCCGCACCTGCGCCCTTTTTTTCGCTTCTGCGGGCCTCCTTATCCAGCTCTCATCTCACATATGCGACGCCATTGTAGCTTATGCAGCCATTGCACCTGCGCAAACCAACCGCATGTGCGATCATACCAGAACCAGCAGCCTTCAGCAATGCAACATGAAGTAAAATCAGATCCTCGTCCAAAACTCATCCGAGCCACTCGGGACCCCGTCCGAATATACCAACAAGTTTCATAACACAATACGGACCTACTTGAGGCCTCAAAACACACATAACAACATCAAAACTACGAATCACACCTCAACTCAAAATATATGAACTTTGAAGCTTCAAACTTCCACAACTGATGCCAAAACCTATCAAATCATGTCTGATTGACCTCAAATTTTGTACACAAGTCACATTCGACATTACGGACCTGTTCCAACTTACGGAATCGGAATCCGACCCCGATATCAAAAAGCCCACTCCCAATCAAACTTTTTCTAAAATTTCAACTTTCGTCATTTCGAGCCAAATTCAACCACGGACCCCCAAATCACAATCTGGACGCGCTCCTAAGTCCAAAATCACCCAACGGAGCTAATGGAACCATCAAAATTCCAATCCAAGATCAAATGCTAAAAAGTCAAATTTGGTCAACTCTTTCGAATTTACAGCTCCCTAGTTGAGAATCATTCTTCCAAATCAGTCCCGAATAACCTAAAAACTAAAATCGATGACTCACACAAGTCAAAATACCTCATACGGAGCTACTCACGCCCGTAAGCTACCGAGAGAAGTGCAAATGCTCAAAACGACCGGTCAGGTCGTTACATTCTCCCTCACTTAAACATGCGTTTGTCCTCGAACGTGTCCAGAGTTGTTCTCAAAGCCATCAAACCGCCATATAACCTTTCCATGCACATACCCGGGGGTGATCCCACATAACCCTATGCCATACAGTTTCGATAACATAACATAACCGAAATTTCTCAATTCAACCTAGCCACAAGCCTTAGAATCCAATTTCTTATAAGATCTGAATCTCGCAACCTACACACTGTATAAGTCTGAACAAATTGTACCAAGCCGCAACCATAACCCAAGATACAATCGCATGATATATCGCATAACACAGATACTCGTAGTAATGATTTCTAATCACAGTAGCTGCTCAAAACAACCCAATGCCTGGTAATAAACCTCATATCAAACAACACTCCATTCTAAAACCTGTGTACACTACAACTGATGAAAGAAACACGCAGAAACTCGTAACCATTCATCAGATCCACCAGTCATGGAGCTCCCTCTCCTTCGACAAGAACTATAGCAAATTTCTAAGCCGACTTCCGATATTATCCTTTCAACCATGTTGTAATCAATTCCGATAGTATATATTCTAGGTTCAATGATCTCATCTCATCCAACAGGACCACTCTAGTAACATGCCACATCAATACAATCTAGCACCATAACCCGTGCAATCCGTGCACCAATAAGCAACCTTCCAAATATACTCAAATCATGGAAAACTGATTCAGACGGGAGAAATGTCCCGCAAGCTCAACAAGTACCACCACAACGCAATACTAAGAACCTATCACACACCGTATAACCAAAACACACAAATCTAACACGATGGATCATATCTCAGCATAACTCTGTTGTAATGCGTGACCCCATCCAAATACTAGTCCATATGAAATACCTCAGCCACCATGCTCAAAATCAATAACCACGCGAAATTCAACATCAAGTACCCAAAGTGCATTACTGTAACCCCGGAGAGCAAATAACACAATACCACAATCCGGAAAGAACATAGCCAACGCACAAACAATCACGCAATACTCAAATACTCATCTCGCTCAAATTACGTTATATAGCCCAAATAGAACCACACTGTGTGTGCATATAACCCACAAATTGCAACCCCTAGTAGCATAGAAGAGTAATTTACAGATCATTTCAGAACACAAATAAGCTCAACAACAACCGAATGGCACATCCCTCAACAATAGCAGTACGGAGCCAACCAATCCGACTCAATATAGAATACCCATCCTAGTTGGGCCTACCAACGGGCCCCCAAATCGACTTTGATCACCCACCAATAGATAAATAACCCTCCGAAGGTCCACAATGACTGAATCATAACACATACTATCATCTGGCTAGCTTCGGCCATGACTTCACAGTCCGCAACCATGAAATAATCTGTTCATGAGAACTCATAGTCTCCAACTCCTTAGGACACACGAATCACCATATTTGATCCCAACTCCACCGCCCGAATGTCTAACACATCTCTCATACACTATCATCCCACAAGGAATACGTCTAAAATTCTTTCGTGCCACATGGAAAATTTTGAATATCAGCAACCGATCAACCAGGAGAGTACCACAATACCAGTGAAGTATCCATACCGATTAGTAATATCATTTACCTAGTCATCTAAAACCGTTCATGTTGCCTACGAATTTATGTCCTTCCCTTCAAAATTGAACTGTGACCTTGCACCTGCAAATCTCAATCCCACACAACACATCGCACATACCATGCCATCCTGTGAAGAGTACAAGAATCTCATAATCAACTCTGAGTCACAAGCAGAATACATACCCGATCAGTCAGAAACCTTCCATTTGATCTCATCCCGAATAAAATCCCAATACGCAACATATTCCTCACGCTGGTAAGAAATATACACCTCGAACCGTGGTAAAAACTATTGAGAACTTTTCGAAGTCCATTTGCACATAACCAAGCTATCCGAACCGAATCTTTCTAACTCAACCCAGCTACGCAGGTCGCCAAAACCTAAGAGCATTGCCACGAAACACCTGTGGAGACTTGCCACATCATAAGTACCCAAAGAACTGATTATATCCATTACTATGCTGATCCAACCTACTATCACGCTGTCCTATTTCTCCAAGTCCCTTCCAAATCAAATTGATACTTCTCCTTGCTGGAGCACCACGATCCTTAACCAAAATTCACCACACAAGAGGCTCTAGTATAAAACCACAACGCCCTAAGGCCCATAAGCCGTTGACTTCCCTCTTAAGCACCCCAAAGCACCACAACCGTGACCCCCACTCTAAAGAGACCTTATGTGAACCTAAAATTATTTTCTTCACCTTCTTGATACTGAAATACATAACCCACAATGATAAAAAAAAATGCCACAAGTCTCGACACCGCCCAATGTAACTCTTAGTCTCTAGCCATATACAAATCTTGAAAATTCCAAATCGCTACATATAAATCTTGGATCCATTAGAACCATTCTCGAGAGTCATCCAGTCTTCTCAAATCTGAATTAAACCGACCAAACAGACCGAACGACATGTGACCAATTTGCACACCAACACCCAAGGGAGTAACCCACACTCCTAAGCAACCGAGAAAATTCCTACTCCATGTACACTACATCCACTACGAATAACCACTCAATTATTTTATGATTCTTATATACCCATAGAGTGTAATTCAACATGTATCCCGAATTTCCTTTACCTGAGTCATCCTCGATCTCGACCTCTGCAAGTCATAAGTGATTCACCGGTATACCTTAAACCGAAACCAATACAACACATAACCGTACAATCAACTCATCGATAGAAGACTCCCCCACTTAGCTCAAAGCCATAGAACAAAATAGTCGATAACATCACGATACTCATACTCTATTACTGCTAGAATCCCGCACTGAAATTCAACTAAATCCTTCGTAAACTCATGTAACATAAACCATATAATACCTCAAATTATTTGCAAATCTTGCATTCATCCTCCTAATAGTCAGGTCAACTGTTACTACCAATCCAAACTCAAATCGCACAAATATACCATACTAAAAAGAAAGCCCCCACACAATATTATAAAAACCACACATCTGTAGATTACCTCGCAGGTTGTAACCCACCTGCTTAGCCTCAAACTGATATCTCTTTATACCCTTCCACAGTCACGACTACTACGCAATCACTTAATCTTCTCGATTCTGAACTCATCAACAAGACATGAGAATCTACTTCACTCCACAACTAAACAACATGAGAGATCCCTTAACACACCCATAACTCGAGACCATACGCCAAATCAAGACAGAAATCAGACACCCCATAGTCCTAGCTACATCTCAAGTAAGCTTTTCTCGTCATATTCTAACAATCTGAACACATCTCACAGTCTCATCATACTCACCACATAGTCATCCAATCACAAGTTCAACTAATAGGGACACCAACAGACTTATAAGTCCCAAAAGCACATGCTCACACAATCGGAATCCTCGTGCCCAGGCTACCGTCAAAACCCGGCATCAAGTCCTCCAGACTGGCCCATCATCAACACGCCAAAATCACATCTCGCACCTCAACCATGGAATCACAAGCCGCCGGTGCACAACCGATATCGAGCGCTCACATGCGCATAAGAATGCGTGGAAGGAATTTAAAGAGTTATGCTTCAAGCTGAATCAATGTCGCACGATAAGGAATGAAATATGGGAAGTATATCCTAAATGTCCTGTAGCCTCTCGAAGATAGGTATGGACGTCATTATACCGATCCGTAAGACTCTACTAGACACTTGCTCATGACTTGTAGAACCTATGAACCTAGAGCTATGATACCACCTTGTCACGATCCAAAATTCAACAAGTCGTGATGGTACCTAACCCAACCCGCTAGGTAAGCCAATTAACAACTATCCAAGTTCTAATGATATTAACAAGACAAATAAACAAAAGTAATTTACTAAATCTTATACATTTTCTAAGGACTGGTAGTACAAATCATGAACTTCTAAGAATAGAATTCACAAAGCTGAAATGAAATAAATACATCGTCTGTTTGAAAAGTACATAAACAGAATTTTATAGATCTGAGGCTACCACGAACAAGAGGCAGCTACAACCGGGACGCAGGTACATCTTCAATCCAGCTCCCATCGATCACAGCAACATCAGCAGCCAACATATGCACACAAGGTGCAGAAGTGTAGTATGAATACAACCGATCCCATGTACTCAATAAGTAACAAATCAACGTTAGGTTGAAAGTAGTGACGAGCTAACATAAAGGGTCGGGTCTAACACCAATATTCCACAACAGTTCATAACAGCATAGTACAAGTAACAAAAGAGTAACTAAGAAATAAAAGGCTCAGTTCGTTCACAGTTTCAGAAAAGTAGGCATTTCTTTTCAAGTATCTCGGTGAAAACCCAAATCTTTTATCGAAAAAGCCAAAACACGAGTATGTTTGAAAACTGTGATTTTCCCTAAATGTCCTTTCAACAAATAGTAAGATGTTTCATTTTCAGATAGCATGAGGAAAGTACTTCTCTATGCCTACATGTCAAGATACAGGTAAAATCACAAATGCTCCCAAAACTGGGTAGTAGAAGAAAATGCACCTCTATGCATGTATCACAAGTACGTATGTCAAATACAATGCATCTCGATGATAAGCTCATGTACTCACACTCTCAGAGTACTCAATCTCACTGTCTCGCATTCTCTCTCACTATGCTCAGCACACTTAATCACTCAGCGTTGTACAATACCCGTTGCGGAGTGCAACTCGATCCAAATATGACCATAAGGCCCATTGCGACATGCAACCCGATCCACATATATATAGTCGACTGTGCTCACAGGTGGTGTGCATACTCCGGAGGGGCTCCTTCAGCCCAAGCGCTATATTGTTGCGGCGTGCAACCCGATCCCATAAAATGTAATCAATATAACATGTTACGGCATGCAGCCCGATCCAAAATATTTAATCAATATAACTTGTTGTGGCGTGCAGCCCGATCCCAAAATATGTAATCAATATAACCTGCTGCAGCGTGCAGCCCGATCTTAAAATATGTAATCAATATAACATGTTGCGGCGTGCAGCCCGATCCCAAAATATCACTCTCACTCAGGCCCTCGGCCTCACTCAGTCATCAATCTCTCCAGTCTCACTCACAGGCTCACAATATCATGAAACTAGCCCGACAATAATGATATGATGTATCAACAAATAATAACTGAGACTGAGATATGGTATGAATGCATGGATATGACTGAGTATGAAATATTGATGAATTCAGTGAGATGACAGTAAGAAACGACCACTATGGGTCCAAACAGTATCGGCATAATGCCTAAACATGATATCTAGCATGATTGACAACTTAATTACTTTATCACATGGTGAAAACATGGATATCAATAAAGTAGGACCACTATACAGTGCCATGGGAATAACAAAATCTCAATTCACATGGTGCACGCCCACACGCCTGTCACCTAGCATGTGTGTCACATTAACACTACTCACATAACACGTATTTAGGGGTTTCATACCCTCATCTCCAAGATTAGAAGAGTTACTTACCTAGAACAAGCCAATTCCAACACCGAACAAGCCAAGCGATGCTCCAAAAGGCCATCCCGTGCGTTCTGACCTTTGAATGGCTCGAAACTGCCCAAAAACAACTCAAATACATCAAACAATGCTAAAGGAACCAATCTGATTCGAAAAAGATCAAATCTTGAATCAAAACCCCAAAATCGGCCAAAAACCCAACCCGGGTCCGCACCTCGGAACCCAACAAAATTTACAAAATTCAACAACCCATTCAATTACGAGTCCAGTCATATTAGTTTCACTCAAATCTGACTCTAATTCGATGTTCAAAACCCAAAAATTCATATTATAAAACTTTAGGCCAAAACCTCCAATTTCCTCCATAAAATTCACGATCCAATTACCAAAAACGAAGGTAGGTTCGTGATATAAAATTAAAAATGAGTAGGGAAAACTTACCCCCAGTCCACAAGATGAAAATTGCTTCAAGAATCGCCTCAATCCGAGCTTCATAGCTCCCAAAATGAAGAATGAACCAAAACCCTCAATAATATAGCTTATGCCCAGCGATTCCGTATTTGCGGACAATCCGTCATACCTGCGACTACCACTTTTACGAAAAACATCGCATCTCCAAAAAATGGCATTGCCCAGCAACCCCCGTATATGTGGTATCAAACTTCGCATCTACGAAAACGCTAACACATGCGCTTCCACAATACACACATGTGCATCCGCACCTGCGCCCTTTTCTCCGCTTCTACGGGCCTCCTCATCCAGCTCTCATCTCGCATTTGCAACGCCTTTGTCGCTTCTGCGGACATCGTACGTGTGCAAACCAACCACATGTCCGATCATACCAGAACCAGTAGCTTTCAGCAATGCAACATGAAGTAAAAATGATCTAATCCTCGTCCAAAACTCATTCGAGCCACTCGGGATCCCGTCCGAATATACCAACAAGTTCCATAACATAATACGGACCTACTTGAGGCCACAAAACACACATAACAACATCAAAATGACAAATCACGCCTCAACTCGAAATAAATGAACTTTGAAACTTCAAACTTCCACAACCGATGCCGAAACATATCAAATCAAGTCCAATTGACCTCAAATTTTGCACACAAGTCACATTCGACATTACGGACCTGCTCCAACTTTCGAAATCGTAATCCGACCCCGATATCAAAAAGTTCACTCCCGGTCAAACTTTTTTTAAAATTTCAACTTTCGCCATTTCGAGCCAAATTCAACCACAGACCTCCAAATCACAATCCGGACGCGCTCCTAAGTTCAAAATCACCCAACGGAGCTAACGGGATCATCAAAATTCCAATCTGAGGTCAAATACTTAAAAGTCAAACTTGGTCAACTCTTTCGAATTTAAAGCTCCCTAGTTGAGAATCATTCTTCCAAATCAATCTCGAATAATCTGAAAACCAAAACCGACGATTCACACAAGTCAAAATACCTCATACGGAGATACTCACGCCCATAAACTACTAAGCGAAGTGCAAATGCTCAAAACGACCGGTCGGGTCGTTACAATGTGTGTGTGTGTGTATTGGACGAAGATCGGTTTAAATCACTGATTTTCGATTCACTGCTTAAGCCGTCAATTTCATTGTTTGGAAGTCAATTTCATTGATTCAGCCATTGATTTCACTGGTTTAGCTGTCATATTATTCTTATGGTTTTATTTCTTGTTTCTATTAGTTTTTAATCTGTATTTTTGTTATTTTCTATTCAATTGGTTTGATATTAAGATTGTAGACAAATACATGCTCTTAATTTTGATACTTGTAGTTGTTGATATTTCCCTATCTCCTGGCTCTGGAATACGCTTCGTTTCAATCTTCACATATCATTCTTATATTTAATTCTCTTTTCCTAAGTTGTTGCGTATATGCCCTTAACAGACGGACATAAAATAGCGTCTTCTCCCAAGAATTCACAAATTGTGTGTATGGCGTCGGAAGAGAAGAGAAGATGACTCGTCTTCTCCTCTCGATTTTCCTATCATGGCCTTCGAAAACTCCATTGTCTTTTGTTATTTAACTCTATTTTCAGTTGTCTTCCTGTTTGGATAATGTGAATTGTGTCTGATTGGAAATTTCTGGCAATAAGTTTTTAGCTACTGATCTAATGGTTTTAATTATTTTTTCTTTTATTTTTGTGCCAAGTTTTGTTACTTTTCTGTTCAATTAAGTTTGTATTTGTTTAAATTTTGACATTTTTAGTTTTTTTTCTGCTAATATTAACCTAAATATCATATATGGCCTTGATAGGTAGCCGATGGATCTAAAACCGATGGTGAAGCTATTGGGATCGACGTCGACAAAAATATATTTGATAGGTATAACTCTTGTCAGTTAACTTTATCCTTTCTTTTGAGCAGCTTTCTTTTTTTAAAGGTAAATTGATTCTTTCTTAGTGTTGAGTTACCTACTATCAGTGTAAATTTGTCACTAGATGTTGGATTCTTATATGTTTTAACTTATCAAAACTAAGTTGAAGATATGGATAGTTCATGCATGTTGTAGTTTTTGTTTTTCCCCGAATAAGTTGCACATGTTCTTTTCTTTGTTTATTTCTTGTTTTGGTTTTCATTTACATATTCTTCAGAAGTTAAAAAGTGGGATTAAGTGATTAATATTCTTTTGATTTCCATATAGTGGCTATGAACTAGCTTTTTTATTTTGATATTGTGATGTTATCTTATGTCTTCTTTTCTAGTCATGCCAATTGATAAATCTTGGATTAGCAAACCACGAAATATACTTGAATATGCGGATGGGCTTAGAAAAGTTCTGGATTTTGCTTTTGAGTATGGGTCTATTGATGGGCGTGTAATTAAGTGTCCGTATCTGAAATGTGGTTTTAACAAGTGGCAAAGAAGAAATGTAGTTGAAGAACACCTGACTTGTAAACCTTTTCCAAAATATTATAAAGTTTGGTATTTGCATGGTGAAAAATCAAATGCACCTATGCCACAAACGTTTCAGAGCATACATGTCATAGAAAAAACTCAGCATCCCCAAGATCCAATAGTAACCATGATTAATGATGCATTTGGGTTCATAAAGAACAATGTCAATGAGCCTGGTGTGTCTTGTGAGCCTATGAATAGAGAAGAAACATTTAATGAAAGACATATTGATGGGCATAATGAAGAATATATAAAGTTCTATGAACTAGTCGAAGATGGCAATCAACCATTATACGAAGGGTGCGCGAAGTATTTCAAATTGTCCTTTCTAGTCAAATTGTATCATATCAAGTGTTTGTGTCGAATGACTGACAAAGCGATGAGTATGACTTGTAAACCTTTTCCAAAAAATTATAAAGTTTGGGATTTGCATGGTGAAAAATCAAATGCAACTATGCCACAAACGTTTCAGAGCACACATGTCATAGAAAAAACTCTGCAGCCCCAAGATCCAATAGTAACCATGATTAACGATGCATTTGGGTTCATAAAGAACAATGTCAATGAGCCTGGTGTGTCTTGTGAGCCTATGAATAAAGAAGAAACATTTAATGAAAGGCATATTGATGGGCATAATGAAGAATATGCAAAGTTTTATTAACTAGTCGAAGATGGCAATCAACCATTATACGAAGGGTGCGCGAAGTATTCCAAATTGTCCTTTCTAGTCAAATTGTATCATATCAAGTGTTTGTGTCGAATGACTGACAAAGCGATGAGTATGATATTAGAATTGTTAAAAGATGCCTTTGAGGATGCTAAGATTTCTGTTTCTTTTTATGAGACCAAGAAAATCATCAACAAACTTGGCCTTAATTATACTAAGATCCATGCTTGCCCAAATGATTATATGTTATATTTTGGGGAAGATGAAGGCTTACAAGAATGCAAAAAGTGCAAGACATCTAGGTAGAAGGATAATAAAAAGAAGCAGCCCGCAAAGATTTTGCGTTACTTTCTACTAAAGTCAAGGCTACAGAGACTTTTCATGTGCTCTAAAACCACTGAGTCTAAGAGATAACATTCTTCAACGGGTAACCAAGATGGATTGATGAGGCATTCAAGGGATTCTCAGGCTTGGAAAGCATTTGACTTGCTTCATCTTGAATTTGTTGTAGATCCTCGGAATGTACGACTAGGCCTAGCTGGTGACGATTTCAATCCTTTTGGAGCAATGGCAACAAACTATAGTATTTGTCTTGTGGGTATTATTCCATACAATTGTCCTCCTTGGGAGTGCAAGAAACAAACTTCATTCATTCTTGCAATGATCATTCCAGGAAAACAAATGCCCGGCAATGACATAGATGTCTACTTACAACCTCTTATCCAAGAGATAAGAGAATTGTGGTATGATGGAGTGCAGACATTAGACTCTTCAAAGAATGAAATATTTAAAATACGTGCAGCGTTGATGTGGACAATTAGTAATTTTTCTAGGTTTGGAACCTTATCTGGATGGAACACATATACTCAGTTTGCTTGTCCCACGTGTAACTTTCATACAGACACTTGCAGGTTGAAGCATAGTAGAAAATGATATTTCATGGGTCATCGTCGTTTTCTTGAAAGCGGCCATCGGTTTAGATTGCACCGTGTCCATTTTAATGGGAAAATCTAGCAATGGGAGCCACTAATAGCACTATCAGGGTCAGACATCTTGAAACAAATGAGGGAATCAATGCCAATTTTGGAAAAATACCTGAGTCGAATGCTAAAGTAAAAGAACTCGAGGAAAAACTATTATTGAAGATAGACCGAAACAGTGGAGAAAGAGAAGCATATTTTTTGATCTGCCTTATTGGGAATCTAACTTGTTGCGTCATAATCTAGACCTTATGCACATTGAGAAGAATATGTGTGAGAATGTGATATATACTTTGCTCAATGATACTGAAAAGTCAAAAGACAATCTTAAAGCTCGGAATGATCTTAGAGAAATGGGTATAAGGAAAGAACTTTGGGCAGATGAGAATGGAAGCTACCGTCCAGCCTTGTTCACTCTTTTAAATTCAAAGAAAAGTGGATTTAAGAAAGACATATTTTTACGGACTTTAAAGATGTCAAGATGCCTGATGGATACGCTAGCAACATTTCAAGATGTGTCGACTTGAAACAACAAAATCTCAAGTCAATGAAGTGATGATTTTCACATTCTCATGCAGCACTTGTTACCAATTGCCATACGTAATGTTTTACCTGACAAGGTGTCTGCAATATTAATAGAGTTGAGTTCGTTCTTCCGTCAACTCTGTGCCAAAAGCTTAAGTCCCTTAGCCCTTGACAGGCTCCCGTCTCGATATTTTCTCACTATGAATCACCTGAAAATGTTATTCCCTCCTATATTTTTTACAACCATGGTTCATTTAACTTGTCATCTAGCTGGTGAAGCAAAACTTGGGGGACCTCAACGGTGTCGGTGGATGTATCCTATCGAGAGGTAAACAATATTTCTTATTGCTTGATTGGAGGTTGTTCATTAAGAATAGATGTTAATTTGTATCCATCAATTAATTTTTGATCTTTTATTTAGGTATTTGGGACACTTCAAATCCTACGTGTGAAACATGTCACAACCAGAAAGTTCTATAGCTGAAGGATATCTAGCTGAAGAGGCTCTTACTTTTTCATTTATTTATTTATATTATTATGAATTTAATTAATTCCTTTTAAATTTTTTTATTTATTAGAAATAAGACTCCTAGTAGCCTTACTTTTTCATTTATGGTTAACTTAACTAAGGCGAGTGTATACATCCGGTGCGAGTAAGTTTTAACCCATGTCTAACTATGTAGGTGGCCCAGAAATTAGGCAACTACTAATAAGCTCCTTAACTTATTAGAAGGAAATGTTAAGACAACACATAGTGCTTTGTCAAAATGAATTTAGAATTAAAATTTATGGGTTCTATTTTTAATTTTTTAAAAATGAATAATTTATCTATATTAAATATACTTTTAAAATAAATATAAGATTTGAGCCAAAATTATTGGATTTCATCAAACCTATACCGTCAACGAGAGGCGAATCCAGAATTTGATGATTGCGTGTGCCATCATATTTAATGTAAACTTATCACTAATCAAATGGATTAAATTGGGATGTATATTTGATCGACTTGTTTTGTATTAATTCACTTCCTTTCTATTTTATCCATTTTAAAATTAATTCGGTTCGCTTTACAAAAATTTTGATGCATAAATAAATAGATGATAACCATACTAAGAATCTTTGATCTGTTTTTAGATCAAGGAAAAAATAAATTAGATGGATAAAAAAGAAAAATAATTCTAATAAAAAAATTTGAGATCTAGAAAAAAGAAAAAAGCAGATATAACTTTATTATTTAAATAAATAATAAAAATAAAATTGCGCAAAGAGAGTTACAAAGGTGAAAAAAGTAAAAGAAATTAAGAAAAAAGGACGATAAAAGGGGGGCAGCAGAGTGGTGCCAAAGAGGGCAAGTAAAATTGGAAAGCTAAAAGTGTTAAATGAATGTCGACCACAGGTATTTTGCCACTCGTTCTTTATCTACATTTTTTTGCGTGAAATATCAGTATAAACATAAAAGAGGAAACTACACTATATACCTATAAAAATCAAAATATTTACATGCTTTTACCCATTTTGAAAATAGTAACACTATCTATATATCCCACCCATATTAATTACCCGACCTACCTATCATTCTTTTTCTGCAATTGTATAGTTTAAAGCTGCCTTATATGTTCCCCTATTTTTCTCCCCATTTTCTCTTTCTTTCTTTTACGACATCAATTCATTTTTCCCTCATATTCTTCCTGCGATAGCAATTCCTTTTATTCTTAAATTCTTTCTTCCATATATCATTGGCTAGAAAATTAAATCGGATAAAGTTCTCGGTGAGTCTCTATTGATTATTCAATAGAGAAATACTATAAAATAGGGGTGTACAAACTGAACCGGAAAATTACACCAAACTGAAAAGTCAAATCAAACCGATTAAAAAATCCGACTTGATTTGATTTGGTATTGAGTAAAAAAACCAGAACCAACCCGACATATAAATATATAATTTTTATATATACTTTTAAGATTTTGTATAGAATTTTCTTTAAGAAATGTCTAGAAATATTTGGGATTCTCTTGCGAGATATAAATTTTAATAGAATATGAAGTGCTCCATATTTATTAACCTTAAATAATTGATTGTATGATCACTTTCTTATCAAGTGTTACTGAAATGTGTTTATCTCTTTGTTCTTCCATATTCATATCATATGTTAAGATCTATTAAATTCGTATATCCTTTTCGAATGTGAAGTGATTATTAATATTTAGGTATTATTGACAACTGATATTATTTCAGTTTAATAATTGAATTAAAAACAAAATTTAAATTCTTTGCGTACAATTGTATACCCTATTGGTATAGTTATATACTATACTGGTATCATATGTTAGTTGGAACATTTTTTGGTTGTATTAGCTACATTTAATTGATACACTATTTGATTTTTCTTTAGTAATAACATAATAGTACAGTATTTTGAATTTTTTTAATTTTCCCTTATGCATATGTATTATTTAATCATTTTAATTTTTTCTTTATGCGTTTGTTTTATATAATAGTATTATAGTACAATATCTTGAAATATATTATTATATTAATATGGGTACATTATTTTTTGATTTTTCTCTTTATGCATATGTATTATGTAATAGTAGTATAGTCATATATAGTTGCATGGAATTAATTAGTAGAACTGTATACCCTATTGGTATAATTATATGTCATATGGCATATGGTAGTTGGAATATATTTTGGTTGTTTTAGCTGCATTTTTAAGTGAATTCTAATCTGAAATGATTTATATGATCATGTTTTGTTGTGTTGGATTTTATTGTACCTATGGACATAGATTTTGTGTATTATGTAATAGTTTTTATATTTATATGCAGTTGTTGGAACGCCCCCGTACAACTATATACCCTATTAGCATAGCTATATACAATATTGGTATCATATGATAGTTGAATCACTTTTTGGTTGTATTAGCTGTATTTAATTGGTACACTATTTGATTTCCTTTTAATAATAGTAATATAGTACAATATCTTAAAATACTTTATTATATTAATATGTGGTACACTATTTTTTTTCTTTTTCTTTTTATGCATGTGTGTTATGTAATAGTAGTATAGTCATATAGTTGCCGGAAATTAACCAGTAAAATTGTATACCATGTTGGTATAGTTATATGTCATATTAGTATCATATGGTAGTTTGAGCATTTTTTTGGTTGTTTTAGCTGCATTTTTAAGTGAATTCTATTCTGAAATTATTTATATGAACATGATTTGCAGTGCTAGAATTTTTTTGTGTTGATTGACATAGATTATGTGTATTATGTAATAGTTTTTATAGTATAGGCAATTGTTGGAACGACCACATACAACTATATACCATGTTAGTATACAGAATGCGCAAGTTGTTTTGTGAATATTTAGCTTGCAATGCGAGCATGTAATTTTCACATACTTTTATTGTATCCTTTAATGTTTTGGTACAGTAATATAGTCACAGATAGTTGTAACAATATTCTAGAGCAATCATATACTCTGTTGGTATACATGTATACCATATTGGTATCATATGGTACTAGAAGCCTTTTTTTCTACTTATATTTTAATTGCATTTTTCAATATTTTATTATCATTTTTATTCTAACTAGTATATATGTAGATTTGGTGACCGTAGATTATGTTTTCTTGCTCCATAACTGGTTGTGTTACTGCTAATGGTAGAGTATGTACTGATATTTGTAGGGAAGGAGATCAAGGTTTGCATGGCAATCACGTGAAATTAGAAAAGGAACAAGAAATAAAGAAAATAAATAAAAAATAAAAATAAAGAAGGAGTCAAATTTGAGTGTGAAATAAGTTATGGTAAAAATAACAATAATACGATTTGGGCAAAAATAAATGAATAAAAGAGAAAAAAGAAAAAAATAAGAAGAAAACGAGAAAAAAAGCAGAAAAGAAAGAAAAATAGGGAAAAAAGAAAAGAAGCATAGAAATAAAAAAATAATTGGAGAAAAAAGAGAAAAATCTCCACAAAAACTACTATGGATAGAAAATATAATTAGTTTAATGAATAAAAAAATAAATAGGTAAATAAGGATAAATACTTTTATTTTTATGAGTTACTATGTCATTCATCGGACATAAAATTCTACCCGGGCCCGGGTGGTGGACCACCCTTTCTTGTCTACAGCCCTTGCCGTCCACTCAACTTCTGCCATATGTTTTGTCATCCGAACCACTAAACTATATAATAATCTTATTTTGGACACGTTTTATACGACCCTGCAAAAGTTTATTCAGAATCATCCAAGTTTGACCTTGAAAGCTCAGCAATTTGTCAAAAAGCACAAATATGTAATTAAAATTTTGTTTTCTAAATATGTAATTAAAATTTTGAAAATTGTGAGTTAAACAATACGATAAACTATTCAAGTGGCGCATTGTGTCATAACATATGTAGAGGGGGAGGCGGGATTTGAAGCTAGTGGGTTCGGGATTCGATTTCTTCTAAGTTAGTGAGTTCTAAATTAATAATTTATACATATTCGATGAACTTTCAAAGACAATACAGAATTTGAATCAAAACTATTGAGTTCAGCCGAGCCCGCGTCGAAAACTTTTAAAGATAAATACAATGAACATATGCATGCTTAAATTGGAAAGCATGGGGCAATTATTAAGAAAAGAAAATACTCAAGCATCCTTCCGGTCACATGTAAATTGATAATTTTATAGTATATGTTGAACTGATCATCCCTGATTTTTTTATAAAAATAAGTTTGCCCAGTCAACATCTGGGCTATATTTGCGTTATTGCATAAATCATCCGTGATTAAAGAACCCTCATTTCTCCTAAAGAAGAAGTTGCCTTACTTAATGAGGATTTAGCTTAATGACCATGTTATTGCATAATTAATTTATTTTGCGCTTCTATTCCACTTTTCTCGGATTCATTGCTAGAAATTCATGGTAAGCTTATTCCCTTTTTGTTTTTACTTTTTTAACTTAAAAGTCATTTAGTCAACAAATCTCAAATGATAAAAGACAAAGAAGATACGAGTTTTCCTGGCACATCCTTTTCTTCCCATATTGTTTTTTAGTAGTATAACTTTTTTACTTACAAATACTCCGAAAAACTGGGTGAAAATATAAATACAAAAATACGTGAATAGAAAGTTTGTGTATTACATTAACAGCTTTAGCCTGTCAACTTCAAGAAAGTAAAATGAATGAAAAAAGAGATGCTATTTCATATCGTATATATGGTCCTGTAATGTGCTATTAGTCATAGTTTATGACTTATTCCATGTGTGAACATAAGGTTTGTTGTTGCCAAATGTGGAAGGTTGAGGAGACTAGAAATAAAGAAGAAAACCATTACAAGACAAATATTGATTAGAGAATAGTCTTTATTTTGAAAGAGTAATTACGTGGAAATAACAACTGAGACGCACGTTGTTACTCACTTCTAAATCAAACTTAGTGACGCCATTTGCAGAATTGCAGTTAAGTAATGTTCAGCAAGAATAAAGTAATAATTAATTAAGAGTTGCGCAGATCTGAAAAAATATTATAATATTCATCAAAGAAATAATTAATTAAGAATCCTCTGCGCAGATATGAATTTATCATGTTCATCAAGAGAAAAAAGGGTGTATTATTTAAAAAGGAATTGAATAAAAATATATAGGAACAGAAACAACAATCTAAAACGAGATGGTTCCAGATCTGATAATACTCCTTTGGAACACTACTGTGATTTGTCATTTTTTCTTTTATCTTTTAATTTATTATTTCGTATCCTATTTCCTATTTTTTTTCATCATAAAGACAAGCACCATCTTTACATGTGTAGCTGCTGAAGAATATTTATTTGAAAAATATGAACTCTCTTCCTCTTTCTTTTTTTCCTTCCTTCTATTTTTGAGTTTTTTTTCTTTTAATTAAGTGTTTTAGTAACAAACCTTTTCATGTTTTAACAAATTTTTCCAAAAGTATGAGTATATTGTTTACAAGTCAGCTTTGCGGTGGAGCTGATCACCTTTTCATTCCAAAAATTAAAGTTGAATACATCCTCTGCTTGGTTTAACCAGATCCACAAGGGATAAGGAAAGAGTAAAAGAATTCATCCACTCCATTAATAGAAAAGATGGGTCAACCAATCAGTTGTTAGTGTTTTAGGACCATAACATTAAAAGAAAAATTATTTATCAAATATCTAGAAAAATAAAGAAAAAAACTCTGAGGTTCTTTACCTAATCACTAAGTGTAGTAAGCAGCAGGCCGTTCATTGTATTATGTAGTGTGTTAAATTCATCCCTTTGCTATTACATGAAAGTGATTCGGTCAACATATCACATCAAAAGAAAGAAAAAAAAAACTTGATTTTCATGGTGCAAGATTCTTATACCCTAACACTTATTCTAAATTTAAATGTAAACGGAAAAGGGAATGTGAGATAAAGTTTGTGTGAAATGAAATCTTCAAGAATATAATGCCAGGAAAAAAATGCACTCAATTTTTAAATTTTGTGTTTGTTCCAATAAGATTGATATGTCATTATATTTTACATATTCTTAATTTTAATAATAATATTGTATACGGTTAAAACCGAATTTTGCCCTTCGCATGATTAATCGAGATTGTAACATGATGGTCTGAGGTTCATCATTGTAATTTCGAGCCATGGTGCGAAGTATATGTTGTCGAGCTCGAGACCCAAAGACTGATCAAGATCGAGGTCGGCGAAGATCGAGATCGTTCCAAGATCGAGATCGACTAGGATCAAGATCGAGCCAAGAAATAAAAAAGGCGTTATAGCCGCAATTAGGGGGAGAATCTCGGCGAAAATCACGGCACAAATCAAGGAGAGATTAATTAATTAATCTATCATGGGATCCACACTATATATTTTTAATTATATTCAAAATAGGATTTTTCCACTATATTAAGGGTGGTTATCATTTATACAACGGAGGATCAGATTCATTAAGATTGATAGATCATCAAGCAAATACTATCCTTTTTTGGGCTTTGATATTGAGTCATATTGTTCTTCTATCAATCACTCTCCATTTAATTTGAGGGTGATAAAACTTGAAGGCTAAGCTAACTAATTCATTCGGTTTGCATTCATTTATTTCACAACTAATTTCGGTATTCATTTACTTATTTTTCCCAATATGTACCAAGTTATATCATGTATCCTTAGAACTACGTATAAATCTAATTGCTATCCATTTTTTGGGTAAACAGTATGGCGCTCACCATGGGGCTAAGGATAATAGTGGTTATTTGATACAAATCTTTGTAAAACACACTATTTTACACTTGCTCTTGGAAGTGTCTTTGATTTCAGGCTAAAAATGACGAACTCTTAGTTAATGGCCCTATCTATCTTCAACAAACCTGGTCATCAAGATGAGAATAACAACGTGACGCCTGGGGATGAAAGGCTACCCGTTGACCCCGTTGGAACTCGGGTCGTGAGTCCAATTGACGTTAATTTGCATGTGGCCATTGAAGCGAACCAACATTCCGGCATCGAAAACAACATTCATGGTGGAACTCGATCTGCAATTCGAAATACCCAAAATGTTGGAGAAGACGGGATCAGCCTGCGTATGATTTTCAAAATGTTGCAAGCTCAACAGGTAGCGATAGCTCAGTTGTAGAGCCAAACCCAGGCACCGAGCAGACCTGAGCCCGGTCCACCCCAAGAAGTCACCCACAGAACGGGGCCAGCTGTAGTAAGGTCAAATGAACAAGGATCGGGGACTAGCCTCAAAATTATAAAGATGCTCGAGGAACTGACAAAACGGATAGAGTCAGGAGAAAAAAGGATTGAAGCAAACGACAAAAAAGTAGAAACTTATAACTCCAGGGTTGATCAGATCCCGGGAGCACCACCAATATTGAATGGTTTGGATTCCAAAAAGTTCCTACAAAAACTTTCCCCCCCGAGCGCAGCTCCCAAATGCTAACCCCATGAAGTTCTGCATGCCCGAGATTCCTAAATATAATGGAACGACTGACCCCAACGAACATGTCACCTCTTACACGTGTGCCATTAAAGGGAACGATCTAGAGGATGACGAGATCGAATCCGTATTATTAAAGAAATTTGGGAAAACCCTATCAAAGTGAGCAATGATATGGTATCATAATTTACCACCTAACTCTATCGATTCTTTTGCCATGCTTGTAGATTCTTTTGTAAAAGCACACGCCGAAGCCATAAAGGTCGAGACCAGGAAGTCGAACCTTTTCAAGGTAAGGCAAAAAGATAACGAGATGCTAAGAGAGTTTGTATCTCGTTTCCAAATGGAACGAATGGATCTACCATCGGTCACAGACGATTGGGCCGTTCAAGCTTTCACCCAAGGACTAAACAAATAAAGCTCAATGGCTTCACAGCAGTTGAAGCAGAACTTGATTGAGTACTCCGGCTGTTACCTGGGCCGATGTACATAATCGATATCAATCGAATATTAGACTCGAAGACGACCAGTTGGGGGGGCCTTCTGGGTATGTTATCAAAGGGGACATCGACCGAGAACCGAGGTTGAACAGGGACCGATACCAGTAGTATAATAGAGATCGTAGGGGCAGCGGACCAGGGCACAACTCCATATGAGGTGAAAGGAGAAGTGATCGAGGCATAGGGGCTCGAGGGCTGTTGAGCAAGAATGGTTTCGACAGGCATACCGGGCCTAAGGAAGCACCGCGATTGTCAGAGTATAACTTCAACATTGATGCATCCGCTATTGTATCGGCTATCGGACACATCAAAGATACTAAATGGCCTCGGCCTCTACAGACCAATCCATCCCGGAGAAATCCCAATCAAATGTGCAAGTATCATGGCACCCATGGCCACAGAACGGAAGATTGCAGACATCTGAGAGAAGAAGTAGCCCGGTTGTTCAATAAAGGACACCTTCGAGAGTTTTTAAGTGATCGGGTGAAGAATCACTTGAAAAACATGGAACTCAATAGACAAAACGAGCAAGAATAACCGCAACACATTATTCACATGATTATCGGAGGGATCGATGCTCCCCAAGGGCCAGTGTTTAAATGCACTAAGGTGTCGATTATAAGGGAGAAGCGATCTAGGGCTCAGGATTACATACCAAAAGGAACCCTGCCCTTCAACGACCAAGACGCAGAAGGAATCATACAACCCCATAACGATGCACTGGTAAAATATGTACTCATGAATAAAACTCAAGTTAAGCGTGTGTTAATTGATCCAGGTAGTTCGGCCAACATTATTTGATCGAGGGTCGTAAAGCAACTCGGTCTACAGGACTAGGTCGTGTACGCGGCCCTGGTACTATACGGATTCAACATGGCATGTGAAACTACTAAGGGCGAGATAAATCTGCCCGTAAACATGGCCGGGACCATCCAAGAAATAAAGTTCCACGTGATCGAGGGCGACATGAGGTATAACGCCCTATTCCGGAGACCATGGATCCACAACATGAGAGTAGTGCCCTCGACTCTTCACCAGGTTCTAAAATTTCCAACACCATAGGGAATCAAAACAATCTACGGGAGCAACCAGCCGCAAAGTAAATGTTTGTCGTTGATGAAGTGATTTCGATATCATCACTCTCATCAACAAAGGGATCAAATTCGAAGGAAAAATAGAATACCAAATAGCAATCACAAACATCAGCCTCGACCCAACTAAAGAAGAAGGAAACTGACGAAGATGATGATTATGGGATCCCTCGATCCTTCGTGGTCCCCAATGATTTCTTCGCTACCAAATCAAAGGTCGAAGAACTCGAGCAAATCACACTAATCGAACATCTTTCCGAATGAAAGTTATACCTGGGCACAAGGTTAAATTCTGAGCTCAGGAAAATGCTTATTCAATTTCTTATAGCTAACATGGACTGTTTCTCTTGGTCCCATCTTGACATGACAAAGGTCCCACCGGAAATCACCACTCATAGACTACGCTTGGATCCGAAATTCCATCAGGTGAAGCAAAAAAGAAGGCCCCAGTCTAAGATCAAACATGCCTTCATCAAGAACAGGTAACCAAACTTCTCAAAATAGGATCCATTCGAGAAGTAAAGTACCCCGAACGGCTAGCAAACGTGGTAGTAGTTCCTAAGAAGGGAAACAAACTTAGAATGTGTGTAGATTATAAAGACCTGAATAAAGCATGCCCCACGGATTCTTTTCCTTTGCCTAATATCGATCGTATGATTGATGCCAAGGCTGGCCACGAGACTCTTAGTTTTCTCGATGCCTACTTCGGGTATAACCAGATACAGATGAACCCGGAGGATCAGGAAAAGACCTCGTTTATCACTAAGTACGGTACCTACTGTTATAACGTAATGTCATTCGGTCTAAAAAATGCTGGTGCAACTTATCAACGCCTAGTAAAGCGAATGTTCGAAGAACAAATAGGAAAATCAATGGAAGTTTATATTGATGACATGTTAGTTAAGTCCCTGCGAGCAGGGGACCATTTAAAGTATTTGCAGGAAATTTTCGGTATACTGAGGGAGTACAATATGAAGCTCAACCCCAAAAAGTGTGCATTCGGGGTTGGCTCGGGCAAGTTTCTTAGTTTCATGGTGTCCAATCGGGGAATCGAGATCAACCCCGATAAAATCAAAGCTATCGAGGACATCACGGTAGTAGATAATGTAAAGGTCGTGCAGAGGCTGACGAGGCGGATAGCCGCCCTAGGATGATTCATTTCGAGATCCTCAGATAGAAGCCATCAATTTTTCTCGCTGCTTAAGAAGAAGAGAAATTTTGCATAGCCTTCAGAATGCCAGCAGGCCTTGGAGGAACTAAAGCGGTATTTATCGAGCCTTCCGCTGCTTCATACCCCAAAAGTGGACGAACAACTTTACCTGTACTTGGTAGTCTCGGAGATAGCAGTAAGTGGAGTTCTGGTCCGAGAAGAACAAGGTACACAATTCCCCGTTTATTATGTCAGTCTTATCTTAGGTGAGGCCGAAACTAGATATCCACACTGAGAAAAATTAGCGCTTGCTGTAATAAGCGCCTTTAGGAAAATAAAACCATACTTCCAGTGTTATCCAATATGTGTTGTAACAACTTATCCTCTTCGAAATAATTTGCACAAACCCGAACTTTCGGGTCGATTGGCCAAATGGTCCGTAGAAATCAGTGGGTACGATATTGAGTATCGACCCCGAACCGCCATCAAGTCTCAAATCTTGGCGGACTTCGTGGCTAGCTTTACGCCGACCTTCGTACCCGAGATTGAAAAATAACTACTGATAAAATTGAGTACATTTTCGGGAGTATGGACCCTCTTTACAGACGGTGCTTCAAACGCGAAGGGGTACAGACTAGGCATCGTACTAAAATCACCCACATGTAATGTAGTTAGACAGTCTATCAGAACTACAAAATTGACTAACAATGAGGCCGAGTATGAGGCCATGATTACAGGTCTTGAACTAGCTAGAAGCTTGGGAGCAGAGGTCATAGAGGCTAAGTGTGATTCCCTCCTCGTGGTAAACCAAGTTAACGGGACTTTTGAAGTCCGAGAAGACCGAATGTAGAGGTACTTGGATAAACTACAGGTGACTCTACATAGATTTAAGGAATGGACCTTGCAACATATACCTCGAGAACAAAACAACGAGGCCGACGCCCTTGCGAACTTAGGTTCATCGGTCAAAGACGACAAACTCAACTCGGGGACTGTCGTACAACTCATGAGATCGGTAATCGAAGAAGGTCACGCCGAGATAAACTCCACAAGTTTAACCTAGGATTGGAGAAACAAATACATAGAGTACTTAAAGAACGGGAAGCTTCCATCCGATCCAAAGGAGTCGAGAGCTCTACCCACAAAGGCAGCACAGTTCACTTTGTCCAAAGACGGAATAATGTTTAGAAGGACATTCGATGGACCATTGGCAATATGTTTGGGACCGGGAGATACTGATTACATCCTACGGGAAATTCACAAGGGCACTTGTGAAAATCATTCTGGTACCGATTCGCTGGTCCACAAAGTAATCAGAGCATGTTACTATTGGACAGATATGGGAAATGATGCAAGGGAGTTCGTTCGAAAATGCGACAAATGCCGAAAGCATGCTCCCATGATTCATCAACCCGAGGAACTAATCAACTCGGTTCTATCCCCATGTCCCTTCATGAAATGGGGAATGGACATCGTTGGCCCTCTCCGTCGGCTCCAGCCCCCAGGTAAGGTTCAGTTAATTTTGTTTATGACTGATTATTTCTCTAAATGTGTTGATGCACAGGCTTTCGAGAAAGTCAGAGAAAAGGAAGTCATAGACTTCATTTGCGACCACATCATATGTCGATTCGGGGTGCCCTTCGAGATTGTATGTGATAATTGAAAACAATTTATCGGCAGCAAAGTAACTAAATTTCTCGAGGATCACAAGATCAAAAGGATCCTATCAACACCTTATCATCCCAGCGGGAACGGACAAGCCGAATCGACCAACAAAACCATCATCCAAAATCTTAAGAAGAGATTGACCGACACCAAAGGAAAATGGAGAGAAACACTACCCGAGGTTCTATAGGCATACCGCACAACATTGAAATCCGGTACCGGAGCAACACCATTCTTGTTAGTTTATGGCGCCGAAGCTCTGATCCCGATAGAGGTCGGAGAACCTAGCATCAGATTTCGATATGCAACAGAGGAGTCAGATAACGAGACCATGAATACGAGCCTAGAATTGTTGGACGAAAGACGCGAAGTCGCTTTCGTCCGATTGGCCACCAAAAAATAGCAGATCGAAATGTACTACAATCGAAGAACCAATCTTCGACATTTTAACATCGGGGACTTGATGCTAAGAAAAGTCACCCTCAACACCCGAAATCTGAATGAAGGGAAACTGAGTCCGAACTGGGAAAGACCGTATCAGGTTCTCGAAATTATCGGAAAAGGATCCTACAAGCTCGGTATGATAAACGACAAACAACTGCCGATCAATTGGAACGTATCGCACCTAAAACGATACTACTGCTAAGGTACAACCCCTCCCATTTTTATTTATATTTTAAACTAACCCTTGCAGGTGTTCGACCAGAAACAACGATGGATTTTTCGACACAAAGCCTTTAGGTATGAAAGCATACGTTGCACTCTTTTTTTCCCTAGACCGGTTTTGTCCCAAATGGGTTTTCCGACGAGGTTTTTAATGAGGCAACCATTGATCGTGCTAACTTAGAACAATTTAACAGTATCCGAGTCTTCTTTACAATCAACCTCGAATACTGGGGGGCATCTCGAATATCAACTTTGATGCGAGGAAGTTACTTCATGGCAGCAGGGTCTCGATAGGAAAAATTTATAAGGGCCAAACGGTCGAACAAACCATGCCCGCATAGTTTGCTCGAGACCTGGCACAGAATATATACGCATGTATAATCATTTATAGAGAGAAGTATTTTTTTCTTTACCAATATCTCGTGCCTTAGAAAAACAAATTCTACTGTACAATTTCATACTCTCGATATATTACGTAAACAAGCCTAAGGGCCGACCATGACCAGAGTTCGGATGATTACCCGCATGCTCGGGGACTGCCGTTCGAAAAATAAATGATATCGAATTATTAAAATTTTTGAGATCATAAGACCTTATAAGCAACCCTTGATTTTTATAGGCCACGGCCAACCCACACAGGGACTGACACTTCGGGCAAGCTCGAAGTAAAACGGGGAAATAAGCCCAAGGGAAAAATCCCGAACTAAAGAGGCTACGACCGAATTAACACGGGTCGAAGACGTCCGAATTCCGTAACAAAACAGGTGTTGATACCCAATTTTTTCCTCATATTATATATATATATATATATATATATATATATATATATGTATATATATATATACTTTCAAAATAGTGCATATGCATCATCATTTGATTTAAAAGCATATACAAGTATTTTCATAATTTTTAAAGGCTTTAAATCAATTTATTTCCGCATTTTTATTATATAAATACCCATTAATTACCTTACAAATAATATTTATGATGATTTTATCATATAAACTCATCATTTATACCCATATTAGGTTTTAAATATTTTTAGTACATTTTTTATAATTACATTTGCATTTTAAAGGCTAAATTTGTATATTTTTGCAATAATAGCCTATATGTACTTATAATTACTTTATTTATGCAACGATAACCTTTTTATATTTTTATAATGTTAAATATTTGTTTTCAATCATTTTTATGCACAAATTATATTTTTATTGTTTATCTATTATTTTTACAAATTATTTTATTGGCTAAATTTAGGTATTTAAAATCTGGCCCCATTTTTAAAATTAATTTCGGACCTAAGACTACCCAAAACTACCCAAACCAGCCCAAACCCAATACTCCTAACCCAATTACCCTTACCCATTCATTAAAACCCGGCCCAATCCGTTTAAATCTAGGCCATTGATCAAAGATGATCAACGACCCATAAATAACCACCCCATTTCTTTATATCTCCCTCCTCTCTATCCTAACCCTCATTTACCTAAACCTTTCGCCCTTATTTCCCCTCTACTGATGAACCCTAATTCCGCTGCCTCACCCAAATCCCGTTCCTAATGGGATTCTTTCCCTATTCCCTTGCCATTTCGATGTTTTTCCCTTATTTGGTGCTATATTACGGAGTGACTTAGGTACTTGCCTAAACATGGCAAGTACCCCGCTTTGATTCTGTTCAAATCTATATTTGTCTCTTGAATCTGGACAACCTTGAGTCCAAGCACGTTATTTTGTAACGATTCTCTCATATCTCGTTGATTCGCACTAAACCCTAAAGGTTAGGGTTCCATATTTTTCTTTGATTCGAACCTAAACTGGTTCAAACTCTGATTTCTAGCATTATTCCGTCGATTCTCTTCATTTACCTAATTTAGGGTTTCAGACCCTTTTACTTGAACCAAATCTGGTTCGATTCTAGGTTTCCTTTTGAATAATTTCTTACCTATGTTTATTTTTATGTTAATATGTGATTCTTGCCTTTATTTTCTGCTAATTTTTTGGTTTACTTAACTTAGGGTTTTAGGCCCTTTTACTTGAACCAAATATGGTTCGATTCAGTATTCCTTTTTTATAATAATCTCTTGTTTGTTCATTATATGCCTATGTGATTCTTTGCCTTATTTTTCTGCCAATTTTGTGTATTTTAACCTAAATTTAGGGTTCAATTTTACTGATTTAAGTACCTGATTTTAGTATTTAAATTAGCTATTTCTATGCTCTAATCTCTACACTATTTAAACCTCTCCCCACTCCCCTTTGAAAGAAAGAAGATTCAGAGTTCAAAAAAACCTTTTCACTACTATATACCAAAAGTTGTGTACTCTTGCTCTCTCTTGAGCAATAATATTCTGTGTTTTGATTCTTGGCCGGCTGAAAGCCAAGGCCAGAAATTATTTTTGCTTCTGTTTGGTGCTATTTGCTATACTGTTGGATTCCTTTTCCATGTTCATCTTAACTGGTGAGTTATTGAATCTTCTGCCCTTTCATTATGATTATTTGCTCAATGTGTTACTACCATTAGACCATGTTACCCTAAATGCTATTACTTGTAATTGAGACATGTTTGAACATAATTAAAGCTGATTAATAAAATCTGCCTAATTCTGTGTTATTGAGGACTATCTTTTAGAGTTAAACATGCTTTCATACCTCTTTAGCAATGTATATATGTGTGCCTAAACAAATTTATAATGTTTATTTGTTGAACTTGTTACGGCCTGTTTAGTTCTGTTCTCATTATGTTATGATACCTCTACTAGATTTTCTTAATCAGTTCCTATTGCTAATCAATGTGTTTTCTTTCTATGATTTAGCCTGATCTGAAGTCTCTGTTATCACTGTGAATATGTTTATGAACTGGCCTTATTAGCATGTGACTTTGTTAATTCTTAAAAACTTGATAAGTATACTTAGGTTCAAATATGTTTGCTATTTGTTTGTATATGCTCTATATGTGATTATGTCCTTAAGTGTATCCCCTAATCCCATCCTACTATCATGAATCCTCATTCTTTGCTGGCTGAAAGCCAAAGCTATTTAGGTTCTGTCCTCTGGCCTCCCTAGTGTGCGCACTGCTCAGGGTTTATGTGAGACCCTTGTGAACTCTGACACACTAAGATTTGGTCTCTAGTCTTCCTTGAACTGTTTCTGATCATTTTCTCTAGTGTGAGCACTGCCCTAGGTTCCTGAAGCCCTTGGGAGCTCTGACACACTAGAGATTTGGGTTCTATATGCTTATCCTTAAAATATGGGTGAATCATTCACTACTGGTTATTGTGTATCTATGAACATGGGCTTTTGGAACTACTGTGAGTTGAAGGCCTAGCCTGTCTATGTGTATTTGGGCCTGCTGTAGGCTCCCTATAGTTTTACTTACCTTGTAATTCATTCATTTGGTATGTAATAACAATTCTGGGGTATTAGTAAAAATGGGAAACTATAAAGTGGGGGTAGAAATCCTGCCTATAGGGTTAATGTTGTGATGTTGGATGTTATATGTTAGAAATAATGCTTCTAAGTGTCTTATTGTGTTCAGGTCATTATGTGTTAGCAGCCATGTCCATAGGCTCAATGTTTGGCTCAACTATGTTCCATTACAAACCATGCCTATAGAAATGGTATGGTCCGATGTGTGTGTGAATTCCTGCTTGCATACTCTTTCGTTCAGATTATAGAAATCATGTCTATAGGATTCAAAAACTGTTCACATTGTAGAAATCATATCTATAGGATTCAAAACTGTTCAGATTATAGAAATCATGCCTATAGGATTCAAACTGGATCAAGTTATACAATGCACGCCGGAATCTGTTTAATTGTTGTTTATGTCTGTTTTCTGTGCTGTTACCTTCATTAGAAAACATGCATATAGGATTAAAAAAAATAATTCTAGGTTTGTTTCTGTGACTTGCCACTATTTCCTATCGCACAAAACACCTAGATACCATGCTGGTAGGCTTAATTGTATCATGCTAAAATCAGTAGGCAAACTTTGTAGTTCCTAATAATCGCATTAAGAAATTGACTTTGTATACGACTGTCTGCTCGTTCGTCAATATCAGATAGATATCCTGCCTATATGATTTTGCAATTAATAAAACCTGTTAATGCTAATCAGTTTGGCGTGCATTTGATGTCTAAATGCGGAGGGTAACTTGAGCCCATACTTGTTTCTATTTGAAAGTCCTAACTGTTTTTTGTATGTCGCCTAGTTTTCTCCTTTTGAGCAACCTAAGTTAAGGTCTAGAACTGCCCTGAAATAAAGGTCCAAATGCCTCCTGGACCATAGGCATGGGACGAGTAGTGCACGTATAGGGTACGACTTAGAATCAAATAGAGCGCTTTAGGTAAACAACTTAAAGATAGTAATCGGGTAGCAGGAGATGATAGTCTGTGCCCGCTGAATAATATGAGTAACACCCCGTCTTGAGAGAGTTACGAAATATTATTTATGTAGCACGGGGTGATCCTTTAGGCTAAAAAAACTTAGGAACCCTCCATTCCTGTTAAAATAGTTCTTTCTTTGTCCAAATTGTTTCTTTTCTCTTAGACTAATTCACATGATTTGAGCACTGACCTCCTCGAGAGCTTCCCTCCGAGCCTTCCATTTAGCATGTTCGACCATGCTCTTGGCCTTGGCCTCATTGACCTCAACATTGATCCTGAACTGGGTCACTTTAGCATCAACTCTTTTATTAGCCTCGACCACCTCAGATCTGGCTACGGCCACTTCAGATCTGGCTACGGCCACCTCGGATCTGGCCACTTCGAGTTTATCGGCCAAGCTTGCCTTATAAGAAGTGGCCAAATCCAATCGATGCTGAAGCTCCTTAATCTTCTCGATCTGCACCGAGGCGTTTCCTTTTGCAGCCCAAAGCTGGGTCTCAGCCAACTCCAATTGCGCTTGGACGACCTCTTTTTTCGAGCCAAGGACATCCATATTCTCTTTGAATTTTTCCGCCTCGTCCAGTAGCTCATCTACCTGCGAATTGAGTCGTCCAATCTGTTCGAGCCTCTGCCGAACCTGCAGAATCGGATCGTTAGTGGTTATCTCCAATTCATCTTCACTATCGTGAAGAATTCGAAATACCTGCGCAGCCATCTCCTCGTGCTCATCTCGAGCCGTTGCCAAATCTGCCCGAAGCTTCTCACTAAGAAGTTTGTAGGAATCACTCTTCTCAGTGAGGTTCCGAACTTCGGCCTAATGCTCCTCCCGGATTCGGAGGAAAGCCTCGTGATGCAACACTGAAGACTACAAACATGGAAAAATATGTTGGAATTATCTACAACTCTAAGTGTAAAAGAAACGGCAGAGATACCATCGAAGTTACCCGATTCAGAGCATGTTTGGCCTCGTTGAAAAGGCAAGCGGGTCCTACCGCACTCATCACGGTTTGATCATCTTTGGTCACCAAAGACCGAAGGTAACTAGCAATCCCCACAGGGGGAGAGAAAATTTGGGCATCCTCCGGGACGGAGAGCACTATCTTCCGCTTACGATCGGGATTAACACTTGGCGTCAGGAATCGGTCCACCCGTTTTGGAACCGATGAAAACCCGGTAGATCCCGACCATGATGCTTTATTCGGTACCGGTAATCCACTGAACCCGATAATCTCCTCCGAGGCAGCTGACTCGAGCCCATATAGAAAGTCGTGGATATTAGTCGACTCCCGAATACCCTCGTAAGATCGACCTTTTAACATGTTGGCCTCATGGATCATAACATCCAATATTTGAGGGGATCCGCTAATGTCGATTATCCCGAGATCGTCCCTATAGATATCTTTAGTTGCCCGAGAAGTCTTGCCCTCAGTATCCTCTTCAACCATCTCAGCTCGAGACGGGATAGTCTCGGCTTTTCCTTGTTCAGGAATTATGGCCAGGGTTCCCTTATCTACCTCCGCCGATTCGGAGGATTGTTCAATCATAATATTAGCCCGTACACGGGCTAATTCCTCTTCTCCTTCGTCGGGCTCATCCCTTAATCGACGGATCGATTTCAGAGGCATGATACCGGAGCCCCCCCTTGGGCTTGCGAGATTTCTTCGCCGGTTTTTTCTTTTCCGAGACCGGGGAACTCGGTGCATCTTTTCTCTTCTTCTCTTTAACCTGCTTCGAGGCAAGGACCTCTTCATCACTAGATGGGGGCTAACAAACAAATTAAGAAAGAGACTTACCATGACTGTGGGCCTCCCATCGACCCTTTGATAGTTCCACCCAAGCGCGCTCGGAGTACGGTCTCTGCAGCACCAGACCTTCAACCCATTGTTTAAGACTCAGAATCGGTTCCGGCATCCGAGCCATAGCTGTAACAAGAAAGAAAAAGTGGATCAAGAAAATAATAGGCAGTCACAAATTAAAACGCTCGAAGGGATCAAGTCCGAGGTTTTGTGACTGCCTTTTGTTTTGTACTCAAGGTTCATATTCTATTTCTGAGTAAACGACATGTCATCGGCAGGGATCAGGTCCGAGGTTTTAACTCGAACAAATCGGCCCATCCAACCTCGATCACTAGTCTCGTCTATACTCGAGAACTACGCTTTGGTGGCTCGGCGAGCAAGCTTGATTAATCCTCTTCGATAGAGTCGGGGACTATAAAGGCGCATAAGGTGATCGAGGGTGAAAAGACACCCCTCGATTTTTCTTAAGATGAATCGAAGAAGAATCACTATTCTCCAAAAAGAATGATGGATTTGGTCAAGGGTCACGCCGTATCTCTTGCAAAAGGCGACGATGACAGGGTCTAATGGACCAAACGTGAAAGGATAAGTATAAACACTTAAGAACCCTTCCACGTGGGTAGTAATTGATTCTTCAGGCAATGGGACTACCACGTGCTTGTCGCCCCAATTGCATTCCTGTTTTACTTTATCGAGAATTTTCTCGGTGATTGAACACTGGTACCTCGAGATCAGCTCACATCGGCCCGGTACCGAAGAAAGTTTTTTAACCTTAAAATCGATGACAGTTGAGCACCCTACCAGAACGAATTCCTCAAAGCGAGGCTCCGCCGCATCCTCGTCGCCTGCGGGTCGTGATAAAGAAGCGGCCTCTTTTTGCGGCACCGTTTTGGAGGTTTTCGCCATTGATGAACAAAGGGAACGAGAATTAGGGTTGTATGCGATATAAAATGTATGAAGCAAAGGGATTTTTGGAAATAGAGGCAAGAGTAGAGTTTTAGCTTTTGAGTGAAAAGTTTGGATGAGGATGAAAGTGTGAATATTTATAGCCTGGTGATGACGGTTCAGAACCAGTAGTGGCCGACCAACGATTGATAGGCATTTAATGTCTTGGTAACTGGACTGACGGGACGTTTGTTACATACGTCATAATCGAGCTCGTCGCTGACATCATCATCCACCAAGTTGGAGTCCAGAAATTCATATCGTTTCTCGTCATCTTCTTTCCGAGAAACGGGGGGACTATCTGTATACGGTCAAAACCGAGTTTTTCCCTTCGTATGATTAATCGAGATTGAAACATGATGGTCTGAGGTTCATCATTGTAATTTCGAGCCATGGTGCGAAGTATGTGTTGTCGAGCTCGAGACCCACAGACCGATCAAGATCGAGGTCGGCTAAGATTGAGCTCGAAGACCCAGTGACCGATCAAGATCGATATCGGCCAAGATCGAGATCGACTAGGATCAAGATCGAGCCAAGAAACAAAAAAAGTCGTTATAGCCGCAATTAGGGGGAGAATCTCGGTGGAAATCACGACACAAATCAAGGAGAGATTAATTAATCTATCATGGGATCCCCACTATGTATTTTTAATTATATCCAAAATAGGATTTTCCCACTATATTAAGGGTGGTTATCATTTATACATCAGATTTATTAAGATTGATAGATCATCAAGCAAATACTATCCTTTTTTGGGCTTTGATATTGAGTCATATTATTCTTCTATCAATCACTCTCCATTCAATTTGAGGGTGATAAAACTTGAAGGCTTAGGCTAACTAATTCATTCGGTTTGCATTCATTTATTTTACAACTAATTTCGGTATTCATTTACTTATTTTCCACAATTTGTACCAAGTTATACCACGTATCCTTAGAACTACGTATTAATATAATTGCTATCCGATTTTTGGATAAACAAATATTTTATTCACTAATAATATGCTCTTGTAGGACTAACATGACATGTTCAAGACCACCGAATAATAAATAAAAAGTATCCTCTTATTTCCTAATTTTGTGCTAAGTTAAATTACAGTCATATAAAATAACGGAGGGTGTATGTCATTTTCATAGTAGTATGTTGCAACCCACCGAAAATTTGAAGAATAAATGGGAATAATGACAGAGACAAAACAAGTAAACGCAAATTTCACCGATTCTTATCACAAATGCCATTTGGCACCATTTGACAAATGACTAGTCGGTAATAAGTAAGGTAGCGTTTGTTTGATTGAAACAACCAATTTTAAAAAGATAATAATTACCTAGTTCATAATCTCACGAGCAGATCCGCCTAATCTGATTATCTGAACTTATAGTACTTGTTAGAGACTAAAACACGTGTGGATGGAAAAGAGAAATTTATTTTCCTTTAAATAACACTTCTGACCTCAGTACAATTGACTTAACCTCAAAATAGTAGTACTCATTTACTTTCCTAGAAAAGCTCAACTTATGGCAAAATCCACATGAATCCCACTTATTCTATTTGAATTAATTAGTTTTTCCCGAAACCAAAAGTGGCAAACAATTCCCCCAAAAAATCTTCTTAAAAATAAAATGCGTTCGACCTAAAACAGAAGGGACATAATCACATAACATAAATTAGAACAGAGGAAATAAACAAATTATCAGTTTCAAAATGAAAAAAGTAGCATAATACGACATGACAGAAGAGGTCCATTTGACCTAAGAGCTCAGTTGCAACCAATGAATTATGTATAGCTAAAATGTAACTCATGCTTAGGAGGAGAAAAAAGATAGTAGTACGAATTTATTACATTATTTAAAAATTAAACCTTTACAATAAATTGAGAGTATAAAAATCCTATTACATTGTTCCTCTATAATTATACTAATATGTTTGTCTTTGCACACGTTTTAATAGATGCATATACTGAAATCAAGGTCTTCTCCCTTGTGTTTTATTCTCCCACCTAACATTGCATAAAAAAATCACAAGTGCACTTGTGGGGTGGCTGGTCAGCAAAAGACTCTTCAACTACATCTACAAAGTACTTTTCAGGTCAATCTTTCTCAGCTCTAATAGTATTCCTACTTGGCCACTCAATCCCCCGGTCATCAGAAGCTTCTTCTTTCTTTTTGTTTTCTATACCCCCTTTTATTCTCTTTTGTTTAACCACAATTTCTTCATCCTCTTCATTCAAATTCCCCATTCTTGAATTTGGTATCACATTTGCAAATGCTTGAATGGCTGCTAGCTTTAGAGTTTCCCTTTGGTTCGTCTTCTTTTTCCTTCTTTCTTGTTTATCCTTATTCTGTTCAGCAGATGATAAAATTACGATAGGAGAGATTCTAAAAGATGGTGATAACATCACTTCTAAAGAGGGGAATTTTGTGTTGGGGTTCTTTAGTCCTACAGGTTCTAGTAAAAGGTATCTTGGTATATGGTACGCTGATGTAACAGTACAGACAGTCGTTTGGGTTGCCAACAGACACAAGCCTGTCCCTGATAAAAATGGTACTTTTTTAATTGACCAAATTGGGAATTTGGTTGTTAAAAATGGACATGGAGATTCACTGTGGTGGAGTAATGTTACTGTCGCGACCAAAAACTCTACGGCTTGTCTGTTGGACAATGGCAATCTTGTCATCCTTAACTATGACAGGAATGCTGCGAGGTTAAATAAGGAATTGTGGCAAAGCTTCTTACATCCTACAGACACCTTTTTACCAGAGATGAAAGTTTTCATGGAAAGACAAGGTAAAGAACGTAAAGTTTTCAGTAGTTGGACAAATGAGAGTGATCCTTCACCTGGAAGATACTCATTGGGGGTTGATCCTCGTGGAGCACCTCAAATTGTTATCTGGGATGGACCGAATAGACGCTGGAGAAGTGGACATTTTGATGGAGTGGAATTCTCTGGTGTTCCTAATGTGACTAGATCTACATTATTTTCTGGTTTCAAAATTAACAACGAGGATGATACGTCGTACTTCACTTACACTGCTTCGGACACATCTTTTTTTGTGAGGTTCCAGATTACTGTGATTGGAAATGAGCTGCAACAGAGATGGGATGAAGACAAGGAGCAATGGAGCACGTTACAATCTAGGCCATCGGGTGGTTGTGACCTATATAACTTTTGTGGGAATTTTGCGGAATGTCATGAACAAGTATGCCTTTGTGTAAAAGGATTTGTACCACGTGTTGAGGAGCAATGGCATGCTGGGAACCGGACAGGAGGATGTATTAGGAGGACAGAATTGGAATGCAGGAAAAGTAGCATTGTTCAGAGGAATGATAGTGCAAAAGATGATGGATTCGTGGCTGTTCAGAGAGTTAAATTGCCTGATTATGCAGATATTATTGCAGATGCACAAAACACAGACGCGTGCAAAACCAAGTGCCTGAGCAATTGTTCCTGTAATGCTTATGCTTTTGTCAAAGGAATCAATTGCATGATATGGACTGAAGATTTAGTTGATATAGAGCAGTTTGAGGAAGGTGGGAACACTCTGTATGTTCGCCTTGATCCTTCTGAAGTTGGTAAGCAGAATATTTTGTTTGTGCAATTATACAAATTTAAATCCAAAGTAATTGTTTTTTAGTACAAAGACTCATTTCTTGTTTGTTTTCATTAGTAGCAAGATCAGCATTTTAAGCAGATACTTCTTTTCCTTCCTCGAGTTTGAGAGTTTGAAGAACGATTAGCCTTTCTAATTCTTGATTTTCTCCTTTGAATATCTCTTGAAACAGGTAAGAAAAACAGGACGATCATAATTATTATAATATCAGTTCTAGTAGCTGTAGCTTTGGTTGTTATGGCAGCTGTTTGGCTAGTATGTAGATACAGGGCCAGAAAACGAGGTAAATTTTGATGCAGCAATCTTCCTGACTTGGCTAGCTGCATTTGATATGTGTTCCATGTTGTACTTATAACTTCGACTTCCAATTTTCAGAATCCAAGAGGATCAATGAAATTCCCAAAAACCATCTAGTTAGGAGCGGAGAGTTCTCCGCGGACTTATCTGGGCCAGGCGACCTCAGTGCCGAAGGGCATCAAGGAAATGGTTCAGAATTAGCATTTTTCAGCTTCAGCATGGTGGCCAAAGCTACTGACGATTTTTCTCTTGCAAACAAGCTTGGGCAAGGGGGATTTGGCCCCGTTTTCAAGGTAAATTTTCAGTCTTAATGGATTATTCTTTTTCATCTAGAAAGTATACGGCCTTGTTTTGGACTAAAGATAATGTTTTTTAAATCTTTAGGGAAGGCTACCTTGTGGTCAGGAAGTTGCTGTAAAGAGGCTTTCACAAAAGTCCGGACAAGGTGATGAGGAATTCAAGAATGAGATCACTCTAATAGCAAAATTACAACACAGAAGTCTTGTTAGGCTTTTGGGTTGCTGCATTGAAGGAGAAGAAAAAATTCTGCTTTATGAGTACATGCCCAACAAAAGCTTAGATACATTTCTATTTGGTAAGTTCAGGAAATTCTATCAAAAAAATTGCTTTAGCTTCCTTATATTTACTATAGCAACACATCTCATTGAGATAGATCACTAACAATTATAATGGCTGTTAAACTTTGGCAGATCCTGCTAGGAAATCCCAGTTAGACTGGAGAAAACGCTTCAGCATTATCGAAGGGATTGCTCGAGGGCTACTATATCTCCATAGAGATTCAAGACTTAGGATAATCCATAGGGATCTAAAGGCTAGTAACATTTTGTTGGATGAAGAGATGAACCCAAAAATTTCAGACTTTGGCATGGCCAGAATATTTGGAGGAAACCAAAATGAAGCAAATACAAACAGAGTTGTAGGCACATAGTAAGTATCATTTTATTTTAAGTCTTTTAAGAGACTCTAATTTCCATTTTCTTGTTCCTGGAGCTAAATCCATTTCATCTCATACCTTGTTGCTAAACACAGTGGATATATGGCTCCTGAGTATGCAATGGAAGGCCTGTTCTCTGGCAAGTCTGATGTCTACAGCTTCGGAATACTATTGCTTGAGATTATATGTGGGCGTAGAAATACAAGCTTTCGGTCGGATGAGCATTCAGGCATTATTGGATATGTAAGCCTGAATAATTTTCTCCACTATTTCAATATTTTTAGTCCAGAACATGCTGTCCGAATAATTCTTGTGTAATTGAGCAATGACAGAGTGGTCATCTTTCTCATATTTTTCTGGTGGAAAATATTTCAGGCATGGGAGAAATGGGACGAAGGTAGACCAATGGACTTAGTAGATCGTTCAATATGGGATGGATGTCAGCATGATGAAGCATTGAGATGTATACACTTGGCAATGCTTTGTGTTCAGGACTTGGCTGTTCACAGGCCAAACATGTCTTCTGTAGTTTTGATGTTGGAAACTGACAATATGAGATTGCCCTTGCCTAGGCAACCCACTTATACCTCAATGAGAAGATCTGTTGATGCAGATATGTGGCATGGGAATCAGGATTTGCCATCCTCAAACAATGTCACAATCAGTGTACTAATAGGTAGATGATTGTTTAATGCTTGATCTTTCTTACATATCTGCTTCATTTGAAGAGAATAGGATCAAGTAATGTAACTTTTTTCAAGTTATACTTGGAAATATGTTAATAATTTTGTGTTAGCTAGGTATACTTTATTAGACTGTGTACAGTAGATGGTTCAGCACTTTAAGCTGAAAGAGAGATAGATATGTTCAATCAGTATATATGAAGTTCTTGAATTTTGAATATGCTCCCCAGTTACTCTTTTTTCTCCCCCTCCCCCCGCCCCCAACTGCGGAAGGAGATTAGCGGTAATTCCTTACCCTATCCCCTCATGAATCGAACTCACAACCTACTGTTAGAGGTGGAGGTGCTCTATAATTGAGCAAGTCTCAGTTTTCCTACCAAGTTACTCAGAATGAAGTATTTCCATCAGTCTACAAACAAATATCCTTAATATTTAAGAAGCAGAATTACATGCTTTCTTCTCCTATCATTTGTCTAGAGCAACCACGGATCGTGTGTTTAACTTCCTTAATCATTTAAGTTTACGTGTATTGCAGAATTGTTTTCATTCTGAAACAGATTTTGGCCAGTTCTTTCATTTCAAGAAACCATATTGCAGTTTTTCTGAAGCCTGAGAACTGAGAAGTAATGTTAATTCTTGTTAGAAAAGCAATAGTTATTACCAGATTCTGCAGAAATGGAACTATGGGTGTGTTTGGTATAACGGAAAATGTTTTCCAAAAAAGTGTTTTCTTGGAAAACAAGTAGTAATCTTATTCATTTTCCGGTGTTTGGTACGCAAATTAATGAAAATAACTTCTTGAGAGTATTCATAAATAATTTAGATACAATAAACATGAAATCATAAACTTTCGAACCAACAACCTTTCGAACCCACAAATTTCATTAACTTCCGAACCGCTAAACTTTCGAACCCGTAAACTTTATAATTTCTAAACCCGTAAATTTCCAAGCACATAAACCTCCGAACTTATAACTTTGAAACTTGTAAAATTTCGAACTTGTCAACCGAAAGATGAAAAAACTAAAACTGAAAATATATTTAAAATTATAAAAAAAAAACATAAATTTGAAATTTGAAAAAAAAGTAATTTTTTTTTTGCGGGTGTAGGGTGAGTGGTGACGAAAAAAAAACTATTTTTTTTTAAAAAAAACTGATTTTTTTTAAAAAAAACCTTTTTGGAGAGAGGGGTGGGGTTAGGTGGGTGGGTGGGTGGGTGAGGGTGGGCAAGGTTGAGAAGGAGTTTTGAAAAATGTTTTTCCTTTCTTGATAAGGAAAATATTTTCCTCCAATTGGAGGAAAATGAGTTCATAATGAAAATGTTTTCCAAAACATTTAAGCCAACCAAACATGGAAAAATTGGATACCAAACACACCCTATATGTAGGGAGATTGGCTTGTGCTCCACTTGAAACCTATGTTGCTCGGACTCTTCGAAAATGTGGCCGGATATGTGTCGGATCCTCAAAAAGTAGTGCATTTTTTAAGGATCCGACACGGGTGTGGGTACATTTGGAGAGTTCGCGCAACATAGCTTGAAACAGAAGGGAAATGGAATTTATTTATTTGATTAATTATTGTTAATTTTTTTTATGGTTGTGGATCATTAGTAGTTTTATGAAACTCAAATATGGAAGAAATCTTCAACTCTATGGAATAACCTATTTTACCTTATATCAAATGGAATAACCTATTTTACCTTATAACTTTCTTGTAGAGCTATGCAAAGGTGAACTTTGCCAAATTCAAACTTCACCATCAAATTAAATATGGAGATGGGGAATCAAGGTTGCTCGCTCGGTCGGCGGCTCAAACCTTCACCGTGTAGGTAGGAGTTTGATTCCTCATCTAGTAATCCACTTCCCTATATCCCAAAGAAAAGGAAAATAATATGGAAATGTAGATTTCGAATATTCTAAATTAGTAATGGATTGTAGATTCTAAATTAAGTATACTGGTGATCTTCCAAGCTTTTCACTTGTAGATTCCAAACAACTTATGCTCCTATAACAATAAATAAGCACTAACATTAGCCTTTTTTATGATACATCAAACAAAAAGATATTGTTAAACTATACAATTCTAAGGACATACATTTTGTCACCTCCTCTGAGGAAAAGAAATTAATTGGAGGACATACCTGAGAAACACTGGAGCTTGTTTTTTTAACTCCTGGAGCACAGCTCTGATTGCTATTAGGTTGGCTAAAATGAACAAGAAATAACAGAAAATAGCATATCCAAAATGGGAGATATGCATTTTTCTGTTTCTGATGTTCAGATGGTACCTTAACTCAATCCCAATAACTATCCATAAATCAAAGCCTTGTCTCAGCTTGGCCAAAAATTATTTTTGATAACTGAGAAATCCGCCAATTGTACACTCCACACGGTTTGATACTCGGTTGAAATTAGCATGTCCCTCAGCCCTTCTCCACGTAACGCTCGTCTCCACTTAATTCATACACGATGTGTTGTGCTCTTACAATTAGACCAAAGCCTGGGGCCAACTTGGCCAAATATCTGATGTTAGGCATCTGTACTCCAGGTAATTCAAGCATGTCAAAGGAAGAGTTGAGAATTACTGTATGAGAAGAGTAATAACCAATTTAACATGATCTTAGGCAAAGCGTGGGAAAGAGGCTCAACTGCTTCAAATAATGTGGCGGCCAAGGCTTCTGCACTTCTGCTTTGTTCAAAACAGCAAAACCCTAACTTCACCACAATCTTTCCCTAAAATTCAGAGAACCCATTTCATCTTACTGCTCAATTTTCCTCTTCCCCAGCAGAATATGACTCAATTGCTCTACATTGGTAAATGGGGTTTGTTTTATGCACTACTCTTAGCTATTTGTCACGTCTTGGTTTTGGTTTGATTGATCAAAATCAATAATTTTCCTAAAAATGACTGTATTATTACTTACAGCGTCAAACAACTTTTACAAATGAGTATATAATTTATTTTACATATATATATGAGTAATTACTTTTATCAAAAAAGATAATTATACTTTTATATTCCAAAAACAAACAAATTAAAATTGGTTGATTTTCAAACCCTAACCCGGCTTTTTTTTTTTTTTTTAAACTGGCAGAGGGTTCTATATTCTAGAATTGGTGTTTTGGGGACTAGATGAGCTATATGGGTCACCCTTTTTTCTTTTCTTTTTTTTCTTTTTAAGTTGCCGTTTTAAAGATAACATCTTTATTCCCAGATGTGGACTTTATTCTTAAGTCCAAAATAAGCTCAGGACAAAGTAAGACAAGTTATAGTGACTTCTATCCCAAGTTTTCCCCCTTATAGTCCCTCGCCTTCTTACCATATGCTTATGGCTAAATACAGGGAAAAGTTTAAATTTGACTTCAAATGCTCATTTTTATCTAAGGGGGATAGAAAACCAATCACAGTCCAAAATGTTCTGAATAGTTTTTTGGACATCCTGATAAACTTGATACTTCTTTTTTTATATAATAATATCAGTCTCCATGTTATAATTACTTGGCAAATTCCAGCTATGTTCGTTCTTGTTTCGAGTCCCTATTTTTGGTATTTGATAATTGACCTGTGACTCTCTCTTTTAAGTGTCCCTTGATGTTTGTTATTATAGAAGTCTATCATTTAAGAAAATGGGATTCTGTCAAGCTTGGAAAATACTTTTGATCTCTCTTCTTTCGTACTGTATCATTCAATCATATTATTGCAATGCCTCAGACACCATTCTGCAATCACAAAAGCTCTTAGTAGGGGATACTTTAACCTCTGCTAGTCAGGTTTTTGAATTGGGATTCTTTAGTCCTGCCAATTCCAGTAAAAGGTACCTGGGGATATGGTTTAAGAATATCCCGCCTCGTAAGGTTGTGTGGGTTGCAAACAGGGAAAGTCCACTTAATGTTTCTGATTCCGCTGCAAGTCTATCGATTAGCAAAAATGGAAACTTGGTGATTCTTGATGGTGTACAGAATGTTATCTGGTCAAGCAATGTGTATGTCCCCACTAATAACACAGTTGAAGTTGTTCTCCTGGACAGTGGGAATTTGGTGCTTAAAGATAATATCTCAGGACAATGCTTCTTTGAGAGTTTCGATTATCCTTGTGATACTTTCTTGCCTGGAATGAAAATAGGGTTCAACAGGATAACTGGGGAGAGATGGCTCTTATCTTCTTGGCAAAAGGAAAGTGACCCCTCACCGGGAAATTTTTCTATTGGAATCTCGGATCAACTTCCTTCTCAGTTTTTCATATGGAACAAATCTACTCCCTACTACAGAACTGGGGAGTGGAATGGACTGAAGTTCATTGGTCTTCCCTATATTGATTCAGCAGCCTATATAGTTCAGTTTGTCTTTCAGCAAGATTTTCAACAGGGAACTGCATACTTCACCTTTCTTCCAAATACTTCATTTCTAACTTTCGTGGAACTTCAGTCAACAGGGTTTGTTCAAGTTGTTCAGTGGACCGATGGGGCTCCAGCTTGGGAAGTCTATGCTAAGATGGTGCATCCACCATGTGATATATATAACACTTGTGGACCTTCAGCAATCTGCAGCAAGAACAAATATCCAACTTGCAGCTGCTTAAGAGGGTTTGTGCCACGGTCTAGTGACGAGTGGAGCAGAGGGAACTGGACAGGTGGTTGTGTGAGGCAAACTAAATTACTATGTCAGCGAAAGGGAAATGGCACGTCTCCAGGGGTTGGACAGCAGGATGGTTTTTTGAAGTTTAGTGGGCTGAAACTGCCTGATCTTGCTGCTATTTTTCGCCTCGACAGTGCTAGTGAATGTGAAAGGCTGTGTTTGAACAATTGCTCTTGCACTGCTTATGCTTATGTGGCAGGAATTAGGTGTATGGTATGGTCTGGAGATCTTTTAGATATGCAGGATTACTCATATTCTGGGGAAGATCTTTTCCTTCGGCTTGCTTACTCAGAGTTAGGTAACTACTACATTTATTTGTTTTAAACTAACTTTTTATGATGTAATTTCATCTACTGCAGTAGCTTATTGAAATGTTGTTCAGTTTTTTCAGGTAAGCGGAAGCTTAAAAGAGCACTAATCATATGTGCTGCAGTATTGTCCAGTCTCTTTTTGGGGATTGCTTTATATTGTTTGCTCAAGAATAAGATTTATCAAACAGGTAATGATATATGTACTCCCAAAGTGAATAAGAAAAAAATGCTTTTGACAAATGAAACAACCTTGATGGTTTTGTTGAAACAGCTATGCAATGAACGTCTAGCCTGATCTTTAATTTTTTGCTTCCTTTAACAGGACAAAAAGGAAAAGGAACCATAAGCTTTCGTATAGGTGATTCATGCAACATTTCAAAAGAATACGCACTGGAAAGTTTCTGGGTTGGCAATTTAAAGAAAGAAGATCCGATTGAACTTCCACTGATTGAATTTGAGCTAATTGCAGCTGCAACAAACAACTTCAAAGTAGACAACAAACTTGGGGAAGGAGGATTTGGCCCTGTTTTCAAGGTAACTACACTTTTCCTCAAGCACTAAACCTAATATTGTGGTCAAATACACAAAAGTCCATCGCGGAACTTGCACTACAAGGGATTTTATTACTGAAATTATGTATTGTCCAACTTCTTTTACCCCTTTATTTTTTTTATTTTGAGGGAGCTGGAAGGGTTTGTAAAGTAAGTTTTCTGATCATTTGACTTTTAATGGGCTGACCCTGCATAGGGAAAGCTAAAAGGTGGACAAGAAATAGCAGTGAAAAGACTTTCTAATCGAACAGGGCAAGGCATAGAGGAGTTCAAAAATGAAATCGTATTAATATCAAAACTCCAGCACAGGAATCTTGTACGACTCCTGGGATGCTGCATTGAAGGGGAAGAACTTCTTATAATTTATGAGTACATGCCAAACAGAAGCTTGGATAAATTTCTCTTTGGTATGGCTGCTCTTGTTTTCTCTCTTCTAGTTCTTTTCTCCATCTCGTAGAGTCAATTAGAAAATAAGTTTCCATCATGTTTAACATGTCCAAGGGGATCTTATAGGTGATACTTGTTTAACTCTTTGTACATTTAATGATCAGATACATCACAGAAAGAATTGCTAGATTGGCCTAAACGGTTCAACATCATTCAAGGTGTTGCTAGGGGACTACTATATCTACATCGAGATTCCTGTCTGAACATTATACACCGGGATCTGAAAGTAAGCAATATCCTTTTGGATGAAGAGATGAATCCAAAAATTTCAGACTTTGGTTTAGCAAGAACGTTTCAGAAGCAGCAGCAGCTTGTGCATACTCACCGAGTAGCTGGAACATAGTAAGCGACAATATTGCTGTACTTCTCAATTGATAAGAGTTCAGAACCTCCAATGAACATGTAATCAAGAAGTAAAAATTATTGGTAGCCTCTCCTGCTACCTGTACAATCCAAATTTGCATCATAAAAATATCTGTTCTTTTGATTTACTTTTGAAAGTACTAATGTTTGCAGTGGATACATGTCTCCTGAATATGCTTTGAGGGGGGTATTCTCTGAGAAATCTGATGTCTTCAGCTTCGGAGTCTTGCTATTAGAAATCATAAGTGGCAAGAAGAATTCAAGTTTCCATTATGTGGAAGAGAATCTTAACCTCCTCAATTATGTTAGTACACATGCTGTCTTACTATTTGATCAACTTCACTCATTTTTATGTATTGAACCTCATGATAGTATGTGCAAATATTGCAGGCATGGAAATTGTGGAGTGAAGAAAGCGGATTAGACTTCATGGATGGGATATTAATCAACTCATTTTCTCCAGAAGAGATAACGCGATGCTTACATGTTGGTCTTCTCTGTGTTCAAGAATGTCCTAGGGATCGTCCTACCATGGCAGCCATAATTCTCATGCTAAACAGTGAAATGAAATGTTCAACTCCTAAACAACCCACATTTAAGTTTGAAACATATTTGGATCTTGCCTGTTCAGCAAAAGATAATGACAAATGTTCTGTTAATGAGGTTAGTGCATCGTTGTCTCAAGGACGATAAAACATGTCAATGTACATTCTTAAATGTTGTTAGTCAAGTACAAAAATCCAGTCATTAGCCTCCTGATCATGTGTAGTATCCCTCATTGTAAATGAACCATTCCTGGGGATTTTTAGTTCTTTTCAAAACCCAATTTTCTACAGGGTCAATCTTGTACTGGTTAACATTACTTTTTAATAAAATGGCATTGTTTTATTCTTCAGCACCATTTAGTGTAAGTTCTACATTGCGTAATTATGCTAAACATAATACCAAACAGTAGTATCAAGCTTAATATCAAGGTAGCAGTCTCATGTCCTTGTTAACATCCAATGTTAAGATACCCTTCATATTTTAGTCTCATGCACTTTAGCTAGGCTTATTTTAGTCTTTTCCTTATCATAAAACAAACGGAAAGAGCCAAATATACTAATGTACTTTCGAAAATGATCTAAGAATACCCCTCATTATACTGTCGGGTTATCTATACCCCTACAGTCATACTTTGGGTTCAAATATACCTCTCATTTAAACGGAGGGACATGAATCATCGTTTTGTTGGCCAATTCTAAATATCTCCTAATTAATTAAAAAATAAATTTCTAAAGCAATTTTTTTTGTAAAAACTGGAAAAAAATTGATTTTTTTTTTTTACTAAAAACTGAAAAAAAACGAAAATATTTTTTTCCAGATTTTAGAAAAATATTGCTTTAAAAAAACTGAAAAATAATTTCTAAAGCAATTTATTTTGTAAAAAATAATTTTAAAAAAAACTGAAAAGAAATTTTCTTAAGCAATGTTTTTGTAAAAACTGAAAATAAATTCAGTTTTTTTCAGTTTTTAATTGCTTTAGAAAATTGCTTTTTAGTTTTTTTTTCCAGTTTTTACAAAAATATTGTTTTAAAAAATATTTTTCAGTTTTTTTTGTAAAAACTGAAAAAAAAAAATCATTTTTTTCAGTTTTTAGTAAAAAAAAATAATCAGTTTTTTCTAGTTTTTACAAAAAAAAAATTACTTTAGAAAATTACTTTTTAATTAGTTAGGAGATATTTAGAATTGGCCAACAAGACAATGACACGTGTTCCTCCGTTTAAATGAGGAGTATATTTGAATCCAAAGTATGGCTGCAAGGGTATAGATAACTCAATAGTATAACGAAGGATATTCTTAGACCATTTTCAAAAGTACAATGGTATATTTGGACCTTTTGCCGTAAAACAAATCCTATTGTCAAACTTCAACTAATATTCTTTTTGCACAGAAGTTGGGGTAAGGGGTACTGCAGCAGATTTATAGACATTCCTTGTACATACTGCCAACTATAAACATGACACTATTTGGTTCATGTGCAGAGCCATATGTTGGTACGACAGCTACATTTATTTATGTAATACAAAGAATGCCCAACTCATTTTCCTCTAGGATGAATTAATTAAGCTTGCTGCACCTTTTTTATTTTTGGTCCCCCTTACTTCATTTGTTTTCTTGTATTTAATGCTCCCTCCGTTACTTTTTCCCTGTTCAATATACAAAGAAATATTTTCTATGTTATCAATTTGGCAAATTAAGAGAGAATTATCTTTTTAATTTTTTTTACCCATATCAATACTTACTTCGGTCCATTTTAATTGATTTTTTTATTGTTTTTATACATATTAAGGATTCCAACTTTTAGCATTAATTAATAATGATATTTATCATATTAACCTTAATTTATTTATTAAAAATATGACGAATACTCCTAGGCTCTCAACTCGAATAACAAGTTTGAAATAAAGAAGTTAATTTCTTTCAAATAATATCATGGACTATAAGATAAAGGCCAAAAAGACAATTAATTAAAGTGAATCAGAGGGAGTAATTAATAAATTCTCAAATTTATTGGAGTACTAGTAGTAAAATTTGGATTTCCAAAACATAGTAATTCACATAAATAAGGGTGAGTAGTAAAATAAACCCTCAATTAATATTTTAAAATGCATATTTGATAAGTAAAAATGAAGTGAAGGAGTAAAGTCTAGCATAGTAACAAAAAGAGAAGGTACTTTCGAATAAAGAAGGTGTAAAACATTACTTTACTTTACTACTATATATTACTTTACTTTACTACTATCTAATAAGAGGGAAAGCAAGGAGCTCTCCCTCAACATGCCTGCCTCGCAAAGAGGTATTTTTGAAATTACTGATTTTTCAGGTACTTTTTAAAAATCAAACTCCAAATATTACCATTATTTTTATTGCACCAATGTGCACTATCCGTTTCTAGCTAATCCTTTTACATGCTACTCTAATGTAATATACTACTATGATTTTATTAGTGAAAGAAATGATATGCTGACAACTCATTTTTTGTAAATTAACTAATTTTATTTGAAGAATTCACAAATTGTTTAGTATTTATTAATTTAATAAGTAACGTTGAATCATAAATGCAAAAAATCTATAATAAATTAAGAAACTAAACTTATAGATAGAAATTTCAAGGGAAACACATAAATTGCTTGACCAATTAACACTAAGACGATTTAAAATTAAATTCTACATAAATACCGCATTATTTAATTTTATTCAACAACTGCTCATATGATTTTAAAAAGTGTAATCTTAGGAGTCGGTTCACATAGTTATATGGAAATTATACTGCATGAATTATAATATGGGAATTAAATAATAACGAGATTATTTAGTGAATATATTTTTGTTAGTAGATGTAATCATTCTATTAGACTAAAAATGAAATATCATTGTATATTTCAAACATATATTTGCTTTTATACTAGATAAATTTGAACAAATTGTTAACTCAAATTTTAACCTTATTTTTTTAAGGCGTTAAAAAAAACTTTGGAGAGGATAAATATATAATTTGCGATTAGCAATACCGAAATTCAAATTTCGATCAGGCACAACATAAGGATAACATAAGGAACACAAGGTCATCCTGCTTGAATTCTTAGTTCAGACACTACATTTGTAATCAGTTGAAAATCATATTACTTTCTTAGGCCATGTGAGCAACTAAGCTTCATTTATATTTCCATACTTTTTCAATGTTACAATTTGTATTGTCAAAATATCCAAAGGACAAAGTAGCTACTATGGAGTTCATTGTATGTTTTGAACATGGAAAAAATAAAGATGCTTGTCCTGTTATTCGTTAACTTCGGGCTCCTATGGTTAGAGGATGAATTAAAGTCAATAACGAAATGCACATATCCATTGGTTTATCAGAAATATAATTTTCAAAGTGAAGATACAAAGGACAACTTAGTTAAATAATCTTATATTAATGTTGTTAAATAATTTTTTTAATTATGTGTGTCGAAATATTATATGATACTCTTTGAACGGGGAAACATTATTACCAGAGAACCTATGCACTACCATTTTAAATAATTATATATAAGTTAGGCAAAAAATTTACTTATGCTAATTAGTGAACTCGTTCATGAAGCAAGCTACTTTACAATTTGATTTTCACGTGATAGTATGGACCAATAAAATTATGATACTCTTTCCTTTTAAATGATTTCAAGTAATATAAGATTAACTATAGGATCCTTTAAAGATGGATTTTAATAGAAGTTTTTTCCATAACAAAAAGAAATTATACTAGAGTATTTAGCATACTTGGAGTTAGAACCAGAATTTGAAGTTTATAGTTATGGAATTGAATTCTAATATCTTTAATATACTGACTAAACTAATATTTTATACATATTCAAATAAATACATAATTTGAATCAAAACTATATGATTCGATCAAACCCGTACAACACTCTCTCTAATCATGGGACATATGTTATTGATTCCGTGCACAGCACGGGCTATCCTTACTAATTATTTACTATACTTAAGAGATAAGAGGGAATAAGCAGGCACCAAGTCAACATGCTTGCTTGGCATTGTAAGGGCATTTCGGTAACTTCGTCAAATAGAGCACTGTCATTGGTTAAGAAGTACAGTTATCATGCATTTTTATGTGACTTGACCAATTCGCCCTCCCATCTGTGGGTCAAGCTTTAATTTTCATTCCACGTGCTACATTTATCCTTTATGAAACATCCACTCATCTAACCATGTGGGCCCACAAGGATTTTACATTTCACACCTAGCTCTCCATCGCTAAAACTCTCAGTAAGAGTAAAAATATAGACACAAGTATACATTTCCATACGAGTAAGCATTGAGTCCGAATAAGGATGGCAAGTGGGCCGGGTCCGATTTTAAGTGGGCTTCGCGGGTCCGGTCTTAAGTGGGCCGGTCCTATGTAGTTCGGTCTTAAACGATTCCGGGTTTCGTGGGCTTATTACTGGAATCGGCTCGGGACCGGGACCACGAACTAACGGTCCCGGGTTAAGTGGGCCGGTCCCGGACCTAAACTGCCCCAAATGGGCCTAAACGGGCCCAACAGAAACTTTGTATTTTTAATAGAAGTTAGAGAAAAAAAAATAGTAATAAAGATATATAAGCTATATTCGATTTATATACTATATATACATCTTAAAATATATATATACTATATTATATATACATAGTATGTTCGATATACTCGATATACATATATATATAAACCTATATATATATATATATCTTAAGATATATATATATACACACACACTATACTATATATACATAGTATATAAGTCATATTCGATAGTATACATCTTAAGATATACTATATATACATCTTAAGATATATATATATATATATATATACACACACATTATACTATATATATACACACACTATACTATATATACATAGTATATAAGTCATATTCGATAGTATACATCTTAAGATATATATAATATATATAGTAAGATGTATATATATTATAGTATAGTATAGTATATACTATATATACAACTTAAGATATATAAGCTATATTCGATATATTCGATATACATATATATAGTATATCGAATATAGTTTATATATCTTAAGTTGTATATATAGTGTATATATATACTATACTATACTATACTATAGTATATAAGCCGTATTCGATAGTATATATATAGGCTTTTATATATATATATATATATATTATACTATACTATATGTATAGCTTAAGATATATAAAAAGACAAAAATATTGTAAAGAGATATTCAAATCAATGCGTTATATTTTTATTATAGCATTAAAAATCATGGCAATAAAAAGTTTGGGATTAAAACAAAGTTGGAGGGTTAAATGACTATTTCATAAATAGCCAACGACTATTTTTGACAGCCCAACGACTATTTTTTTTTATTAAAAAAATAGTCGTTGGGCCCGCTAGGCCTGCTAAGGGATCTGGCCGGTCCGGTCCCGAGCCCTGGCGGGCCAAACGGTCTCGGGCTTGACGGGCCCAAATCATAGGACCGACCCACAAGACCGGACCAGGCCCGCTAAAACCGGACCAAACGGTCCTGGCCCGTTTAGCCGTGTTGCCCGCGGTCACGGGCCGGTCACGAGCCTGGACCGGCCCACTTGCCAGCCTTAGTCTGAAGCCAAAACAACAATTCTACCAGTTTTTACACTAAATAATTACACCGGAAAATAACATGCTTAAATATTACTCCCTCATGTCCGCTTTAATTAATTTTCTGGTTATTTTTATACATATTAAAAAATTATCTTTAAGCATTAATTAATAATAAAATTGATCATATTAACCTTAATTTATTCATTAAAAATATAACAAATACTATTAATCTCTTTACTCCAATGAAAACTTTCAAAAAAATAATTAATTCGTTCTTAATTTTTCAAAAAAAGGCCAAAAGATTTTGGACCAAATTTAACGCATGTTTAACTTGTGCTACGTTATAGTTCAACTTTAGCCATTGTTTATTTTATATCTAATTATTTTTGCGGTCATTTGGATAATTTGATTTGACTGAAGTTAAAAGAAAAAAAGTTCTTGAAGTTGTATTTTATCTATATTTAACTTTAATAAAATTGAAGATCATAATTATTTTATTTGATATATTCTAAGAAGTATTTAAATATTTCACCTTATAAATTTTGGTAATAAAAGTTCAGTATTGAATATTGGTGGTTATGTATTTGCAAATATTGGATTTTAGTATTCAAATATTATTTATGGATGAGTGTAGATTAGTATTCTACTTCTAATATTAAGAAAGTTTTCTATTATTATTTATGGTAAGATTAGTGTTCTACTTCTAAATCTAATATAGTAGAATGCATATACAAATTGTGAGACCCACTTTTCCTTAAAAGTTGCATGTTTCATACTTGCATAAAATACAAATACTTTTTGGTAGCTAATTCTTTCCAATCATAGAAACCAAAAAGGAAATTTTATTAGAATTCAATTAAATATTTAAATTTTATGCCATCAGGAACTAATAAATTTTTGAGTATGAATAGAAAATATGTTAAACCAATTGTTCAGTATAAAAAATTGACAAATTAAAGCATAGCAGAATTAATTCACTAAATAAAAAATAATATTTGCATGGAAATATATTATATATGCTAAGCTGAAGTTGAACTACACCAGCAAGTTAATAATTAATATTAATATTCATCTAAAAAATTTAACATTATGAATTCATGAAGAAAGTAAATACGATATAGTAATTTACAATTTAATTAGTTGATGATGCTTTCAAACAGTAAAGGTATTTTGTAGGACAACTCTTTCATTTGAAGGCATGTGCATACCTTTTTCTTCTAACAAAAGTATGATTAACTAAATAGAAGTTACTCTGAGATTTTATATTAATTTACAACTTTAAATTAGTTTCTAATTTAACTTTTACAATATTATGTCTAACATATTAAACCTTATACTATCATGAGTTTATTTATTTGAAATGCTAATATTTAAATTAATTACTAATTTAGTTATTAATTTAATTTATATTTGCTATTCATCCTAAATTCAATGGATCGGATCACTAGAATATTTGTGTTATGAAAAAAACAACAATTAATAATATTTTAAGTTAGTTACTTTTTCAATTGCAATTGATATGTCTATTTTTATTACTAGCACTTGAAACTGATTTGATTATTCTACGAAAATAAGAAATGATGCAAATTTGTGTTGATATTCCCTCAAAAAATCTATCTCACACACAATTATTATTTATAACTATCTTTAACATTATGCTCATATTTTAAATATAATAACTTTATCTAAAATTTTAGCTAAAATTATTTAATCCCCACTCCGTATATAATGTTTAATCTAGAGAAAGTTGAGACATAAAGAATATTTTAAGGAGTAATTATTCATTAGCTAATATAGGCAAAGCACACCTAAGCAGTTAAAGATTTTACAAAAGTTTTCCTTGATACTTGAGAACATTGATTAGAAATTTTTAAAAAAATTATGCGGTTAGATAAAATTGTATAATATTAGATTCTTCTTCTTTCATCACAGTTTTAATTGCAATATTGGGCCCCGTACGCAGTACATATTTTACTTTACTAGTATTACTAGTATTATTAATTCTACTATCTAATAAGAGGGAATTAAGCACACAGCTGGACGACATATATGCTTAGGGTTGTAAGGATAATTTGGTCATTCCAGGTAAAACAGAACATTATGTAGGCTAAAAAGGAATATTACTGTAGCTGCTATATAAAATTTTGTGTACCTTCACTAAATTGACCTTTGTTTATGTCATAGTCTGTCACTACACATTTCTCACATTAGCTTTACTTTGTACTCTCCAATGTGGACCCCATGTCCCCTCCTACCTAAACAGTCTCTCAACTTTGCATTTTTCAACCATTCATATCATTACAATTGTCATTATTTACTAATTGCATACACCTATATTAATCTTTTAGCTTCTTATTACGGAATTAGTATACAGTGAATTACCACTATATATAAATTATGTGACTAACTTTTTGAAAAAGTTTATAAATTATTTTTAAAAAAAATTATCAAGTTTTTTGTTAAATAACCACACGTGGCGTAAATATTTCAATAGAAAAAGGAAATTGTGTTCTACTTAATCAAATTAAATTTATAATTAACCTGCTTGCTAATAAAAATAATAAGAGAACATTTAGTTACTTCTAATTTTATCATATCATTATGCAATATTAAATTACTTCTTTCTGGTAAAATTTACTATTGCACAATAGCTTAGATTCAATAAAGACTTAATAACTTAAAAATACTTGAAAATATAATCATACTAATTATTTTTTTCAAATAAGTTCAACACTGAACTATAATGAAGAAAACTGTATTATACTCTATAAAATGCATGTAAAATGAGACCAAAAATTTGACAAGGATCAACTTATTAATTTATTAATTCCAAATATTTGATTTATAAATTTTATTTGAAGCTTTATTTGACTAATTTTTAAAGCAAACAGAAAATCAATTCGTTTTTTAATTTAAGATTGGGCACAAAATTACTAATGCAGCTATAAAAGAAATTTTTTTTAAAAAAAATAAACTTGTCCAATTGTACTAGGTTGTGTTGTATTAACCAAAAGGGAATAGAGGGGGACTAGGCCTTACCTCATGTTACAACACGAGAAGGTGATGCATCACCGCTAAAAGGCTAGAAAGAATAAAAAAAATTAAAGAATCCTTCTGGTATGAACTAATATATATACATTAACTGACATAAAAGCTGGCATTTTCATACTTAGTTCTAATATTAGACATTTGCATTTTATCAAGATGATATGCTCATCTCGCATTTCTGGGAGTTGCTGATAGAAATTAATAATCAAATTGTGGCATGTTGTTGAAGCCAACTGTCACGATCCAAAATCCCAACCTGTCGTGATGGTACCTATCTCGATACTAGGTAAGTCGGTAATCTCAATAGACCAAAACTTCTCTTTAAGCTTGAAAATATAATATTTAAATATAATACAAACACTCCCCAAAACCTGGTGTCACTGAGTACTTGGGCATCTAATATGAATACAAGTCTGAAAAATATAGTCTATCATAGTCTGAGACCAAATACAGTAAACAAAGAGATAGAGAAGGAGAGATAAGGTCTGCGGAACACGGCAGCTACCTCAAAATTTCCTGAATATCAACCGCGCGAAAGGATCAACACCCGCTATGTCCGGGAATACCTGGATCTGCACACGAAGTGCAGGGTGTAGTATGAGTACAACCAACTCAGCAAGTAACAATAATAAATAAGGAACTGAAGATAGTAACGAGCTACACAGTTATATTTCATTTCCAGTAATTCCAGCAAAGAATAGACATGTTATCAAATCTGGCATTTTAATATCAAATCAATTTTTATACAATTCCTGTTCATGTAATCCGTATATCAACAATCTTTCTGAGATTTCACAACAATGACAGATAGCAACTAAGTGCAACAACAAATGGAAATCAAGTACAATCTCTTAAGACAACAATCACTCACTCGGCTCCCAGCCCTCATCACTCACTCTCAATGGGTACCCGCGCTCACTGCGGGTGTACAGACTCCGGAGGGCTCGTACAGCCCAAGCGCTATAAACTTCACGGATAACTCACGTGCCATAATATAAATATTTGGATCCGCACGGCCAACTCACGTGCTATAGTATAATATAAGGATCTGCACGGCCAACTCACGTGCTATAGTATAATATAAGGATCTGCACGGCCAACTTACGTGCTACACAGACAACTCACGTGCTATAGTATTAATATATCACAATCAGGCTCTCGGCCTCACTCAGTCATAAATCTCTCCAGTTTTTCGGGCTCTTAATAATCATGAAATCAGGCCAAACAACAATGATATGATGTATCAATAATAAAAACAGAGGCTGAGATAAAATATGCAAGTAAAAGATGAGACTGAGTATATATAGCATTTAACAGGCAATTCAACAAGTATGCGACCTCTGTGGGTTCCAACAGTACTATCACATAGCCTAAGCATGATTTCTAACATGATTTACAGTCAAATTTTATCAACACATAGAGAACATATAGCTAACAACAAATTATTCAACTTTACAGTTTTTCGGGACGAACCAAGTCACAATTCTCTCGGTGCACGCCCACACGTCCGTCACTTAGCATGTGCGTCACCTCTAAAATAATCACATGATACCAAAATTCGGGGTTTAATACCCTCAGGACCAGATTTAAAACTGTTACTTACCTCAAAACGTGAAACTTTTTACTCTGCTATGCCTTTGCCTCGCAAATAGGCCTCCAAATACCTCTAATCTAGTCACAAATAATTCGTTTCAATCAATAAAATTTATTGGAATTAATTCCATAAGAAAATACTATTTTTTCCTAAAAATTCAAATTTTAGTTCAAAAATCGCCCGTGGGGTCCACATCTTGGAACCCGACAAAAGTTACAAAATCCGAAAGCTCATTCAACCACGAGTCTACCCATACCAATTTTACCAAAATCCGACCTCAACTCGACCCTCAAATCTACAAATCTTATTTTTAAATTTTTAAGTTCCAATCTCCGATTTACACTTCAAAATCATGTAATCTAGTCGGATTATTCGATGATAATTCAATATTATGGAGCAGAAATGATCACAAGGGACTTACCTCAAGTTTTCCTTGAAAATATATCAAATATCGCATCTGCTCAAGCTCCAATTTGTCAAAAATGACGAATGGGGCGAAGTCCCTGTTTTTATAATTCGGCCTAGACTGCCTCGATCTTGGCCTTCGATCGAGGTCCTTGATCCTGGGTCTCGATCCTGTGCCTCGATTCTGGCCCTCGATCGTGGCTTCGAGCCTGATCCTCAACCCTGCCTTCGATCGTGGCCCTCAACCCTGGGCTCGATCGTCCTTGATTCTGGGCTCGATTCTGGCAGAAGAAATTTCCAACATAAGGAAATTGCAGCAGTTGTTGTAGTTCAATTTTTGATCCGTTAACCATCCGAAACTCACCTGAGGCCCTCGGGACCTCAATCAAATATACCAACAAGTCCTAAAACATCATACAAACTTAGTCTAATCCTCAAATCACCTCAAACAACGCTAAAACCATGAATTACGCCACAATTCAAGCCTATTGAACTTTGAAACTTTCCATTTCTACAAACAACCCCAAAACTTATCAAATCACGTCCGATTGACCTCGAATTTTGCACACCAGTCATAAATGATATAATAGACCTATTAAAATTTTCAGAATCGGATTTCGACCACGGTATCAAAAAGTCAACCCCCCGGTCAAACTTTCCAAAAATTCAACTTTCGGCATTTCAAGCCTAATTCCTCTACAGACCTCCAAATATTTTTCCGGACACGCTCCTAAGTCCAAAATCACCATACAGATCTATTGAAATTATCAAAATTTAAATCCGAGGTCATTTACATATAGGTCCATATCCGGTCCACTTTTCTAACTTAAAATTTTCAATTATGAGACTAAGTGTCTCATTTCATTCCGAATTCCTTCCGGACCCGAACCAACTAATTCGATAAGTCATAAATCAATAGAAAGACATAAATTGAGTATTAAATAAAAAAAAATATGGTTATAATATTCAAAACGACCGGCCGGGTCGTTATGCCAACTTGGCTAAGTAGTCTGCTACTTGATTACCTTCCTGTAACAATGAGTAACATGCATCCCAGACAGCTCCTTGAGGGCTAAAATGTTGTCGATAACTTGTTTGAGTTTCAAATTGTTGGCATGAATGTCTTGCAACATGTTGATTATCACCGTGGAGTCGACTTCCAGAGCAAAATTAGTGAAGCCATGGTGGCTACACCATTTTACTCCAAACTCAGCTGCCATAACTTCTGCCATATTACTGCTCATAAACTAGATAAAAATAGAAAAGGCCATGAAGATCTCCATGGCTATCCCTGACTATACCACCAATCCCAACTTTACTAATTTCTTTCAAAAAACTACTATCAATGTTAACTTTGATGGTTCCCTCTTTAGGTTTGTTCCAGACAACTTGACTTCAACTTTGACTTAGTTTTAATCTTTCAATAGTATCAGAGAACATGCCATTGGGTGATAGAATACAAGGTAGGACATAGATTGAGAAGTGCAGCTTTAATGTTCCAGATGCTTTGATATACCATTCTACTGTGTCAGAGCTTTGTTTGGCTACCATATCTATAAGCACACCTTTGCTTCCATAGTTCCCAGCAAATGAATATAGGAGTGATTTATAGGGTCATTTTATGTATGGCATTGAAGGATTTCATATCCCATCAATTTTTGATGACTCCAATTATAGGTTGAACAAAGTATTGAATTCCAAAAGGGTTGCCTAAGGCATTCCATATGTATTTTGTTGCATCACCTTCCACAAAAACATGTTACTTTGTTTCATTCTGTGTAATCTTGCAACAACAACAACTAGCTAGTCGTGGTGTTAGTTCCAAATCTGCTAACTACTTCATCCTTTTTTAACAAGTCTCCAAGATAGGAATTTTTTTTTAAAGGGGGCTCTATTGTTCCATATATTTGCTAAAAATAAATTCTTTGGCATATGTTTTCTAATAATAGAGTTCCACGCAAACTTGTTAGAAAAAACTAAAAAGAGAACATAAATTAAAAAGGTTTTAGTTCTCTTGCTATAAAAGAGAACTAAAACCTCTAAATTTGACTAAGGATGAATATAAATTAATTTTAACCGCGGACACTTTACACAAATACTGAGGACCAATAGTAAGAAGACAAATGCATACTTGGAATAGAATTGGAAATTCAAGAGCAAGAAAGAATATTTTTAGAGTCAAATGTGAGAAGGAAAAGAGTTTTTTATTTTATTTATTAATATACTTTAAAAAGAAAAAACATGAATCAAAATATCATCATGTAATTACCATCAATGTTTTGCCCCCTTGAAAATGGGGGCTTGTAATCACCTCATTTTAGTAAAGTTCAATTTCATATTGACTAAGTAATTATATACAAAGACACATATACCAAAATATTAATTTACTCAAACTTAATTGCAATAAATATTTTCAAACATTAAAAATACGTATCGGAGCGTCCAATTGGTTGTGCCTGTGCTAGCACGTGCCAGCACCTATCTAGTCTAGTTATTAAGGCGATTTGCAACGTTAGCGAGTACCACCTCCTTAATGGTGAAGAATACAGTGTAAATCCAAAATAAATGAATACCAACACATCTCAACCTAACATCCTCTATAATACAAATTAGGCCCTTGAAGATCACATAGGGGTTGGTCCAGAAATAGTTCATTTACTATTCTCTCCGTCCCAATTTTGAATCAAACGAATGATACTTTAATTATAATTTTTTATTTTTTTGAATATTTTTAATTATTAATTATTATAACTTATAATATATTTATGTCATTTTTAAATATGTAAGTTTGTTTCAAAATATTCAAAAATTCTATATCCAAATGCATAGTCAAAATAAAAAGATTTCAAAAAGCAAAAAATATCATATAAATTGAAATATAGGAATATCATATCCAAGAACGTGTGAACTAAATTTAGTGCACAAACTAAGCTCAGCTCATTCTCTGTTGTCCATACATACATTTAAATGCAATAAATATTAAACGACCGAACTTCTCATGATCTCTGACCATAATCAATTTCGCTAGTTGTGCCTTTTTGTTTTTAAAGTTTGATATAGACTCATAGAGTCATAGCTTCAGTCCTAATGTCAACCAAAATTAAAGATGATGGTTAATAGGTGTAGCTTATCACCGACTAATACATATATGTTGTATTTAATTCATTATATATATGCATGAACGACAGTTCTTTATTCTCTTTTTAGCAGTGTTCCTTTTTGTTTTAGCAGTGTCTCTATTTTTTGCTTTTCCTTAAATATTCGTATAATTAATTTAAATTTACAAATGTTTAAGCATTAGTCCCTCCTATACATAATGAGTGACTTTTTAGCCTTTGGCACACCCTTTAAAAAAGACGAAATCCTAGAGAAAAAAGATGTATTTACTAAATTACTCTTAATTAATTGTTACCTTCACACATCGAAATACGTAAATAAGGGCAAATTTTGGAAAAATAAAATTAATTTCTTCTTGATTATGTAAAAGGACACATATTTTAGACCAAAATAAAAAGACCAAAATGTCACTTATTATGAACCAGAGGGAGTATCATTTTTTTGAGAATTTGTTAGTCAATATTAAGATCGGAAACTCGAGTAGTGCAAAATTTAGCCAAACAACGGTATAATGACAATAACAAAGACAATGTAAGTTGATAATAACGGCAATTAAAGCATATAAAGAGGACACAAATTTAACGTGGTTCAGTCAAAGTGACATACGTCCACAAGCGTAGAGGAGCAATTTCACTATACCAACTTTGAACGCGTGATTTTTGCCCGACTAAAATATTCCTACATAATTCACAAAATAGGATTTCTCTAATTATTTTAATTTTAATAGAATTTTTAGGAATTTCTTGCTAATTGTTGTTTGCATTTAGTTGCATGTTTAATATTTTAAAATTACAAGAAAATACCACAAAATATCAAAATATTTCATGCATTGCATTTTAGGTTTTTATTTGCATTAAGTTGTTAATTAATTACATTATTAAACAAAAATCACAAAATACCATAGTCTCTTATATTTTTAGCTCTTAGTTTCAAATTATTAATTTTTCCTTCATTAGTTTTAGGTTAATTAATTATCTAAATATTAGAATAATTAGTAGGTTAATTTTGCAAATTAGGATTAAGTTAGAATCTAATTAAGATTTTTATTTTTTAATTTGTAGAATTTTTAAAATGAAAGAAAAATAAGGTAAAGAGAAGAAGAAAGGAAAATGGCCATTCTCTAGGTCAAAAATCGGACTAGCTCAATTTTAAATGGCCCAGTCGCCACCTTTACCCATCTTCAAGCTAGCCCAGTTCCCATTTTACCAAACGACCATGTGTCCCACTCTCTCAATCGGGACCGTCCATCTTCCTTCGATCCAACAGACCGGAACCCCCCATCACATTCCCTTATAACGGTCGGAAACCCCCCAAAACCCGAGAGATTGACCACATTCCCCCCTCTCCTCATCTCTCACATACTCTGTCTCTCATCACCGACCGCCGCCCACCGAAAATCGCCTACGGCGACAACGATACCCCAAACCACTCCAAATTGATACCACACACTCCCCACATACCCTGATCATCATCCTACAACCAATTTATCCAAAATCCATGCCATAATTCTCAATTTTCAGTTCTTAAAGATGGCCAGAAATCCTAGTCACCCCTTTTTTTGATTTCCCAAGTTTTCAAGGCTCGATTTGACTTGAAACTTGTGTTAAACAATTGTTCTCGTTGAGAAAAATTGATTAACACTAGTCTTGGTTCATTTCGAAGATTACCGTATTCCTACCAAGTCACCACTGACCGGCCAAAGCTTCATCGCCATCATCGCTCGTTGATTCACCTCAATCGTCGACTCACTTCCAGCCAAATTAGTATACTTTTCTTTTTCCTTTTCTTTGTTTTCTTGTTCTGTGTTTTCTTTTGGATCATTAGTTAGGTGTTAAGTATTAATTAGTTCAATTAAAAATAGGATTATTTAAGATAATTGCATAATTTAGGATTAATATCCTTTTGTTTATCATTTTTACTTGGTTTTCTGTTCTAGCCGGATTGGTACCTAAATCCGGTCAAACTAATTTTTGTTTGCATGCCTTAATTAAGTGCATAATCATTTAGTGTGTTTAATTGTATAAGTTATCAATTAATTGTTAAATAGTTTGGTTGTTTAATGTTTGCTCATATCAATGTACTTGTTTTTTATGTCGAAACTTGAGGGAGCTAAAGGAACATGGAAACTTAGGGCACTCGAAATCAGAAATTAGGTTAAAATTAGGGTGGTAATTTGTATTAAGCAGAACTTAGGGAGGTCAATTGGACAGTAAAAATGGGGAATTTTAGATAAGCATATAAGAAGCTGCTAGATCTTGGACAGCTATCCATTTTTTATTTTAAAAGATGAAAAAATTTGAAAGAATTATCTAGAAACAGGGACATATGTCTATTATCTGTTTTAAAAGATGCAAGTTTCCTAAATTTAAGGGAGGCTAGCAGATTCCCTCAACCTCTCCCTCATTCCTATCATCTTGCACTCGCATATTCTATAAAAAGACACTCAAACTTCCTCACACACAGAGGTTAATACTCAGAATCACTCCTCTAAAATACACACCAAAATTTACCTTAGATTTTCTTTTCCTTTTCTTTTACAAGCTTAGTTTCTCTCACACAAAGATTTCCGAGGTCTTATTGGGTGTTATTCATCAAAATTCTGATCTTTCTCAAGTTAAATTTTGAGCTAAATTCAAGGTTCATTCTGGTTTTGTTCTTGCTATTTCCCTGCATGCTGCATTTTTTCTTGCTGCTGCTCTTTTCTAGTTTTCGGAGACTTATTTTCTGTTTTATTTGATTCTACTGCTAGGTATGTAAATTTCCATTTATCATTCTCTATCTACTGATATGAGTAACACTTGCTATATTCGTGTCATATTTACACTTAGCTTTTGCTCACTTGAATTGGTTGTCCAGTGTGTTCTAGATTGTTTAGTGTTCCACATTCGTTGATTTTTGTCTGTTGAAACTATTTTAGTTTGTTCAAAATGTTGTATTAATCAGTTCATCATATCCTATAGTTTATTAAGATGTGGCGGCATGGATGGATTTGACCACAAGTTGATCGGAGTCATCTCTGAAGGAGCCAATGCAACATTTTTAATTGCAGAAGTACATAGCATATGAGTTTCATAGTTTTTTCATACCTTTAACTGTTTCAGGTTTCACTAGTTAGCCATAAAAGTTCATATGAGTTAAAGTGAAGTTCATTGACCATCCTTGTTTGAAAATTACTTGCTGATGAACGATTTGTATAAGATCAGTTTGAAATGGTTTTGTAATAATTCATGAATTCAACTACTATAATTAACAGCTATGGAGTAGGGTATATTTATAAACTTAATCTCCAATTTAGCTTTACACATGATTCTAAATTTGAATGTATGAGATTCTATGTTTTCTTCTCCAGATTTTGTCTCAACAGGGGTTTACATAAATGGGCCAGACTTGTAACTTGGCCCAACTGGGAGTCATTTGAATGAGTCTGGACCTCAGGCCGTTGGGCCTGGGGTATTGAATCCAATAATTTGGCCCAGATCGTGTATCTTGTTCAAGCTAGTGTAGTCGTTGTACTAGTGTACTGGTTTTGTAAATTTAGAATGTACTAGTGTTATAAATTTGAATCAAATTCAATCATTTTCCTAGATGGCTGCCAATTATCTCATGAATTAAATTAATTTGATAACATATTGGTTTATAATTCATTATACTGCTTTCTTCTGGAAATTAAATACCATCTCGGGTAGTTCAGAATACATAGAAACGAATGGTCTGCTCCCACAATGTATCTCCATAATGTTTGAACCCTACATGCAATCTCAAACTTTAGGATAATCAAACCATGAATACGCGTAGTTTGCTTTAGGCGCGTTTAAATAAATCATCGCGACTATGGGTACGGTTTTCGTGACATTGTCATGATACGTAATTCCCAACTCGAGTGCACATTTCATGTGACCCGACCCTAACTTCAAACAATAATAAAAATAAATATGTTGTAAATCGCGGGTGCGTTTCACGTGACGTGATTCGTAATGTGTTAATAAAGAAATGAGTGCGCGACATCACGACTTGTTCTAACAAATTCCATAAAATCTAAAAGCAATTCAAATTCTATTAAAGTTGTTAGAAAGTTTAAAAAGCACAATAGGTTTCAAATATGTATTAAATCAGATAATTAAGACAATTATTAATAGTTGAGAGACCGTGCTAAAACCACGGAACTCGGGATGCCTCACACCTTCTCCCGAGTTAACAGAACTTTTTACCCGGTCTTCTGTGTTCGCTTTAATTTTCTCGATTTGGGATTTTAAAATAAACTGGTGACTTGGGACACCATAATAAATTCTAAGTGGCGACTCTAATTAAATAAATAATCTTATTTCGAATAATATCACTTAAATTGGAAAAACTCCCCTATCCCCTCGGGAAAAATGAGGTGTGACAGTTCTGGCGACTCTGCTGGGGATCGAACCTGAATCTCTGGTTCAGGGTTCAGGGTTCAGAATTCGAGCTTAGAATAATTGTTACACTTGGCTTTCTTTTGATTGTCTGATATTACATATTTGGGCCTAATGTGCTAAATGCCGTTTTTACCGCTTTGATATTGTCTGAACTGTATATAAAACTGTTACGAAGCCCTTCTTCTCTCTGAGTCTTTTAAATTTTCTGGGAAATGCACGCTGGCGTGACTTCTTTTCTATTAGTGTCATACCCTAATTTAGAACAAGGATCAGATCAGTTACAAAGCCGAATGGCCTTTTGGTTACCGGTACGTTGCCCCCTCACCCCGGCTCGAGTTGTCCGCTCGGGTAAGCCAGGTATCTTCTGGGAAGTGCACGCTGGTGTGACTTCTTTTCTGTTAGTGTCATACCCTAATTTAGAACGAGGATCAGATCAGTTACAAAGCCGGATGGCATTTTGGTTACCGGTACGTTGACCCCCTCCCCCATCCCCCCTAAGTTGTCCGCTCGGGTAAGCCAGGTCTAGAACAATACACCTAGGTTTTAAACCTAGAATAACATAACCTCATATCGAAACCCTAGTAGGTACGCTTGTTTGCATCACGTGTATTTGACTTTAGGGACTCAACACTGGATTTGGGTCCGTCTAGGACAGGTCTACCCGAAAAACAAAGTCCATCCTGATGCATTTTACGTGCTACTTGTACATTTATTTGCTTCGGCTTGCATGTTGACCGACTTCTAGAATAGGGAAGAAAAATAAAGAAAAACCAAGATTGAGGTAGGAGAGAGAAAATCACTCATCTTTAAAAACCCCGGTGTTCAAAAAATCCTGAAACTCTGCCGAAAGTTTGAAAAAAAAAAATCATTTCAAAATAAATCATATTTTCCTGTTGCGTCAAAACTTACCGAACTACACGAGTTTGATTCCTACCGGACGTGGGATACGTAGGTAACCCTCATCGGGTCCAGCCCCGCTTTTGCAAAAATAACCAAAATATGAAATGTCATAATTTTGTCATAAATAAAGATTAGGTAATGTTCTTTTTGTCCAAATAACCAGAAATGTTCCAATCGGACGCTAAAATCTTCCCTTCCAAAGTGTTGAAGGGTCCTATTTGCAAAAGTAGTCGTGATTTGATTTAAATTGAATTTTGCAAAAATAATCTTTTCTAATCATATTTCAAACAAAACTCACATGTTTTAACCCAATCACCATAATTTAAAAATGTGCAGAATGAGCACTGTTCAGAATTTAACGGTAAAGGTTATAGATCAGATTCCACTAGCACTCCACATGTGGTGGGAGGACTTGGGAAAACAAGGGCAAGACAAGGTCAATCGATACCTAGGGGTACTCAATGGACTATTGGAAATTCAACATATAAGTGATTTGATAGAGGCATTAGTGTCATTTTGGGACCCCGCTCACAATGTTTTGCACATTTCAGATTTTTAACGTACACCTACCTTGGAAGAAATGGCGGGTTATGCTCGGAGTATAGAGGGATTAAGACACAAGTATCTGGTATCTCTAAGGATCGTTACTCCCCACAAGTTTCTAGACTTACTGAAAATAAACAGACACATCAAGACTGAAAGTCTAGCAGGGGGAGTTTCCACTTTTCACTTTCTATACCAGCGATACATGCATATAAGGGGATTCGAGGATCCAGAAAATGGACTCTATAGTAAGGGAAACCGGTCAAAATGGGAAACGCAGAGACGTTTTGCTTTCATGGTAGAATTGTTAGGCCTTTTGGTGTTTCCAAAGGAAGACGAGCACATTGATTTGCATGTAGCCAGAGTTGTACATGTTTTGACTACTCAGGCCAAGAGCACCCTTGCACCCATGATTGTATCAGACATATTTTGAGCCCTCACATCTTGTAAGGTCGGAGTTAGGTTCTTCGAGGGATACAATCTGCTGTTGAAAATGTGGATGATCGAGCACTTTTGTCACCGTCCCCGATACATAAACTACGGGTCTACGGGGAAGCACTGCATCGAAGAGTTTGGTATACGAGTGACAGGATTCGAAATGCCAGAAGCGGTCAAAGATTGGATATCCCGCCTTGGTTCTATAACCATAGATCAGATAGAGTGGACATTGGGTTGTCTTCCCGTTGATGAGATTATTTACATGCCCGCCATCGGTCCCTACTTCCTTCTAATGGGTCTCTGAAACATCTAGCCCTATGCCCCGTATCGGGTTTTGAGACAACTTGGAATATGCCAGACAGTTTCTAGAGATGAAGATCTTAGTACTTATGTAGTCGAAATCTGCTCTGATGGCCAATTTCTCGAAGAAGTGGTTCACCAAATTTGGAGCGAATGTGAGTATTTGGGGGCAAACACCCCGAGTACGTGATTTGTCTAGGGGTGAGACATTATCTGGTTATGTCGCTTGATATGGAAAGAGATTCACGACGAATCTGAAAGGCCGACTAAAAGGCCTTATATCCAAGAATTTGTCGACACATCACAGGAACAATGGGCTTGGTTAGCCCAAGATAATGATTATCGGGCCACCATAAGCAAACTAGAAGATCAAATCAGAAACATCAAATTTGATAGTAGTTTGCAGGCTGCTGTGGATGAAGGGGAAAAGAAAAAGTTGGCTCAAGAAAATGAAGCCCTCCGAGCTCAGATTCAGAAAATGAAAATAGCCGCTGAAAACCCGGTAAGAAGCAAAAAAGATGAAAGACTCATAAGCAATCTGAGGCGGAAAGTTCATGATTATGGGTTTGATCTGACAAAGTCCGAGGATGAATTGGAAAAAGCTTGGATAAAATTGGCAAATAATGCAGAAAAACAGGCAAGGTGTGTTCAACAGTTAAAGCACAAGTATGATTGAGGGGTCGCGATTTTAAGGGAAAAACTGACTAATCTCGAAAATAAAATAGTACAAAAGACGAAGGATTTCAAAGCCGAAAGAGAGTATTGCTATACATTGATTTCCCGATTGGAAGAAAACATACAATAATTGCAAGACCAAAACCATACGGCCACGCAGGTGTTGGAGGCTCGGTCTCAGCAAATTGGATGCTTGCTCCAAGAAAAGGGTGTCATTAGAGTGAGGATTAAAGAAATCGTTGATTACGTCGCAATGAAGTGCCATGAATGTGAAGATATGACGAGGTCCATGTTCTTTGCTTCTGTGATGACCTTTGTCCGTCAGGTGATGGCTGGTTTAGAGTACTTTCAAGAAGCAATTGGAGGCTCTTATGTATTCCTGATTTTTTATTTATTTATTATTTTTGGGTTTGAGTTTGTATTTTACCTTTTCGAGTCTGTTTATCTTTTCCAAGTCTATTTGTTTTTCTGTTTTGAGTCTGTATGTTTAATCGTCAGTATTTCCAGTCTTTGTAATAGAAAAACCCAAAAGGATTGTTATTTAATGAAATATTGAAAAACCCTAATTTCTTTTCTTTTATTCTGCATTTATTTCCCAAGCTACGTAATGATCCGATTCATGTGGCGTCATGATACGTAGGCAATTCCCATAGGATTCGATCATAACTATAGACAATCTGAGTGAAAAATAAACCGAAAGGATAAAGAAAAAGAGAGAAAAAGAAGGAAAATTGAGTGAACAAGAAAGAAAAAAGAGCAAAAAATAAAAGAGCGAAAGCAGCAAAAAGGGAAGGGAAAACAAATCAGGATTCGAAATTTGAGAAAAGAGATAGTAAATACGGGATGAAACACACAGCCGTTGCAAAAAACATTTAACTATTCAGGTACATTGGATCCCCAATATGCGATTTCCTATCTGTTAAATATCTCAAACTAACCAGGTTGTTGTGTGTGCAAATTAGAGAGGTCCTGTTTAGGTGGTTGGTTTTGTGGTAATCTGGCTTCCCATCCCCACTTCACAAGATCTAAAGGAAGTGTTCCTATGGCTTCCGAAATTCATCTACCAATTATTGAGCCTGAGGATAGTTCGTTATTTGCTATTCCACAGTTAGAGTCCGCATCGGCTGAAGAAAATAGGAGGTTGCGCGTCCGCATCTTAGAAATGTGGGATGCTTGGTCTAATGGAAAAGAACCACCCAGTATAATCCTAGGATTTCCCAAACTGCTTCCCAGGACAAGTGGAACCTCCAATGACCGCATCCCCATAACCAACCCATTCATCATGTTCGGGTTACCTCACTATATCAGCCAATTACACTGGTATGCCTTCTGAGGTTCGCCCTCAGGCACCGTTTTCAGGGGTACCTTCTACATTATTCACCGCACCACTAATATCTACTATGACACAACCAACAGTGCTCAGGCCATGCTTCGAGCCTTCAGCTTTAACTTTTCAAGTCCCACAATTTCAGCTAGACACCGCTCATGTTACCCTAAACTCTTACCCTTAGCACCCGCAGTTTGAGTATTCCATGGAACAGGAAAGAGCCGTGAGAAACCTCGAGCAAAAAGAGATGGCAAGAAAGATGAAAAGCCTCGAACAAAGTCTAAAGAACATGTAAGGCCTGAGTGGCCAAAGAGTGTCTCGTACTCCGATATGTGCATGTTGACCTGCCCGCAAGCTTTAAATCGCCAAAATTTGAAAAGTACGACAGGAACAGAGACCCGATCGCTCACCTGAAATGATATTGTAACCAGCTAGGGGTGCTGGTGGAAAAGAAGAATTATTAATGGCTTATTTCGGGGAAAGCTAGACGGGAATTGCGTTATAATGGTACATGGACCAGGACATCTCTCATTAGCATATATGGGACTACTCGGCCCAAGATTTTGTCACGCAATTTCAATACAATGTTGATATAGCTCCAGATAGGAATTCCCGGACCAATTTCAAGAAGAAAACCGTGGAAAATTTCCGTGAATACGCTATCAAGTGGCATGAGCAAGCAGCCAGAGTGAAACCGCCTATGGATGAGACAGAAATATTCAATATTTTCTTACAGGCCCAAAAGGTCGATTACTTTCAGGACATGATGTTTGTCATGGGCAAACCTTTTTGCAGAGGCCATAAAAATCGGAGAAATGGTAGAAAATGGCTTGAAAACTGGCCGAATCATAAGCCAATCTACTTTGACAGCCACCACCCAAGCAATCCAGAAAGGCTCGAGGTGTCTAGCAAATCGAAAGAATAGGGAAGAATGAGCCATGATGGCTTCAGGTTCGAGAGGTCCCCGTCGATCCCTTGATCATTATTACCTGCCTCCCAGAACCCCAAAACATTACTACCCCCATCAAGATGCAGCATATGCCGTAGCACCGCCTCCCTATTTGGTGATGAATGCCCAACCCTATACACGACCACAACAACACTACAACCAAAACTGAGATTAACCTCACAGAAATAACCATCATCACCAAGCTCCATATAACCTCCGTCCACCACAAAATAATTACCAGTATAATACACGCCCCCGTGAGCCTCCCAGGAAAAACGACTTCACCCTTATTGGTGAGTCCTACTCTAGCCTGTTTCCAAAATTAATCCAGATGGGTCTATTGCAACCTTGCCTCCAAACCGGAAAAATCCAGAATCTCCATCATACCGGCCCGGTACCAAGTGGGCCTATCATTCTGGGGCAGAGGGTCATGATATAGAGGATTGTTGGACTCTCAAAAGGGCAGTTGAGAATTTGATAAAACAAAAATGAGTGGTGCTTAGGGACGAGGAAGTATCCAATGTGACTAACAATCCATTACCGGATCACAACAACGGGACGGTCATTGAAATAATTTCTGTGGATAAAGAGTTTGATCCAGCCTTGAAAGCCATCATTGCCATCGCCGATTCAGAGGCAAGGCCCAAAGCGGCGTCAAAACAAGCCAGTATTGAGAAAATCACTCCATTCCTCAAGTTGTAGAAAAAGTTATAGAAATAAAAACTAGGGAATCACCTGCTAAGGACGTAATTCTCTATGTTCCTAGGGACCCAAGGAAGGAACAAGTTTTGTCAAACACTCCTAAAATAATTCGAGCAAAGGAAAGTCACGCTGAATATGCCAAAGTTATATGTGCCAAAAAGGACTTATGTGGCACGGGGGCCGATAATTCCACCAAGGCTGACTGAGCCCATTGTTATTACCCGCATACCACAAAGCCATATGAGAGCCCCCTCTGCAGTCCCCTAGAATTACAACAAAATAATGGATACTTACAAGGGGAAAGAGATTATGGGAGAGGTGAATGAAATGAACCAATCTGGGAAGTACCACAACCCAGAAGAGCTAAAGAAGTAAAAAAAGCAAGGATAAACGGTTTCCGCCCAAGAAGCATGTGATCGCTGAGGAAGCAGAAGAGTTTTTCTAAAAAATAAAATCTTCAGAATATACAATAATTGACCAGCTCAGGAAGACTCCTTCCCAGGTTTCACTTTTATCTCTGTTGTTGAGCTTGAATGAGAATCAAAAGGTACTCTTGAAAACATTGAACGAGTCATATGTACCGGTTGAAACTTCAATTGAACAATTGGAGAGAATGGCTGAACGATTCTTCGAAGTCAACAGGATTTCTTTCAGCCGCGATGATTTGCCCCCAGAGGGAGCTGCCCACAACAAAGCCCTTCACTTGACTAAAAAATATTAAGGTTATTATGTGAAGAGTGTCATGTTAGATGGTGGGGCCGGGGTCGACATTTTCCTTCTCTCTACGCTCCAGAGGATGGAAATTGGAACAGAAAGAATTCGACCAAACAATGTCTGTGCGCGCGCTTTAGATGGTGTTAAGCGAGACACAATAGAGGAGATCGATTTGATTTTGACCATTGGCCCCGTGGACTTCGAAGTGACTTTCCAGGTTCTGGACATGGATACTTCATATAATTTTCTCCTAGGAAAACCATGGATTCACGTTGCTGGAGTTGTGCACTCCACTCTCCATCAAATGGTCAAATTTGAGTATGAAAACCAAGAAATTGTTGTCCATGGGGAGGACGAACAGTCCATTTACAGGGACCCTTCAGTCCCGTGTCTCGAAGCTAGAGAAGGAAGTGAGCACATTGTCTACCAAGCCTTCGAAATTGTGGTTGCCGACCAATGCAAAGAAGGACCCCCGTTCCCTCAATCTTGCTTATCTAATGCCTCGGTGATGGTCACCAATAAAATGATTAGACATGGGTACAAGCCCGAAAAAGAGCTCGGGGTATCTCTACAAGGCATCACATAGCCCATCGCTTCGATCGTCAATGAGAAGTTCTTTGGCGTAGGTTTACGAGATACAAAGGCAGACAGAAAAAAGGCTGATGAGCGGAAGAAAAATTGGTGGGTCCTGCCCCATCCCGTTCCGCATCTCGCCAAGTCATTCGTTAAACCCAAATATGCAGAAGATGTAGAATAAGAGGCCTTCACGACCGAAGAGATTGAGGATATTTGTGAAGCCATGAAACAAATGTTGTATGATCTCACATGGTTCAAACCGGGAAAGGCACGGGCAATACCGAGGTTCTGTACATGGGGCCCGAGGCCAAGCTTCAAAATTGGAAAGCTACCCCACTCCCTGTCAAACGGGAGTCCTGGTAGTCCAGTCATGCCATCTCTTCTACATTACGAGTTATTCGAGGGTGTAACTCGAATGTTTTTATTTTATTGTCTTTAAATTTGATGTAAACCCTCATATCTTAAATTCAATGAAATGGAATCAATATTCATCGTCAATTGATGTCTCCTTTTTCTTAATTCTGATTTTTCTATTTTTCTTATCTTTTTCTTTTCAGTTCTAATAATGCAGACTTAAATAATATGACATGCTTGCGGACTTCATGTCCAGATCCTAAAATGATGTCTAACTGTGAAATAATAAATCAAGAAGTGGAATATGATGAAGATGAGGCTTTTAGGGAACTAAATAGAGAACTGGAAAAAATTGAGAATAAGCCTAAGCCAAACTTAAATGAAACCGAGCAGTTAATTTGGGCAGTTCAGAAGAGGTCCGGGAAACCATGATAAGCATTCACGCAGATGAAAGAACTACAGATGCATTTATCCAACTTTTGTTTGAATTCAAAGACGTGTGTTTGCATGGTCCTATGATGATATGTCATGGTTGAGTGTCGATTTGGTGGTACATAAATTACCAAATTATCCCGGTTACCCACACGTCCAATAAAAGCAAAGAAAGTTTAAAACTAACATCAGTGATAAGATCAAAGAAGATGTCACTAAACAATTAAGAGCTGGTGTGATTCGGGTGGTCCGATACACCACGTGGTTGTATATTGTGGTCCCAGTGCTGAAGAAAGATAGGAAAACCAAGTGTGTGTTGATTATCAGGATTTGAACAAGGCAAGCCCGAAGGAAAACTTTCCATTGCCAAATATCCACATTCTTGTTGACAACTGTGCCAAATATGAGATACATTCTTTCGTGGATTGTTATGCGGGGTACCACCGGGTTCTGATGGATGAAGAAGACGCAAAAAAGACGGCTTTCACCACACCTTGGGGCACTTACTGTTACAGGGTCATGCCATTTGGTCAGAAAAATGTCGGGGCAACCTATATGAGAGCCATGACTGTCATTTTCCACGACATGATGCACCAGGAAATTGAGGTGTATGTGGATGATATGATCATTAAATCTAGAACGCAAGAAGACCATGTGCGAGATCTGAGGAAATTCTTTTAGAATCTACGCAAGTATGATTTCAAACTAAAGCCAGCTAAATGTGCATTCAGAGTTCCATCTGGGAAACTTCTGGGGTTTATAGTCAGTCGGAGGGGGTATTGAGTTAGATCCGACAAAGATAAAGTCTATTCGGAATTTAACACCTCCGAGAACCAAGAAAGAGGTCATGAGTCTACTAGGGAGATTGAATTACATGAGCAGGTTCATTGCTCAGCTTACTACCACGTGTGAGCCCATATTTAAGTTGCTGAAGAAAGATGCAGCGATCAAATGGACAGATGAATGTCAAGGGGCTTTTGATAAGATCAAAGAATATCTGTCAAATCCTCCATTGTTGGTTCCACCCGAGCCAGAAAAACCTTTGTTCTTGTATCTGGCAGTCTTGGAAAATTCCTTTGGTTGTGTCTTTGGGCAACATGATGTGACCGGAAAGAGAGAGTAGGCCATATACTACTTGAGCAAGAAGTTTACCAGTTATGAAGCCAAGTATACTTTGTTGGAAAGAACTTGTTGCACCCTAACTTGGGTCGCCCAGAAGCTCAGACATTATATTTTGGCCTATACCACATATCTCATAACCAGAATGGATCCTCTGAAGTACATATTCCAGAAACCAATGCCTACGGGAAGGTTAGCAAAATGACAAATCCTGCTAACTGATTTCGATGATAAAATATCAAGCCTTGGCGGATCATCTAGCTGAGAACCCGGTTGATGATGAATACCAACCCCTAAGTACTTACTTTCCGGACGAGAAAGTAAATTCAGCTAAAATAATTCTAGAAGACACCAATGCTTGGAAAATATTCTTTGATGGAACTGTAAATGCAAAAGGTGTCAGGATTGGGGAAATTTTGGTTTCGCCCACTGGTCAGCACTATCCGGCCACAACCCGACATCTATTCTTTTGTACCAACAACACCGCTGAGTATGAATCTTGTATTATGGGCATAAATATGGCAGTTGATATGGATGTGGAAGAATTGGTAATCATGGGAGATTCTGATTTGATCATTCGGCAATCCCAACGTGAATGGGAAACTCGAGATATCAAGATAATTCCATATAGGCAACATGTGGAGGATCTTAGCAAAATGGTTCAAGTCCGTCGAGTTCAGGTATATTCCTCGATTCCACAACGAATAAGCTCATGCATTAGCTATTTTGGCCTCAATGATGCCGTATCCAGGTAATGTCCATATTGATCCGCTGGAAATTCAAATTCGAGAGAGGCATGGTTATTGTAATGCAATTAATATAGAACCAGGTGTTCAGCCATGGTATCATGATATCAAAAGATTTTTGAAAACAAAGGAATACCCTGAGCAGGCTAGTGGAGATCAAAAGCGAACTATTAGAAGGCTTGCCATCAGTTTCTCTTTGAGCGGAGAAGTCTTGTACAAAAGAACTCCAGATCTGTATCTTTTGAGGTACGTAGATGCCCGAGAAGCTGAAAAAATCATGAATGAAGTGCATTCGGGAGTATGTGGGCCTCACATGAACGGATATTTCCTTGAAAAGAAAATTCTTCGGGCGGGTTATTACTGAATGACCATGGATAAGTATTGCTTCAGTTTTGTACAAAAATGCCATCAGTGTCAGATACACGGTGACCTGATTCATGCACTACCTTTAGAGTTGCATCCTATGTCAACACCTTGGTTGTTCGTTGCATGTGGTATGGATGTTATTGGGCCAATCAAGCCGGAACCTTCAAATGGGCTCAGATTCATTCTAGTTGGCATTGATTACTTCACAAAGTGGGTTGAAGCAGTCACTTCCAAAGTCGTCACCAAGAAAGCGGGGGTGGACTTCGTGCATTCCAACATTATTTGTCATTTTGGTATTCCTAAAACTATCATTATAGATAATGTTACAAATCTGAATAGCCATTTGATGAGGGAGGTATGCGAATAATTTAAGATTACGCATCGTAATTCTACCCCTTATCGGCCAAAAGTTAATGGCGTTGTTGAAGCTGCAAACAAGAATATCAAGAAGATCCTCAGGAAAATGATTCAAAGTTCTAGACAGTGGCATGAAAAGCTGCCTTTCGCATTATTGGTATATCGCACAACCGTGCGCACATCAGTTGGGGCTACACCTTACTTATTGGTTTATGATACTGAAGTTGCAATACCTATAGAAGTTGAAATTCCCTCTCTTTGAATCATTGTGAAAGTCGGGATAGAGGATGATGAATGGGTCAAGACCCAGTAGGAACAATTAATTATGATTGATGAAAAGTGAATGGCCGCAGTTTTCCACGGGCAGTTGTACCAACAAAGAATTGCATGTTCCTACAACAAGAAAGTGCGGCCTAGGAAATTCGAAGTGAGGCAACTCGTTCTGAGACGTATTCTCCCGTATCATGAGGAAGCAAAAGGAAAAATTGCTACAAATTGGAAAGGTCCGTACATTATAAGAAAACCGTTGCCGAAAGGAGCATTGTACTTAGGAGACATTGAAGAAAATGACCTTGAAATAGTTGTCAATACAGATGCGGTCAAAAGGTATTATGTTTGACCCTTTTCGCGACTTTAATACTCTCCGATTGGGATGACGAAGGCTTTCATTCTCGCTACCCAAACACTACCAACCCTTGCAAACCTTTTGAGCCAGTTCCCTTTTTCTTGATTACCCTCTTTGGAACCTGAAAGTCATGTTAAAAAAAATGAATGAAAAGAAAAGGCAAAACAAAATAAAATCAAAAACAAAGTTCTTGAACTACGCTCGACTTGATTCCAAAAGGATACGTAGGTAGCCTCTCTCTGGGGTTCAGTCACACCAAAATAAAAATCCAAATTGCCCCAAAGTTGAAAGTGGGATAGAAATTATAATGGTTCGGCGATGTGGTTCGCTTGAAAGGTTCCATGGTTGTAATTCAATCCAATTGCTTTTTACCCCAAAACCATGTTCAAGTCCTTCTGATCAATCGACAAATATGTTCAACTTGGAGGATACAGTTACTTGGATCTGATATAACAAAATGAGAGAAATTAAATGAGAGAGTCTTATTGGTAAAAACCCTCGCGGGCACCATAAGGCGATGGTAAGAAGAGAAATTAAAATGAGAGAGTCATGTAAGTGAAAACTCGCAAATAACACTATAAGGCGACGATGAGAAGAGAAATGAGAGAAGTCAGCTGGTGAAAACCCGCAAAGGGCGCCACTGATCGAAAAGAGGATCCTCATAGCCATCAGCATCGACAAAGTCCTGGCAAGGTTTCTCGATTTTGAGGCAAAAGTTATGATGAATTTCAGAGAGTCTGACGGTTTACATGGGCCAGGCATCCAGTCCAAGAGGCATGTCATGTTCATTGAAGTTCGCATGTACTCCAGATAAGTCCTTCTTTCCTTTCTTCGAAAGAGATACCTCTTGTTCAAATTCATTTATCCATTCCATTGTTTGCTTTTTCTTTGAATTCCTTTCGGTCTAACTCTATTTCGAAACTAAGATAAATAAAGGATGGCAAGATTGATTTACAGGTTTCTCACTTAATACAAGACAATATGCAAAAAAGGTACCCATCCTCGGCAGGTATAGATGGGCATAAAATCCGAAAAGTCGAATTCTGAACCGAACCGAACCGAACCGAATTAATTTGGTATTTCGGTTTCGGTTCTTTCGGTATTTCGGTACAAAAATTTCGATATTTCAGTATGGTATTCGGTATTGAGGTTTTGATATTTCGGTATACCGAAATATTTAAGTCCAAGCCCACCTATATTTCTATTTTCCAGCCCAATAAGCCTAATCCCAACATCTCTAAATCCTAATTCCCTAATCCCTTAGCGGGCCTAGCAGCCTCCTTAGGCTTAGAGACTTACGGGCAGTAGTTTGAGCATTTAAAGAACCACTGTTTTTGGGGAATATACACCATCAATTTCATTTCTCTTTTCTGATTTGGCAATCAAAACAGTGTCAGCGAACTAATTATTCTTGAAAAAATGGCTTTGAGTTTGCCTTTGAGTGGTTGAATTCTCAGCAGAAGTCATAAGAGACGTTAGGCAATAGAAAAATTAGGCATAACATAATCTTGAGAGATTTGAAAGACTTTGGTATGATACCAAAACCATACCAAACAAAATAAGAAAATACTGAACCGTACCGAACTATTTTGGTATGATATTTGATATGCATAATTGATATACCGAAATAGTGAACCGTAGTTATTAAATACCGTACTGAAGTACCGAACGCCCATCCCTATTGGCAGGGGCATCAAGTCGACTTCGACTGGCCATGGTGGCCGATGCTTCAAAATAAAAAACTGTTGAAAGAGAAAATTCAAAGTCAAATGCCCACAAAGGCAAAATAAATTTGAAAAGATTAAGTTCCACGTGACTGACCGTCATGGCAAAGTTTGGAAAAGCCAGAGTTTTTCCAAGGTTAGAAATGCAATCGGTATTCAGGAAACAACTAGTTACAGCTGAAAGCGTCGAGATCAAGTGACTGAAACAATCAAGGCCAAAAAACCAACCACCATTTCAAACTGACATATTATTATTTATTTGAAAATAAATCAGGAAACATGTGCAATCCAAAAACAACCTTGCAAGAAGCATGTTCAACCAAAAACAAATTGTGCAAAGGCTAGAAACAGTTTTGCAGCAACCACTCTAAACGGGAAGCCTCCTCCAAAAAATTATTTCCCGCATTTACTCATTCTCTGATATAAAAAAAAATGATGATGAAAAGGATAACAAAAAGAAAAAAAGAAAAAAGAAGAAAAAGTTCAAAATCATGATAGTATAGGGTCTCCAATCCCTAGCTGTATTTTTTCAACATGGGATCTTCACTCCCTAGTTGATTTAATTTTAGACATAGGGTCTCCAATTCCTAGTCTCTTTTCCAACATAGGGTCTCCACTCCTTAGTTGATGATTTTCCAACATAGGGTCTCCACTCCCTAGTTGATTTTATTTTAGACATAGGGTCTCCACTCCTTAGTCTCTTTTCCAACATAGGGTCTCCACTCCTTAGTTGATAATTTTCCAACATAGGGTCTCCACTCCCTAGTTGATTTTATTTTAGACATAGGGTCTCCACTCCTTAGTCTCTTTTCCAACATAGGGTCTCCACTCCCTAGTTGATGATTTTCCAACATAGGGTCTCCACTCCCTAGTTGATGATATTTTAGACATGTCTCCACTCCCTAGTCTCTTTTCCAACATAGGGTCTCCACTCCCTGGTTGATGATATTTTAGACATAGGGTCTCCACTCCCTAGAAAACTTTTATTCGTTTGTTTGTTTTGGTGCCTGAGTAGGTTATACATCAAGGCACAGGGTTCGAGATGACCAAAAAGAAGTCTCAATCCAAAATAGAGAAAAAAAAGGAAAATAAGTGAATCCAAATTGCAGAAACGGAGATAGATAGGGACTACTCAAGACATGATAGAAGTCACAAGCTTTGCATGCCCCATCTTGGTTCGAAAAGCTGAAGAAGAATGAAGAAGCACCCGCAGATAGCAAGCATCAAGATTCAGATCAAAGACTGCATGAAAAACTAGTCAAGACTCAAGATCAAGTTTCAGAAGACCTAGAGATAGAAACCTTGTAACTCATAGCTGATAGACTTGTTTACTCTCTCTTTTTCATTTTGATTTTGGTGTAATAAGGAGCTCAACAAGCAGAAACATCAGCAACAATAGTGAAATCATAGCTTCTCGGTAATCCTAGCAACCAAAACTTCCAGAACTACACTGACCTGATTCCTTTATTGCCAAGGATATGTAGGCAACCTCTGAAGTAAGGTTCGGTCAAACTTTTTCAAAGTGCTTCCCATGGCGTATCCAACCAGGCAAAAATCGCTCGTAATTGCTCACGTTATATTTGCCCGAAAACTCTTCATGTTTCCGAGCAAAGAGGGGTAGCTGTCAGCACGTGATTTTTGTCCCCCTAAAATATTCCTACATAATTCACAAAATAGGATTTTTCTAATTATTTTAATTTTCATAGAATTTTTAGGAATCTCTTGCTAATTGTTATTTGCATTTAGTTTCATGTTTAATATTTTAAAATTACAAGAAAATACCACAAAATGTCAAAAAGAATTCATGCATTGCATTTTAGGTTTTTATTTGTATTAAGTTGTTAATTAATTGCATTATTAAATAAAAATCATAAAATACCATAGGCTCTTATATTTTTAGCTCTTAGTTTCAAATTATTAATTTTTCCTTCATTAGTTTTAGGTTAATTAATTATCTAAATATTAGAATAATGAGTAGGTTAATTTTGCAAATTAGGATTAAGATAGAATCTAATTAGGATTCTTATTTTTAAATTTATAGAATTTTTAAAATGAAAGAAAATTAAGGAAATGAGAAGAAGAAAGGAAAAAGGCCATTATCTAAGTCAAAAATCGGACTGGGCTCAATTTTAAATGGCTCAGTCGCCTCCTTAACCCATCTCCAAGCTAGCCTAGTTCCCATTTTACCAAACGACCCCGTTTTCCACTCTCTCAATCAGGACCGTCCATCTTTCTTCGATTCAACGGACCGGAACCCCCATCTCACTCCCTTATAACGGTCAGAACCCCCAAACCCTAGAGATTGACCACATTTCCCCCCTTTCCTCATCTCTCACATACTCTGTCTCTCACCACCGCCTGGCGCCCCCGGAAATCGCCTACGGCGGCGACGATACCCCGAACTACTCTAAATTGATACCACACACTCCCCACACACCCCTGATCTTCATCATACTGCCAATTTCCCCAAAATCCATGTCAATTTTCTCCAATTTCAGATCTTAAAGATGGCCAAAAACCCTAGTCACCCTTTTTTCGATTTCCCATGTTTTCAAGGCTCGTTTTGACTTAAAACTTGCGTTAAATAATTGTTCTCGTGCATTAACGCTAGTCTTGATTCATTTTGAAGATTATCATATTTCGACCAAGTCACCACTGACAGGTCAAAGCTTCGTCACCATTATCTCTCGTTGATTCGCCTCAATCGTTAACTCACTTCCGGCTAAGTTAGTATAGTTTTCTTTTCCCTTTTCCTTGTTTTCTTGTTCTGTTTTTTCTTTTGGATCATTAGTTAGGTGTTAAGTATTAATTAGTTCAATTTAAAATAGAATTATTTAAGTTAATTACATGATACGTGATTAATATCCTTTTGTTTATCATTTTTGTTTGGTTTTCTGTTCTGGCCGGATTGGTACCTAAATCCGGTCAAACTAGTTTTTGTTTGAATGCCTTAATTAAGTGTATAATCATTTAGTGTGTTTAATTATATAAGTTATCAAATAATTGTTAAATAATTTAGTTGTTTAATGTTTGTTCATATCAATGTGTTTGTTTTTTATGTCGAAACTTGAGGGAGCTAAAGGAACATGAAAACTTAGGGCATTGAAAATCAGAAACTAGGTCAAAATTGGGGTGGTTTTTGTATTAAGCAGAGCTTAGGGAAGTCAATTGGACAATAAAAATGGGGAATTTCAGAGAATCATAAAGAGCTATCCATTTGTAGTTTTAAAAGATGCTGAAATTTGAAAGAATTATTTAGAAATAGGGACAACTGTCCCTTATATGTTTTAAAAGATGCCAATTTCCTAAATTTAAGGGAGGCTAGCAGAATCCCTCAACCTCTCCCTCATTCCTATCATCTTGTACTCTCACATTCTATAAAAAAAAACACTCACACTTCCTTACACGCAAAGGTTAATACGAAGAATCATTCCTCTGAAATACACACTAGCATTTACCTTAGATTTTTTTTCCTTTTCTTTTACAAGCTTAATTTCTCCAATACAAAGATTTCAGAGGTCTTATTGGGTGCTATTCATCAAAATTCTGATCTTTCTCAAGTTAAATTTTGAACTAATTTCAAGGTTCATTCTGGTTTTGTTCTTGCTACTTCCCTGCCTGCTGCATTTGTTCTTGCCGCTGCTCTTTTTTAATTTTCAGAGGCTTATTTTCTGTTTTGTTTGATTCTGCTGTTAGGTATGTAAATTTTCATTTATCATTCTCCATCTAATGATATGAGTAACACTTTCTATATTCGTGTCATGTTTACACTTAGCTTCTGCTCACTTGAATTGGTTGTCCAGTGTGTTCTAGATTGTTTAGTGTTCCTCCTTGGTTGATTTTTGTCTGTTGAAACTATTTTAGTTTGTTAACAATGTTGTATTAATCAGTTCATCATCTCATATAGCTTGTTATTGTCTAACTAATGATTGGTGTTCAAAAAATGGTATTAAGATGTGGCGGCATGGATGGACTTGACCACGAGTTGATCGGAGTCATCTCTGAAGGAGCCAATGCATCATTTTTAATTGCAGAAGTATATAACGTATGAGTTTCATAGTTTTTGCCTACCTTTAACTGCTTCAGGTTTCACTGGTTAGCCATAGAAGTTCATATGAGTTAAAGTGAAGTTCATTGACCATCCTTGTTTGAAGATTACTTGCTGATGAACGATTTGTATAAGATCAGTTTGAAATGGTTTTGTAATAATTCATGAATTCAACTACTATAATTAACAGCTATGGAGTAGGGTATATTTATAAACTTAATCTCCAATTTAGCTTTACACATGATTCTAAATTTGAACGTACGAGGTTCTATGTTTTCTTCTCCAGATTTTGTCTCAACATGGGTTTACATAAATGGGCCAGACTTGTAACTTGGCCCAACTGGGAGTTATTTGAACGAGTCTGGACCTCAGGCCATTGGGCCTAGGGTATTGAACCCAATAATTTAGCCCAGATCATGTATCTTGTTCTAGCTAGTGTAGTCGTAGTACTAGTGTACTAGTATTGTAAATTTAGAATGTACTAGTGTTATAAATTTGAATCAAGTTCAATCATTTTCCTGGATGGCTGCCAATTATCTCATGAATTAAATTAAGTTGATAACATATTGGTTTATAATTCATTATACTGTTTGCTTCTGGAAATTAAATACCATCTCGGGTAGTTCAGAATACTTAGAAACGAATGGTGTGGCTCCCACGGTGTATCTCCATAACGTTTGAACCTCACATGCAATCTCGAACTTTAGGATAATCAAACTATGAATACGCATAGTTTGCTTTAGGGGCGTTTAAGTAAATCATTGTGACTATGGGTACGGTTCCCGTGGCATAGTCATGATATGTAATCCCCAATTCGAGTGCACATTTCATGTGACCCGACCTTAACTTCAAACAATAATAAAAATAAATATGTTGTAAATCGCGGGTGCGTTTCACGTGACGCGATTCACAATGTGTTAAAAAATAAACGAGTCTGCGACATCACGACTTGTTCAAACAAATTCCATAAATCTTAAAAGGAATTCAAATTCTATTAAAAGCGATTAGAAAGTTAAAAATCACAATAGGTTTCAAATATGTATTGAATCAGATAATTAAGCTAATTATTAATAATTGAGCGACCGTGCTAAAATCACAGAACTCGGGAGTGCCTCACACCTTCTCCCAAGTTAACAAAATTCTTTACCCAGTCTTCTATGTTCTCGGACCATAAATAGAGTCAATTTCTTCGATTTGGGATTTTAAAATAAACCGGTAACTTGTGACACCATAATAAATTTCAAGTGGCGACTCTGATTAAATAAATAATCTCATTTCTAATAATGTCACTTAAATTGGAAAAACTCTCTTATCTCCTATCCCCTCAGAAAAAAGGAGGTGTGACACCAACAAGAGTACAAAATTAGAGTAAATACTCCAATTAATCCCAAATACCCTAAGAGAATAACCTCACAAGATCACTCTAAAAAAAGGGTTCACACAAATGCTTCCCAATACTCAACTCTCAAACAAATCACTCTTAATAAAGGAGGAAAGGAAGAAACAAGAAATGAAGATTCAAGTCTTGTTGTTGTGTCTAAAATGAACTAATAACTTCCCTTTTATAGGCAAAAAAGTCATGGCCTGTTAGGTGTAAAAGTAGAGATACAACTTGTGCAAATGATGTCCACCATACAATGTAATATTTTTGGGTCTCAAAGAATATTATCAACAAATGCTACATTTTGCAAATATACTTATGCTTATGTGAGATTGACTCCATTAGCCAAAATATTGGCCGGTCAATCATATCATTTCCTTATTTTAGACATGTGGAAGCAGTTTATTTAATGTTACTCACTTCATTCGAATTTATGTGATATCATTTAACTAAGCGTAGAAACTTTTTTTTTAAAAAAATAAAAAAAAATAGAACTTGTGATTTAAAATAAATCTTAGATTATTGTATGACTATAAATAATTTTATTAATGATAAATTTAAAATATTAAAATTAAATATTTCTAAATATAAAAAGATACTTACCATTCTTTTTCCAACAGTTTGCCATATAAATTGGGGGTAAAGATAGTACAATCTCTTTAGAGACGTACTGACAACTAATAAAATCTCTTTTGGTCTATTTAAGTAGCAAAAGGCGGTATCGTACATCTATGTTGCGAGTATAAAAAGTATATCAGTACTTTATGAATGTTCAAGGACTTATAGGTGTTGAGTATTATTGCATTCGCTATTATTTTGTTGCTATGTATTTGAAGTTATAATCTATCTATATATTTATTTAATTGAGGGGCATTAGGCAGCGATGTGGCAGCGTCCATCAACTAGGAATCCCATTTATTTTTTTTGTCCTATTTTTGCTTTCTACTCCAATTTTAATTATTATGGAAATCCAACAGTCATTCCAATTTTATCGGAGGTGGCTAAGGGATGTTTCAAAAGAAATCGTAAAGAAAGTAGCGGTTCCCTTCTATTAAAGGAGTTAGGGATTGTACTATCGTATCAACTAACTCCTCTGCCAAAAGTGAGAGAAGAAAATCATAATCGAACACTTTGATCGGACTGCAACATTCAACCTTTATGCACTGGATGCCCGTCACTAATCTTCTTGGTAAACCGCTGTAAAATCATAGCTTAACCTCACTTTGGTCCGGATGTTTTCCCAAAGAAAGACACAGATTAGTAAAATTCGGCTTGCTTTCATGACAAATAACTCTTTGAAAGGCAAGTAAAGATCGAATCTTTTGATGTTGTTTGATGTCTTTTTATATTTCACTAATGAATAAAATTGTAACATGGTTCTTTCAACAAACAAAAAAAACACTTGCATTACCCTTTGACTTTTGCATGTATCTATGCTTTTGATTTTGCAAAAATATGATATCAGAAAATTTTCTGCTTAGATGCAATTTACTGCATATATATTAGCGAGGTCGAGGAGACAATGGTCGGCATGAAGTGTGTTAATTTCGTATAGTATTTGAATCCATTTTCATTTAACTCTTTTTTATTTCTCTTGTAGTAATTTTATTGTATTGGACAAGCGTTTTGTTTTCCTTTTTATTTTTGGCACGCGTAATAGTGGTCATATATTTTTATGTAGATAATACTGCTTAATTAAGATAATAGTGCTTAATTGAGGGGAATATTCTCTTTCTGATGCGAAGAAGGGCTTTGATATCCTACTAACCTTGGAGAAAAGTGAAAAAGGAATATTTTAGTTAGATTAGAGGCCAGATGTGTTTTAGAAAACAAAAGAAAGAAATGAAGAAAAGAAGAAAAAAGGGAAAGAGAAAAATAAATAAGAAAAATAGTGACAAAAATTGCAATTTGTTCCATCATCGAATATTACAGCTTGTTTGGATGGTTGTTACCCATTGTATTGTATCGTATTGTTACTTTAAATACGATATTTATTTTGATTGTTACTTAAATTTTATTGTATCGTATCGTTAAATCCGTCGTTAGATAAGACGAAATGTATCACTTTATGTAACGATCGATTTGCTGTGGTCGCGTCGTTACCTTGTCTTTTTCTTTAAATCTCACCCTTCATTATTATTAAATAATTTTATTTTATCAATTACCCTATCTTTTTATATAATAATTTTACCCTGTATCATAATTGTTCTTTATAATATTACAAGTTTATTCTTCATATTGCTGGTACGTGATATCATGAAACGATGACAAATGACAAAATCTATTCAAATATTGTATTTATCAAACGATACAGTACAATACAATACAATACAGTATGATACGATACATTATGAAACGATACGTAACAACCATCCAAACAAGCTGTTAGTGCGCAAAATTGGTGCCATGATTTGTTATTTTCATTTGACTTTCCTTCATCTTTATTTCAAGTTCTGCATAATTATTTTGTAAAACTTTATATTTTCACCTAAGATCTCTCCATTTGCTCCCAATCTCAAAGAATATTTTAGTGCGAAGAAGAGTTTAGAATGATACATTTACTACGAAAAGTAGAGAAAGTTGACAAAATAGTTGTTTCGATTTGTCTATCTTAATAGTTATTGAGCAATATTAGTTCGTTTTTCAAAAAACTATACCCAATTAAAATTCAAGTTGCTCTTCATTTTTTGGTGTTGGTCATATGAACGCATTTATTGATCAGGCATATCTTAACATTATTCTTGCATTATCAAATTCGATCTGTTATATTTTTCTGCCTACTCTCTTAATTTATCGTGTCTGTTTAAGATAAGATGAGTTCAAGAAATATTCAAAAAAGAAAGCAATAATTAATTTAATTCGTGTAAAACATTGACAGAAGAGAATAGAGATTCCTAAGCATAAAGAAGGGGAAAAATATTTTTCTTTTTAAAAAGAGAATAAAAGAAAGGGAACAAAAAAATGCCATATAAGAAATAGCAGTGGGAAAAGAATAATAATAATAATAATAATAATAATAATAATAATAATAGACGATCAAGGCAAAGTCAGTAATAGCGTTTTATTTAGAGGAAGATTAATGAATAAAAACGAAAAGATCCCCCCCCCCCCCCCCCCCCCCACACACACATAAGTAAAAATTTCCCCTTTTTCGTTTTAATAATATATGTAGTGGTTTATTTGAGCTCTAACTTTACAAAATGCATGTATATTTGTGATTTCAGTTTTTAGGCATATGCATATATATACTGAAAAAAGTATCTATTCTATCTCCACAAAATTTATAAAAATATTATTTCTACATAAATGGGTGTTTTACAACCGGCGCGAAGCGCTACAAATTTCCTAGTTATTAAATAAATAATAGTCACATATTTCTTTTAACTGTTTACTTATATATACGTCGAGTACTCTAAGGCAATTGATATATCCGCATCTGCTATTGATATATATTGTAATTTGTAGCCCAACTATTACATTGAGAAAGAAAACTTAACATGCATGACGTCTGGGAGTTTTATTATATTCATGAGTTTGACAACATCATGTTAAACATTTTTTTTAAACTAATAGCTTTAAACTTTTTATGGTTAAGTACTTTTTTTACGAGATGAAGATATATACTTTTCCCCCAAATTTCTGCATATTGTCATTTTTCATCGCTCAAAACCTTCGGTCTGGTTGCATCAAACTAGATAGTAGATAGATTTTGAGTCAGATTTCCAGAAATAAAGCTTTAGTTGATTAAGACGGTGTTCAGAAAGAAGAGATCACTTCTTACCAAAATAAAGATATAATATACAACTGATTATGATTTACCATTAGAAAAGTAAAAGTCATTTTCAATTCTACAAGGACTAAATCTTTCCCACAAATTAAGATTAGGAAAGAATGTGAAAACAGTAGAATTGAATTTGGCGTAAGTGACCAATCGAAAAATCTTGAGTGGGAAGGACCAATCTCTAAACTATAAACTAAAGAACGCCAAATCGACATGGCTGGTAAACTAAGAATCAACATCTATACTATTATATTCTCTTTCTTCTATAAAAGAAAAAGTGTGATCAGAGAAAGAATAATAATACAAATTGTAATGCCAACCACGATGAAATTATCTTTTCACTGATAAAGAAAGGAAACGAACTTTTTTATAATTTTCTTTTCTCTTAATTTGTCCGTGTCTGGCTAAATCAAATAAGAAAATAATATATTGGGTGGTAAGTGGTGACTTCTTCTTCACAAAGCACAAACACAAAAAGACGTGGGCCTTCTTGTTACTTTTCCGTCCAAATAAAATGGCAGCTTCAGAGTAGCTGGTTCAAGTATTAATTAACATACTCCTATACAATTTGAGTTTCAACATAAGTTTACATTAAAGTCTAATCAAACTAATTCGAGTACTAGCACTGCAATATAACTAGTCGAAATAGGACAACTGCAAAATAAAATTCAGAAGCACCACAATTTTCTTTTTGAAGTGTTAGAACAACTAGTCTTGTCAAAAGACTATATATAACCCTCTTCTTGATCCTATTTATACCTTTTTCTATTTATTTTAGGTATTCATTAAACAAAACCGGCCTACTGACCTAAGTAAATCGAATTTGCATTGGCTGATCACTTTAAAAAGGGTAAAGCGCCGTCTACTACAGAGACGTGATCATAGTTATACGTTAAATTAAAGTTGTGGATAAGACTTTAGAGGATTAATCCATCCCAATGGATTAATATGTATAGAGTTTGCAGTTACTGGCTGCTATTAGATTAGTGTAGAGTCTTAAATCTTAATCATATATTAACGCTTCGTAACTGGAACGCTAGCTTACTCATAAGTACCGACTTAATATATCAAACTTAACCTACCAACCCATGATTTGTTTCTATAAGAGCTAATCAAACTTTGAAAAGTGGGGTCCCTTCAGTTTTTGCATAGAACCCGTCAATTAAGCATTAATATATCTTGTTCCTTTAGAGAAATATGGAGTCAGAATCGAAAACTTGCCATTTTGCAAAATAAATTATCAATGGGATACGATATTGTAAGCCAGTCAACTACCAATTACTAAATTTCTTCTCTTTGTTCTCGATCAGTCAATTAATATATTATGGTATTTATGACCTCTAACTACTAAAAGTTTGTTGGTATATGGCTAACGTGTTGATTCTAACCTAGAGATCTAAATTTCGGAGATGAGTAGATCTAACAGCCAGCAGGCTAATGAAAATGAGTGTATAAACATCCGTAATTCTTTTAGAGAAATTCTTGCGGCAGACATAATTAGAAGTAGCACAACTTTTTTACTTCCACACTATTATTAAGTATAATCAGAAGATTAGTATGGAGGAGACTTTAATCTGCTGCTCCTCACTAGAATCCCAAGTGTACTAAAGAAAGCGTGTGCACTATATGAGTCCTGAACGAAAGCTTTATACACAGAAATTAAGTAGAGTAGACTAACATTTGACTGATACACGAGTGCTAAGAGAGATGTTGTAAAGTAAGCGAGTAAAGATTGAATGATGAAGGGATAATCGTATTGAATTATTTCCATCATTGTATAAGATGTGTTTTTTTATATATTAACGAGAATTCGAATGTTAATAGGCTTAACCGACTATTTAATCGTGGTCGAAATTCTATATCAAAGACATTGCACAATCCATCGAAGTAGGTGTTACACCAAAGAAGAATCACACCACTCCATCCGTTTTAATTTATAAGTACTAGTTTGACTTAATACGAAATTTAAGAAAAAAAAGAATTTTTTTTAAATTTGTGGTCTTAAAATGTTAAGGATTAAAAACTTTGTAGGGCTATGACATTTATGTGGTTATAAAAACTTCTTGTTAAGAGTAAAAAAGGTAAAATGAAGATTTTAAAGTTAAATTATTTTCAAATTTAAAAATGTGTCATTTATTTTGGTACATACTAAAAAGTAAAGTATTTCATATAATTTGAAATAGAAGGAGTATTATTTTGGAAAGATAGACAAGTTTTACTATAAACATCTTTTATATATACTATTAAATAAAGTATAAAGTATATGATATTACAATTCATAGTATTTTATTTTTTAAATTTAAGATATAATTATGTTCTCAATGAATCTTTTTGGAAATAACATGTACAGTAGCAACGGGACAACAACAATTCTTTGGTTGAATATATATATATATTTTTCACTTTACCCTATCGATAATCATCCCAATTATTTTTTACATTTTTTCAACTTTACAACATGAATTGTGGAATGGTTTTTGTGACCTCTCATTTTCAAGGAAAGACTTTAGTAAGACCCAGGAAAGAATCTTAGTGTAAGTTTTGCGGGTACAAATGAGGGGGATGGGTACCTAAATACCATCTTCCTTCCCTCTTCCTATCAAACACGAACAACAAAAATGTCTCAAATGCCAAGATTGCCGAACATCTCCCACTTATCCTAATGTCCTCAATTACCCACCAAAACAAAAGAATAACCCATCTTTTGATTCAACAATGAGAAACATTAACACCAAAGAATACTACTCCTACTACTTTCACCAATTTTCGCTCTTCCTTCTGATTTCTCAATTTTTTGTTCCAATTCTTGCCATACCCACTGATACAATCACCCCAACACAGCCTTTAACCAAAGACCAAACCTTAGTATCTTCCGGACAACTCTTTGAATTAGGCTTTTTCAATCCAGGCGGTGTCAATTCAGACAAATGGTATGTCGGAATTTGGTACAAAGAACCACAAGACAGGACTTTTGTCTGGGTTGCAAACAGAGCCAACCCCCTTTCAAACTCACCTACCTCTGTCCTAAAACTCACCGAAAATGGCACCCTTCTTCTCATCGACGGTCAAACTAGGAACTCCGTCTGGTCTTCCGATCAAACTCCGGCAAACAACGCAGTAGCTCAACTCCTAGACTCCGGGAACTTTGTCGTTCGACCAGAAAACGATGAAACAGAACAGAATTACACGTGGCAGAGCTTTGATTATCCAACGGACACTTTATTACCTGGGATGAAACTTGGGTGGGACTCAAAAAGTGGGTTAAACAGAAACATAACATCATGGAAAACAGCAACTGATCCAGCTCCTGGAGATTTCACTTTCAAGATCAACACAAATGGATTACCAGAAGTTTTCTTAACAAATAAACAAGAAATTGTCTACAGGAGTGGTGCTTGGAATGGACTTAGATTCAGTGGGGTACCGGAAATGAAACCTACTGAGATTATTTCATTCGAATTTCAGTTCACATCAGATGAAATATATTACATGTTTGAGTTACATAACAAGACATTGTATTCTAGGTTGGTGGTGAATCATAACGTGCTTGAAAGATACATGTGGATTCCGACAAACAGTATATGGAATAGATTTTGGTATGCTCCGAAAGATCAATGTGATGGTTATACAGAGTGTGGGATGTCTGGAATTTGCGATACAAATCTTTCACCGGTTTGTAAATGTATGGTAGGATTTAAGCCTAAGAATCAAGTGGCATGGGATTTGAGAGATGGGTCTGATGGATGTGTGAGATTTCATAAATTGGATTGTGAAACTGATAGTTTTAATATATTGAGGAACATGAAATTGCCAGATACAACGAGCTCTTTTGTGGATAAAAACATGAATTTGGATGAATGTGAAGCTATGTGTCGGAAAAATTGTTCTTGCACGGCGTATACTAACTCAAATATTAGTGGAAGCGGGTCGGGTTGTGTGATTTGGAGCACCGAACTTATTGACATGCGGCAGTATGCGGCGGCGGAAGGTGGCCAAGTTCTCTACGTTAGGGTGGCTTCTTCTGACGCAGGTATGATCCCATTTTTCTACGACCTCGTCTAATTTGGATGTTTCTAGTTTCCAATTTCATGTTTTGTTAATTACAACATTTTAACTCAGATAAAGAGGAGTATTACGATAGAGTGACAATCAGAGTAAGAAAATCATAGTACAACAGATTTTCTCGTATTAAAAAGAATTTGTACAATCAATTTTAAGTAATTTAGGATTAACAATTTATTATTAGTTAATCTATGATCCTCTCTGTGGGAGGATCAAATATTGGATGATGGGGACGAGTTGAGTCGACTCGGTTAGCACCGGTGGGTTAGTGAATAGTTGACTGGTGGAAATTTGAAAATTTTCATTTATTTATTTGTTTTTTTTAATAATAATAATTCAAAAAAGTAATAATTCAAAGCGAAAATTAACATAAAAAGGGTAATGAAATTTTAGGAAAACTTTTGTGAAAGTTTGAAACTTTTGTAAAAGTTTGGAAAGTATTTCTATGATTGGAAATATGCAACTGTTAAGTTAATAGTATAGAAATTTTAATTTCACGCAAAAGATTATTTATTTATTTATTTATTTATTTGTTTGTTCATTCATTTGGCAAACTTGTTGTTCTCCATATTATTCCCACTATACATATCTTTTTTCTTTTGAATCTACCTTTTACATCCTAAACTGACAAACTTTCAATTTAAAGTCGCGTTAACAAGTTTGATCAAATTTATTTGTCCGAAATTGTTTGCTCTTTAAGAACCATTTCGTGAATAAGAAAAAAACGTATAGCAGTTATAATTTAACTTTTATCCGATCGAGTTCAGAAGCTGATCAAATTAGCCCATGATCAAAGAAGAGATGGACTGCAATAATTAGATGAAATTTTATAAAAATATATTACCTTATTGTTTGTTCATTTGGGAGGTAATAATTTTTTACTATTCCCTCCCCACCAAGAACTTCATGCAGAAAATAAATTAAGGATTTTATTTTAAACAATAGGTATAGTTGTCTGCTGTGCTTGGTTCCCTTTCTTGTTACCTACTTTAGGAGATCTAAAATTTATATAATCAACTAGATTCAAAAAATAAATAAATAAATAATAGCCTGTTTGAAGTTCGTTTCTAATTCATGTAATTGCTTGTTATCAATACAACCTTTGAAAAACCAAGAAGGTAATATATTGATTATTGAGTACATTAACTCCTGAAAAAGACTCATAAACAACCAACTTTCAAAGCTATTGGCTATATATTCTTAGTGGTGTGCACGTTTTACATCTAATAATTTTCTTTTTTTTCCCCCCTCTTTGCGTGTTCTACTTTGAAAACGAAAAGAATAAAAATCCAACCATATTTAACAACCCTATCTTCAAATTGCTTTCAATAGGGACCTACTTATATTAATCTACTATTTGGACTTTCTTTTTCTCATTTGATTAGATAGGGATGGTTAGTATTTGAAGAATATGTTAGACAGTCATGCATCTCAAGGCTCTAAAAGTAATCGCCACCCAATTTCTAATCTCCTACTTAGATATTTGTACAAATAATGTTGATCTATTATTACAATTCAGTTTTGAAATGTTTGAGACTGAAATTATGGTGACTTTAAGAATTTACTCACTATAAAGGAAAATCTTTTGTGAAGTAAGATCGGATGACAAACCTTAATAAAAGGGTGTTTCCGCCACTAATTTTGTAAATGTTCCTTCCTTCTACTAATATTTTCTTTTTCCACACAGTTCAAAAGTGACCAAAATTTGCATTAGCTTTTTCTTTTATACCTTCTTCTTAAATGGGTGCATGACATACTGAAATAGTAAAATATAATCCTCCCCTTTTCTTTTTTGCTTTCATTTTGCCTTTTGGATTCATAAACTTTTAAATTTTGGTGGGAAATAAGTTTATTTATATCTAATTATTTTCCATTAATTGGTCCACATAAAGTGGGCCCTACGCTACTAAGCCCTGCCTATTAATTAAAAGTTTAAAATAAAACGGTGAAGAAGCAAATTCCTGGACGGTATGATGGGCCCCATACATTTACCATAGTTTCGGCTCCATTCTCCAATGTTACATGGCCGACGATTTTGACTTAGTTTAGTTCCCTTTGGGCCAGCCCAGTTGCTTTTCATTTTTCTTTTTAAAGAAAGAAGAATCAGAATCATATGTTTCCTAGTGTAATACAAAAAAATTGATTTTACTAGCAGCAATAATTCGTGGAGCCTACTGAATACCAAGTCCTTATTGACTAAAGACTACTTAAATTGACCGAGAAAATGTCGTGGATGGATGTTAATATTTTACTGTCCTAGTAGATAATTGAATAATAATTTCGTTTTGTTAAAAAGATAAAGTGAATTGATGGAAAAAGGAAAGAAGAAATGAGACAGTGACCATAAATATCACTTTTACTCTATCGCTAGACTTGGTTAGTGTTTGGACAAAATTTGGTTGAATTTGAAAAATAATTTTGGAAGTTAAAGTTGTGTTTGGACATGCATTTTACTTGAAAGAAATTAAAAAAAATTTCACCCAATACTGGCCCAAACTAATATTTGGAACTTGACAAATTTTCTTTAATTTTTTTTTTTTTAAAAACTGATCTAATTTTATGAACAAATAATATTTTTAATTATGTCCAAACGGGAGCAGTGCCGAAAAATACGAATAATTTTTTCCTTATAAACAAGAAGAAATAAGAGGTTCTGGAGTGGGGCTCTGGAGAGTTTTCTTGGACCACTCTGGGTCAGTGGCTGAGCCACTTACACAGGAAGCGGTGTCAAATGACACCCCTTTATAGAAAAAATATAGGGTGATAATTTTTTTTTATTATATATATATATATATATATATATATATATATATATATATATATATATAGACTCCCTTTAATTTCCTGGTATATTCTTTTATATATTTTGACACTCCTCTGGTATATTCTTTTATATATTTTGACACTCCTTAAGTAAAATTTTGGCTCCGCCGCTCCTCTGAGTTTGGTGACGCGTGATACTTTCCTTTCTTATCAATGAGATGAGACATGCTTTACACATGGCTTTGAAAATATGCACTTTCATTTTCATGTAAAAGTTGATGTTCAATTTCGTTTTCGGTTTCCATTGTTTCTATCTGAATAAAAATCCATTGAGTTATGTTGTGGACACATGCACCTGTGTGATGTAGTTTTGAGAAATTGTGTCATATTTTTAAGATTACGCAAACCTTCTTTGTTGTTATCTATACCACTAAAATATTTGTTAACATCATTTGAACAGTAGTCTTTTAAACTCAAACACTTGCCATTGTCTGATTTTGTTTAATTATTTATAAAATGAAGTATAACATTGTACTGTAACTTACTGAAGGAAATGTGATTTCTGTGAAGCTATAGGTTTTCAAACAGAACAAAAATGATTCTTTGATTATACCACAAAGTTCTTGGAAAAATCAATTAAGCTGCATTTAACTTGGAAAGTTTTTATTTCAGCTGAAAGTGGAGGTGTGGGATCAAGCAAGACAAAGAGAGTTGTAATAGCTGCTGGGATTACAGTTGGTATAGCTATTGTGCTATTCGGAGTAATACTCTACTTCTTATCAAAGAGAAGAAAATATCAAGGTTCAATACGAACTAAGTCTGAAAACAAAGGTATTGGAGACCATAATATGTCATAATTAATAAGATTGTCTAATATGAAATGCTAATGAATGTTTCTTATGATTCAAACCAGGCATTAGTGAAAGAAGTCAAGAACTTCTAGTGAATGCAGCTATCATTCCAAGTAAAAGAGAGTTTTCTGGCGAAACAGCAACGGAAGAGTTTGAATTGCCATTATTTGATTTCAGCACCCTAGCTATGGCTACAGAAAATTTCTCCCATGCAACTAAGTTAGGCCAAGGTGGTTTTGGTTGTGTTTATAAGGTAAATGCTCAGTTATATGTAACCATACTGGTATAATAAAGAAAAAAGATGATCAAGGAACTCAATAAGATTTTTTTTAATTTTTTATCAGGGAATTCTGGTTGAAGGTCAAGAAATAGCAGTTAAAAGGCTCTCAAAGAATTCGGGCCAAGGAGTAGAGGAATTTAAGAATGAGCTAAGATTGATTGCTAGGCTACAGCACAGGAATCTGGTCCGGCTTCTTGGCTGTTGTGTTGATATGGAAGAAAAGATGCTGATCTATGAATACCTGGAAAATAAAAGTTTAGATTCAATTTTGTTCAGTAAGTATCTTTTTGTTATATTGTTGTCATGAGAGTAGTGATTCACATAATTCTCTGGCTTATGTAATTTGTGACTCACATTACAAATATGCTCATCAGATAAACAGAAATGCCTACTGCTGGACTGGCAAATGCGGTTCAATATTATTTGTGGGATTGCTCGGGGGCTTCTATACCTTCACCAAGATTCAAGATTTAGGATTATCCATAGAGACCTTAAAGCAAGCAATATTCTCCTAGATAAGGATTTGACCCCCAAAATATCAGATTTTGGCATGGCAAGAATTTTTGGCGGAGATGAGACTGAAGGAAATACAAAGAGAGTAGTTGGAACCTAGTAAGCACACAACATATAATTTCTTCACACCATTCGTAGAATCCTTAAAAACTGCTTCTAATCCATTTCTCTTTTAATGCAGTGGTTACATGTCTCCAGAATATGCGATGGATGGCCTCTTCTCTGTTAAATCTGATGTTTTCAGCTTTGGGGTTTTGGTGCTAGAAATAGTTACCGGGAAGAAGAATAGAGGATTCTATTATCAAAATAACCAACTCAACCTTCTTGGACATGTAAGTTCACCAATCATATGTTAGCTTCATTCTTGGCAATGCGTTTATCATTTCTGATAAAGAAAGTAATTTATTCTGCAGGCGTGGAAACTATGGAAAGAAGGGAGAGGATCAGAGCTACTGGATCCATCTGTTGGAGAAACGTTTTCTCCGTGTGAAGTAATGAGATGCATACAAGTTGGACTGTTGTGTGTCCAGGAGCAAGCAGAAGATAGACCAAAAATGGCTACTGTGGTTTTGATGTTAGGCAGCGAAAGCGCATCACTTCCTCAGCCTAAAACCCCAGGATTTTGCCTTGGCAGAAGACCGGTTGATTCTGATTCACATTCAACTAATTATGAAGAAACTTGCACTGTCAATCAAGTTACAGTTACCATGATAGATGGCCGATAGTTGATGTTGTCTTCCTCAAAAGTGTATATTACTACAAGAGGTTCACAATTTTCTCTTGTACACTTCCTCTCTTTTTTGTTTTTGGTTAAGTCTTGTGGAAGCTAAAGAGTATTAGGTATTCTTTCTCATTACATACAATTGTGATCTCAGAAAGCTAGCTGCGTTTTTCCATCATCTATGTAAAAGTCTAATCATTCCTATCCCATATCTCTGAAGTTCACTGTAAATTACTGTGCCATCATTGATGTGATTCAGAGGGAATAGTTTGTGTTTTCATCTTCGCTGTAAGTTTTATCTCCCTGCTATTACATCCCTCTTAACAACACGGTTCTTCTTTCCACACGGTTGCGATGAAGATAGCAGCATCTACATTATGACCTATTGCACTGTAACATTGTGATGATTGTTCTAAAACGTGCAAACCTCCAATAAAAGAAAAGACCTCAAGAAGTAACAAAATACAAAAGGCCAGTTGACTTCAAGTTCAGCTAAAAGGATGTCATAATGATTTGTGTAGCAAATCTGGTCTTTTTGTTGGACTCAGGCCCAACACTTGCTCATACCACTGAATGAGTTTTGTATTTACTCAACTAAAGTATAAAATGCATTCTTAGTTATATAGAACTGAGTCTTACAAATCACTTAAACATGTCTTAGGTACCTGATATCAAAAGAGGCCTCATATTTTATCATTTTGAAAGATGTAGACAATTTCAGTCTTAGAATTATTTTTCGGTTTCTCTTTCGAAGATTAAGTGTTGGCCCAAGTAAAGGATAATTTTGAAGATTGACAAAGAAACTCAGGGATGAACTAGGTCCATCACTGGTAGGCATAGACATGGGCAGATTCAAAGCACGTGAGATGCACATGCAGGAGATAAACGAAATCTGGCATAATAATAGATATCTCCTAATTGAAAAGATTGCATAATTGATAAAGAGAAGGACTCCTTACTCAACGAAAACATTATCCAAGATAAGGAAGGAGTTAGGAGTTGAGATTAACTAGAACTCTTCCACCAAGGAAGAGTAGCATTAGAACTCTAGTTGTTTTCTACTCTACTAACTCTATAAATCGCAGGATGTTCTCATTCTACACGTGACACATAAAAGCAGAAGTTAAACGTGAATTGAGAGCAAAATAGCAAAGTATTTTGCAAGCAGTTCGTGCGTGATTCAAGTGTGCGAACCTGAAGCTACATGAACCAGATAGAAGAACTAGCTCCAAGTGTCCGTCTTTTATTCTAGTTCAATTGTAGTAGGTGTTTTCATATTGTACCTTTCAGCTTTATCTAGAGGCAATTGTAATAGGTACTCAGAGTATTCAAGTTAGAGTTAACTTGAAGTTATCACAGCAGTTAGAGGCTGGTTGCCACAACGGGATTAGAGTTAATCCTAGGTTTACAAAAGTATTTTGTAAATGCAGTTTTTGGCTTAGTGATTTAGTGGAGAGTTTGGGAAAATCCTACTGGGAAGTAGGTCGTGATTTTTTCACCTTTTGAGCCAGGTATTTTCCACGTAAAATACTTGTGTTCTTTAAATTCTGCATTTATTATTCCGTAACAATAGTATAAGGAACACATAGAAGAACCAGGTACTTCTATAATCTGTGCACGCGAAAAATTGGACACCACACAAATCCCCCCCTCCCCCCTCCCTCTCGTGTGATATTGAAGTTAAAACATCATTAAGGTCCTGGGAATGATGGTAACACAAGTTGTAGTAAATTCAGTACTAAAATTGGAGTACAGAGTGGACCATAATGGTAAAGCTCAAAAGATTATTGTAATCTAATATGGTATGTAGTGGACCTCATTGAAATTGTTATTCTCAAATTCCAGATTTTCACCCCAATCTCCACACACATGACTCATGACTGGCTATTGATAAATTGGACACCACACAAATCACCCCCCTCTTGTGTGGTATTGAAGTTAAAACATCAATTGGTATCAGAGCAGGTTATCCTTTAAGAGGTTAACACCTTAGGAGAAGATCAAGATGAGTGCACCACCTGGAAACTGGGAAGGGCAATCCACTGCTAGGCCACCACTCTTCAATGGCCAGTACTACTCCTAGTGGAAAAACAGAATGAGAGACCACATAATAGGAGAAGACTATGAGCTATGGGACATTGTCACAGATGGTCCATTGACTACCATGAAGATAAATGCCGAAGGAGAAGAGGTGCCAAAAACAAGAGCTGACTGCACTGCTGACGACTCGAGGAAATGGGAGAAGAATGCTAAGGCCAAGAAATGGCTCGTGTGTGGACTTGGTCCAGACGAGTATAACAGAATTCAAAGCTGTACTACTGCTAAGGAAATTTGGGACACTTTACAAGTGGCTCATGAAGGAACACCTAAGTTGAAGAGGTCCAGAGGAACGTTACTATATTCTCAATATGAGAATTTCACTATGAAGAAAGGAGAAACCATCCAAGAGATGTATACAAGGTTCACCATACTAACAAATGAACTTAAGTCTCTTGGAAGGGTTATTCTTGAAGAAGACAAAGTTGAGAAGATTTTGACAAGGGTTCTGCCAGTCTCATGGGAGAGCAAAATCACTGCTATTCAGGAATCAAAGAACTTTGCCACTCTTAGGTTGGATGAGCTAATTGGAAATCTCATTGCTTATGAACTTAGAAGGCAACCCATGAAGATGGATGCACCCAAGAAGGAAATGAGCCTGGCACTCAGAATCACTGAAGGTTCTGATCTAGAAGATGATGAAATGGCTATGATCACAAAGGACTTCAAGAAATACCTAATGAGAGGAAAGGGTTCTTCAAGAAGTGGAGACTACAACAAACCAATGGTTCCTGAAAAACAGACTAATGAGGGCTGCTACAAGTGTGGGAAGACTGATCACCACATCAAAAACTCTCTCAATGGGAAATTGAATGGAAGAAGGAAAGAGCTGAACGAAGAAACAGAAAGAAGGAACAGGTTCATCCCAAGAAGAACAAAGGATCAACAAAGGCTATGGTTGCTGCTTGGGGATAAAGCTCAGATGAGGACTCAGATGATGAAGATGAAGATGAACAAGCACGTATGGCAATTGGAGAATCCGATGAGGAATCTGAAGTAAGTATAATCCATCTAAAAGACAAGATTAAGTTTTTGTCTAAAGAAAGGCTATCTGAGTTACTTCTAGATTTCATTGATGAATCTGAGGATATAAACAATGAAAAGAAATAACTGTCTAAGGAATGTGTGATTTTAAAAGCAAAGTGTAAGAACCTGGAACTTAGAGTTAGTGAGACTGTAAGTGAAAATACTGCACTAACGAACCAGGTTAATGCATTTGAATCAAATGTCCTAGAACTTAGATCTGAAAACTTAAAACTAAAATTAGGAACAAGTAAGAAGACAGCTGATTGCACACAACTCACTCTAGAAGAAAATGTAGGTAAACTAAAAGATGAGTTGTATAAGAAGGATGAGCAGGTAAGAATTTTGACAGAGGATCGAGGCAAGGTCAAGCATGAACTAGACAGAACTTGTAAATGGAACAGGTCCTCCGATGCACTGTCATGGCTACATGAACATCACAGTAGTAATAGAAGAGGAATTGGCTTTGGGAATTTGCCACCTAAATGGGATCCCAAAAGCAAGTATCTCACATTTCCTGAGAACAAAATTTGCACACACTATGGTAAGACTGGTCACTATAAAAGTGAATGCACTGCAAAAGAAAAGGCTAGTCAAAAGAATAAAACGTTTGTTCAAGGGAAAAATAGGCTTCCAGGTTGGGCTAAAAAGAATTTGATTCATCCTTTTGCCTATAGAAAGGGACCCAAACTAGTTTGGGTTCCTAAGACTAACCCTTGATTTCCTTTTGCAGGTCCAAGTGAAGGGGAGCAGCCAAATATGGTACATGGATAGTGGCTGCTCAAAGCACATGACAGGAAGCAAGAACCAGTTCCTTTCACTTGAGGACCTCAAATGAGGTAATGTCTCCTTTGAAAATGGGAAGAAAAGTGAAATCATTGGGGTTGGTAAGATAGGTAAGACTGACTCTCACTCGATTGAGAATGTCTATTTGATAAACGACCTAAAATACAGTCTAATTAGTGTATCACAACTGTGTGATAGAGGTAACTTGGTAGCATTCACCTCTACAAAATGCTTTGTGATTAATCTTACCACTAACAAGATTGTTTTGCAGGGAAAATGAGTGAACAATATATATATTGTACATCTGTCCACACTGTCAGAAAATGAACTCACTTGCTTAAGTGTGTTGGACAATGATCCCCTCCTTTGGCACAAGAGACTTGGACATGCAAGTCTGAGTCAACTCAACAAATTAGTCTCCAAGGACTTGGTGATAGGACTGCCTAACATCAAGTTCAAGGAAGACAAAGTCTATGAGGCTTGTGCAAGGGGGAAGCAGGTAAGATCCTCTTTTAAATGCAAGAAAGTGGTAAGTACCACTAGAACGATGGAACTGGTCCATATGGATCTCTGTGGTCCAATGAGAACATTAAGCAGAGGTGGTAAAAGATATGTGATGGTGCTTGTTGATGATTACTCTAGGTTTACCTGGACATTGTTCTTAACATCTAAAGATGAAGCATTTGACATGTTCACTTCTTTTGTTAGAAAAACTCAGAAACAACTAGGTAATCAAACTCGCATCAATTAGGTCTGATCATGGCACTGAATTTGAAAATGCTAAATTTGCTGAATTTTGTGATGAGCATGGCATAGATCATAATTTTTCTGCTCCTAGGACTCCACAACAAAATGGAGTAGTTGAAAGAAAGAATAAGACACTTGAAGATATGGCTAGGACTATGCTTCTTTCTAGTAAACTGCCCCATAGCTTCTGGGCAGAAGCTGTAAATACTGCATGCTACATCATAAATAGGTGCATGACTAGACCTCTTGTAGAGAAGACTCCCTATGAGTTACTTAAAGGGATAAAACCAAATATATCCCATCTTAGGGTATTTGGATGCAAGTGCTTTGTGCACAACAATGGTAAAGACTCCATAGGCAAGTTCACCCAGAAGTGATGAGGGAGTATTCTTGGGATATTCTTCACATAGCAAAGCCTATAAAGTCAATAACAAAAGAACTATGTGTGTTGAAGAAAGTGTTCATATGGTTTTTGATGAAACTAACATTCTTTCTGAGAGACAAGAACATGATGATGAAGCAATTGGACTGGTAAGAAACTTAAATGAAACCACAGCCCAGACTAAAGCTGCACTGGAAGAAGGAACAAGTGATGGAACAGGTCCTTCTACCCAGGGCAACCTGACAAGGGGAACAGAACTAAGAGGAAATGATCCCCAAACCTCAACGGAACCTGTCCGTGAACTTGTTCCGCAGCAGCAAAACAATGAAGGAACATCAAGGGGAAATCAGTTGGTTGTGAAACCTTACAAGTATCAAAGTTCTCATCCCATTGAGAACATAATTACTGATCCAACCTCTGGAATCAAAACCAGATCTTCATTAAAGAATCTTTGTGCTTTTGATGCTTTCTTATCTCTTATTGAACCTAAAAATGTTGTTGAAGCTTTGCAAGATGCAGACTGAGTAAATGCAATGCATGATGAACTCAACCAATTTGAAAGGAGTCAAGTTTGGCATCCGGTACCAAGACCCTTAGACAGATCAGTAATTGGCACAAAATGGGTCTTCAGAAACAAACTTGATGAAGATGGAACTGTTACAAGGAACAAGGCAGGATTGGTGGTTCAAGGATATAGCCAGGAGGAAGGCATAGACTATGATGAAACCTTTGCTCCAGTTGCAAAGTTGGAAGCAATAAGACTCCTTATAGTCTTTGCTGCTTACATGGAATTCACTCTCCACCAGATGGATGTCAAGAGTGCCTTCCTCAATGGCTATCTAAAGGAAGAAGTGTTTGTCAAGCAACCTCCGGGGTTTTAAAGCAAGGAGAGTCCTGATCATGTGTACAAACTTGACAAAGCACTTTATGGGCTCAAGCAGGCGCCAAGAGCATGGTATGAAAGATTATCAAAATTTTTGCTTGAGCATGACTACAAGAGAGGTAAAATTGACAATACTTTATTTTTGAAAGAAAAAAGTAAAGATCTCTTGGTAGTGCAGATATATGTTGATGATATAATCTTTGGAGCAACTACTGATAAGTTAAGTAAAGAATTTGCTAAACTAATGAGGAGTGAATTTGAAATGAGCATGATGGGTGAGCTTAATTTCTTTTTAGGCTTACAAATTAAATAAAATCCAAATGGAACTATGATCCATCAACAGAAGTATGTAAAAGAGTTGCTAAAAAGGTTTAAAATGGAAGATTCCAAAGAAATTGACACTCCTATTGCAACAGCTACAATGTTGGATATAGATGAACCTGGTTTATCTGTCGATCAGAAGTTGTATAGGGGAATGATTGACTCATTGTTGTATCTCACTGCAAGTAGACCTGACATTGTCTTCAGTGTAGGCCTTTGTGCAAGATTTCGGGCAAATCCAAAGGAGTCTCACTTGACTGTTGTCAAGAGAATTTTGAGATATCTAAAAGGCACCACTAATCTTTGTCTTTGGTATCCAAAAGGTAATAATTTCAATCTTGTGGGATATGTTGATGCTGATTATGCAGGTTTTCTTGTGGATAGAAAGAGCACCTCAGGTATGACACACTTTCTTAGCTCATGTCTTGTGTCTTGGGCTACCAAAAAGCAAAATTCAGTGGCTTTATCTACTGCTAGAGCTGAGTGTGTTGTTGCTGCTTTATGTTGTGCTCAATTGTTGTGGATCAAACAATAATTAATGGACTTTGGAATTGATGTTGGTTGTATCCCTATTTTTTGTGATAACACTAGTACAATTAATATGACCAAGAACCCGGTTCATCACAAGAGAACTAAGCACATAGATGTTAGGCATCACTTTTTGAGGGATAACTATAAAAAATGGTTGATCACTGTGGAATTTTGTGCTACTGACAAGCAAATAGCCGACATCTTCACAAAATCCCTAAGTAGAGATCACTTTGAAAGGAACTGGTTAGAATTAGGGATGATTAAGATCACCTAAAAAGATCAGTTCAGAATTCACAACAAAAAAAATTGAAAAAAAAATTTGTTGGTTTTGGTTAGAAAATCTGAAAATGTGTACATAATTAGATTAATTTTTGCTCATACTCATACTTTCAATAGTATACTCTTGTGCCATGTGTTAAAATGGCTCATTAATCTCTAATGATGTTTTCTCTATTTTGGCAAATTTAGACTTACACAAGAGAATTATCAGTGAAGAACCTGGTTCATCAAGATAACACGGTATGTTTTCTACACTCTGCATAATTTGAAATAATAATATTTGGATCATGAGCAGAGTCCTACTTAATTCCAAACTTCTTTTGGACTTATCCGTTATAAGTGAACCAGTTCTGTTCAAAAGAGTCCCAACCGAATTGAAGTACCTAGATTCTAGGGATACACTCCAAAGTCTTTTCAAAACTGAAATTCAGTTTGATTAGACTTCCATACCCACTATTATCCCTTCCACCACCCCAACCTCTAAGAAAAGAGTAAAGATGCGCAAGACTATAGCAGGGAGCACATTATCAAAGAAATTAGATAACAATTGAAGGATAGCCAGGTCCAGGAACCTCAGAAATCTGAAGACTCATTTAAATCTGCTACTGAGGGGGAAGAAACGATTTCTTCTGAAACCGAACATGTATCTTCTGGTCCTAAAGTTACTCCTGAGACAATTTCTGAAGTTGATACAAATTTGGAGATTAGGTTTGTGCTGGTAGGGTCTATAGCAGATGTTGAAACTACAGAGTCTGGAGGAATTGGTGGTAAAAATGAAAAAAAGAAAAAGAGAGCAAGGGTGTTCGAAGTGCTGTGAGGGGAAATGGTAAAAGAGTGGTTGATTCTTCACCCACTCCTGTGAGTTTAACCAAAGACATAGGTGCAATGGTTGTTTGGGGAGAAAAATCAGCTGGAGTAGAGGAGAGTGTAAAGAAAACAGGGGGAAGTGGGTCTGGCGAAGCCGCTGAAGGGCTGGTTCAACTCGGAAAAAATATAGATGAACCCGTTTCATCTGAACAGGAAACCCTCGCAGACCTACTGGAGAGAGTGACTGAAAGTTGTAATCCAAAGAAGAAAGGGAGGTTGGTACAAGCAAAGATCATTTTGGGGTAAATACGCTGCCTGCTTGTGATGAAGTCCATGTCATTCTTAAAGAACCTGGTTCATCTAAGAAGGTACCAGTGAATAGCAAGGTACGAGCCTTGGTGCAAGAAAGTAGGGCTAAAAATGCTGAGATTGAGAGGCTGAAGAAAAGGTTGGCTGAGGTAAAGTCTGAGAGAGATGCTCTTAGAACTGAACTAGCAAGGGAAAAGGAGAAGAATGATAGAATTCTTCAAGACATGCTGAAACTTCTCCAAGCCAAAAAAAAAATCAAGCCCCCAGTTCTTCCAAGCCTTAAACTTCTAGCCTAGTGTAGACCTTTCATTGATCCAGTTTGGAATTTTTTTTGTTTTCTCATGTTTTCAGTATTTTTATTTTTTTTATGCTTTGTGGAAGAATCGTAACAATCATCAATGAAATTCACTGTTTTTGCTTTAACTGTTTGTTTATATTTCTTTGATGATTAAAATTCTTAGCTTGATCTATGATGATTAATCCATGATTGCATTTGAAGTAGCCCCAGTGGCCATGAGTAAGATTTAAAATCTAGTTATCTCACATTTTTTATGCAACTTTTCGATGATGCCAAAAGGGGGAATAAGGTTGTGCTTTACATTTTGAACAGTGATGTTTATAACCTAATGAACCTGGTCCTTGATGATAAGTGAAAATTATTCTAACATTGTGTTGATGTTGGGATAAGTTGAAATAGGCCCTAAGCTTATGGAAGCACAGAGTTTGTCATCAACAAAAAGGGAGAATTTGTTGGCCCAAATAAAGGATAGTTTTGAAGATTGACAAAGAAACTCAGGGATGAACCAGGTCCATTACTGGTAGGCATAGACACGGACAGATTCAAAGCACGTGAGATGCACATGCAGGAGATAAACGAAATCTGGCATAATAATAGATATCTCCTGATCGAAAAGATTGCATAATTGATAAGGAGAAGGACTCCTTACTCAACGAGAACATTATCCAAGATAAGGAAAGAGTTAGGAGTTGAGATTAACTAGAACTCTTCCACCAAGGAAGAGTAGCATTAGAACTCTAGTTGTTTTCTACTCTACTAACTCTATAAATCGCAGGATGTTCTCATTCTACATGTGACGCACAAAAGCAGAAGTTAAGCGTGAATTGAGAGCAAAATAGCAAGGCATTTTGCAAGCAGTTCGTGTGTGATTCAAGTGTGCGAACCTGAAGCTACATGAACCAGATAGAAGAACTAGCTCCAAGTGTCCGTCTTTTATTCTAGTTCAATTGTAGTAGGTGTTTTCATATTGTACCTTTCAGCTTTATCTAGAGGCAATTGTAATAAGTACTCAGAGTATTCAAATTAGAGTTAACTCGAAGTTGTTGCAGCAGTTAGAGGCTGGTTGCCACAACGGGATTAGAGTTAATCCTAGGCTTACAAAAGTATTTTGTAAATACAGTTTTTGGCTCACTGATTTAGTGGGGAGTTGGAAAAATCCTACTGGGAAGTAGGTCGTGGTTTTTTCACCTTTTGAGCCAGGTGTTTTCCACGTAAAATACTTGTGTTCTTTAAATTCTGCATTTATTATTCCGCAATAGTAGTATAAGGAACACATAGAAGAACCAGGTCGTTCTATAATCTGTGCAAGCGAAACACCACACAAACTCCCCCTCCCCCTCCCCCGCGTGTGATATTGAAGTTAAAACATCATTAAGGTCCTGGGAATGATGGTAACAGAAGTTGTAGTAAATTCAGTACTAAAATTGGAGTACAGAGTGGACCATAATGGTAAAGCTCAAAAGATTATTGTAATCTAATATGGTATGTAGTGGACCTCATTGAAATTGTTATTCTGAAATTCCAGATTTTCACCCCAATCTCCACACACATGACTCATGACTGGCTATTGATCGATTTGTCAGGAGGTTTAATGAGGAGATATCACTGTATTGTTGTGATAGAGATGGCCTTTTGAAGCTTACTGGGCTGAAGTTACTAGATGATGTAGTATTTTGGATTGTAAATCAGCATGTTTGAGAAAATGAGCCTCTTTGGATTATGGAATATGCTATAATCAATCCTCATGGTAATGGCAGCCACCAGTCAGTATGTAGTGTGCCTTGGAAAATTGTTTTATCGTATGAATCACTTGAGGAATAACATACATGTCCTATTGACTGATGGAGTTGGACTATTTATGTAATTCAACCACTATTTCTGTCTTCTGATCTCTTTACTTGGGCTAGTCATGAAATGTAATTTCCTTGCATGTAATGAATACCATATTAATAACTGTGAAAGTTTAAACTTAAGAACAAAAATATTCAACTTTCGATTTTTTTGCTTGAGATCTCATTTCTATATTTGCTTGGCCTATTGGAAAAGCTAGATTCAAGTGTAAAGGCCAGAGGGAGAAGCTTAGTATCCTTTGCTCACCATTGGCATGTCTGTACTGTTTTTCATGGTTCTCTTTACTGGATTAGACGTTTCTGAATCGTTCTGGGAATTGCATGAGGGTTTCTTAACTTCACCAACACTCGAGGTTGAAAATTATCCCGAGGATTTTAAGACTAGCAAATATTGTACTAAATAGTGAAGCGAAACCCAAAATTTAAGACTTTGACATATCTAGAATTTTTGGGAACAAACAGAAAGAGCTTCCGACAATGAGAGTCATTGTGATATAGTTACTCTTTTTAACTTCTTCTGCTTTCTCATTTCAATATCAATACATGATCATGTTTTGTTAAAATGCAGTGGTTATATGTCCCCTTGAAATTTCAAATGTGATCAATTTTTCAGTGTGGGTTTAGCTTCGGTGTCCTAGCATTGGAGGTAATAGCTGGGCAGATGAATGCGAGTTTTCATCAACTAAGCATTCTACAACCTTATAGGACATGTAAGTAGACAATATGGTGCAGTTAACTTCCTTTCTGATTTTACTTATTTTATCTAAATTGCATTTCTTATTTGCTTTGCAGTTAACTTCTGTTCTGATTTTACTTATTTTATCTAAATTGCATTTCTTTCAAGCAAAATAAGCTTGAGGATGAGAATACTCTTGAATTCCTAAATAATTCTTTGCATGAGTCTTTCCTAGTGAGTGAAGTTATAATATGTATATAAGTAGAGGATAGACAAGCAATAAGTTCTGCAGTTTCAATGATAAATAATGAAAATGCACAGCTGCCACAACCTAAAGATGTGTTTTCTGCTGAGGCTTCAACCGTGAAGATATATTCAGCATCCACTGATACAACCATATATGGAGGCTAAGATGTCTAGATCTTAGTATAGTTTGCAGTAAACATGAATTGAACAGATTTCCTAAACAGACTAGCTCAGTAAGGAAAGATTTCATTTTAGGTAAAAGGTTACCCTTCCTCTGGATCCTATATTATGCTAAGGAACAATTATTACCATTCTCTGATTGCATGCTTAGGTAGTCTAATCTTGTTCACGATTCAAAGTTGAGCAAATATGATTACCCAATACTTTCAAAACATCGACTAACGAAAGTACTTCCCTTGATGAAGAAGTGCTGTCCATTATAAGGGAGTTGTACTATGTAACAGGAAGGACGTTATGACATGCAATAATCCATGCCTCAAGTTTAAATTAGTTGTGGATTAGATTGATTTGTACAACACTTAGTTATAACATTGAAGAGGATGGAGGAATAAATAAAGAAGGAAATGAGCTGCCTCATCTTCGTTAAAACTTAGAAATTCGTCAAGTTGAAATAACAAACATGATTGAGAACTGGTTCAGTCGCAATTATTGCGACTTATCTCCTAAATTTCTTTACCTTTTTGGAGTTGTTTCAAGGTTATGCATGGTCTTCCTAAACAGATACGTAATAGACTATGTTCTTTTGCAAGGCAAACACTCATAATTTACATAGGTCAAAACCAGTAGTGTCAGTTACGTTTCTTATGTGACTTATAGTTAACTTTTCCTAAAGGGGCAGGAAATATCTTTGGACTCTGAAGTATGCATTAATGACAGGATTATCTCTCAAAACAAATCTTCAAACCAGATTTCACTAAAGAGTTAAAGAGCCTTGGATGTAACTATGTTTTCTCAAAAGAGGTTCCATTTGCAGATGTGTCTGGAGAAAACTCAACCAGATGAAAATGAACTCTTTTCATTTAGTGGAAAATTTTATTTATGTTAGAGCTAACAAAAGTTTGAACCATGACGGATATTCCGGTGTTCTCTAACCAAGACTTTAGGAGGATATTCCGTGAAAATATAGTCAAGTAATAGACAGTCGTCTAAATGTTTTATTTAAGATGGAGAGTGGATTTCCACAAATTAACTAGGAAGTTTTAACTTTTCCTATAGGGGAAGGCTATGACTTTGGCCTCTGAAATATGCATTAATGACAAAGTTATCTCTCAAATAAATCATCTAGCCAAGGTTTTAATGAAGAGTTCAGGAGCCTTGGATGAAACTGTGTTTTCTCAAAAACTGAACCAGATGATATTAAACTCATTTTTTTTAGTGGAAAATTTTATTTATGTTAGCTAACAATAGTTTAAACCATGAATTATATTCCGGTGTTCTCTAAACAAGACTGCAGAAGCATATTCCGTGAAAATATAACCAAGTAATACATAGTCGTCTAAATGTTATATTTGAGATAAAAGAGTAGATTTGCATAAATTAAATTGTGACTGATCTTTCAGTTAATGCTGACACAAATCCTAGTCTTCTTTTTTTGTCCTTCCTCTTAAGTAAAAAGATTGAGAAAACAACAAGGCTCATATGCATTTCAACTTGCCCTCAAGAACTAACCTTTTAACTTTTGCTCTAGCTCTTTGTTATATCTTCATTTTAATTAGCAACACAGCTTTTTATCTAACATCAGCTGATCATTTACCTTAACGCCAATTTGTGCTCTTGAAGATTTCAGGATACATGTTGATTCTCTTCCTTGAATAAAAGAAAAGAACACCATGAGCCATTCTGATATATCTGCTTATGTAGTCCCTTTTAAATTTTTCCTATTTCTAGGCTAAGGTCTAAATTTTCTACCACTGTCTCCTAAATGCTTTTATTCTACACCTGGCTATCACAAAAATGAATCACATGCCACATAGCTAAAAACGTAAATCACTTTCTCTTGTAGAAGCCTATTTAACATTGAACTCTCAGTACTTTTCCATGTAAAAGCTAACCTAAAAGCTTAACTTGAATAAAAACCTTTGATTTCCTGAGCTCTCTCCTGTCTGGGCAAGAAAGCAATGGCTTCCATACTTTCTTGGCTATTCACTATCTGTCTACTGCATATCTCCATAACCTCATATGCATGTTGTGTTGCTGCAAGTGATACTTTGTTCCTATATCAAATCCTCAGGGATGGCAAGACATTAGTTTCGTCCAACCAAAGATTTGAAATGGGATTTTTTGGTTCTACTACACCATCTCGACACACAAGGTACCTGGGATTGTGGTACAAGAGTATAGAGTCTGGTATAATATGGGTTGGCAATAGATTGAATCCACTTGGACATGGTGCAAGGCTTGTATTCAATGCACAAGGATTCATTTTTCTCCAAGATGATACAGGAAAGAAGGTACGGATTTATACGCCAAAACAGATTGTTCTCTGGCCAGTTTTGCAGCTCCTAGATTCAGGTAATCTTGTGTTTCGAGATTCTATCAATCTTTCAGCAGGAGAGTACCTGTGGCAAAGCTTTGATTATCCTGTCGATACATTGTTACCAGGAATGAAGCTTGGTTGGGACCCGAAAACTGGTCTTAACCGAGCCATGAATTCCTGGAGGACAAGTGATGATCCAGCTCCTGGTGAGTATTTCTTCAGGTTAGAGTCAGGTGAGTCAGGTCAGTCACTCCAACTAGTTCTTGAGAAAAAACAGCAAAGAGCTTCAAGGTGGGGTCCTTGGGATGGACAAATATTCAGTGGCGGTGATGCCCTCATGGACGACCTGGTACTCAGACCAGTATTTAACTCCAAAACTGGTGCATTTTATGTTACATTTGAAGCCAAGAACGACAGCAGATTGAAACTGTCACTGAATCCAGAGGGCAAGATACAGTTCCTGAAATGGACAAATGCCACTGGCTGGATTCAAGTGAAGGTCCTGAATAAGGACATATGTGACAATTATAGGACTTGTGGGCCTTATGGAGTTTGTTTCGTTGAGAATCCATCCTGCCGGTGTCCTGATGGTTTCACGGCTACGTCACCAGATGGCTGGGACAAGATGGATTATACCAACGGATGTAGGAGAATGACTCCTCTTAATTATACTGACAAAGATGTGTTTGTGAAGAATACTGGACTGAAGTTGCCTGATAATGCAACTTACTGGGGAATGTTGTCCCCCGAGGAGTGTGGAGAGAAATGCTTGAATGAAAGATTGTGCATGGCTTATACTAAAATCAATATCAACAGAAATGGCAGCAAATGTTTCGTTTGGTTGGGAGATTTACTTGATATGAGACGTTCGGAAAAAGCTGGGAATGACATCTATATACGGATGACACACGGAAGACTAGGTAAAAATTATTGACAAGTTCTATGATTACCTACTTATGATACCATACTGTGTCAATGCATTAATTATTATTATAGCTTGTTTGGCCAAGTTGTTTTTGGCCAAAAGTGCTTTTTTAAAACAGAGGTGTTTGGCCAAGTTTTTAGAAGGAGGAGATGCAGAAGCAGATTTTGAGAAGCAGAAAAATGTAGCTTCTCTCCAAAAAAGTACTTTTTTGAGAAGCACTTTTGAGAAAAAATACACTTAGAAGCAATTTTCAAAAGTTTGGCCAAACACTAATTACTGCTCAAAAGTGCTTTTCAAATTAATTAGCCAAACACAAATCGATTCTCACCAAACGTACTTTTTTGAAAAGCACTCTCAAAATAAGCAGATTTTAGAAGCTTGGCCAAACATGCTATTAGTATGGTGCAAAATTACGCGTGCATAAATGACATTTGAAGGGTGAAATAGTTAATTGTTGTGTAAGTTAGTTATTGGCGCACACACATTCATTAATAGAATTCCTCATATTAACAAGTACTAGATTAACTGGTCATGCAGATTAGTTATTACTGTATTTGTTTTATTTTTTGTCCGTAACTTGCTTTTCAAATGAATCACTCATCCCTTATCTCAGAAGGAAATGTTATATTTTAGCTATTTTCAATCTAAGTTTTGAAGATGGATATGCATCTCCATGTTATCTTGAAACAGTAGGTATGTTTGAAGCATTTTACTGAATGTTGTCGACTTAACTGCTACACAATCTAGCAAAAGATGAAACCAACCTGAATACAGCTGGTCTTTCTCATTACAAAATCTTTTAACTTCGTACTCACAGAATAAACAAATACCTGAAGAAATCCCTTCAAGTTTGCTGCTTAAATTGCTAATGCTGAAGTCTGATTTCATGAAAAAGAAACAATTAACACTTCTTTCGTATGAACAGAAGCAGCTGTTGCCCATGGGAAAAGGAAAAGGAAAATGAAAACGAAATGGATAATATGTGTTTCTTTAACCTCAATGCTGGCACTTCTTATCTTGTCTCTACATAATCAGGTCCGGCGTCATGCAACAAAGACAGATGTGCTAGGTAAGAAGACTCACCTTTTGCCGCTTTTATATTATTTTCATAGTTCTTCATTACAGCCCAAGCTTAGTTTCACTCAAACACTATTCTTGAAGAAAAATTCCTTTAACTCTTGATGTTTAATTCTTGACATGGGAAAGAATGAACACAGACATTAGCAATGAAAAGAAGTTCCTTGTACCCCCCCAAGGCCGCTAACTAGAGTAGGTTTTTTTTTTTTTTTTTTTTTTTTTGCATTAGCAAACACATGACCCTGTAAGCTAGCTATTGTGCAACCTCTAGTAAGGTATGATTCACTTCCATAATTGTCTAATTAATTTATTTTCTCAAAAGAATATCTTTTTCTGAACAGATGAACCACAAATTAATCAGCCTGGAAACTCTGTAGAAGCTTTGCTGCAGGGCGCAGATGTCATTGCATATGATTACAGTGCTCTATCTGCAGCCACTAACAGTTTCTCGCTGTCTAATAAGATAGGGAATGGTGGATTTGGCAATGTTTATAAGGTTATTATTTCTTTTCAACAAGCACGGACATGCATATTTACAGTAACTAAGACAAATCATGGCAGAAATTTAATACACATACTTAATCTGTAGGGTGTATTAGATACTGGAGAAGAAATAGCAGTGAAGAAGCAGGAAGTGACTTCACGTCAAGAACGAGGAGATAAGGAGTTTGAGAATGAAGTCAAATTAATAGCAAAGCTTCAGCATCGTAACCTAACCAAGTTATTGGGATACTGCATTCATGGAAACGAAAAGTTCCTGGTCTATGAGTTCATGGCCAATAATAGCCTCGACAAGGTCATATTTGGTATGACAGCTTAAATAACAGTTCTGTTGCACATTTTTTCTTTATTATTTTGAATTGTAAAAAACATAAAGGACAGAAATTTGTGACAGTCCGAGTAACTGTTTGCTTGTATCATGTCCAGATTCTGCAAGAAGGGGTACAGTAACATGGCCAATGCGCTTTAACATTATTAAAGGAATTGCAAAAGGATTAGTTTACTTGCATCATGATTCGAGGTTGACAATAATCCACCGAGACTTAAAAGCTAGCAATGTCTTGCTAGACAGAGAGATGACACCCAAAATATCTGACTTTGGGTTGTCAAGGGCTTTTGAAGATGATGTTGAAGAAAAGACTCAGTATGTAGTTGGAACACGGTAAGTAGATATCACTCATTATTATTAAGAGTACACGTTTATGTACATTTTAGAATTTTTTTTCCTGATGTTTTTTTGTTGTGGCTGCAGTGGTTATATGCCACCTGAATACTTAGAAGATGGACATTATTCAACAAAATCAGATGTGTTTAGCTTTGGAATTTTGGCATTGGAGATTGTCAGTGGCCAAAAGAATTGGGGTTATCACCACCCAGGCTATGATATTGGTCTAGTAGGCTATGTAAGTATATTATCCCCTGGTTATGGTTACTATTTCACTTTCTTAAATTGGTTACACAAAAGTTGCACCTTGTGCTAAAACATTGTACATGTATGATCTTTCGATGATCAGGCTTGGAAAATTTGGAATGAAGGGAAGGCCATAGAACTATTGGATCCAATGATAGAACAATCAGGCAATAGGAATGAAGTTTTACAATGCATCCTTGTTGGGCTCTTGTGTTGTCAACGACGTGTCCAAGACAGACCTTCAATGGTTCAGGTGTTTTCCATACTAGAACAGAATGAAACTTCAAGGTTAAATTGTGTGCCAGTGGAACCTTACATCCCTAGAGAGTGGAGTAACAGTTTCAGGAGTCGCGACAGTGTGAATGGGGTAACTATTACTGAACTCACTGGAAGATCATGATGACCTAATTTCAAGAAACAAATGCACAGAGAACAAACTCAGTTAATGTAAGTAGGTCTCAAGTCTTTTTTCTTATTCCGCTTACTAGTATAACTTGAAACTATGAAAATGGCATTCCTGCTGGCAAACAACCCAAGAAGCTTAATTTTTGGAGCTTGCAAGTGGGAATTCTAGGGAAATTACTGTTGCTAAGAAAAGGATCATTTATCACCCTTTATATGACCTTTTCTAACTTAGAATTTATGTATCTTGTTGAGTTTTGAGTGACTTCATGCAATGCAAGACATTATAGTTATTCTATATATTTCGTCTTTTCAAGAGGCACCAAATTTGCTTAATGAATTACAAGCACCCTATCAAACAGGATCTTGATTATTTGGTTATTAATGCGGTTGCTATTAACATAATCTATAACATCATTGAATTTGATATTTATGGTACCTGGAGATATTGGATTCAAATGGTGTATAATTTTCTATTTACGTATTTAGAAACTACACAAATTATATAAATAACAATGCTTTGTAGTTAGCTATATTTAAGCAAACGTTGAAAAAAAAATCTTTTTATGGGATGGCCCCGGAGGGACAACGTCTGAACAAATAATGGTAAAATAAATAATCGACTTCTTTTATACTATCTATAGACTCCTATTGCGTCTACTACTTTAGTATTCTCTTCTTATTTGGTCCGTTTTGGCTCTGGCCAGGGTATTGTTGAGGTTGATTGTTGGGTAGTGATAACCCAAATGCTACACCTAACTAAGCAACCTGGATTTTACTGGAAAAGATAATTTTTGGATTTCAAGCTTCCTCAACTTAAAAACCATCTCTTAATTTCACTAAAACGTAATAATGACGTAATAACAAGGTAGATATATATTTGTCTCCTTTTCTAGTGAGGTTTTTTGTTACAGATTCGTATTTAAACTACGTGGCCTAATTGCGCGGTGCTGAGTGAAGAACTGAATTATCACACATTATTAAATGGAAGAAAACAAAAGTTGTTGATATAAAGACAAATATAAAATTTAAAGTCAATAGATTTCAAGTAAATGCATTATCTTTTTTAATTTTTCTTAGTTATAAATATAGTTAAACTGAGGATTGTGATTGCAACAGTAATAAAGACTTTTAGTAATTTAGATCCATCAATGATCCGACACTTGCATAATATGTCGTACGTGTCCAAATTATAACATTAACATATAAGGTTTGAATTGGTCAAAAATATATGAACTTTCAACTTTACATGCATCAAAACACATAACCACTGATTCAATTCATGTCTTTCTCCAATATATCAAAGTTTTGTGAGGTTCAGAGAAAGAGTGCCTGTAGAAATGAAAACCACATAAATATATTGGTATGATCAGTAAACATCATATGGTTATCATTTTCTATATTTTCATATGAGAAGGAAGAAATATGCCAAATATATATTGTGCTTTTACAAAAGGTGTGGATTAAAGCAAAGAATACAATTTGATGCATTCTACAGACTCTATATGTCTAGTATATGGCATTATTGCTGTTTGGAGTGTCAAATTACACTTTCGTTAGCTACAACTTTCTGAATCAATTTTAAAATATTTTTTATTTTATAAAGTAGCGGTTGATATTTCTTTCAATAAATTCAAACTAAAATATATTCTCCCAATAAAGTTAGGTATCCTTATAATATTACAAGAATTTTCTGAAATATATGGAAGGAAGAAAATACTGAAGTTGATCAGAACAAAAATAAGCATCACTTTCTAGCAAAAAAGATGGTGCTAATTAATAAGTAGTACATCATACATCTATCTAGAGGTTGACATATGACATATCATCTTCTAGTCCTTCTCAATGATATCAATTTTTATACAGTATAGAATTAAATGTATATAAAGTAGTAATATTAAATTAATCTTACTATTCAATGTACAATAACAAATTATGTTCGATTTTCAAATATATATCTTTAGTAATATATGTTGCTCTAGTGGTGAGCACCCTCCACTTCCAATCAAGATGATGTAAGTTCGAGTCATCCTAAGAGCAAGGTGGTGAGTCTTTGGAGGGAAGGAGCCGAGGGTCTATCGGAAACAAATCTCTTTTCTTTACGTGAACTTTTTCTGATGTAAACCGGGTGTGTTATCTAAGTCTTTTAACTAGTTCAATGAAAATCTCCAATATTGCCGCAAAACTAAAAAAAAAAAAAGGGTACTCGCGCTGCAGCTTGCTTGCCTAAAATGAAAATCCTTACTAGCCCCCGTTACTTCTTCATTCGGGGGGACTAGCCTCATTACTTCCTACTGGGCGAGAGGTGCACCTAACCTACCACAGCTTTCAAGACTCTATTTTTGTTTTTATTTTCAGTTTAATTTGTAAGAAAACCAGAATATTTGTTTTTTTTTTTTTGTATCACTTGTATCTGGTACCCACATGAGGCCTAACTAATTACTCCCGAGGTTAAGACTCTTTCTAATAAAGGCGGCTTCATAATAATGGCTCGAACCCGAGATCTTTGAATTCTGATTATGGATAAAGGAGTACTTATCAATCCGTCACAATTCATATTGGTAAGAAGTGAGGGGAAAGAGATTGAGCAACCTGCTAATTGATAAACCAGTGGCCAGTGCAGCAATGAATCTTCCGTAGCTAGAAAAGTCATTATTTTGGGGTTCTAATTGGTGGGTCGTTCTGGGAATTTGTACCTTTTTACAAGAGAAATTACCATCAATGTCCATTTATAAGTAACTTATTACAAAAATTGATCAATTCATAAAATATTACTAATATTAGCCAAATGTTACCAATATTAATCAATTAGCTATGTGTAGCAAAAAAAGGTTAAATGTTTGCTTTCTTTTGAGTGAGTGTTGTTAGAATAGATTGGATAAAATCCAGTTTTGGGATGATTTGGTGGAGTTTTGAGGTGGTTTGAATTAAAAATTCGAAGTAGAAGATGAATATGAAAAAAATGATATGTGTATCACACGTTGTATCATTTGTGTATCACATATGTATCAAATATGTATCACATGTATACCCATGTATACCTCTGTGTGTGATACATGTTTGATACATGTGTCGCAAAATAGTATTTTTTGAACTCGATTTTAACTAAGAATTTTGATACTAAATCAGTCCAAATCACTTCCAATCTTTCTCAAATTTTGTATATTGACTCATCTATATGTTTTCAATGAATTTCAACTATACCTATTAACTACAAAAAAAAAAATGTCATTTACATGGGAATTTGTTGCAGATTTTCATGGAAAAATCTAAAATTTCTAAATATAAGAATATTGTACTTGCAAAAACGAGATTCCTAGGAAATTCTGCGGTACATTTAGCGCCATCTAGCGCGGAAATAACACCTGGAAAATTAGTTGGGAATTAAATCCGCATATAACATAAAAAAGGGTCTTTTTTTGCTTAGATTTTTGGAATCTTTGTATATATATTTTTTTGTATTTCATCACCTTGTTTGCTATCTCATCCATAAATTTATTTTCCGTCTTGCATCTAATGTTATTGATCACACTTAAAAATATGGAATGAGATCTTTGCATGTGATTCTTGAAGAGAAAGAACCCATTTTTTTGGATTTTTAATTTTTATATGTGCTTGGTTAGTTTTGATAAATTTATGATTAATGGCTAGAGATTGGTAAGTTAAGATTTATTTGAGACATTTATGTAAGATTCCCATTTTACAATGGGGTTAGTCTTGGATGCTGCAAATGTAGAATAGCCACCCACTCTTGAGGCTGTTGAGTTTGCAGAAGGCAGGTTAACGCTTCCTTCACCTTTATTATTTTTTGTTATTCACTTAATGATTCTGTTACGTCTCACAGTTAGTTCAAAGGATCAAAGCTGCACATTTGTATTAATTGAAGGTTTAATGTGTTCAATTAAATAATACAGAGATTAAAAGTAGAATAATGCAATAACACAGGGATCAAGATCATTATATTATTTTCCCTTGATTATTCTTCAAACTTTCTACAAGCCCCTACCTGTAATATCCTCTCTTTTTTTAAAACTAGGATTCACGAGTCTCTCACGTTAGCAATTAATTATACACAAACAAAATACAACAAGTAAGTTCTGAAAGTGAACTCATGACAATAACCTAGTCCTTGGTCGAAACAGTATACATATGCACTGAAGTTCTGTTAACCAAATTTACTCGGTTTCTTTCGTTAATTACTAATTTACTATGAGGTTTACATAACTGAAGTCCTTCTACCATGAAAGCGGAACCAAAATGTGGTTCTTTTGGACTCAAAGAACCAAAATGTGTGGAAAAAAAATTTGGTGACCATTTTATATATAACGCCCTTTTAAAGGGCCGCTATACCTTAACGGCCGTTTGCCCAGTTAAGTATAGCGTCTTTTAAGCGCCTTTTTAAAAGGCGCTATATGTATAAAGCCTTTTTGAAATGCACTATATGTATAAAGCCTTTTTGAAAGGCGCTATATGTATAAAGCCTTGTTGAGAGACTTTATATATATTATGTGAGCCCACCAATAATTCTTCTGGGCTTAACTGACATAACAATAGTTCAACTGGTATATCGCCCTTATTTAAGGCGCTATACCTCAAATAATTATACTCTGGTTTTTTCCTTATTTAAAGAGGTTAAGGATTTTGTAAAAATCCATTCATAAATATTCTCAACTCTTCTGAAATATTTATTCGTTAAGTTGTTTTGCGTTTTATTGTTTCATACATATTTTGTTAACATATTTCGTTGATCATAAAAGATTTTTGCCATATTTAAAAATAAAATGGTGAAAAAAGGTCAACGTTATAAATGATTTAATGATATACTATTGTAAATTTTAACATACTATTACTAATTACCATAGTATTTATTTATATTAAGCAAACATTATTATACAGACATAAGAAATAGTTTGAATTGTTTTTGAATCGTATTGCATAGCAATTAATGAAAGATTTTAATAAAGTTTCATATTAAATAAAATTTCTGTGAATAGCAATACAGTATTTTATATCTATTCATTAAAATAATATAATTAATAGTATATTAATATATTATATTTTTTGATATAATAAATAATAAGAATTAACTTTTACATAAAATACACATACATAACACTAGGTATTTGAAATGAAGTGATAATAACTGATATTACTTAACATCAATGGAGACAATTTTTTCACAATAACATCTGATAAGTACTACTTTATAAATATTTAAAACATCATATTATGTTTCCTTTTTTTTTTCTCTATCTTTAATTTTTTTACTATTAACATCAAATACCTAATCCACGTTCACCGCACCAATAGTTCATAATATTGTGCATAAATTAATCGCAGGAAAGATGTAGTACATATAATTATGCATAGATGTAAAGCCTTACAATAAATAAATACTTACAAGGTCAGACAAAGCATGTAGCATAAATTATTTATTGTGAGAATTATATTTTTATGTATTATTATTAATATAAAATAGTGTTGGAGATAAAATTGTGAATAATTTAATAATATAAATTTGAAAATTTATTTGTTTTGATAATACTGTTCAATTAATCATTAATGGTGACACATAAATAATTAAGTATGTAAATACATTTTTAGTATTTCTTATACATATGAATCGTTATTGCAATGTCAATTAGTATATAAAAAATGATTTGAGCTAATGTTTTTTTTAATTATGTTTAATATTATTAGTTCATTTGAAAAAATTCCTTAATAATGAAATATTGTTTAACGTAAGCCATGCATGTATATAACTAATGATAACAAAAATAATAAATGCATGTCATACAACAAGTACCATGTAAAATGAAAAATTATTTATTTTAAAAATCAAAAAGAATAAATACTAACATTGATGAAAAAATAATATTATACATGAAATAAAAACATCATAAAAATGCTAGTAATTAAACTAGGAGATTTTTACTTATCTATACCACATTATAAACTTATTTACTCCTGTTAGAGAGGTTATTGCCTAATTATATTAGCATATACAATTTACCATTTATATACAAAATTTTATAAAGTACCACTAGAAAGTTATCTCCACCCTCGCCTTCTTCCTTGTGGACTGCAAACTTCTCTTACCATTAAAAAGCACCATACTTTTATTATTCTAACTCAAATCAAAGCAACTATCCTCAAAGCAAAACAAAGATCAAACCTTTTTTTTATCCAAATGCTAAATAACTAAATTAATTGTACTATATAAACAGAGAAGTTAGGACATTGCAATTAATTCCGTGCAATCCACTTTCTGTTTTCAAATTGTAACACTCAGTTTTTTGTACTCTACAGATTTGTTAGTTTAATTCCAGGATGCTAGCTTAATATCTCTAAGTAGATTTCTTTTAGTTTATTGAAATCAATAAACTAAATAGTATTAATGAGAAGCGAGTAGATTGAATTAGGAACCTTGTTAATCCATTAAAAACTCCATTGATAGCCATTAAAAAGTTTCGAAACTCTAAATTCGAAAATTGAAATTTGTGAAATTGGTATTTGTTTGGATTGGGTGTAGTTATAAATGATTGGGAATATTCTTTGGAATTTATATCTAAATTTTGAGAGAATTGGATGATGATTGGAGGTTGTTTTGATTATAATTTCATATTGAAACTCGAAGAAGAAGACTTAAACAAGTTGTATATATTTTGTATTTCAGGTGTAGAAACGACATTCAAAATATATACAACTAACAGAATTGTATATAAGTTGTATATAAATTGTACGTAAATTGTAATTTTTTACCGGATTCTGTACAAAAAAATTGAATTTAAGTTGTAGATAAATTGTAGATATATTGTAGATTTTGACCGAATTTGTATATATTTTGTAAAAAACGTTAGTTACTTTCCGTAAATAGAAAAACTTAGACAAAACCGGGTAAATAAGTTTAAAATCTCGAAAAAGTCCCTTAAACTAGTCAGTTAAGCCAAGAAAAATTATTGGTGGACCCACGTAATATATATATATATATATATATATATATATAGCCTTTCAAAAAGGCTTTATACATATAGGCCCTTTCAAAAAGGCTTTATAAATATAACGCTTTTTAAAAATGTACTATACTTAATTGGGCAAACGACCGCTAAAGTATAGCGCCCTTTAAAAGGGTGTTATATATAAAATGGTCACCAAATTTTTTTTCACACATTTTGGTTCTTCAGAGTCCAAAAAACCACATTTTGGTTCTGGACTCCTTCTACCATACTATCTCAAAAGATTGTGATCATAAACTTCACGTAAAGTCCCCACTTTTGTTCATCAATAAGTTGCTTAATTAAGACTATGGGGTCCTCTTCCATCTAACTTCTGGCAAAATTTAATGTCTCTAGACTTTAAACTGTGAACAACCTAGACAGAGAGAAGTTATTTCACTTTAGAAACCATGTGTCAGAAGAAAGAGTTGTTAATAGTTCTTTCGTTTCTTGTCCCATTTTGCAGTTCAATAGACACCATCTCCTTTAACAACTCTCTCAAAGATGGAGATTTATTAATCTCTTCTGGAAAATCCTTTGCTTTGGGTTTCTTTAGCCCTACTGGAAATTTCCCTGGAAAACGTTATGTTGGAGTTTGGTACAACAATGTTCCTGAACAAACTGTTGTTTGGGTTGCCAATAGAGACAACCCCATCAATGGTACATCTGGAATTCTTACTATTGACTCTACTGGAAATCTTGTTATACTCGACATGAAAACGAAAGTTTCAGCCTGGAAAACAAATATTTCTTCAGCAAAGAATGGAGCAGACTTGTACAGTGCTAAGCTGTGGGATTCAGGGAATTTCATGTTGTTTCAGGACCCGAAAATGGATATTATTGCATGGCAAAGCTTTGATTATCCTACCAATACTCTACTTCCTTCAATGAAATATGGGATAGACAAAAAAACAGGTTTAAACCGGTTTCTAACATCATGGAAATCATTGAACGACCCAGGCACCGGAGAGTATCGTTACATAATGGAGTTCAATGGGACACCTCAAGTATTCTTGTATAAGAACTATAGCAGGATATGGCGGACAGGATCCTGGACTGGTCATGGTTGGAGTGGTGTACCGGAAATGAGCCCAAGATTCATCTTCAGCCTCAGTTATGTGGACAATGATAGCGAGGTTTCCATGACATATTACATAAAAGATACTTCCATAATCTCAAGAATGGTCTTGAATGAATCTGGGATGTTGAACCGGGTAACTTGGCAAGAGAGTGAGCAGAAATGGGTGCAATTTTGGTTTGCGCCTAAGGACTCGTGTGACAATTATGAACATTGTGGAGCATTTAGCAATTGCAATTTGTTCAATTTGGGTGAATTTGAATGTAGTTGCCTTCCGGGGTATGAGCCGAGGTTAAGCCGACAATGGTACTTGAGAGATGGATCCCATGGATGCTTGAGGAAGAAAAATGAAAATGTGTGCAACAGTGGTGAAGGGTTTGTTAAGTTGAGTCATGTGAAAATCCCGGATATAGATGCAGCTCTGATGAACAAAAGCATGGGGTTGAAGGAATGTGAACATTTCTGTCTGAAAAATTGTTCCTGCACAGCCTATGCAAGTGCTAATATTAGTGAAGGGGGAAGTGGGTGTATCACTTGGTATGGTGAGTTGAGAGACATAAAGCAATTTACAGATGGGGGCCAAGATTTCTATAGCAGAGTCTCTGCATCTGATTTAGGTAAGGATTTAACTTAAATATTGTGTGATTAAATCCATATTGTACATAGTATCTAGCCGTGGTGTTCATATAAAGTTTTCATTTTTCATTCCTTTCAGCACAATTCTCCAAGAACACAAATAACAATCACAGGAAAAGAGTGACAGCAATTCTAGTAGGGTCTGCTGCAGCAATAATTCTTGGAATATTTTTGGCATATTTTTTGGTGATTAGTAAAAGGATAAAAGGTAAGGATATTATTCAATACCATGCTTGGTCAAATATTTTCAGTATCTGAACAGCCGCTATACCACATTGTGTTTAATTCTCCTTACTTTATGTTATTACCTTAGTGGTACATGAAAACTGTGGTGTAATTGCATATTGCATTAGATCCTAATCAGTGTTTGCTGATGTGCAGATAAGAAGAGCCATCCGAATACATTAAACAAAAATTTAGCATCCTGTGAATCCATGGATGAAAGTGAACAAACAGAAATCTCAATCTTTGACCTAAGCACAATAAGTAATGCAACTGATAACTTCTCTGTTGCTAACAAACTTGGTGAAGGAGGGTTTGGTAGCGTATACAAGGTAACGATTCCCAAATATGTTTGAATGCCTTTCAACCAACATGATCCTTATAGGAGACTGCAGTTAGGTTTAATAAATTGTTGTATTAAGCCAAGTTTACCAAACAATAATCTTGGATTCAATTTCAGGGTCACCTGAAAGATGGACAGGTAATAGCTGTCAAAAGACTTTCAGTAACTTCAGGGCAAGGAACAAAGGAGTTCAGAAATGAAGTCACACTAATTGCAAGACTCCAGCACAGAAATCTTGTGAGGCTTTTAGGATGTTGCAGTCAACAAGGAGAGAAGATGTTAGTTTATGAATACTTGCCAAACAAATCCTTGGATAGTTTTATTTTTGGTAAGAACAGTTTACAGGACCTGAAATCTTAACTTGACCTTCAAACTATACATGTTTTTACATGCTTACTGTTAATTAACGAGTACTGCTTGAACTGGTTGTCTTTTCCTAATGGATTGCTTATGCATAAACTTTCAAACTGTGTTCCAGATAAAACAAAAGGGTCTTTGTTGGATTGGGAAAAACGGTTTGAAATCATCCACGGGATTGCACGAGGAATGTTATATCTTCACCAAGACTCTAGACTGAGAATTATACACAGGGATCTAAAAGCAAGCAATGTTTTACTAGATGCCTCCATGCAACCAAAAATATCAGACTTTGGAATGGCCAGAATTTTTGGAGTTGACCAAATTGAAGCAAACACAAATCGAGTTGTTGGAACGTAGTAAGTGTTTCAAGTTTTGTGCATACACATGTGAGAGTTCTGTTAGATGTGTTCATTTGAGTTTTAAAATATAAATGTTGACGTTGCTTTATTGATCGCAGTGGTTATATGTCACCTGAATATGCAATGGTAGGACACTTTTCAGCGAAATCTGATGTCTTCAGTTTCGGGGTTCTGTGTTTGGAGATTATTACTGGCAGAAAGAACAACTCTCAGTATGATCAGGAGAAATCTCAACATTTAGCTGGATATGTAAGTGCATTCTACAACATATATATGCTACTAAAATCAAGAAATCACCTATATTGCCTTAGACATAAACCGTGTCACAGATGGAAGTACTGCAAATGATAATCTCAAAACAAATACTTTTTTGGGTTCTTAAATTTGTGAATATTCAGCATTTCTATTTTTAGCTTGAGTTGCTTCTTTAAGGTGTTATAGTATCTCTTATAGAGCAGGAATTGCTGGAAATGTTGATTTTGGTATTTCTGTTTCAGGTGTGGGATTCTTGGAAGAATGATAAAGCTTTAGATGTTGCTGATCCATTGTTAGGGGACTCATATGAAGCTTGTGAAGTTTTGAGATGCATCCACATCGGCCTTTTGTGTGTACAATCATTTGTAGACGACAGACCAACCATGTCGGAAGTGGTCTTCATGTTGTGCAATGAAACCAAACTTCCTTTCCCTAAAGAACCTAGCTTTATATTCAGATCACAGAAATATGGTTCAGTTACACCGTCTTCATCAGCAAGTATAGGAACATCTGTTAATGACATGTCTATTTCTACAATTCATGGTCGCTAGAGTTTATGTTAAGCATTTACCAGTGATATAACATTGTCTGAAATACATATCAAACTGTACTTATAATTGTTTCATGCATATTAGCTAGGGTTTGACCCCGAAACATTTGGTTCTACAGAATTCGTGAATGAATTGTTGGATTCAATATTATATTTAACACCTATTTTGGAAAAAATATAGTGTTCTTTTTTTCTGTACTATGTTTTTCTTTTTGAGATTCATATTTGGAAATAGGGAGAACATTGTGAAAACAGCTCATTTATGGAGCAATTTATGCTAACTACCTATGAAAATTAAAATATTTACCCATGTTTACTCATCTAAAACTGTCATAATTTATACACATTTGAACTAAAAATATTACCTGACTATCTATATTTGTTTTCCCTTATCCCTTATACCTTTATTTGATTGGGTGTCCAAAGAACCTTTCTCAAACTAATCTTTAATTAATTTGTGGCGGGGTTGTTATTAGATTTGAGCACCTTCGTGAAGTTTTTTGCTCCTTTTTAAAAACAAAAAAAAATCCCTAGAGCTATTTTTAATTAATAAAAGTTCAAAAATTCCTTAATTTTCATTGCTTGTTGAGATTGAGAGCTGGAATGAATATATAATTTACGATTTTTTGAGATTTCTTATTCTAATTTTTATTAGCTTCTAGTATTGCATCATAAAGTATTTTTAGCTTGTCATTTTATTAGCTTAAATTATCATATGCTATTACATTTTTTTACTTGCACAAGTTTAATTTTTCAGAGATTTATTATAATAAAAATAAAATTTACTATTAAAGGACCTTGAAGCTTGAAATGCATAAATTGGTTTGTTGAGGTTGTAGTTATTTCGATCCAATGTTAACTAGGGTGGGTTTAAATATTGATTTGAGGTTTTGGCTAAATTTTGAGTTAATTAGATTATGTGACAACTGATATTATTTCAGTTTAATAATTGAATTAAAAAAAAAAAATTTGAACCCTTTGCGTACAACTGTATACCGTATTGGTATAGCTATATACTATACTGGTATCATATGTTAGTTGGAATATTTTGATTGTATTAATTACATTTAATTGGTACATTGTTTGATTTTTCTTTAGTAATAATAGAATAGTACAATATGTTGAATTTTTTTAATTTTCCTTTATGCATGTGTATTATGTAATCATTTTGATTTTTTCTTTATGCGTTTGTTTTAGATAATAGTATTATAGTACAATATTTTAAAATATATTATTATATTAATATGTGATACACTAGTTTTGATATTTCTCTTTATGCATGTGTATTATGTAATAGTAGTATAGTCATATAGTTGCCTAGAATTAATTAATAGAACCGTATACCCTATTGGTATAGTTATATATCATATTGGTATCATATGGTAGTTAAAACATTTTTTGGTTGTTTTAGCTGGAATTTTAAGTGAATTATATTCTAAAATGATTTATATGATCATGTCTTATTGTGTTGGATTTTCTTGTACCTATGGACATAGGTTTTGTGTATTATGTAATAGTTTTTATAGTTATATGCAGTTGTTGGAATGACTCCGTACAACTATATATCCTATTAGTATAGTTATATACTATATTGATATCATATGCTAGTTGAATCTTTTTGTGGTTGTATTAACTGCATTTAATTAGTACACTATTTGATTTTTTTTTAATAATAGTAATATAGTACAATATCTTGAAATACTTTATTATATTAATATGTGGTACACTATTTTTTTTCTCTCTTTATGCACGTGTGTTATGTAATAGTAGTATAGTCATATAGTTGTCAGAAATTAACCAGTGAAACTGTATACCATATTGGTATAGTTATATGTCATATTGGTATTATATGATATTTGGAACATTTTTTTTGGTTGTTTTAGTTGTATTTTTTGAGTAAATTTTATTTAGAAATTATTTATATGAACATGATTTGCAGTGTTGGGATTTGTTTGTGCCGGTGTACATAGATTATGTGTATTATGTAATAGTTTTTATAGTTATAGGTAATTATTGGAATGACCCCATACAACTATATACCATGTTAGTATAGCTATATACTATATTGGTATCAATTGGTATAGTTATATGTCATATTGGCATCATATGGTAGTATGGTATGCTATAATCCCGTATTTTAGTCGTGTATTACACTCTAATTCACTGTACTTTACTTGTGTTAAGCTTTAATTGGTAGTATTTTTACACTTATTATGTGTTTTATGCCTTGTAGGAGTGATTCCGAGTTATATAGATGTTGTGGAGGTAATTTGAGCTATTTGGAGCTTTGAAGTCTGAGTAGAAGCTCAAGCAATTAAGTCGGGATCACGTTCGGGGGTCGAAAACTAAATCTGGATGTCAAAATTTGAATAACTCATTTCTGGCCACAATTTACACTTCTGCCCTGCGGCATGCCCCGCGGGGTGCGGGGCGCTAGTGCAAAAAGTGGGCAAAAATCATATTTTGAATCGTTATGGAATTTTTCAGACCCGCGCCGCATGGGGTAGCGCGGCATGCGCCGCGACAGCCCAAAAATGTTAGAGTGACTTTCCAATTCTGCTAAAAAGGGTAGTTTCGTCCGGGGTTTATTTTGGGGGCGGCTTAAATACACTAAAATACCATTTTAGATGGACTTTTTGCACATTTTCGACCTAAGGAGTCCAAGGAGGCCAATGAGGAGTTGGAAGAACACAAGCACAAGGATTTCATCATTCCTTCCCCACTCAAGATCCGGTTTTAGATTGAATTTATGTTTTCCTATACTTTAGTTTTATTTGTGAAGAACTTCTCCATGTCTATGGTGTATATCCTTTTAGGTTTTGATTGATTTGGTGTATTGATGATTGTTTGTAGATTATAACTCTATTTTTATGTATTTGAATTATTTTTGGAAGATTTAATTGTTGCATCTATATTCACTTATTCTTGTAATTAAAAGAGGCATAACTTGTGATATCTTTGCACTATATTGTTGGTTGAGTTCATAGATTCTTCTAAGTAATCGAAAGAGGTTAGTTGAATCATTGATTAAATCTAGTTAGGAGAATAATCGAAAGAAGTTTTCCTAAAGACCGATCCACTACGCATTCTTGCATATCTTCACAAAGCTTAAATTGGTTCATATTGTGAGGTTGAAACTTAATCGAGAGAGGAATTTCTACTAAATATTTGTACTGATAATTACGTGAATTCGAGAGACTCGCTTGAATATTAGAAGTGAATTATCTAAAGTTAAATCCCAGATAATTACCTTGCACTTATTCCGTCAAAACCATATATCTCCCTTTGATAACTTCTTTGCTTACCTTTGTTGTGATTGTCATTAGTCAATAGTTGTAGATTTTAGATTATTAATTATATAAATCTCAATTGTTGATCCTCCTGGATAGCAATCTAGCTACAAACTACGATAATACTGTTTAAATCCAATCCCTATGGATACGATAATTATACTATATTATCTTTGACTAGCGAGCACAATTTAAGTGTGTGTAGTTGTGCTCGTCAAATTTCGGCGTCGTTGCTGGGGATTGGAAATCAATAGTGTTTGAAATAGTTTGTAGTGCTAATTGAGGAATTAGTTTTTTAATTTTTAGTTTTATTATTTTTAGTTTTGTTATGTTAACTTCTCCTCAAGATTTCTTTTGTTGAAGAAATCTTGAAGAGCATATTCTTGATACTGAACTCTAAATATTGTAAAGATGGAGTACAACCAGCCTAAAAAAATGGTTGAAGAATTAGCAGCTGAACATTGCCAGCGGTCTGCTATGTGTTTTAAATGAGGTAGAAATCATCTATGGGTTGATTGTCAAGCATGTAGGTATTCTTCCTATGGTTCATCTTTTGAACACTCTCACTTTGTCTCTTGTCCGTACATGTATGAGGATTCATATGGGTACAATTCTGACTCTGGTTGGGATGAATACCCTTATTATGACTGGAATAAAAGCGAAGTGAGACAACCACCTAAAAAGGAGAATGATAGTTTAGAAGAGCTTATGTATAAGTTCATAAACAAGGTGGAAGAGAGATTTACACAAGATGATAAAGCCATTAACAACATAATAATGCAAGTGAGTCAAATAATAAGTACACTTTCAGAAAGATCATTGCATTGTGATGGTGAATATATGGAGGAGGTACCCGGTGAGAATGAGCCTACTCAAGATGATGAACATCTACAGAGAGAGTTGTCCACTCTGCAAGAGGACTCTGTTTCAACTAAAATGATTGAAAATGAGGCTTTGGTTGATTATGAAGCAATACATGAAGAGTTCAAACCCTCATCCACCTATCCACAATTGTAATTTTTAGTAGAAGAAAATGAGGAACAAATGGTCTTGCACTTACCAGAGGAGTACACGCATGACCTTTCTTATTCATTTTCTTATTCTAACCTTGATCATGTGGATTTTATTTTTGGGAATTTACAGGAATATGCAAGGATTCATCTTGTGAATGAATGCAAAAATAAGTTGAGGATAATCCTACAAGAACAATCTACCGCTCAAAATAAGGACAAGAAAGAAAGAAAAGAGCGGGTCTTGCAAATATCCTTAAAGGACTTTGTCCTGACGAGCTCCATAAAGAATCCCGAGGAGCGAAAGCAAAATATTCATTCATAATAAGGGGTGGAGTTCACAAGTTCTCGAAAACGGAAAAATTCCAGGGGAGTTTTCTTTACCTTTTGCTTTTTATTTGTGTGTCATAGGGACATGCCATAATTTAAAGTGTGGGGTGGGGATGTAACTATGTAAATAACTGTTTGTTTTCGTTTCTATGTGTGTTTTTTGTAATTCATTTGATTGAAAACTTAAAAAATTTTGATTTTTTCCCAACGATGGATGTCATTCGACAGGTTTCTTGAGGGATTAAGTCGAAGAAAAAGAAATAATATATTATTTTTCTTTATGTAGTATAATAATTTCCCCTTCGTTTTTCTTTGTGCCACAGTTCTTTTCCAAGAGTTTTGTTTGAACTGGGTGTAGTTATTATTTTTTTGTAGGAGTAGGAGATCTTGTGCTGTGATGTTTAATGAAAGCAATATCTCTTGACTGTATTATGCTTTGAGAATAGTAAGTACTTTAGTTGTGACGCTTAAGCTCAGTTTTTGACTCTTGTATAAGTACCTTAAATTATATTATCGTAACTTTACTTAACTGCTCTGACTAGAGTGTCTCGATGGGTCCGATTATTACACCCCATATTTTTGTACGTGAAAGTACGTCGTAAGTCAATTGATGTAAGCTTGAAAATCTGATCCTCTTTGAAAGTATATAAAGTGATTTAATGATGTTACGTCCCATTTTCGCAAGCCTTTAAGAGTTATCATCCAGGGACAAATATTTCTAAGGGGACATGTTGTTACACCCCGTACTTCGGACGTCACTGTCATTATAGGATTATTTAATGTAAGCTCAAAAAGGACAAAATCCTTCTACTAGGATAAGAAAGGTTTACCGAAGTCTTAAGTAAGTTAAGATGAATATGAGAGTTGTTAATCATGATTTAAATAATTTTAAAGTCATTATATGACTATATATGATGTTTGGATATGAAATATAAAGTTTGGAAAAAATCGGATTTAAATTGCGGAAAAATCGACTAAGGATTTGCCTTGTAATGAAGCCTTTTGGGAAATACATTTTGTAAGCCTTATGATATCGTTTTGGGACATATTATATACCAAATTGAAGGTCTTTGAGTCTAGTTTATAACGCATTAAACCATTCATCGATACAATATCGGAGTAGAGATGTATTCGCGTTTTCGCGAGACTGCGCAAGCAGCACCCATGGGACCTACAAAGTCGGGGGAAATTCCAGCTTGTATTTAAGTCAATTCTCTGTCATTTTAACTCATTTTTCTGGTCCAAAACAGTTCCTAAATCCTCCTAAATGCTCTCAACTGGTACCTCCATGATTCTAGGGTGAGAACCTAAGATGAAAATATGAATCCAACGCTAGAAATCCCGTGGTGCTTTCTAGATCGTAGTTCTTCGTCTTGTGGCTGTTTTGGAGGGTTCTTCAAAGGTAAGTAACCTCAGATTTCGTGTTGTTCTTGTTGATTAAGGTAATAATCAGTCCCTCCTTCATATATATTAGATTTTCAAGGCAAACTACAAGTGTTTACACACCAACTTGAACACCAAAAGTTGATTCAAGAAGATAATACAACACTTATAGTGTTGTGGTGTTATTGAGGATAGTTGTGGGTTGTGCTTGGCTGAAATTTCATCTTGTTTCTACTGTTTAAGGTGAGTATAAAATCCTACTACATTTACTTGAATTTATTTGTATGTTGGTTGCATTATTTGAGCAAAATATTACAAGAGCAGACTTAAAATAGTTTGAGATGTTGTAGGTTTTAATGGACTGTTTTGGAAAGGTTGTTTCCATGAACTATAAATAGCTGGAAAATGGAGAAAATAACTTGATTATGATATGTTTTCTGCATGTCTCTATGTTTATCAAGTGAATTGGTGAAAGTAGCATACGAAACTTGAGATTGGAAGTGAAGATTAGCTGTCTGGCTAGATTTGGGCTATTCGGAGTCAGATAATCAAGGAAAGGACATTCTTACTGATTTATTGAGCTTGGTTCGATGTAAGTGGCTTGCCTAACCTTGTGTGGGGGAAATCCCCATAGGATTTGGTACTGTTGTGATATGTGGGGTGACGAGTGCGTACAGGGGCTATTTGTTGTAAAATCCGATTTTTACTGAGTAGTAACATGTTTTCATCTTAATTGAGTTATACCAGCATGTGTAGTTATCCTGCTTAGTCTAATATCACATGTCTATGTGCTTTAATTGTTTATTTGAACTATGTGCAGCATGTCTAGTTGATTTTCCTGCTTTTCCTTGATCGTTATCAGCTTAGACTATAGAATTCTCGCTGTTAACTGTTTTATTTATCGGTTAAGCTGTGTGTTTACTTTTGATACTATGAGGAGGTACCTTGGGTGTTCTCCCTGCATATTTACTTTTGGGACTATAAGGCGGTACCTCGGGAGATCCTCTTGCACATTTACTTTTGAGACTACGAGGCGGTACCTCGTGAGTTCTCCTTGCATATTTACTTTTGGGATTACGAGGTGATACCTCGGGAGATCCCCCTGCACATTTACTTTTGAGACTACGAGGCAGTACCTCAAGAGATCTCCTCACATATTTATTTTTGGGACTACGAGACGGTATCTCGGGAGATCCCCTGTTGAGTATTTACTTTTTGGACTACGAGATTGTATCTCGGGAGCGCCCCTGTTGTCATCTCATTGTATTGTATTGTTATTTCTCTATGAATTCTTTCTGTTAATTTCTCCATTTTACTTCATTCGATTATATCATCTGTCTTATTATTATACCCTAGTAGGGCTCGGACCTGACCTCATCACTACTCTACCGAGGTTAGACTTGGCACTTACTGGGTACCATTTTGGTGCACTCATACTACTCTTCTGCAAATGTTTTGTGTGCAGCTCCAGATGCTTCTTATCAGCCCCACTATTAGCTGAGAGTGCTTGCTACTGTACTGAGACTTCAAGGTACATCTGCCACGTCTGCAGACCTCGGAGTCCCCCTCTATTCTCTCCTATGTCATTTACCTTCCGTGCTTCTTTAATTAGACTCTGGTGTATAGAGATACTAGTTTCCTTCTGTAGCTTGTAGCTTATGTGTTTCGGGTTTTAGGTATACTGTGTGGTACTAGAGTGCTGGTTATTGTACAAGCCAAACGGCATTGTTACCAGTTATTTAGTTATATGTTGCAGTTAGTTGTTAAGTTTTACTTCCATTTTGTTATTTCTGCATTTTGTTAGGCTTACCTAGTCGTACAGACTAGGCGCCATCACAACGTCTTACGGAGGGAGAGTTGGGTCGTGACTAGTTGGTATTAGAGCACTAGGTTCATAGGTGTCGTTAGTCACAAGCACGTTTAGTAGAGTCTCGCGGATTGGTATAGAGACGTGTGTATTTATCTTCGGGAGGCTATGGAACTGTTAGGAACAAAAATTACACTTCTTTGATTCCTTGTCGTGCAAAATTGTTGACTTCGAAATTCTAAACTTATGTATTTTATTCTCTCACAGATGGTAAGGACACGTACAGGAGGATCTGATGACCAGGCACTCGCGCCCCCTGCTAGAGCCGCGAGAGGTCGGGGCAGGGGTAGAGGCCAAGGACGTTTATGTAGTGCAACCAGAGCAACCGTACGAGCTACTACAGAGGAGCCCCCAGTAGCTCCAGCTGGAGGGCAGACACCTGAGGTACCTGTTGCTGCACCAACCCTCCAGCAGACTCTAGCCCAGTTTTTGAGCATGTTCAGCACCTTGGCTCAGGCTGGATTGATTCCACTTGCTCCTGCCACATCTCAGGTTGGGGAAGGAGCATAGACTCCCATTGGCGGTACTCCAGAGCAGCGGGTTCAAGTCGACTAGGTTCTAGAGATTTTACTAATGCAGCTAGTAGCTCCAGCTCAGGCCGAGGCTAGGGTAACAGTTTCTGAGGCGGAGCAGCTCATACTTGAAAGGTACAAGAAGTACCACCCCTACCTTCAGTAGATTGCTCGTCAGAGGATGACCAGGGTTTTCTGGAGGAGTGTCCCCGTATTCTCCATACTATGGGCATAGCGGAGTCGAGTGGGGTTTCTTTTACTACATTCTAGATTATAGGAGCAGCTTATCAGTGGTGTCGTACTTATGATTTGGGTAGTCCGGCTGAGGCAACTTCACTTACATGGACTCAGTTCTCGGACATGTTCTTGAGGGAGAGTCTCAGAGACGCATGGCACGCAAAGTTAGAGCAGTTGCGTCAGGGTGATATGACTGTATCAGAGTATGCAGTTTGCTTCAGTGATTTGGCCTGACATACACCAGCCTTGGTTGCCACAGTTCGAGAGAGGGTTCGTTGGTTTATTAAGGGACTTCACCCTAGTATCAAGCTTAGCATGGATCGGGAGATTAAGATGGATATTTCTTACCAACAGTTTGTGAGTATTGCTAGGAGATTGGAGGGTATGCTTTCTCGGGAGAGAGAGGAGAGGGAGGCCAAGAGGTCTCGAGAGTTTGGCACTTATAGTGTTACTCGTGCCCCAACTGCAGTTCGTCATGGAAGGGGTTATGTGGGTTGCCCCGTTCACTCATCTCTTCCAGCCGCCAGTAATATTTCGGCCCCTTCTAGGCTCCAGGAGCCTTATTATGCACCGCCAGTATCTAGTGCACCTCCTGCACGGGGTGCTTTTAGCGGTCAGTCCGACAGACCTGGCCCGAGCCAGTCACAACAGCCACACCCTCCGAGAGCTTGCTTTGAGTATAGCGACACTCACCGTATGGTGAGGGATTTCCCCAAACTTAAGAGGGGTGTACCTCTACAGACTTCTCAGCCACCGCGTGCTCCACCGGGTCCTCAGGCTATTATTTCAACACCAGCTACCTCCCCATCTGCTCAGCCAGCTCAAGGTGGAGGTCGGGGAGGTAGAGGTCGCCCTAGAGTGGGAGGCCAGGCCAGATATTATGCTTTTCCTGCTCGTACAAAGGCAGTTGTTTCTGACTCTGTCATTACAAGTATTGTTTCGGTCTATCATAGAGATGCGTCAGTTTTATTTGATCCAGGCTCCACTTATTCCTATGTGTTTTCTTATTTTGCTCTGTACTTGGGCGTAGCCCGTGATTCTTCGAGTTCTCCTGTTTATGTGTCTACACCTGTGAGAGATTCTCTTGTTGTGGATCGTGTGTATCGGTCGTGTTTAGTTGTTCTTAGTAGTTTTGAAACCAGAGGCGATTTATTATTGCTCCGCATGGTAGACTTAGATATTATTTTGGGCATGGACTGGTTGTCTCCCCATTATGTTATTCTTGATTATCACGCTAAGACCGTGATGATAGCTATGCCAGGATTACCACGATATGAGTGGAGAGGTACCTTAGAATATACTCCCGACAGAGTTATTTCATTTCTTAAAACTCAACGAATGGTTGAGAAGGGGTGTGATGCGTATCTAGCTTATGTGAGAGATGTCAGTATTTATACCCCTACAGTTGAGTCAGTCCAGTAGTGAGAGATTTTCCAGATGTATTTCCAGCTGATCTTCAGGGCATGCCGCCCGACAGAGATATTAATTTTGGCATTGATTTGTTACCGGGCACTCAGCCCATCTCTATTCCTCCATATCATATGGCTTCTCTTGAGTTGAAGGAGTAGTTATAAGAGTTGCTTGATAAGGTCTTCATTCGGCCCAAAGTGTCACCTTGGGGTGCTCCGGTCTTGTTTGTGAAGAAGAAGGATGGTTCTATGCGTATGTGCATTGATTATCGCTAGCTGAACATAGTTACAGTGAAGAACATGTATCCATTGCCTCGTATTTATGATTTATTTGATCAGTTATAGGGTGCCAGTATGTTTTTCAAGATTGAATTACGTTCAGGCTATCATCAATTGAAGATTCGGGAACCAGATATCCCGAAGACTGCTTTCAGTACTCTGTATGGTCACTACGAGTTCCTTGTGATATTTTTTGGGTTGACCAATGCCCCAGAAGCTTTTATGCATTTGATGCATAGTGTGTTCTGGCCTTATCTTGACTCATTCGTTATTGTGTTTATTGACGACATTCTGGTGTGCTCCCGGACTCGGGAGGATCATGAGCAGCACCTAAGGACTGTGCTTCAGACCTTGAGAGAAAAGAAGTTATATGCAAAAAATTTGAAGTGCGAGTTTTGGCTAGACTCAGTGACATTCTTGGGTCGTGTAGTATCGAGTGATGGGATCAAGGTGGATCCGAAGAAGGTGGAAGCAGTACAAAGTTGGCCAAGATCGTCCTCAGCTACGGAGATCCGGAGTTTTCTTGGTTTGGCGGGGTATTACCGTCGATTTGTAGAGGGTTTCTCATTTATTGCAACACCTATGACCAGGCTGACCCACAAGGCTGCTCCATTAAGATGGACAGAGGAGTGTGATGAGAGCTTTCAGAAGCTCAAGATAGCTTTGACTACAACCCAATATTGGTATTGCCTACAGGTTCAGGATTTTATATGGTATATTATGATACGTCACGGATTGTTCTCGGCACAGTGTTGATGCAGGACGGTAAGGTGATTGATATGCGTCCAGACAACTGAAGGTGCATGAAAAGAACTATCTCGTCCGCGACCTTGAGTTAGCAGCTATTGTTCAAGCCTTGAAGATTTGGCAGCACTATTTATACGGTGTCCCTTGTGAGATCTACACCGATCACCGGAGTTTGCAGTATCTGTTCAAACAGAAGGATCTTAACTTGCGTCAGCGGAGGTGGTTGGAGCTGCTTAAGGATTATGATATCACCATTTTGTACTATCCTGGGAAGGCCAATGTGGTGGCCGATGCTTTGAGTCGTCGGGCGGAGAGTTTGGGGAGCTTAGCATATCTATCGGCAGCATAGAGGCCATTGGCGTTGGATGTTCAGGCCTTAGCCAGCCAGTTTGTTAGATTGGATATTTCTGAGCTGAGTCGTGTGTTGGCTTGTGTTGTCTCTGGGCCTTCTCTTTATGATCGTATCAGGGAGCCTTAGTATGATGACCCCCATCTGTTTGTCCTTAAGGACACGGTTCAGCACGGTGATGCTAAGGAGGTCACTATTGGAGATGATGGTGCACTGAGGATGCAAGGCAGGCTATGTGTGCCCAATGTAGATGGTTTGCGTGAGTTGATTCTCTAGGAGGCTCACAGTTCGTGGTATTCCATTCATTCGGGTGCCGTGAAGATGTATCAGGACTTGAGGCAGCATTACTGGTGGAGGAGAATGAAGAAGTACATAGTGGAATATGTGGCTCGGTGTCTAAATTGCCAGCAGGTAAATTATGAGTATTGTGACCGGGTGGATTGCTTCAGAAGTTAGAGATTTCAGAGTGGAAATGGGAGAAGATCACTATGGATTTCGTTGTTGGGCTTTCACGGACTCAACAGAAGTTTGATGCAGTTTGGGTGATAGTGGATAAGTTGACCAAGTTAGCTCATTTCATTCCTGTGATGACTACCTATTCTTCCGAGCAGTTGGCTCGAGTTTATATCTGTGAGTTTGTCAGGCTTCATGGCGTGCCGGTATCTATTATCTCTGACCGGGGTACGTAGTTTACATCACAGTTCTGGAGGTCTGTAGAGTATGAGTTGGGTACTCGAGTAGAGTTGAGCACATCATTTCACCCTCAGATGGACGGACAGTCCGAGCGCACTATTAAGATATTAGATGATATGTTGTGTGCGTGTGTGATAGAGTTTGGAGGTTCGTGGGTTCAGTTCTTGCCACTTGCAGAGTTTGCCAACAATAATAGTTATCAGTCGAGCATCCAGATGGCACCGTATGAGGCTCTGTATGGTCGGCGGTGTCGGTCTCCAGTGGGTTGGTTCGAGTCGGGCGAGGCTAGGCTATTGGGCACAGACTTGGTCCAGGATGCTCTGGAGAAGGTTAAGGTGATTCAGGATCGACTTCGCACAGCCCAGTCCAGATAGAAGAGTTATGCAAATCGGAAGGTTCGCGATGTTGCATTCATGGTTGGAGAGCGGGTCCTGCTCCGGGTGTCACCCACAATGGGTGTTATGAGGTTCGGAAAGAAGGGCAAGTTGAGCCCAAGGTTTATTGTCCCATTCGAGGTGTTACGTCGTGTTGGGGAGGTTGCTTATGAGCGTGCCTTGCCTCCCAACCTAGCAGGAATTCATCTGGTATTTCATGTTTCTATGCTTCGAAAGTATCACGGCGATCCATCTCATGTGTTGGATTTCAGCTCAGTCCAATTGGACAAGGGTTTATCTTTTGTCGAGGAGCCAATGGCTATTTTGGACATGCAGGTTCAAAAGCTGAGGTCAAAGAACATTGCTTCCGTGAAGGTTCAGTAGAGGGGTCAGTCGGGCGAGGAGGCTACTTGGGAGACCAATAATGATATGCGCAACCGTTATCCTCATCTTTTCACCACTTCAGATATGTCTCTATGCTCGTTCGAGGACGAACGATTGTTTTAAGAGGGAGAGGATGTAACGACCCGGCCGATCAATTTGAGAGTAATAGCCCTGATCCCCTATTTACTGCTTTCCCTGTATCTTTTTCTGCTTATGTGACTTGCCGGGAGGTTTTATTTGTGGTTTCAGAGTAATTTGGGACACTTAATCCCTAAAGCTGAAGCTTAAGTTCTAGGATTTTGCCCGTAGTCAGAACTATGGGAAGACGACTCTGAAATGGAGTTTCGTCAGTTCCATTAGCTTCGTTGGGTAATTTTGGACTTATAAACGTATCTGGATTGTGAATTGGAGGTATATGGTTGAAATAGGCTTGAAATGGCGAAAGTTGAATTTTTGGGAAGTTTGACCGGAAGTGGACTTTTTGATATCGGGGTCGAATTTCGATTCCGAAAGTTGGAGTAGGTCCGTAATGTCAAATATGACTTGTGTGCAAAATTTGAGGTGCGAAATCGCTTGGCAGAAAGGGCCAAGTTCGAGGGTTTTATCCCATTTTCAATTTTGGGACTTTGAGAGCTTGGATTAAGGCGATAATTCAAGGGTTTTCCAGAAAGAACTTTGGGGTAATGATTCTTAACTTGTTTATGGTTATATTATACTAATCTATAGTTGATTTCATCATCTAATTAAGTAATTTGGTACGAGTGAACTCGTGGTTGATTGGGTGTTCGTATTTTGTGACTTTTACCCGATTCTGAGACGTGGGCTCGGGTCGACTTTTTAGAACAATTTTCAATTTTTTTGTTAAAGTCTTGATTTCATTAATTAGATTAGTCTATTATAGTTGTATTTATGGTATGTAATTGTGTCTGGCTAGATTTGGGCTATTCGGAGTCGGATAATCGAGGAAAGGGAATTCTTACTGATTTATTGAGCTTGGTTCGAGGTAAGTGGTTTTTCTAACCTTGTGTAGGAGAATTACCCTTAGGATTTGGTACTGTTGTGATATGTGAGTGCTATATACATGAGGTTACGAGTACGTGCACGGGCTATTTGTTGTAAAACCCGATTCTTACTGAGTAGTAACCTATTTTCATCTTAATTGAGTTATACCAGCATGTGTAGTTATCCTGCTTAGTCTAATATCGCATGTCTACGTGCTTTAACTTTTTATTTGAACTATGTGCAGCATGTCTAGTTGATTTTCATGCTTTTCCTTGATCGTTATCATCTTAGACTATAGAATTCTCGCTGTTAACTTTGTATTTATCGGTTGAGCTGCGTGTTTAATTTTGAGACTACGAGGAGGTACCTTAGGAGTTCTCCCTGCATATTTACTTTTGGGACTACGAGGCGGTACCTCGAGATATCCTCCTACACATTTACTTTTGAGTCTACGAGGCGCTACCTCGGGAAATCTCCTCGCATATTTACTTTTGGGACTACAAGGCGGTACCTCGGGAGATCCTCCTGCACATTTACTTTGGAGACTACAAGGCGGTACCTTGGGATATCTTCTCGCATATTTACTTTTGGGACTACGAGACGGTATCTCGGGAGATCCTCTGTTGAGTATTTACTTTTTGGACTACGAGACGGTATCTCGGGAGCGCCCCTGTTGTCATCTCATTGTACTATGTTGTTATTTCTCTGTGAATTCTTTCTGTTAATTTCTCTGTTTTACTTCATTCTATTATATCATCTGTCTTATTATTATATCCCAGTAGGGCCCGGACCTAATCCCATCACTACTCTACCGAGGTTAGGCTTGGCACTTACTGGGTACCATTGTGGTGTACTTATGCTACTCTTCTGCACATGTTTTGTGTGCAGATCCAGATGCTTCTTATCAGCCCCGCTATTAGCTGAGAGTGCTTGTTGTTGTACGGAGACTTCAAGGTACATCTGCAGCTTTCGCAGACCTCGAAGTCCCCCTCTATTCTATCCTATGTCATTTACCTTCTGTACTTCTTTTATTAGACTCTAGTGTATAGAGATACTAGTTTCCTTCTGTAGCTTGTGACTTATGATGTTCCGGGTTTTGGGAATATTGTGTGCTACTAGAGTGTTGGTTATTGTACAAGCCAATCGACATTGTTACCAGTTATTTAGTTATCTGTTACAGTTAGTTATTAAGTTTTACTTCCATATTTTATTTCCGTATTTTGTTAGGCTTACCTAGTCGTAGAGACTAGGTGCCGTCACGATGTCTTACGGAGGGAGAATTGGGTCGTGATAACTATATTGTTGATTGAGTTCATAGATTCTTCTAAGTAATCGAAAGAGGCTAGTTGAATCATTGATTAAATCTAGTTAGGATAATAATCGAAAGAGGTTTTCCTAAAGACCGATCCACTAATCATTCTTGCATATCTTCACAGAACTTAAATTGGTTCATATTGTGAGGTTGAAACTTAATCGAGAGAGGAGTTTCTACTAAACATTTGTACTGATAATTAAGTGAATTCGAGAGACTCGCTTGAATATTAGAAGTGAATTATCTAGAGTTAAATCCGAGACAATTATCTTGCACTTATTCCGTCAAAATCCTATTTTCTCTCATTGATAACTTCATTGCTTACCTTTGTTGTGATTGTTATTAGTCAAATAGCTGTAGATTTTAGATTATTAATTATATAAATCCCAACTGTTAATCCTCTTGGATAGCAATCTAGCTACAAACTACGATAATACTGTTTAAATTCAATCCATGTGGATACGATAATTATACTATACTATCTTTGACTAGCGAGCACAATTTAAATGCGTGTTTTGCGCTCGTCAATGGTAGTTGGAGCATTTTTGTTTGTTTTAGATGCATTTTTAAGTGAATTCTATTCTAAAATTATTTATATGAACATGTTTTGCAGTGTTGGGATTTCCTTGTGCCGATAGATATAGATTACAGACCAAAGATAGATTGGATACCAACTGTAACATCATTCGTGAGTTGAAAGAGAAGTTAACAAAGAAGCAATTTCAGATGTTTAGGAAAATATGCTTTGGATATTTTATGGATCTGCCACAAGTCATTGTGCAGATTCGAGTTATGCACCATTTACTTACTATAAGAAAGTACATCATGAGGTGAAAGATGAGATGCGGTGTGTAGTGAGCGGTTCTAGGTTGCGTTTTGATTTGGGTGAACACTTCGTATAGACGGTGCTGCTGTTGAATCCCTTTTCTGTCCTTTTGTATCCGTAGTGGAATAAGTATAGAAAGCCCATCAGAGAATAGGATGATTTCAAAATATTTTGGGACTTCATCTATGACATGGACCCAACCTGAAGACTGTTTTATGAAAAGAAAATGGGAGTCCGATGATGATGCAGTGAAGATAGTAGTTCTTTATTTTGTGAACACCTTTTTAATTTCTATGATCAAAATAACGATTATTTCACGGTCTTACATTGACTTGGTTGAGTGCGATGATTTTAATAATTATCCTTGGAGTATAGATATTTATAACGCTACAATTGAGTCATGTTCCAACAAGTTTCAATATAAGCTTTCTTTTATAGGCGCGGTAGCTCCCGTTGGCTTTGCAAATTTGGTTGTATGAATGTTGCCCAAGTTTGGATGGTTGCTTTGCTGATCACATTGGAAACAAACTTCCACTAATTCTGAATTGAGTAGTCAAAGATCATATACGGAATGAGCAAGTTGCTTTGCGAATATTTAGCTTGCAATGCGAGCATGTAATTTTCTCCTATTTTATTGCATCATTTAATATTTTGGTACAGTAGTATAGTCACAGATAGTTGTAGCAATATCCTAGAGCAATCATATACTATGTGGGTATACATGTATACCATATTGGTATCATATGGTACTAGAAATCTTTTTTGTTATTTATACTTTTATTGCATTTTTAATATTTTATTATCATTTCTATTCTAACTAGTATATATGGGGATTTAGTGGCTGAAGATTGTGTTTTTTTGTTCCATACCTGGTTGTGTTATTGCTTATGGTAGAGTGTATACTGATATTCATAGGGAAGGAGGCAAGGTTTGTATGGCAATCACGTGTTGATTCTTAGAATCTGATTATGTAATTTATGGTGCTTAGCAGCAGTCAGTGTGATATTCATATTCAGTAAATTAGATCAAGTGACAACTTATATTATTTCAGTTTAATAATTGAATTTAAAAAATGAGAAAAAAGACAAAAGGTAAATTATACTAGTTATATTAAAAACAAAGGTGAACAAATATTTACTATATCAGTTATCTTTTCTTATTGTATAAAAAAGAAGAAGAATAAAAAATAGTGAAAACAGTAAATGAAATTAGATTATGAAGAGAAAAAGAATATAAAAAGGGGAGTTAAATGAAATTGGAAAAGGAATAAGAAATAAAAAAACAAACAAAAGAAAGAAAAAAAAGAGCCAAAATTGAGTGTGAAGTTAAATTATGATGAAAATAATAATAATATGATTTGGACCAAAATAATATACAGAAAAAAAGGAGAAGAAAACGAGAAAAAAGAAAAGGAGAAAGGAAGAAAAAAGACAAGAAGCTGAGAAATAAAAAAGAAAAGGAAAAAAAAGAGGAAGTTACCCCAAAAAGCTACAATACGTAGGAAAGGTAATTAGTTTGACGGGTAGAAAAGTAAATTGGTAGGTAAGGGTAAATAGTTCTATTTTTGTGAGTAGAAGAGAAACATAACTGCATAAGGTTTCTACTTTATCTGTGAATTAAATGTCGCTCTTTGTACTTTGACCCCGATAGACGAAAAAATGTGAGACGAGATACAATTTGATTCCAGAAACCAGAACCAAAAATAGGGTAAATTTGAAGAAAATAGTATACCTTATCTAGAAAATCATTCATTTACTTATTTACAACTTGAGAATAAAAAAGAAATTCACAATTTACAAGCATGTCGAAGAGTATGCAATAGACCAGTTAGAGCATATTCAGGTGACATGGTAAGGAATTTCTTAGACCAATACTAGGCACTGCACAGAAAAAGGGGTTATAATGAGTATGCAAAGTATTGGTAAATGGTAAGGATGTGATGGAAAAATCCCTTGTAGTATTTGTTTGCTTACTATGTTCCAACAACTCGAAGAGTCTTAGCTTCATTTTGGTTTCCACTAAATATTCTAGCAGTACCAAAATCTGATATCTTGGGGTTCATATCTTCATCCAAAAGAATGTTGCTGGCTTTCAGATCACGGTGTATTATTTTCAGTCTTGAGTCCTGATGAAGATAGAGTATCCCTCTAGCTATTCCAATAATGATTTCATGCCGCTTTTTCCAATCAAGCAACGACTTCTTGCTCTCGTCTAAGTTGTTCATATCAAATTTATCCAGTAAGCACTATTTGACAGGAGGAAAGGGTTAACACAAAATCAGGTGATAAGTAATCATACCGAATATGAAATAGTCTAAACTTTTGTTTGGCATGTATTCATATATCAATATTTTCTCCTCGTCTTCTACACAGCAGCCAAGGAACCTAACAAGATTTCTGTGTTGGAGTTTTGCAATGAGAAGGGCCTCAGTTTTGAATTCACTTATACCTTGCCTTGATTGAGTTGATAGCCTTTTCACAGCTATTTGCTGCCCATCTGGTAATTGACCCTAGAAATCGCAAACTACTAATTTATCACACCTTGAAAACTCAATATGAAAAAGACGTAAATTTAAACCAGTATGCCATCTGGTCATTTCAAGAGGGGCTTTTTCCATTTTCCTTAAGCGTGAGCAGATTTTGGTGTTGCAGATATTCAGGTTGTTAATATATTCTCTCATGTAGTAGCAATACCTTAAAAACAGCCCCAAAACCTCCTTCTCCAAGCTTATTGTCGAGGGAAAAATTGTCTGTCGCAACTTTCAGGTCATGTAATTCAAAGAACTTCAGTTCAATGTCACTTTTCTTTTCTTGTCCCTTATTACTGGAATGTCCAGGTTTTGCCAGGTTAGTTGCTAACTCAGCAAGTAACATTTCCCTGAACTTTTTCTTTCTCAAAATCCCTGAAACAATCAAGGGTATAGATTAGTTTAAAAGAAGCTGAACTCGCAGTTTAAACTTTTTATCTAGTCCATTATTCTCATTGACAATGAGAATACAGTTTCCTTTCCATGATCAACTAAACCAAAGCTAAATTTTGATAGATCCCCTGCAGTTATGTCAGGTAGAATTGACTTAAGTCATTCAACCTGCAATCATTAAGAATTAGAATGTCACACGAAAATTAACCACATTCAAGAAAGATTAGGATTTGTTAATGAGCATGGAGTATGTTCATAAAGCACAGAGATGGATGCTAAAAGAAAGAGATGTACCGTTTTCCCTGAGATGTCTTCTCCATAGAAAGTAACAGCATGTACCACAGACAAATATTGCTGAAGTGATGGATGCTGCTAGTGCTACCAACAGTGGTTTCTTCTTTCCTAAACAATAAGACATATCAAGAAAGGAGGAAAATACCATTTTGTCCGGTTGAAAGGAAGCACACATTAGAACAAGATACAGCTTGGAAGCAGCTAACCTTTGTTGGAGCTCTCAAAAAGCTTAAGGTTGAACTCTACTTGACTTGAATTGTTAGGTAATCTTTTCAGATCGAACACATTGCCATTCCATAATAAGCACTGTCCACCACTGCTGTAGGCATACGCATTACATGAGCAATTGGACAAACATATATATTCACAGATCTGATCATTCCCCACTAGCATTGATTCAGATGACGCAGGAAGTTTTACATTTTGTATACGGACAAAACCTACGTTTTTGCTGCCACACTGCATTGGAGTTTTTCTCACACACCCACCAGAATAGTCATTAATATCCCAGTCTAATTTATACTTCGGCTCATAACCTTGTAAACATTCACAGGGTGGAGCAGAATTTATGTCACAAATTCCAAAAGAACCACAGATGTTTATTCGGTCACAAGAATCAGCAGGTCCAAGCAACACTAACAGCCACTTCTGATCGTCTTTGGACCAGAACCATACACGTATCAGCCCTTGAGAGTCTAGGACAATTCGAGAAATGTCAGATTCACCAAAGACATTGTAAGTAATATATTTACTATCTTTAGTTGGATCATAGCTGAAGTTGAATACACCCTTTATTTCAGCAAGAGAAGCAAACCCTCCTTCGTCCCAAGGCCCACTCCTCCAGTTTTCCACCCGGTTATCTAGTAGTACTAACTCACCATTTTGATTCTTGTCTAATTGCAAAGAGTACTTTCCTGTAACCGGATCATTCAGATTCCTCCAAGAAGTAAGTTTCTGGAGTGTGTTCTTGCTCTTATCGAATCCAATCCTTGCACCAGGAAGCCATGTATCTGTTGGATAATCAAAACTCTGCCACTTTATCTCAATGCCATTTGTCAAAACTAAATTTCCAGAGTCAAGAAGTACTGCCCTATTGCCATCTTCTTTTGAAGCTATAGATACATTAGTACTCCAAACTCTTATTTTAAGTGTATCCAATAGTTGTAGGTTTCCATCAGTCAGCTCTAGATGAGAATTATTGAATGGAGGGCGAATTGGGTTGTCCCTATTTGCTATCCAAACCACAGTTTTGGTTTTTATGTTTGAATACCATATACCAATAAAGAGCTTATCGCAATTACCTGGACAGAAGAAACCAAGTTCAAACTTCCCTAGTTTGGATACTAATGTATCTCCTGCAGAAAAGGAAAGGAAACTGCCAGGCAACAAGGCATCTGAACGAGTATTATTGCAGCTAACTAAATAAAAATAAGAGAAGTAAATCAGCCAACAATATCTTCATTCCCGAGTACCTGTTGTGAAAGAGTATTGACAAGTAAAGGGAAGAGATGAACACTCAAACAAACATTCAAGTGTCCATAAATTGACATCAATGTGCTTATCTCGTCATCTCAGAAAAAGAAAAAGAAAAGACTTTGAAAATTCTACCAAACCAGTAATACAGCCAAACATTCCCAACTAATCAACCACCATAGTCCAAATATTTGAAAATTCCACAAACGAAAATATGCAATTGATGAAAAAGTCATCAAACTGGTATTATTGCAATCCTTCCCCTGGAATATAATAATTTTGACAAACTAATAATTCCAGTCACTCGCCCCTTCCTGACACTGCTTCAGAAACATCCAAAAATGGCTGGAAATCTTGGTAATGAATTTCCTGCACAGAGTAATTTGTTAAACTACTTCTGCTTTATTCTACTATATGATCCCAAAGGAGTTCCTGTTTACAAATCTTGTCTATTGCTTTTTCCAGCAACTGCTAATCGTCAAAAGAGCAATTCTCCCATCGAATGAAATTCATATATGATAACAACAACAACAACAACAACAAACCCAGTGTAATCCCACAAGTGGGGTACGAGGAGGGTAATGTGTACGCAAACCTTACCCCTACCTTTGTGAAGCTGGAGAGGCTGTCTTTGATAGACTCTATGCTCAAGGAACAGTGAAAAGGAAGCAACCAACATTAACAACAACAGCAAAAAAAAAAAAAAACGTGTAAAAATGTTCTACTAATTTTACATGTTCTACTAATTCTTAAATTGAAAAATCTCCACTTCAACATTTAGTTCGTTGGAGATGGAGTAAAAACGAATAGTAAAGATCTAAAACCACATAGCTAAAAAGTGTGAATGCTATATGCTACTACTAGCCAATTAAGTTAGATGGTGGAATAACACAATTCTTAGGTTAATTAAACATGTTACCTGACAAGAAAATGTTGGATCTCAAATTCCATTCCCCTGATTATTTCAATGTGATCAATCAATTTAATCAAGTATGTTTAATCTCAAATTAGTTGGTATTGGTTATATCAATTCTCTGTAATATTCAAAAGATTCATCTTGGTTAGATTATTTTTACTTGGCTATCAATCTATTGCAACCATCTTCCTTTTCACGGACAACAAGCCAATTATGCCTTGCGAATTACTATTTCAGTGTGATAAAATTAAAAGTTAAAGGAAGAAAAAAACAAAATATAAGAATTCAAAAAAGAAAGACAGAGATCCAATGTGGGTAAGTGATTTTGTGGGAGTAGAAGATAATTGGAGCTGACTTTCCAAATTCATCGATTAATGGACGCCGGGAAAAGGAGACTTGATCAAATTGACGGTCCTGCTTGGCCATCGAATTGACTTTAAAAAATCATCATAATAATAATAATAATAATAATAATAATAATAATAAAAAAAATATATATATATATATAATGAAATCTGGTCATGCCTACTTTTGTTCTTCTCCAAAAAAATATTTTCTATTGAAAAAGTTATTTTCCGGTGCTAAAAGATGTTTCCCAAGGAAAATATTTTACATCAAAAAATGGGAAATAAGTCACTTTCCTTATCAATAAAACTTTTTTCTTCATAATATTTGCTTCGTGTAACATTTGGACATTATTATAATCTTTACAAATTTCATCAGAACACTCTCCAATTTGGTAATAATATTAATCTTTAATATATATTTTTTTTTTTTTTGAATTTTTCACTTACCTACCTACATTATAAACATTTTCTAATTGAAAAATTCATTAAAAAATGACTTCCATCGTCGTGCCAAACACACATCATTGGTTTCCTTGAAAATTCATTTGTAAGGCATTTTGACGAATGAAAAGACTGACCAAGTCTGAAATAGAATTTCCAAACAAGCAAAGATCCTGAAAGGCTTGAACGCAAGTTCTAAGAAATAGTTAGAGAAATTCCTCATCTGACTTAGTCTTTAAATTCACCGGAAAACTTCCTTAAGAAGATATTGCATCCATGCTATAAATATCCACTCATTAACTCTGCAACAAGCACAACGGCTAGCTTTTGTCATTGAGCTGAAATGGAAGCAGGAAAAGCAAAGATGGTGCATTTAGAATTTCAAGATTTGCTACCAATTATGGCCAGAAAGTTAGGAAGAGATGGACTGATCAACGAGCTATGCAAAGGTTTCCAAATTTTAATGGATGGTGACAAGGGAGTGATCACACTTGAGAGCCTAAAGAAGAACTCTGTGCTACTGGGGTTGCAAGATTTTAGTGAAGCTGAGTTAAAGAACATGCTTATGGAAGGAGATATGGATGGTGATGGAGCTCTTGATCAGATTGAATTTTGTATTTTGATGTTTAGATTAAGTCCTGACTTGTTAGATGTGGCTCAACAATTGTTACATAAAGCTCCTCAAAAGCATAAGTGATGTTGCAGTCTGTATCCTTTTTTTTTTCTTCTTATTTTCTGATCTTGATATGCTGATTCACATGTAATGTTTCATTTGATTTTAAAATGTGACACTTGATCTGCAACTTGAACTCGAACAAGTCCCTTTGTCTGATAGCTCATAAGCAATCAATTCGACTCCAAATTTCGAATAATGTGAAGCTATTGCATATTTACACCAAAAATTTAACCTGTGTTAGATTTTGTGTTAAGCGTCTGCCATGAATGCTTCTGTGGAAAGCTTTACACGACTGAGAGGAACAGAGAGGAAAAGAGAGGAAATGAATTTTCACTGTTATATTAAACAATGCACTGTACACAGAGTATAACCGACCTAACTACCTTCCTAATTACTTAATTAATAACTACTCAACTAACTCTTCTCCAGCTAGGATCCAGCTGTCACTCCACTCACGTGACACCTTCAACACTCCCCCTCAAGCTGTGTAATGTAAACAGATTGAACATTCCCAGCTTGGATAATAAAATTTCATGTTGTGCCGTCCCTAGTCCTTTAGTTAAGATATCAACCACCTGCAAGTTTGTGGGCACATGTTCTATGCATATAAGGCCTTCTTGAATCTTCTCTCTAATGAAATGACAATCAATCTCTATGTGTTTCGTTCGCTCATGGTATATAGGATTAGCAACAATTTGAAGTGCTGCCTTGCTATTACAAAATAGTTTCACTGGCAACTTTAGTTGCATTCCCAATTCTTCCTATAACCCAGTAAGCCATACTATTTCTGCAATTGCATTTGCCATGCTCCCATATCCAGTCTCTTCTGAGCTCCTTGGCACTGTGTTTTGCTTCTTTGATTTTCAGGAAATCAAATAGTCTCCCATCTTGACTATAAAACCACTCACTGATCTTCTTGTCATAGGGCAAGTTGCCTAATCCGCATCACAATAAACTGTAAGCTTTGATGATAGTTTGGATGAAAATAGTATTCCCAATCCAGGTGCATTCTTCATATATCTCACCACCCTTAGTGCCCCTTCCGTGTGTGATTTCTTTGGCCTATGCATGAATTGACTCAAGTTCTGTACTTTGTAGCTTATATCTGGTCGAGTCATAGTTAGATAAAGCAGCTTTCTCACTAGCCTTTGATAACCAGCAGGATCATGTAACACTTTATCAGTAGTGCATTCAGTCTCACAGCCTTGATCAAATTCTATGTTGGTAAGTCTCTAATTGAGCTCCATGGGTGTTGCAACAGGCTTGGAACCAGCCAATCCAAGATCTGCCTCTACATGTACTAACTGAACCCCCAAACAAGCCAACTGATGAATCTCTCTAGTTAGTTATCTTTTCTAGGCCTCTACATGTGCTAAGCTACCCATAGATCGGTGACTTAAGGCATCTGCTACAATATTAGCTTTCCCTGGATGGTAGAGAATGTAAACATCGTAATCTTTCAATAACTCAAGACATCGCCTCTATCGGAAATTCAACTCTTTTTGCTTGAAGATATATTGCAAGCTTTTATGATCTGTAAATACATCAACATGAACACCATATAAATAATGTCGCCATATCTTAAGTGCATAGACAACTGCAGCTAACTCGAGGTCGTGGATCGGATAATTCTTCTTGTGCTTCCTTAACTGCCTTGAAGCATACGCAATTACCTTCCCATATTGCATCAGGACACATCCTAACCCGACACTTGAGGCATCACAATACACGACATAACCCTCTGGACCCTCTGAAAGTGTTAGAACTAGCGTTGAGGTCAACCTGTTCTTAAGCTCTTAGAAACTCCGCTCACAAGCCTCCGTCCACTGAAACTTAGTTGATTTCTGCGTAAACTTCGTCAATGGTGCCAAAAGGGAAGAAAAACCCTCTATGAACCTCCGGTAGTATCCTGCTAAGCCTAGAAAGCTATGAACCTTTATCAGAGTGGTAGGTCTAGGCCAAGATTTCACGGCCTCAATCTTCTGAGTGTCTACCTTTATACCTTCATCGGATACAATATGCCCCAAGAATGCTACAGACTTCAACCAGAACTCACATTTAGAAAACTTAGCATACAACTTACAATCACGGAGGGTTTGGAGTACCGCTCATAGGTGGTTCACATGCTCATCCTCTGAACTTGAATAAACCAGAATATCATCAATAAATACTATCAAGAACAGATCTAAAAATAGCCGAAATAGGCTATTCATCAAGTCCGTAAATATTGTGGGTGCATTCGTCAACCCAAAGGACATGACAAGGAACTCGAAGTGGCCATATCGGGTCCTGAAGGTTGTCTTTGGAATATCTTCCTCCCGAACTCTGACCTGGTGGTATCCCGACCTCAAATCTATCTTTGAAAATAATCTAGCCCCATGCAACTGATCAAACATGTCATCGATCCTTGGAAGTGGATACTTATTCTTAATAGTTACCTTGTTCAACTGCCTATAATTGATATACATCCTCAGCGAGCCATCTTTCTTCCGCACAAACAGTACTGGTGCACCCCAAGGTGAGGTACTGGGCATGATGAAACCGTTCTCCAGCAAATCTTTTAACTGCTCCTTCAACTCCTTCAATTCGGCAGGTGCCATTCTATACGTAGGGATGGATATTGGTTGAGTTCCTGGAAGCAAATTGATGCTAAAATCAATCTCTAGTTCTGGAGGAATACCTGGAAGCTCATATGGAAATACATTTGCATACTCTTTGACTACGGGAATAGACTGAAGTGTAAGTATCTCAGCATCTGCATCTCTAACTCGCACAATATGATAAATGCACCCTTTTGCGATCATTTTCCTCGCCTTCAGATAGGAAATAAACCTACCTCTGGGTGTCATTGTATTACCTACCCATTCAAGGACTGTCTCATCTGGAAAATGAAATTTGGCTACCTTTGCTCGGCAATCAATTGTGGCATAGAAAGATACCAACCAGTCCATGCCCATGATAGCATCAAAATCCATCATCTCTAGCTCAACTAGGTCGGATGTGATCTGACGACTACAAACTATCACCGTACAACCTCGGTAAACCCGTCTAGCAATAATCGATTCTCTGACCAGTGTAGATACTGCAAAAGGATCACTTAGTATTTCAGGCACTATACCAAACTTACCCGCGACAAATGGGGTAATATATGATAATGTAGATCCTGGGTCTATCAAGGCATAATCATCGTGAGAGCAAATGGTCAATATACTTGTCACAACGTCTGGTGAAGACTCCTGGTCCTGTCGACCCGCTAAAGCATAGATACGATTCTGATTACCACCTGAACTGGAACCTCTACCTCTACCTCGACCTCTACTAGTCGAAGACTGAGACTCACGCCCTAAAGGATGCACAGACATAGATGATCCTTTTGCTGAACTCTCTGGTTGTGCCATACCCCCGGAATCTCTATTTGGGTAATCTCGCATCATATGTATCGGACTCCCACATGTATAACAAGCATCAGAACCTTCTCAACATTGACCCAAGTGTCCTCTACCACAGATGTCACACCGCGGCAGAAATGACCATGTCTGCCTTAAACTTCACTGTCGCTGCAAACCTGACGCCTGTGAGCTCTCACCTGGTCCTGGCTGGGTATAATGGTCATCCCTGTAACCTTGTAACTGAGGTGACGGAGGCCTAGGTGGTCATCCGAAGTACTAGGGCCTATAACTACCCTGAGACTGCTCTTGAGACCTAGGAAATCATCCTCTTACGTTGCCCTTGCTCAGTCCTCTCTGTACCCTACTACCGACGCCTACCCCTTTCTATATTTTGAGCAAATGCCTGAATCCGGGAGATATCCATACTATCATGCAATGCAGCGGTGGCACATGCCTCGATCAACTCTGGGGCTAATCCTGATATAAACCTGTGGATCCTATCTCGCATAATAGTAACTATGGATGGTGCATATCTGGCTAGTGAGTCAAAACGGAGACTATACTCTCGAACACTCATATTGCCCTACTTTAGGGCTAGAAACTGATCGACCCAAGCATGTAGGATCTCCCGCGGTAAGTACTGGTCAAGGAAGGCATCTGAAAAATTCTCCCAACTAGCTGGAGGTGCATCACGTGCCATGGACCTCTCCCATCCCTCGTACCAAAGGATGGCTATATCTTGGAGTTGAAAAGTTGCTAGCTCAACTACCTCTTTCTCTGTGGCATGCATAACCCGAAAGATCCTGTGAAGCTGATCTATGAAATCCTGCGGGTCCTCCCTCTGGTCTGTCCCCATGAACTCTAGGGGACTCAAAGCAATAAACTCTCGGACCCTTGAACTCCCAGACCCCTCTGCACTAGCTGATGCCCTAGCTTGTTGCTGGGTAGCTACCAACTGTGTCAACAAATGCACCACACTCCTCAAGTCCTGATCTGATGAAAGTGGAGGGGGAACTGGATGTGCGATATCCGTAGGAATCTCCTAAGATGGTGGAGGAGCCGGTAATGGTTGAGTAGGTGTCTCACCCTGGGCCTCAGACTGGGACCCATCTACTGAGGGTACCCTGTTGATCCCTTCACCTGTTGATGCATCTTCCTTTTGGCTAGCCATAGTCTTCCTAGTCACGGTCATCTGTGTATGTAACACCAACATGTAAGTTTAACTCAAATTTTCTATAACTCAGTTCTACATCACGATTTAGATTTGAAAGAAGGGTAACCAACTCCAAAATACCCTGTAGTTCCCTGTTTATGTAATGTAGTGCACAACACATCTATAAACAAGACCCTACTAGACACGGCTTGTAGACTCCATAGGACAGAACTGCTCTGATACCAAGTTTGTCATGCCCCGAACCTTGGAGCGAGACCGGCACTCGGTGCCTCACCTAACCTAGCATACCAAATTGCGACTAAGGGACTCTGAACATATAATGTCATAATTTGGCCATGGGGACACATTGCAAGACAATTTGAGAAGCAAAATATAAAACTGAATGGAAACTAGCGCTGACTAAACATCAATATAAAGCTGGGCCGACAAGGTCGTCATAACTACTACAGCTGACAAACCAACAAAATATACATACCACGCCTACAATACCAACATACTGTACTAACTGATAGGATATGTCTACAAGCCTCTACTGATGGATGTATTATGATCGGAATAGGGGCACGACCTACCCATAACATATATACATACATACAAAAGATGTACACAAAACCCTAGACTCGATAACTCCGAAGTTGATCTGGAGATATACTTACATGTTGATACTGACTCAACTCCTTCAATATAGTAAGTAAAATAAATGTTCGGCCCTAAAAGGCTCGGTACGTGTAACTGCTCGGCCGTAGTAGGCTCGCTCATAGGCGTTCGGCTATACTAGGCTCTGTATCTCGTCCATCCTGGGCTCGCTCATAGGCGCTCGACCATAGTAGGTTCGGTATATAACTTACCATCTGATCAGAGGTTGCCCAATAGGGGCATGCCCATCGATTATAGCTCGATGGTGGTGAAAATACTGTAATACTGTATATATATACCCTCTCCTCTCTTGACTAGAAGAAAACAATACTTAACTGAATATAAAGTCCCGATAAGGGAGAATACTGTAACTTCTGAGACTAGGATAATGTGAATAAATTCATGAATATGAACTTCTCTTTATGTCTCATTATCAAACACATGTAGCTACGAGATCATGCCAAAATGAAGGAAGGGCTTAGCCTTAACATACCTTATCACAATCTTTCCAATCACCAAGTTTAACTTGCCTCTTCGCACCTTAATATACAACAACAAATACTATCATTAAGTTACGAAAGGTACAACTATCGTACAACGAACGATAAGCTTATTTTGTATTAAAACGGGCAGCATCTCCTTTATAATCCTTACTTCCTCTAAATTCAAGATAACACCAACAACACCAAAAAATAACAATAAAAATATATATAGATTATTTTCCAACCTTATATACACCACAAAATATTACAAAACAGCCCAACACACCTCAATCTCTTCATACACAAAACGCCAACCGTAGTAGTGTCAAACAACCCGAAAATATTACGACGAACGACCAGACTACCAACCTGCATTTATGTGGTATTTATACACACCCTTCCTCCTCCAAAACTCCACAAAATAGTAGTAAAACATGCAGCCCAACAACAACACAAAACAGTCCGCTACAAGTGAATAACTCGAACTCACGGCTTCCGATTACCGTCCCATAAATTCTTACAAATATAGAACGACTTACTATGCATTTAAAGGAGAAAAAAATGGATGAAAGAGAGAAGTAAACTTACCTTATTTATTGGATAACTCAGCTCCTATCTTGGTTCTTCAAACTCTAAGTTTTTACCTCCAATTAGAACTTGAAAGGGAGAGAAAATCAATTGGGGTTTGTGGGAAATATTTGGGAGAATTTTGCAGAGCTTATGTCTGGTTATTATGCCCTATTATCAGTCAAATATACGAAGGAGATAGGACTTTAAAAAGGCCTCTTTGGACGACCCGAATTGGCCCATTTTTGGACGATCCGAACTGACCCATTTTTGGATTCTCGTTTAAGCAAGTAGGTGATAGTCTGTGCGGTCTCGCAAACACGCCCATATCTCTCTATTCCGATATCGTATTGATAAACGGTTTAATGAGTTAGAAAATAGACTCACAGATATTTAATTTGATGGGTGGAACACCCCATAACTCTACGTATATTGGGAGAAAATCATAGTTACATTTGACCCAAAGTTTTAGTAAAACTTGTGAACGTAACTTGTGATGACTTTCATCGACTTTTGTTCCACCACTCGCTTGGCTTCAAAACATAACACACGACTATCATACGACTAACATAACTCATAACGTAACCTTCTTATCATGTTAAACACCATGGTCCCACCCCAAAAGTACATGCTATAACATTTCCAACTTGTCGACTTTCGACGAAATATTATTTTTTTCAATTCCTTTAGCTCCTGAACCTTCCAACCCTCTTTGTACTTGTTATTCATGATCTTCAATATTTGTAACCTCCGAGGTAACATGATTAACTTACTTTATATATTTTCAAAGATGATCTTATTTTTTGTCCTACATTAGTTAGCTCGCGATGCAGTTTTACGTACGAAAATATATGGTGTAATAGTGGAACCATATAAGCATTTTCTATAAGGTAACCCTGAAGGAATGCATTGAAGACATACAACTGGTGCAATCTCCAACCAAACATAGCAGCTAGAGACAAGACATTTCTCACAGTAACCATCTTTACCACTGGAAAAAAAGTTTCCTGGTAATCTAATCCCTCCTGCTGGGTATAGCCCTTGGCCACTAGGTGAGTCTTGTACCTGTCTACCTCTCCTCTGGCATTGTACTAGACTTTGAACACCCATTTACACCCAATGGGCTTCTTGTCAGTAGGAAGTTCAACTAGTAACCAAGTATGGTTGTCTTGTAGGGCCTGCAGCTCTTGTTTCAAGGCTTCTACCCAGTGAGGATTGAGTAAAGCTTCCTAATAAGTATCAGGTTCTCCAATAGTGGACATGTTGCATAAAACTTTGCAGTATGAATTTGAGAGTGAAGCATAAGACGTATATGCTGACAAGGGATAAGTAGATCCTTCTGCTATATTAGATGTGGGCTTGGACACTGTATGTATGTAATCATTTAGCCAGCCAGGAGGCTTAGAAGTTCTGCAGGATTTTATTGGTCCCGTGGACACATTAGGACCAACAAGATCTGAAGCAGCACCATGAGTTGTGTCATCAAGCATAAAAGAACCAGTTCTAGTGGCAGGCACCACTATTTCATTAGCTAAGGAAATATGTAATGTGTGTCTGGTAGTATCATCGGTGTTACTAGTTGTTGAACCATCGAAAGACAAAGGACCAGGAGTACTGGAAGGACTATGGACAGTGTCAGTAGTAGATGGTGGCTCCAATAAACCTGTGACAACTTCTGCTCCAAGATCAAATGGATCATAGGAGTCATCCCAGTAGTCAACAACAACATGAGGCCTCAACTGATAATGAGAGGACTTTAAAGGAAAAACATCTTCCCTAAAAGACACATCTTTGCTCACAAAGAACAACTTTGTAGCCAGGTTATACAACTTGTAACCTTTCTGAGTACTAGAATATCCCATATGTACTGTAGGGATTGATCTACTTGCAAATTTGTCACTCTTGGCAGCTACATTTGTGGCATAGCATAAACACCCCAACACCCTTAGGTGTTGCAAGTTAGGAATCCTTCCATAGAATGCCTCAAAAGGAGATTTGGCTGCTAAAGTTATAGATGGAATCATGTTAATCAAATATGTTGCATTCTGAACACATACCCCCTAGAAGATTAGAGGTATAGATGCCTAAAATCTAAGAGCCCTTACTACTTCAAGAAGCTGTCTATACTTTCTTTCAACGACCCCATTCTGCTATGGAGTATGAACACAAGAGCTCTGGTGTACAATGCCTGCAATACTAAACAGATCTTTGCAATGTAAATTAAAGAATTATGTACCATTATCACTTCTGAAGACTTTGATTGAACCATTAAAATGGGTCTTTATTAGTTTCATAAAGTCCTTCATTACAATTGATACATCACTCTTCAACCTTAACAAGAAAATCCAAACCATTCTACTACAATCATCAACTAGTGTAAGAAAGAATCTATGACCATCATGAGTAGACACCCTGTAAGGCCCCCGGATATCTCCATGAACTAGTTCAAACACTTTACCAGCTCTACTAGTACTTTGAGGAAAGAGTAACCTAATTTGCTTGGCTAATGGACATATTGAACAGGTTCTGTCAGCAGCTGTATTGACAGTTTTACATATATCTATTTGTTGTAGTATTTTGTAAGGGACATGCCCTAGTCTCCTGTGCCATAGTCCTGTAGATAATGTCAACCTGGAAGCCAATGAGTGTGGTGCTTTATTTTGTATATTGTTTCTCTAGTAGTACAAGTCATTATGCATTTTACTAGTCCCCTTCACCTTCCCAGTGTGAAGGTCCTGCATCAGTAAGAAATCAGGATAGAAGGACATGAAGAACTGCAGCTCCCTAGTTAGTTTAGCCACTGGCAACAAGTTAAATTTAAACTCAGGTACACACATCACATCACTAATATCCCCTTGTTCTAACCTACATTTACCAACATGAGTAATTGGCAATTATTTTCCATATGGCAAATGTACTAGTGATCCCTGCTTAGGGTAATCATATAGATCAAATAACATTTCAGGAGTCGATACCATATAGTTTGTGGCTCATGTGTCCACTATCCAACTGTGACTTGTTTTACTTGCCATGAATGAACAAATAGTACCTGCCATATTAGCTGATATTTCTGGTACATTTTCTTTGTTGAGCATCTGTAGGATTTTATTGTATTGCTCAGGAGTAAAAGTGACAGTAACACCCCCTGTAGATCCTTGAGACTGTGCCTCTTGCATCTGCATAGAGTTGTGAGAACCTTACCTTTGCATATGCATATGATTGTTGCTTCCACTTGCTATACCTGCAAGAGAATTTCCAAAAACAACTCTAACCATACCTGTTTGTCCTGCATTACAATTTTCTCTAGCCTGAGCTGAGGAGCCTCCATGATGTGCAACATTTTCTCCTTGGTGTTGATGACCAGCAGTAACTCTTTGTACTGGTTTCCTTCTGCCTTTGAAGTCAGTTGGGTAACCAATGAGTTGATAATAATTTTCTTTGCTATGTCCTTTCATCTTGCAAAATTCACAATATATGCTGAAGTTCCTTTTGTTCTTATGCATTGAGCCTCCTTTAGCAGCTGAACTCCATAATGTTGTGATGTCGTACCCTTCTGCTATTGAGCTCAGTCCTGTATGTGATGTTCATGATGTACTCATTTGACTCTCATCTTCAACAATTAGAGCATAAGCCTGATTCAAGGTAGGTTCTACTGACTTCATTAAGATTTGTCTTCTAGCTTGAGCATAGGAATTATTCAGCCCACTTAAAAATTGTAGCAACCTTTGCCGTTGAAGATGATCTGTATATTCCTTCCAGTTTGTTAAAGGTACCATCGAATCATACTCAGCCTAGAGTTCCTTTAATTTCGTAAAATGCATGGATATTGAATCTGTTCCTTGAGAAATCGTAGCAATTTCTCGATGTAGCTGAAAAATCCTCATCCTATTCACCTTATCAAACCTCTTTTTTAGATATTCCCAGACTAAATGAGCATTAGAAGCATACACAATACTACTAAGTAAATCTGGTGACACCGTGTTTTGATCCACGAGAGCACTATCGCATTACATGTTTGCCAATCTTTATGTAATTCTGCCCTAAATTGATCCTTGTTACAGGTACCGGTGACGAACCCTAGCTTCCGTTTTGCCCGAAGTGCAATTCTCATCGACCTTCGCCATATCCCATAGTTCTCAGAACCTGTGAGCTGGACTGGAACTAACACGGAGCTTGGAGTATCTAAAGGATGCACAAACAAAGGATGAGTGTGATCAATTTTCTCCGCTGCCATTGTCGATACGATATTTCCAAGGGAAGGAGACGAAGGAGAAGAAGAAGGAAAAGCTTCGTTAATGTGAAATCAAAAGGAAATTCAGACGAGCGTGACTACCGTGTTAAGCTTTGATACCATGTTGAGCGTCGGCCATGAATGCTTCTGTAGAAAGCTTTACACGACTGAGAGGAACAAAGAGGGAAAGAGAGGAAATGAATTTTCACTGTTATATTGAATAATGCACTGTACACATACTTATACAGAGTATAACCGACCTAAATACCTTCCTAATTACTTAATTAATAACTACTCTAACTAACTCTTCTCCAGCTAGGATTCAGCTGTCACTCCACTCACGTGACACCTCTAGCATTTTGTAGGAACTGTTTATAAAATAAATTAACAAGAACTCACATCAGATGTAGTATTTTGCTACTGTTAAAAAAACAAATTAAACAAGAACTCACCCGTTTATTATTTCTCGTTTATTTCTGGAGCCTAGTGCAGCTTTTGGCGCAGTTTTTACTAAGTATTTATGCAATTCCTAGTATTTTTGGTTAAATCTTTTTTTTCCCCTCATACTTCACATAAAAGCTAGACGATATGCTAAAAATTGTTACTCCAATAAGTGACCATAAGTGTCTATTTACATAATCAAGAAGGAATTAATTTTATTTTTCTAAAATTTGTCCTTATTTACATATTCCAACGTGTCTAAGTAACAATTAATTAAGGTTAGTTTAGTGAATGCATCTTTTTTCTCTAGGAGTTCGTATTTCCTTAATGGGTGTGCCAAAGGTAAAATGATCACATATTGTGGACCGGAGGGAGCAATATTTAATTGGGACCAAAAGTGATCACTTTTATCAAATTTAGATGACCAATTTGAATCTACCCAAAGATAAGGGGCTAGTTTGTCATATTCTCTCCTGAATAGCTCCTTTTTTTTCTTTCAAAGAGAGCAAGTCGATAGTGGTTCTTCTTCTTCCTTTGCTCTCCCCTCTTCTCGAACTCATACGGTGCTATTTCGATGAAGTGACTAAACTTATTTCTTATAAGATTAAAGCAAGTAGGAACTGGACAATAGAATCCTCAGATTAAGATTATTCTTTCTCAGGTAGTCCCTTTGTCTTTCTAGACTTTTAGCAGTATTTTGGTAGGTAATATTGTAACAAGGTGCTTGGTATATACTATTACAAACTTTGGTTCTCTGATTGATTAAGCTCTAATTGCTGCTGGTTCTTGCCATTGTTGTCGTCATGAAGTTATATACTTAATTAAAGTACTCTGGATTACAATGCAATTTCGAGAATAGTCTGATGAATTGTGCACACCACATGTTTGATTCTTTGCTTGTTAGACTATCAATCTCTCGCGTACGCGTATTCTTTGCTTGTTAGACTTTCAATCTCTACGCGTACGCGTACAGGTACACCACTGGTTCAGGTAATAAATGTTCTTAAAGGTTCATTCAGCCCTTCTCCCGGTCATTCCCTTTCCCTTTTCTGTTTATAGCGTTTTGATGATCATGCTCTTAATTTCTTCTATGAATAAAGAGATTGAAACTTCAAAAGAGTTAGTACTATACTCAACATCAATACTATGACTTCTACACCTTGTTTTACTAGCTTCCCCGAATGTAGCTATAGCACAATAGTTGCCAATATTAACTTTGAATGTAATGCTAGTCTCCTTTCTTCTTTTTCCATCTATCTTTTAATTAGTATGTGCATAATACTATGTTGTGGATGTTCGAGTCTTTAGTCTTAAATGTTTTCAATATTGTGTTTTGTACACTAAAAGAGTTTAATAAATTTGTGTTCTTAATTTTGATTGGTGTTATCAACAGGTTTCTTATTTAGGAGTTATCCTTCATAGAGTTTTTAATCCTCCCAGCAGAGTATTTAAGTGAGAGAAAATGGTCATCCATTCTGCATTGAGTCTCAACTTTTGTGCACTTTCATCATTCTCTGTTCCCAAAGCGGGGCAACAGGGTAGTTCTTGCTCTTCTGCTAACTACCTATTACCGTCTCCTTTGAAACGTCTGACTTGCTTTGCCACTTCAAGAAAGTCCAAAGAGGAACATGTGCCTGATCCTAAGCATAACTCTGGTTCAAGGCCTAGGAAAGCTACAAGGTCCAGCGAAAGCAAAGTTTCTCTTAATGAAGACAAAGATCCCGTCGAGATCTTCCCTGCAACAATCCCTAAAAAGCCAAGACGTGGCCGCAGGAGCGAAGCAGCTGCAGTTGAGGATTTTGTTCGTGATTCATTAGAAAAGACATTTGCTTCTATCCGGGAGCAGAACTCTGAAATAATAAAAGATACCGAGAATATCCTCAAAGATAGGGTTGATGATGACACTGATTCTGATCAAAGTAGTGAAGATGAAGATGATAGTAGCAGGGATATGAAAGAAAAGAAAATGATCGTTGAGGAGGAGGATCCAGATTGGCCTCTAGATGCAGATGTTGGATGGGGAATAAGAGCATCAGAGTATTTTGACAAGCATCCAATAAAAAATGTAGTAGGAGAAAATGGAGTTGAGATCGATTGGGAGGGGGAGATTGATGATTGTTGGGTGAAGGAAATCAATTGCCTAGAGTGGGAGAGCTTTGCTTTTCATCCCAGCCCCCTCATTGTTCTTGTTTTCGAGAGATACAATCGGCAAGTGAATCTTGTTTTATTTACTAGTTGTAGTTCTTAGAGATACAATTGGCAATATGCAAATCTTCTGTGTTCTTTGAAACGTTTTCATAATGGCACAGGGCTAGTGACAATTGGAAAGCTCTTAAGGAGCTAGAGAAAGCAGCCAAGGTGTACTGGAGTAACAAAGAGCGCTTGCCTCCTCGGGTTTGTGAAACATAATCACTTATCCTGACATTGTCCATTAGTGAACACTCTTAACTTACCATCCTCCTAATTACTTGGTGTAGACTGTGAAGATTGACATAAATATTGAGAGGGATCTAGCCTATGCTCTTAAAGTTAAAGAATGTCCGCAAATATTGTTCTTACGAGGAAATAGGATACTCTACAGGGAAACAGGTACTTCTTATATATTCCCTCGCTAGTTTGATATAGTAATTGTAATCTTTTCAGCTGAAATTTCACCATGCGTCATTGTTCCGTGGAAAGATTGCTTTCTTTGACACTTTGGGTAAATCTGTGCAGACATTCGAATGGCTGATGACCTGGTTCAAATGATAGCATATTTTTACTACAATGCAAAAAAACCTTCCTGCATTAATGATGCAGCTTTATCTCAGCGGAAGTAGTCAGCAGAGGTACTCCTACTAACTTGTTTAGACTTTCATTATAATTTAATAGATCAATGTTATTTAAACATTCTTCTATGCGCAACTCAGATTAAGTTGGCAGAAGGATAGTCAAAGAGGCAGGAGAATTGGATCCCCGTGTAACTGGGATCAATTGTTTTTTTTTTTTTTTGGTAACCATTGTGAATTACCATTGACAAACCAAATCAATTACAAATAAAGAGCACCTAATTCCACATAGCAGAATTTAGGCCTCCAACAAAAAAAACAACCAGAACGCTAGTTACGCAGAAGCTTATATACTAATCCTCTACATCTCCTAGCTCTACGAGATGTTCTATATGATTCTAGTCTAACCACTACATCCTTTTTAATCTGTGACACTATCTCTGATCTATGTACATTTATTCCTTTGAACAATTTCCAATTCCTAGCTTTCCAAGTGTGGTGTAGTAGAGCCCCCCATATTGCTGTCATCAGCTCTTTTTTGAGTCGCGGCCATTGCTTCCGTTTGAAACTTTCTAAAACTTGCTTAAAATCACATGCCCGAACCTGTATTCCTGTCCATTGCACCAACTCTTGTTTGACATTCTGAAACCAATCACATTCACCAAACAAATGCGTATTTGTTTCCATCACCTGTGCATCACAGAGACAGCAGTACATATTTTCGACTGGTATCTGCAACTTAAGCAGTCTCTCCCTAGTAAGCAACCTTCCATGAATTGCTAACCACATTATGAATCTATGCCTTGGTTGTGCCATAGCAGTCCATACAAGTTCAGCTATTCTCATCCTAGAGTGACTGCCAATTATATCCAAATAGCTCCTTGTAATCGAATACTCACCGTTAACTGTAAGCACATATCTTCCTTGTACATACCATTCCTGCATTCTTTCTTTTAGGGAGTTGAGTTTCTTCCAATACCAATTACAATCCATCGGTGGTTTATGTTCCCAGAAATTAGTTTCTGTCTTCATATAAATGCTATATACCCATTTGACCCATAACGATTCCTTATTTACTTGCAATTGCCAGATTAGTTTGCCTACAGATGCAATGTTCCATTCCTTGCACCCCTTGATATTTAAACCTCCCAATTTCTTAGGTTGGCAGATCTTTTCCCACGATAACAAAGCCACCCTTTTTTTCTTGTCAACTGATCCTCCCCATAAGTATTCCCTACAGATCTTATCCACCTCCTTCAGTACACTTTGAGGTAGAATGAACACTGAACTCCAAAAACTTTGTATGGAAAATAGCACTGCTTCTATCACCTGAAGTCTCCCAGTATAGGATAGTTGTCTGGAATAGGTGACTTTAACTCATGTGTGTAATCTTCTCCACTAGTTGATGACAATCCATTTTATTCCATTTCTTGGATGAGAGTGGCAGCCCCAAGTATTTCATAGGCAAAGCACCCAATACAAATCCTGTTCTTTGAAGTAGCTGCTCCTTAGTGTTATCATCTATTCCAGCCAAGAAGATGCTGGATTTATCCATATTTGCAATCAATCCAGTAGTGGCACTAAAATGATTTAGTGCCTCCATGAGGCGATTTACTGAACTCACATTACCTTTGCAGAAAAGCATCAGATCATCTGCAAAACTAATATGTGTAAGTTTGGTTGGCTTGCACATAGGATGATATCCAAAATCAGGTAATCTGCTTGCTATCTTCAATATCCTTGAGAGATATTCCATCACAAGAACAAACAAAAGAGGAGACATAGGATCTCCTTGTCGCAGACCTCTCATTCCTTCAAAAAAAACCATGGCTTTCTCCATTTATTTTAACAGAGAACTTGTAGATGAAACACATGTCATGATTAAGTATCTGAACTTTCTTGGAAATCCAAATCCCTCCAAAGCTTCATTAAGAAACTCCCAATTAACCATGTCATATGCCTTTCGGAGATCAATCTTCAGCAAGCACCTTGGTGAAGTTTTCCTATTGTAATGTCTTAATAAATCGTGACATATCAAGACATTGTGCATCATTGATCTGCCTTCAACAAAAGCTGATTGATTCTCTGCTACCAAGTACTTAATTGCCTTCTTGAGTCTGATGCAGATCACTTTAGAAATACACTTATAGATTACATTGCAACAAGAAATTGGTCGAAAATGGCTTGCACATTAAGGAACCTCTATCTTGGGAATAAGGGCTATATTTGTACTATTAATCTGCTTCAAAAGTTGGCCATTCTGAAAAAATTCAAGTACTGCTTCTGTGACTTCTATTCCAATAATGTTCCACGCATCTCGAAAGAATCCACTACCATATCCATCAGGCCCGGGACTTTTATTCCTGTCAATATTAAATAAAGCCTTTTTCACATCCTTATCAGTATAAGGTTGCAACAACTCCATATGTTGATCAATAGTAAGTGTTGTTCCTTCCTGTAGTACTCTATTGTTTACTCGTGTTTTTGAATCATCTCTCCTCCCCAATAGATCTTCATAATACTCGACAAATATTCTAGCAATGTCGTCAGGCTTATTCTGCCATCCTCCTGCTCTATCCTTTAGCTGAGTAATGGAGTGCTTCAATTTCCTATGTTTGATCACAGAGTAGAAGTACTGTGTATTGTCATCACCCAACTTTATCCATACGGCTTTGCTTCTCTGTTGTAGATATATTTCTGCTAAGTATGAGGATTTCCTGAACCTATGATATATTCCGAGTTCATACTGTTGTAGAGCCCTGTTAGTAGGATCTCTCTGCAATTGTTGTTGAGCCTCCTTCAGTATCTTCCTATCCTCATTAGCTTCATTTACAATATTGCTAAAGCAGTCTGAATTAAGCAGCTGAGTTTCTTCTTTAAGGATTTCAATTCTTTCACCACTTTGAACATTTTACACCCTTCAAATGATGTATTACACCCCTCTCTTACTAGCTCCACAAACTGAGGGTGGTGTGACCATGTGTTGCAGTATTGGAAGGATCTTTTCCTCCTAGGATTCTCTTCTGCTAGTGAGACTTTTATAGAGCAGTGGTCACTTATGCCTTCCGGCAAAAGAATGGCTCTACAGGTAGGCATATTGTCCAGCCACATATCATTTATAAAAACCCAATCTATTTTGGAGAAGATTCTCTGATCAACACCTTTATCATTCCAGGAATACCTATTGCCTAGCATAGGCAATTCAATCAAGCCAGCATCAAACACACAGTTATTGAAATCCACATCCTCAGTCCAGGAAACAGGAAACCCTCCAATTCTATCCTCATCATGGAGCACAGCATTAAAATCTCCCGGTATCATCCAAGGTTGCATACTTCTTCTACTCTGATTCATCATAGTGTCCCATAAACCTCTCATTTCTTCTCTTGTGTTATGGGCATACACAAAAGAGACATCAAAAGTCAACTGGTGAGGTATATAGAGAGCCTCACATGTAACTATTTGATCAGTCATAGCAATAAGTTTGATTTTGTACAAATCATCTCTCCGTAGAACCACTATCCTTCCATTGTAGTGGCAGTCCAAATTTGAGATGAACTGCCATCCACCAAACAGCTTCCCCATTACTTGATCTATTCTATCCCTCTTTAATCTCCTTTTGCTTATTAGGGGCATTTAAGCCCCTTATATTCCAACTAAGTAAGTTAACCATCCCCTAAATGGGGCAATGGTTGGCCTCCCACATTCTTCTCCTTCTTCATACCTTCTACGTTCTCTGTCTCTCCCCTTTGCAAAACTTCATAAGCATTCGACCTCTCAATCTGTGTCTTGTCCTGTAGTGGATTAGCCCTACCAATTTTCATCGGAGTTACTCAACTGGAACTACTAGTAGTACTTGTGTGCCTTTCCTCGCCTTGAACAGTTTTTGTTTTACCTTTGTCCATCCTTTTATCTGATCTTATCTCTGCAAGCTGGTTATCCACCTTATCATCTTTGTTTGTTTGCTTCCCTTTCTGTTCTTGTTGTGTTGCTAGCGTTACTGGATGTTTCTTCCTACATATACTTTCTGAATGACCATACTTTGAGCAATGTGTGCACAATGTTGGTTTCCAATCATAGCTAACTCTTTGTTCTACCAATTGTCCCTTTTCATTCCGGAACAACACCACTTCAGGTAGTTTTGAGTCCATCTCCACTTCAACTAGCAGCCTTGCAAAATTCAAACCATTCTTCCTTTCAGTATTTTGGTCCACCATTAATGGTTTCCCAACTAGACTACCAATCTTGCTCAAGCCTTTAGGGCTCCAGTATTTAAAATCGAACCCTGGAAATTTTATCCAAATCGGAACCGTAAGCAACTCCTCCCTGGTGAACTCTAGATCAGGACTCCATGCCTTCACTATAAAAGGTTTATTATCAAAGTGATAAATCCCTCCTTGTATGACCTCATTCTTACCAATTTCAGAATCAAATCGCACAAGTGTGACTCCATTCTTCAACATTGATATCTTATTAATACCATGTTTTGCCCAAAGTCTCTGAATATACCCCTGTATTACTGCAAATGGAGGATGTGCCCCTAACACATAGCATACATCAGCATTTTTCCAGAATTCAATTTCAGAGCTTATGTCATCTAGCTCAATTTCAACAATTGGAGACTCACCATGAGTTTTGGGAGCAACATATTCCAATTTGAATCTTGCATTAGAAATTTTTGACAAATCGAAGTCCTCCCACACAGATTTCTTTTGTTTTTGCATTGCTAATTCTTCCTCAACTTCATCCGCCCATGATTTCCTTCCTTTACTTGCTGATTCCGCATAGCTGCTGCTTCGTGGTGGTTGTGCGACTTCATTCCAGATCTGTTGAGCTTCTACCTGTTTTTGCTTAGCATTTTCATTTGGTTGCACCACTGTTTCACTGATTTTTGCCCTAATTTGAGGAGTAGTAGCCTCTTTCTCTCTTACTTCACTACCTCTTTTCCCCCGCTGAGCATTGCTTTGCAATTGCAAGCTTGCTTTGCAATTGCAAGCTTGCTTGAGCCATTAGTGCTTTCTGAGATGGTTTGCGTGCTCTCTTCCCCATGGACGGCGCAGGTTTGCTAATATGCGCCCAGAGAGAAACATGCCATCGAGCAGAAAGTTCTTTTAGCTTCAAACTTTTCTTTTTCAATTGGTCGTTTTGTTCACTGGAATATCTGAGTATACAATTGCAGACAGAACCTTGGAGGAATGACTGGTCGAAACGTCATGATGTTATTATCTGCCTGATGCCTCTAGCTGCTGATGTAACTTGCAAGTGGAAGGTTGAAGAAAAAGGTTATATTCTATGCAGAGCTTAAAGTAGCCTATGCTCCATACAATATAGAAGAGGATAGTTGGAAAGAGAAGTTTCAGTTGCCATGATCTTACTTTAGTTTTATTTGCTTGTTTACATGTCATACTAGCCTAAGATGTCTATAAAATACTTTATACGAATTACAAAAGTTCATGTCATCTTCTGCTACTTGTATCTACTCTTTCTTGACCCTGCAAGCTACAACTAAATTAGGTTATGGAACCCTTCCATTCATAGTAACCCAGTGAAATACGAATGGATAGTATATATTGGTACCTTGCTTTATTCCATCCTAAAATAGAAAGTGCAGATCAGATAAAGAAGGCAGTATGTTCCTTGGGCTTTTTCTGTTAGGTTAGAAGAAATACTGGAGTGCTTTCTTTTCAAAAGTTTGGGTTATCACATTATCAGGAATATGCCTTGATTAAGAAATGTTATATCACTCAACATCAAACCTAACTAGGAGCATTTGCAGATAATAAATACAGTTAACAAAACCTGAACGCTGAATGGACCCAACAAACAAACTTTCACCTAAATAACCACTTAAAACTTTTTTATTACTTTCTTAGGAGTGAGGTAACCAGAATCAAAGTAGTGTAAAATATTGGATGTCAGCACCTCACAGGTGAATATGATTTTATAAAGAGAGGATTTGAGTTCCAAAAGTGTAATGCGATTCTCGCCCCCAAAGTGTAGGCTACCGGTAGATGAAATTAGTAAAAATTATGAGATATTAGGGTTCAGAGAAAAAAAAATATTATGTGATTTCTTTTAATCTACGTCGACTTTGGTGGGCAAAGTCCTTTGGAGTGTAGCAGATACTCAATGTGATAATACGCAAGCTGGCAAAGAACATATTATATGATGGACAAAGAAGACAATGCGATTGAACAATAATTTTTTAACATTTATCAATTTGGGATCATAGGAATATACTGCACAACGATCCAGAACTTGGCAACTATGAGAGGTTTTCACGTAGGCTTAATTTCGTCATAACAGAACAATTACAATTTATAAGGGCCCCATTTTCCTACCTATGTAATTTTCAATTTTCTTCCAACATCCATTCATTCATTCTTGTCTTTTTTTCTTTTATTATGCTATAGCCATCGTAAAAGGCGTCCGTTACCCTTTTTATATATTTGGAAAATACGCCTATAAAGTCGCATTATCAAGTCAGAAAGAAATTAGTCTCTATTTAGAAATTCAATTGACCATTACTACTCCCAAGTGTTGGTCTAATAAAAGCATTTTTTAGATAAGCAAGAAGTATATTAGTAAAAGAATTAATGTCCCATATGCGCATTATTCCAACATAACTCCAATTATCAGTTTCCTAACTTGATAAAGACTACGTCTAGAAACATAACATGATCTACTATTTGTAATTATGTTACCAATCAACAAAAAAGAGATAATTTTTCCCTCAAGACCGTCAATAACTGATGACAATGCTGACTACTACTACTATCGGTAGGGGTATACATGGACCGAGTTGGTTCGATTTTATCAAAATCAAATCAAACCAACTATATCGGCTTGGATTGGTCCGGTTTTGTCGGGTTTTTCGGATGTTTGTTACTTAAATATTATTCTTATCTTACTTTGTTAAATTTTTTAATAAGTAAAAATATAAAAAATTGACAAACATATTATTTATTAAAATATTCTTATAGGAGAATTTTCTTAGTAATACATAATAGTTATTTTTTTAGTCTCCTGACAATAATTTTTCGTTGATGTACATTTTTCGTTGATGTACATTTTCAAGGTTAGCCGAATTTAATAATTAAAGATAAAAATCGATATGATTCCTAAATAACAATAATCACTTCACATTCGAAAAAGATATAAGAATTTAATAGATCTTAACATATGATATGAATACGGAAGAACAAAGAGATTGACGCATTTCAATAACATCTTATAAGAAAGTGATCATACAACCCTTTATTTAAGATTAACAAATATGGAACACTTCATATTCTATTAAATATTATATCCCGCAAGAGAATTTTAAATATTTCTAGATATTTTTAAAGAAAATTCTATACAAAATCTTAAAAGTATATATAAAAATTATATATTTATATGTCGGTTTGGTTTGACATATAAATAGTGGGTTGCTCTAGTGGTAAGCACCCTCCACTTCCAACCAAGAGGTTGTGAGTTCGAGTCACCCCAAGAGCAATGTGGGGAGTTCTTGGAGGGAGGGAGCCGAGGGTCTATCGTAAACAGCCTCTCTATCCCAAGGTAGAGGTAAGGTCTGCGTACACACTACCCTCCCCAGACCCCACTAGTGGGATTATTCTGGCTGCATACAGGATGGTTATAGTCTAGTGTACGGAGAAAACTCTGTCAAAAAAAATTTCAAAGTCTCTAAAAGTAAACATTCGATGACGAATGTTCCCAGGGGGGATAATGTTACACCCTATATTTTCGTACGTAAAACTGCATCGTGAGCAAACTAATGTAGGACCCAAAAATGAGATCATCTTTGAATATATATAAAGCAAGTTAATCATGTTACCTCAGAAGTTACAAATATTGAAGATCATGAACAACAAGTACAAAGAGGGTTGGAAGGTTCAGAAGCTAAAGGAATTGAAGAAAATAATATTTTGTCGAAAGCCGACAAGTTGGGAATGTTATAGCATGTACTTTTGGGGTGAGACCAGTGTGTTTAACATGATAAGTAGGTTATGTTATGAGTTATGTTATTCGTATGATAGTCGTGTGTTATGTTTTGAAGTCAAGCGAGTGGTGGAACAAAAGTCGATGAAAGTCATCACAAGTTACATTCATAAGTTTTATTGAAACTTTGGGTCAAACGTAACTGCAATTTTATCCCAATATACTTATCTATGGGGTGTTCCACCCATCAAATTAAAGATCTATGAGTCTATTTTCCAATGCATTAAACCGTTTGTCAATACGATATCGGAGTACAGAGATATGAGCGTTTTTGATAGACTGCGCAGACTGTCACCTACTTGCTTAAACGAAAATCCAAAATTGGGCCAGTTCGAGTAGTCTAAAACTGGGCCAGTTCGGGTCGTTCAAAGAGGCCTTTTTAAAGGCCTATCCCCTTCATATATTAGGATGATAATAGGTCAAAATAATCGGACCTTAATCTCTGCAAAAATCCTCCCAAATATTTTCCACAAACCCCAATTGATTTTCTCTCCCTTTCAAGTTCTAATTGGAGGTAAAGCCTAGAGTTTGAAGAACCAAAATAGGAGCTGAGTTATCCAACAAATAAGGTAAGTTTACTGCTCTCTTTCATCCATTCTTTACTGTTGTAGATGCATCGTAAGTTGTTCTATATTAGTAAGAACTCACAGGATGGTGATCGGAAGCCGTGAGTTCGAGTTATTCACTTATAGCGGACTGTTTTGTGGATTGTTTTGTGGACTGTTTGGTGTTGTTGTTGGGCTACGTGATTTACTATTGTTTTGTGGAGTTTTGAAGGAGGAAGGGTGTGGAGAAATATCACATAAATGTAGGATGTTGGTCTGGTCGTTCATCATAATATTTTCGGGTTGTTAACACTACTACGGTGGTCGTTTTGTGTATGAAGGGATTGGGGTGTGTTGGGCTGTTTTGTAGTATTGTGTGGTATACATAAGGTTGGGAAATAATGTAAATATATTTTTATTATTGTTTTTGGTGTTGTTGGTGTTATATTGAATTTGGAGGAAGTAAGGATTATAGGGGAGATGTTGTCCGTTTTAATACACAATAAGCATATTGCTCGTTGTGCGATAGTTGTACCTTTTATAACTTAATGATAGTATTATTATCGTTGTTGTAGATTAAGGTGAGAAGATGGGAGTTCAACTTGGGATTGGAAAGATTGTGATAAGATATGTTAAGGCTAAGCCCTTCCTTCATTTTGGCATGATCCCGTAACTACATATGTTTGATAACGAGACAAAAAGAGAAGTTCGTATTTATGAATTTATTAACATTATCCTAGTTTCAGAAGTTATAGTATTCTCCCATATCGGGACTTTATATTCAGTTAAGTATTATTTTCTTCCAGTCAAGTGAGCAGAGGGTCTATATATCTATATAGTATTACAGTATTTTCACCACCATCGAGCTATAATTGATGGGCAGGCCCCTATTGGGCAACCTCTGATCAGATGGTAAGTTATATATACCGAGCCTACTGTGGCCGAGCGCCTATGAGCGAGCCTAGGATGGGCGATATATAGAGCCTAGTATGGACGAGCGCCTATGAGCGAGCTTACTATGGCCGAGCAGTTACACGTACCGAGCCTTATAGGGCCGGACATTTATTTTACTTACTATATTGAAGGAGTTGAGTCAGTATCAGCAGGTAAGTATATCTCCAGATCATCTTTGACTCCCAGTTACTTCCAGTTATTATATTATTAGTTCAGTTTTAGTTATGTTATTGCCTTACATACTCGGTATATTATTTCGTACTGACGTCCCTTTTCTGGGGACGCTGCATTTCATACATGCAGGTTCAAATAGACAGACGGGTAGACCTCCTCAGTAGGTGTTTTCAGAGTTCAGCCTGATCGGTAAGCTCCACATCCTTCGGAGTTATCAGGTCTAGGTTTTCGTGTACATCTTCTATATGTGTGTATGTATGTATATATGTTATGGGTAGGTCGGGGCCTTGTTCCGATCACAATATATCCATCAGTAGAGGCTTGTAGACCTATCCTGATGGTTAGTGCAATATGTTGGCTTGTAGGCCTAGTATGTATATTTTGGTGGTATGTCAGTTGTAGTAGTTATGACGGCCTTGTCGGCCCAACTTTATATTGATGTTTAGTCAACGCTAGTTTCCATTCAGTTTTATATTTTGCTTCGCAAATTGTCTTGCAAAGTGGTTCTATGGCCAAATTATGACATTATATGTTCAGAGTCACTTAGTCGCAATTTGGTACGCTAGGTTAGGTGAGGCACCGAGTGCCGGTCTCCCTCCCAGGTTCGGGTTGTGACAGTTGTTGTTGGTTTGGTTCGAGTTTTTTTACTCAATACCAAACCAAATCAAAACAAACCTATTCGATTTTTTAATCGGTTTGGTTTGACTTTTCTGTTTGATGCGATTTTCCGGTTTGGTTTGTACACCCCTAACTACCGGTATGGGGAAGACACACACTCGACTACCTACTAACCTTTTACCCTAATAAATAGATTAGAAAAATAATTAAGTTTGGTTTGATTCGATATCGAGTAAGAAAAAATCGAACCAAATTGGCATATAAATATATAATTTATATATATATACTTCTACAACTCTATATAAAAAATTTATTTTAAAAAAATCAATAAATATTTGTGATCATCTCATGATCGGTTGAATTTTAAGTATTTAATAGAACTATAACGTGTATTTATTTTTATTTATTTTAAATAATGTTTGATCCTAACGTGTTTCCTTACTTTTTATTAATTGTTATTGAAATGCGTTAATCTCTTTATTCTCCGTTCACATTCACATGTTAATATCTATTAAACTCTTATATCTTTTTCGAATTTGAAATGGTATTTTTTCGGTATTTTAAAATTAAATAAAGAATATCATTATTTAAGTTTTAAATTGACTCCTGTGTGTAACTATTAAAATTTGATTAAGTTTACATCAGTAAAATATTAATGTTAGACTAACAAAGTAAGTATCACGTGTTACAAAAAACTATCCCACAAAAATATTTTAATAGATCATATGTTTTTCAATTTGTTAAAATTCTTATTAAACATATATTGACTTATTATAACTTTATTTATAACTCTAATAAAGTAAAATTAAAATAATATTTATGTGACAAAAAATACCGTAAAAATTTGACAAAAATCGAAACGACCAAACCGATATAATTGGTTTAGTTTGATTCCAATAAAATTGAGAACCGAATCAAAGCACCTCATGTATGCATACCCCTGAATTTTCCTTTTGTATTCTTGAGCCGAGGGTCTTTCGGAAATAACTTCTCTACTCCTTTGGGGTAAGGGTAAGGTCCGCGTACACATTACCCTCCCCATACTCCATTAGTGAATTTTTACTGGATTGTTGTTGTTCGCTGTTGTATATGTGAATTTAATATTTAGAGTTAGTTGATATAATTTGGTGTAATCATATTAGAGAAGTATGATATTACTTTTTTTAATATATTTTTATACATAATTCGAGTAACAATCTCTTTACCTCTCCAGGTAGGGGTAAGGTCTGTAACTCTACATACATAGGGGCGGACGTAGAGTATCGGATACGGGTTCGGGCGAACTCAATATCTTTTGTTCAAACCATGTATTTGTCTTAGGAAATTTATTAAATATATAAAACGTATTAATTTAGAACCCAGTAATTTGAAAGGAATATAATCTCGAATCCATAAGGTTCAAATCTTGATTCCGCCTTTATACATATACAATATTCTCTCTAGACCCTATTTGTAATATTATATTGAATATATTATTATTATTGTTGTTGTATATATAACTCGAATAAAAATAATAAATTCATCTTAACCCACATAATTCGATTTAATCTGCCTTTGGCCATTTTGTCCTTAGCTGCACCGCCATCTTTAAGCCAGTCCCAACAACCTTCTGGCGAAATTGTCAAAAGAAGAAAAACATGAGATAATGTTGGGGCCTGGGACGGACCAAATTATGATTTAAAGATGATTTTATTTTAAACTTATAAGCACGCGAGTTATTTATCAAATACATAAATAAGTTAAAAATATATTTATAAATCATTTTGATCAGCTTTATCAATCTCAATATTTATCTAATTGTCAATATTTATTTATCAATTCCATAGAATTTTCTTATACCAATTAAGAGCCTATTAATGTCCAAAAGTATATTATCATAAATTCCTGTGTGCTATTACACCAAAATTTCGTCCAAAGAATTTTGTCTTAAATTCGGGAGGATTAAAAGTACTTTTCTCGCCGCAGGATCACGAAATTCACGTGGTCAAGAAACATCAACTTTTATTGACGTGTTTTTGTGATATTGGACTATAATAATTGTACGTTTATTTTCTTCTTTTTTATTTTGCATATACTTTATGTGAGTTGACTTATAACAGTTGCACCACTGGGGTAAATCAGTAAATGCATATGGTTTTCATAACGGTTAGACTTTCTCGTGACGACAGACAGCGATATTTTTAATTTGGGGACGTTAAGGTGGGTACTATGTTTTACTTCCAAAAGTACCCCTTTTAATTAAACTGTGGTTTTCGTATTGTTAATTATTGGAAAAGATTTAAGAAAATTGTGTTAAAGATAAGATTCAATTTCCCTTTTTTTTAGGGGCAAAGTGACAGACAAATGCTTTTGAACCATTTAGCTGATTATTTCCAAACGGCAAAATCACACTTCTCAGTTCTCTGTCATTCTCCAGCAGGTTATATGATAGGATTTCCTAATTACATTTCACACCTTCACATTCTAAGTTTTTGTGTTTGACTAAAATATTTACTTGACATATTAGTTATCTTTGTCGTATCTGGTTGGCCAAACTTCTAAAATAAGATTATTTTAAAAAGTATCTTTTTCATAAGTACTTTTTAAAAAATACTTTTAGTGATAAACAGATAAATAATTTATGTTTGACTAATTAATTTTAAAAGTACTTTTGAGTAGTAATTAGTGTTTGACAAACTTTTAAAAACTGTTTCTAAGTGTATTTTGCTCAAAAGTGTTTCTCACAAAAGTATTTTTGAAGAGAAACTACTTTTTTTGCTTCTAAAAAACTACTGTTTCTACTTAAAAGCACCTTTTGCACTTTTTCTCATTCTAAAGCTTGGCCAAACACGTTAATTTTTTTAAAAAATATACTTTTGGCCCAAAAATAAAATTGGCCAAACAGACTATAAGAAAACACGACTCTAATAGTTTATTATAAGAAAACACGACTCTAAAAGGAGATTACTTAATTTTTACGAAAAGAATCTTGTGGATTGATGATATAAAAATCATCGAATTAGATGATGAAGACTCGAAGTTAAGAAGTGGAAGTAAAGAGTGAAGCGAACAACACTAACCAAGCAACTTTAGTAACACATTACAGTCTAATTTGTTTTTACGTAAAACAATCTCATATTCTTTTGTTTAAGTTTCCTCTCCTAGTTATGTATCTTTTCTAGGGCTGCTTATCGGGCGGATTGAGCGGTTAATTACTCTTAACGGTTTGGCTTAACGGTTATCGGCTTTTAAATGTATTAATCCGCTAGCCACCCGATAAGATATCGGGCGGATTGGTAACGGTTTAGCTCTTATCGGGCGGTTATTGGGCGGTTTATCGGCCTAATTCAATCTATATTGCATTCATTAATTGTTTGTTGACCGCCTAGCATACAAATTCAGAATAGGAAATTACACATCGAATCCATACATACATGTCTGTTAACGCCTACATAAGAATGATGTAGTGTGTCATGTATTGTAGAGTGAAAAAAGTTGTGGCACAACACTATTGTTCTTCTATTAAACATAGACAGCAGGCATTAGTTTTAAAAAGGCAAAAGCAGAGGTGAACCATAGACAACAGCTTAAAAAATCTTGTTGTAGGGTGGGAGAATAAGCTAAGCTAAGCCAAGCCTGGGATCTTCTGATGCATAGTACGTAAAGGTTCTGATTATTTAGGAATAAGGCGTTAGAACTTAGAGATGGAGTACTGGAAGAAGTGGAAGGGTTTTTGATATATATATATATATATATATGGATAAAAATGAATTTTATATATATATATATGGAAGAAATGGAAGGGTTTTTGATATTTAATATATATATATATATATATATATACTTTCTTAACGGGTTAACGGATTATCCGTTAAGAAAATTGAATAATCCGCCACCAAACCGATAAGCCGTTAATAAAAAAAATTCAATCCGTTCCCCGTCCGTTAAGCCGTTAACCCGATACCAATAAGCCATTAAGCTTCGGTTTCGGTTCGGTTTTGAACACCCCTAATCTTTTCTATGCAATCAATCATTCAATATAATTGAAAAAAAAATCATTTAAGATATTAATGAAGCCAATTTATGTATAAAAAAAAAAGAAGGTGTTTATTTATTTTATGAAGTAACCGAACAGTTTTGACCAAAACTCAGTGCAAATTTTGAAACAAACACCATTATTAGTTAGAAAAGCAAAAAGGAGCAACAAATGAAAGAAAATTCATTTCCAAAAAGGGGGGAAAAGTCATTTCACATACAGATGCACAGTGTCACAAGCTGAGCTCCTCTACCTCATATTTGCACCTCACAAGTGTAACCCCTTTCCTTAGACCTAAACCTCATAAACCCCTCCCCCCTCCCCTCCTCCCAACCCAAACACACACACCTTCTATATCTATAGATAGATACACGTATATAGAAAGAGAAAGAGAGAACCTAGAGAGATAAAACAGAAACCCCAGTCCCCAGAGAAAAATAAACAAAACAAAAATAGAAAATGGCAACTCCAAACCAGTTTCCCGACGACTTTCGGTGCCCGATTTCGCTCGAGATTATGTCCGACCCGGTTATTCTCTCTTCGGGTCACACCTTCGACCGTTCCTCAATCCAACGTTGGCTTGACTCCGGTCACCGTACTTGCCCGATCACCAAACTCCCAATTTCCGACCCGGTTTTTCTCATCCCTAATCACGCCCTCCGCAGTCTCATTTCCAATTATACCCTCGTCTCTTTCCCGAAACCACTCTCTTACCCTGACCCACAATCCCTTATTCAAACCCTCATAGCTTCCTCTTCTTCCCCTTTAGATTCTAAGCTCAACACGCTCGACCAACTCAGTAAACTCTCCAAGCGTGACTCTGCGATTCGTCGAAAACTCATTGAGTCAGGTGCCGTTTCTGCTGTTCTTAACTGTGTCAACTCGGATGATGACTCGGCCGGTGGGTTACAAGAAAAGGCGCTTCATTTACTGTTGAATTTGAGCCTGGATGATGATAACAAAGTGGGGTTGGTGGCTGAAGGGGTGGTGGGGAAAGTAGTGGCAGCGTTACGGGGCGGCGCTGGCGACTCCAGGGCGGTGGCCGCCACGGTTCTGACGAGTTTAGCGGTGGTGGAAGTGAATAAAGCGACAATTGGGGCGTACCCAGATGCGATTCTTGGATTAATTTCACTTCTTTGGGGTGGTAATGTTAGAGAGAGAAAAGAAGCTGCTACGGCTCTGTATACGTTATGTTCCTTTCCAGATAATCGGGTTCGGGTTGTGGAGAACCGGGCCGTTCCAATACTGATTCAGAATGCTAATTCGGGACTTGAGAGAGCTGTTGAGGTATTGGGCTTATTAGCAAGGTGTAAAGAGGGTCGTCAAGAGATGATGAAATTTGGTGGGTTAATTGACGTGTTGATTAAAATCTTGAAAAATGGATCTTCAAGAGCTGTGCAGTACGCTTTGTTGACTGTAAATTTGTTGTGTAGTTACAGTGAAAGAATGTGTGTGGTGGCTGTAAGAGAAGGGTTTTTTGAGATTTGTGTTGGGTTATTGGAAGATGATAATGAGAAGGTCAGAAGGCATGCTAATAGCTTGATTAAGGTCTTGCAAGGCAAAAGATTAAGTCTTTGATTAAAAGATGTGAATTTTGAAAGTGTTGATTTTGATGAATTATGGAACTAAGCTTTGGAGGGGAGGGTAAAGGTGAGTTTTGGGTTGTCTCAGAATTAATTTTTGTTGTCGAATAGTGTTTCTTTGTACAAAAAGATTAGAATTTTAGGGCCAAAAAATGTGTATCTCTCTCTCTTTTCTCTCTTGGATCTTATATTTTCAAATAAAGAAGGAAAATAAAATCAATGGGTCTCTCATTGTCTTGCTCTCTGTCTCTCTCATATTTTCTTCACTTCTGTTAATGTAGAATTAAAAATCCATTCTTCCGGCTAAAGGTTTACTATATTCTACTAAAAATAAATTCAGTTGTTGCTACAGTCAGTATCCTCGGTAGTAGGATGATCAATGAGAATCTATATTACTATATAGCTGCTCATAGCAGTATACTATAATACAATAGTGTCCTAATAATACAATAGTGTATAGTGGAGTAATGCAATAGTGTCCTAGATATTATGTGGTGCTGGTAAAGACTAATTAAGCATAATTTTGGAAGGGTGGTGAATAAAGGAAAGATTTGCTCTGGCTATTTTTATCTGCAACAGTATGTGCACATTGGTACACTTGCTAAAGATTTACTGTTATTTTTGATTTGAGGTTCTTCTCTTGTTTTTTACTCCCTCCTTCCCAGTTATGTGGTATGCTTGACTCTGCACTTAATTTAAGAAAGAAAAGAAAGATTTTTGAATATTTTGGTCTAAAATAAATCATAGATATTTATAAGGCAGTAAATCAATTCATCAAGGGTAAAATAAATTTTTTAAAGATAAATCCTTTTTAGATAAGGAAAGATAATATTTTTTTAATTTAAAAAGAGTGTCGCATAAATTTAGATTGTGACGGAATGAGTACTATTTTCTTTCACTTCTTCCTTTATTTGCTTTATAACTCAAATCTATTCATTCCTTTTTTCTTGGATAGGGTCGATCCATCTTCTAGTGAACTTGATTTTGGGATTTCCGCGCAACATATTAAGATACGTCTCACCTCTACTCCCTCTGTATCATTTTTCATTATTGCATTTGATGTCATCTTTTTTTCTCGTAGCCTCCAAATTGTTTAAAGGAATCATTTTGAATGATGCGTCGCCGGCACGATGGCCGTGCGATCCGTCGAGTTATCATGAATCATCGCAGCAACGGGCAGAGCCCGCGTCGACCTTTTATCTAATAAATGCATCCCTTCCAGAAGTCGGGGTTTGTTGCACGTATTAGCTCTAGAATTACTACGGTTATCCGAGTAGTAGATACCATCAAACAAACTATAACTGATTTAATGAGCCATTCGCAGTTTCACAGTCTGAATTTGTTCATACTTACTGTTACGCGGCGCCTTCCTGAAGTTCCTTGGAAGGGCGACGTAAGGCTAGGCAACCGATGTCAGTACGGTTGCTGTCCGCCAACTGAGGTCCCCTCCGTACGCTAGACTAGATTGTCAGTGCCGTACGGGAAAACCAATGTCATGAGCAATTGAAAGAGAGCAGAAAAGAGAATTGAGAATGAAAGAAAGCTTGATTGCATTGAATGAAAGCTATTACAGAAAACAAGACGGTGTCGGGGGGGAGAGACACCAGTACAGAGAATTGTTTGCTTGCTTGAAAGTTTTGATTGCTTGGTCCCCCTTAATAATGCTTAAAAAAAATAAACTAAAGTTACATGACTAGACCTATGAAAGCTGGAAAATCACACTTAAAGAAAATGCAGCAAAACTACTCTATATTTACAATGAAAAGGACTTAGTCTTCTACAAAGCAGCAACAAGTCCATTGGCAGCAACTTTGTCTTTAGCATCAGGGTCTGCGCGCGCGGCGCTGTTGGCTTCTGCCTGTGGCTGGGCACTGGCGATGGCTATCGGTGGGGCGACAGAGGCACATGCGCGCTTGTCACTTGGAGCTGCCGAGACCACGGGGCCGACCGTGGCGACGGGCGTTGGGAGGCTGGCCAGGACGCCATAGGGCGAATCCAAGGGGTCATGGGGCATGGTTGGAAAGCCGCCCATGACATTCTCCCCCACCTGAGTTGGCGACGTCCTCGACGCCTTCCTTGCAAGGTAATCATCAATCAGGCTCTTGTAGGCTTTGAGGTTTGTTCCCCTCTCCCAAGTATTCTCCTCTGCATCACATCCCTGCCATTTTACCAAGAACTCCTGGTGATCTTTTCTTGAGGCGTGAATCACTCGATCATCAAGAATAGCTTCAGCACGCCTTTTCCCGGTTGAATTGGGGCCTCGAATACTTGGTATTGTGAGTTGGCTTCGTGAAGGATCCTCCATATCTTCCCGAAAAGGTTTCAGGAGACTGACATGGAAAACAGGATGGATTTTCCACCAAGCTGGGGTATCCACCCGGTATGCAACTTTCCCAATGCGCCTTTCAATGGACAAGGGTCCAATATATTTTTGCAATAGGCGAGGGTCATGGACCCCTGCAAACAAGTACCGCTTTGGGATTTTGACCATCACTTTGTCTCCCACCTGATATTCCACAAAGCGGCGATTCTGATCAGCATGCCTCTTCATCCGCTTTTGGGCTTTGACAAGATAGCTCCGCACTATCTCCAAATTTTGCTTCCATTCTTTAGAGAAGCTAGCAGCCCGAGGAGATTTTGACATGTTTGGTGCATTCACTGTGTGTGGGAGTAGCGGTTGCTGTCCGGTAACAATTTCAAAAGCGCTTTTGTTGGTACTTGAGCTCTTTTGTGAATTGAAACACAGTTGAGCAGCATCCATAAGCTTCACCCAATTCTTCTGCGATCCGGTCACAAAGTGCCGGAGATATTCCTCTAGCATGCCATTGAATCGCTCCGTCTGGCCATCAGATTGCGGATGAAAACTTGAGCTATGACTCAATTTTGACCCGAGGCACTTAAAGAGTTGGGTCCAAAAATTGCTAGTGAAGCGTGAGTCGCGATCACTAACAATGTCTTTAGGTAAGCCCCAATATTTGACGACATGAGAGAAGAATAGTCGAGCTGTATCTTCTGCTGATATATATTGTGGGGCTGCTATAAAGGTAGCATACTTGGAAAACCGATCCACCACAACCAAGATAGTTGTGAGATCTCCGACCTTGGGCAATCCGGTGATGAAGTCCAGGGAAACGCTTTCCCAAGGTCTTTTTGGTACAGCTAGTGGTTCCAAGAGCCCTGCCTGCGTCAAGCGGTCTGACTTATCTTTCTGGCATACTAGACAAGTCTTCACATATTGAGCGACGTCATCGACCATTTGAGGCCAATAATATGCACGGCGAAGTAATGCCATGGTGCGTTCCTCGCCGGGATGACTGGCCCACAAAGTATCCTGGCATTCTGCAAGAAGAGTCCGTCGCAGATCTCCTCCTTTAGGGACATAAAGTCGGTTCCCTTTCACCTTCAGGAACCCATCTTCGATGTAGAACTGGCGAGTCTTGCCCTGTCCTACCAAATCAACCAAATACTGTGCAGCAGGATCCTTGATGAGTAGATCCTGTATCTGGTCTTTGATGGTGGTGGTTACTTCGCTTCCCTTTAGGGCGGCGAGTACACACATCGATGCTAGATCGGCCCTCCGACTGAGTGCATCAGCAACATGATTGGTCTTTCCACTTCGGTACTCCAGGTTGAAGTGAAATTCTGCTAGGAGTTCCTGCCACCTAGCCTGTCGTCCATTCAACTTTAGCTGGGTCATAAAATGGCTAACGGCTGTGTTGTCTGTCTTGACCACGAATGGGGTTCCTAGTAGATAATGCCTCCAAAGGCGTAAGCAATGGACAACAGCCAATAACTCTTTCTCATGGGCGGCATAGCGCCGCTCTGCATCCTTCAGTTTCCGGCTCTCGTACGCTACGGGATGCCCTTCTTGTAGCAATACTCCACCAAGTGCATAGTCGGAGGCATCCGTTTCCACTTCGAATGGCTTGGCCAAGTCAGGGAGGGCCAAGACTGGGCTACTAGACATAGCCATTTTCAATGCGTCGAAGGCCTCTGCCCTCTTGGGGCCCCAATCCCACTGGGTGGCCTTCTTGAGAAGTTCTGTCAGCGGCACTGCAATGAGAGAGTAACCTTTCACAAACCGCCGATAGAAATTGCATAGGCCAAGGAACGACCTCAAGGCATGTATATCCTTAGGAGGCGGCCATTCTGTAATGGCATGAATCTTCTGCTGGTCCATCTTGATCCTTCCTTACTCGATGACATGTCCGAGGAAGTCAATTTGTTTCTGAGCAAATGAGCACTTGGATAGCTTCGCATATAATTCGTGCTCCCGCAATCGGGCTAGGACCTTCCGCAAATGTTCCAGATGTTCTTCTAGTGTCTGGCTATATACCACAATGTCATCCAAATAAATCACGACAAATTCATCAATGTATTCCCGAAAGACTTGGTTCATCAGGGTGCAAAATGTGGCTGGCGCGTTAGTCAGGCCAAAGGGCATCACCAGGAAGTCGTACGACCCATATCTTGTCACACAGGTCGTCTTGTGCTCATCGCCATCTGCAATCCGAACTTGCCAATAACCTGTCCTCAGGTCTATCTTGGTGAATACCGTCGCACCACCCAGTCTATCAAACAAGTCTGCCATTAGCGGAATAGGGTACTTGTTTTTCACGGTGATTTTGTTTAGAGCCCGGTAATCCACGCAGAGTCGTAAACTACCATCATGTTTCTTTTGGAATAGCACAGGGGACCCGTATGGGGACTTGGAGGGCACAATGATCCCTGTGTCTAGCATTTCCGTCAATTGTCTCCGAAGCTCGGTGAGTTCGGGTTGTGACATTCTGTATGGCGCCCGGGCAGGTGGCTTCGCACCCGGCACCAACTCAATCTCATGGTCCACAGTTCGCCTAGGCGGAAGACGCTTTGGCATGTCTTGTGGCATGATGTCTTCGAATTCCAGAAGTAACTCCTTCACGGGTGTAGGAATGGGACCCGAGGAACGTTCTATTTCTTCCATGCAGAGGGTAGCCAGGAACGTGGGTTCATGTCTTTTTATCCCATTCTTCAACTGCAAGGCCGAGATGTTCTCGGCTGCCATCTTCATGGGAATGCACGGAATAATGCAGTGCTTGGCCCCATTTTCCCCCATCATCAGCAGCATGTCTGCATACGGTGCGGGCATGGTATTGGTCTGTCTCAGAAATTCCAACCCCACTATTAACTCAAAGTCATTTATGATCACTACACGCAGGTTGAACTTTCCTTCATACGGGCCAAGCTTCACTGGTACTTCTTTGGCTATTCCACCCACTGGTTGAGGTGGTGAGTTAATAGCCTTCACACGGCCTTTGCCCTTTCCTACAACTAATCCAAGACGCTCCACCTGAGTCGCGGCTAAGTAGTTGTGGGTGGCACCCGTGTCTATCATTGCCCGAATAGGCTTACCATTTACCTTCATGTCAACGAACATTAGGGTCCTCTCCTGATGAGGAGGAGTCCTCAAATTCGCCTTCTTATTTCCTTTCCTGGCAATTGGACAGGGGTCCTTCTTCTTGCGGATACCTGCACTGGTTCCCGCTAAGGGCTCAGAAATGGAGCCAACAATTGCATTGAATGCACCTACTGGCTCAGTCTGGTCCGCATCATCGTCGTCGTCATCCGTCCCATCTTCAAAAGATTGATGGGCGTTCATCTGTGCCTGTGGACATTCATTATTCCAATGTGGTCCGCCGCAATGACGACATCCTGAGGGGGGCTTCCTCCCCCGATCATTGTTGTTAGATGCAGCACTAGTACTGCCAAAAGAGGGAGCTTTGGATTTGGGTGCACTCCGGTCTCCTCCACTTCTGCTAGGGCCACCAGTGTTTGGTTGGCCCCCTTTGTATCCCCCTCGGACAGGCTGTTGGGGCCTATCCTTCCGGGCTTCCACTTGGTAATCCCCAAGGCACTCTGCTGCTTGGATTGCCTTAGGCAACGTGTCTACCCTTTGTCTTTGCAACTCCATCCGGGCATAGGGCTTCAACCCTTCCATGAAGGTGAAGAGTTTGTCTTTGTCCCCCATGTCACGGATGTTCAGCATGAGCGCGGAGAACTCCCGCACGTAATCTCGCACTGATTTGGTCTGGCGGAGCTCCCGCAACTTTCTCCTGGCATTGTACTCAACATTTTCGGGGAAGAACTGTAGGCGTATGGCTTCCTTCAGTTCCGCCCATGTCTCGAGGGCATCTTCACCAACCTTGATGGCTTCGTACTTCACCCGCCACCAGAGTTTGGCATCGCCCTGAAGATACATGGCAGCAATTGCTACTTTCTTGGCTTCTTCTAGGCTTCCCACGGCATCGAAGTATTGCTCGATGTCGAAAATGAAGTTTTCCACTTCTTTGGCATTCCGAGCTCCACTGTATGGCTTTGGCTCAGGAATTTTCAGCTTTTGTGCCATGGGGGCGAGGTTCACACCACCCCCAAACTGGTTTCCGCCTCCTCGAAGTAGGCCTTGTAAAGCAGCATTGACAACATTGAGCTGGCCTGTCAAGTTGTCTATGGTTTGTTGCATGGCAGTCACCCTGTCTGCCTCTTGTTCCCTGTTGGCTAAATCCTCGGCACGCTCCTGCTGGAAGGACCTCAAATTTACCAAAAATTTCAGCTGCCTCTGTGGCTGCTGTTTGTCGGTCTCCTTCAGAGTCGCGACTGATGTTTTCTATGTCAACTTCGGCCTGGATGAATCTGCGGTCCAGGTCGTCCAACCTTTGCACTAGGCTGGTCTTTAGATCGGCCACCGTTTCCACGATGGGCCGTAATGAGTCAATCGTTCCCTCAAGGGTCGCGATGCGATCCCCGTAATTCACCATGGTCAGAAATGGTGGTAATTGTAACGTAATCCCTCGTCCGATGTCGAGCCTAGGCTCTGATACCAACTGTTACGCGGCGCCTTCCTGAAGTTCCTTGGAAGGGCGACGTAAGGCTAAGCAACCGATGTCAGTACGGTTGCTGTCCGCCAACTGAGGTCCCCTCCGTACGCTAGACTAGATTGTCAGTGCCGTACGGGAAAACCAATGTCATGAGCAATTGAAAGAGAGCAGAAAAGAGAATTGAGAATGAAAGAAAGCTTGATTGCATTGAATGAAAGCTATTACAGAAAACAAGACGGTGTCGGGGGGGAGAGACACCAGTACAGAGAATTGTTTGCTTGCTTGAAAGTTTTGATTGCTTGGTCCCCCTTAATAATGCTTAAAAAAATAAACCAAAGTTACATGACTAGACCTATGAAAGCTGGAAAATCACACTTAAAGAAAATGCAGCAAAACTACTCTATATTTACAATGAAAAGGACTTAGTCTTCTACAAAGCAGCAACAAGTCCATTGGCAACAACTTTGTCTTTAGCATCAGGGTCTGCGCGCGCGGCGCTGTTGGCTTCTGCCTGTGGCTGGGCACTGGCGATGGCTATCGGTGGGGCGACAGAGGCACATGCGCGCTTGTCACTTGGAGCTGCCGAGACCACGGGGCCGACCGTGGCGACGGGCGTTGGGAGGCTGGCCAGGACGCCACGGGGCGCGTCCAAGGGGTCATGGGGCATGGTTGGAAAGCCGCCCATGACAGTAGTTATGCTCGAGCAACTTCCTTAGATAGCCATTGCAGAAACAGACTGAAATATGGCTGATTGTGAAATTTGCAGAACACGGATTTCTCATGGTATATTCTCTCGGGAGAGCAAAATATCACTAAACGTTCTTCAAAAAATAATAAATGCACATCTTGTACTGTTTTTTATGGGGGGGTTGTTGTCGTGGAATTATGATTATGTTATACACAAAAAAATTATAAAACATAGAATGGTGTGTTGAAAGCGACCAAATTGTTTTATCCTTTGGTGGTCCGGGGATTACATTCATTGTGGATTGGATGAACCTAGATACCTATCCTTTAAATTAATTTCGGGATTTGAATATAACTATCAGAGTTGGAAAACCTTAGGTGACCAGCCCCGCACGCTTTGCAGATGGATACTTAGATTCCTATACTTGTTGAATTAAATACAGCAGAATTACAATCCCCGGAATATAAGGGAGAAATAAGCCATCAAATTATTGAAAATATTTTATTTGTACAAAATTAATAATAATGTCTTATATATAGCTTTTGTCACTTAACTTTGGTTCAGTGGTATATATTTTCATTTTAATTTATAATTTCAAGATTAAGTTATTCGATTTGCAGTAAACATTGAATGGAGCTAAGTAATTTTGACAAAGCTCCCTGTATTTGATTATTATTATTATTATTATTGGTGACAAAGACCGTCTCTTTCCTTACTTTCTCTTTCTTCTTAATTCAAACTTTTTAGTAATTCAATTTTGAAGATTTTGTTCAGTTCTTCTATATGTGAACAATTTGATTTCCAAGGAAATTTTCAATTCAACGTCGCTTATAGATACCTTTTGCGGTCTTCCCTAAGAAAGTGCCAAGGCTATATATTTTCTGATATTTTTTTATTTTTGTTTTTTTACTTCTTCTCATTCACCATGTCTTCCCGAAAAGAAAATTCAGAAGCTAGTGGCCGTAGGTTACATCCCTTTAGGAGAACCTTATATCATGGGCCTGGGCTTTATATTATGGGCTTGGCATGTTTGCAGGCCTAGGAACCAGCCCACCATGGTAATCTAAAGAGAAATCTATATTTTAGCTGCTTTAAACAATAATAACCGGTAAAATATTTATTTATTTTTATATATGTGTATTATATACATACAATATACATTTGTCATACACTTTAGGGCCTTACGAATACAATTAGTTTCAGCCGACCGACTTATTTTGTATTTTGTCCTAATCTGAATATGGACCAGCAGTTAACTTGAGACAGATATTTGTTTCAAAGGAGAGTTTCATTAATCTTTTGGAAAATTATTTTTAGCAACACTCGATTTTTTTAACTATTCAATGAAACGTATTTATACATGCATTAATAATTATTTTCTAAATTATGATTAGTTAATACATTTGTGCACTTTAATTTATCACGCAGCAAAAATAAATTAATATAGGTTGGTGTAATCTTGGAGTGCGAGTATACTTTTACCTATTTATTGTCTCAAACGAAGATAACGACATTTTATGTTGTGGGAAACAGAAATGATCCTAAGGTTACGAGTGAGTGTGATAGTCTAGATTGAATTATATAGTGGGGGGAGTGACCTGACCACTAAAATAAGAAAATAGGAAGCGAAAGTGAGTAACCTTTTATAAGTGATGACTCATGTTTGATGGACCCTAGTTGGAGCCAAAAAAGTTGACTAAGATGATGAGCTTAATCAAATGCCAAAATTATTTATTTATTTATGCTTATAGAACAACATGTCCTAGTGGTAAATTCAAAAGAAGAATTAAGGAAGGTGACATGATGTAACCCTCGTAAAAGCCAACATTCAACTGAAAAGTGGGACGAATTGAATGTCATGATTGTCAAAGATCGATATTCAGTGTGTTTCTCCATCCTCTTTGGTATTTGGCCGACACATCTTGTGTTATTTAGTATATATATATATAATAATTAGTAGTACTTCTGAAACAAGCAATGCTATTACGGACCAAATGATTTGAAGCTCATGCATGCAAGACGACATCCTTGTACCACAATTCACTGCTCCTCCGATGGCTGATCCAATCACGGATTTGCAGGTTTGTTAGAATCCACTATTTCCGAGTTGATTTTTGAGTCCATGAAATAAGTATAAGTAGAGTGTGAAATACATTTCGGAATAAACTCTTAATTTAAAACTCACAATGTCTAAATTATGAATTCACTATTACTTTTGGGGTTATCTTATTGCGATTGACTAAGAGCATGTTTGGCCAAGCTTGTGAAATATCAAAAGTACTATTTTTGTCGGAAGAAACATTTTTTCAGAAATTTGATATGTTTGGCTAAAATACAAAAGTGTGTTTGAGCGGCGGTAGAAATATTTTTTTTGCTTTTGATAAGAAGCTACAAATTAAGCGAATTTTAATTTATGAAGGATCTCTTCTTTTATATAGGATTTATGAAGCAAATTTTTAAATATACTGAATGATTTTATTTTGATATATTTGAATCATCAAGTAAACGATAAGTAATACCAAATACCCAATATTATTGTTTTGGATAACTATATTAATTTTATATTGATTACAATCTTTAATATATATTTTAACTTTATGTTTTATATTCTAACTAAATAAAAATAAAAAGTATTTGAATTCTTTTATAAGTATTTAAATTTATTTCTCTCTTTTAAATAATATTAATTGTAAGCTGAACATTTATTGTCTTTTCGTAATTTACACTTAAAAAAGTAATTTAGATTGGTCAAACACAATTTGTTTATCAAAAAATACAAAAAATATTTCTCAAATGAATTGCTAAACACAAATTATACTCTCCAAAATTACTTTTTTTTAAAAAGCACTTCTGAGCAAAAATATTTTTCAAAATAAACACTTCTTGGCGGCTTGGCCAAACATACTCTAAATTGAACATAAAAAGAGCCTATTTTGGGATGCTCAAGATGAATTCCTTTTTTAATATTTTCAACATCATGCTTATGAGGTGGATATAAGGTTTTGGATGAACGACATAGTTTACTTAGATTTGAAAACATGGACATATAAAATAACAAGAATTTTAAAGGAGTAAATCAGGGTCTTCATTAACAACCTGCAGATACGCTTCACTAATAATTAATGCAGATCGAATACTTTTTCTGAAAATAATCTTATACGCTTGCTAGGTTCATTATATTGGGCTATCCGATGAGCATGACATATACTTGAAGTACAGTAAGAAGAAACATACATGATTGACCTACATAACACCAAGACCATCTCCTCTTAAATTTTTTGGAATAGAAAGTCTTAATTCTAATAGTAAAGGTGTACTCCTCGTCGCAATTGATGTGACTAAGGCAGTTGAAACAGCTTGGTATACAAAAATAAGTTAAAAGCATTACGAGCCTAATGAAAATTTAGGCCTAAGGGCCGACCAAAAAGAAAGAGACATGTCCACAATATATAGAAGATTTAATCCTGACTATAATGATTGATTAGCAATAATGCATGTTTATTAAATGCATATTCTATTGTGATATCATGAAAGAGCAGAACAAAAAGATCAGGCTGTTAAATATGAGTTTTAATGATAGAAAAAAAATAATATATCAAGTGAAGGATCATAAGGGATAAAACAAAGAAATCAAGATTCTCTATCACTCAAGTATGGACTAAGGAATCAATCTGTCAACGGAAGCAAAGGAAAGGAAAAGTATCAATGAATAGCTATGAAAAAGGAAGAAGCAGCGAAAATCCGGAAGAAGAATCAATGAATGATTTGAAAAAGGAAGAAGCAACAAAAATCCGGAAGAAGAATCAATCAATGATTTGATAGATGATTGACAGAAGCTAGTATAGGAAGGACCCAAAATCAAAGGAAAACAAGACTGTGAAGCTCTACAATGAAGATCGTTAAAGCCCGAAATCAGAGGATCCATTATCAATCACTCAGGTAACGAAAATATCTGCCCAACAGAAGAAAATCTTGTCAAGGCCACAAGTCAAGGAAGATCAACAAAAACCTCACCTTATTCTTGAAAAAAATCAATTTGCGATTCCGTTCAAGGATCAATTCCCTTGGGTTTGTAATCTCTCATGACTCGCGTCAATCAAGAGTCAAGAAGGCCTCACGAAGTACATATATATCGGTTCCAGGCTTGAAGCAGACATACTTTGAACGAACCATTATCACTCTTTTTGTTCTACTCCAAACAAGCATTGTATTTCTTTTTAGATTTGCTGTGTAATTAGTGAGAGAGGAAAAAGAGATAAATACTGGTGGGGCATTGTATCAATAAGGAAAAAGTGACATAGAGACTAAGATGTTGGTGTAAAGCTACATCAACTATCTTATACTCGAGAAACCTCAATATTGAAAGAGAGCACCCTTGCAACCCAAGAGGACTAGACGTAGGATTCACATTGAATCCGAACCAGTATAAAAATCTTGGTGTCTTTATTTCTTGCACTTTATTTCCGCATTATTATTATTCTGTTCTTATCTCTAGTCGACTAATTGGTAAACTAGTCAACTACTTAGAGTTTTGAAAATAGAAGGTGGGTCGCCCTGCTTAATCGGTGGCTGAGTCTGAGTGTACTCCTCCAGAGTAGTCTTATAGCGGCCCTTTATTTAGAAGATAGAAAATTATTAACGCTATAATATTAGTATAAATATTAATTTTAATTTATAGTAGTTGTGAAACTTATATAGGTAGTCTCCCCCGGTCCTCGACCTATCTACTTGGATCCATTGGTGCCTTCTTCTTCCGGATGTGAGTCTCCATGAAGAACTCATCATGAGTTAGCTTCCTCCCATATTTTTTTCCTACAAATATAATTAAACATTTTAACTAAATTGAAATAAATATAGTTTGATAAAAATAGATTTAAATATTTTAAGGAATTACCAGTAGTCTCCTTACAGTCCCCATGCCCCTTGCACCCACACAGTACAAGGAGCCACCCTTCTCAAATGCTCGGGCCTTCTTTCCTTGTTCATTCTTCTTCTCGAAATCCTCAGTGACCCACTACCTCAGTAGATCCTCCAATAAATGCAATAGAACCTATGAATGCTTCTTCTTTTTCTTCTGAGTAGAACATAAGGCATCGACTAGTTTCTTACGGCATTTGAACTCAAAATTTGTAAGAATTGCACACTTAGCCTGCAAATGGAGTTTGTAACTTTAGATGAATATATTGTTAATATAACGCTTAAATAGATAAGAATTATATTAAAACTATAAATTGGTTGAAAATTTGCTCCACGAGTCATACAACCGGCCAAGAGCTTCAGTGATTATTTTTGTAGTATCATGACTAGGTATGAACCTACAATATAGCAATTATATTAAATAAGCAAGACTATTATAATTAAGGAAAAATAAATCTTACCCATTGCTCTGAGGCCTGATGATCATCCTATGATAACGACCATACCGCACTACATCTGGATCATCATCCGCATGTGTATCTAAAGCGTACATAGAAGGAGAGGCATCTGGCTCAGCGCTACTATCCCGAATGCGAAGTCCTGAAATGCTAGGAGATGCACTCTGCGGAGAGGGAGACGGGGTCACTGGTTAAGATGGTTGAGATCTAGACCCTTGCGATGTAGCAACAACAACACAATAACATATACTCGGTCAAATCACACGATTGAGAATTATATATATATATATATATATATATATATATATATATATATATATATAGAATTACGTTTAACGTCCCTTTATGACTTTCCCGATCGGCGCCTCGGGTCGGTAGCTGGGCTCTAGGGTATTTCTACCAAGACTACTATAGATTCGAGCCCAAAGAAGGAAAAGAACGGACTAAAGCGAGGAGTTCATTAGCCATACATAGTTAAGGTGGATGGGGGGTCAACCTCTTTCATGACCCATGGCCCCAGTGTGTCACTTGGTTAGCATTTGTAGAGCAAAATAAGTAGGGCTGATTTTTTGATAGGGAAAGAGACTTGGGAGGGGGAGTTGGCTGTAATTGAGACACGTTTTTCGGATGGACGATATGGATTTTTTTCGAGATAGTTAATCACTTTTTTAACTGTGAGAGGATGGATGTAATCCCACCCCGCTCCCGATCAAAAAGAGCATGCGAGACTTCGAAGGGACATTCACACTTTAATTCGTGAGCAACTTCACGAGAACATTGTGAAAGGGAGAAATGGCGGCTGCCCGTGCACTTTTCAAAAATGACGAAAATATAGTCGAGTGCTGCGAAGGCAAAAATATCTTACGAACTTACGATTTCCGCGGAGACGGATACGGAAACCCTCCGCAGATGGGTGGAGAATAAAAGGGGGACCTTTATCTCCTAAAGCTACTCATTAGGGAATATATATATACTATATTTAGGATGTTAAATATATATAGATTCTTAATAACAATAATCTATAAGTGGTTGACTATTTTGACCATTAATATCGACCGAAATCGGTCGGTAACTTCATAATTATTTTAAAAATAATTTTATTGTTATGAAAAAAAATAATTGACCCTGAGCGGAAAAAAATAAATTAAGATTTCCGACCGATATTGGTCGGTATTCTTTAAATTTTTTAGTTAAACTTTTTTGGGTAGATAATATGCAAGTCTGACCAGGTTTTGGTCAAAGATTAACCATTTTCCGACCGACATCGGTCAGAATTTTCAAATGTGATAGATAAAGTAGGTTTTCTTTATTGTGGGATCACATTTTCCAACCGATGGTGGTCGGTATATTTATGTGAAATTTGTTATTTGACTTTTGCAGCCAATTTACTTATTTTTTGACCTATTTCGGTTTGTTTCTTCTTCCGACCGATTTCGGTCGGTATGCTATGGACGATTTTTGGCAGTTTTCTAGTAGTGTGATAACATTATTAGGTCATCGATGCATCACTTATTTGGGTTCCTAATTTACAACTTTCATCCAAAATGTAAAGTTTAAGGCTAAGGCTATATATAGCAATGAAAATAGACTTGTCAAGTATGAAATTCTTAACCATGTTTAGTCTGATCAAGTTCATGTTTGAAATTCTAACCTACGTATCATAAATTGAACCCTTTCTGGTTGTAATAATTGAAAATGACCCATTGATGCATGGTGCTATACGAAATTCAACAAAATGGATTTGCAAAGATATACGTGGAAATCAACTTATGATTTAGAAGTCATCGTCAAATTTGGCAAGTTTCAGTCTTTTCTATTTGTGATCGGTATATAATAACTTGTCCTACAAAAGAATAACAGAGTTGTCAAGGTCATGTTATTTTCAAGTAGTTCTCCTTCATTGCAACAAAGTCATTTCTTGATCTTCTGATTTCTTTTTTAATTACTACACTTTACAGAGTTTAGAAACTTAATTGAAGGCGACTCACAAAGCTAATTAATAAACAAACTTCACGGAAACGCATGTAGAGAAACTAAAGTAATAGATATAATCGTGAAAGTTATTACGTAAATTACCCTTTATGTCAATGTTACCAATTCCCACAACATTAATTAAGTGAAGTGAAAACGTTATTGTATATAGGTTTTTTAAGTCACAATGTAAATATAAAAAAAGAAGAAGTTGCATTGCCGTGAAATCAATCCAAATATTGAACTGTTTGCGCTACTCCTTGGTATTCATTTTGAGATAAAGGGAATAATTATCTTGTAATTCTTTGAGAATGAAGAAAATTAGTACTCAATATATTAATTTTGTAATAATGAATATTGAATAGCTTAGGCTTTGTAATTTGCTTAATACGAAGTATGAAATAAACTATACTCTGATCATACATGATACGTGCATACCTAATTAGTATAGCTAGAGTTAAATGCTACAATGTATTCTTTAGTAAACGGTATAGAAAGGGATGGTGGCTACGTCAATAATATGTCATTTGACATAAAATGGACGTCATGGTAATGCAGAAAAATTGTGCTGAATAAAACTAGAATTTTGTAACCTGCAGAGGAATTTGACAAAAATGGTCTGAAGTCGTCGTCGTCGTAGCCATTTTTATAAATTTGCATCCATGTTACGTCTCTCCTCTTTATGGAAATTCAATTACGATTTCTCTTGTTTTTTGCTTATTTAGGAGTAATAGTATATATCATCACTCATGCGCACATAATGATTTAATTTTGAGAATTTATTTTTGGACTTTGCTGCCTTAAATTATAGATTTGTTTCTTTCTGAAGTTTCAAAACGGTACTAGCTAGAAGTAGTCCTGTGCAAGTTACAGTTTCTGAAATTTGACTGGTTTCATAGCTAAGGACATTAATTTAATGCTATACGTTGGAAACCAATAAGAAGGTTTTTTTTTTTTTTTTTTTTAACTCACCTTGACGGTGGAGGTTTAGGCATAACCCCAAACCTGTATATTAGCATCCAAAATGAGAACACACGAAGAATGAGACATAAAACCTTACCTCTCCATCTACATCAAGTAAGTTAGGCATGCCTAACTTTATATATGTTTTTAATGATAAAATTATACATGTTATCTCCACATCATGTACTGTAACATCTCCAAGAACAAAGAGAGATCCTAGTGCAAAGAAAACTAGGTTAAAGAAGTTAAATTTCCAAAAGAATTGGGAGACTTACAAGAAATTTCCTTTCCTTTGTCTCTTGATCCTAAAATTAGGTATCTGGAATTGATCCATCCTTGAGCAACCTCTAGCATCCCTTGGAAGGTCTTTCCAGTTATAGAAAAAAACAGCATCTCCATTTTGCATGTTACTTGCAGCTTTAGCGAGACCATCTGCTATAGAGTTTGCTTCTCTGTAGCAATGTTGGATTTTGTATTGGTGAATTTGCAAACTATCCTTAATCTCCTCCACCCATTGAGACAATTCCCAAAGAATTTCATTCTTGTTAGTTATCATATTTACCACCAACAGTGAGTCTAACTCCAAAATGATGTTACAATAACCTTGTTGATTGCACCAGTTAACCGTAAATAAAGCAGCCTGTATCTCTGCTTGATTATTAGTGCAGAAATGGAGCTTTTTAGAAAAAGCCATAATTAAGTCTCAATTTCCATCCCTTACAATGCATCTTACACCTGATGTTTGATTTCCTGAACTACTGCTCCCATTTTTATTAACTTTAATCCAGCTACTTGGAGGTTTCTCCCATATGAGTGGTTTAATAGTTAAAGAAGGTCTTCTACTGTCCAGTTCCTTGCAAAGAGTATACCAGTTCCATTTCAAATCAATTTGTGCTCCAACTTTCTTCAAGTGTATCTTTAGATGGAAGAGAATTTCACTGCATATTCTCTCCATAGTTGGATATCCTCTGCCATATCTTGCTCCACATCTAGCTTTTCATATTTTCCAGCAGATGTAAACTGGTGCTATGTGATACAAAGTCTTGAAATAAAAATTTGAGGTTGTCTGATTCTTCCATGTGAGTGTTCTTATATAGAGGCTTTGGGGATTTGAATGAAAACCTAAAGCCTTGGAGAAGAAAGTCCATACTGCTCTAGCTTTGGGACTAGTATTGAAAACATGTTCAATAGTCTCTTCCTGTGGCTGTCTGCAGCAAGAACACTTAGAATCCAAACGTTTCCCAAATCTTAAGATAATTTCATCAGCTGGAATTTTTTTCTTCCAGATCCTCCACATTGAGAATGAGATTTTGAAAGGTATGTGTTTAATCCAAGTGTCTTTCCACATTTGATGATGTCCACTTCTTTGTCTTAGAAGATCAAAGGCAAGAGAAAAAACTATCAGTAGACAATCTCCATATTGCTCTATCCTGTCCTTGAGTATTTCCAATTTTGATTTCTCTGATGTGTTGAACCATGTTGGTAGGAGCCAATAATTCAAGGAGTTTAATATTCCATGCTCTTTCTGTAATACAATCTTCCACCAAAAGATTGCCAGAGTTTTGAATATGTAGCAATTGTGCTAATTGACCCATGCCACTCCAATTGTCCCACCAAAGGGAGATGTTTCCTTGTTGGACTTTCCACAAGATATGAGGCTCCACCCTATTTCTAATCTCCATCAGCTCCCTCCAACAACTAGAATTAGCACATTATTTTTTCTTGGCTACCGGATATTTTCTTTGGCAATATTTATTGATCATGAATTTGGACCATAGATTATTATGAGTCCTCAATCTCCACCACCTTTTAGCAGTAAAGGTCTTGGCTATATCCTTCAATCTTCTGAAACCAGCGCCTCCCTCTGTAGTTGGGAAACACAGCTTGTTCCAAGCACTCCAATGATACTTTTTATTGGAGTCATTATACCCCCAAAAGAAATTTGAAAATTACTTTTCCAATTGTTTTAGAATAGCTTTTGGAGGAGAAATTGCAGCCATTATATGCAAAGACTGGGATTGTAATACATGTTTAATCAGTGTAGCCCTTCCTCCCACGGATAATAGCCTACCCTGCTACCCCTGAATTTTGTGCAGAAGTCTAGTAGCCATGTCTGCAAAGAAACTAATCTTCTTCCTTCCACAATATATAGGACAACCAAGATATTTGAAAGGAAAGTGGTGGTGCTTGTAACCCATCACTCTCTGAATTTTATCCCTTATAGATTGAGAGGTGTGAGTATGGGTGAGAAAGAAACTTTTTTCCTTGCTAATTTTCTAGCCCGAGGCATGTTCATATTGTTGCAACTTTTTCATAATCATGTTCATTGACCTCTTTTGACAAGAGGAAAAGATGACTATATCACCAGCATAGCAAAGATGGTTAACTTGAGGACCTTTCTTACTCATAGAAAAACCCACATAACCTTCTTTTTCATGTAGGCAATTAAGAGAACTTGAAAGAGCTTCAGCGGCTATGACAAAGAGAGATGGTGAGAGTGGATCACCCTGTTTCAGGCCCCTAGTTGAGTGAAAAAAACTGTGTCTAGAGCCATTGATTAGAATAGAGTACCAAACATCTGCCACTAGCTTGTATATAATGTTAATGAAGTATTCTGAAAATCCCAACTTTCTCACGGTGGCTGTTATAAAATTCCATGATATCTTATCATAGGCCTTTGTCATATATAATTTGATCACTATATTGCCTCCCGTATTCCTTTTGCTAATATCCCTGACGATTTTCTGAGTTAACAGGATGTTCTTAGTTATTAGTCTGCCTTTCATAAAACCTGATTGGTTTTCTGAAATGATTTTAGGAAGCATAGTGGATAATTTGATGGTGACAATTTCTGATACTATTTTGTTGGAGAAATTACTTAGACTGATAGGTCTAAGCTGGGAAAAAGAACTAGGGGCTTCTACTTTTGGAATTAGTACCAAGCAGGTGCTGGTATAAAACTTAGTCATTCTTTTGCCCCTAAAGAAATCTTGAACCATATTTGCAACATCTACAACTATTATGCTCCAACAAGATTGATAAAAATGCCCATTAAACCCATTCGGGCCAGCTGCACTGTTAGGATATAGAGCCATGACTGCATCTTTTACTTCTTCATCAGATGGCAAAGCAACCAGGAAAGTATTATCTCCTGCAGTAATATGACTCTGAAGCTTGTTCAAAATCTTGTAGTCAGTACTTTGGATAAGTTGGGTAAATAGGTTGCTGAAGTACTGAACAACAGCTTCAGAGATATGTTTATTCCCCTGGACCCAATTACATTCTTCATTTTTTATTCTGTGCAGATAAGATCTTTTTTTCCTCTGCCTGATAGTCCTGTGGAAGTATGTAGTGTTATTATCTTCTTCAAACTCCCATTTCACTCTAGCTTTCTGCTTAAGAGATTGTTCTGCATTTTCATCCAACTAATTTCCTCAGCATAAAGGTTGTGCAAATTAGTTCTGTTGACATAGCTATTATCCGCCCCATCAGTTGCTTCCATAGCTTCAATCTTTTCTTCTAATTCTTTGGTCTTATCAAACACATTTCCTATTGTGTTTCTAGACCAGTAACTGAGGGAATTAGCGAGCCTCTTTAGTTTCTGTTGCAGAATCCACATAGGATTAACTATCACCTCTTCATCCCATGAATCTTTCACAATCTTCTGAAAATCTTTCTGCTCGGTCCAGAAGCTCAAAAATTTAAAATACTTGACGGGAGGAACATCTTCTATAGAGCATGTCATAAGGAGCATGTTGTGGTCAGAGCCTGTTCTAGGCAGATGTCTTACATTGATTAATGGAAAGGTGGCAGACCATTCATCATTATAAAAGACTCTGTCTAGTCTCTCTCTAATCCTCTTCATCTTCCTTCTGTTATTTGTCCATATAAAGTCATTACCAGAATACCCAACATCCAACATACCACATTCATTCATACAATTGAGGAAATCTAAGCTCTTCCTCAGCCTGTGATCCCCCTCTTTCTCTGTGGCATTCACAATACAGTTAAAATCTCCAAAAATTGACCATGACCCTTGAAATTGACTATTCATCTGTTCCAAACTTTCCCATAATTTCTTCCTTCTTCTTGATTTAGATTTTTCATACACTATAGTTACCCAACAAACTTCAAGAGAGATAATATGTTGGATAGATAAAGTAAGATGCTGCTTATGATTGAAAATCTCTGTACAAGTGTAACTAGAGTCCCAAAAGCACCACATCTTTCCATTGAAGTTTGTCAAAGCTCCATGCATTCCTAGCTTCCTTTTATAATTCTCCAACTGTGAATTATGTAAGAAAAGCTCTTGTAAAGCAACAAAGCTGACTTTGTGCCTTTTTTTGAGTTTGATTAATCTGTCAAAAGCACCTTTTGACTCTACCCCCCTAATATTGGAATATTCACCAAGAGGTTGCTTAATCAACTTCATTGCCAGACAATTCCAATATCATAACACCACATCAAAAGGTGATCACACAATCACTAGTGAGTTTTTCATATTTGAATCAGAGATTCAATATCATCAATGTATCCTTCTAATACATTGAAAAATCCACACATAGAATACTAATTCATAGTATTTCCCAAGTAAAATATAAAATCATCTCAAATGAAATGGAACTTGACTTCCATTCAAGTACCTTTTGAAATATCTTTCAACACATATAAGAATTTATTTTCTTTTGATATCTTCCATGTTCAAATATCAAAATAAAATTTTCTGAACGTAGAAACAATTTTAACTTCTACTGAAATATCTCAAATTAATATAAAACATGCCATAATTCAATAATTTCTTCATCCAAATTACTACGAGACCCAAATCAAGATAACTTTTCAGAGCCAGAACTACAATATATTTTTGATCTTCCAATATAATTTTTCACCACAAAAAATCTCAATTTTGTAAGGCCTCATTATAATTTTAACAAACAATATTTCCTAAGTATTTCCTTCTTAGGACCATGATATATAACTCTGGACACCACGGACCCCCACATTTTCAAAAATTTAAGGTTACAGAGATAATCATTTCACAACTCATAAAGAGTTCTACTCTATAAATAACATGCTAATAATATGGCTTCACCCTGAAGATTATTCTTCTATTTAGCTATATCTTTAAATTCAAAAGAATATACATAGACACACCACTAATTTTGATGTTTTCTAATGTGACCATTAAGCATTCGTCGACTATTAACATATATATGATAATTATGCTAAAACAAATTAGGCAAATAGAACTTACCTCACAAAAAAATATATTTCATGTCATAACTTTTCATGGTGGTAGACAGATTGACAGGTCGAGGTAGAAAAATCGAAGGCTCAATTCGTTTTCTTGTCATTGCACTCCAAAAAAATGAGGAGACTATCTGTATATGGATAAAATCGGGCACACCCGATTTTACTGTTTGACCGAGACCAGGAAACTGTATCTGAGGACGGCCTCGTAACGGAGCATACTAAAATACGAGGACAAGGTACTGAGTTCAGAACTGAGGTACCTGTCGAGATCGAGGCTAGTAGCGATCGAAACCAAATGAGACAGACATCGAGCAAGATCGAAGATAGCATAATAACGGAAAGGCAAGATATCCGTGACTGGTCGAAGGACACGACATAAATCTCGGTGACTGGTCGAGTATCATGGCGTAAATCTCGGAACGGATTAAATCAGAAATGATTAATTAGCTAATCATGGGATTTCCTTCTGTAATTAGAACTATACCATAAGTGGGATTCCTCTACTATATAAAGGGGGGCCCTAATCATTTGTAGACCACGGTTCACAGAGATCAAAGCAATATAATTCTCTTTCTCATTTATACGATTGTTCATCAGCTTGTTATATTTTAATTGTTCTTGCATCAACCAGTTCAAGGGTATCTAGACTCGAGGGCTGAGTTCCATTCTAACACTGGTTTGCTTTACTTTATAGTTTATTTCTGTTATTAATCCTCATATATATCAATTGGTATTAAGTAAAATCACGTGTTCTTAGAGCCATACTATAAATTTAATTGTTATCTAATTTTAAGGGTAAATAATTTGGCGCCCACCGTGGGGCCAAGGATAATATTGATTGCTTAATACTGATTCCGATAACACACATTGCTTTATACTTATACTCGTAAGAAACTTTGTTTTCAGGATAAACATGTCAAACTCACAAGCAGCGCCTACACATGGTGACAACAATCCTCAGATTTCACGGGGAAACTGACAACATAGCCGCCACAGGAATCGAGGTGCCTCAAGCCGACCTCGAGGGATCACCAATTGCAAATCCCGTCGATGTCAGTACACATGTCGCCCAAAATGCAAATTTGGGCTTTGAGCCCGAAGGGAAGTTCGATTAGGTGGTCGAGGTACGCAGGGCAGAGAAGATGGTAGAGTTAGCCTCCAATTGGTATTCAAAGTGTTACAGGCTCAACAGGCCGCTATAGCACAACTACAAAATCAACACCGAACAACGAGTAGGATCAAACCAGAAGTCGTTCAAAGGACCGAGCCTGTGCTGGTAAGGTCGAATGCCAACGAGTCGGGGACTGACCCTGCCATTATGAAAATGTTCGAGGAGCTCAATGGATTGAATCGGGAGAAAAGAAAATCGAGACAAATGACAAGAAAGTAGAGACATACAACTCCCGGGTTGACCAAATACCAGGGGACACCGTCGATTCTAAAGGGTATGGATTCAAAGAAATTTTTACAAAAGCCTTTCCTTCCAAGTGCAGCACCGAAACCCATTCCGAAAAAATTCTGAATGCCAGAAATTCCTAAGTACAATGGGACCACCGACCCTAATGAGCATGTCACTTCTTATACATGCGCCATAAAAGGGAATGACTTGGAAGACGATGAGATTGAGTCTGTTTTACTGAAGAAATTTGGAGAAACCTTGTCGAAAGTAGCAATGATATGGTACCACAATTTGCCGCCTAATTCCATCAATTCCTTCGCCATGCTTGCAGACTCCTTCATAAAGGCATATGCCAGAGCGATAAAGGTTGCAACTAGGTAGTCAGACTTCTTCAAGGTGAAACAAAAAGACAACAAAATGTTAAGGGAATTCGTATCTCAGTTCCAGATGGAACACATGGAACTACCAGCGGTCACAGATGATTGGGCTGTTCAAGCCTTTACTTAGGGTTTGAACGAACGAAGTTCAATGGCATCACGACAGCTAAAACAAAAATTAATTGAATATCCAGCAGTAACCTGGGTCGATGTACATAATCGGTACCAGTCAAAGATCAGGGTCGAGGATGATCAATTGGGAGACCCCTTCCGGTTCCGTTTATCCAAACATGACCGTCGGCAGAACTCAAAGGGATATCGACAGAGAACCCCGATCAAAAAGAGATCGGTATCAACCATACAACGCAGATCATAGAAACAACGGCCCAGGAAGCAATCCCATCCGAAATGATCGAAGGAACGATCGAGGACAGAGCTCTCGAAGACTCATGAGCAAAAGTGGCTTCGATAAACATACAGATCCTACAAAAGCACCACGATTATCAGAATACAACTTTAGCATCGACGCATCAGATTATGTGTCAGCCATTGGGAGAATTAAAGATACTAGATGGCCCAGACCCCTACAAACTGATCCATCATAAAGAAACCCCAATCAAATATGCAAATACCATGGTACACATGGTCATAGAACCGAAAACTGCAGAGAACTAAGGGAGGAGGTGGCCCGTCTATTCAACGAGGGTCACCTTCGAGAATTCTTGAGCGACCGAGCTAAGAACCATTTTAGAGACACGGATGTAAACAGGAAAAATGAGCAAGAAGAACCACAGCACGTGATTCACATGATCGTTGGCGGGGTCGATATTCCACAAGGGCCCGTGTTCAAATGCATTAAAGTATCAATCACCAGGAAAAAATGAACTCGAGACTATGTGACAGATGGCACTTTATCATTTAATGATGAGGAAGCAGAAGGGATCTCACAACCCCACAATGATGCTTTACTCTATCCTTATGAATAAAATTCAGGTTAAACGTGTTTTAATTGATCCAGGAAGCTCGACCAATATTATTCGATCGAGGGTTGTGGAGCAGCTCGACCTACAAGATCATATCGTACCCGTAACTCGGATTCTCAATGGCTTCAACATGGCAAGTGAAACAACTAAAGGTGAAATTACCCTACTAATAAATATAGCCAGAACTATTCAAGAAACAAGGTTCCATGTGATCGAGGGCGATATGAGATACAACGCACTACTTATAAGACCCTGGATTCATAACATGAGGGCGGTCCCCTCAACCCTTCACCAAATGCTGAAGTTCCCAATACCGGATGGGGTAAAAATGGTGTATGGGGAACAATATGCTGCAAAAGAGATGTTCACGATTGACGAAGTAATACCGGTATCGGCGCTTTTGTCAACAAAGGGATCGGAGTCCAAAGAAAAATAGGAAGCTAAATAGCAACCATAACCACAAGCCTCAACTCAGTCGGAGAAGCAGGGAACGGACGAGGACAATGACTACTGGATTCCTCGATCCTTCATAATCCCCGAGGATTCCGACGCCACCAAATCGACTGTCGAGGAACTGGAGCAAGTCATACTAATTGAGTATCTACCCGATCGAAAGGTATACTTGGGTACGGGGTTAACCTCCAAGCTTAGGGAAAAATTCATTAGATTTCTTATCGATAATATGGATTGTTATTCTTGGTCCCACCTAGATATGACAGGGATCCATCCGGAGATCACTACACATCGACTGAGCTTGGACCCGAAGTTCCACCCTGTAAAACAAAAGTGAAGGCCTCAGTCCGAGGTAAAACATGCATTCATCAAGGACGAGGTAACCAAACTTCTCAAAATAGGATTCATTCGGGAGCTAAAATATCCCGAATGGTTAGCAAATGTAGTCGTAGTCCCTAAAAAGGGAAATAAACTTAGAATGTGCGTAGACTATAAAGATTTAAACAAAGCATGTCCTAAAGACTCTTTCCCTCTGGAGAATATCGATCGCATGATCGATGCCACGGCCGGCCACGAGATCCTTAGTTTTCTCGATGCCTACTCCGGGTACAATCAAATACAAATGAACACGGAAGATCAGGAAAAGACTTCGTTCATCACTAAGTACGGTACCTATTATTATAATGTAATGCCGTTTGGACTAAAAAATGCTGGTGCCACTTATCAATGCTTAGTAAATCGAATGTTCGAAGAACAAATATGTAAGTCAATAGAGGTTTATATTAACGATATGCTAGTTAAGTCCCTGCGAGTAGAGGACTATCTGACACATTTGCAGGAGACCTTCGATATACTAAGGAAATACAACATGAAGCTCAACCTGAAGAAATGTGCATTCGGGGTCGGCTCGGGCAAGTTCCTCGGCTTTATGGTATCAAATCGGGGAATCTAAATCAACCCCGATAAGATCAAGGGAATCGAAGACATCATGGTCGTGGAAAATGTTAAGTCTGTACAAATATTAACAGGGCGCATAGCCAACCTAGGCTGATATCTCGAGGTCTACAGATAGAAGTCACATGTTCTTCTTACTGCTCAAAAAGAAGAACAATTTTGCATGGACCCCGGAATGCCAACAAGCATTGGAAGAATTAAAGCGGTACCTCTCGAACCCGCCATTGCTTCATACCCTGATAGCGGACGAGCGGCTCTACTTGTACTTAGCAGTCTCAAAAATTGCGATAAGTGGGTTCCTAGTTCGAGAAGAGCAAGGTACACAATTTCCTATTTACTATGTTAGTCGAACTTTAGGTGAGGTCGAGACTCGGTACCCACACTTAAAAAAATTATCGCTTGCCCTAATAAGCATCTCTAGGAAATTAAAACCATATTTTCAGTGTCACCCGATCTGCATGGTGACTATTTATCCTTTTCGCAATATTTTGCATAAGCCCGAACTTTCGGGCAAATTGGCCAAATGGGCCGTCAAAGTCAGTGGGTACGATATCGAGTACCGACCCCGAACGACCATCAAGTCTCAAATATTAGCGGACTTCATGGTCGACTTTACGCCAGCCCTCGTACCCGAGGTCGAAAAGGAACTATTAATAAAGTCGGGTACATCATCGGGGGTGTGGACCCTCTTTACAGACGGTGCTTCGAACGTGAAGGGGTCCGGGTTAGGCATCGTTTTGAAGCCACCCACGGGTAATCAATTAGACAAGCTATCAAAACTGCCAAGTTAATTAACAATGTGGCCAAGTATGAGGCCATGATTACAGTTCTCGAGCTAGCTAAAGGTTTAGGAGCAGAAGTCATCAAGGCCAAATGTGACTCCTTGCTTGTGGTAAACCAGGTCAATAGAACCTTCGAGGTTCGAGAAGATCAAATGCAGAGATACTTGGACAAACTACAAATGACTCTACATCGGTTTAAAGAATGGACCCTACAACATGTTCCTCGAGAACAAAACTACGAGGTCGATGCCCTCGCAAATTTGGGATCATCAGTCGAAGACGACGAGATTAGCTCGGGGACTGTCATACAACTTTCAAGGTCAAAAATCGAAGAAGGCCACACCGAAATCAACTCCACAAGTCTGACCTGGGATTGGAGGAACAAATATATTAAATATCTAAAGAACGAGAAGCTTCCATCGGATCCTAGGGAATTGAGGAGTTTATGTACGAAGGCCACACGATTCACATTGGCCGAAGACGGAACACTGTATAGAAGGATGTTCGATGGACCATTGGCAATATGTTTGGGACCAGGAGATACCGACTACGTCCTACGAGAAATCCATGAGGGCACCTATGGAAATTATTCTGGTGCCGAATCATTGGTTCACAAAGTCATCAGAGCAGGATACTATTGGGATGATATGGAAAAGGATACAAAAGAGTTCGTTCGAAAGTGCGACAAATGTCAAAGGTATGCGCTGATGATTCACCAACCCGGAGAGCAACTCCACTCAGTCTTATCCCCATGGCCATTCATGAAATGAGGAATGGATATCGTCGGCCCTCTACCATCGGCCCTATGTAAAGTTAAATTTATTTTGTTTATGATTGACTATTTCTCTAAGTGGGTTAAAGCATAGGCTTTCGAGAAAATTAGAGAGAAAGAGGTCATAGATTTCATTTGGGACCACATTATATGCCGATTCGGGATGCCTGCCGAGGATTGTATGCGACAATGGAAAGCAATTCGTCGGCAGCAAAGTGACAAAATTTCTCGAAGATCAAAAAATAAAAAGGATCCTGTCGACGCCATATCATCCTAGTGGGAATAGACAGGTCGAATCGACAAACAAGACCATCATTCAAAATCTAAAGAAAAGATTGAATAACGCTAAGGGAAAATGGAGAGAACTATTGTCCGAAGTCCTTTGGGCATATAGAACAACATCAAAATCCAGTACGGGGGCAACACTGTTCTCTTTAGTATATGGCGCCGAAGCTTTGATCTCGGTTGAAGTCGGGGAACCTAGCGTCAGGTTTCGATATGCAACAGAGGAGTCAAATCATGAGGCTATGAATACAAGCCTCAAATTGCTAGATGAAAAATAGGAAGCCGCCTTCGTTCGGATGGCCGCACAGAAATAGCGGATCGAAAGGTACTACAATCAAAGAGCCAATCTTCGACACTTTAAAATTGGGGACTTGGTTCTGAGGAAGGTCACCCTCAATACTAGAGACTCAAACGAAGGAAAACTTGGCCCAAACTAGGAGGGATCGTATCAGGTCCTCGATATTATCGGCAAGGGATCCTACAAACTTGGCACGATGAATGGCGAAGAGTTACCAAACAATTGGAATATATCACTCCTCAAACAATACTACTGCTAAGGTACGACCTTCGCCATTTTCATTTATATTTCATACTAACCATTTTCAGGTGTTTAATCAAAGACATCGAAGGATTCTTCAAACACAAAGTCCTTAAGTCTGAAAGCATGCGTTGCACTCTTTTTCCCTTAGATCGGTTTTGTCCCAAATGGGTTTTTCCGGCGAGGTTTTTAACGAGGTAACCATTGTTCATGCTAACTTAGAGCAATTCAATAGTATCCAAGGTTTCTTTACAATCAACCTCGAATATTGGGGGGCATCACCCTCGGATAGGAAAATACTTCGTGCCAACATGGTCTCGATAGGGAAATTTTGTAAGGGTCAAATGGTCGAACGAACCATGCCCATGTAGATTACTCGAGCCCTAATAGTAAACATGTACGCATGTTAATCTATTGAAAAAAGTATTTTTCCTTGCCAAATGTTTCATGCCTTAAAGAAATTTTTACTTTAAAATGTCATGCTTGTGATCTGTTGCGGAAATTGACTTAAGGGCAGGTCACAACCGAAGTTCGAACAATTCACCCTGCACTTGGGGACTGCCATCCAAAAAATCGACATGATCGAATTACTAAAACCTCGAGATCGTAAGACCTTAAAAAAAAGCAACCCTCAATCTTATAGGCCACGACCACCCCACTCGGGGACTGATACTTTGAACAAGTTCGAAGTATAACAGGGGAACAAGCCCAAAAGGCGAACCCCAAGATTAAGGCTATGACTAAATTAACACAGTTTGGAGACGTCCAATTTATGTTATAAAACAGGCCTTCGAATATTTTCATAAACCGGTTAAAAAGGCTACCCTCGGCTGAATTACTAAGGGTCTCGATAATATCGACCCTCAAAATCCCTAATGGGTACAAAGTCGTTCGAACTCTCGAACAAATTCTTCTAAGGCATAACAGATTTTATATGATTAAACAATAAACTTTTAAAGCCGAAAAGGGGAAAAAAGCCATTCTTTTTACTATGGCCGTATCGGCCTGATTCAAGAGCCTAAAAGGCCATTTTATTTTTGAGTTCGAGAAATCATACTCACTCAATTAAAACCTAAGGGCCACCCCACTCCGAGTTCGAGCAAGTACTCACTCGATTATAAAAACTATACTAGTCCGGCTTCGATCAAATTGCCTAAGCCTCGAACTTATTTTCATAAGGCATGATGAATGAAACAAAATTTTCACAAGGCAGAAAATGAAATAAATACAAGTCGGAAAAAGATCTTTATATATATGAGAATATTTACAAGGTCCGATCAGGATCCTACACAAAAAATTAAAAGTAAAAAATCCTAAGGTTCCTAATCTTCTCCAAGGGAAGCTTCTTCTCCATTGGGGTACCCCCCACTCTCGGACCCACTCTTGCTCTTGGCGTCATCGTCATCATTAGAGGAGGCCAGTGCTCCAGCATTGGCTTCATGCTCTCTAGCCTTTATTATCTCGTCGGTAAGATAGAAACCTTGAGCGTGGATCTTCTCGAGGGTTTCCCTCCAAGATTGGCATTGGGCGAGTTCAGCAATCCAATATGCTCGAGTTTGAGCGGTCTCAGCTGCCTCTCTCGCTTGGACTTGAGCGGCTTCAGCATCGGCACGGTAGACGGCCACGATCGCATCTGCCTCGGCTTTAGCCTTTTCCGCTTCAGATTTGGCCTTTGCAACTTCGGAAGCCAACCGAGATTCGAGCTCCCCTATTTTCTTTTCCTGAGCTGAGGTCTTCTCCTTCATGCCTTGTAGCTGACTTTTAGCCGATGACAATTGGGATAAAGCAATCATTTTTTCTGCAGCAAAATGGTCCATACCTTCTTTCCACCCCAAGGTCTCCGCCTTCATCATATTGACCTCCTCGCGGAGCTGCTCGATCATCTCGACCTTTTGTTGCACCTGTGAGATTGAAATGTTAGCCACCGTTCCCGAATCGAGCCCATGAGCTTTTAAGATTTTCATTACCTACTCGATCAGGTCGGTCTGATCTTGGTGAGCCTTCGCCAACTCGACTCGGAGGTCATTGGTCTCCTCTTCTCTTTGCCTACAGAGAAGTCTTAGGGAATTTCTCTCCTCCGTGAGCCCTCGGAGGTCGGCCTCATACCGACTCAGCTCATCTCGAGACCGAGAAAATGCTTCCCGATAAAGCGATGAGGCCTACACAGAAAGAAGAAAAAAAGTTAGACATGAAGAGAAAAACAAACACAAGGGTAATACCAACAAGGGGAGTTAAGGCTTACCCGATTCAGAGCTTGCTTCGATTCGTTGTGAAGGTTCGATGCCTCGCTCGAGTCCTTCCTCGAGACCTTCAAGTCGCTTAGGCTGGTAGCATCTTCGACCCCAGTAAAATAATCACGGAATAGATCTTCCCTTCCGTGGGCTCCTTAGATGGAGAGGGCCTTCAAGGCCCGGTCCTCTTGAATCATCTCCTCAGAAAACAAGGGGAGCATCGGGGAACCTCCAATTTCTATTGCCCCAAGTGGATCACTTGGGGAGTTCTCTCCATCTCGAGGGGCCTCGAGACCAACCCCTACAACCGTACCCTCCATTGGCTCATTGTGGTGGGAGGCATCTTCAATCCTCAATGACTCGGGGACTTCGCCTGAGTTTCTTCCCGAGACCCCCTCATCTCGAGACGGAGTCTCTGCAGTCCACCGATTCAATGGCTTTTGGGGCCTCGGTGTTCATTCCCACTCAGGCCACCAACTCGGACTCGTCTTCTTCCTCTTCTTCGTATTCATCCCTTAGACGCCGAACAAAGTCTTCGGTCAGAAGGATGATGTTCTTCCTCGGCTTACGATCCACCTTCTTCTTAGGTTCTGGATCCTCGAAGGTTAAGATCTTTTTCCTCTTTTTGTCCTTCGCTGATTTTGGTGCCGGGATCGAAGTCTCCTCCTCACCAGATAAGGGCCTCATAGCAGCATCTTTGCCAAGGCCTATATTAAAGGAAATTAAGAAATGAATTAACAAAATCATCAAAGACGTAGAAAAGGGTCTTACCATGAGTTTTGGCCTCCCATCGACCCTTTGATAAATCGCGCCATGAGCGCTCGGCATACGTAGAGGTCGAGGCCAGATCCCGAACCCAGATCTTGAGGTTAGGAATTGCACCGGGCATCCAAGCGACCGCTACATCACAGAAGAGTATATTGATGAGAAGAAGCAAAGGAACAAAACAATTAATAGGAGCTAACAGGGGGATTGTACTTACGCTTCATATTCCATTTCTTGGGAAAAGACATCTTCTCGGTCGGGATTAGGTCGGAAGTCCTCACTCGAACGAACTGGCCCATCCAGCCTCGGCCCTTTTCCTCATCTATGCTCGAGAAAAGCACTTTGGTAGACCGTCGTTGAAGTTTTATTAACCCGCCTTGATAGAGGCGGAGGCTATACAATCTGATGAGGTGGTCGAGGGTGAAAGGCATCCCCTCGACTTTGCTCATGAAGAATCGGAGCAGAATGACAATTCGCCAAAAAGGAAGGATGGATTTGGCCTAGGGTTATTTGGTATTGATGGCAAAAATTAACGACAACGGGGTTGAGGGGGCCCAGCGTGAAAGGGTAAGTATAAACACTTAGAAACCCTTCCACATGGGTGGTGATGTCCTCTTCGGGGGTCGGTATCACCACCTCTTTGCCCTCTCAGTTGCAGTCTTTCATTACCTGCTTAAGATATCCCCCATTTATCGAGCATATATACTTCAACACTGGCTCACATCGACCGGGAATGGATGAGGCTTTATCGGTCTTAAAGTCGGAGGTGAGGACGCACTCCCCGGGAACACACTCCTCAGGGCGCGACTCCACCGGTGTTTTATCACTAGCCGGCCGCCATGAAGAAGCGTTTTCCTTTTGAGGAACATGTTTTGACATTTTTTCCATTTGGATTTGAAGTTAAAACCAGATGGAGATGATAAGATTTGGTTTTCTAAGAAGAGGTTAGCAGTGAGAATCGTAGATTTGCAAATGAAGAACTTAGAAGATGTAAAAAGAACTTAATAGATTTGGAGATTGGAAATTTGAAAGTAAAAGTTCAAAATGGTGAAGAGAGGAGCTATTTATAGAATTCACAACGACGGTTCAAAATTGGCAGTGGCCGACCATCGACTGGCACGCTGTCACGACCCAAAATCCGTTAAAGGTCGTGATGGCGCCGAACTCCACTGTTAGGCAAGCTAACACTAAATAGTTAAATAAATCCTCATTTTAATATTTTTGAAATCGTAAATTTACTTCAATTTAACTAGTAAAAGATGAATTTTACAAAATAATTAATAATATTTTCCAAATTTTAATGTTGAACACCCCATACTCATCCCAGGACCCGGTGTCACAAGTGCATGAGCATTTTCTAGGAATTTAAATAAAATACAATAACTGTCCGGAATACAACTTTGGACAGGAAGACAATACAATACTCTGAAGGAGACTCTGCTGGCTGCGGGTCGTACATAAGCTCCAGCTCACCTAAGTCCCCGTAACGACCGCGCCTCTGCGCCCACAAGGCCACTAGTCATATATGTACTTGCACAAAACGTGCATCAAGTACAGTATGAATACGTAAATCAACGCGTACCCAGTAAGTATCCCGCCTAACCTCGAAGAAGTAGTGACGAGGGGTCGACTCGAACACTTACTATGGGCTATAATCAATATACCAATGATATGATAAATTATGGATTTGTTTTTATGAAGCAGCGGTAAACACAATAACATGAGACATGTAAATAGTTCACTTGTTAATAGGAGATTTTCAAATTTATTTTCATCTTTTAACAATTTATATCTCCGTCCAATGAGGCCATATCAATTTATCAATTTATCTCAGACCAGGGAAGCAACATCGTTATTTATAAATTTCAAGGCAAGCAATACAAACATGCGCAAATCATGCCGAGGTCGTACGACCCGATCCAACAAATATTTAAACTGTGCACTGCGAGAGGGTCGAATGGCGTGAACCATAGATACATCTATTTACTACCGAGGCGCTCGGCCCGATCCACAAATAACAATTATTTTAAAAAAAAAAACAAGTTTCTCATTTACAGTCAAGTATCTTATACCAACCTTCAAGTAAGTGAATTTAACCTTATACAATTTTTTTTTATCAATTTCTATCATGACTAAGTGATTATATTAGCAAGTAAGGGCACAAACATTCCAAGTATAGCATGATACGGGTCCTAAACTACCCGGACAATAGCATAATAGTAGCTACGTACGGACTCTCGTCACCTCGTACGTATGTAGCCCCCACAATTAGGTACAAACATTTATTTAATTCACCTATGGGGTTAATTCCCTCTTACAAGGTTAGAAAGGAGACTTACCTCGCTCCGAAGTTCCATAACCGGCTTCCGAGCCCTTCAAACAACTTGAATCGATGCACAACGCTCCAAAACTATCCAATGATTATGCGAACCCATTAATATATACTCAAATACTCAATATAATCCAATTTATAATAATTTCTAACCCCGATCGAAAAGTCGATAAAAATCACCCTCGGGCCCACGTGTCCGGATTTCGAAATTTTTTGAAGATAATCATTACCCATAACCTTATGAACTCAAATATATGATTTATTCCCAATTCCATGCCCAAATTCGTGGTCAAAATCCAAAATACCAAATTCTAGATTTTCTACAAAAAACCACACCATTTATACTAATTTCCATATTCAAATCCATATAAACTCATGTATTTAACTCAAAATTGTGAAGAAAGCACTTACCCCATTATGATTGATGAAGATGGTGCTCCAATGTGCTCTAAAATCGGTTCCCGTGGGCGGAATGAAATGGGATAGAGCCAAACCCTCGCTTAAAAGGAGACACTGCCCAGCCCCGACTTCCGCACCTGCGGCCTCTTCGTCGCATCTGCGGTCACGCAGGTGCGGCCATAACCTCACACCTGCGCATTCCCTCTGCCTAGCTCGACTCCACACCTGCGCCTTTCCTTCCGCATCTGCACCTTCGCAGGTGCGAACATACCCTCGCACCTGCACTTCCAGATTCTTCTCTTACTCTCGCACTTACGATGCACCTCCGCATCTGCGACCTCGCAGGTGCGGACAACCCTTCGCACCTGCGGTCACTGCCCAGCTCCCAAACCGTACCTACAACCACTAGCTCGCACCTACGACCCTTATTGCGTAGGTGCGATCACACCAGATATCAGCTGCCTCATCTTTACTTCCAAGTACAAACTCGATCCGTTAATCATCCGGAATCCACCCGAGGCCCTCGGGACCTCAACAAATTATATCAACACGTCCCAAAATATATTACGAACTTAGCCGAGCCTTCAAATCACATCAAACAATGTCGAATTCATGAATCGCACCCCATTCCAAGCTTAAAGAACTTTAGAATTTCAAACTTCTACATTCGATGCCGAAGTCTATCAAATCACGTCCGATTGACCTCAAATTTTGCACACAAGTCACATTTGACATTACGTACCTACTCCAACATCCAGAATCAGATCTACCCCGATATCAAAAAGTACACTTCCGGTCAAACTTCTAAAAAACCTTCAAATCTCTAGCTTTAGCCAAATGACTCCAAAATGACCTCCGGACCTCCGAATCCACTTTCGGACGCGCTCCCAATATCAAAATTACCATACGGAGCTATTCCCAGGACCGAAATCCCAAACGGGCATCGATAACATTGAATTGCACCTCAACCTAAATTTATGAAATTCTTCCAAAATGCCAACTTCCACAATAGGCGCCGAAACGCTCCCGGGTAATCCAAAACTCGATCCGGATATACGCCCAAGTCCAAAGTCATCATACGAACATGTTGGAACCTTCAAATCCCGATTCCGAGATAGTTTACTCAAAAATCCAACCTTAGTCAATTCTTCTAATTTAAAGCTTCCGAAATGAGAATTTTCTTTCCAAATCAACTCTGAACTTCCGAAATTTCAATTCCGACCACGCGTACCAGTCATTATACCTGAAATGAAGCTGTTCGTGGCCTCAAACTGCCGAACGACATGCTAGAGCTCAAAACGACCGATCGGGTCATTACATGCGCGTTTAATGCCTTGGTAACTGTACAAACGGAACGTTTCAGTCACTTCCGTCGCTTATGTCACAAGGATGACGTCATGATAGGTCGAGGTAGAAAAATCGAAGGCTCAATTCATTTTCTTGTCATTGCACTCTAAAAAAATGAGGAGACTATCTATATATGGATAAAACCGGGCACACCCGATTTTACTGTTTGACCGAGACCGGGAAACTGTATCGGAGGACGGCCTCGTAACGGAGCATACTAAAATACGAGGACAAGGTACCGAGTTCAAAACTGAGGTACCTGTCGAGATCGAGGCTAGTAGCGATCGAAACCAAATGAGACACACATCGAGCAAGATCGAAGATAGCATAATAACGGAAAGGCAAGATATCCGTGACTAGTCGAAGGACACGGCGTAAATTTCGGTGACTGGTCAAGGATCATGGCGTAAATTTCGGAACGAATCAAATCAGAAATGATTAATTAGCTAATCATGGAATTTTCTTCTGTAATTAGAACTATACCATAAGTGGGATTCCTCTACTATATAAAGGGGGGTCCTAATCATTTGTAGACCACTGTTCACATAGATCTAAGCAATATAATTCTCTTTCTCATTTATACTATTGTTCATCAGCTTGTTATATTTTAATTGTTCTTGCATCAACTAGTTCGAGAGTATCTAGACTCGAGGGCTGAGTTCCATTCTAACACTGGTTTGCTTTACTTTATAGTTCATTTCTGTTATTAATCCTCATATATATCAATTGGTATTAAGTGAAATCACGTGTTCTTAAAGCCACACTATAAATTTAATTGTTATCCAATTTTAAGGGTAAACAATTTTCTAATACAACTTTCTGAATCATCTTTTCCTCCTATATGCTGGGTTTCTTTCTTGAGTTTTCTGCTAGTTCTGTTCCCAGTTTAATAACTGGAAGAGCTTGTTGAATCATGCGGGATACGCCTAATTTTATATATCACTGTGTGGGCGAAATATCCTTAAGATTGTTGGAAAAATTGGTTATGAAGAATAAAAATTAACTTGAGGCATATCAAAGACAATCCTTGACACGACTCTAGCTAATTCTTATTCTCCATAACCAATTTTTTCAACAAATATATTCTCAACTAGGGGAACCTATATATTTGACAAATTAATTACACAAAATTATGTTCATGCGGGGTACTTACTTGATTTGACCTGGTTAAATAGTTATCTTCGAACACATGAAGACTTAATACCAAAATAAAGTTAATTAAACATTTTAAGGCCGCCTCCAATGTATCCGGTCTGAAATATGAAGCCTTTGAACATGGTTAATTACTAAAATATTGTAATCAAAACTTTGAACTTGTTTAATTACAAAATATCTATTTAGGTCAAATGATCACGCTCTATATTCTAGAACATGTCAATTAACTCACCCTTTTCCTGAGTTATACGAAGCCCCACTAGAATGGAAGCAAGATTATTTTATGTGGTGCAATAATATTTGTAATAAAAGTTTTATTCTACTTCCGAAAAGAAAAAGTAAATGTTAGTGTAAATTTGTCCGTGGCGATATCCTTCTCAATAATAAATGGAAGATTTATCGTTAGTAGTCGAAAGATTGACAAATCTAAAGAGAGGTTCAAACTAACAATTTTCCAAAATGTTGGAAAGTAAAATTTCCTTTTCAATACTTTTAAATTTTAATCAATCTCCATTTAGCTATCACTACAATATACAACTGATTTTTTCTGGTTATATTACTTGAATTTATATAACTATGTCAACCCTCTAAATGTGCCATGCCCAATTAACTAAACAATAGCAAACGGTTGATAATTAACATGCGGTGTGAATCTACCTCCCATTATTTTCCTTAGTTTCTCTCTCATATTTCTTCCTTTTTTCTTTTTGCTTTAAGCATTTGATATTTGAAATTAATTGGCCCGACTAATTTGATTGGATTGGTATTAGATAACCACTAAGGACGATAAAACACTTTTTTTTGTATAAAAGAAAATTTTAATCCGTAGAGCCTGAAACTGTAGTATGCATCTAGTAAAAAATAGTAGAATTCGCATTGTCTCACCGTATCCTTTCATGATCATATTGTATTCATTTTCCCTTCTTTTCTGGTCCATAAAATGAAGAGAAAAAAAAGAAGCCTATGACCATTTATGTTTGTTGATTTATTTTGATTTATCAGTATGTGCTGGCATCCATCAAGCTAAATTTCTTAAATATTTAATACCATAGCATTCTCTGAAATCTCTTTAATTTTATGCAACTTCAAATTTTTTCCCTTTTTCAACAATCCTCTTGTTAGATCGAAGATGCCAATTGCCATTCGACGACTACTTATTTCTTACTTTAATTCATGCGTTAGTACTTTGCTATATATCTTTTGAACTGAGTGGTAGGTATTTTAAACCAATAATATAAAACTTCTTTGCATATTGATGTAACGTCCATCTATATTTACGTACTATAATCGTACTCATAGTAAATATTTTATAGTGTGGCAATTACATTTACTTTCTCATTTTCTGCTTTAACTTTCCTTTTTCTGCAAGTATAATCCAAACATTATAGTAGTATCTCTTTGCCCCTTTTCTTGTGTTCTTTTTTTTGGGGGGTCAAATTTTCCTTCTCTCTTTTGTTTCCCCTCAATAATGAAGAATAAGAATTTAGAGTATACTCTAATATAAAAAACCAAAAAAAAAAAAAAGAAGGTATAATTATTACGATAATGATGATGAGCGTGACATCAACAACTTATGAAGGAATAAATAAATGATGGAGCAAATGACGTAATTACCCCTAATTAATCCACACAAATCTGAGAAGCCTCTATGAAAATGGTCAACTCTTAATGGATATTTGACTATATAAGCAGCAATGGCCACCCCACTCTCTTCCACCAATACCATTCCTCTTTCTCTTTGTATTCCAACTCATTCATTCACCTAACCTTACTTTCAAGATCCTTCTATGGCTACCAAAGTCTACATTGTGTAAGCACTCTTTCTCTACACTTATCTCATATATATGTGTTTGTACCTGTTTATTTTCTTGTACATGTTACGTTTTTATAGTCTGTTTTCTGTAATTTTGTTTTTGAGTTTTGAGTTCTCTGTTTTGAATTTTGCAGTGGAATGAATTGTGGGTGTGATTTGTTTTTTTGTTCTGTGCTGTTAGATTCTTTATTCTTGTTTTGCTAGATCATTTTTCCCATGGTTGTGTGCTGCTAAAGAGACTGTCTTTATGTTCCGACCTTATTATATTTATGGGAATTTTCCTTCTTTATGGTAATTATTTAAGTTTTTTTTTCGGATTTGATTCCTCTTTAAAAATTAATGATCAATTGAATGCTGATAGTGTGTGAAGGCTGTCATTTGTTTCCAGTGTTTGTTGTCTAGATCAAGTTTAGGAAATTGTTGGCTTACTGGAGGATTCTAATGAAAATGATTTAACCAATTAATTTTTGCAGGAGTTGGTTAGGTACTCCTTTGTATTCCTTTTATAAAATGACATTCTTGAAGTTAAAAAAACAAAAGAAACATCAACCTATCCACTTTTACCTGTTTTCGTTCTCTTGATCTAAGGTAGAAGACTTTTTGCTCACTGAAAGATTCTCATGAAAATGATATACCAACTAATTTTGTAGGAGTTGGTTAGGTACTCTTTTACTCCTGTATAATATGACATTCTTGAAATTAAAAAATATCAACTTGAAGCTGCATGATGGAGTTGGTCATATTATCTTTGGTCAATGATTTTGTTGAGTTGTATCAACTACCAGTTCTCCAACAAACCCCCAAAACATAACTCAAGAAATCCTCCATTGGGTGATTTTTGATGATTGATTGCTTTCTGGTTTGTGCCATCTTTTGTCCTGTTTTATCGTTATAAGTTTTGTGAAGTTGGATTCTAGTGCTGATGTCCTCATCCTTAGTGTATTTGGTGTTATTTAATTGTATTGCTTGCAACTATTCCATTGTGATCTGTGATTCTTATTCAATTTAAAGTCAAAACTTTCTTGTGTCTCGAAGTCTTATAAACCCCAAAAATCTTGTCTCTAAAAGTGTGGATGGTTTGTTTAATTCAGTTGATTATCAATTTGGGGCTTGTAAAGCTAGTGGTTGAAAAAATATAAATTTATGCAGTTACTACTCCACGTATGGACATGTTGAGAAGCTAGCACAAGAGATAAAGAAAGGAGCTGCATCCGTTGAAGGGGTAGAAGCCAAACTATGGCAGGTCTGTTTGTCATTTCTTTTTAATGATGTCATTTATGTGAGTGTGACTTAGAGTACTCTTGATCCCTGAATATTGTTGAAAGTATGTGATTTTGACTTTGCAAACCTAATATCTCCTAAAGTGTTTACATTAATCATTGACAGTGTGAAATCTCTACAGTCCTAGTGTGTGACTACTACTTGTTTGAAATTACAATGTGTCAATGCAATTAGACAAAGAAAACAATTCCAACAATAGTCTATATAGTTAGTGCATTGTCCGTTCTTCACCTGCGACTCAACTTTTCCATGATTTCTTGATTCCTATGATTGGCTGTATTCTGAACAATGCCCTTTGGTGAGCTTTGGAGGTGAAAGGAGAAAAACTAATGAACATGTACTGCTTTTGTATTTTAAGTTTTTGTTGTTTGTGAATGGCACAGGTACCGGAAACTCTTTCAGAAGAGGTTCTTGGAAAGATGGGTGCACCAGCGAAAGGCGATGCACCAATTATCACAGCCAATGACCTTGCTGAGGCTGATGGCTTTTTGTTCGGTTTCCCAACAAGATTTGGGATGATGGCAGCTCAGTTCAAGGCATTTCTTGATGCCACTGGAGGTCTCTGGAGAACTCAGCAACTTGCAGGCAAGCCAGCGGGCCTTTTCTACAGCACTGGCTCTCAAGGAGGTGGCCAAGAGACTACCGCGTTAGTCCCTTTTTCTCAACGACACATCTTTTAGCTTGAGTTGTGAAATTTGAAAAATTGAAGTAAAAAAAAATTGCACAATTAGAGTATAATTTAACCTGTTATCGCAACCAGCCTGCCTAATTTTCCAGGTTAACTATAATTTCTTTTAGGTGTTTGCAGTGTTAGTATATAGAAGTTAAGCTCAAATTTGTTGACTTAAGACTTGATGAATATGCAGGTTGACAGCAATTACACAGCTTGTTCACCATGGAATGATATTTGTTCCAATTGGTTACACATTTGGAGGTGGCATGTTCGAGATGGAAAATATTAAAGGTGGAAGTCCTTATGGTGCTGGAACTTATGCTGGAGATGGCTCTAGACAGCCAACAGAGCTTGAAATGGAGCAAGCTTTCCACCAGGGAAAATACATTGCCACCATTGCAAAGAAGCTCAAAGGCTCTGCCTGATTGTTTCACTACAATTATAGTATTGCATTCTACTCTTCATTTTTTCCCCTATGTCTACTACACTTGTTTTACTTTTAACTTCTGCATTCCTACACAATAAGTGATTATTTCCTAGCATATTTATAGGGTCATTCGTCGGTGTCTCATAGTTTACAGACGTTGGTTTACATGTTTTATGAATCAATACTTAATATTTTTTCCCTCTTTCATAGCCAATGGCTGCAGCAACAATTCCTTTCCTAACCCCACCTCCCCCCCCCCCCCCCCACACACACACACACAAAAAAAAAGGACAGATATTTCGGAACATTTTCTAGGAGGTAATGCTACTCTATAAAATGGATGTCCAAAAGCCATTTGAACTTAAGAATATTTTGGTGGTCCAATGGCCCAAACTACAGAGTTGAGTTATGAAACATATGTTGCTACCTTGTTTGCTTAAGAAGCAACAGTTAGATTTATATATTGTAATAAATAAAACAGAGTAATAAATCAGCTTAAAATGGAGTGCCTATCCAGAGAATATATCCAAGATTGAAGTGGTCCTTCTGATCTCTGCTAAAAGCAATAAAATCTCAACTAGATGCTCGCAATTTCTATCTCCTCATTCACTTTTTTATCCTCTTTCTTGTTCATTTCCCTTTGTCTCTGTTGGGAAACATTGTTTTCAGCATTACTTGTACTAGCACATATGTGAATGATTTCTAGAAAGCAATTGCCTCAATAATTGGAGTGGACAACTTACAGGCTTTTAAAATTGCCTCAATTGCCTCTATCTATTATATTGTATGTTTAAAATGAATAAAAAAATGTGTCACCTTTTCTAAGAGATTTTAATGAGACGGTTCACACACTTTAACATAGTAGATCAGATAGAAGTTACAAATTCAATTATTATCATCATCTGTCAACAACTGGAAGGTTCACACACTTGAGAGCAAAACTAATGAGCTTTGCTTTAAACTAGCTTATATATTTGGTAACTCAGGTATTATCAACTGGAGCAAGTCCTCTAACTACTAAATTGGTTGAGCATGAGAGGAAACAACAACAACACACCCAGTATTATCCCACACCGTGAGATTTTACCCCAATCTTGTGAGGATAGAGAAATTGTTTTGGGCTTAATTGCTGGTCCGCTAAAGAGTTAGAAATAGTTTTTGCTTCCATTGAAGTGAAGGGTCCAAGGAGGAGCAAAATTGTTATCCTTATTCATTGCATTGAAGAGTAAAATCATACTAGCAAATAACTAGACTCGATTAGAAAAGAGGGGGAAAAAAAGTAGTACTAATCTAAAAGAAAAGTGAACTTGCCAATTTACACTAAATACGACTTAGCTGCAGAGTGAACCTAGATAAGTGTAGTTTGTTTTCTTGATTCTTTTTAGTCCAGTGAATATTGAAAATTTTGACCAACTTATCTCTGTAGTTAAAATCAGGCTTCGAATATCTAAAGATTGAAGTCCGATAAAGTATCAAAACCGTCCCATCATCAACATTTGTATTTTGTTCTACTAAAATGTGAATTTCTTCCTATAAATATCAACATTTGTCTCTTACACATCTAATAATACTTTCTCACTTAACATTTCATAAGATCAGGACCTTTAATATACTTCCAAATAATTAGAGGTGAAGAAAAAGCAAAACGTATAAGTTCAAAAAACATGTCGAAAATCAGATAAGTGGCAAGAGGAAAATACAACCAGCTAGTTTTTTTTTACTACTCCTAACCAGGAGTATCAACAGTGTTCCACGAACATTTAATCTATCAGTTGGAGTTTTTTGTTTTTTATTATTAGAGCAAACCTCAATCGCTCGTCGGCTAGTTTTAACATGTTGGAATAGTTCAAAGCTGTTCCAATTCTGTGTGTGAAAGTACTTGAAGATGAGATTCAAAGTTGCAGAAAGCAAACTAACTTTCAGTAAGAAAAACTTATGCTTGAAGACAATCTCAGAACTTGGGATGATTAGCCAAAACAAGAAAAAAGAAACAAGAAAAGCTACCATCTTTCCTACTAAAGTGAGACTACTCAAAGATCTATACGCACTTTACTAACATCAGCATGATGCCAGTTAAGATGCTTTGTCTTAAAATGAATCATAATTTGACTGATCATAAAGTTTTAAAAAGTAAGAAAAACTTAATCTTGTAATCTTAAACTAAATATGTGTATAATATACCAAAATACCCGTTAAGTTTTGTGATGAATGTTAGTACTTATTTTGATTGTAGGGGGAACTAGTCCGTGACAAGTGATAACCCACGAGCCCAGTCATGTTCTTCTGTTCTCTTCACAAAGCCCACCTCCCCCTCCCCCCACACAAAAAAGGTTTGCACTTCTTTTCTTAACCTAAGAAGAAAAGATATAGAACAAATTTCATTTGTAGTCGGCCGGTGGAAACAAAACAATTATCATCTGTCAGTCATGAATTGATTTATATAATTTATAGTCCCAAACAAATTATAATGGCTAGCCTAAATTTGCTCAAATACGATAGATTTTGTTGCCATCCAGCCGTTCCAATCATCCACCAATAATATGCAAAATCAGTTTTCTTGTTGCCAAATATACCGCTTATGGTATTTTATCTTTGAAAACAATAAATTTGCATGTCATTTCATGTACCTAACTTTTTCTGACTATCAAAAGATTATATAAATTATTTTTAATTTTTGTTGTTGTTGGCTCTTAATTGGCTAAATAAAAGCAGTCGGTCAACTTCAAAGTAATATATCCTTATAGTTATGATTTTCGTTTCATGGGTTTATTTATTTATTTAATACACAATAATATGTTCTTCACTTTTTAAATCAAATACCCCTTTACGTACAAAGAATGTAAATGTACATTCAAATAAATATTATATAATAGATATAAATTGTCAATAACTATCATTATTGTAATTTTTAACACAATATTAAATTCTAGAAAATCTTTCATATATACATTTTACTACATCACTACGTAGTAAAATGCACGATACAATTTATATACACAAAATTTATACATCGTAGAACAGTCTATACACTTTGGATACACAAAAGCGCTCGGGATACATTAATGATATATTATGGATACATTGCAAGATGCACGATACACTCTATATACAAATTTTCTGCAATGTATATACTAAAATAAATTATCACTATACAAAAAATATACTAAAATAGACTGTCACTATACAATTTATATACAATAGACTGTTACTATACAAAATATATACAAAATAGACTGTTACTATACAAAAATATACTAAATAGACTGCCACTATACAATTTATATACAATAGACTGTTACTATACAAAATATATACAAAATACACTGTTACTATACAAAAATATACTAAATAGACTGCCACTATACAATTTATATACACTAGACTGTCACTATACAAAATATATACAAAATAGACTGTCACTATACAAAAAATATTACAAAATAGACATTTCAGGTTATTAGATATAATATGTTTGGGCCGAAGGGCCATTTAGTGTCAGTGAGAAAACATATGGGCTATTAAAATTTTGATGTGATATAGAGGGTAGTTTTCTCAAAGATATACTTACCTCTGGAAAAAAAACAAGAAAGTTCGAAATACAAGAGTCAAACTATTTAATTTTCTGTTTTATATAATTCTAATATTTAATTTTTGGTACTGTTAAATAAAATTTATACATAGTTAGAAATCAGATTAAAAGTACTACGCATGAAAAAATTGCGGTTAATGGCGGAGGAAGTAATAAATAAACCCAAATGCTATATCTCCAAAAAACAAATATAAGATTTTAGTTCATTGATGGATAACTGAAGAACAAAGGTATAGATCCTGTTGCTCTAAGGTTTGGTACAATAGACATCAACCGATCAATTCAATTGTCATAAAAAGATCATAAAGTTGATTGCTAGAGATACTAATAATCAAAGTTTTCTTTTGTCATGAGTCTCTTGTCATAGGGATTTCTTCAATTTTAAGCTTCTCAATTAAAGATACGCATAAATAGGGTATAATACTCATTATTTGAAGCCCTTTTGCTTTTACTAAATGTTTCCTCACTTTCTTAAAGTCTTTATTTTTACTTATATATATTGCCCATTTACTTTAGAATAATTTTTTTAGAAGGGACAATTTTACATATTTGTGCCAAATCCTTCTATTATTAAGTACCGATAGTATCATTTTGATGTGTTTTAATTTTTTCGAACAAGAGAGGTTCGACGTTTTTGAATCCATTTTAATTCCGGTTCTAACCTTGATCCGCTTATTTAACTTGGACTCGGTGAGTATTTCTCATTCTACATATTGTGAAAATAGGTAAAGCAAAAGATGTAAAAGCTCGGATAGAGCAACTAAACGTCAACATGTTAAATATTTTGCTTCATATTCACTATGTCTAAGTTTTTATATTATAATCCATAAACGTTCAAATAGAAAATCTTTCAGTAGGACCAACTAAATGGTTACTGATCAAATATCAATACCTCAAAAATAGTGATATACACATTTTCATCAAGTACTCTCTCTCTCTCTCCCTTTTGACGGGGGAGAGTGTGCTCAACACTTAAAACTATCAACACAGTTGATAACTTCTACCATAAAAAGAAGAAGATAAAAACAGGCAAACAGCTAGCAATGTTCAATTATAATACTCTCTCCGTTTCAATTTTTGTGAATATATTTGACTGGTTATGAAGTTTAAGGGGAAAAAAAGACTTTTGAACTTGTGAGGTAAAATAAAGCACATATATTTTGTGTGACTATAAATCATTGTATAAAGAAAAATAGCACAGATTTGCTCTAATGATAACCAAATCAACTCAAACACCAACCCGGTATGTTAGAGGTTTCGAATCACGTAGAATATATAAGTGAGAAGACGCTAAATTCTTCACAGTGGGCTGGCTCGAAAAAAAAACGAGTTAGTAGAATATTTCTTCTCAAATGTGTTTAGCATATCAGGACAAGACTTTAAAGCTAAACCTAATCAAGCTAAAAGAAAGGATAGACTTAATGTACCAAACAATTATAGGAGTAATAAATAAATTAAATTAAATATTCCATAGCCCATGGTAGTTCAAGTAGGGTTTTTAGTTTGGTGTAGACCGTGGGGGGTTGGGGGGGGGGTGTAGGTATGGCCGCCAAGTCAATTTGAGTCACATAAGAATGGTTTAAAATGGTTATAAGAGTGCTTATGGCCGACCCACTTGCTGGAACAAGAATTCTTACAAAAATAGCCTAAAAGTATGATCAGTGGGACTCTCCTCTGACTTCCACTACTAACATTCCAAATTCCAAACAAATTAATATATTATTTTTATAAAAAAAAAAAAAGAAGAAGCTAAGCAGTTCAATAAACTCCACATTCTTTTCCCCTTTTTTTAAAAAATTCAACATCTCTATTTATATTTCTCGTTGTATCTTTTTGTCTTCGCATATAATTAAAAAGAAGAGAGAAAAGTCATATAATTAAAAAGAAGAAAGAGAAGTCATAATAACTCATAAACTTAGATATATAAATGTAGAAACAGGAACAAAAAGTTTTTTATCCTGTGCTAAATTCAGCCCAATCAACACCAACAACAACACAAACATAACAATTTTGTTAAATAAACTAATCTAAAACTCTCAGCTAAATTTAGCACCTGTTCCTGTTCCTAATCCCAGATTATTATTGTTATTACAGCTCTACATTATCCTCTACAATAATCATGTACTAAGCCTACAAACACATCATTCTGCCTGTAGATCATGGCCCAGCATTGGCTGTCCTCCTTTGTATAGTCACTTCTTTTTACCTTTTCCTTTTTCTTGCTTTTTTTCCTAAGATACCAATGTGCATTAATCCTTCTTCTCCAAAATATTACCAAATTAGCTATAAATCACTTCTCCAGTGCTTCTCCTCATTGATTATAAGTCTCTTATCTGAATGTACCCCCGAAATTTGGAGTCCAGAAATCTGTAGTAGTCTCAGTTGCTACAGGGAAAGTACTTGATATTGGTACTAGGCACAGCCCTCGGCTCCTTAAGTCTTGTTTTGATCCTTCTTGTTCCTTTACCTTATCCGCAGTCTGCAAATAATAATCATTATATTTAGATCGTTTGATTTCCATAAACTAAACGCATAAAACACTTGTAGTATCATATCACCTAAAAGATAAGACACATAACTGTCCATATAATGTGAAGTTGAAAAATGAGAAAATTAACTGTTATAACATATTAAAATAGATATATAGTATAAATGTAATTTTCTACACCGTGAATGTATATAAGTTTAAGTCCTTCTATTTAAGTATCATAGCTCACTATGTAAAAAAAAAATGTAGGTATATATATATAATTATACATATAGCGCACTTAATATAATATGTAGGAGCACGTTTATAGATCTTTTACCTGTTGGTGTAGAGGGGGTGATCCAGTTTTCAAATACGGAGTACTAAGAACCTGAGATAAAATAAAACAATCAACTAAGTTTGAGTTTCTTGATTCATTACAAAACCCTTATTTAGTGTGTTAATTTCAGTAATGAAAGTAACTTACATTGACTTGATCATGGAGAAACTTGATGTACTCAATAGCTTCATGGAGAACTGAAGCTGTATCAGTCTGATCAGACAACAAAGAAATACAATGTCATTAATAACTTGATTGAAAGTCTTATAAAAATTTAGAAGATCAATTAAAAGTGGAAGAGAAAACTCCAAATATTTACCTTTCCGAAAGGTGAAACCAATTGCTGGATAGCAGTTATCCGGTCCCCCAGCTTCTCTTTTCTGACCTGATAACAAAAGGCTGAAAATTCTCATCCATTTCTTTGGACAAAACAATCATTTTACTTACAAAAAGAAAAAGCTTAAAGCTTCCCCCTTTAGTCAAAAGTTCGATTAGATATGTCCTATACCTTAAAAGTTGGCAATGGTGATGGTGTCTCCATTCTTGGCCTCTTGAATGCTGGTTCACTATTCCCACTTTTCTTAGCCCTCGACTCTCGGAATTCTTCAACATTAGACTGAAATGTTTTTGAGCAAATGGTTAATTAATCATTTAAAAGAAAAAACTAACAGCATATCCAACTCTTATTTTGTGAGTTTAATTACTAGTTTAATTTCTATGTAATGACTGCAAAATAAAATATTCACATAGTAACAGGTAAATATGAATAACACACTATCATTGGCTAAACCATTACGTACTTGATATGTGCAAAAACAACTTGAAGTTAAAGTATTTACCTTGGCAGAAACGTTAGGAGCACTGGATTTCTCGTGAAATGTTGGTAACGGCAGCAATTGTGAATGCATAGATGGCAAAAGATTGCCGCGCATATTGTTTAAGGATGTGGGATTAGTGAAAGGAAAATTAGAAGGTGTTTGTTTTGGTAAAGAAGGCCTCAACAAGGGTGGGAATTTAGGCAAAGAAGGTGAAAAGTGGTCATTCAAATTTGGCCTATAGTTTAAGGTTGCTGGGAAATTCATTGGCTGATTATTATTAGTAAACAAAGATTGTTGTTGAGGTTGCTGTTGAGGAGGAGGAGGAGGATCATTATCAAATAAGGTCTGAAGTAAAGCTGAAGGATAATTAGAAAAAGAAGAATTCATTGGAAAGCTTGAAGATATCACAGTGGATTGATCAGTATTAGTTGAGCTAGTGATTGGATTCATGCCTAAAGTAAAATCTTGATGTTTAAATGAGTTTCTTGAAGAATCTTCAGTTATAGTAGAAAAATTCTTTCCCAGCTCATGAGAACAATCAACCCCAGTTTCTTGCCTGTAATTCAGGCTTGAATTTAGGTCTTCTTGTAGTATTGAAGGATAACTGCTATCAGCCCTCTCATTTCCATGCCTGCATAATTTCAAGAAAAAATTACAAACTTTTATCAATAAAAACAACAAAATTGACTTGTTTGAACTTTTTTAGAGAAACCCTTTTTTCCACATAAATGAAAGAATAACACATGATAGAAGTATCTCCGATCCTTTTTTTCTCAGTCTTACAATTACAACAACAAATCTGAAGTCAGCTATATAAATCCTAACTCGTATTATATATAAAAATAAAAGTGGAAGGAGGCCAAAATGAAAATTTGTATGCTTACATCATGGTATGATTCCAATCAGGAGTTGAAGAAGTTGATGATGAAGAAAGGCCAATACCCAACATTTGTAGAGTGGAGTCATGTTTGGGTAATTCTTGAAGTACCACAGACTCATCAGAATTACCAGATTCATCATTAGACCTGCAGGAGGATTTCATATCCAACAAGTCATTATTTGGCCATGCAAAGTTGTTTCCTATAGAAGATGCTGCACATAGTGATGAACCAAAAATACTTCTACTTGAATTCCACCAGTTTCCTCCACAAACCCCTGCTTGAAATTCATCAGCCATATATGGTCACTTCTTTTCTCCACTACTACAACTATATATATATATATATATATAGTTCTTGCTTTGTTGTTCTTGCTTCAACTTGAAAAAGCTTGAGTAGACTATACTTGTTTTATTGGTTTTACATGAAACTGAATTTATCAAGTGAGAGTTGTATTTATACACATATATGGAGTTGAGGGGTGGGTGGGAAGACTGGGAAGAAAAACTACCGGAATCTGGTTGACATTGTAAAAAAAGAGAAGATGATTAGACAAAGCAAAGGAGAGGGGCGTATTAAAATATGACAACGAAAGATAAAAAGGAATTTTGGATCGAATTTTCTTACTATTATTTTATTTCGCTACTTTAATACTATATTACTCCTACTTTTTGGGTTAGTATTATTATTTTTTCTTCTTTTTGTTTTCTGGGGTCGTTTTATAATAATTATTGAAAGAAAGTATTTTCCATGGTTGCTTATTAACAAAGGGTGAGATTAATAGGATATGATGGTGAAGTTTGATTGGCTGACACGTCACATTTTAGGGACGAATAAATGTACCTTTTAGTCTTGTTAAAATTCTACGGCTGAAATTGTTTATACTTATCGAACCGGAATTTCATGATCAGGACCATTGCCATCCTTCACTTTCAAGGTTCACATAGATTTACACGGGTTAATTTCACCGATGGTCATGCAATTTATTATCACTTAAAAAGTCATTCAATTTTACCTTTGTAACTTAAAAGTCATTCTAGTTCAAAACCTATAAAATATTCTATAAAAATATGATATGATATTAAATTTAATTAAAAAATTTAATTATAGTACAACATAAGCTTAGATGGATCATACTCAATTTAGACCCATTTTATTCACAATTTGATTTGACCCATAACCCCAATGAGTTTTAATATTTTGAACATTAGAAGGAAAAGAAGAGAACAATTATTTTGTGCTAAAAATATCTTACTTTATTTGTTACGTAATAACCTTAATGTCACCACCTATAATTTCATTAAAAATATGAACAGAACTAGCACAGAACCAGTTTTTGCATCTTTCATATCATTTTATAATTTTTCATGAAGTTAAAATACTACCATATCAATTTCACATAACATATAAATGTACCACTAACAGACAAGAACAACAAGCTAATAAGAACCTATTTTCATAAATTACTATTCCATTAAAGACAAAATATTGCTTATTAAGCAATACTAACAGACAAAAATACTGCTAAGTAAGAAACGCTGCTCAGTAATTTGAGGGTGTAGGGAGAGGATTTTGTATTTTCTCTTCTTTTTTAAAATATATTTACATGGATTTAGATTTTAAGTTGTCAGTGTAAAAGTTTTGTGCAGTGTCACTATATTTTAACATATTATAATAGTTGTATTTAATTTATTTTTAAAATTATCATATCATATTTGTTAGGCCTTATGAAGAATAGTACATATTATAGTAGGTATTCGGGGGTTACTTTTTAAATTTTTTTAAAGAAAAAATAGGGAAGGAGATTATATGGTAAAAAATTAAATCTTCACCAACTAGATGAAAATTTAGACAGCTAGACTACTAAATCTTCGTAATGCTGAATTTCTTCTAGCTGTAAGTATTCATGGAGTAACGTTTTCTAATATTTTTTCTACAAGTAGAGAATTTTGATATTTCCCCCAAACACTAATTAAGTATGTTCCAATCATTTGATTTTAATTAGTAATGTTGCCATCATATTCCCCCGCCACTACTATGCCCAGAGTTCTAATTTTGTGAGAGTACTAGGGGTGTATATGGACTGAGTTGGTTCGGTTTTTATCAAAACCAAACCAAACCAAACTAACTATATCAGTTTGGATTGGTTCGGTTTTGTCGGATTTTTCGGATTTTTAGGTTTTTTGTTACTTAAATATTATTTCAATCTTACTTTGTTAAATATTTGATAAGTAAATATATATTTAATAAAAATATAAAAAATTGACAAACATATTATCGATTAAAATATTCTTATGGGAGAATTCTATTAGTAAGACATAATAGTTATTTTTTTTGTCACCTGACAATAATTTATGTTGATGTACACTTTCAGGTTAACCGAATTTAGTAATTAAACATAAAAAATAATATGATACCTAAATATTTAATAATCACTTCACATTCGAAAAAGATTCAAGAATTTAATAGATTCTAACATATGATATGAATATGGAAGAACAAAGAGATAGACGCATTTCAGTAACACTTAATAAGAAAGTGATCATACAACCCATTATTTAAGGTCAATAAATATGGAGCACTTCACAATCTATTAAAATTTATATCCGCAAGAGGATCCCAAATATTTCTAGATATTTTTTAAAGAAAATTCTATATAAAATCTTAAAAGTATATATAAAAATTATATATTTATAGGTCGGGTTGGTTCGGGTTTTTTTTACTCAATACCAAACCAAATCAAACCAAACCAAGTCGGATTTTTTAATCGGTTTGGTTTGACTTTTCGATTTGGTGCGATTTTTCGGTTCGATTTGTACACCCCTAGAGAGTACATTGATATTTCTACTTCTTTATTTTTCTTATATGCATGAAATTTTCTTCTTCTTTTTTCTCTCAAATTTATTACATATTTCATATGTAGGCTTTTGATATGACATTGAGGAATTAAGTCAAACATTTTTCCTATTTTTTTAATACATATTTGGTGATCGCTTCTTTTTCTTGGTCTTTCCTTGACTTGATGGAGCAGAAAAGAATATAGCAGTTGACTAATGATTTGTAAACTCAAAGTCAGCTGAAGTTTAGTTACATATCCAAATATCTAGGAATTTGTGATTACAAAATGTTATCTATTCATAGAATTAAACACTATCTCTAATCATAAGACCAAGTAATTAGGACCAAAATTGATATGCACCATATACAGTGGATTTAGAAAAACTCTTTTTCATCATAAATCCCAACTAATAATCGTAATTCTTCAATCTGATGTATTTAGTCCTACTTAAACGTAAAATAGCAATATTTCATTGACCATTATCTTTATTATATTTTGGTACTATTGGTCTTCAAAAGGTAGAGTTAGATCAGTTCCATGAATTACATTTTCTGTCGACTCATAATCAACAAGTTTAGTTCAAATTCTCACTGCAAATTGGTTGGTTTTCAATTTGCAATTTTTTACATTGATATAGAATCATTAACAAAAATCTTCAAACTTAACATCTCCTTAAAGGAATTCAGAAACCAGCTCGGACCTTGGTTCTATTTTAGTTAAACTCCCCTCCAGCTTAACGTTTCATCATACGTCTTAGGACGATTAAAAGTAATAATATCACCAAAAAGCTGTAGTTTTGTTCCAATTATTCCCTATATGTGTTTTACCCAGAAAGTACAGAGAATAAGACGCAAGAGAATTAGGTTAGATCTTATCTATTCTAGTCTATTAGTTCGTGTATCGAGATTAATGATTTTAGGTCAATGCTAAATCCGTGCAGCTTCCCTGCTTTGGGATGTAATTAAAGCATTTGTTTCTATGAGCTAAAATGTAATTGTTCCAAAAATTTGACACATTATTTATTATTGTCACAGTTTTTAAAAATTTAGATACATTCAATTATCCACATCTTAATATTTACAGAATATTTTCCTTCTCTTTAACCACGATTTTAATGTATTCCCATCATTACTAAGTACATAAGTCAAACATATATTTTAAATATAGGCCAATGAGATATCATCGCATAAAATGAGACTGAAAAGTATTGATATATGAGATAGCCAAATAAAGAAATAATTATGGGAAAGTACAAGTAGGATACTTAATTTAGCCTATTTTACATATAATTTAAAATTTCTTTTCACCTATTAACAGGGTACTAAAAATATCAGTGTTAGCAACTGATTTGAGATTGATATTCATGTCTATCATCACAAATTTAAATATTATTGGGTGAGTTAAAATAAAATGGAGTTTTTAACAGCATAAAAACTCATAAATGAGTTTCTACGAGTTTTGTGATTTCTAAATTTTTTTGATAATTTGATGATTGGGTATGTTGTGTATGTCATTTTGAAGTTGTGGTTAGATTTAGTGAAGAGATGTAAGGTATTTGATGATGTTTTTCTTAAGTTGAAGCTCGTAGGACGAAATTCAATTTTCGTATACAATATTATAAATAAGTGTATAATATATATATGAAACGTATAAATACTGTTGCAAAATAATAATGGATTATACTCCTAATGTAAACCTAAAAACATGATTACTTAAGTACAATATTGTGTATTACACTATACTTTTGTGCAAATCTCTCCAAAACAAATTCGGAAACTTTGAAGAGTGGGGGGTGGGGTGGGGGTGGAGTGGGTCCAACACGGCACGCGCGCATTACTCGACTAAATGGGGCTGGCCGCGAGTTGGTCCTGACTGACTTCTGAGTCATGACAAAATTCAACTCCCAATAATATAGTAGTAATAGTAACACTTTGGTCAATGAACCATCTTTTCACTTCTATATTTTCACCCACTACCTACCTCTTCTTCTCAACTTTAATCAGTTAATCTTCATCTTTAGCCTTAAAACTGTCTTTTAACTCTTTTTTAGTTACTAGTATATTTCGGTTGACTCCATATCTTTCGTCTGTTTTCACATGACAATTCAATCTTTACTTCCTCCTAAATACGACGTATGTGGACCATTAGTCCATTACCAAGAGTGGAGTTTCTGGTGAACTAATTCACTTTACTTTGTGATTCCAAGTTTCAAGTTGACTCTGCTGCTTTTATCATTTTGAGATGTCTCCGCGTGAACTACGGATTCGAGGTGTGGAAGCGAGTACTAATACTCATATTATGGTAAGTTGTCTATATTATATTTTTTGGCGTGCGGTTCTTTTCCGGACCATGCGTGAACACGAAATAGCTTGTGCACTGGATTGCCCTTTTATTATATGTTTTAAATTGCAATTTTTCCATACATCGTTTTTTATTTCATCAGCAAAGCAGAATTTTGACTTATACTTTTTACTGTTAAAAACTGTTCAAGTTTATTTCACTTCCTACTTTCCATATAATAAAGTCTTTACCAATGTATATGTTACTACTTTAATCTCAGTGAATCTTGTGTAGGTGGGTCTAAAGACGGAGACGATTGAGCACAGTCGCTTTCCGTTTGATGCGAAACGGAGTTAGGTGACGCCCATCCACTCTTTGGATTTTCTTCTTGTCCTCTTGTGTACTGTGGATTATTCTCTCCCCAACAAGAAAATGACGCGTTTCGTTAGTCCGATATAGGATTTTGTTTTTTTTTTTAAAAAAGAAAAAGTATATGGAGAGAAGAGAATATAAAAACTATATTCTAAACCCAAAAGCATATTGATACTACAACCGAATTTAAGACTCAAAATTAGTCGATGCATCCACTATTTATTGTGCAGGTGTTCTGAACTTAATACTATAAGTATGTACTTTTTGAGAATTTTAAAATAATATGCTGTTAGAAAATAATGTATGCCTTAATACTCGTTACCTGTATGTTACACCAGAAAAAAGTTACTTTCATATTATTTACACATTAAATGAAATTAAATTATTGTGGTTAAATTACAAATTAAAGTGATAACGTATATATCAAATAAACATCATTTATTTTTGTTTATCCGAAAAACGGATTGAGTTAAATTAGTACGTAATTCTAAGGGTATGTGGTATAACTTGACACAAATCGTAAGAATGAATAGAAATATCAAGTGTTGACTATAGAGAATGAAAAACAAACAAAGTTAGGAAAAGATGATTTATAGATCAAGCAAGATGAATTTATTAATGAAGCTAAAAAAGGATAACTTTTCAATATTGGAGTGTATGATATCTCAGTTACCGTGTATGCAAAAATTTGGTGCTTACAGAAATAATAACTATCCCATTTATAGTGGAGAGATCTTACTTTAGATATAATTAAAAATACATAGTGGGAGACTCGTGATAAATTAATTTTTCCATAATTCCTGCTAGGATTCTCTCATCTGGTGGGATTGCAACGGCTCTTGTCTATGAGCTCGATATTGACTCGAGCTCTCGGTCTTGACTCGAGCTCTCGGTCTTGACTCGAGCTCTCGATCTTGACTCGAGCTCGATTCTGACTCGAATCCTTGTATTGATTCGGGGTCAGTGTTGGTCGTTCTCTACCTCATAAGCTCGATAACTTCACTTTGCATCATAGTTCGATTTGGATTCGAGCTCGATAATGATATCGAGCTCGACATTGATCGGTCCCTCGGGCTCGAAGCTAGGTGACCCGACTTCGGACCTCAATCTGATACTATGAAGACGTTTCTCCGATCCAATGCATTACCATTTAAACCAGTTCGTACGAAGTACTAACCAATTTTTACCGTTTACAGATAGTCCCCTCGTTTCTCGGGAAGGATATAGCGAGAAACGACATGATTTCACAGCGACTCGATCAGATATAAGCTGACGTTCACATTGGGCACGATCATGACGCATATGATAGCTATCCCGTCGGTTTAGTTTTTCAAGGTATTTAATGCTTGTCAGACGGTGGTCGACCATTATCGAAATTGAACCGCCATTGCTATACCTATAAATAACCATGTTTTCACTTTTACATCTTCAAACTCTAAATTTTCTAACTTCTTTCTCACACTTTCTGAATTCACTCGCAAATCAGTGATTCTTCTCTGCAAAAACCTTTCTTCAAAAACACCAAATTTTTGTTACATCATTCTATTATCGATCTTTAAATCCAAAAAAATGGCGAAAATATCAAAAACCATTCCTCAGAAAGAAAAGGCTTCTTCTTCACAACATGTCGCCGGCAAAACACCGGCGGGGTCACGACCTGAGGAATGCGTTCTTGGGGCGTGTGTTCTTACGTCTGATTTTAAGGTCGACAAAGGCTCGTCGGTTCCCGGCCGATGTGAGCATGTATCGAGGTATATGTGTTCGATAACCGAGAGGCATCTCGAACAGCTAAAGAAAGATTGCAATTGGGAGAACAAAGAAATAGTAATCCTGTCTTCTGAAGAAGATATCACCACTTACGTGAAAGGGGTTTTAAGTGTGTATACTTACCCTTTCACGTTAGGTCCCCTCGACCCTGTTATTATTGACTTTTATCGTCAATACCAAATAACCCTAGGCCAGATCAACCCTTCTTTTTGGCGGATCGTTATTTTGATCTGTTACTTCGTGAACAAATTCGAGGGGATGCCTTTCACCCTTGACCATCTCATCTGATTGTACTGTCCTCGCCTCTTTCGAGGCGGGTTAATAAAACTTCAGCGTCGGGCTACCAAGGTTCTGTTCTCGAGTATAGACGAGGACGTGGATCGAGGCTAGATGGGCAGATTTGTTCGAGTAAAGACTACGTACCTATTCCGATTGAAAAGATGCCTTTTCCCGAGGAATGGAATATGAAGCGTAAGTGTAATTATACTGTTATCTCCTACTATTTTGCCCCTTCGTTCCTTTTCTAACCGATATCCCCCTTTTAGTGATGCAGCGGTTCCTGGGATGCCCGGTGCAGTCCCCGATCTCAAAAACTGGGTACAGGATCTAGCTTCGACCTCCACATATGTCGAGCGCTTGTGGCGTGATTTGTCAAAGGGCCGATGGGAGGCCAAAAACCATGGTGAGCCTCTTTCTCATATCTTTCGTAATTCGAACGAAATGCTTTCCATATATTTAAATCAATTTTCCTGTATGTAGGTGTGGGAAAAGATGCGGTTTTGAGGCCCTCATCCATCGAGGAAGAGGCTTCAGCCTCTGATCCAAAGTTGGTAAAGGATAATAAGAGGAAAAGGGCCTCCACCTCCGAAGATCCAAAATCGAAAATGAGGATGGATCGAAAGCCGAGGAAGAATACCATTCCTTTGACCGTAGAATCAGTTCTGTGTCTAAGGGATGAAGACGAAGAAGAAGAAGAAGAAGAAGAAGAAGAGAATGACGGGTCCGTGCTGGTGGCCCGAATGAAGAAATCCATCGATGCCCCAAAGGTAGCTGAATCGATGGTGATTTATAAAACTCCACCTCAGACTGAGGAGATGTTGGGGGAAGGTTCGGGTAGTGTCCCCAAATCATTGGAGATCGAGGATGCTTCCCACCGAAGTCAACAAACGGTGGGTGTATCGGAAAGGGCCGGTCCTGAAGCTCTCCGAACTGAGGAGAATGCCCCAAGCAAGTCGTTTGGGGCAATAGTAATCGGAGACTCACCCACTCTCCCTGCCTTTTCCGAAGGGGCGATTCGGAAAGCCAAATCTTTGGGGGCCCTCGAGATGAGCCGGTCTCATGAAGGGGAGGACCCCTTCAGTGATTTATTTACTGGGGTCGAGGACGCTGCTGACCCTAGTGATGTGTCGAGCCTTTTCTGCGAAGTGCAGCAAGCTCTGAATCGGGTAAGCTTTAACTCTCTTCGTTGATATTATTTTTATGTTTGCTATTCTTTTCTAACTTCTTTTCTTCTTTCTTCGCAGGGCGTGGCAGTTCATCGAGAAGCATGTTCCCAGTCTCGAGCTGAGCTACATCGATTTGAGGCCGACCTTCGACGAGCTACGGAGGAGAGTATGGAGGAGAGGAACGCCCTCAAACTCCTTTCTGGTCAAAGAGAAAAAGAAATCAAAGGCCTTCGAGCTGAGTTGGCTAAGGCTCATCAAGACCAGGCTGACCTGACCGAGCAGATAATGATAATATTAAGAACTCATGGGCTTGATTCAGGATCGGAGGCTAATATTTCAATCTCACAACTGCAGCAGAAACTCGAGACGATCGGGCAGCTTCGTGAGGAAATTGATATAATAAGGGCGGAGACCATGGGATGGAAAGATGGCATGGACCGTCTTGCTACAAAAAAAAGAGACTGTTCGGGCCCAATTATCATCGACTGTAAGCCAACTTCAAGGCATGAAGGAGAAGAGCTCGGTTCAAGCGAGAAGAATTGAGGAACTCGAGGCTCGGTTGGCTTCCGAACTTGCCAAGGCCAAATCTGATGTCGAAAAGGCAAAGTCCTATGTGGATGCATTAGTGGCTGTCTATCGGGAGGATGCTAAAGCAGCTCAGGTACAAGCAAGAGAGGCAGTCGAAGCCGCCAATACTCAAGCACATTGGGTTGCCGAACTTGCTAAATGTCGATCTAAGAGGGAGACCCTAGAAGATATCCATGCTCGAGGCTTCGATCTTACTGAAGAGATAAAAAGAGCAAAAGAGCTTGAAGCCGATGCTGAAGCCTTGGCTTCCGATGATGATGATGGCCGTGATGATAATGATGGCAATGATGGGAGCAAGAGTGGTTCCGAGAGCGGGGAGGAGCCTGATGGAGAAGAGACTGCCCCCCGTAGATAACCAAGAAACTTAGCCCTTAGTTTTCATTTTGGTTTTTTTGTGTAGTGTCCTGTTCGGACATTGTAAATATTCTTGTATATATAAAGATCTTTTCTTTTCCCGACTCGCCTCCATTTTATTCTCCGCCTTGAGAAGATTTTGTTTTATTCATGACTTATGAAGGTTTTCATAAGGTTTTAGGCAATTTGATTGAATATGGATCTTGTAGCCTTCATAACCGAGTGAGTGCTTGCTCAAAACTTGAAATAAGGTAGCCCATATGCTTAATAGTCGAGTTGAGTGATTGTTTGAACCTAAAGTAATGTGGCCCGTAGACTTAATGGTCGAGTGAGAGTTTGCTCGAACTCGAAATAAGAGTAGCCCATAGGCTTAATAGTCGAGTGAGTGATTCGAACTCGGGGTAATGTAGCCCATAGGCTTAATGGCCGAGTGACTGATTCGAACTCGAAGTAATGTAGCCCATAGGCTTAATGGTCGAGTGAGTGATTGCTTCAACTCGAGATGATGTAGCCCGTATGCTTATTAGTCGAGTGAGTGATTCGAACTCGAAGTAATGTAGCCCATAGGTTTAATGGTCGAGTGAGTGTTTGCTCGAACTCGAAATAAGGTAGCATGTAGGCATAGTAGTCCAGTGAGGGATTTGAACTCGAAGTAATGTAGCCCGTAGGCTTAATGGTCTGGTGAATGATTGCTCAAACTCGAGATGATGTATCCCATAGGCTTATTAGTCGAGTGAGTGACTCGAACTCGAAGTAATGTAGCCCGTAGGCTTAATGGTCGAGTGAGTGATTGCTCCAACTCGAGATGATGTAGTCCGTAGGCTTATTAGTCGAGTGAGTGATTCGAACTCGAAGTAATGTAGCCCGTAGGCTTAATGGTCGAGTGAGTGTTTGCTCGAACTCGAAATAAGGTAGCCCGTAGGCTTAGTAGTCGAGTGAGTGATTTGAACTCGAAGTAATGTAGCCCGTAGGCTTAATGGTCGGGTGAGTGATTGCTCAAACTCGAGATGATGTAGCTCGTAGGCTTATTAGTCGAGTGAGTGATTGGAACTCGAAGTAATGTAGCCCGCAGGCTTAATGGTCGAGTGACTGATTTGAACTCAAAATAATGTAGCCCATAGGCTTAATGGTCGAGTGAGTGTTTGCTCGAACTCGAAATAAGGTAGCCCGTAGGCTTAATGGTCGATGAGTGTTTCCTCGAACTTGAAATAAGGTAACCTTTAGGCTTATTGGTCGAGTGAGTGATTCGAACTCGAAGTAATATAGCCCGTAGGCTTAATGGTCGAGTGAGTGATTGTTCAAACTCGAGCTGATGTAGCCCTCATGCTTATAAGTCGAGTGAGTGATTCAAACTCGAGGTAATGTAGCCTGTGGGCTTAATGGTCGAGTGAGTGTTTGCTCGAACTCGAAATAAGGTAGTCCGTAGGCTTAGTAGTCGAGTGAGTGATTCGAACTTGAGGTAATGTAGCCCGTAGGCTTAATGGTCGAGTGGCAGTCCCCTATTTGTGGGGTAATCATCGGCCCTTGAGCCTGTTTGCGTAATAGATCATGTAATAGAGTACGACATGAGATATGGGTAAAGAAGTTTATTTTCATGTTATTATACATGTGCTTATTTTTTATACCAGGGATCGAACAATCTATATGAGCATGGTTTGTTTTGACCATTTGGCTCTTACAATTTTTCCTATCGGAACCCTGTTATTATGAAGTAACTTTCTTGCATCGAACTTGATATATTTGAGGGTAATGCCCCACCAATATTTGAGGTTGATTTTAAAGAGGCCTCAGATACTATTAAATCATTCTAAGTTAGCACGATCAATGGTTGCCTCATTAAAAACCTTGCCAAAAAACCCATTTGGAATAAAACCGGTCCAAGGGAAAAAGAGTGCAACGCGTACTTTCAGACCTAAGGCTTCGTGTTGAATGATCCATCCTTGTTCTTTTATTAAACTACTGCAAGGGTTAGTTTCAAAATATAAACGAACATAGGAGGGTCGTACCTTAGCAGTAGTATCATTTTAGGTGTGACACGTTCCAACTGCTTGATGTTATTCGATATGCCCAAAGAACTTCGGACAGGATTTCTTTCCATTTTCCCTTAGCGTCGTCCAATCTTTTCTTTAGGTTTTGAATGATAGTCTTGTTTGTTGATTCGACATGCCCGTTCCCACTATGGTCATACAGTGTCAATGATATCCATTTTATTTTGTGGTCTTCAAGGAACTTCATCACTTTGTTGCCGATAAATTATTTCCCATTGTCACACACTATTTCGGCGGGTATCCCAAATCGACATACGATATGATCCCAGATGAAGTCTATAACCTCTTTCTCTCTCACTTTCTCAAATGCCTTTGCTTCAACCCATTTAGAGAAATATTCAGTCATAAATAAAATGAACGTAGCTTTAACTGGGGCCGATGGCAGAGGGCCGACGATATCCATTCCCCATTTCATGAATGGCCATGGAGATAGGTCTGAGTGAAGTTGCTCTCTGGGCTGATAGATCATCGGTGCAAACCTTTGACATTATCACATTTTCGAACAAACTCCTTTGCATCTTTGTCCATATCAATCCAATAATATCCTGCTCTGATTATTTTTCGGTCTAATGAATCGGCACCGAAATAATTTCCACAAGTACCCTTGTGAACCTCACGTAGGATGTAGTCTTTGTCTCCTGGACCTAAACATACTGCCAATGGTCCATCGAATGTCCTTCGGTATAATGTTCCGTCTGCAGTCAATGTGAATCGTGCAGCTTTGGTTCGTAGGGCCCTCAAATATTTAGGGTCCGACGGGAGTTTTCCGTTCTTTAAGTATTCAATATACTTATTCCTCCAATCCCAGGTTAAGCTTGTAGAATTTATCTCGACATGACCTTCCTCGATCACGGACCTCGAGAGTTGAACGACAGTCCCCGAGCTGATCTCATCTTCCTCGACCGATGATCCCAAATTTGCAAGTGCATCGACCTCGCTGTTCTGTTCTCAAGGTATATGCTGTAATGTTCATTCTTTGAAACGGTGCAAAGTTACCTATAACTTGTCCAAATACCTTTGCATTCTATCCTCTCAAACTTCGAAGGTTTTGTTTACTTGATTTACCACCAGTAAAGAGTCACACTTGGCTTCAACGACCATTGTTCCCAAGCTTTTAGCTAACTCGAGACTTGCAATCATGGCCTCATAATCGGCCTCGTTGTTAGTCAACCTAGTAGTTTTGATAGATTGCCTAATAGTGTTACCCGTAGGCAGCTTTAAAATGATGCCTAGCCCGGACCCTTTTAGGTTTGAAGCCACGTCTATGAAAAGGGTACATACCCCCGATGACGTACCCGATTTCAACAAGAGTTCTTTTTACACTTCGGGTACGAGGGTCGGCGTGAAATCGGCCACGAAGTTCGCTAAAATTTGAGACTTGATGGTTTTCCGGGTTTGATATTCGATATCGTACCTACTGAGTTCGATGGCCCATTTGGCTAATCGGCCTGATAGTTCGGGCTTGTGTAAAATATTACGAAGTGGGTAAGTTGTTAATACGCATATGGGGTGACATTGAAAGTATGGTCTTAACTTTCTAGAGGCGCTTATCAGCGCTAGTGCCAATTTCTCTAAGTGTCGATATCTACATCCTGCTTTCCCTAAGGTTCGACTTACATAATAAACGGGGAATTGCGTACCTTGCTCTTCTCGAACTAGGATGCCACTTACCGCGATTTTCGATACCTCCAAGTACAAGCAAAGTTTATCGTCTGCCTTTGGAGTGTGCAGCAGTGGTGGGCTCGATAGGTATCATTTCAATTCCTCTAATGCTTGTTGGCATTCCGGGGTCCAGGTGAAATCGTTCTTCTTTCTGAGCAAAGAGAAAAATCCGTGACTTCGATCCGACGACCTTGAAATAAATCGGCCTAAGGCAGCAATCCATCTCGTTAGCCTTTGTACGGCTTTTACACTATCCACGACGGTGATGTCTTTGATAGCCTTGATTTTATCTGGGTTGATCTCGATCCCTCGATTTGATACCATGAAGCCAAGAAACTTGCCGATCCGACCCCGAAAGCACATTTCTCGGGGTTGAGCTTCATGTTGTATTTCTTTAAAATCTCAAATATTTCCTTCAAATAAGCCAAATGGTCATCTGCGCGCAGGGACTTAACTAGCATGTCATCAATATAAATTTCTATTGATTTACCTATTTGTTCCTCGAACATTATATTTACTAGGCGTTGGTAAGTAGTTCCTGCATTTTTTAGTCCGAAAGGCATTACATTATAACAATAGGTTCCATACTTGGTGATAAACAAAGTTTTTTCTCGGTCCTCCGAGTTCATTTGGATTTGATTGTACCCGGAATAGGCATCGAGAAAAGTAAGGATCTCGTGGCCGGCCATGGCATCGATCATGTGATCGATGTTAGGCAGTGGAAAAGAATCTTTGGGGCATGCCTTGTTTAAATCCTTGTAATCTACACACATTCTAAGTTTGTTCCTTTTTTTAGGGACTACAACCACATTGGCTAACCATTCGGGATATTTCACTTCCCGAATGGACCCTATTTTGAGAAGTTTAGTTACCTCGTTCTTTATGAATGTGTGTTTTACCTCGGACTGGGGTCTTCTCTTTTGCTTCACCGGTTTGAACCTATGGTCCAGGCTTAGCCGATGCGTCGTTATATCCGGTGAGATCCATGTTATGTCTAAATGGGACCAAGCAAAACAATCTATACCTTTCGTTCAGGCAGATATTCAATTAGTATGACTTGCTCCAGTTCTTCGATCATTGATTGGGTCGCGTCGGAGTCATTGGGGACCACGAAGGATCTTGGAATCCCTTGCTCATCATCTTCGTCGATCTTCTGATCTTCTAGTTGATTCGAAGCTGACGTCTGTGATTTCTATTTGGCATCATGTTCCCCCTTCGAGCCTGACCCCCTTGTCGATGAAGGCGGGGATATCGGAATTGCTTCTTTGACGGCAAACATTTCCCTTGCTGCCGGTTGTTCCCCAAACACTGTTTTGATTCCCTCCGATGTTAAGAATGTAAGAACCTAGTGGAAGGTCGAAGGTACAACTCTCATATTGTGGATCCACGGCTTTCCAAAAAGGACGTTGTATCTCATATCGCCTTTTATTGCGTGGAACTTCGTATCCTGGATAGTCTCGGCCACGTTTATTGGCAGAATTATCTCGCCTTTGGTAGTTTCACATGCCATATTGAATCCGTTTAGAACTAGGGTTGCGGGTACGACCTGGTCCTGTAGACCGAGCTGTTCTACATCCTTTGATCTAATAATGTTGGTCGAGCTACCTGAATCAATTAACACACACTTAACTTTAGTTTTATTCATAAGTAGGAATATTACCAGTGCGTCGTTGTGAGGTTGCATGACTCCTTCTACATCTTCATCATTAAAGGACAAGGTTCCTATGGGTGCATCTCTCATAATTGATGTCTTAGTGTGTTTAAGTACCGGCCCCTGAGGGGTATCGACGCCACCGATGATCATGTGGATGACGTGATGTGGTTCTTCCTGCTCGTTTTGTTTACCAAAATCCCTGTTTTTGAAATGGTTTTTGGCTTTGTCGCTTAAAAATTCTTGAAGGTTCCCTTTATTGAATAACCGGGCTACCTCCTCTCTTAGTTGCCTGCAATCTTCCGCTCTGTGCCCTTGGGTGCCATGATATTCACACATCTGATTGGGGTTCCTCTGGGAAGGATTATTCTGCATGGATCAAGGCCATTTAGTGTCCTTGATGCGTCTGATAGCCGACACAATGGCGGATGCATCGATGCTGAAGTTATACTCCAATTGCCGTGGTGCTTCCTTAGGTCTGATATGCCTATCGAACCCATTTCTATTCATCAGTCCCCGAGAGCCTTGGTTTCGATCATTTCTCTTTTCTCCTCGTACGGGGTTACGTGGATGTTCGCTATCCCGACGATCTCCGTTGTACGGCCGGTATCGATCCTTGCTTGACCTTGGTTCTCGATCGGTATCCTTTTTAAAATCGGACCCGAAACCCAACTGGTCGTCATTTTAGATTAATACCGATTATGTACATTAGCCCAAGTAATAGCTGGGTATTCGATTAGGTTATGCTTCAGCCGCTGTGAAGCCATCGAGTTTCGTTCGTTCAGACCTTGAGTGAAAGCTTGAACAGCCCAATCGTCTATGACTGGTGGTAGATCCATCCGTTCCATTTGGAAACGAGATACAAATTCTCTTAGTATCTCGTTATCCTTTTGTCTTACCTTGAATAGGTACGACTTCAGGGTCTCGAATTTTATGTCCCCGACATGTGCTTTTACGAAACAATCTATGAGCATAGCAAAAAAATCAATATAGTTAGATGGTAAATTATGATACCATATCATTTTTCCCTTCGACAGGGTTTCACCGAATTTTTTCAATAATACAGATTCGATCTTATCATCTTCTATATCATTTCCTTTAATGGCACATGTATAAGAGGTGACATGTTTGTTGGGGTCGGTCATTCCATTATACATAGGAATTTCGGGCATGCGAAACTTCTTTGGGATTGGTTTAGGGGGTCGGGGGGGAGGCTTCTATACGAATATTTTGGAATCTAAGCCTTTCAATATCGGGGGTACCCCCGGGATCTGATCAACCCTGGAGTTGTATGTTTCCACCTTTTTATTGTTTTCTTCAATCCTCTTTTCTCCTAATTCTATTTGTTTTGTCAGTTCCTCGAACATCTTAACAATTTCGGGATTAGTCCACGATTCTTGCTCATTTGACCTCACCACAGCTGATTCCGTTTTGTGAGTGACTTCCTGGGGAGGATTAGACTCCGGCCCGCTCAGTATCTGAGTTTGACTCTGCAACTAAGCTATTGCTACCTGTTGAGCTTGCAACATTTTGAAAATCATACGCAGGCTGACTCCGTTTTCTTCAACGTTTTGGGTATCTCGAGCTACAGATCGAGTACCACCATGAATGTTATTTTCAGGTTCAGAACGTTGGCCTGCCTCGATGGCCACATGTGAGTTAACGTCCAATGGTACTTCGATTCGAGTTCCAACGGTGTTGACGAGCGGCCTTTCGCCATCGAGCGCCAAGTTATTGTTCTCATCTTGAAGGCCAACTTCGTTGTCGATAGGCAAGGCCATCGATCGGGAGTTCGCTGTTGCTAATATGAAATCAGAGATGCTTCAAAATAAGTGTGAAATGGCCAGTATTTCATAGATTCATGTCAAATAGACACTGTTATACTTAGCCCCACAGTGGGCGCCAAACTATTTACCCGAAAAACGAATTGAGTTAAATTTGTATGTAGTTCTAAGGGTATGTGGTATAACTTGACACAAATCGTAAGAATGAATAGAAAGTCAAGTGTTGACTATAGAGAATGAAAAATAAGCAAAGTTGGGAAGAAGATGATTTATAGATTAAGCAAGATGAATCTATTAATGAAGCTAAAAAAGGATAACTCTTCAATATAGGAGTGTATGATATCTCAGTTACCGTGTATGCAAAAACTTAATGCTTACAGAAATAATAACCATCCCTTTTATAGTGGAGGGATCTTACTTTAGATATAATTAAAAATACATAGTGGGAGACCCATGATAAATCAGTTTTTCCATAATTCCTGCCAGGATTCTCTCCTCTAGTGGGATTGCAACGGCTCTTGTCTATGAGCTCGATATTCACTCGAGCTCTCGATCTTGACTCGAGCTTGATTCTGACTCGGATTTTGTATATGTTCACAAAGTGAGGCCTAGAGATTGGCTAAGAGAAGGAAGAAAGACGAGAGAAATGTTGCATAGGCGCACATACAAAATTAGAATCGTACAAGCTGCATGATAGAAGGTAGCAACAGTTACGAGATTAGAAAGATTCCGACTATAAGTCGTGGTGTAAGAAAGAGGCTTAAAGGGGGAGAATGCCCTGGCCTGTGAATTTATTCAAAGAACAGTTGCCTAAATGGAAAGGAGAATATTAAAATATTCGTAAGAGCTATGGATTATGAAAATGATAAGTGCATCAGTCAACATTCGAGGACGAATGTTCCAAAGAGGGGAATGATGTTATACCTCATGTTTTCGTACGTTAAAGTTTCGTCGTAAGTTAATCGATGTAAGTTTGGGAATGAGATTGTTTTTGGATTATAAGTATTATTCTATCGCAAACAAGTGATGAGTAAATTCGTGAAGGTGAGAGGGTAAGTAAATTGAAGAAAATGAATTTCGTCGAAGTTAGTCATTTTGGGATAAAATACGGCCCGAGTTAAAATACCCGGTATTTATGAACTAGTACCATACAAGGTACCACATGACCATGATAGTAAGGTGTATAAGGTATGTTAAAAATGAGTAGTATTTTAAGTAAGTTGATATAATTTTTAATTATGTAAGCAATTGGTTAATTATTGGGTACTATATTAAAATTTGACTATGTGGCAGCCCACCCCTCAACATAAATGACTCATAAGTCAAATTGAAAGGTAGCAAGCTAAGATGATTAACACAAGTGACTATTATGTGTAATCACCTACGTAGAAAATTTACATTTTGCTTTTTTTGGCCTTAAAATAATCAAAGGCAATCTTATAATCTTCTCCCTATTACAAACATTTCAAAAGGGACGTTAGCTTCAATCAGTAATCTCCACGACAAAGAAAATCAAACTTTTACTTACTCACTAAGTTGTATCGCAACAGGAGGAATAAAATATAGGCAAAAGACTACAAAGAATATGATTTACAACTACTGAAATCCATGCACAACACCTTAGAAACTCGCCAGTAAGAGGGGGAAATGGGTTCAATATACATTTTTTGATGGTAAAATACAGTACGCGTGTTTTATCAAGAGGAAAACAGTACACAGTGCTACAGAACAGTGCAGTACAAGTGTTCCTATGTGTTCGTCCATTCCAACTCTCACTTATATATAGTAAGTAATTTCAAAATGGACGTAGCTTCAACCCAACAACATATCAACAAGACTTCTTGAAACACAAAACAAATCCAACGAGATTTCTTAGCACTTTAGTAACGTCAGATTTTGTGATTCTAAAGGAGTACGGTGCAACCTTTTCCAAGAATATCATACGGATTTTTTCCTACTCCAGGTATGTTAAGTCTAAGCCCTTCCTTCATTTTGGCATGATCTCATAATTACATGTGTTTGATAACGAGGCATAAAGAGAAGTTCATACTCCCGAATTTATATACATCATCCTAGTCTCATAAATTACAGTATTCTCCTTATCGAGACTTCATATTTAATTGAGTATTGTCTTCTTCAAGTCAAGAGAGCAGAGAGCCTATATATACAGTATTACAGTATTTTTATTACCATCGAGCTATAATCGATAGGCATGCCCCTATTGGGCAACCTCTGATCAGATGGTAAGTTATATATAGAGCCTACTGTGACCGAGCACCTATGAGCGAGCCCAGTTGGCCGAGATACAGAGCCTAGTATGGCCGAGCGCCTATGAGCGAGCCTACTACGACAGAGTAGTTATATATATATACCGAGCCTTATAGGGCCGGACAACTATTATACTTACTATATTGAGAGAGTTGAATCAGTATCATCAAGTAAGTATATCTTCAGATTATCTTTGACTTCCAGTTACTTTCAGTTATTATATTATCAGTTCAGTTTCAACTTTCAGTATATTGCCTTACATACTCGATGCATTATTTCGTACTGACGTCCCTTTTCTGGAGGCGTTGCATTTCATGCGTGCAGGTTCAGACAAACAGACGGGTAGACCTCCCCATTAGGTATTGCCCGAGTTCAACTTGATCGGTAAGCTCCATGCCCTTCGGAGTTTCCAGATCTAGAGCTTTATGTACATCTTGTGTATATATGTATATATGTTATGAGTAGGTCGAGGCCCTGTTCCGATCACAGTATATCCATCAGTAGAGGCTTGTAGACATATCCTATAAGTTAGTGCAGTATATTGGGCTGATAAGCCTTTTATGTATATTTTGTTGGTTTGCGAGCCGTAGTAGTTATGACGGCCTTGTTGGCCTACCTTTATATTAATGTTTAGTCAGCATTCACAATTGTCTTGCAATGTGGCCCATGGCCAAAGTATGACATTATATGTTCAGATTCCCTTAGTCACACATTGGTACGCAAGGATAGGTGAGGCACCGGGTGCCGGTCTCACCCCCAGGTTCGGGGCGTGACAGAAGTGGTATCAGAGCAGTTCTGTCCTAGGAAGTCTACAAGCCGTGTCTAGTAGAGTCTTGTTTATGGGTGTGTTGTGCACTACACATATAAGCAGGAGGCTACAAGGCATTTAGGATTGTCACTCTTTCTTTTTACTCTAGATCGTGTGGTAGAGCTCAGTTGTAAGAATTCAAATTCCTAACTTCTATTTTATTCGTAATAAGACGATACCTACATCCAGAAAGATATTTTGTAAGAGATTGAATGTGTCTATGGAAGAGTTGAGTTAAAGGGACTCGATTTTTCATGAGGCTTATGATAAGTAAATGTAAGGTCTTCAGTAGATCATGTGTGTACTAAGACGTATAAGCCTCTTGATAAGGAGCCTTGAGGCAAGAATACCTATCCACCTTTATGGTGAAAGACAATGAGGGATTCAGAAGATAAATAAAAGTTTCAACAAGTAAAAGAAGCAAGATGAAGAAAGGTGCGAGGCACCCAGTTAATGAAGGTTAACAATATTTACAATTCAGGCAGAGGAATATAAACTTTTTGAGTTACATTCAACAGTAGCAGAGGTATGCACAATTGGCTACATCAATCTTAGTTATGCCCTAGGGGAACTAACAAATATGGTTCAAGAGAAGGACGGGATATCAGGATCCGGTTGGGGTTAGAGTGACCCAAAATGGTGGATGAATTATTTACGTTAGTTGACTTTTCTGAAGGATATTACAAATGTGCTAATAGATCTTTTTGTGAGACACCCAGATAATGCACTCTAGAATATTATAATTATATGTGAATACTAGCATGATAAAAAAAAATCAGAAGATAGGCACTGAAAGCCTAGAAGGGATAAATATTACCTTAGTGTGACTCTCGTCCCTAGTAGAGCGAGGACGTTAAGCAACCCGAAGTGCCGATGAATGAAGCAAGGGGAGCTAAAAGCAAAAGAATGTCTTATTGAAGTTTTCAGAATAATGTGATAGACATAAATGTTAGCGGATAAGAAGAGAGTCAATGAAGCATTATGAGTAAGATATGATACATGAATGGCAACGTTAGGTAAAAAAATGACAGTATTACAGAGTCTACAGTCAAGTGAAAGAAAATAAGGAAGGTGACAAGCCTTGAGACAACAAAAAAGTATAGGCCATAAAGTCATATCCTCATTTTGAGGAATAAGTTCGTGACTTCAACGCGACTACCAGAAGGGAGAGTTAAACCCTAGAATAATAGAAATCAGTATGCGCTGGTGAATAAGATAAACTAAACATGAATTAGGGATTTAGTGATTTGATAATGGTCGACATCATGAGAATTTCAGATTTCGTTCCAGTAGTAATAGAATGGACAACGGAAGAAAATTCATGAGAAATTCAGAGAATGGTCATTCAGGAAGACGGTTCCCTAAAGTAAGCAATGTGAGAAAAGTTAAGCTTAAGAGACTGTATGTGCGAGTTATAGTAATTGTCACCCTCGCGAGTAAGGAATTTCGTTATCCTTAGTACAGAAGGATTACCGTAGGGAGAGTAAGGGTCATCGATGATGGGAAAGGACGCCAAAAATGAAGAGGTAAAACATCTATAGACATATTGGCGTAGCTCCAACTCTTAGTACTCCCCTAAAGGGGGGAATATAGAGTGACATGATATTAAGTCAGAATTAAGTGGTTCTAGTAACTATGGAATGGTAAAGAAAGAATGCGACAAAAATAAGACAAGGATGAAATTGCACTTATTCAAATACTACAGATCATGCAAGATAAAGATAGTAAACTCCAACATGAGGCATTCAGTCTCGCAGATATGACATCATAACCTTGAGAAATATTAAGATAGAAGTTGGGTAGTAAAGGTACCGTATGAGGGTTACATAGATAAAAGAGAGTGCCACTGGGAAGACAATCAAAATATCAGCTCAGAAGCAACCTTACGAGCCCAATGGCATGAAGGTAAGTAAGTAAGGATAATTACAAGTAAGAAATAACATCAAAAATTCCGCCGGACAAACGATGTAATAACCTCTGATCAGATGGTAAGTTATATACCGAGCCTACCGTGGTCGAGCGCCTATGAACGAGCCCAGTTGGCCGAGATACAGAGCCTAGTAAGGCCGAGCGCCTATGGGCGAGCCTACTACGGCAGAGCAGTTATATATATATATATACCGAGCCTTATAGGGCCGGAAAACTATTTTACTTACTATATTGAGAGAGTTGAATCAGTATCAGCAGGTAAGCATATCTTCAGATTATCTTTGACTTCCAGTTACTTTCAGTTATTATATTATCAGTTCAGTTTCAACTTTCAGTATATTGCCTTACATACTCGATACATTATTTCGTACTGACATCCCTTTTCTGGAGGCGCTGCATTTCATGCATGCAGGTTCAGACAGACAGACGGGTAGGCCTCCCCATTAGGTATTTCCCGAGTTCAGCTTGATCGGTAAGCTCCATGCCCTTCGGAGTTGCCAGGTCTAGAGCTTTATGTACATCTTGTGTATATATGTATATATGTTATGAGTAGGTCGAGGCCCTGTTCCGATCACAATATATCCATCAGCAGAGGCTTGTAGACATATCCTGTCAGTTAGTGCAGTATGTTGGGCTTGTAAGCCTTTTATGTATATTTTGTTGGTTTGCGAGCCGTAGTAGTTATGACGGCCTTGTTGGCCTAGCTTTATATTAATGTTTAGTCAGCATTCGCAATTGTCTTGTAATGTGGCCCATGGCCAAAGTATGACATTATATTTTCAGAGTCCCTTAGTCGCAAGTTGGTACGCAAGGATAGGTGAGGCACCGGGTGCCGGTCTCGCCCCCAGGTTCGGGGCGTGACAGGTCAACTGCTATAATATGTTATGTGTTGGGATCTAATCTGCCACAAATTATAATGGAAGGCTATTTCAATAGAATTTGGAAAGGGAAGAGAATCGACAAAATAGCCCAAGTGAATCGTGGAGTGTTCCTAATAAGGTTCACAAATGTGGATGACAGAGAAAATGTTGTAGAAGAGGGAGTGCAAATGTTTGATAGAAAACTTATTGTAGTAAAGCTATGGAAAGCAGATTGTGATGTTACAAAAGATAAGGTAGACAGGGTACCAATATGGATAAGGCTAGTAGGACTGGATGTCAAATACTGGGGGAAGAATGCCCTGACTAAGATTACAAGCCTGATTGGGACTCCTCTAAAGGCAGACAAAGCAATGAATAACAGGGACAAAATGACATATGCAAGAGTGTTAGTGGAAATTCCCTTGAATCAAGAGTATCCAACTAGTGTGATGTTTGAAAATGAGTATGGAAGGATTGTTGAGCAAAACGTAGAGTATGAATGGAAGCCTGTGTTATGCGCCAAATGCAAGAACTTTGGCCATGACATAATGAACTGTAGGAAGCAACAAAGAGAAGAAATAGCAAAAATGGGCCAAGGCAATAGAGAAGAGAAACAAGAGAGACAACAACAACGACCCATTAATGTGGGGACTAACCAATAAGCAGGAACATGAGAGAAGATAAGCAATGAGGCAGGACCAGGAAATTAGATAACACAGGTGCAAGGAATAAAAGCAGAGCAAAATACAGAGCAAGGAAAAAGGAAGGAATGGAATGGCAAGCAATTACCAAGCCCACAGAAAAGTAGAACAACAAGCAATTCATTTGTCAGTTTAAACATAGCAGAAGCAGGGAAGAGCCTAGAGATTACCAGACAAGATGTTCAAAACAGCAGTAGGAGAGGTATATTCCAAAAGAGGATTAAGGAAAGCTGGCAACTATGTATACCAGGAAGGAAGATGTACCAACTAGTTGGTAAATTAAACAGACTGAAAAGAGTCCTAAAGGAACTAAACAGAGAAAAATTTAGTGATGTAGAAAGGCAAACAGATAGGGCATGGGATAAACTATGTAAGTGCCAAACAAAGTTGCAGAAGGATACAAGGAATATCGCACTGATAGAGGAATAGATCATGCTAGCAAAGGAGTATCAAGAGTGGAAATTAGCAAGGGACAAGTTCATGAGGCAGAAGAGCAAGGTGCAGTGGCTGAACGATGGGGACTTAAATACAAAGTTCTTCCACAATGCAATAAGAGCAAGAAGGAATGCCAATCGAATTTTCTCTGTGAAAGATAAGGAGGGTCAGCAAAGAAGAGGTACAAAAGATATCAACAAGGCATTTATAGAATACTATAGTGATCTACTTGGGACTAAATCTCAGGATAGAACACCAGCCAGTAGTGAGTTCATTAACATGGGACCAAGGCTAAACAATGCTCAAAGGGAGAAGCTGGAGCAGAGTTTACAAAGAAGGAGATCAAAAAAGCAATGTGGGTAATTAATGGAGATAAGTCACCTAGGCCTGATGATTATGGAAGCCAATTCTTCAAGGATGCTTGGGGGATAGTGGGCAAAGATCTGGAAGATGGAGTCTTAGAATTCTTCAGGACAGGGAAAATGCTAAAAGGTGTTAAATGTAACAGTGATTTCTCTGATCCTAAAGAGTACCCATGCAGATTATGTAGGGGACTATAGACTAATATCATGCTGCAACACTATATACAACGTGATCTCAAAAATGCTCTGTAATAGACTGAAAGAAGTTCTGCCAGACATAATATCAGAGAATCAGAGTGCATTTGTAGAAGGGAGGCCTATTGCACACAACATACTTATCTTTCAAGATTTAGTAAGGCTGTATAACAGGAAAAACACCACAAAAATCTTCCTCATAAAGATTGATCTTAAAAAGCCTATGATTCTGTTGAATGGGATTTTGTGCTAGAGATGCTGCATGGACTGAATTTCCCTTGCAAGTTTACAAAATGGATAATGGAATGTATTTCCACTACCCAATACTCCATAGCTTTTAATGGAGGGATACATGGCAATTTCAAAGGGAAAAAGGGACTAAGACAAGGCAACCAAATATCACCCCTGCTATTTGTTATTTGTATAGAGTATTTCACAAGAATCATGAAATGGGTGGCTAGCTAGGAGGAATTCAAGTTCCATACAAAGTGTAAAAGCATGTAACTGAACAACTTCTACTTCACAGATGATATGCTTATATTCAGTAGGGGGGAATTTAGATCAGCGTTGTTGTTGTTGCGTGGGCTCAAGACTTTCTCCAATGCTTCAGGTCTAGCTGTGAATGATGGGAAGTCCAATATATACACAGCTAACATGGAAAATACAGAAGTGGAAGCCATATGACAGACCATAGGGTATGAGAAAGGAAAACTACCCTTCAGATATTTATGGGTTCCAATCTCATCAAAGAAAATTTCAGCAATTAAATATGAAGTACTGGTGGATAAGATGGCATGTAGAGTGAAAACATTGGGCTCAAAGAACCTGTCGTATGCTGGAAGAGTTCAACTGGTAAATTCAGTATTGTTACATGTACAAACATTCTGGGCATCAATGTTTATTTTGCCCAAAAACGTGATGAAATAGATGATGGCCATATGTAGAAATTTCCTATGGACCAGACAGGTAAACATAAACAAGCCTCCTCTGATTGCATGGGACCTAGTCTATCGACCAAAGAAGGATGGCGGGTTAGGGATCACAAAAGGCATTATTTGGAATGAAGCAGCAGTGGCCAAATATGTATGGAATGTGCCAAATAAAGTTGATAACCTATGGGTTAAATAGGTGAGCAATGTATACTTAAAAGACCAAGAGTGGTGGCAATATGAACCCCCCACTGATAGTTGTTGGTATTGAAAGAAATTATGTATGATCAAGAACAAATTCAAACCATGTTATGTCCAGAATGTATGGATAAAACAACAAGGAAAGTACACCACTAAGAATGGATATATGAGAAGAAGAGGAGAAGGTGAATAATGGAGATACTGGAGAGGGGTACGAAATATAGTGAATGTACCTAAGCATAAATTTATAAGCTGGTTGGAAATGCATCATAGACTATCGACTAGGGAGAGGCTAGTAGCAATGGGAATATGTCAAGATGAGACATGTCTACTATATGGAGAACATAAAGAAACGATGAAGCACCTATTTTTTGAATATGAATTCTCAAGAATATGCATCACATAAGTACTCATGTGGATGAAAATCAAATTTCAACAGCTAGATACAGAGAGTATATGGACAAAGACAATGAGGAAAGCAAAAGGAAAAATGAGCAGATCCATTATCTGAAGGGAATAGCAGCAGTAATATACCACATATGGTTAGCAAGGAATGATGCATTATTGAATTGTATACAGTCAAAATCGGGTTGCCCTTCGTATGACTAATCGAGATTGGGACATGATAGAATAAGGCACGGCCTCATGCAGAATCATAATGCGAAGAAGGGTCGTAGAGCTCGTGATCCGGAGACCGATCAAGATCGGCCAAGAAAGAGATCGAGCAAGTGAGACCGGTCATGATCGAGGTCGTCCAAGATCGAGATCGAGCAAGTTAGAGACCGATCAAGATCGAGATCGGCCAAAATTGAGGAAAGCTTATCGAGCCAAAAAAATAGAAAACCGAAATATCTGCAATTGGGCGAGAATCTCGGCAAACATCCTGGTGCATATCAAGTAGGGGCCAATTAATTAATCTATCATGGGATTCCTTACTGTATTTAGAAATTATATTAAGAGTAGCACTTCCCTACTATATAAAGAGGGGTCTAATTATTTGTAAGGGAGATTCATTAAGATTCATAGAGCATAAAGCAATATACTATCTTTTTCTGGTTTTGATATTTAGTCTTAGTGTTCTTCTATCAGTTACTATCCATTCAGTTTGAGGGTGATAAAATTTGAAGGCTTAGGCTAAATAATTCATTCGGTTTGCATTCATTTCTTTTACAGTTTATTTTGATATTCATTTATATATTTTCTCAATTTGTACCGAATTATACCACATATCCTTAGAACCACGTATAAATTCAATTGATTATTTATTTTTTGGATAAACAGTTTGGCGGCCACCGTGGGGCTAATGATAATAGTGGTTATTTGATACAAATATTTGTAAAACACACTATTTTACATTTGCTCTTGGAGGTATCTTTGATTTCAATCTAAAAATGACGAACTCTCAATTAATACCCCTATATATCGACAACGAATCTGGCCATCAAGGGGAGAATAACAACGAGACACCCAGGGATGGAAGGGACCCACTGACCCCATTGAAACTCGGGCCGTGGATCCAATTGATGTTAATTCACATGTGGCCATCGAAGAGAACCAACATTCCGGTCTCGAAAATAGCATCCATGGTGGAATTCGATCTGCAATTCGAAATACCCAAAATGTTGGAGAAGACGCGATTATCCTGTATATGATCTTTGAAATGCTACAAGCTCAACAGGTAGAGATAGCTCAGTTGCAGATCCAAACCCAGGCACCGAGCAGGGCCGAGCCCGGTCCACCCCAAGAAGTCACCCACATAACGGGGCCAGCTGTGGTAAGGTTAAATGAACAAGAATCGGGTACTAACCCCGAAATTATAAATATACTCAAGGAACTGACAAAGCTAATAGAATCAAGGGAAAAGAGGATCGAAGCAAACGACAAGAAAATGGAAACCTATAACTCTAGGGTTGATCATATTCCGGGGGCACCACCAATACTGAAGGGTTTGGATTCCAAAAATTTCATAAAAAAGCCTTTCCCCCGAGCGCAGCTCCCAAACCGATCCCCAAGAAGTTTCGCATGCCCGAGATTACTAAGTATAATGGAACGATCGACCCCAACGAGTATGTCACCTCTTACACATATGCCATTAAAGGGAATGATCCAGAGGATGACGATATCGAATTTGTATTACTAAAGAAATTTGGGGAAACCTTGTCAAAGGGAGCAATGATATGGTATCATAATTTACCACCTAACTCTATCGATTCTTTTGTCGTGCTTACAGATTCTTTTGTAAAAGCACACGCCAAAGCCATAAAGGTCGAAACTAGGAAGTCGGACCTTTTCAAGGTAAAGCAAAAAAGAGAACGAGATGCTAAGAGAGTTTGTATCTCGTTTCCAAATGGAACGAATGGATCTACCACAAGTCACAGACGATTAGTCCGTCCAAGCTTTCACTCAAGGACTAAATGAACGAAGCCCAGTGGCTTCACAATAGTTGAAACAGAACTTGATTGAGTACCCAGCTGTTACCTGGGCTGATATACATAATCGATATCAATCAAAGATTAGAGTCGAAGATGACCAGCTGGGGGCTCATTCTGGTTCCGCTACCAAAAAAGACATCGATCGAGAACCGAGGATGAACAGGGATCGATACCAGCCATATAATAAAGATCGTAGGGGCAACGAACATGGACACAACTCCATACGAGGTGAGAGGAGAAGTGATCGAGGCCAAGTCTCTCGAGGGCTAATCAGCAAGAATGGTTTCGACATGCACACCGGACCTAAGGAAGCACCGCGATTATCAGAGTATAACTTCAATGTTGATGCATCCGCCATTGTATCTGCTATCAGACGCATCAAAGATACTAAATGGCCTCGACCTCTACAGACCGATCTAGACCAAAGAAATCCTAATCAAGTATGCAAGTATCATGGCTCCCATGGCCACAAAACAGAAGATTGCAGGCAATTGAGAGCGGAAGTAGCCCGGTTATTCAATGAAGGGCACCTTCGGAGTTTTTAAGTGATCAAGCCAAGAATCACTTCAAAAACAGAGAGTTCAATAGACAAAACGAGCAATAAGAACCGCAACACATTATTCACATGATTATCAGAGGGATCGATGTTCCCCAAGGGCCAGTGTTTAAACGCACTAAGGTCTCAATCGTAAGGGAGAAGAGATCTCGGGCTCAGGATTACATACCGAAAGGAACCTTGTCCTTCAGTGACGAAGACGCAGAAAGAATCATGCAACCCCATAACGATGCACTAGTAATATATGTACTCATGAATAAGACTCAAGTTAAGCGTGTGTTAATTAATCCAGGTAGTTCGGCCAACATTATTCGATTGAAGGTCGTAGAGCAACTCGGTCTACAGGACCAGGTTGTGCCCGTGGACCTAGTACTAAACGGATTCAACATGGCATGTAACTCTACTAAGGGCAAGGTAATGTTTCCAGTAAACGTGGCCAGGACCATCCAAGAAACGAAATTCCACATGATCGTGGGCGACATGAAGTATAACGCCTTGTTCGAGAGATCATGGATCCACAACATGAGAGTAGTACCCTCGACCCTTCACCAGGTTCTAAAATTACCAACACCAGAGGGAATCAAAACAATCTACGGGGAGCAACCAGCCGCAAAGGAAATGTTTGTTGTCGATGAAGTGATTCCGATATCGTCACTCTCATCAACAAAGGGGTAAATTCGAAGGAGGACACCAAATAACAATCACAAACTCCGGCATCGACCCAACTAGAAAAGCAGGAGTCAGACGAAGATGATGATTATGGGATCCCTCGATCCTTCATAGTCCCCGATGATTCCGACGCTACCAAATCAACGGTCAAAGAACTGGAACAAATCACACTAATCGAACAACTCCCCAAATGAAAGGTATACCTGGGCACGGGGTTAAATCCCGAGCTCAGGAAAAAGCTTAATCAATTTATTATAGCTAACATGGATTATTTCGCTTGGTCCCATCTTGACATGACAGGGATCCCACCGGAAATCACCACTCATAGACTAAGCTTGGATCCGAAGTTCCATCTGATGAAGAAAAAAGAAGACCCCAGTCCGAGGTCAAACATGCTTCTGTCAAAAACGAGGTAACCAAGCTTCTTAAAATAGGGTCAATCCGTGAAGTAAAATACTCCGAATGGTTAGCAAATGTAGTAGTAGTCCCTAAAAAGGAAACACGCTTAGAATGTGTGTAGATTACAAGGATCTAAATAAAGCATGCCCCAAGGATTCTTTTCCTTTGCCTAATATCGATCGCATGATCGATGCCATGGCCGACCACAAGATTCTCAGTTTTTTCGATGCCTATTCCGGGTACAATCAAATACAAATGAGCCCGGGTGATCAAGAAAAGTCCTCGTTCATCACTAAGTACGATACCTACTGCTACAATGTAATGCCATTTGGATTAAAAAATGCTGGTGCCACTTATCAACGCCTAGTAAATCAGATGTTCGAAGAGCACATAGGAAAATCTATCGAAGTTTACATTAATGACATGCTAGTTAAGTCCCTGTGAGCAGAGGGCCATTTAAAGCACTTGCAGGAAACTCTCAGTATATTGAAGAAGTACAACATGAAGCTAAACCCAGAAAAATGTGCATTTGGTGTCGGGTCCGACAAATTTCTCAGGTTCATGGTATCTAACCGAGGAATCGAGATCAATCCTGACAAGATCAAAGCTATCGATTGCATCACGGTGGTAGACAACGTAAAGGTCATGCTGAGATTAACCGGCCGCATGGCCGCCCTGGGGCGATTCATCTCGAGGTCCTCTGATAATGGAAACCGATTTTTCTCGTTGCTAAAGACAAAAAATAATTTCACATGGACCTCGGAATACCAACATGCCTTGGAAGAGCTTAAACGGTACTTATCGAGCCCGTCGCTGCTTCACACACCAAGGGAAGACGAACAACTTTACTTATATTTGGCAGTATCAGAGGTAGCGGTAAGTGGAGTCCTAGTCCGGGAATAACGAGATACGTAATTTTCCATTTATTATGTCAGTCGGACCTTAGGTGAGGCCGAAACTAGATATACCCACCTAGAAAAACTGGCGCTTGCTTTGATAAGCGGCTCTAGGAAACTAAAACCATACTTTCAATGTCACCCCATATGTGTTGTAGCAATATATCTACTTTGAAATGTTTTGCATAAACCCGAGCTTTTGGGACTGTTGGCCAAATGGGCCATAGAAATCAATGGGTATGATATCGAATATCGACCCCGAACAACAATTTAGTCTCAAATTTTGGCAGACTTTGTAGCTAACTTCACACCGGCCCTAGTACCCAAGGTTGAAAGAGAACTATTGATAAATGCGGGCACGTCCTTAGGAATCTGGACCCTCTTCAAGGATGGTGCTTTGAACGCGAAAGGATCCGGGCTCGGCATCGTACTAAAACCACCCACATGCAACATGGTTAGACAATCTATTAGACTTGTGAAATTGACTAACAATGAGGCCGAATATGAGGCCATGATTGCAGGTCTCGAACTAGCCAAAGGCTTGGTAGCGGAGGTGATCGAGGCCAAATGCGACTCCCTCCTCGTAGTGAATCAGGTTAACGGAACTTTCGAAGTTAGAGAAGACTGAATGCAAATATACATAGATAAGTTACAAGTAACTTTACACAAATTTAAGGAGTGGACTTTGGAACATATGCCTCGAGACCAGAATAGTGAGGCCGATGCTCTCGCAATCTTAGGGTCATCAATTGAGGACAACGAGCTCGATTCAGGTGCTGTCGTGCAACTCTTGAGATTAGTAGTTGAAGAAGGTCACACCGAGATAAATTCCTCAAGCTTGACCTGAGATTGGAGAAATAAGTACATAGAATATTTGAAATCCGGAAAGCTTCCCTTATATCCAAAAGAATCTAGGGCCCTACGCACGAAGGCAGCATAATTCACTTTGACCAAAGATGGGACCTTGTTTAGGAGAACGTTCAATGGTCCATTAGCGATATGTCTGGGACCGGGAGACACCGAGTACGTTCTAAAAGAAGTTCACGAAGGCAATTGCGGAAATCTCTCTGGTGCTGAATCATTGGTTCAAAAGGTAATCAAAGCCAGCTATTACTGAATCGACATGGAAAAAGATACGAAAGAGTTTGTTCGAAAATGTGACGAATGCTAAAAGCATGCGCCAATGATTCACCAACCCGGGGAACAGCTCCATTCGGTCTTGTCACTATGGCCATTTATGAAATGGGAAATGGATATCGTCGGCCCTCTCCCATTGGCACCAGATAAAGCTCAATTTATTTTGTTTATGACTGACTATTTTTCTAAGTGGGTTGAAACACAGGCTTTCGAGAAAGTTAGGGAGAAAGAAGTCATCGACTTCATATGGGATTACATGATATGTCGATTCGGGATGCCATCCAAAATTGTGTGTGATAACGGGAAATAGTTCATCGGCAGCAAAGTAACCAAATTTGTCGAAGATCATAAGTTCAAAAGAATCCTATCAACACCTTATCATCTTAGCGAGAACGAGCAACATCTCACTAAGGAGTTTGTAGGTGTCACTCTTCTCAGTGAGGTTCCAAACCTCAACCTCATGCTCCTCCCAAATTCGGAGGAAAGCCTCATGATGCAACATCGAAGCTTGCAAACAAGGAAGAACATGTTAGAACTATTACACACTCTAAGTGTAAGAGAAACAATAGAGATACCCTCAAAGTTACCCGATTCACAGCGTGTTGGGCCTCGTTGAAAAGGCAAACGGCTCCTACCGCGTTCATTACGGCTTGATCCTCCTCGGTCACTAGGTACCTAAGGTAACTAGCAATACCCACAGGGAGAGAGAAAACTCGGGTATCCTCCAGGATGGAGAGCACTATTTTTCGCCTACGATCGGGGTTAACACTTGGGGCCGAGAATCAGTCCACTAGTTTTGGGCTCGATGAAGACCCGATAGGCTCGACCATGATGCTTTCTTCGGTACCAGTAACCCACCGAACCCGATAATATCCTCCGAGGCAGCGGACTCGAGCCCATCCATAAAATCATGGATATCAGTCGACCCTTGAATACCCTCGAAAGATCGACTTTCCAACATGTTAGCCTCACGGATCATAGCATCCAAAATCTGAGGGGATCCAGTAATGTCGATTATCCCGAGCTCGTCCCTCGAGATATCTTCTGTTGCCGGAGAAGTCTTGCCCCCGGTCTCTCCTTCGACCATCTCATCTCGGGACGAAATGGCCTCGACTTTTCCTTGTTCAGGAATTATGACCAGAGCTCTCTTATCAACTTCCGCCGATTCGGAGGATTGTTGTATCACAACATTAGCCCACGCACATGCTAATTCCTCTTTTCCTTCTTTTGGATTATCCCTTAATCGGCGGATCAAGTCCGGAGGCATAATCTTTTCCGAGACCGCGGAACTCGGAGCCTCTTTTCTCTTCTCTCTGACCTTCTTCGGAGCAGGGACTTCTTCGTCACCAGATGCGGGCCTTATGGCAACGTTTTTCCCAAGGCCTACAAAGGAAAACATGGGGGTAAGCAAGAGAAGAAGATCAAACGATAAACAATCTAAGAAACATACTTACCATGACTGCGGGCCTCCCATCGACCCTTTGATAGTTCCATCCAAGCACGTTCGGAGTACGGTCTCTGCAGCACCAGACCTTCAACCCACTGTTTAAGTTCTAGAATCGGTTCCGGCATCCAGTCCACAACTGTAACAAGCATAGAAAAAATAGATCAAGAAAATGAAAAGCAGAGCCATAAAATTAAACGTTCGAAGGGGAATAGTACTCATGATTCATGTTCCATTTCTCATGGAATGACATGTCGTCAGCAGGGATCAGGTATGATGTTCTGATTCGAAAAAATCGGCCCATCCAACCTCGGTCACGAGTCTCGTCTATGCTCGAGAACGGGGCTTTGGTGGCTCGGTGAGCAAGCTTGATTAGCCCTCCTCGATAGAGTCAGGGACTGTAAAGGCGCATGAGGTGATCGAGGGTAAAAAGACACCCCTCGATTTTGCTCTAGAAGAATCGGAGGAGAATCACTATTCTCCAAAAAGAAGGGTGGATCTGGCCGAGGGCCATGTCGTATCTCTTGCAAAAGGCGACGATGACAAGGTCTAAGGGACCCAACGTGAAAGAATAAGTATAAACACTTCAGAACCCCTCCACGTGGGTGGTAATCGATTTTGCAGGCGATGGGACTACCACGTGCTTTTTGCCCCAGTTGCATTCCTTTTATACTTTGTCGAAGATTTTCTCGATGATTGTACACTAGTACCTCGAGATCGGCTCACATCGACCCGGTACCGAAAAGGGTTTTTCGACCTTAAAGTCGATGGCGGTTGAGCACCCTACCAGAATGAATTCCTCAGGGTAAGGCTCCGCCGCATCCTCGCCGCCGGCGGGTCGTGATAAAGAAGCGGCCTTTTTTTGCGGCACTGTTTTGGAGGTTTTCGCCATTGATGAACAAAGGAAAAGAGAATTAGGGTTGTATGCGGTGTGAAAATTATGAAGCAAAGGGATTTTCTGAAGAAGATGCAAGAGTAGAGAAGAAGCTTTTGAGTGAAAAGTTTGGATGAGTATGAAAGTTTGATTATTTATAGCCTGGTAATGACGGTTCAGAACTGGTAGTGGCCGACCAATGACTGACAAGCATTTAATGCCTTGGTAACTGGACCGCCGGGACGTTTGTCACATACGTCATAATCGGGCTCGTCGCTGATGTCGTCATCCACCGAGTCGGATTTCGGAAATTCATATCGTTCCTCGTCATCTTCTTTCCGAGAAACGAGGGGACTATCTTTATACGGTCAAAATCGGATTGCCCTTCGTACGACTAATCGAGATTGGGACATGATAGACTAAGGCACGACCTCGTGCAAAATCATAATGCGAATAAGGGTCGTCGAGCTCGTGATCCGGAGACCGATCAAGATCGGCCAAGAAAGAGATCGAGCAAGTGAGACCGGTCACGATCGAGGTCGGCCAAGATCGAGATCGAGCATGTTAGAGACCGATCAAGATCGAGATCGGCCAAAATTGAGGAAAGCTTATCGAGCCAAAAAAATAGAATACCGGAATATCAACAATTGGCCGAGAATCTCGGCGGAAATCCCGGCGCATATCAAGTAGGGGCCAATTAATTAATCTATCATGGGATTTCTTACTGTATTTAAAATTATATTAAGAGTAGGATTTCCCTACTATATAAAAAGGGGTCTGATTATTTGTAAGAGAGATTCATTCAGATTCATAGAACATATACTATCTTTTTTCTGGTTTTGATATTTAGTCATATTATTCTTCTATCAGTTACTATCCATTCAGTTTGAGGGTGATAAAACTTGAAGGCTTTGACTAATTAATTCATTCGGTTTGCATTCATTCTTTTATAGTTTATTTTGATATTCATTTATATATTTTCTCAATTTGTACCGAATTATACCACGTATCTTTAGAATCACGTATAAATTCAATTCATTATCTGTTTTTCGAGTAAATATGAATCAAAGAGTCCCAAGATAGACAAACAATGCAGCAACTGATAAAGTTGGAGATAAAATACAGGATGAGCGAACTCATGCAGAAAAGAAAAGGAAGGAAAGATAGGATTTGGATTGACCAGCTATTAGAACGAAATGAGGTATAGGATGTACAGTAAAAGTGTATAGGAGGCTATAGCTATTAATGTACTCCTATGTTGTTTACGGTTGTTAGTTCCTTTATTTTCTTGAGTAGTTTTTTGGTAGGAGGATTGTACTGAAGTTGTAAATGGAGTTTTACTGAAGTATTAATAAAATGTGGTTCTTTCGACCAAAAAAAGATAACGTATATATCAATTAATCACATTTAATAATATAAAAATTCATATCAAACGTTTATTAATCTGATGCAGACACAATAAGTATTTTTCACAGTATATCTGCCACGATATATACAAGTAGAAGAAGATGACCGGCAGCCCCTTAAAACCTTAATCTATTCGTGGTTTATGACTCTTTCAACCACACTAAATATTTTAGTTCAAAAACGTGATTAATGATACATGACCCCCCTAATCGACACCCTTTAAACTTTAATTAATTTAGAAACACAATTATAGAGATCAGACATTCACCAAAACATCAACTGATCCTAAACCCCCACGCTTGTCTCAACTCTCCAACTTGGAATATTTGGATTACTTTTGTTCTTAAGTAAGATAGCATGATTTGATTAATCCTATAATCATTCTGATGCATCCTATTCGTTGGCTTAGGCCCATACAGTAATAAACAATCTATTCATGTCATTTTTTATTATTATAATTGGTTTTTGAACAGTTTTTCTGTTCTGCCAAATAAGACAAGTGATGAGGCAACTAGGTTGGTTTGGAACCTTTCACAATTAACTTGGAAATTATCTCAATCCCAATCTAACTCTTTTCGTATTACAGGGGTTATTTTAATCCATTCAGGTGCATAAATATGACCAGTCAAATTATTTTTTAATAAAATAAAAATATTTAAAAATTACATTAAAAAATATTATAAGTTAAATCTTTTCTCAAACAAACATGAAGAAAAAGATACAGTTAAAAGAGTTCGTTAAAATTGATTTAACTTGGATCTGAATAAGCAACACGTATCTTTTTGGGTGTTAGAGGAAGAAAATCTTAAGAAAAAGGCAAAATTCCATCTCTTGGTTGATTGGAATTTACAATTATCGATTCAAGTACTTTCAACCTCGTAGCACTTATAAAGCAACCTTACCAAGTTTAAGAATTTAATTGGGTAAATTCCTACAGAAATCAGTGTTGATTTCGCATACTTAACATGATCAAGTAATTTAATAAGGTGAAAATAGATATAATCAAGTACAATCAAGTGATAATAGTTTTTATTAACTAACACACATATGTATCTTGTTAATTAATATGGTGTAAACATCAATAGTGAGCAAATTTTCACTCAATAAATATATATTCTTAATTCTCAATATCTTCTTTCTTCCTCTCTTACCCCCTTCTCCTAATGTATAATCAAAAGACAACTTCGAAAATAATTGAACGCGTGTTAATTCAATTTCAACTAAGATATCTTGACCACGTGGTGTAATTTGTGAAGCTTAAGAAACTGAAATTATGACATCACGATGACATGAACATTGCGTAGCTTACAAGTAGACAAAAAGGATTTTGAGAGGCAAAAGGTTGGGCTTGGGCTGGGCTTCTTGGACCAAAACAGAAGACGGGTAGAAAACAAACGCGTGGGATCACGTGGAAGTAAGGTGGGGTAAAGACACGTGGGGAGGACCCTACTAAATAATGGGAGAGCCAAAAAGGAAAATAGAAAGTAGAAATGAATGGCTGTAAATGACTAATTACAAATTTTAGTGGAAAAAGCGGTAAAGAAATTTAAATATTTTGAAGGACAATGCAAAATATACAGGAGGCGCCGACCATTATCATTTATCCCCATTCTTCTTTCACGTGTATTTCTTTTTCATACTACTTTTTGTAAAATATTTTTCCCTTTTATGAAATTCTCGTTTGAAGAAATTGCCAGTGTTCTTTATTGTTTACGTTAATGAGCTACTATGGTACTCTAATACTTCATGTCAAAATCCTAGAGCGTCAAGTAGAAAACTTAATTCTATAAGAAGAGACCAAAATCAGAAACTATTTCACTTATACACATGGCTTGCGTAAAAAAGTGTCTGCATGTATATGAACGGAATTAATCTGTTATAGAGTTATTTGTCTTATTTTTAAGGTTATTATTTTTGTATTATGCGTAATAGTTATTTTTTAAGTAACATGTAATATTATTGTTGCACTTTAACTAAAAGGAGTTAAACTCAATCACAAGCATTATTTCGACTCTCTCGATTAGGGTGGGCATAGTGTGATGACCTGACATGTTATCTAAAGCTTTAATCCTTAATTCTGTGTCTTGAAACCTCAATTAACTCCTTTTAGGCCTTCTTCAATTTGTGTGCGCAGTTTGTGACTTTTTTCGGAAGGCTTTATGTGAAATACTAATAAAAATGTGAATTCATGCCTTAAAAATTCATTTGAGTTGACTTCGGTCAACGTTTTGAGCAAACAAACTCGGATTTTGACGGTCTTGATGGGTCCGTATCGTGATTTGGGGATTTGAACGTATGCCCAGAATCGAATTCGGAGGTCCCTAGCTCGAGTTATCGCAATTTGTTAAAAAATTGAAGTTTAAAGAATTTATAAATTTGATCGAAGTTTGACTTTATTGCTACTGAGTCCGTATTTTGGTTTCAGAGCTTGGTATAGGTTCATTACTGTATTTATGACTTGTCTGCAAAATTTGACGCAAAACGGAGTAGATTTGACGTGATTCGGACGTCCGGTTGTTAAAATATAAGTTCTTAAGTTTCACTGGAAGTTCCATTCGTTTTGGTGTACGATTCGTAGTTCTAGGTATTGTTTTGGTGTTTTGATCGCGCGAGCGAGTTCGTATGATATTTTTGGAACTGTGTGCATGTTTGGTTTGGATCCCCGAGGACTCGGGTGAGTTTCAGATAGGCTTCAGAATCGTTTGGACTTAAGAAAATAGCTGGTGAGAATCTGGTTCTGGTGCAGCCCCTACAGCCCAAGCGCTATAATCCGCACGGTCAACTCACGTGCTGCACGGACAACTCACGTGTTGCACGGACAACTCACGTGCTGCATGGACAACTCACGTGATATAGTATTAATATCTGGATCCGCACGGACAACTCACGTGCTGCACATACAACTCACGTTCTATAGTATAATATATGGATCCGCACGGACAACTCACTTGCTATAATGTAATATCTCACAATCAAGCCATCGGCCTCACTCAGTCATAAATCTCTCCAGTCTCTCGGGCTCTCAATAATCATGAAAAATCAGCCCAAACAACAATGATATGATGCATCAATAAGGAACACTAGAGACTGAGATAAAATAAGCAAGTGAACTATGACTGAGTACAAAATAATAATTAAACAGATAGTTCAACAGGTACACGACCTTTGTGGGTCCCTACTGTGCCAACACATAATCTAAACATGATTTGTGGTTTAATTTCTCTACCACATAGAGAATGTACAGATAACAACAGATTATTCAACTACACAACTCCATGGAATTTCGACCAAGTCACAATTCCTATGGTGCACGCCCACACGCCCGTCACCTAGCATGTGCGTCACCTCAAAACCAATCATATAACACTTAATCCGGGGTTTCATACCCTCAAGACCAAATTTAGAACTGTTACTTACCTCAAATCGTGTAATTCTTTATTCTGCAATGTATTTGCCTCGCGAATCGGTCTCCAAACGGCTCAAATCTAGCCACAAATAATCTGATTCACTAAATAAAAATTATAGGAATTAATTCCATAAGAAAATATAAATTTTCCATCAAAATCCGAAATTTCACCCAAAAATCGCCCGTGATTTCTCGCGCGGGCTAAGTCTTGGAACCCGATAAAAGTTACAAAATACGAAAGCCAATTCAACCACGAGTCTAACCATACCAATTTTACCAAAATCCGACATCAACTCGACTTCCAAATCATCAAACCTTAGTTCCAAATTCCTAGGCCCAAATTCCCGATTTACACCTCAAAAACACGTAATCTAGTAGGATTATTCGATGATAATTCAATATTATGGAGTAGAAATGATTACAAGTGACTTACCTCAAGATTTCCCGTGATTTCTCGGATCAAAAATTGCCCAACCCAAACTTGAAATGCCCAAAAAATGGCAAAAGCTCGGAACCCCTCTGTTTTTG